>NC_091282.1:594546158-595884108 GCF_032444005.1 Ranitomeya imitator
AACCTAGAGGAGGGTTTTTTGGCCTTGCAGCGCCGTTTACGGCTGTCTGCACGGTCTCCGTGTGAGCCCAGCTCGCCCTGTAGTCTGTGTGCAGCCATAGCCGGTTGGATTCAGCTCAGGGTTCGTTACTGGCTCATACCTTGAGAAAAATTTTCCTTTTTTTCAAATAGTGCAGCCTGTTTAAAATTTGAAAAAAAAAATTCCTATTAGTGTCTTTCCACTCGTATCCAGCTAAATAGTGGAAAAACACTATATAGGATAACCTAGAGGAGGGTTTTTTGGCCTTGCAGCGCCGTTTACGGCTGTCTGCACGGTCTCCGTGTGAGCCCAGCTCGCCCTGTAGTCTGTGTGCAGCCATAGCCGGTTGGATTCAGCTCAGGGTTCGTTACTGGCTCATACCTTGAGAAAAATTTTCCTTTTTTTCAAATAGTGCAGCCTGTTTAAAATTTGAAAAAAAAAATTCCTATTAGTGTCTTTCCACTCGTATCCAGCTAAATAGTGGAAAAACACTATATAGGATAACCTAGAGGAGGGTTTCTTGGCCTTGCAGCGCCGTTTACGGCTGTCTGCACGGTCTCCGTGTGATTTAAACTAGCTCTGTAGCCCGATCTGCACCAAAAAAAAGGTTAAGTTCACCAAACACAACTTACACTTGTGTAGGCCACATTTGAAAAATAATAAAGTTTAGTCCACAATTTACAACATTAGTGTTTCTTACACCTGTTAGGAGGAGCATTACAGGAATAAGCACACTAAGGCCTTAGTACTTTTCTGCTTATCTTTATCTGTCAACCAAGATGAAGAGGGCAGGGAGTAAGGCACGTGGGCGTGGGCGCGGAGCAGGGAGAGGAGCAGGGAGAGGACGTGGTGATTCTGTGCCTGCTGCGGGCGCCGGTGACTCGTCGTCACTCAGTTTCAGCAGGGAACAGTCCCTTCATGCGCAGCTTTGTCGGAGAGCGCCGTGCACCGCTGCTGCGTGAAGACCAAATTGAAGCCGTTGTCGGGTGGATGGCAGCTAACGCCTCGGCATCGACTTCAGTTAGTGCCACATCCTCTCAGGCACAGAGCACTGGAGAGCAGCCATCTGTCTCTTCACCACCTGCCAAATTGGCCAGGCAGTCAGAGAGCCCAGGACAGGAGCCGTCTCTACTTCTGTTCTCTGAATCTCTTGGCTTGGAAACAGGGGGCCAGCCAAGCAGCATTGGAGAAATGGAAGAAGAGGCAGTGTGCAGTGATGCCCAACACCTTTTTCTCTCTGACTCTGAAGAGGCAGGTGGGCCAGTGCCTCCGGTGACCACAGCGCAGTACGCATCTGATGATGAAACTCAGGTGCCGCTTTCTCGTGCGTACTGTGCTGCTGAGACTACCCAGGAGGAGCAGTTGGTGGCAGAGGGTAGTGGAGATGATGAGGTCCTTGACCCATCGTGGCGTGAGGAACAGGAAGGTGGTGGGAGCAGCTCAGAGGAAGAGCTTCCTCTTACGGGCCAAAGAGGGAGAGGGAGGGGGAAGACTGCGGAGCCTGTAGCCTCCACTTTGGCACCCGTTAGGAGCCTGTCTCTTTCCAAAGCCAAAAAGGGCGCTCCCAAGACTTGCAGTGCCTGGTCCTTTTTTGACACAGTTGCAGATGACATTTGTTTTGTCAAATGCAAGCTGTGTCATCATAAAGTAAAAAGAGGGAAAAATGTCAGCAACCTCAATACCACAAATATGTGGAAACATGTGCGGACCAGGCACGCGGTGGAGTTACAGAAACACACTGAAGATGTAGGCCAACCAACAGCGGCAGCTACCACCTCTTCAGCTCGTGTTGCCTCTTCCTCCAGCTCACGCACAGCTGGTTTGGCTTCCTCCCAGAGACCTTGTGTAATTCCACCCACAGCACCACCTTCCCAGTCATCCTCACACTCCCAGTCTACTCTACAGCCATCGGTAGTACAGGCATGGGAGAAAAGGCGGGCATTCTCGGCCAACCACCCCCGAGCACAGGCTCTGAATGCAGGCATTGCCAAACTGTTGTCCCTGGAAATGCTCTCGTTCAGGCTGGTGGAGACTGACAGCTTCCGTGACTTGATGGCATTGGCAGTCCCACAGTACAAGGTGCCCAGCCGCTTTTACTTCAGCAGGCAGGCTGTCCCTGCCCTGCACAGGCATGTTGAGGCAAACATAAAACATGCGCTACTGAACGCCGTCAGTAGCAAGGTCCACCTCACCACCGATGCGTGGACCAGTCAGCATGGACAGGGGCGATATGTTTCCCTCACTGCCCATTGGGTTAATGTTGTTGAGCCAGGTACAGATCGTGCGAGTGGCGCAGGACGTGTCCTGCCCACTCCAAGGATTGCAGGAATCCAGTCTGTACGCATCGACTCCTCCTCTTACACCAGTTCCTCTGATTCCTCTCTGCAGGATCCGTCACAGTCCACCCCCACATGGACCCGTGAACGTTTACCTATGACCGACATGAGCACAGCCGTGGCCAAACGTCAGCAGGCCGTCTTGAAACTAGTTTCATTGGGGCATCGAAGCCACACAGCGCAGGAGCTCTGGAATGCCATAAAGCAGGAGAGCGATGTGTGGTTACTGCCAGCGAATCTCCAGCCAGGCATGGTAGTGTGTGACAATGGCCGAAATCTGGTGGCAGCTTTGGCCCTTGGCAACCTCACTCACATCCCATGTCTGGCACATGTGCTCAATTTGGTTGTGCAGAGTTTTCTGAGGGACTATCCGGATCTTGATGCCCTGCTGCACAAGGTCCGCCTAGAGTGTGCTCACTTGCGGCGTTCCAGCTTGGCCAGATCCCGCATTGCTGCTCTGCAGCGCCGATTCCGCCTTCCGGAACACCGCATCATATGTGACCTACCTACCCGGTGGAATTCCACGTTACATATGTTGGAGCGGTTGTGTGAGCAGCAGCAAGCAGTTATGGAGTACCAGCTGCATCAGGCGCAAAGAAGTCGCAGTCAGCCGCCGATCAGACTTCACAACCACAGAGTGGGCCACTATGAAGGACGTCTGCCAGGTTTTGCGTCCTTTTGATTATTCCACGCGGATGGCAAGTGCAGATGATGCACTAGTCAGCATGACTGTCCCCCCTTATCTGCCTGCTTCAGCAAACTTTGCAAGGGTTAAGGGATGATGTGTGGAAGAGGTGGAGGATGAGGAGTCACCTTTTCCATCAGCTTCTGGAGAGTCAGCGCCACGTGGTTCCTCACAAAGGGGTACGCAGGGGCCAATTTGTGAGGAGGATGAGGAGGAGTCAATGGAGGAGGAAGAGCTCCGTCCAGAGGAGGGAGCGACACAATTGTCCAGTGGTCAGTGTGTACAGCGAGGGTGGGGTGATGACGAGCGGGCAGAGATCATGTCTCAAGCAGGGGACAGCGTTTCTGGGCCGGTTGGCACTCTGCAGCACATGGTGGATTTCATGCTGCAGTGCCTGAGAAACGACCGCCGCATCGACCACATTCTCAACATGCCTGATTATTGGGTGTTCACCCTCCTCGATCCTCGCTACCGGGACAACGTCCAAAACCTCATCCCTGCGTTGACCCGGGAGCGTAAATTGCGGGAGTACCACGACACACTGGTGAATTCCATCATCTTCTCCTGTCCAACTGAGAGGAGTGCTGCTAGTGCTTTACAAAGCAGCTCAGTGCGTCGAGGCAGTGGGGGAGGCTCTGCCCAAAGAGGGAGCAGAAGCAGTGCCTCTGCCCAAGGCAAGCCCAGTATGGCACAACTCTGGCACACTTTTGTGTGCCCCGCCCCAAATGTCTACACCATCACCGGCGGCTCCAGTCAGCAGGAGGCAACGGTTCCGTCAGATGGTGACAGACTACATGGCTTGCCCTCTTACTGTACTCCCAGACGGCTCTTCCCCCGTTCAAGTTTTGGGTCTCTAAGCTGGATACATGGCCAGAGCTAAGCCAGTATGCATTGGAGGTGCTGCTTGCCCTGCGGCTAGTGTCTTATCGGAACGTGTCTTTAGTGCCGCAGGTGGTGTACTAACAGACCGTCGCATGCGACTATCCTCCGATAACGTTGACCGGCTTACTTTCCTGAAAATGAACCAGGCCTGGATCTCGCAGGAATTTGCCACTCCTCTGCCTGATTAAGTAATTGGGTGTCATCCAGGTCTCCTGCTGTGTTCATCTTTCTACCACCTGAACTGCTATTCCTGGGCTCCAACACCGCCAGTTGCGGCTCAGAAGTGCAGGCTGCACAGTAAAAACATACGACCCAGTGTTATTGGGTTTCAGTAACGTCAGCTGATCCCCAGCTGTGTAGCCGGCAATGTGTCCTGCGACCGCCACGCTGGCACAACAACCTAAATGTAAGGGAACCTGTCCCCCCCCCCCCCCCCCGTCGTTTGTTACTGAAAGAGCCATCTTGTGCAGCAGTAATGCTGCACAAGGAAAAGGTAGCTCTTTTTTTTAGCTCTTTGCACACGCAGAACTTAACACTTATAAAATGTGTTCACTGATACCGTTATACCGTCCCGGAGCTGGGACTTTCCTTCGTAATGTGACGCAGCACAGCCGTCATTCCTACCCCCTTGGTGCCATGCGCTGCCTCCTCAGCGTTGTTTTAAGCTGTCACGGAGCCTGCGCTGTTCTGTTATCCCTTGGGCATGCCCTATTTGCGCTGCCTGTCTTCTGACATAATTTGGTGTCAGGCTGGCTGCGCCTGTGCGGCCGCGGTGCCCGAGATCCCGCCTCGCAGTGTCTTCTGATTGAGTCACACTGCGGGCCTGGGATCCATGGGCATGCGCAGTGCATATCTTCCCCTCGGGCTCTCGCTCATTTCCCTCCGCCTTCTTTAGACTGTGCGCCGTCAGCTGATCCCTAGCATGCCACGGCCGTGACACCGCACAGTCTGAAGAAGAGGGAAGGAGGGGAGTGAGAGTCGAGGTTATGCACTGTGCATGCCCATGGTTCCAAGGCCCGCAGTGGGATTACGTTAGATGAGACTGCGAGGTGGGATCTGGAGCAGCGTGGACGCACAGGCACTGACAGCCTGACACCAAATTATGTCAGAAGACAGGCAGCGCTAATTGGGCATGGCCAAGGGCTAACAGAACAGCGCAGGCTCCGTGGCAGCTTAAAACAACGCTGAGGAGGCAGCGCACGGCATCAAGGGGATAGGAATGACAGCTGTGCTGTGTCCCATTACGAAGGAAATTCGCACCTCCGGAACGGTTTAACGGTATAAAGGGACACATTTTTAGTGTTTACTTCGGTGTTTGCAAGGAGCATAATTAAAAGAGCAACCTTTTCCTTTTGCATCCTTAGTGCTGCACAACATGGCTCTTTCAGCTACAAACGTCTTGGGGGGGGGGGTTAAAGGTTTCCTTTCAACTTGCTCCAATCAGGCTTCGGCCTACACTCTGTTCCTCTGCTCCTCCTGCTGTCCCTGGGCTCTAACACCGCCAGTTGGTGCCTGGAAGTGCTGTGTGCACAGTCAACAGTCGCTCCTCTGTTATTGGGGTTCAGTAACGTCAGCTGATCCCCAGCTGTGTGTGCGGCAATACCTCCAATCTGCTCCTCCTGCTGTCCCTGGGCTCTAACACCGCCAGTTGGTGCCTGGAAGTGCTGTGTGCACAGTCAACAGTCGCTCCTCTGTTATTGGGGTTCAGTAACGTCAGCTGATCCCCAGCTGTGTATCCGGCAACGTGTCATGCGACCGCCACGCTGGCACAACTAAAATGTAAGGGGACCTGTCCCCCCCCCCCCCCTAGGCGTTTGTTACTGAAAGAGCCACCATGTGCAGCACTAATACTGCACAAGGGAAAGGTCGCTCTTGAAATTATGCTCCTTGCAAACGCTGAACTACACACTCATGTAATGTGTCCCCTCACACCGTCCAACCGTCCCGGAGGTGGGACTTTCCTTTGTAATGTGACACAGCACAGCCGTCATTGCTACCCCCTTGGCACCGTGCGCTGCCTCCTTAGCGTTGTTTGATTCCGTCATGGACCCTGCGCTGTTATGTTATCCCTTGGCCATGCACAGTTTGCGCTGCCCGTCCTCTGACATCATTTGTTGTCGTCCTGGCTGCGCCTGTGCGTCCACGCTGCCCGAAATCACACCTCGCAGTGTCGTCTAATGTGATCCCACAGTGGGCCTGGTATCCATGGCCATGCGCAGTGCATATACTAGCCTCTCACTCCCCTTCTTCACGCTTCTTCAGACTAGGCGGCGTCAGCTGATCCCTAATAGCATGCCACGGCCGTGATGCCGCACAGTCTGAAGAAGCAGGAAGGAGGTGAGTGAGAGGCGATGATATGCACTGCGCATGCCCATGGATCCCTGGCCCGCAGTGGGACTACATTAGATGACACTGCAAGGTTGGATCTCGGGCAGCTTGGACGCACAGGCACTGCCAGCCTGACACCTACATGATGTCAGAAGACGGGCACCGCTAACTGTGCATGGCCAAGGGATAACATTACAGTGCGGGCTCCGTGACAGAACCAAACAACGTTGAGGAGGTGGTGCCCGGCACCAAGGGGGTTGGAATGACGGCTGTGCTGTGTCACATTACAAAGGAAAGTCCCACTTCCGGGATGGTTTGACGGTGTGAGGGGACACATTATATGAGTGTGTACTTCAGCGTTTGCAAGGAGCATAATTTTCGGAGCCACCATTTTCCATGTGCAGTATTACTGCTGTACAAGATGGCTCTTTCAGCAACAAATGCCTGGGGGGGGGGGTTAAAGGTTCCCTTTCAACTTGCTCCACTGCAGGCTTCGGCCTACACTCTGCTCCTCTTTGATTCCCTGGGTTTCAACACTGTCAGTTGCCACCTGGAAGTGTTGTCTACACAGAAAAAAACACTAGGTGATGTGTCAGTGGGGTTCAGCACCGCCAGCTGTTCCCCTGCTGTGTAGTCGGCAACGTGTCCAGCACAAGCCACGCTGGCACAACAGAACAAAAGCTGCCACCAGTGCAGGCTTCGGCCTACACTCTGCTCCTCTCCTCCTCCTGCTGACCCTGGGCTCAAACACCGCTAGTTTTTGCCCGGAAGTGCTAGCTGCACAGAGAAAAACACCAGCCAATGTGTTAGTGGGGTTCAGCAACGCCAGCTGTTCCCCTGCTGTGTAGCCGGCAACGTGACCTGCAAACGCCATGCAGGCACAGGAACTGAAATTAAAAGGGAACCTGGCCCCACCCCCCCAGGTGTTTCTATGTATAACAGCCACCTAGTACAGCAGTACTGCTGCATTTGTACAAGGTGGCTGACTTTTTCTCCTTGCCCACGTGGAACTCAACACGTACAAAATGTGTCTCATTGAGACCATTCCACTGTCCCTGAGGTGTGACTTTCCTTTGTAATGATACGCAGCACCCCCCTTGGTAGCGTTTCCCGTCTTTTGTCATCATGGTTAGCTGGCTGCGCCTGTGCATCCGCCCTGCTAGAAACAACGCCCCTCGTTGTCATATTTATTTTGTCAGCGAGGGTGTGGTTTATGGGCACGAGCAGTGCATATGTTCGCCTGTCTTAACTCATCTCCTTCCGCCTTCTTCAGACTGTGCGGCCTCCTGGCCGTGGTAGGCGATAAGGGATCAGCTGAGGCCGCCCAGTCTGGAGCAGGTGTAAGGACATGTGTAAGCGGCAAACCTATTTACTGCACAAGGCCACGAATCCCAGCCACGCAGTGTGATTTTTTGAAAACACACTGTGGGTCTGGGATTCATGTCCATCGCTAACCGCAACGGCCGACATGAAATGAGGTCAGAAGACAGGAAGCGCTCACAGCGCATGGCCAAGGGATCACAATAGCGCAGACTCCTGTACAGCAAATAACAACGCTCAGGAATCTGCGCCCAGTACCTAGGTGCAAATTTTGACACCTGTGCTGCGTCTCGTTAAAAAGACAAGTCACGCCTCCACAACTGTTTGACAGTATAATGGGCTAAATAGTGTACGTGTTTTAGTCAGCGTGTGCAAGGAGCAAAACAAATAGAGCAACCTTTTACTTGTGCAGCATTAATGCTGCACAAGGTGTGGCTCTTGTACCTTGCAACACCTGAGGGGGGGGTTAAAGGTAACCTTTGAAATTGGTTCAACTAGGCTTCGGCCTACACTCTGCTCCTCTACTCCTCCTGCTGACCCTGGGCTCAAACACCGCTAGTTTTTGCCCGGAAATGCTAGCTGCACAGAGAAAAACACCAGCCAATGTGTTAGTGGGGTTCAGCACCGCCAGCTGTTCCCCTGCTGTGTAGTCGGCAACGTGTCCAGCACAAGCCACGCTGGCACAACCGACCAAAAGCTGCCACCAGTGCAGGCTTCGGCCTACACTTTGCTCCTCTCCTCCTCCTGCTGACCCTGGGCTCAAACAACGCCAGTTTCTGCCCGGACATGCTAGCTGCACAGAGAAAAACACCAGCCAATGTGTTAGTGGGGTTCAGCACCGCCTGCTGTTCCCCCGCTGTGTAGCCGGCATCGTGTCCAGCACAAGCCACGCTGGCACAACCGACCAAAAGCTGCCACCAGTGCAGGCTTCGGCCTACACTTTGCTCCTCTCCTCCTCCTCCTGCTGACCCTGGGCTCTAACACCGCTAGTTTTTGCCCGGACATGCAATCTGCACAGAGAAAAACACCAGTCAATGTGTCAGTGGGGTTCAGCAACGCCAGCTGTTCCCCTGCTGTGTAGCTTGCAACGTGACCTGCAAACGCCACGCAGGCACATGAACTGAAATTGAAGGGAGCCTGCCCCCCACCCACAGGTGTTTCTATGTATATCAGCCACCTTGTACAGCAGTACTGCTGCATTTGTACGAGGTGGCTGACTTTTTCTCCTTGCCCACGTGGAACTCAACACGTACAAAATGTGTCTCATTAGAGACCATTACAATGTCCCTGAGGTGTGACTTTCCTTTGTAATGACACGCAGCACCACCCTTGTTAGCGCTGCCCGTCTTTTGACATCATTGGTTAGCTGGCTGCGCCTGTGCATCTCCCCTGCTCGAAACAACGGCCCTCGGTGTCTTATTTTTTTGGACAGCGAGGGTGTGATTGATGGGCATGTGCAGTGCATATGTTTGCCTGTGTTCACTCATCTCCTTCCGCCTTCTTCAGACTGGGTGTCCTCATGGCCGCGGCAGGCGATAAGGGATCAGATGAGGCCGCCCAGTCTGAAGCAGGTGTAAGGACATGTGTGAGCGGCAAACATATTTAGTGCACCAGGGCACGAATCCCAGCACCGCAGTGTGATTTTTTAAAAACACACTGTGGGTCTGGGATTCATGTCCATCGCTAACCGCAACGGCCGACATGAAATGAGGTCAGAAGACAGGAAGCGCTCACAGCGCATGGCCAAGGGATCACAATAGCGCAGACTCCTGTACAGCAAATAACAACGCTCAGGAATCTGCGCCCAGTACCTAGGTGCAAATTTTGACACCTGTGCTGCGTCTCGTTAAAAAGACAAGTCACGCCTCCACAACTGTTTGACAGTATAATGGGCTAAATAGTGTACGTGTTTTAGTCAGCGTGTGCAAGGAGCAAAACAAATAGAGCAACCTTTTACTTGTGCAGCATTAATGCTGCACAAGGTGTGGCTCTTGTACCTTGCAACACCTGAGGGGGGGGTTAAAGGTAACCTTTGAAATTGGTTCAACTAGGCTTCGGCCTACACTCTGCTCCTCTACTCCTCCTGCTGACCCTGGGCTCAAACACCGCTAGTTTTTGCCCGGAAATGCTAGCTGCACAGAGAAAAACACCAGCCAATGTGTTAGTGGGGTTCAGCACCGCCAGCTGTTCCCCTGCTGTGTAGTCGGCAACGTGTCCAGCACAAGCCACGCTGGCACAACCGACCAAAAGCTGCCACCAGTGCAGGCTTCGGCCTACACTTTGCTCCTCTCCTCCTCCTGCTGACCCTGGGCTCAAACAACGCCAGTTTCTGCCCGGACATGCTAGCTGCACAGAGAAAAACACCAGCCAATGTGTTAGTGGGGTTCAGCACCGCCTGCTGTTCCCCCGCTGTGTAGCCGGCATCGTGTCCAGCACAAGCCACGCTGGCACAACCGACCAAAAGCTGCCACCAGTGCAGGCTTCGGCCTACACTTTGCTCCTCTCCTCCTCCTGCTGACCCTGGGCTCAAACAACGCCAGTTTCTGCCCGGACATGCTAGCTGCACAGAGAAAAACACCAGCCAATGTGTTAGTGGGGTTCAGCAACGCCAGCTGTTCCCCTGCTGTGTAGCTTGCAACGTGACCTGCAAACGCCACGCAGGCACATGAACTGAAATTGAAGGGAGCCTGCCCCCCACCCACAGGTGTTTCTATGTATATCAGCCACCTTGTACAGCAGTACTGCTGCATTTGTACGAGGTGGCTGACTTTTTCTCCTTGCCCACGTGGAACTCAACACGTACAAAATGTGTCTCATTAGAGACCATTACAATGTCCCTGAGGTGTGACTTTCCTTTGTAATGACACGCAGCACCCCCATTGTTAGCGCTGCCCGTCTCCTGACATCATTGGTTGGCTGGCTGTGCCTGTGCGTCCCCCCTGCCCGACACAACGCCCCCCGTTGTCTCATATATTTTGACTGCGAGGGTGTGATTGATGGGCACGAGCAGTGCATATGTTCCCCTGTTTTCACTCCCCTCCTTCCGCCTTCTTCTGACTGTGCGGCCTCATGGCCGCGGCATGCGATAAGGGATCAGCTGAGGCCGCCCAGTCTGAAGCAGGTGTAAGGACATGTGTGAGCGGCGAACATATTTACTGCACAAGGCCACGAATCCCAGCACCGCAGTGTGACTTTAGGAAAAGCCACTGTGGGTCTGGGATTTATGGCCATCGTTAACCGCACCGGCCAACATGAAATGAGGTCATGAGACGGCCTGCACTAACAGGGTATTGCCAAGGGATAACACAAGAGCGCAGACTCCTGTACAGCAAATAACAACGCTCAGGAATCTGCGCCCAGTACCTAGGTGCAAATTTTGACACCTGTGCTGCGTCTCGTTAAAAAGACAAGTCACGCCTCCACAACTGTTTGACAGTATAATGGGCTAAATAGTGTACGTGTTTAATTCAGCGTGTGCAAGGAGCAAAATTAAATAGAGCAACCTTTGACTTGTGCATCATTAATGCTGTTCAAGGTGTGGCTCTTGTACCTTGCAACACCTGAGGGGGGGGTTAAAGGTAACCTTTGAAATTGGTTCAACTAGGCTTCGGCCTACACTCTGCTCCTCTACTCCTCCTGCTGACCCTGGGCTCAAACACCGCTAGTTTTTGCCCGGAAATGCTAGCTGCACAGAGAAAAACACCAGCCAATGTGTTAGTGGGGTTCAGCACCGCCAGCTGTTCCCCTGCTGTGTAGTCGGCAACGTGTCCAGCACAAGCCACGCTGGCACAACAGAACAAAAGCTGCCACCAGTGCAGGCTTCGGCCTACACTTTGCTCCTCTCCTCCTCCTGCTGACCCTGGGCTCAAACAACGCCAGTTTCTGCCCGGACATGCTAGCTGCACAGAGAAAAACACCAGCCAATGTGTTAGTGTGGTTCAGCACCGCCAGCTGTTCCCCCGCTGTGTAGCCGGCATCGTGTCCAGCACAAGCCACGCTGGCACAACCGACCAAAAGCTGCCACCAGTGCAGGCTGCGGCCTACACTTTGCTCCTCTCCTCCTCCTCCTGCTGACCCTGGGCTCTAACACCGCTAGTTTTTGCCCGGACATGCAATCTGCACAGAGAAAAACACCAGTCAATGTGTCAGTGGGGTTCAGCAACGCCAGCTGTTCCCCTGCTGTGTAGCTTGCAACGTGACCTGCAAACGCCACGCAGGCACATGAACTGAAATTGAAGGGAGCCTGCCCCCCACCCCCCCAGGTGTTTCTATGTATAACAGCCACCTTGTACAGCAGTACTGCTGCATTTGTACAAGGTGGCTGACTTTTTCTCCTTGCACACGTGGAACTCAACAAGTACAAAATGTGTCTCATTACAGACCATTACAATGTCCCTGAGGTGTGACTTTCCTTTTTAATGACACGCAGCACCCCCATTGTTAGCGCTGCCCGTCTCCTGACATCATTGGTTGGCTGGCTGTGCCTGTGCGTCCCCCCTGCCCGACACAACGCCCCCCGTTGTCTCATATATTTTGACTGCGAGGGTGTGATTGATGGGCACGAGCAGTGCATATGTTCCCCTGTTTTCACTCCCCTCCTTCCGCCTTCTTCTGACTGTGCGGCCTCATGGCCGCGGCATGCGATAAGGGATCAGCTGAGGCCGCCCAGTCTGAAGCAGGTGTAAGGACATGTGTGAGCGGCGAACATATTTACTGCACAAGGCCACGAATCCCAGCACCGCAGTGTGACTTTAGGAAAAGCCACTGTGGGTCTGGGATTTATGGCCATCGTTAACCGCACCGGCCAACATGAAATGAGGTCATGAGACGGCCTGCACTAACAGGGTATTGCCAAGGGATAACACAAGAGCGCAGTTTCCTGTACTGCAAATAACAACGGTAAGGAATCTGCGCACAGCACCTAGGTGTAAATTTGTACACCTGTGCTGCGTCTCCTTAAAAAGACTAGTAGTCACGCCTCCACTACTGTTTGACAGTATAATGGGCTAAATAGTGTACGTGTTTAATTCAGCGTGTGCAAGGAGCAAAATTAAATAGAGCAACCTTTGACTTGTGCATCATTAATGCTGTTCAAGGTGTGGCTCTTGTACCTTGCAACACCTGAGGGGGGGGGTTAAAGGTAACCTTTGAAATTGGTTCAACTAGGCTTCGGCCTACACTCTGCTCCTCTACTCCTCCTGCTGACCCTGGGCTCAAACACCGCTAGTTTTTGCCCGGAAATGCTAGCTGCACAGAGAAAAACACCAGCCAATGTGTTAGTGGGGTTCAGCACCGCCAGCTGTTCCCCCGCTGTGTAGCCGGCATCGTGTCCAGCACAAGCCACGCTGGCACAACCGACCAAAAGCTGCCACCAGTGCAGGCTTCGGCCTACACTTTGCTCCTCTCCTCCTCCTCCTGCTGACCCTGGGCTCTAACACCGCTAGTTTTTGCCCGGACATGCAATCTGCACAGAGAAAAACACCAGTCAATGTGTCAGTGGGGTTCAGCAACGCCAGCTGTTCCCCTGCTGTGTAGCTTGCAACGTGACCTGCAAACGCCACGCAGGCACATGAACTGAAATTGAAGGGAGCCTGCCCCCCACCCACAGGTGTTTCTATGTATAACAGCCACCTTGTACAGCAGTACTGCTGCATTTGTACGAGGTGGCTGACTTTTTCTCCTTGCCCACGTGGAACTCAACACGTACAAAATGTGTCTCATTAGAGACCATTACAATGTCCCTGAGGTGTGACTTTCCTTTGTAATGACACGCAGCACCACCCTTGTTAGCGCTGCCCGTCTTTTGACATCATTGGTTAGCTGGCTGCGCCTGTGCATCTCCCCTGCTCGAAACAACGCCCCTCGGTGTCTTATTTTTTTGGACAGCGAGGGTGTGATTGATGGGCATGTGCAGTGCATATGTTTGCCTGTGTTCACTCATCTCCTTCCGCCTTCTTCAGACTGGGTGTCCTCATGGCCTCGGCAGGCGATAAGGGATCAGATGAGGCCGTCCAGTCTGAAGCAGGTGTAAGGACATGTGTGAGCGGCAAACATATTTACTGCACCAGGGCACGAATCCCAGCACCGCAGTGTGATTTTTTAAAAACACACTGTGGGTCTGGGATTCATGTCCATCGCTAACCGCAACGGCCAACATGAAATGAGGTCATAAGACAGGAAGCGCTCACAGCGCATGGCCAAAGGATCACAAGAGCGCAGACTCCTGTACAGCAACTAACAACGCTCAGGAAGCTGCGCCCATGCAAAAAGGTGTTGTTTTCGACACCTGTGCTGCTTTTCTTTAAAAAGACAAGTCACGCCTCCACTACTGTTAAACAGTATAATGGGCTAAATAGTCTACGTGTTGCATTCAGCTTGTGCAAGTAGACAAATTAATAGAGCAACCTTTTACTTGTGCAGCATTAATGCTGCAGAAGGAGTGGCTCTTGTTCTTTGTAACACCTGAGGGGGGGTTAAAGGTAACCTTTGAAATTGGTTCAACTAGGCTTCGGCCTACACTCTGCTCCTCTCCTCCTCCTGCTGACCCTGGGCTCTAACAACGCTAGTTTTTGCCCGGAAATGCTAGCTGCACAGAGAAAAACACCAGCCAATGTGTTAGTGGGGTTCAGCAACGCCAGCTGTTCCCCCGCTGTGTAGCCGGCATCGTGTCCAGCACAAGCCACGCTGGCACAACCGACCAAAAGCTGCCACCAGTGCAGGCTTCGGCCTACACTTTGCTCCTCTCCTCCTCCTCCTGCTGACCCTGGGCTCAAACACCGCTAGTTTTTGCCCGGAAATGCTAGCTGCACAGAGAAAAACACCAGCCAATGTGTTAGTGGGGTTCAGCAACGCCAGCTGTTCCCCCGCTGTGTAGCCGGCATCGTGTCCAGCACAAGCCACGCTGGCACAACCGACCAAAAGCTGCCACCAGTGCAGGCTTCGGCCTACACTTTGCTCCTCTCCTCCTCCTCCTGCTGACCCTGGGCTCAAACACCGCTAGTTTTTGCCCGGAAATGCTAGCTGCACAGAGAAAAACACCAGCCAATGTGTTAGTGGGGTTCAGCAACGCCAGCTGTTCCCCCGCTGTGTAGCCGGCATCGTGTCCAGCACAAGCCACGCTGGCACAACCGACCAAAAGCTGCCACCAGTGCAGGCTTCGGCCTACACTTTGCTCCTCTCCTCCTCCTCCTGCTGACCCTGGGCTCAAACACCGCTAGTTTTTGCCCGGAAATGCTAGCTGCACAGAGAAAAACACCAGCCAATGTGTTAGTGGGGTTCAGCACCGCCAGCTGTTCCCCTGCTGTGCAGCTTGCAACGTGACCTGCAAACGCCACGCAGGCACATGAACTGAAATTGAAGGGAGCCTGGCCCCCACCCCCAGGTGTTTCTATGTATAACAGCCACCTTGTACAGCAGTACTGCTGCATTTGTACAAGGTGGCTGATGTTTTCTCCTTGCCCACGTGGAACTCAACACGTACAAAATGTGTCTCTTTGAGACCATTCCACTGTCCCTGAGGTGTGACTTTCCTTTCTAATGATACGCAGCACCCCCCTTGGTAGCGCTTCCCGTCTTCTGACATCATTGGTTGGCTACTTGCGCCTGTTCGTCCGCCCTGCCTGAATAAAATGCTCCTCGTTGTCTTAATTATTTTGACTGCGAGGGTGTGATTGATGGGCACGAGCAGTGCATATCTTCGCCTGTCTTAACTCATCTCCTTCAGCCTTCTTCAGACTGTGCAGCCTCATGGCCGCGGCATGCGAGAAGGGATCAGCAGAGGCCGCCCAGTCTGAAGCAGGTGTAAGGACGTGTGTGAGCGGCCAAAATATTTACTGCTCAAGGCCACGAATCCCAGCACCGCAGTGTGGCTTTATGAAAAGACACTGTGGGTCTGGGATTTATGGCCATCGTTAACCGCACCGGCCAACATGAAATGATGTCATAAGATGGGCAGCGCTAACAGGGCATTGCCAAGGGATAACACAAGAGCGCAGACTCCTGTACAGCAAATAACAACGCTCAGGAAGCTGCTCCAAGCACCAAGGCGTTATTTTGGACACCTGTGCTGCGTCTCATCAAAAAACCAAGTCACGCATCCACTACAGTTTGACTGTAGAATGGGGTAAATTGTGTATGTCTTTCATTCAGCGTGTGCAAGTAGACAAATTAATAGAGCAACCTTTCACTTGTGCAGCATTAATACTGCACAAGGTGTGTCTCTTGTACTTTGTAACACCTGAGGGGGGGGTTAAAGGTTTCCTTTGAAATTGGTTCAACTAAGCTTCGGCCTACACTCTGCTCCTCTCCTCCTCCTCCTGCTTCAACACGGGCTCTAACATCGCTAGTTTTTGCCCGCAAGTGCTAGCTGCACAGAGAAAAACACACGCCATTGTGTTAGTGGGGTTCAGCAACGCCAGCTGTTCCCCCAGTGTGTAGCCGGCAAAGTGTCCTGCAAACGCAACGCAGACACAAAGCTGCCTCCAGTGCAGGCTTCGGCCTACACTCATCTCCCCCTGCTTACCCTTTGCTCCAACACCGCTAGTTGGGGCTCTAGGAAGACAATCTTTAATAGGCAAGGCAACGCATCCGGGTTCCAGCACCGCCAGCTGGTTCTCGGCAGTGTTCTTGTCACAGGTACTCCCTCGTGCCAAGCCTGGTTTCAGCACCGTCAGCTGTTTCCGGGTTGTGTCAACTTCACTGAGACGCCTATGCTTGCCCCGTCGTGGTGCGGTCGAGTTAGCCAACTCCAGGGTGCCTCCAGTTTAGGAGCTTCCTATGTGGGCTGCGTGAACTGGTAGTCAAGGCTGGTTCTGTAGTGCCAGTAGGCCCAGCTCCCCCTGTAGGACTGTTGGGGTTCGGTAACTGCGGCTGCCTCGCGGCCTAGCTGTTCTCTCCTCTCCTGTGGGCCTTGGGGTCCACCACCTGGTTCCAGCACCGTCAGCTGGTTCCGGGCCGAGCCTTTGGCTTAGGTGCCTCCTCCTGGGTATCCGAGTTCCGCCAACGCCAGGCGGTCCTTGGTAGTGCTTTTAAGCGCGGGCACCTACAGCTTAGTAACCGGGTTCCAGCACCGTCAGCTGGTCCTCGGTCGTGCCATTGGCTCTTGCACACTGGGGCAACGCATCCGGGTTCCAGCACCGCCAGCTGGTTCTCGGCAGTGTTTTTGTCACAGGTACTCCCTCGTGCCAAGCCTGGTTTCAGCACCGTCAGCTGTTTCCGGGTTGTGTCAAGCTCACTGAGACACCTATGCTTGCCTCGTCGTGGTGCGGTCGGGTTAGCCAACTCCAGGGTGCCTCCAGTTTAGGAGCTTCCTATGTGGGCTGCGTGAACTGGTAGTCAAGGCTGGTTCTGTAGTGCCAGTAGGCCCAGCTCCCCCTGTAGGACTGTTGGGGTTCGGTAACTGCGGCTGCCTCGCGGCCTAGCTGTTCTCTCCTCTCCTGTGGACCTTCGGGTCCACCACCTGGTTCCAGCACCGTCAGCTGGTTCCGGGCCGAGCCTTTGGCTTAGGTGCCTCCTCCTGGGTATCCGAGTTCCGCCAACGCCAGGCGGTCCTTGGTAGTGCTTTTAAGCGCGGGCACCTACAGCTTAGTAACCGGGTTCCAGCACCGTCAGCTGGTCCTCGGTCGTGCCATTGGCTCTTGCACACTGGGGCAACGCATCCGGGTTCCAGCACCGCCAGCTGGTTCTCGGCAGTGTTTTTGTCACAGGTACTCCCTCGTGCCAAGCCTGGTTTCAGCACCGTCAGCTGTTTCCGGGTTGTGTCAAGCTCACTGAGACACCTATGCTTGCCTCGTCGTGGTGCGGTCGGGTTAGCCAACTCCAGGGTGCCTCCAGTTTAGGAGCTTCCTATGTGGGCTGCGTGAACTGGTAGTCAAGGCTGGTTCTGTAGTGCCAGTAGGCCCAGCTCCCCCTGTAGGACTGTTGGGGTTCGGTAACTGCGGCTGCCTCGCGGCCTAGCTGTTCTCTCCTCTCCTGTGGGCCTTGGGGTCCACCACCTGGTTCCAGCACCGTCAGCTGGTTCCGGGCCGAGCCTTTGGCTTAGGTGCCTCCTCCTGGGTATCCGAGTTCCGCCAACGCCAGGCGGTCCTTGGTAGTGCTTTTAAGCGCGGGCACCTACAGCTTAGTAACCGGGTTCCAGCACCGTCAGCTGGTCCTCGGTCGTGCCATTGGCTCTTGCACACTGGGGCAACGCATCCGGGTTCCAGCACCGCCAGCTGGTTCTCGGCAGTGTTTTTGTCACAGGTACTCCCTCGTGCCAAGCCTGGTTTCAGCACCGTCAGCTGTTTCCGGGTTGTGTCAAGCTCACTGAGACACCTATGCTTGCCTCGTCGTGGTGCGGTCGGGTTAGCCAACTCCAGGGTGCCTCCAGTTTAGGAGCTTCCTATGTGGGCTGCGTGAACTGGTAGTCAAGGCTGGTTCTGTAGTGCCAGTAGGCCCAGCTCCCCCTGTAGGACTGTTGGGGTTCGGTAACTGCGGCTGCCTCGCGGCCTAGCTGTTCTCTCCTCTCCTGTGGACCTTCGGGTCCACCACCTGGTTCCAGCACCGTCAGCTGGTTCCGGGCCGAGCCTTTGGCTTAGGTGCCTCCTCCTGGGTATCCGAGTTCCGCCAACGCCAGGCGGTCCTTGGTAGTGCTTTTAAGCGCGGGCACCTACAGCTTAGTAACCGGGTTCCAGCACCGTCAGCTGGTCCTCGGTCGTGCCATTGGCTCTTGCACACTGGGGCAACGCATCCGGGTTCCAGCACCGCCAGCTGGTTCTCGGCAGTGTTTTTGTCACAGGTACTCCCTCGTGCCAAGCCTGGTTTCAGCACCGTCAGCTGTTTCCGGGTTGTGTCAAGCTCACTGAGACACCTATGCTTGCCTCGTCGTGGTGCGGTCGGGTTAGCCAACTCCAGGGTGCCTCCAGTTTAGGAGCTTCCTATGTGGGCTGCGTGAACTGGTAGTCAAGGCTGGTTCTGTAGTGCCAGTAGGCCCAGCTCCCCCTGTAGGACTGTTGGGGTTCGGTAACTGCGGCTGCCTCGCGGCCTAGCTGTTCTCTCCTCTCCTGTGGGCCTTGGGGTCCACCACCTGGTTCCAGCACCGTCAGCTGGTTCCGGGCCGAGCCTTTGGCTTAGGTGCCTCCTCCTGGGTATCCGAGTTCCGCCAACGCCAGGCGGTCCTTGGTAGTGCTTTTAAGCGCGGGCACCTACAGCTTAGTAACCGGGTTCCAGCACCGTCAGCTGGTCCTCGGTCGTGCCATTGGCTCTTGCACACTGGGGCAACGCATCCGGGTTCCAGCACCGCTAGCTGGTTCTCGGCAGTGTTTTTGTCACAGGTACTCCCTCGTGCCAAGCCTGGTTTCAGCACCGTCAGCTGTTTCCGGGTTGTGTCAAGCTCACTGAGACACCTATGCTTGCCTCGTCGTGGTGCGGTCGGGTTAGCCAACTCCAGGGTGCCTCCAGTTTAGGAGCTTCCTATGTGGGCTGCGTGAACTGGTAGTCAAGGCTGGTTCTGTAGTGCCAGTAGGCCCAGCTCCCCCTGTAGGACTGTTGGGGTTCGGTAACTGCGGCTGCCTCGCGGCCTAGCTGTTCTCTCCTCTCCTGTGGACCTTCGGGTCCACCACCTGGTTCCAGCACCGTCAGCTGGTTCCGGGCCGAGCCTTTGGCTTAGGTGCCTCCTCCTGGGTATCTGAGTTCCGCCAACGCCAGGCGGTCCTTGGTAGTGCTTTTAAGCGCGGGCACCTACAGCTTAGTAACCGGGTTCCAGCACCGTCAGCTGGTCCTCGGTCGTGCCATTGGCTCTTGCACACTGGGGCAACGCATCCGGGTTCCAGCACCGCCAGCTGGTTCTCGGCAGTGTTTTTGTCACAGGTACTCCCTCGTGCCAAGCCTGGTTTCAGCACCGTCAGCTGTTTCCGGGTTGTGTCAAGCTCACTGAGACACCTATGCTTGCCTCGTCGTGGTGCGGTCGGGTTAGCCAACTCCAGGGTGCCTCCAGTTTAGGAGCTTCCTATGTGGGCTGCGTGAACTGGTAGTCAAGGCTGGTTCTGTAGTGCCAGTAGGCCCAGCTCCCCCTGTAGGACTGTTGGGGTTCGGTAACTGCGGCTGCCTCGCGGCCTAGCTGTTCTCTCCTCTCCTGTGGGCCTTGGGGTCCACCACCTGGTTCCAGCACCGTCAGCTGGTTCCGGGCCGAGCCTTTGGCTTAGGTGCCTCCTCCTGGGTATCCGAGTTCCGCCAACGCCAGGCGGTCCTTGGTAGTGCTTTTAAGCGCGGGCACCTACAGCTTAGTAACCGGGTTCCAGCACCGTCAGCTGGTCCTCGGTCGTGCCATTGGCTCTTGCACACTGGGGCAACGCATCCGGGTTCCAGCACCGCCAGCTGGTTCTCGGCAGTGTTTTTGTCACAGGTACTCCCTCGTGCCAAGCCTGGTTTCAGCACCGTCAGCTGTTTCCGGGTTGTGTCAAGCTCACTGAGACACCTATGCTTGCCTCGTCGTGGTGCGGTCGGGTTAGCCAACTCCAGGGTGCCTCCAGTTTAGGAGCTTCCTATGTGGGCTGCGTGAACTGGTAGTCAAGGCTGGTTCTGTAGTGCCAGTAGGCCCAGCTCCCCCTGTAGGACTGTTGGGGTTCGGTAACTGCGGCTGCCTCGCGGCCTAGCTGTTCTCTCCTCTCCTGTGGACCTTCGGGTCCACCACCTGGTTCCAGCACCGTCAGCTGGTTCCGGGCCGAGCCTTTGGCTTAGGTGCCTCCTCCTGGGTATCCGAGTTCCGCCAACGCCAGGCGGTCCTTGGTAGTGCTTTTAAGCGCGGGCACCTACAGCTTAGTAACCGGGTTCCAGCACCGTCAGCTGGTCCTCGGTCGTGCCATTGGCTCTTGCACACTGGGGCAACGCATCCGGGTTCCAGCACCGCCAGCTGGTTCTCGGCAGTGTTTTTGTCACAGGTACTCCCTCGTGCCAAGCCTGGTTTCAGCACCGTCAGCTGTTTCCGGGTTGTGTCAACTTCACTGAGACGCCTATGCTTGCCCCGTCGTGGTGCGGTCGAGTTAGCCAACTCCAGGGTGCCTCCAGTTTAGGAGCTTCCTATGTGGGCTGCGTGAACTGGTAGTCAAGGCTGGTTATGTAGTGCCAGTAGGCCCAGCTCCCCCTGTAGGACTGTTGGGGTTCGGTAACTGCGGCTGCCTCGCGGCCTAGCTGTTCTCTCCTCTCCTGTGGGCCTTCGGGTCCACCACCTGGTTCCAGCACCGTCAGCTGGTTCTCGGCAGTGTCTTTTGCTCTTGTACCTTCTGCTCCCCATCCTGGTTCCAGTACCGTCAGCTGGTTCCGGGCAGAGCCTTTGGCTTAGGTGCCTCCTTCTGGGTATCCAAGTTCCACCAACGTCAGGTGGTCCTTGGTAGTGCTTTCAGGCACGGGTACCTCCTGCTTAGTAACCGGGTTCCAGTAACGTCAGCTGGTCCTCGGTAGTTCCATTGGCTCTTGGACCTTCGGCTACCCATCCGGGTTCCAGTACCGTCAGCTGGTTCTCGGCAGTGTCTTTTGCTCTTGTACCTTCTGCTCCCCATCCTGGTTCCAGTAACGTCAGCTGGTTCCGGGCAGAGCCTTTGGCTTAGGTGCCTCCTTCTGGGTATCCGAGTTCCGTCAACGTCAGGCGGTCCTTGGTAGTGCTTTTTAGCACGGGTACCTCCTGCTTAGTAACCGGGTTCCAGTAACGTCAGCTGGTCCTCGGTAGTTCCATAGGCTCTTGAACCTTCGGGTAGCCATCCGAGTTCCAGTTCCATCAGCTGGTTCTTGGCATTTTCTCAGCCTTCTTGTACCTTCTGCTACATTTCCAAGTTGAAGACCCTAACGTCGACGACCCGGAAGACCACCACGATGACGACGACACGGAAGACCACCCCGATGACGACGACGACGACGGCGGAGACGACGACGGCGGAGATGACGACACTGGAGACGACGACCCTGGAGACGACAACATGGAAGACCGAGAAGCAGAAGAACAAGAGGCTGCAGAACAAAGAGCAGAAGAACATTAAGCATAAGACTTAATATCAGAGCAAAAGATATTATCTAAATTATATGCAGAAGAAGACTAAGCAGTGTATGGGGGTGAGTCCGTTCCTCCTCGTGGTGCCCCTGGATAAAGCCTGATGCTGCAGGCCAAACTGAACGCGGACAAATGTAACTTTTGTGACTGGCAGAACGGAAGGTGTAATCTTCAAACTTTTATAGATAACAACTACGGGAATGCCTGTCACAAATGAGAATATGATGAAGAAGTAGAATAGGAAGAATAATAACAGTGGAATAAAAAGAATATGTAGAATAAGAAGAATAATAATAGTTGAATAAAATGAATATGAAGAATGTAATAAAAAAAAAAAAATAGGTAGAAGATGAAGAAGAAGATGAATAAGGTGAAGAAGTTGATGTCAAAGATGCTGATGATGATGAAGATGAAAGTGTGGGAAAAGAAAAAAAAAAAGAAAAAAAAGAAGGGGAAGGGCGTGGAATAGTGAAACATCAATATCTGACAAAATAAAAAAAAAATTTACATAGTCAATATCTTTGTCACTCCGAACGTCTTAAAAAAAAACAAAAAACATGCTATTCTATTTGATTGGGATAAACCTCTATGACTTTAATGTCTCCGCCACCTCCCCAAATACATCCGGCATTATTCTTAGTTGTTTTCCTTCATGTAGAATGAACCTACAAGGAAAGAAAGGGTTTATTTTAATTCCGATATTTTGGTCCCATTGACTTGCATTGGGATCGGGTATCGGTATCGGCGATATCCGATATTTTTTGAATATCGGCCGATCCAAACCGATACCGATACTTTCCGATATCGAAGGTATCGCTCAACACTACTGCTGAGCATTCGGAATAGTCCTCACAACTGCTGTTCTCGTTCGTTCGTTCTTTACAGCTCTCTCTCGTTCTTTGGTTCCAGATGTTACTAGTTTCTAACGTCCCCCAGATATGTTATGGCTAGGACGCCACCCATATGACGGGAAGGCTTGGAGGTCTTCTGGGACCCTAGAGACGCCCCTCTCCCAATGTTGCCCCCTATGTCTTCGTTGGTGTAGAAGGTAGACAGCCAACCTATGACTGACTTTCCAGCGGAGTTTGAAGTAAGGCCTGAAGTCAGTTACTCCTACGGTGTTCCGGCCACCGACTACGCGCCTCAGTAAGATGTTGCCTTTCTCTCTCTCGGCACGACTCTTACTGGCTCTCCTTTGTGCTTGATCTCGTTTACACGGTTCCACAATATCCTTCCCTTCGTGTCTCTTTCTTAGGATACCGCCGCAGGGTGTGCAGGCGCGGTTCCGTCACGTTCAGTTCGCTAGGCACCTGCCAGGTTCCCACGCCTGACAGGGACCCCCTGTGCCTTCTCCCTGCAACACCCCCTGCCACGGGATGTTGCCTGGTTCCAACCCAGTCAGTTTCTGACTAACTTTCTCCCCAGCCCCTAGTTTTACCAGTGTGAGGAGTGGCCCAATAAATAAAGCCTTTTTCTCCCCCTAGTGGCCGGAGTGTGAAGTGTAATGTGTTCTGGTGATACCTGGTCAGGAGAACTCCTTAGTGCCATCAGACGTACCGCTGCTCCCCTTAGCGGCAGAGCGCTATACTGCAACGACCAGGTCTCTGGGGCGCTGCACAGTCATCAAAGCAAAAGGTGGCTACTTTGAAGAACCTAGAATATAAGACATAATTTCAGTTGTTTCACACTTTTTTGTTAAGTATATAATTCCACATGTGTTAATTCTTAGTTTTGATGCCTTCAGTGTGAATGTACAATTTTCATTGTCATGAAAATACAGAAAAATCTTTAAATGAGAAGGTCGTAAATCTGGACTGCTCACATCATATCCAGATGCTGGAATGCAAGTGGTAAGCTTTGAACCACCAGCGTCATATCCGATGCGCAGATGCTGCTGCATAATGCAGCCACTTGTGACTGTGATGAGCGTATGCCCATACTCTTTCCTTGCAGGTCCATTCTATGTGGATACTTAACATAGTAACATAGTTAGTAAGGCCGAAAAAAGACATTTGTCCATCCAGTTCAGCCTATATTCCATCATAATAAATCCCCAGATCTACGTCCTTCTACAGAACCTAATAATTGTATGATACAATATTGTTCTGCTCCAGGAAGACATCCAGGCCTCTCTTGAACCCCTCGACTGAGTTCGCCATAGTAACATAGTAACATACTTCTATCCTACCATTTTCTTTTTGTTATTACAGATTAATTATCAACCTGTTTACCTCTTTTTATGGGCAGATGCAGGTTTCTCTTAAATTCCTCACTTTCCTATTTATTTCAATGGATACGGCTCTAACAGAGGTTCCTCTAACTTTGTGACCACGTAGATGAGAGACACCATACTAAAGTGTCACAGATGTGAGAGATACACTATATAATGACAGGGATATATTGGGGGGGGGGTTTAGTGAACACATTTGGGTGAAAAATCTTAAAGAACAAATTGAAGTAACAACAAAATTTTCTGCTGAATCTGAATTTACGGTCAAAGAAAAAACCCTCCAAAATACGATTGAAAGGTATCAATACCATCTGAAAGAGAAGAAACATAAATTCTTCATCAGAGATTTACATGAATTTCGAGATAATAAAGCTTATCTGATTCAAAACCCTAAACCACCTAGACCACAAAAACTGACATATTCGTCAGAAGATGAATTTTCAGATACAGAAATGAGGTTCAAAGTACAAGGGGGAGATCAAGAGGAAGAGGAAGAACACGTGGGGGTAGGGGTGCCAATAGAACCACCACAAGAGGAACTTTTTTAGACCAAGGGTACCCATATTGTTAACCAATCCTCTAAACCTCTTACTAAAGTGCAGATAGCAGTTTTGAGTAAAGGGATGTCATTTGTACCCACTACTGAATTTGAAAGCTTTGAAGCAATAAAAGATCTTAACTAATTTGCTCGTCGCCTTAAAATGGAAAAAACACTTCATTAAGTAAAATAAAAAATGTTGTGCCGAGTTGAGGATTGACGAGGATCTTCTTAGTGATGTGATGTGATGTGATCCTCTTTTACTTAGAGGATACTGACCCTTATGATGTAGGGGCAGGTCCATTTACAGATCTCAAAAATAAAAGCAAACGTATGCCGCCCATTACAAGTAATCTAAGTACAGTTGATGTATTCTTGAATCTGGTGTCTAGGGATATAATGGAACTCGAACAAAATAGAAAACGGAGGTTCCATAACCTAACCAGGATGGAGATGGAAGGTCTATGTGATCTTAAAAAAGTAGGTAGGGTTTTTAAGCCCTCTGATAAAGGGGGTAACAATAGTGGTGAAGGATGTATTACAAGACAGGGTCCTGTGTTACTCCCTTTTACAGACAGAAATGGGTTATGAGAGACTCGAAACAGATCCAACAGTTGTATATCACAGAGAACCGAAGAAACTAATATCAGAGGCCTTCAGGGAAAAACTAATTGACAGTAATGAGAGAGAGATTATCTTACACCAACTAACCCAGTAGTAGCAACCTTCTATTGTCTACCCAAAGTCCACAAAGGGACCAAACCCCTATAACAGGGCGACGTATCATCTCGGGAATTGGTAGTCTAACACAAAATTTGGGCCAATACGTGGAAAGAATTCTAAGACTATTTGTTACCTCACTAAGGGGGTCAACAATTCAGGGATCACAATCGCTTTGTCATTCAAGCTTTGGAGTTTTTTCTTACCAAAAATTATTTTCTTTTTGACAATAAGTACTTCCACCAGCTCAGGGGCACAGCTATGGGGAGCCCCTGTGCCCCCTCGTATGCTAATTTGCTCCTGGGCTGGTGGGAGGAAAATGTCATTTTCGGGGAAACTTTGTCTATGGCTGAGGAGAGCATCATACTATGGTTACAATACATAGATGATGTGTTTGTGATATGGAGTGGAAATGAAGCCAGTTTCAGCACCTTTGTAGCGGGCCTGAATATAAAGGATCTTAATTTACGCTTCCCATACGAGACTCAGGCCGGCCTCACACTAGCGTGTTTTACGGACGTAAGAGAGGTGCTTAAAATACGGATTGCGTACTGTACAATGCTTCTCTTTGCCCCAGCTCCTATCAGCCATATTTTACTGATCCGTATTATACAGTGTTCTACGGCCATAGAAAATCGCAGCATGCTGCGTTTGTCACCGTTTTGCGCAAAAAATACGCCAATGAAAGTCTATGGGGAAAAGAAAAATACGGATTACACACGGACCAGCAGTGTGACTTGCGAAAAAAAACGCAGCGGTGTTCTATAGAAAAGCCGGCAATTCAGTGCAGTGCACAGTAAAATCACACTGACAGGTTAGAATAGAATAGCTAAGATAAATGTCTACCCATAGTATAGGTGTATTTATATATATATATATATATATATATATATATATATATATATATATATATATGAAAAATGGAACAGCACAATGCTCACCAATGGTGGGTGCCTAGCCCCCTGGATAAAATGGTCCAAACATTAATCCAACATGTATACCAAATAGCAAAAAGAAGGCAGCACTCCAAAAGTTTCAGATGAAAAAAAGGTGAAGTTTTAATCGACCCACATCACTGCGCGACGTTTCGGCTCACTGAGCCTTTTTCAAGCAATGGTTGTTAACAATGATTGTGCTTTTATAGAAACAATTTGAATAAATTTGCATGTTACAATTGCCATTAATAAATAAATAAACAAACAGTTGTACAGTTTTCTATAGCGTGCATATAATATCTCTTTAGTGCAATATTTGTGCTTATTAATGTGCTTTGTGCTATGTTCTTTATAAAATGTCACACTACCCCACTTTCTCCTTTGTTTCACAGACTATCTCATTAGCATAGATTAATATTTACATTCATAGTGATCACACTTTATAACCCTCACCTTGCCGCTATCCGACGACTCCACATGGAGGGCTCTGTATCAGCCGTTATCGGCGTTCATACAACTCAATTGCTCATGTCTACAAGTCCAATTACCATGTCACACAATGTCGGCCAATAGGAGTTCCAATACACTTTCATTTTACTAGCGCATGCGCACTAGCGTTATGTCCGCGCCGCAGTGCCATCTTGGTTGTGGCAGGACATTCCATTATACCTATATGGGCCACTATTCCGATCAGGCACCAGCGCTCATTTTACTACTATATGAACCGCTGTTCTAATCTTGTGTCAGCACTCAAAAGAGCGTCTTTGTACTTTATATAAAGTCAATGTTACCGAGTACATTTAGGCTGTTAGTCTAAACAACGGAATATATATATTCCTTAATTAGATACAAAATGGCTGTAGGGATATGTATATCACTCAGACATAACAGATGAAAGCCTTACTCAGGCTATCTCCCTTAGTCTATGCTTTTCCAAGTAGACGTACAGCCTCTCCAGACCATAACATCGTACTTTAGAGTAGGCAAAAAAGTGAACATATATAATATACCATATATCCAAATATCAGACAACAGCTATTGATGTTTCATTTGCAGACATTTTATTACAGATAAGGAACTATTACTATAAGTCCACATTCGTGACAGGCAAATTAGACAGAGCATTTTGTAAAAAATTAAATTTCATTTTCCAAAAGAAGATGGTATAGTTAATTTGATATATAAAGCCAGGAGAAACCTACTAAATATAAAACATAACCTTTAATAGTAACCTTCTAAAATCGATTTTTATGGACAGAACAGTGATAAAGTGCATCTAGTGCTCAAAAAAACCAGTGCTCAATAAAAAAATGGTTTTATCTCACCAAGTCCGTTGTTTTTCTTGCGGGAGAGTTCTCATATGTTTTTAGGGGGAGGGGAAACAAGCAGTAACTATGCTACCCAGTCGTGCCCCTGTATTACTCCCGCCCTGACAAGGGCAGTCCCCAAGTCAGGCTAAATTGTTGTACCCACCACAACCAAGTCACCTTCCCTACGCGTTTCCTCTCCCATAGGGGAGATTCATCAGGGGAACGAAAAAACGGGGGTATAAATATAATGGGGTATTCTGTTTAGAAAGATCGAACCCCTGCAATGGCAGGTGGCTCCTATGTGTCCAGGGCACCTAGCTTTGGGTGTGGACTATGGTAAGCCAAAGCTAGGTGCACTGGACACATAGGAGCCACCTGCCATTGCAGGGGTTCGATCTTTCTAAACAGAATACCCCATTATATTTATACCCCCGTTTTTTCGTTCCCCTGATGAATCTCCCCTATGGGAGAGGAAACGCGTAGGGAAGGTGACTTGGTTGTGGTGGGTACAACAATTTAGCCTGACTTGGGGACTGCCCTTGTCAGGGCGGGAGTAATACAGGGGCACGACTGGGTAGCATAGTTACTGCTTGTTTCCCCTCCCCCTAAAAACATATGAGAACTCTCCCGCAAGAAAAACAACGGACTTGGTGAGATAAAACCATTTTTTTATTGAGCACTGGTTTTTTTGAGCACTAGATGCACTTTATCACTGTTCTGTCCATAAAAATCGATTTTAGAAGGCTACTATTAAAGGTTATGTTTTATATTTAGTAGGTTTCTCCTGGCTTTATATATATTTTCTATTAGAGAACCTTATAGGGGTATCAAATGTGGATACACCTTATCATTTGGCTATTACTCGTATAGTTAATTTGATGCCTCCATATGGGTACTTTATCAAGCGGCTGGTGAGGCGATATATGAGACCCACCGGTCATACGGATATCTATGAAACAACAGAAAAATATTAAAATCAATGCACTCTTACAAGTACAACAGGGAGCCTATATACATCCAACTCAGAGTTACATCATAGGAGATTATCACATACCTGACTGGATTTTAAATTCTACATTAAGTCCTTTAGGTTTTAGAGTGTTCAATTCATAAATCCATCTCAATTCTAATTTTTTTAAAAGGCATATTCTATCCCCTCCTCTCCTCTGTATGGGGACCCTATCTATTATTTTACATTTAAGATATTTTTCTGTATGTTGAAACTCTGTAAAGTGTTTCGAAACCGGGAGATCTAATCGCTTTTTCCTTATTGAGTGCCGATGGTTGTTTAAACGCATTTTTAATTCACAGGTCGTTTCCCCTATATACCACAATTTACATGGACATTCGAGTAGGTACACTACATAATCAGAGTTGCATGTCAAAAAATGTTTGATTGTATATACCTTATTTGTTTCTGGATGTTTGAATGTAGAACCTTTTAGTATATTAGGGCAATTTACACAGGACAGACATGGAAAGCAACCTCTTTGGGTCCTGCCTGTAATCGTGGTCTGACTGGAATTTCTTAAAGGACCAATGTCTGCTTTAACCACATAATCTTTGATATTTTTAGCCCTACGATATGAAAATAGTGGGGGCTCCCCTAGTTCCTTAATCCTTGGTAGGCAATTGCCTAACATCCCCCAATGTTTTCTAATGATGTTTGCTACCGCCCCACTTTCCTCTGAGTAAGTCATCACACACGGAACTCTACTCAATCTTCTTTTGCCCTGATCATTGTTTCTTAGTAGATCTATTTTTATTTTTGAAATTCACCGGTAAATGCTGCATTTCCACCCTAGGCTTATACTCGAGTCAATAAGTTTTCCCAGTTTTTTGTGGCAAAATTAGGGGGGTCGGCTTATACTCGGGTCGGCTTATACTCGAGTATATACGGTAATTTTCCATTCAAAAAGTCAAATGGCGCGCCTTCCCTTCCGAGCCCTGCCGAGTGCCCAAACAGTGGTTTACCCCCACATATGAGGTATCGACGTACTCGGGAGAAATTGCCCAACAAATTTTATGATCCATTTTATCCTACTGCCCATGTGAAAATGAAAAAATTGAGGCGAAAAGAATTTTTTTGTGAAAAAAAAGTATTTTTTCATTTTTACAGATCAATTTGTGAAGCACCTGAGGGTTTAAAGTGCTCACTAGGCATCTAAATAAGTTTCTTGGGGGGTCTAGTTTCCAAAATGGGGTCACTTGTGGGGGAGCGCCAATGTTTAGGCACACAGGAGCTCTGCACCGTTCATTATTTCCCCATAGCTGTGCCCCATATAGTGCTCTGCACCGTTCATTGTGCCCCATAGCTGTGCCATATACGGTGCTCTGCACCGTTCTTTGTGCCCCATTGCTGTGCCATATACGGTGCTCTGCACCGTTCATTGTGCCCCATTGCTGTGCCATATACGGTGCTCTGCACCGTTCATTGTGCCCCATTGCTGTGCCATATACAGTGCTCTGCACCGTTCATTGTGCCCCATATCTGGGCCCATATACGGTGCTCTGCACCGTTCATTGTGCCCCATTGCTGTGCCATATACGGTGCTCTGCACCGTTCATTGTGCCCCATTGCTGTGCCCCATATAGTGCTCTGCACCGTTCATTGTGCCCCATTGCTGTGCCATATACGGTGCTCTGCACCGTTCATTGTGCCCCATATCTGTGCCCATATACGGTGCTCTGCACCGTTCATTGTGCCCCATTGCTGTGCCATATACGGTGCTCTGCACCGTTCTTTGTGCCCCATAGAAATCTCTGCCGCCGCTGCTGCAATAAAAAAAAAAAACACATACTCACCTCCCTTGATTGCAGCTCCCGGCGTCTCGTTCCGGCGCCTCCATCTTCCCGGCGTCTCTGCTCTGACTGATCAGGCAGAGGGCGCCGCGCACACTGTATGCGTCATCGCGCCCTCTGCCTGAACAGTCAGAGCGCAGACACCGGGAAGATGGAGGCGCCGGCCGGGAAGATGGAGCGGCGCCCGGCGGCTGGAACGAGGACAGGTGAATATGCTATACTTACCTAGTCCTGGCGATCCTCGCGCTGTCCCTCTGCCTGGTCTTCGGTGCCGCAGCTCTTCCTGTCAGCGGTCACCGGCACCGCAGATTAGAGGAATGAATAGGCGGCTCCGCCCCTATGGGAGGTGGAGCCGCTTATTCATATCTCTAATGAGCGTTCCCACGTGACCGCTGAAGAGAGGACGAAGCTGCAGCACAGAAGCCCGTGGGACGGCAGGGACAGCGCGAGGATCGCTGGGACTAGGTAAGTATACCTCAGCGCCCTCACCCGCCGACCCTGCCACCCACATTGACTCGAGTATAAGCTGAGAGGGGCACTTTCAGCCCAAAAATTTGGGCTCAAAATCTCGGCTTATACTCGAGTATATACGGTAGCTCCAATTGTTAGCGGACACCATGTCGCGTTTGGAGAGCCCCTGTGTGCCTAAACATTGGAGCTCCCCCACAAGTGACCCCATTTTGGAAACTAGACCCCCCAAGGAACTTATCTAGATGCATATTGAGCACTTTAAACCCCCAGGTGCTTCACAGAAGTTTATAACGCAGAGCCATGAAAATAAAAAATAATTTTTCTTTCCTCAAAAATGATTTTTTAGCCTGGAATTTCCTATTTTGCCAAGGATAATAGGAGAAATTGGACCACAAATATTGTTGTCCAGTTTGTCCTGAGTACGCTTATACCCCACATGTGGGGGTAAACCACTGTTTGGGCGCACGGCAGGGCTCGGAAGGGATGGCACGCCATTTGGCTTTTTAAATGGAAAATTAGCTCCAATCATTAGCGGACACCATGTCACGTTTGGAGAGCCCCTGTGTGGCTAAACATTGGAGATCCCCCAGAAATGACCCCATTTTGGAAACTAGACCCCCAAATGAACTAATCTAGATGTGTGGTGAGGACTTTGAACCCCCAAGTGCTTCACAGAAGTTTATAACGCAGAGCCATGAAAATAAAAAAAAAAAATTATTTTCTCAAAAATGATCTTTTAGCCTGCAATTTTTTATTTTCCCAAGGGTAACAGGAGAAATTTGACCCCAAAAGTTGTTGTCCAGTTTCTCCTGAGTACGCTGATACCCCATATGTGGGGGTAAATCACTGTTTGGGCACATGCCGGGGCTCGGAAGTGAAGTAGTGACGTTTTGAAATGCAGACTTTGATGGAATGCTCTGTGGGCGTCACGTTGCGTTTGCAGAGCCCCTGATGTGGCTTAACAGTAGAAACCCCCCACAAGTGACCCCATTTTGGAAACTAGACCCCCAAAGGAACTTATCTAGATGTGTGGTGAGCACTTTGAACCCCCAAGTGCTTCATAGAAGTTTATAATGCAGAGCCGTGAAAATAATAAATACGTTTTCTTTCCTCAAAAATAATTATTTAGCCCAGAATTTTTTATTTTCCCAAGGGTTACAGAAGAAATTGGATGCCAAAAGTTGTTGTCCAGTTTCTCCTGAGTACGCTGATACCCCATATGTGGGGGTAAATCACTGTTTGGGCACATGCCGGGGCTCGGAAGTGAAGTAGTGACGTTTTGAAATGCAGACTTTGATGGAATGCTCTGTGGGCGTCACGTTGCGTTTGCAGAGCCCCTGATGTGCCTAAACAGTAGAAACCCCCCACAAGTGACCCCATTTTCGAAACTAGACCCTGAAAGGAACTTATCTAGATGTGTGGTGAGCACTTTGAACCCCCAAGTGCTTCATAGAAGTTTATAATGCAGAGCCGTGAAAATAATAAATACGTTTTCTTTCCTCAAAAATAATTATTTAGCCCAGAATTTTTTAATTTTCCCAAGGGTAACAGGAAAAATTTGACCCCAATATTTGTTGTCCAGTTTCTCCTGAGTACGGTGATACCCCATATGTGGGGGTAAACTACTGTTTGGGCACATGCCGGGGCTTGGAATTGAAGTAGTGACGTTTTGAAATGCAGACTTTGATGGAATGCTCTGCGGGCGTCACGTTGCGTTTGCAGAGCCCCTGATGTGCCTAAACAGTAGAAACCCCCCACAAGTGACCCCATTTTCGAAACTAGACCCTGAAAGGAACTTATCTAGATGTGTGGTGAGCACTTTGAACCCCCAAGTGCTTCATAGAAGTTTATAATGCAGAGCCGTGAAAATAATAAATACGTTTTCTTTCCTCAAAAATAATTATTTAGCCCAGAATTTTTTATTTTCCCAAGGGTTACAGGAGAAATTGGACCCCAAAAGTTGTTGTCCAGTTTCTCCTGAGTACGCTGATACCCCATGAGTGGGGGTAAACCACTGTTTGAGCGCACGTCGGGGCTCAGAAGGGAAGTAGTGACTTTTGAAATGCAGACTTTGATGGAATGGTCTGCGGGTGTCACGTTGCGTTTGCAGAGCCCCTGGTGTGCCTAAACAGTAGAAACCCCCACAAGTTACCCCATTTTAGAAACTAGACCCCCCAAGGAACTTATCTAGATATGTGGTGAGCACTTTGAACCCCCAAGTGCTTCACAGACGTTTACAACGCAGAGCCGTGAAAATAAAAAATCATTTTTCTTTCCTCAAAAATTATGTTTTAGCAAGCATTTTTTTAGATTCACAAGGGTAACAGGAGAAATTGGACCCCAGTAATTGTTGCGCAGTTTGTCCTGAGTATGCTGGTTCCCCATATGTGGGGGTAAACCACTGTTTGGGCACACGTCAGGGCTCGGAAGTGAGGGAGCACCATTTGACTTTTTGAATACGAGATTGGCTGGAATCAATGGTGGCGCCATGTTGCGTTTGGAGACCCCTGATGTGCCTAAAAAGTGGTAACCCCTCAATTCTAACTCCAACACTAACCCCAACACACCCCTAACCCTAATCCCAACTGTAGCCATAACCCTAATCACAACCCTAACCACAACCCTAATTCCAACCCTAAGGCTATGTGCCCACGTTGCGGATTCGTGTGAGATATTTCCGCACCATTTTTGAAAAATCCGCGGGTAAAAGGCACTGCGTTTTACCTGCGGATTTTCCGCAGATTTCCAGTGTTTTTTGTGCGGATTTCACCTGCGGATTCCTATTGAGGAACAGGTGTAAAACGCTGCGGAATTCGCACAAAGAATTGACATGCTGCGGAAAATACAACGCAGCGTTTCCGCGCGGTATTTTCCGCACCATGGGCACAGAGGATTTGGTTTTTCATATGTTTACATGGTACTGTAAACCTGATGGAACACTGCTGCGAATCCGCAGCCAAATCCGCACCGTGTGCACATAGCCTAATTCTAAAGGTATGTGCACACGCTGCGGAAAACGCTGCGGATCCGCAGCAGTTTCCCATGAGTTTACAGTTCAATGTAAACCTACGGGAAACAAAAATCGCTATGCTGCGGAAAAACTGCACGGAAACGCAGCGGTTTACATTCCGCAGCATGTCACTTCTTTGTGCGGATTCCGCAGCGGTTTTACAACTGCTCCAATAGAAAATCGCAGTTGTAAAACCGCAGTGAAATGCGCAGAAAAAAACGCGGTAAATCCACCATAAATCCGCAGCGGTTTAGCACTGCGGATTTATCAAATCCGCAGCGGAAAAATCCGCAGAGGACCAGAATACGTGTGCACATACCGAAACCCTACCCCTAACCCTACCCCTAACCCTACCCCTAACCCTACCCCTAACCCTACCCCTAACCCTAACCCTAACCCTACCCCTACCCCTAACCCTACCCCTAGCCCTAACCCTAACCTATAATTATATAATCTATCTCAGTGATCAAAATGCACTTTGGAATGAATCTGCCGGCCGGCAGATTCGGCGGGCGCACTGCGCATGCGCCCGCCATTTTGGAAGATGGCGGCGCCCAGGGAGAAGACGGACGGGACCCCGGCTGGATCGGTAAGTATGATGGGGTTGGGGGGGACCATGGGGGGGGGGGGATCGGAGCACGGGGGGGGGAATCGGAGCGCGGGAGGGGTGGAACGGAGCACGGGGGCGTGGAACGGAGCACGGGGGGGCTGGAACGGAGCACGGGGGGTGGAACGGAGCACCGGGGGGGGTGGATCGGAGTGCAGGGGGGGTGATTGGAGCACGGGGGGGTGATTGGAGCACGGGGGGAGCGGACAAGAGCACGGGGGGGAGCGGAGCACAGGACGGAGGGGAGCCGGAGCAGTGTACCGGCCAGATCGGGGGGCTGGGGGGGGCAATCGGTGGGGTGGGGTGGGGGCACATTAGTATTTCCAGCCATGGCCGATGATATTTCAGCATCGGCCATGGCTGGATTGTAATATTTCACCCGTTATAATAGGTGAAATATTACAAATCGCTCTGATTGGCAGTTTCACTTTCAACAGCCAATCAGAGCGATCGTAGCCACGAGGGGGTGAAGCCACCCCCCGTGGGCTAAACTACCACTCCCCCTGTCCCTGCAGATTGGGTGAAATGGGAGTTAACCCTTTCACCCGATCTGCAGGGACGCGATTTTTCCATGACGCCGCATAGGCGTCATGTGTCGGATTGGCACCGACTTTCATGACGCCTACGTGGCGTCATGGGTCGGGAAGGGGTTAAATGTAAAATAATAGATAGGATCCCCATACAGAGGAGAGGAGGGGATAGAATATGCCTTTTAAAAAAATTAGAACTGAGATGGATTTATGAATTGAACACTCTAAAACCTAAAGGACTTAATGTAGAATTTAAAATCCAGTCAGGTATGTGATAATCTCCTATGATGTAACTCTGAGTTGGATGTATATAGGCTCCCTGTTGTACTTGTAAGAGTGCATTGATTTTAATATTTTTCTGTTGTTTCATAGATATCCGTATGACCGGTGGGTCTCATATATCGCCTCACCAGCCGCTTGAGGAAGTACCCATATGGAGGCATCAAATTAACTATACCATCTTCTTTTGGAAAATGAAATTTAATTTTTTACAAAATGGTCTGTCTAATTTGCCTGTCACGAATGTGGACTTATAGTAATAGTTCCTTATCTGTAATAAAAATGTCTGCAAATGAAACATCAATAGCTGTTGTCTGATATTTGGATATATGGTATATTATATATGTTCACTTTTTTGCCTACTCTAAAGTACGATGTTATGGTCTGGAGAGGCTGTACGTCTACTTGGAAAAGCATAGACTAAGGGAGATAGCCTGAGTAAGGCTTTCATCTGTTATGTCTGAGTGATATACATATCCCTACAGCCATTTTGTATCTAATTAAGGAATATATATATTCCGTTGTTTAGACTAACAGCCTAAATGTACTCGGTAACATTGACTTTATATAAAGTACAAAGACGCTCTTTTGAGTGCTGACACAAGATTAGAACAGCGGTTCATATAGTAGTAAAATGAGCGCTGGTGCCTGATCGGAATAGTGGCCCATATAGGTATAATGGAATGTCCTGCCACAACCAAGATGGCACTGCGGCGCGGACATAACGCTAGTGCGCATGCGCTAGTAAAATGAAAATGTATTGGAACTCCTATTGGCCGACATTGTGTGACATGGTAATTGGACTTGTAGACATGCGCAATTGAGTTGTATGAACGCCGATAACGGCTGATACAGAGCCCTCCATGTGGAGTCGTCGGATAGCGGCAAGGTGAGGGTTATAAAGTGTGATCACTATGAATGTAAATATTAATCTATGCTAATGAGATAGTCTGTGAAACAAAGGAGAAAGTGGGGTAGTGTGACATTTTATAAAGAACATAGCACAAAGCACCTTAATAAGCAAAATATTGCACTAAAGAGATATTATATGCACGCTATAGAAAACTGTACAACTGTTTGTTTATTTATTTATTAATGGCAATTGTAACATGCAAATTTATTCAAATTGTTTCTATAAAAGCACAATCATTGTTAACACCCATTGCTTGAAAAAGGCTCAGTGAGCCGAAACGTCGCGCAGTGATGTGGGTCGATTAACCCCTTCCCGACCCATGACGCCACGTAGGCATCATGAAAGTCGGTGCCAATCCGACCCATGACACCTATGTGGCGTCATGGAAAGATCGTGTCCCTGCAGATCGGGTGAAAGGGTTAACTCCCATTTCACCCGATCTGCAGGGACAGGGGGAGTGGTAGTTTAGCCCAGGGGGGGTGGCTTCACCCCCTCGTGGCTACGATCGCTCTGATTGGCTGTTGAAAGTGAAACTGCCAATCAGAGCGATTTGTAATATTTCACCTATTATAACTGGTGAAATATTACAATCCAGCCATGGCCGATGCTGAAATATCATCGGCCATGGCTGGAAATACTAATGTTTTTTTCCACTAATGTTAGAATAGGGTTAGGGTTAGGGTTAGGGGTAGGGTTAGGGGTAGGGTTAGGGTTAGGGTTACGGTTAGGGGTAGGGTTAGGGTTAGGGGTAGGGTTAGGGTTAGGGGTAGGGTTAGGGCTAGGGGTAGGGTTAGGGGTAGGGTTAGGGGTAGGGTTAGGGTTTCGGTATGTGCACACGTATTCTGGTCCTCTGCGGATTTTTCCGCTGCGGATTTGATAAATCCGCAGTGCTAAACTGCTGCGGATTTATGGCGGATTTACCGCGTTTTTTTCTGCGCATTTCACTGCGGTTTTACAACTGCGATTTTCTATTGGAGCAGTTGTAAAACCGCTGCGGAATCCGCACAAAGAAGTGACATGCTGCGGAATGTAAACCGCTGCGTTTCCGTGCAGTTTTTCTGCAGCATGTGTACAGCGATTTTTGTTTCCCGTAGGTTTACATTGAACTGTAAACTCATGGGAAACTGCTGCGGATCCGCAGCGTTTTCCGCAGCGTGTGCACATACCTTTAGAATTAGGCTATGTGCACACGGTGCGGATTTGGCTGCGGATCTGCAGCGGATTGGCCGCTGCGGATTCGCAGCAGTGTTCCATCAGGTTTACAGTACCATGTAAACATATGAAAAACCAAATCCGCTATGCCCATGGTGCGGAAAATACCGCGCGGAAACGCTGCGTTGTGTTTTCCGCAGCATGTCAATTCTTTGTGCGGATTCCGCAGCGTTTTACACCTGTTCCTCAATAGGAATCCGCAGGTGAAATCCGCACAAAAAACACTGGAAATCCGCGGAAAATCCGCAGGTAAAACGCAGTGCCTTTTACCCGCGGATTTTTCAAAAATGGTGCGGAAATATCTCACACGAATCCGCAACGTGGGCACATAGCCTTAGGGTTAGGGTTAGCATTAGGGTTGTAGTTAGGGTTGTGATTAGAGTTATGGCTACAGTTGGGATTAGGGTTAGGGGTGTGGGGGGGTTAGTGTTGGAGTTAGAATTGAGGGGTTACCACTGTTTAGGCACATCAGGGGTCTCCAAACGCAACATGGCGCCACCATTGATTCCAGCCAATCTCGTATTCAAAAAGTCAAATGGTGCTCCCTCACTTCCGAGCCCTGACGTGTGCCCAAACAGTGGTTTACCCCCACATATGGGGTACCAGCATACTCAGGACAAACTGCGCAACAATTTCTGGGGTCCAATTTCTCCTGTTACCCTTGTGAATCTAAAAAAATGCTTGCTAAAACATAATTTTTGAGGAAAGAAAAATGATTTTTTATTTTCACGGCTCTGCGTTGTAAACGTCTGTGAAGCACTTGGGGGTTCAAAGTGCTCACCACATATCTAGATAAGTTCCTTGGGGGGTCTAGTTTCTAAAATGGGGTCACTTGTGGGGGTTTCTACTGTTTAGGCACACCAGGGGCTCTGCAAACGCAACGTGACACCCGCAGACCATTCCATCAAAGTCTGCATTTCAAAAGTCACTACTTCCCTTCTGAGCCCCGACGTGTGCCCAAACAGTGGTTTACCCCCACTCATGGGGTATCAGCGTACTCAGGAGAAACTGGACAACAACTTTTGGGGTCCAATTTCTCCTGTAACCCTTGGGAAAATAAAAAATTCTGGGCTAAATAATTATTTTTGAGGAAAGAAAACGTATTTATTATTTTCACGGCTCTGCATTATAAACTTCTATGAAGCGCTTGGGGGTTCAAAGTGCTCACCACACATCTAGATAAGTTCCTTTCGGGGTCTAGTTTCCAAAATGGGGTCACTTGTGGGGGGTTTCTACTGTTAAGCCACATCAGGGGCTCTGCAAACGCAACGTGACGCCCACAGAGCATTCCATCAAAGTCTGCATTTCAAAACGTCACTACTTCACTTCCGAGCCTCGGCATGTGCCCAAACAGTGGTTTACCCCCACATATGGGGTATCAGCGTACTCAGGAGAAATTGGACAACAACTTTTGGGGTCAAATTTCTCCTGTTACCCTTGGGAAAATAAAAAATTGCAGGCTAAAAGATCATTTTTGAGAAAATATTTTTTTTTTTTTATTTTCATGGCTCTGCGTTATAAACTTCTGTGAAGCACTTGGGGGTTCAAAGTCCTCACCACACACCTAGATTAGTTCCTTTGGGGGTCTAGTTTCCAAAATGGGGTCATTTCTGGGGGATCTCCAATGTTTAGGCACACAGGGGCTCTCCAAACGTGACATGGTGTCCGCTAATGATTGGAGCTAATTTTCCATTTAAAAAGCCAAATGGCGTGCCATCCCTTCCGAGCCCTGCCGTGCGCCCAAACAGTGGTTTACCCCCACATATGGGGTATCAGCGTACTCAGGACAAACTGGACAACAATATTTGTGGTCCAATTTCTCCTATTATCCTTGGCAAAATAGGAAATTCCAGGCTAAAAAATCATTTTTGAGGAAAGAAAAATTATTTTTTATTTTCATGGCTCTGCGTTATAAACTTCTGTGAAGCACCTGGGGGTTTAAAGTGCTCAATATGCATCTAGATAAGTTCCTTGGGGGGTCTAGTTTCCAAAATGGGGTCACTTGTGGGGGAGCTCCAATGTTTAGGCACACAGGGGCTCTCTAAACGCGACATGGTGTCCGCTAACAATTGGAGCTAATTTTCCATTCAAAAAGTCAAATGGCGCGCCTTCCCTTCCGAGCCTTACCATGTGCCCAAACAGTGGTTTACCCCCACATATGAGGTATCGACGTACTCGGGAGAAATTGCCCAACAAATTTTATGATCCATTTTATCCTACTGCCCATGTGAAAATGAAAAAATTGAGGCGAAAAGAATTTTTTTGTGAAAAAAAAAGTACTTTTTCATTTTTACAGATCAATTTGTGAAGCACCTGAGGGTTTAAAGTGCTCACTAGGCATCTAAATAAGTTCCTTGGGGGGTCTAGTTTCCAAAATGGGGTCACTTGTGGGGGAGCGCCAATGTTTAGGCACACAGGAGCTATCCAAACGCGACATGGTGTCCGCTAACGATGGAAATAATTTTTCATTCAAAAAGTCAAATGGCGCTCCTTCCCTTCCGAGCCTTACCATGTGCCCAAACAGTGGTTTACCCCCACATGTGAGGTATTGGTGTACTCTGGAGAAATTGCCCAACACATTTTAGGATCCATTTTATCCTGTTGCCCATGTAAAAATGAAAAAATTTAGGCTAAAAGAATTTTTTTGTGAAAAAAAAGTACTTTTTCATTTTTACGGATCAATTTGTGAAGCACCTGGGGGTTCAAAGTGCTCACTATGCATCTAGATAAGTTCCTTGGGGCGTCTAGTTTCCAAAATGGGGTCACTTGTGGGGGAGCGCCAATGTTTAGGCACACAGGAGCTATCCAAACGCGACATGGTGTCCGCTAACGATGGAAATAATTTTTCATTCAAAAAGTCAAATGGCGCTCCTTCCCTTCCGAGCCTTACCATGTGCCCAAACAGTGGTTTACCCCCACATGTGAGGTATTGGTGTACTCTGGAGAAATTGCCCAACACATTTTAGGATCCATTTTATCCTGTTGCCCATGTAAAAATGAAAAAATTTAGGCTAAAAGAATTTTTTTGTGAAAAAAAAGTACTTTTTCATTTTTACGGATCAATTTGTGAAGCACCTGGGGGTTCAAAGTGCTCACTATGCATCTAGATAAGTTCCTTGGGGCGTCTAGTTTCCAAAATGGGGTCACTTGTGGGGGAGCTCCAATTTTTAGGCACACGGGGGCTCTCCAAACGTGACATGGTGTCCGCTAAAGAGTGGAGCCAATTTTTAATTCAAAAAGTCAAATGGCGCTCCTTCCCTTCCAAGCCCTGCCGTGCGCCCAAACAGTGGTTTACCCCAACATATGAGGTATCAGCGTACTCAGGACAAATTGGACAACAACTTTCGTGGTTCAGTTTCTCCTTTTACCATTAGGAAAATAAAAAAATTGTTGCTAAAAGATAATTTTTGTGACTAAAAAGTTAAATGTTCATTTTTTCCTTCCATGTTGCTTCTGCTGCTGTGAAGCACCTGAAGGGTTAATAAACTTCTTGAATGTGGTTTTGAGTACCTTGAGGGGTGCAGTTTTTAGAATGGTGTCACTTTTGGGTATTTTCAGCCATATAGACCCCTCAAACATACTTCAAATGTGAGGTGGTCCCTAAAAAAAATGGTTTTGTAAATTTCGTTGTAAAAATGACAAATCGCTGGTCAAATTTTAACCCTTATAACTTCCTAACAAAAAAAAATTTTGTTTCCAAAATTGTGCTGATGTAAAGTAAACATGTGGGAAATGTTATTTATTAACTATTTTGTGTCACATATCTCTCTGGTTTAACAGAATAAAAATTCAAATTGTGAAAATTGCGAAATTTTCAAAATTTTCGCCAAATTTCCGTTTTTATCACAAATAAACGCAGAATTTATTGACCTAAATTTACCACTAACATGAAGCCCAATATGTCACGAAAAAACAATCTCAGAACCGCTAGGATCCGTTGAAGCGTTCCTGAGTTATTACCTCATAAAGGGACACTGGTCAGAATTGCAAAAAACGGCAAGGTCTTTAAGGTCAAAATAGGCTGGGTCATGAAGGGGTTAAAACTTCACCTTTTTTTCATCTGAAACTTTTGGAGTGCTGCCTTCTTTTTGCTATTTGGTATATATATATATATAGATATATATATATATATATATATATATATATATATATATATATCTCTATATATATATATATATATATACACACACACATATATATATATATACACATACATACATATATATACATATATATATATATATACACACATACACACACACATACATACACCCCTATACTGTCAGTGAGACACATATGTATATATTTATATTTCATACAGCGCTAGATAGCTTAAAAGCCGGTAATTCAATTGCCGGCTTTTGCTATCTCCTTCCCAAAAGCGACATGACATGAGACATTGTTTACATACAGTAAACCATCTCATATCCCTTTTTTTTTGCATATTCCACACTACTAATGTTAGTAGTGTGTATGTGCAAAATTTTGGCGCTCTAGCTATTTAAAGGGTTAAATCGCGGAAAAAATTGGTGTGGACTCCCGCGCAATTTTCTCCGCCAGAATGGTAAAGCCAGTGACTGAGGGCAGATATTAATAGCCTGGAGAGGGTCCATGGTTATTGGCCCCCCCTGGCTAAAAACATCTGCCCCAGCCACCCCAGAAAAGGCACATCTGGAAAATGCGCCTATTCTGGCACTTGGCCACTCTCTTCCCACTCCCGTGTAGCGTAGTGGTGGGATATGGGGTAATGAAGGGTTAATGTCACCTTGTTATTGTAAGGTGACATTGAGCCAGATAAATAATGGAGAGGCGTCAATTATGATACATATCCATTATTAATCCAATAGTATGAAATGGTTAAAAAACACACACACACACACACTATTACAAAGTATTTTAATGAAATAAATACACAGGTTTTTGTAATATTTTATTATACTTATTATTTAGCGCTGTATGAATATGCATGTATGTATATATATATATATATATTGTAGCATGGTTAAAGGGTGTGTAGTCGACGGGAGGTATGTGTCACATAGGTGGCGTGTCGCTGTTATGTAGCCCGGAGTGTTTTCTTTATTTCACATAACCATGTATATATGTGTTTCAGGACCTGTGGTGATGTCAGACCACATGTCTAATCATGTGATGGGATACTGGGTGTGGTTAGCTCTATATAAGACTGGCTAATGCTTTACACAGCAGATATGTGTGGAGGTGAAACCCTCCTGAGGCCTCTTTCAGACGTCCAGATAATTCTGGTACTGGAGAAATCGGTACCGGAATTATCCGTGTCCGTGTGCTCACGTAGCACATCAGTGTGGCACACGTGCGGCATCCGTGTGCCGCCTGAGGACAACACGGACCGTGCAGGAGAGACAGCACTACACTAAGCGCTGTCCCTCCTGTGTGGTGCTGAAGCCGCATTCATCTCTTCTCCCCCGCAGGAGAGAAGAGATGAAAGATCAAGTTTTTTTTTTTTGTTAAAAATAAAGTTTGCTGGTGACCTCCCGCCTCCCATCCCCCGTGCGCCACCCGGCCCCTTGCATAGAAATACTCACCTAGCTCCCGCGATGTCTCCTCTCTCCTCTCAGCGCTGGCAGCTTCTCCTGTGTGAGCGGTCACGTGGTCCCGCTCATTACAGTGAGGAATATGCGCATATTCCCCACTGTAATGAGCGGGACCATGAGACCGCTCACACAGCACAGGCTGCCGGCGCTGAGAGGAGACATCGCTGGAGCTTGGTGAGTATTTCCTAGCAAGCGGGGGGGGGGGGGGAGGGGGGTTCGGACAGGGTACGCATAAACCTTATTTTTAAGGGGAAAGAAAAAAAAAAAAGATTATTCATTCCTTCTTTCCAGTGAACGCTGCTGGGAAGAAGGGATGAATTCTGGATTCTGCACCACACGCGGGGGGGACAGCGCTTAACTGTAGCGTTGTCTCTCCTGCGGGCGGTACGTGCACACGGAGGAGAGTGCACACTGTTCTCCGTGTGCATGTGTGCGGCACGTATTGCGGTACGTGCTGCCAGCGAAAAACGGACATGTCTCCGTGTTCAACACGGACACACGGTCCGTGAAAACACGGAGACATGTGCATAGACCCATTCATTTGAATGGGTCTGTGTGTGTCAGTGTCTCCGGTACGTGAGAAAACGGTCACTACGCCTACCGGAGACACTGACGTGTGAAAGAGGCCTGAGTGTGTTAAGGCTCCAGGACTGAGCCTGAAGGACTGGACACTTGCTTTTCTTTTCCTGAGCCAAAGGCTATTTGCTTTCTGGTATTTTGCCATGTGGTTTTAAATCCTATGATATTTTAAAGGAACGTGCCTCCTGAGTGTCAGCCGCCGCACCTGAGTGAGTGAAATCCCTAATATATATATATATATATATATATATATATATATATACATATATATATATATATATATATATACTGTATATTAGACAGTATATATGTTTTTACGATTTTTTGAGAACATGGACATGGATCCATTGTATGTCCGTATGTCAGTTTTGCAAGCCTGCGAGAAAATCTCGCAGTACGGATGCCATACGGATTTCATACGGAGGATGTTATGCGCAAAATACGCTGACACACCCTGCCTACGGATGAGATATGGACCACCATTTTGGGGACTTTTCTGTGTATTACGACCGTAAATTACGGACCGTATTTTTATACGCTGAGTGTGAGGCCGGCCTAATACCTCCACTTTACCCTTCTTGGACAGTTTGATCAAGAGAGGAAGAGATGGACAATTGATTACAAGTACTTATAGAAAGCCAGCAGCATTAAATTCTCTCCTGAGATGGGAGTCCAACCATACGGCCTCTCTCAGGGGAGGCATTCCCAAAGGCCAGTACCTCCAGGTATGAAGAAATTGTTCAGATCATGGGAAGTATAAAAAGCAAGCAGATGATCTAAGAGAACGCTTCTGGGAACGCGGATACCCGGCCCAAAAAAAAGGAGGAAGACAATAACAGTGTCATTAGATTCATTACGAGATACACCAATGGCGCAATCCACTTGGATGGATAACAAGATCAAAGGTTGTTACAGATGTGGAGGGTGCAAGTATTGTAGTTCCATATGTGAAGGAAAAGAATTCAGAGGGAATGTGATAGGAAAAACGTTTCACATAAATCACTTTATTAATTGCAAAACCAGAGGAGTCATATACAAAATGACTTGTGCGTGTGGTCTAGAATATATAGGGAAAACCAGCAGAAAACTAAGAAGAAGAGTGGGTGAACGCCATAAAGATACCATCAATAAGAAAGATACCCCGGTGGCGAATCACATCAACAGTATGCATAATGGTGATCTGAGAATGGTTAAAATTATGGGTATTGACTAGTGATGAGCGAACGTGCTCACCACTATTCGTTACTCACCCGAGTATTGGGGTACTCGCCGAGCAGCGAGCATTTCTGGGATTATTTGGCGGTAACTGCAGTCTCCACCCAGCAGTTTTGGCGGAATTTAGAGACCCAATCACGGTGCAGGGATTGTCTGCCAGGCCATAAAACGCCGCAGCCATCTTTGTTGTGGTTGTTTGTTGGCGCTATTTTATTCATCTTTTATGCTCGCTTTCAAAAAGTAGACATGGTCAAAATAGAATACATCATCTTTCAACCATATCAGGCTAATTAGACATGAGAGCTGTGTATGCATCATTCGGTACCAGTTTAGTAAGAGGGAAAGTTTGCCCAAGAGAAAATGATTTTCCAGACATTCACGGCCGTTTTTTGCACATTTTTTGCACATTTTTTGCAGCTGTGATCTTCATCTTCTTGGTGTGTATGTGGTAAATTAATTTCAAAGTCGTCATCAATACCATCATCGTCCATATCTTCTAAAGAGGAAATCTGGTGTTTCCCAGGGTCGTGGTTATCTACGCTTAGTGCCATTTCTTTAACAGTGTTTGTAACACTAGAACAAATAATTTTGACCTGTGACATTGGTAATGTGTGGATGAAGATGAAGTAGCTTGTGCGACGTGTGTGTTTATAGTTACGGACGGTGCACTTCTTTTTTTTTTTTAAATCAAATAATTTTGTATTAAAGCATATGACACGCAGTAACACAGTCTGACACATTTTCCAGACAGGTACTGTGTTATGAATAGGTAATTCAGTACCACAATGGACATAGAAGTCAGAGCACATACAGTGACCTGACAATAACCCAGAAACATAGAACGAGCTCTGAGACGTGGGAACTCTGCTGACCGCAATCCCTGATCCTCTCCAACCACACTAGAGGCAGCCGTGGATTGCGCCTAACGCTCCCTATGCAACTCGGCACAGCCTGAGAAACTAGCTAGCCTGAAGATAGAAAATAAGCTTACCTTGCCTCAGAGAAATACCCCAAAGGAAAAGGCAGCCCCCACATATAATGACTGTGAGTTAAGATGAAAAGACAAACGTAGAGATGAAATAGATTTAGCAAAGTGAGGCCCGACTTTCTGAACAGAGCGAGGATAGGAAAGGTAACTTTGCGGTCAACACAAAACCCTACAAACAACCACGCAAAGGGGGCAAAAAGACCCTCCGTACCGACTAACGGCACGGAGGTACACCCTCTGCGTCCCAGAGCTTCCAGCAAGCAAGAAAAACCAAATACGCAAGCTGGACAGAAAAAACAGCAAACAAAAATAACACAAGAGCAACTTAGCTATGCAGAGCAGCAGGCCACAGGAACGATCCAGGAGGAAGCAAGTCCAATAATAGAACATTGACTGGAGGCCAGGATCAAAGCACTAGGTGGAGTTAAATAGAGCAGCACCTAACGACTTCACCACATCACCTGAGGAGGGAAACTCAGAAGCCGCAGTACCACTCTCCTCCACCAACGGAAGCTCATAGAGAGAATCAGCCGAAGTACCACTTGTGACCACAGGAGGGAGCTCTGCCACAGAATTCACAACAGTACCCCCCCTTGAGGAGGGGTCACCGAACCCTCACCAGAGCCCCCAGGACGACCAGGATGAGCCATATGAAAGGCACGAACAAGATCGGGAGCATGGACATCAGAGGCAATGACGCAGGAATTATCTTCCTGAGCATAACCCTTCCACTTAACCAGATACTGGAGTTTCCGTCTTGAAACACGAGAATCCAAAATCAATCTTCTCCACAATATATTCCAACTCCCCCTCCACCAAAACCGGGGCAGGAGGATCAACAGATGGAACCATAGGTGCCACGTATCTCCGCAACAATGACCTATGGAATACGTTATGGATGGAAAAAGAATCTGGAAGGGTCAAACGAAAAGACACAGGATTAAGAACCTCAGAAATCCTATACGGACCAATGAAACGAGGTTTAAACTTAGGAGAGGAAACCTTCATAGGAATATGACGAGAAGACAACCAAACCCTAAGCTAGAAGATCGTTGGGTACAGCCGGGACCAGCTGCTTCGAAAGCATCACCAAACCAGGGATTCAAGCTTCAGGAGGCTAATTTGCATATTCCAGGTGCCTTCTGGGAGAAGCGAAGTCTCCCTAAGCTAGAAGATCGTTGGGTACAGCCGGGACCAGCTGCTTCGAAAGCATCACCAAACCAGGGATTCAAGCTTCAGGAGGCTAATTTGCATATTCCAGGTGCCTTCTGGGAGAAGCGTAGTCTCCCTAAGCTAGAAGATCGTTGGGTACAGCCGGGACCAGCTGCTTCGAAAGCATCACCAAACCAGGGATTCAAGCTTCAGGAGGCTAATTTGCATATTCCAGGTGCCTTCTGGGAGAAGCGAAGTCTCCCTAAGCTAGAAGATCGTTGGGTACAGCCGGGACCAGCTGCTTCGAAAGCATCACCAAACCAGGGATTCAAGCTTCAGGAGGCTAATTTGCATATTCCAGGTGCCTTCTGGGAGAAGCGAAGTCTCCCTAAGCTAGAAGATCGTTGGGTACAGCCGGGACCAGCTGCTTCGAAAGCATCACCAAACCAGGGATTCAAGCTTCAGGAGGCTAATTTGCATATTCCAGGTGCCTTCTGGGAGAAGCGAAGTCTCCCTAAGCTAGAAGATCGTTGGGTACAGCCGGGACCAGCTGCTTCGAAAGCATCACCAAACCAGGGATTCAAGCTTCAGGAGGCTAATTTGCATATTCCAGGTGCCTTCTGGGAGAAGCGAAGTCTCCCTAAGCTAGAAGATCGTTGGGTACAGCCGGGACCAGCTGCTTCGAAAGCATCACCAAACCAGGGATTCAAGCTTCAGGAGGCTAGTTTGCATATTCCAGGTGCCTTCTGGGAGAAGCGAAGTCTCCCTAAGCTAGAAGATCGTTGGGTACAGCCGGGACCAGCTGCTTCGAAAGCATCACCAAACCGCGCGCCTTAAGGCGCGCGAATTTTTGCCTGTAGGACATTATTGCAAGAGAGCTTGGCTGAGTAGATTACACAAGAAGGAAAACACACAGCAAGTCAGCAGGATCTAGGAGCAACATGGCAGATGTGACAACCTACATGGTGAGCTGCAGCATGTGCTACATGTTCACAGATCGACCAGAAGAAGAATCCAATTTCACCTGTCAGAAGTGTAGACTAGTGGCCCTTTTAGAAGAAAAGGTGCGGGGTCTGGAAGAAAGAATAGCAACTTTGAAACTCATCAAAGAGAATGAAGACTTTCTAGACAGAACAGAAGCATCTCTACTGGTCACAGAAGGTGCAAAAAGTGTCAGAGAACCTCCAAAAGCAGATGAGTGGAAGCATGTAACCAAAAGAAGCAAGAAGACCATGGAGAAATCACCAACCACACAACTGAAGAACCGATATCAAATCTTTGTAGAGGATGAAGATGGCACACCTAAGAATGAAGCAATACCAGCAAGCAAAAAAGAAAAGGGCACACAGCAACAAGTGACAGCAAAAAGTACAGCCAAGAAGCAACGAAGAGTGGTGGTGGTGGGAGACTCACTACTGAGAGGCACCGAAGCAGCCATCTGCAGACCGGACATAACTGCAAGAGAAGTATGCTGCCTTCCAGGTGCGATGATCAAGGATGTGACCGATAGGATACCAAAGCTCTTCAGCTCCAAGGACGTCCACCCATTTCTTCTGATACATGTTGGCACCAATGACACGGCAAGGAAGGACCTACCGACAATCTGCAAGGACTTTGAAGAGTTGGGGAAGAAAGTAAAGGAACTGGATGCACAGGTAGTTTTTTCTTCTATCCTTCCAGTAGACGGGCATGGCACCAGGAGATGGAACAGGATCCTTGATGCAAACAACTGGCTAAGACGATGGTGCAGACAACAAGGATTTGGATTCCTGGACCACGGTGTGAATTACTGGTATGATGGACTCCTCGCCAGAGACGGACTACACCTCAACAAACCTGGGAAACACACATTCGCCAGAAGACTCGCTACACTCATCAGGAGGGCGTTAAACTAGAAGAAGAGGGGACGGGAAGAAAAACATTAGACTCGAACAAAGACGACCCAGGAAAACATACTCAGAAGGGAGGTAAGAACATTTCTAAAACAATCCACAGTGAGGAGATTGGAACAAAACAAAATCCTCTAAACTGCATGCTCGCAAACGCCAGAAGCCTGACAAACAAGATGGAAGAACTAGAAGCAGAAATATCTACAGGTAACTTTGACATAGTGGGAATAACCGAGACATGGTTAGATGAAAGCTATGACTGGGCAGTTAACTTACAGGGTTACAGTCTGTTTAGAAAGGATCGTAAAAATCGGAGAGGAGGAGGGGTTTGTCTCTATGTAAAGTCTTGTCTAAAGTCCACTTTAAGGGAGGATATTAGCGAAGGGAATGAGGATGTCGAGTCCATATGGGTCGAAATTCATGGAGGGAAAAATGGTAACAAAATTCTCATTGGGGTCTGTTACAAACCCCCAAATATAACAGAAACCATGGAAAGTCTACTTCTAAAGCAGATAGATGAAGCTGCAACCCATAATGAGGTCCTGGTTATGGGGGACTTTAACTACCCGGATATTAACTGGGAAACAGAAACCTGTGAAACCCATAAAGGCAACAGGTTTCTGCTAATAACCAAGAAAAATTATCTTTCACAATTGGTGCAGAATCCAACCAGAGGAGCAGCACTTTTAGACCTAATACTATCTAATAGACCTGACAGAATAACAAATCTGCAGGTGGTTGGGCATTTAGGAAATAGCGACCACAATATTGTGCAGTTTCACCTGTCTTTCACTAGGGGGACTTGTCAGGGAGTCACAAAAACATTGAACTTTAGGAAGGCAAAGTTTGAACAGCTTAGAGATGCCCTTAATCTGGTAGACTGGGACAATATCCTCAGAAATGAGAATACAGATAATAAATGGGAAATGTTTAAGAACATCCTAAATAGGCAGTGTAAGCGGTTTATACCTTGTGGGAATAAAAGGACTAGAAATAGGAAAAACCCAATGTGGCTAAACAAAGAAGTAAGACAGGCAATTAACAGTAAAAAGAAAGCATTTGCACTACTAAAGCAGGATGGCACCATTGAAGCTCTAAAAAACTATAGGGAGAAAAATACTTTATCTAAAAAACTAATTAAAGCTGCCAAAAAGGAAACAGAGAAGCACATTGCTAAGGAGAGTAAAACTAATCCCAAACTGTTCTTCAACTATATCAATAGTAAAAGAATAAAAACTGAAAATGTAGGCCCCTTAAAAAATAGTGAGGAAAGAATGGTTGTAGATGACGAGGAAAAAGCTAACATATTAAACACCTTCTTCTCCACGGTATTCACGGTGGAAAATGAAATGCTAGGTGAAATCCCAAGAAACAATGAAAACCCTATATTAAGGGTCACCAATCTAACCCAAGAAGAGGTGCGAAACCGGCTAAATAAGATTAAAATAGATAAATCTCCGGGTCCGGATGGCATACACCCACGAGTACTAAGAGAACAAAGTAATGTAATAGATAAACCATTATTTCTTATTTTTAGTGACTCTATAGCGACAGGGTCTGTTCCGCAGGACTGGCGCATAGCAAATGTGGTGCCAATATTCAAAAAGGGCTCTAAAAGTGAACCTGGAAATTATAGGCCAGTAAGTCTAACCTCTATTGTTGGTAAAATATTTGAAGGGTTTCTGAGGGATGTTATTCTGGATTATCTCAATGAGAATAACTGTTTAACTCCATATCAGCATGGGTTTATGAGAAATCGCTCCTGTCAAACCAATCTAATCAGTTTTTATGAAGAGGTAAGCTATAGACTGGACCACGGTGAGTCATTGGACGTGGTATATCTCGATTTTTCCAAAGCGTTTGATACCGTGCCGCACAAGAGGTTGGTACACAAAATGAGAATGCTTGGTCTGGGGGAAAATGTGTGTAAATGGGTTAGTAACTGGCTTAGTGATAGAAAGCAGAGGGTGGTTATAAATGGTATAGTCTCTAACTGGGTCGCTGTGACCAGTGGGGTACCGCAGGGGTCAGTATTGGGACCTGTTCTCTTCAACATATTCATTAATGATCTGGTAGAAGGTTTACACAGTAAAATATCGATATTTGCAGATGATACAAAACTATGTAAAGCAGTTAATACAAGAGAAGATAGTATTCTGCTACAGATGGATCTGGATAAGTTGGAAACTTGGGCTGAAAGGTGGCAGATGAGGTTTAACAATGATAAATGTAAGGTTATACACATGGGAAGAGGGAATCAATATCACCATTACACACTGAACGGGAAACCACTGGGTAAATCTGACAGGGAGAAGGACTTGGGGATCCTAGTTAATGATAAACTTACCTGGAGCAGCCAGTGCCAGGCAGCAGCTGCCAAGGCAAACAGGATCATGGGGTGCATTAAAAGAGGTCTGGATACACATGATGAGAGCATTATACTGCCTCTGTACAAATCCCTAGTTAGACCGCACATGGAGTACTGTGTCCAGTTTTGGGCACCGGTGCTCAGGAAGGATATAATGGAACTAGAGAGAGTACAAAGGAGGGCAACAAAATTAATAAAGGGGTTGGGAGAACTACAATACCCAGATAGATTAGCGAAATTAGGATTATTTAGTCTAGAAAAAAGACGACTGAGGGGCGATCTAATAACCATGTATAAGTATATAAGGGGACAATACAAATATCTCGCTGAGGATCTGTTTATACCAAGGAAGGTGACGGGCACAAGGGGGCATTCTTTGCGTCTGGAGGAGAGAAGGTTTTTCCACCAACATAGAAGAGGATTCTTTACTGTTAGGGCAGTGAGAATCTGGAATTGCTTGCCTGAGGAGGTGGTGATGGCGAACTCAGTCGAGGGGTTCAAGAGAGGCCTGGATGTCTTCCTGGAGCAGAACAATATTGTATCATACAATTATTAGGTTCTGTAGAAGGACGTAGATCTGGGTATTTATTATGATGGAATATAGGCTGAACTGGATGGACAAATGTCTTTTTTCGACCTTACTAACTATGTTACTATGTTACTATGTAAACCAAATCCCCAACACGAAGTCGGGGACCCACACAGCGTCTGCGATTAGCGAAACGTTGAGCCTTCTCCTGGGACAAGGTCAAATTGTCCACTACATGAGTCCAAATCTGCTGCAATCTGTCCACCACAGTATCCACACTAGGACAGTCCGAAGACTCAACCTGCCCTGAAGAGAAATGAGGATGGAACCCAGAGTTGCAGAAAAACGGCGAAACCAAGGTAGCCGAGCTGGCCCGATTATTAAGGGCGAACTCAGCCAAAGTCAAAAAGGACACCCAGTCATCCTGATCAGCAGAAACAAAGCATCTCAGATATGTTTCCAAGGTCTGATTGGTTCGTTCGGTCTGGCCATTAGTCTGAGGATGGAAAGCCGAGGAAAAAGACAAGTCAATGCCCATCCTTGCACAAAAGGCTCGCCAAAACCTCGAAACAAACTGGGAGCCTCTGTCAGAAACGATATTCTCTGGAATGTCATGTAAACGAACAATGGCACCAAATCAGAGGAGGAAGGTAATTTAGACAAGGGTACTAAATGGACCATCTTAGAGAAGCGATCACAAACCACACAAATGACTAACATCTTTTGAGAGACGGGAAGATCTGAAATAAAATCCATAGAGATATGTGTCCAAGGCCTCTTCAAGACCGGCAAGGGCAAAAGCAACCCACTGGCACGAGAACAGCAGGGCTTAGCCCGAGCACAAATCCCACAGGACTGCACAAAAGAACGCACATCCCACGACAGAGATGGCCACCAAAAGGATCTAGCCACTAACTCTCTGGTCCCAAAGATTCCAGGATGACCAGCCAACACCGAACAATGAACCTCAGAGATAACTTTATTCGTCCACCTATCAGGGACAAACAGTTTCTCCGCTGGGCAACGATCAGGTTTATTAGCCTGAAATTTTTGCAGCACCCGCCGCAAATCAGGGGAGATGGCAGACACAATTACTCCCTCTTTGAGAATACCCGCCGGCTCAGATAAACCCGGAGAGTCGGGCACAAAACTCCTAGACAGGGCATCCGCCTTCACATTTTTAGAGCCCGGAAGGTACGAAACCACAAAGTCAAAACGGGCAAAAAACAGCGACCCAACGAGCCTGTCTAGGATTCAACCGCTTGGCAGACTCGAGATAAGTCAAGTTCTTATGATCAGTCAAGACCACCACGCGATGCTTAGCTCCTTCAAGCCAATGACGCCACTCCTCGAATGCCCACTTCATGGCCAGCAACTCTCGATTGCCAACATCATAATTTCGCTCAGCAGGCGAAAACTTCCTGGAAAAGAAGGCGCATGGTTTCATCACCGAGCAATCAGAACTTCTCTGCGACAAAACAGCCCCCGCTCCAATCTCAGAAGCATCAACCTCGACCTGGAATGGAAGCGAAACATCTGGTTGACACAACACAGGGGCAGAAGAAAAACGACGCTTCAACTCTTGAAAAGCTTCCACAGCAGCAGAAGACCAATTGACCACATCAGCACCCTTCTTGGTCAAATCGGTCAATGGTTTAGCAATACTAGAAAAATTGCAGATGAAGCGACGATAAAAATTAGCAAAGCCCAGGAACTTTTGCAGACTTTTCAGAGATGTCGGCTGAGTCCAATCATGGATGGCCTGGACCTTAACAGGGTCCATCTCGATAGTAGAAGGGGAAAAAATGAACCCCAAAAATGAAACCTTCTGAACACCAAAGAGACACTTTGATCCCTTCACAAACAAAGAATTAGCACGCAGGACCTGAAACACCGTTCTGACCTGCTTCACATGAGACTCCCAATCATCCGAGAAGACCAAAATATCATCCAAGTATACAATCAGGAATTTATCCATGTACTCTCGGAAGATGTCATGCATAAAGGACTGAAACACTGATGGAGCATTGGCAAGTCCGAATGGCATTACTAGGTACTCAAAATGGCCCTCGGGCGTATTAAATGCAGTTTTCCATTCATCGCCTCGCTTAATACGCACAAGATTATACGCACCACGAAGATCTATCTTGGTGAACCAACTAGCCCCCTTAATCCGAGCAAATAAATCGGATAACAGCGGCAAGGGGTACTGAAATTTAACCGTGATCTTATTTAGAAGGCGGTAATCTATACAAGGTCTCAGCGAACCATCCTTCTTGGCCACAAAAAAGAACTCCGCTCCCAATGGCGACGATGACGGGCGAATATGCCCCTTCTCCAATGACTCCTTCACATAACTCCGCATAGCGGCGTGCTCAGGCACAGATAAATTAAAGAGTCGACCTATTGGGAATTTACTACCAGGAATCAAATCGATAGCACAATCACAATCCCTATGTGGAGGTAAGGTATCGGACTTGGGCTCATCAAATACATCCCGGTAATCAGACAAGAACTCTGGAACCTCAGAAGGGGTGGATGACGAAATAGACAGAAATGGGACATCACCATGTACCCCCTGACAACCCCAGCTGGACACAGACATGGATTTCCAATCTAATACTGGATTATGGAATTGTAGCCATGGCAACCCCAACACGACCACATCATGCAGATTATGCAACACCAGAAAGCGAATAACCTCCTGATGTGCTGGAGCCATGCACATGGTCAGCTGGGTCCAGTACTGAGGCTTATTCTTGGCCAAAGGCGTAGCATCAATTCCTCTCAATGGAATAGGACACTGCAAGGGCTCCAAGAAAAACCCACAACGCCTAGCATACTCCAAGTCCATCAAATTCAGGGCAGCGCCTGAATCCACAAATGCCATGACAGAATAAGATGACAAAGAGCAGATCAAGGTAACGGACAAAAGAAATTTTGACTGTACCGTACCAATGGTGGCAGACCTAGCGAACCGCTTAGTGCGCTTAGGACAATCAGAGATGGCATGAGTGGAATCACCACAGTAGAAACACAGCCCATTCTGACGTCTGTGTTCTTGCCGTTCAACTCTGGTCAAAGTCCTATCCCACTGCATAGGCTCAGGTTTATGCTCAGATAATACCGCCAAATGGTGCACAGATTTACGCTCACGCAAGCGTCGACCGATCTGAATGGCCAAAGACATAGACTCATTCAGACCAGCAGGCATAGGAAATCCCACCATGACATCCTTAAGGACTTCAGAGAGACCCTTTCTGAAAATCGCTGTGAGCGCACCTTCATTCCATTGAGTGAGTACGGACCACTTTCTAAATTTCTGACAATATACCTCTATCTCATCCTGACCCTGACACAGAGCCAGCAAATTTTTCTCTGCCTGATCCACCGAATTAGGTTCATCGTACAGCAATCCGAGCGCCAGGAAAAACGCATCAATATTACATAATGCAAGATCTCCTGGCACAAGAGAAAATGCCCAGTCCTGAGGATCGCCACGTAAAAAAGAAATAATGATCCTAACTTGTTGTACTGGGTCACCAGAGGAGCGAGGTTTCAAAGCCAGAAATAGTTTACAATTATTTTTGAAACTCAGAAATTTAGTTCTATCTCCAAAAAACAAATCAGGAATAGGAATTCTTGGTTCTAACATAGAATTCTGAACCACAAAGTCTTGAATATTTTGTACTCTTGCCGTGAGCTGATCCACACATGAAGACAGACCTTTAATGTCCATCGCTACACCTGTGTCCTGAACCACCCTAATGTCTAGGGGGAAAAAAAGGCAAACACAGTGCAGAGAAAAAAAAATGGTCTCAGAACTTCTTTTTTCCCCTCTATTGAGAATCATTAGTACTTTGGGCCTCCAGTACTGTTATGAATAGGTAATTCAGTACCACAATGGACATAGAAGTCAGAGCACATACAGTGACCTGACAATAACCCAGAAACATAGAACGAGCTCTGAGACGTGGGAACTCTGCTGACCGCAATCCCTGATCCTCTCCAACCACACTAGAGGCAGCCGTGGATTGCGCCTAACGCTCCCTATGCAACTCGGCACAGCCTGAGAAACTAGCTAGCCTGAAGATATAAAATAAGCCTACCTTGCCTCAGAGAAATACCCCAAAGGAAAAGGCAGCCCCCACATATAATGACTGTGAGTTAAGATGAAAAGACAAACGTAGAGATGAAATAGATTTAGCAAAGTGAGGCCCGACTTTCTGAACAGAGCGAGGATAGGAAAGGTAACTTTGCGGTCAACACAAAACCCTACAAACAACCACGCAAAGGGGGCAAAAAGACCCTCCGTACCGACTAACGGCACGGAGGTACACCCTCTGCGTCCCAGAGCTTCCAGCAAGCAAGAAAAACCAAATACGCAAGCTGGACAGAAAAAACAGCAAACAAAAATAACACAAGAGCAACTTAGCTATGCAGAGCAGCAGGCCACAGGAACGATCCAGGAGGAAGCAAGTCCAATACTAGAACATTGACTGGAGGCCAGGATCAAAGCACCAGGTGGAGTTAAATAGAGCAGCACCTAACGACTTCACCACATCACCTGAGGAAGGAAACTCAGAAGCCGCAGTACGACTCTCCTCCACCAACGAAAGCTCATAGAGAGAATCAGCCGAAGTACCACTTGTGACCACAGGAGGGAGCTCTGCCACAGAATTCACAACAGTACTGCTAATACAAAACCGATTAATACATTTTCATTTTACGAAAACAGGACCCTTACCCCATAACCAACCCTCCCTCACCCCAGTCCCTTACCCATTATCCAACCCAACCAACTGACAACATCACCTCTTGAAAATTGTACAACAGTACATGTTAAAGTCCCTCCCGAAGCAACAAAAGTACCCCCATTCTACTCTGCAATAACTCAGCAGACGCCATGCCTGGGTAATCCATCCATCCGCCCCACACATTTTCAAATTTTGTATTCTGACCTCTCTTGGTGTAGATATTCCTTTCCATAAGGAACATAAAATTAATGTTATAATAAATTCCTTTTTTTCTGGCGGTTTTTCATCCAATCAGTAAATCGCAATAAGCTTTCTCGCAGCTTACAACAATCTTACAATAATCAACCTTACACATTCATCTGTAGCAATATCATCCATACAACCCAGAAGGCAAGTCAGCGGGTTACGCAACACATTTACCCCTGTCACCTCTTGAATCAAGTTAAGCACCTTCACACAAAAGGGTTGGAGGCGAGCGCAGGACCACATCATATGTATCAAATCTGCATCATCCTCAACGCACCTTGAGCATTTTGAGTCACCTCTCACTCCTGCCTTCCTCATACATTGCCTTCCTCATCCATGCCTTCCTCATCCATCCTCTTATATACAACAAATATATACAACAAATCCCCAAATTATGGGTAGATCTCACCGAAGGTTGGAGAGATTCCTCCCTGCCAGGAGTCCCCCAATAGTGGTGAGAGAAATTGAAGCCCCGGCTATGGGAGGATTTGTTGTATATATTTGGCTGGATGTTTGACCAGCAAAATGAGTTACACACATAAAAAACTAATTTAAGTATCTGCAAATTAACTGTAAGGGAACGCTCATCAATATTTAATGTGGCCATATGGTTCCATATCTACAAGTGTTTGGTTTGCAGTTTATCTATTTGTGTTGTTGGTTTTGAAGCCTCTCTGCTATGCTGCTACTAATTGACAGTTACTGTAATTGATGGCAAATGAAAAAAAATGATGCATATGAACAGTGGAAAAGCCTCCTGATATAACACTGCAGGGGGGAGACCGCAGAGTGGCAAATGCAGGTCTTCATACTTCCCTGGAAAAGCCTCCTGATATAACACTGCAGGCTGAAATTTGATATTAATCAAGAATTCTCCATGATTGGTCCTTATGATGGTGCATAAACGCATTGAAAGGTCTGATACTAGATTTATTGATGACAATAGGAAGATATCAGTCCATGTCATGTTGTCCTCCATGGAAGATTGATTTGAAATACAATATTTTTTTGACTGAAATTTGTACCTTCCAAGGGGCATAAGAGGAAATACGTTTTTCCTATTGCATATTAAGTGGAGATTTGCATCATCTCTCTTGCTGGAACATCACCAGTACAGGGAATCATTAGTACTGTCATTTTTTCTATGTATTTGTGTTAGTCTTCCCCTCTGTGTAGGGTATAGGGCACTTTCCTCACCAGGGTCCCCTTCCCCAATGTATATATCTTTTTTGGTGTTTTTGTCGCATTTTTGAATATTATTTTTTAACATGACTTATTAAAAGTCAAGTTTTATAGTTTCCAATTGCTATTACCGATGCCCATGCAGTGTAGGTAATCTCCCAGGGGTTCTCTGTCTTAGTGTTGCTTCTCTGATATTCCAGATGCATGATGTTTAAAAGCCTCGTGGTGATGATGATCTAAGTATATTGTATGTAGTTAATCTTGATATATACGAGCGTAATCATTATTTATTTAATCCTTATGTACTTATTAACCTGTGTATGTTAACACATACAAAAGTGTATGCACTCATACTATTCAATCATACTATTCCTTAAATTTTGTAGTTTGCAATAAAATTGCCTTGTATTGCAAGTATTAGCCTTTTTTAACCCCTTTACCCCCAAGGGTGGTTTGCACGTTAATGACCAGGCCAATTTTTACAATTCTGACCACTGTCCCTTTATGAGGTTATAACTCTGGAACGCTTCAAAGCATCCTGGTGATTCTGACACTCTTTTCTCGAGACATATTGTACTTCATGATAGTGGTAAAATTTCTTTGATATTACCTGCGTTTATTTGTGAAAAAAACGGAAATTTGGCGAAAATTTAGAAAATTTTGCAATTTTCCAACTTTGAATTTTAATGCAATTAAATCACAGAGATATGTCACACAATATACTAAATAAGAACATTTCCCACATGTCTACTTTACATCAGCACAATTTTGGAACCAAAATTTTTTTTGTTAGGGAGTTATAAGGGTTAAAAGTTGACCAGCAATTTCTCATTTTTACAACACCATTTTTTTTTTTTTTTAGGGACCACATCTCATTTGAAGTAATTTTGAGGGGTCTATATGATAGAAAATACCCAAGTGTGACACCATTCTAAAAACTGCACCCCACAAGGTGCTCAAAACCATATTCAAGAAGTTTATTAACCCTTCAGGTGCTTCACAGGAATTTTTGGAATGTTTAAATAAAAATGAACATTTAACTTTTTTTTTTCACAAAAAATTTATTTCAGCTCCAATTTGTTTTATTTTACCAAGGGTAACAGGAGAAAATGGACCCCAAAAGTTGTTGTACAATTTGTCCTGAGTACACCGATACCACATATGTGGGGGTAAACCACTGTTTGGGCGCATGGCAGAGCTCGGAAGCAAAGGAGCGCCATTTGACTTTTCAATGCAAAATTGAATGGAATCGAGATGGGACGCCATGTTGCGTTTGGAGAGCCCCTGATGTGCATAATCATTGAAACCCCCCACAAGTGACACCATTTTGGAAAGTAGACCCCATAAGGAACTTATCTAGAGGTGTGGTGAGCACTTTGATCCACCAAGTGCTTTACAGAAGTTTCTAATGCAGAACCGTAAAAATAAAACAAAAATTTTTTCCCACAAATTATTTTTTAGCCCCCAGTTTTGTATTTTCCCGAGGGTAACAGGAGAAATTGGACCCCAAAAGTTGTTGTCCTATTTGTCCTGAATGCGCTGATACCCCATATGTGGGGGGAAACCACCGTTTGGACGCATGGGAGGGCTCAGAAGGGAAGGAGCGCCATTTGGAATGCAGACTTAGATGGAATGGTCTGCAGGCGCCACATTGCGTTTGCAGAGCCCCTAATGTACCTAAACAATGGAAACCCCCCAAAAGTGACACCATTTTGGAAATTAGACCCCCTAAGGAACTCATCTAGATGTGTTGTGAGTGCTTTGAACCTCCAAGTGTTTCACTACAGTTTATAACGCAGAGCCGTGAAAATAAAAAAAATCCTTTTTTTTCCCACAAAAATTATTTTTTAGCCCCCAGTTTTGCATTTTCCCAAAGGTAACAGGAGAAATTGGACCCCAAAAGTTGTTGTCCTATTTGTCCTGAGTACGCTGATACCCCATATGTTGGGGTAAACCCCTGTTTGGGCACACGGGAGAGCTCGGAAGTAGGGTTGAGCGACTTTTGTTTTTATAGGATCGGGTCGGATTTCACGAAACCCGACTTTCAAAAGTCGGGTCGAGTGAAATCGGCCAATCCTATAGAAATGTCGGGGTTGGGGTCGGCCGAAACACGAAACTCAATGCAGTGCATTGGGTTTCTAAACTCTCCTTCAGGCCCTGCGATCCATATTAATGTGTAAAATAAAGAATAAAAAATATTGCTATACTCACCCTCGGACGCGCCCTGGTTGTAACCGGGAGCCTTCCTTCCTAAGAATCAGCGCTTGAAGGACCTTTCGATGACGTCGCGGCTTGTGATTGGTCACGTGACGCCCATGTGACCGCTCACGCGACCAATCACAAGCCGCGACGTCATCGAAAGGTCCTTCAGGCGCTCATTCTTAGGAAGGAAGGCTCCCGGTTACAACCAGGGTGCGTTCGAGGGTGAGTAAAGCAATATTTTTTATTTTTATTCTTTATTTTACACTTAAATCTGAATTCCGATACCGATTCCCGATATCTTAAAACATGCCGGGAATCGGTATCGGAATTCGGATTCCAGTTCAGAAGATCGCCGACTTCATGGCCGACCCCACACAGGGGTCGGGTCGGGTTTCATGAAACCCGACTTTGCCAAAAGTCGGCGACTTCTGAAAATGGCCGACCCGTTTCACTCAACCCTACTCGGAAGGGAAGGAGCACTGTTTTACTTTTTCAACGCAGAATTGGCTGGAATTGAGATTGGACGCCATGTCGCGTTTGGAGAGCCCCTGATGTGCCTAAACAGTGGAAACCCCCCAAATTATAACTGAAACCCTAATCCAAACACACCCCTAACCCTAATCCCAACAGTAACCCTAACCACACCTCTAACCCTGACACACCCCTAACCCTAATCCCAACCCTATTCCTAACCGTAACTTTAGCCCCAACCCTAACTGTAGCCTTAACCCTAGCCCCAACCCTAACCCTAGCCCTAACCCTAGCCATAACCCTAGCCCTAATGGGAAAATGGAAATAAATACATTTTTTTAATTTTTCCCTAACTAAGGGGGTGATGAAGGGGGGTTTGATTTACTTTTATAGCGGGTTTTTTAGTGGATTTTTATGATTGGCAGCCGTTACACACTGAAAGACGCTTTTTATTGCAAAAAATATTTTTTGCGTTACCACATTTTGAGAGCTATAATTTTTCCATATTTTGGTCCACAGAGTCATGTGAGGTCTTGTTTTTTGCGGGACGAGTTGACGTTTTTATTGGTAACATTTTCGGGCACGTAACATTTTTTGATCGCTTTTTATTCCGATTTTTGTGAGGCAGAATGACCAAAAACCAGCTATTCATGAATTTCTTTTGGGGGAGGCGTTTATACCGTTCCGCGTTTGGTAAAATTGATTAAGCAGTTTTATTCTTCGGGTCAGTACGATTACAGCAATACCTCATTTATATCTTTTTTTATGTTTTGGCGCTTTAATATGATAAAAACTATTTTATAGAAAAAAATAATTATTTTTGCATCGCTTTATTCTGATTACTATAACTTTTATTTTTTGCTGATGATGCTGTATGGCGGCTTGTTTTTTGCGGGACAAGATGACGTTTTCAGCGGTACCATGGTTATTTATACCTGTCTTTTTGATCGCGTGTTATTCCACTTTTTGTTCGGCGGTATGATAATAAAGCGTTGTTTTTTGCCTCTTTTTTTTTCTTACGGTGTTTACTGAAGGGGTTAGCTAGTGGGCCAGTTTTATAGGTCGGGTCGTTACGGACGCGGCGATACTAAATATGTGTACTTTTATTGTTTTTTTTTTATTTAGATAAAGAAATGTATTTACGGTAATAATATTTTTTTATTATTATTAAGGAATTTTTTTTTTTTTACCACATTTGGAATTTTTTTTTTTTACTTTTTTACTTTGTCCCAGGGGGGGGGACATCACAGATCGATGATCTGACAGTTTGCATAGCACTGTCAGATCACCGATCTGACTTACAGCAGTGCAGGCTTACCAAGCGCCTGCTCTGAGCAGGCACTTGGTAAGCCACCTCCCTCCCTGCAGGACCCGGATGCCGCAGCCATTTTGGATCCGGGCCTGCTGCAGGAAGGAGGTAAGGAGACCCTCGCAGCAATGCAATCACATTGCGTTACTGCGGGGGTCTCATGGAAGCCCGCAGGGAGCCCCCTCCCTGCGCGATGCTTCCCTATACCGCCATCATACCACGATCATGTTTGATCATGGTGTGCCGGGGGTTAATGTGCCGGGGGCGGTCCGTGACCACTCCTGGAACATAGTGCCGGATGTCAGCTGCGATAGGCAGCTGACACCCGGCCGCGCTCCCCCCGTGAGCGATGCCGATCGCATATGACGTACTATCCCGTCGGTGGTCATACGGGCCCACCCCACCTCGACGGAATAGTACGTCTAATGTCAGAAAGGGGTTAAAGCCGTGTCTGAAACTAAGTGTTAAAAACATGTCAAATAAAATTGACAAATTCTCCTGTAAATAATTGTGCAAAGAGGGAACCATCATTCCATTAAAAAATACGAGTGGATTTTCATGGGCCCATCCAGTGTGTGGGTTCCAAGGCCTAATGGGGTGCATATGATTGACTATGCAGCAGGGCTGGCCTTGCCGCCAATGTGTAAAAAAAAAAAAAAAAAAAGGAGCATGGAGCACAAAATGCATATTGTGAAGTGGATTTTCATGGGCATATCCACTATGTGGGTTCCAAGGCCTAATGAGGTATATATGACTGACTATGCAGCACGGCTGGCCTTGATGCTGTTAGGGTTGGCGGAATGCACCGAGTAAATATATAGTAGGTGTGTTCGCAACCCGGGGTCCACCGTGCAGGAGAGGAACCTGCTGCTATTAGATGGCGGTATAAGCGAACTCTGTTACTTCACAGAGACGCTTGAGAAAAGAGAACGCTGTGCCCTGTTAACCTCAAAGGGGAAGAGCTAGCAAATGGACTAAACAGTGTCTTGCAGTCATCAAGGCTTACACACAACTCCTCACCGGAGGTGCCGGTATTCTAGGGGCTTATTTCAGCCGGGCCCTGAATCCACATGCATAAGACCACACTGGCGCAGAGCACATAACTTTAGTTGATACTAGCACATGGCCGTGCGGCCATGCAAACCTTTTATAGCTGCAGCAGCTACATGACCTTCCTAGAGGACTAATGGAAGCTGCTAGAATACTTGAGGAACTTCAGGACCTTCCTGGAGGACCAATGAGAGCTGCAGCAGTACCTAAGCATGTGACCCCTGACCTCCAATGAGAGGCCTTACCTTGGGCATGCTCAGAAGGGAAAAAGCAGGACTTAGTTCCAGGGACTGGGACTGGCTATAATGGCCGAGCCTGAGAAGGCAGCAGAAACCATCCGCACGGTATCAGACTGAGCCAAACGCTGGGAACGACGTCTCTGCTGAGCAGGCTCCACTGCGGCTGGAGAAGAATGGGAGACTGCAGTGGAGATGGCTCAAAATTCACCCTGTGCAGAGGCGGGAACTCGACCTCAAACATTACCCCCCCTCCTTGGGCCTCGCTACACTCGAAGGCAGCAATTAGCAGCGGAGCTCGAATATTTTCAACAGGCTCCCAGGACCTGTCCTCTGGGCCATAACCCCTCCAGTCCACCAAATAAAACTTTTTCCCACCTTGCACCCCAAAATAGCATTCACCTCGTAATCATCTGAAGACGAACCCGATGTCCCGGCAGAGGACTCTGAAAACTGGGACATGTGTACGGGCCTTAGGAGGGACACATGAAAGGTGTCGGTGATACCTAAAAGCGGAGGAAGAGCCAGATGGTAGACCACAGGGTTAACCTGTTCGAGAACCTTGAAATGTCCCAAGTAGCGAGGAGCAAACTTAGTAGACTCAACTCGTAGCCTGATGTTATGTACGGAGAGCCACACTAAGTCGCCAGGAGCAAAGATCAGAGTGGGGCGTCGATGTGCATGGGCAGAGGACCTAATTCTCTCCATGGATGCCCAGATAGCATCCTGAGTGCAGTCCCAAATGTCCCGTGCCTCCACAGCCCAGTCTGCCACCCTGGAGTCGGCGGAAGACACAGGCATAGATACAGGAACCCGCGGATGCTGACTGTAATTAAGGAGGAATGGAGTCTGACCAATAGAGTCGCCTACGGTGTTGTTAAGTGCAAACTCTGCCCATGGTAGCAAGGAAGCCCAGTCATCCTTCCTGGCAGAAACAAAATGTCACAGATATGTGACCAAGGTCTGGTTGGCCCTCTCTACCAACCCATTCATCTCTGGATGATATGCTGAAGAGAGATTCAACTTAATGCCGAATAGCTGACAAAGATCTCTCCAGAACCGAGACGCAAACTGGGGACCCTGGTCACTGACAATTTTGTCCAGCATACCATGTAGGCGAAAGATATGTTTGATAAATAACGCTGCCAAAGCCCGAGCAGAAGCTAACCGTGGAAGAGGCAACAAATGCACCATTTTTAAAAAATGGTCGGTGATCACTCAAATAATGGTGCAGCCACGGGACTTGGGTAAGCCCACCACAAAGTCCATCCCGACCATCTCCCAGGGCTTGTCTGCCACCGGCAGGGGATAAAATAACCTAGCTGGCCGTTGTAGAGAAGACTTGTTCTTGGCGCAGGAGACATATGCCCGAATATAGTCTCCGACATCACGGGCCATATGCGGCCACCAGTACATCCTTGCCAGAAGCTCAGATGTCCTTTTAGTCCCAAAGTGTCCACCCACCCTGGACGAGTGAGCCCAAGAGAGAACCTCCCGTCCCAAATTTGCTGGCATGAAAATCTTGCCTGGGGGAAAAGACTCTAGCGAAACCGGAGCCACGGTCCTCAGGCTCTCAGAAGGGACAATAATCCGAGGTTCCTCCTCCACTAATGACGCTACAGAGCGGGAGAGAGCTTTGGCACAAATGTTCTTCAACCCGGAGAGTAAATGAATGGTGAAGTAGAACCGGGAGAAGTACAGGGACCATCTGGCCTGGCGAGAATTTAGCCGCTGGGCAGTCTGAATATAGACCAAATTCTCATGGTCGGTGAAAACTTGGAGTGGAGACACCTCTTGGAGGGGGCTCGTTTTCCCTTCCGAGAAGGCCAACTTCATAGCTAGCAACTCCCTGTCCCCATTGGAATAATTCCTCTCCACCGGTGTGAAGGTCTTCGAGAAAAAGAAGCAGGGATGCTTCCGACCTTGAGCATCCTTTTGGAATAAGACTTCTCCAGCACCGACAGAAGAGGCATCCACCTCCATTATGAATGGTTTATCTACATCAGGGCGATGTAGAATGGGAGCGCTAGCAAAGTAGGACTTAATAGAGAGAAAGGCCTTGGAGACCTCCTCCGACCACAATTTGGGATTTGCTCCCTTTTTGTGGAGGGCAACCAAAGGAGCTACCAAAGTTGAGAAGTGGGGAATGAACTGGCGATAGTAATTAATGAACCCCATAAAGCGCTGCACCGCTTTGAGAGAATGGGGCTCCTGCCAGTCCATCACAGCCTGTAGCTTGGCAGGATCCATAGCCAATCCTTGGGCCAAGATGATACAGCCCAGAAAAGGCAAAGACTCCTGCTCAAACACACACTTCTCCAAATTGGCATAGAGGGAATTTGTCCGTAGGAGGTCAAAGACTTTGCAAACATCTCTCCGGTGGGAGTCTATATCTGGAGAGTAGATGAGAATATCATCCAGGTAGACTACAACCAAGGTGGAGAGCATATGTCGGAAGATGTCATTTACAAAGTCTTGGAAAATGGCTGGGGCATTACAGAGCCCGAAGGGCATCACTAGATATTCATAGTGCCCATCCCTGGTGTTAAAAGCCGTCTTCCATTCGTCCTCCTCACGGATGCGAATCAGGTTGTAAGCACCCTGCAGATCTAATTTAGCAAGCACTCTTGCTCCCCGAAGCCTGTCAAAAGCTCAGATATCAGGGGCAAAGGGTACTTGTGCTTAACGGTGATGGCGTTAAGACCCCTGTAATCTATGCATGGATGTAATTCTCCATTCTTCTTCTGCACGATTCTCCTGGATGTACTGAGACATAGCCTCCATCTCTGGGAGAGACAATGGGTAGACTCGACCCCAGGGAGGCTCAGCACCAGGCAAGAAGTCAGTAGTAAAGTCATAGGGGTGGTGAGGCGGAAGGGTTTCTTGCTTGGAGAGGAGAGATCTGCGGGTACCTCAGTAGTAGCAACCTGAACACATTCCCTCTGACATCTACCTCCACAAGATTCACTCCATCCCAAATCGTGCCCGTGGACCACTCAATATGAGGAGAGTGATACCGTAGCCAAGGCATCCCCAACAGGACCTCATCAATTCCCTCAGGAATGACGAGCAGAGATATCTCCCGATGAGATGGCAACATGGATAGAGTAAATGGGATGATCTGGTGTGTAATCTGTGAGGGCAGTGTCGACCCATTTACCACTCATACGGTCACTAGTTGGGCGAGCAAGCATCACCAGATACCAGAGGTATTGCGTGTTGTTGGGCGAAGGCAGAAGACATAAAATTGCCCTCCGCCCCAGAATTCATGAAAAGCTCTGCCGAAAGAGTGGATGAGCCAAAGGTAATTGTCCCCTTAAAGGACAATTTGGAGGCAAACATCGCCGTGTCTAGTTTACCTCCACCTACTACCAATAGACTCTGACGTTTCCCCAACCACTGGGGAGATCTGGTGGCAAGATGTCCTGACTGACTGCCGGCAAACATGACAGACCCCAAGTGCATGAGCAGTCCGGGACTTAGATTCCGCTCGTGACGCCTCCAAGGCCTCATGTGACTCGGGCGCCTGGACCGGAGATTCCAAAGGTTTGGCGATGGTGAAGGCCTACACTGGGCTCGCTCTAACCTCCGCTCGTTAAAATGGAGGTCAATACGAGTAGACATTGCTATTAACTCCTCCAGTGTGGCGGGATTCTCCCTAATGGCCAGAGCGTCCTTCACGTGGTCAGCCAGCCCCCTCCAAAATATCAGAATAAGGGCTTTATCCAACCACTCCAGCTCAGATGCTAGGGTGCGAAAGTGGACGGCAAAATGGCTGACCAAGGACGAGCCCTGAGTCAATGCCAACAGTTGGAGCGCCGTATCATGGGTGACACGAGGTCCTAAAAAGACCTGTTTCATAGTGCTCAGGAATAACGAAGCACTCTGCACCACATGATCGCGATGCTCCCACAGCGGTGTAGCCCACTACAACGCCCTGTCCAACAGGAGAGACACTACAAATCCCACCTTAGCCCGCTCTGTGGGGAAACGTGCGGCCAGAAGCTCGAGATGAATAGAGCACGGACTCATGAAACCCCTACAAGACTTACTATCACCAGAAAATTTTTCTGGCAGCGGGAGGTGAAATAGAGTCGGAACAGGGGTGGCAGTGGACAAAGTTGCTGCAGCCACGCTAGCAGCCTGTCACATATACAAAAAACAGCCGCACTCCAGTCTTGGTTTCAACGTAGAAAGTTTTTTAGTTTTTATTCAAGTGCACAGGCACCACCAAATAATTTTTAAAGAGAGCAAAACAAGTGATTGCGGACAATACGATAACACGGTAACGTTTCGACCTGGCACGGTCTTTTTCAAAACCTCACTGCAAAGATAAATATAACATGTGAGCGTGCTGTACAAATATACACGTGTAAATGAGACAACGCACAATATATAAAGAAAAGAAAAAAGAACCCACTTCCTATCAAAACTATAGAGGATATAGCCCTACAACAATTTGGTCTATATACATATATATATACATATACTCATACGCATACACGTACGGCTAGCGATACATAAAGTACGAACCCACCCGAATGAATAGTAGTATCCAAGATGCTACATAAGAGCAGAGAATTGTAGTATACAGGGTGCTCAATGGAGAAATACCCTAAGATAAGGTTATGTGCGAGGACTATCAATAGGAACGTTGTTATACTGAAGCATAATATTGGGCTAAAGAGGGACCCAAAAATGAAGATAATGCTGTTCAAGACGCCATAGTACTAACCTTAAATGGGAGGAGTGGTAAGGAAGAGAAGGTAAGTGCAGAGAGTCCCCAAGGACTAAAGAAAAACAGAGAGGACATGGTTAAGTATATACTAAATAGGGAGGGGAATGAGTATTGGAACCCCATAGAAGCGCATTTCATTACCAGTTCCAAGTAGAATCCAGGAGTAAGATGTCCGTATCATTGGTGGTGCAGTAGCTGGTGTGGGCGCTATGGGCGCTTTAAATATACCGCAGATGCGGTCATATCCGGCACCTGGTGATGTGCTGTACTGTGAGGTGGAAGCGAGGCCAGCACCGCAGAGCGGTACGCGTGTCAGTTCGCGCCTGTGCAGCAAAAGCCTAGTTGGTATAATGAGGGAGAGATCTGACACGCAGAGCGGTGTGCGTGTCAGCCCCGCGCCTGCGCAGTAGACGTCGGGTTAGGGAGAAGATTAGCAGCTGCATGTGAGGGAACCGGGGCATGCGCAGTGTGCTAGAGGCGATTGGAACCCACAGAGCTTGCGCAGGGGGAGCGTTGGAGTTTCCCCTATAGAGTGTGGTAACGGCAAGCCTAAGGTTGAAGCTACGTGTGGAACGGACCCATGTGTAGGGGGTGTCTCCCAGGAATAGAGGTAGCGGCGTTCAGGAGGCTAACATGCTATAAGTTGGACATACTAGGGAAAATAAAGATAAGAATATAGTAGAAGAGGAAGGAGCACGGGAGGAGAGGGGGGGGGGGAGAGGGAAGGGAGATGAAGTCCCAGATATACAAAATATACTACCACCTATGGGAACTAAATGACGGCATAAATTAAGCGCAATGAGGGAACATCCCACAGAAAATAAACAAAAAATAAAAAATAAAAGTAAAAAATAAAAAATAAATAAATAAAAAATAATAAAATAAAAATAAAAAATAAAAAATAAAAATAAAAACAAAAAATGATAAGAATACTGAACAAAAAGGGAAAAAAAGGGGGGGAAAAAAATTCCACATAAAATAAGAAATAATACAAACCAAGGAAAAAAAAGGGGGAGTAAGAAAAAAAGGGGGAAAGAAAATTTGGAATAAAAAATTGAAATAAAAAATAAAATTGAATAGGAAAGTAAAAATAAAAATAAAACAAATAGAAAAATGAAATAGTGGTAAACTTACCAAAAGTGGTAGACTGTAGCGAAAAAGAGGGAGGGAGGGGGTATCCTGTGCTGCCTTCCTAAGAAGTCTAGAGAAGGACAAACAAGAGGGAAGAAGTGGTTAGAGAGGCGGTCATGTAACAGCCACACAGTAGAAAAACTTATTTAAAATACATTCTGTCCATATATAATTGCTCTAAAAGGTGAAGTCCAATTCCCTATTGAGGCCTATAGGGGCCAAAGTCTGTAACGTATAGATCCAGAATGATTCTCGTTCCTTGAGGAGTTTTATATGATCACCGCCCCGTCGTGGTCGTTCCACTTTTTCGATTACCTGGTATCGGAGTTGAGACACGGAATGGTTGGCTGTGACAATGTGATGGGGGAGCGGAAGCCAGGTTTTCTTAAGTCTAATGGTAGACTTATGGCTGGAGATCCTGTCGCGCACGTGTTGTATGGTCTCCCCCACGTACATAAGACCACAGGGACACTTGACTAAGTACACAACAAAGTTAGTCTCACAGGTGTAAAATCCCTTGATGCTGAACTTCTTACCCGTATGTGGATGTGTAAACTCGCTTGATTTAATCACGTTGGCGCAGCAGGCACAGCCTAGACAGGGGAATGTACCCGTCCTTTGGGTCCCAAGGAATTGTTGTCTTGGTTGTTTAGTGAGGCTTCCGATGTCGGCCTTGACCAGGCTGTCCCTGAAGTTCTTTGGTCTACGTTTGCACATAAGTGCCGGGGCTTGAAAGGCTACTACCTGTGGGTAGGCCTCTTTGAGCAGGGGCCAGTGTTTATTAATGGTCTTATAAATCAGAGGCATGGTGGGATGGTGGGTATGTATGAACGGGATTCGTTCTTGTTTAGGGGATTGTGATCTAGAAGGAAGGTGCTCAAGGGCCCTTGTTTTCTCTTTCTGGAGGATCCTGTCAGGATAATCCCTGTCCCTAAATTTTCGCACATAACCTTATCTCAGGGTATTTCTCCATTGAGCACCCTGTATACTACAATTCTCTGCTCTTATGTAGCATCTTGGATACTACTATTCATTGCCCCTGAATTCGGGTGGGTTCGTACTTTATGTATCGCTAGCCGTACGTGTATGCGTATGAGTATATGTATATATATATGTATATAGACCAAATTGTTGTAGGGCTATATCCTCTATAGTTTTGATAGGAAGTGGGTTCTTTTTTCTTTTCTTTATATATTGTGCGTTGTCTCATTTACACGTGTATATTTGTACAGCACGCTCACATGTTATATTTATCTTTGCAGTAAGGTTTTGAAAAAGACCGTGCCAGGTCGAAACGTTACCGTGTTATCGTATTGTCCGCAATCACTTGTTTTGCTCTCTTTAAAAATTATTTGGTGGTGCCTGTGCACTTGAATAAAAACTAAAAAACTTTCTACGTTGAAACCAAGACTGGAGTGCGGCTGTTTTTTGTATATGTGACGTTAGATGTCCAGCCAGCACCTCTCCTACTGAACTATACAGTGTGCCCATCCTACTCTCTGGATACGCTAGCAGCCTGAACAGCAACTGCGGTTACATCCACAGCTGAGGTTGTGTGCTCGAGAGCCGCCAGCCTAACCTCCAGCTGCTGGATGTACCGCATGGATTCCTGTGTGTCGGCCATTTACCAGCCAGACCCTGGTGCTAGTATAATGTTAGGGTTGGCGGAACGCACCAAGTAAATATATATTGAATAGTAGGTGCATTCGCAACCCGGGGTCCACCGTGCAGGAGAGGAACCTGCTGCTAGTAGATGGCGGTATAAGCGAACTATGTTACTTCACAGAGACGCTTGAGAAAAGGGGAACAGCTAGCAAATGGACTAAACAGTGGTCTTGCAGTCAGCAAAGCTTACACAGGAGGTGTCGGTATTCTAGGGGCTTATTTCAGCCAAACCCTGAATCCACATGCATAAGACCACACTGGCGTAGAGCACATAACTTTAGTTGATACTAGCGCATGGCCGTGCAGTCATGCGAACCTTTTGAAGCTGCAGCACCTACATGACCTTCCTAGAGAACTCCCAACCCTTATCCTGGGAGACGTCAACATACCCATAAACAACCCCACTTCTACATCTGCATCCCAGCTTCTATCACTAGCCACTTTGCTCGGCCTCTCAGCTCTCAACCTCTGAGACACATAAGGACGTAACACCCTTGACCTGGTCTTTGTCTGGCTGTGTTCAATCTCCTACCTAAATAACTCACCGCTTCCCCTCTCTGACCACAACATTCTCTCCTTCATGCTCACAAATCCTCGCTCACCCCAGCACCCTCCTACCTACGATTAGCCCTCATACACTTTCAGTCTCCTTACACTCATCACTGTCCCCAATCTCCTCTTTTTCCTGTCCTGATCTGGCGGTACATCACTACAATGACACTCTTAGAAGCACCCTAGACCAAGTAGCTCCCCTCACCCTCAGAACCTCCAAACACAGAGTAAAACAGCCCTACCTTTCACTCCCTCAGGCCAAAAGTTCAAGCCCCTATCGCAGACATTTGTGCTGATGACCTGGCGTCCCACTTTATAGAGAAAATAGACAATATCCATCAGGAAATCCACTCCCAGACACCAAGTTCAGTGACTTCCATCCCTCCATGCATCTCCCCTGGCTCACTCTCCGCATTTGATCCCATCACAAAAGAAGAAGTCTCCAGGCTCCTCTCTTCTTCTCGTCCGACTACATGCTCTACCAACCCCATTCCCTCTCATCTCCTCCAGTCTCTCTCTCCAGTCGTCACTACTCACCTAACTACAATCTTTAATCTCTCACTCTCCTCAGGCATTTTCCCGTCCTCCTTCAAACTTTCTATCATTACTCCGTTACTAAAGAAACCCACCCTCGATCCATCCTGCACAAACAACTACAGACCGGTCTCCAATCTCCCCTTCATCTCTAAACTCTTGGAGCGCCTAGTCTACTCCTGCCTTACCCATTACCTCTTCATTCACTCCCTCCTAGACCCTTCACAGTCCGGCTTCCGCCCCATACACTCGACAAACTGCACTCAGTGACCAACGACCTTCTGACAGCAAAATGTAACGGTGACCACTCTCTGCTCATTCTTCTCGATCTTTCAACACTGTTGACCACCCTCTCTTACTCTCTAGGCTCCAGTCACTTGGCATTAAGGACACTGCACTCTCCTGGTTCCTCCTATCTTTCTGACCGCTCCTTCAGTGTTCTGTTCTCTGGCTCCACTTCATCTCCTCTTCCTCTCACTGTCGGGGTACCCCAGGGCTCAGTCCTTGGTCCCCTTCTCTTCTCCCCGTACCCTGCCCCAATTGGACAGACCATCAGCAGATTTGGCTTTCAGTACCATCTTTATGCCGACGACACACAACTATATACGTCATCCGCTGGCCTTACTCCTGCTGTACTACAGAACACCACTGACTGTCTGCAGTCTCTGACATCATGTCCGCTCTCTATCTGAAACTCAACCTCTCCAAAACTGAACTTCTTCTGCTCCCACCATCTACTAATCTCCCTAAACCTGACATTTCCCTCTCTGTGGGTGGCACCATAATAACACCCCGGAAGCAGGCGCGCTGTCTGGGTGTTATGTTTGACTCCGATATCTCCTTCACATCCCATATACAATCTCTTGCCCGCTCATGCCGCTTACACCTAAAGAACATCTCTAGAATCCACCCTTTTCTCACCATAGAAACAACAAAAACCCTCACTGTCGCCCTGATCCACTCCCGCCTGGACTACTGCAACGCTCTATTAATTGGCCTCCCCCTCACTCGACTTTCCCCTCTCCAGTCCATCCTTAATGCAGCAGCCAGGGTCATCTATCTAGCTAATCGTTACTCAAAAGCGACCGCTCTTTGCCAGTCATTACACTGATTGCCCATTCATTACAGGATACAATTCAAAGTACTTGTTCTCACCCACAAAGCTCTTCACAGTGCAGCACCCCCTTACATCTCCTCCCTCATTTCTGTCTATCGGCCTAACCGACCTCTGCGTTCTGCAAATGACTTTCGACTAACCTCTGCACTAATCCGTACCTCCCAATCCCAACTACAAGACTTCTCCCGTGCTGCACCAATCCTCTGGAATGCTCTACCCCAAGATATTAGGACCATCCACAATTTGCATAGTTTTAGGCGCTCCCTCAAAACCATACCTCCCAACCACCCCGGATCCAGCGGGACTGTCCTGATTTTGACAGTCAGCCCCGCGATCCCGGGCGGGACATTAGTTGTCCCACACTGGTTGGGAGGTGTGTAATATCACTCGGTCAGCTCCCGGAGTCCCTGCACCCGCAGAGCAGCACACCACATATTGGCTGCTCTGTGCGCACAGGACCTGTGATGAAGTCACAGGATGGGAGGAGTCAGGGGGTCACATGATCGGGACCTCAGTGTACAGGACTCTGCTGGTTGTCATGGCACTGGAGGAGGGTAAGCGTATGTGTGAGGTCAGGAGGTGTTTACAGTGTGGATGAAGCAGAGCCGTGTGTGTACGAGGTGTATGGATCGGAGCAGCGTGTGAAATGTGTATGGAGCGGAGTCATGTGTGTAAGAGGTTTATGGAGCACAGCCGCGTGTGTACAAGGTGTGCGGATCGGAGCAGAGTGTGAAAGGTGTATGGAGCAGAGTCGTGTGTGTACGAGGTGTATGGAACGGAGCCACATGTGTACCAGGTGTACAGAGCAGAGCCACGTGTGTACCAGGTGTGCGGAGCAGAGCTTTGTGTGTACAAGGTATACGGAGCAGCGTGTGCAATGTGTATGGAGCAGAGCCGTGTCTGTACGAGATGTATGGAGAGGAGCCGTGTGTGTATGAGGTGTACAGATCGGAGCCATGTGTGTGCAAGGTATACGGAGCGGAGCAGCGTGTGCAATGTGTATGGAGCGGAGCCGTGTGTGTACGGGGTGTATGGAGTGGAGCCGTGTGTATGAGGTGTACGGAGTGGAACCGTGTGTGTACAAGGTGTACAGAGCGGAGCCGCATGTGCAAGGCGCAGAGTCGTGTGTACGAGGTGTATGGAGCGGAGTTGCATGTGTACGAGGTGTACGGAGCGGACGCTGGCTGTGTTGGATCGGAGCTCCTCGCTCTGACACCGACTGGCACAGGAGAAACGGAGAGGTCTTTATCAGTGGCGTATCACAGCTGCAGCGACGTGAGCAATCAGCGGCGCAGCTGGATGACATCATTCAGCGCTGTGGGAGTGGAAGCTGCCGGCTGCTGTGAGGTGAAAGGTGTGTGTGTAGTGATGGAGAAGGCAATGATGGGGGTGGGGTAACCATATGTGGCGATTATACGTTACCCAGCATTGTGTGGGGCCACTATACTGTATGGAGCATCATGTGTGGCCATTATACAGTATGGAGCACTGTGTGGCCATTATACAGTATGAACATCATGTGGAGCCATTATACAGTACTAGATGGTGGCCCGATTCTAACTTTGTCCCTCTTTCCCTTCCTCAAAAGTTGTGAGGTATGTCAAAACACATTTGTTCAGAGCGGCCTATCATGTTCCCTAATCAGTTATTTTGTTTGTGTGTAGCCCATTTACTACTTCCATCTATCCCCCATTCCCTGAAGATGGCTGGACCATCATTGTAAATACACACCTGTACTTTGTATTTCCCCACCTCATTGTAGATTGTAAGCTCTCACGAGCAGGGTCGTCTTGTGTTACTTATGACTTGTGTTTGAAGCTGTTAAACTGTAAAGCGCTGCGGAATATGTTGGCGCTATATAAATAAAGATTATTATTAGAGGACCAATAGAAGCTGCTAGAATAGTTGAGCAACTTCAGGACCTTCCTAGAGGACCAATGAGAGCTGCAGCAGTACCTGAGCATGTGACCCCTGACCTCCAATGAGAGGCCTTACCTTGGGCATTCTCAGAAGGGGAAAAGCAGGACTTAGTCCCAGGGACGTCTGCTCGCCGCTGACCAGTACTGGCTATAATGGCTGAGCCTGGGAAGGTAGCAGAAACCATCCGCACAGTATACCTCTGATGAAGGAATATCCGAAACACGCGTCGGGGTGCTCTGTACTTGGGCCCACAGGACTGATTATATACAGTGGGGCAAAAAAGTATTTAGTCAGTCAGCAATAGTGCAAGTTCCACCACTTAAAAAGATGAGAGGCGTCTGTAATTTACATCATAGGTAGACCTCAACTATGGGAGACAAACTGAGAAAAAAAAATCCAGAAAATCACATTGTCTGTTTTTTTTAACATTTTATTTGCATATTATGGTGGAAAATAAGTATTTGGTCAGAAACAAAATTTCATCTCAATACTTTGTAATATATCCTTTGTTGGCAATGACAGAGGTCAAACGTTTTCTGTAAGTCTTCACAAGGTTGCCACACACTGTTGTTGGTATGTTGGCCCATTCCTCCATGCAGATCTCCTCTAGAGCAGTGATGTTTTTGGCTTTTCGCTTGGCAACACGGACTTTCAACTCCCTCCAAAGGTTTTCTATAGGGTTGAGATCTGGAGACTGGCTAGGCCACTCCAGGACCTTGAAAAGCTTCTTACGAAGCCACTCCTTCGTTGCCCTGGCGGTGTGCTTTGGATCATTGTCATGTTGAAAGACCCAGCCATGTTTCATCTTCAATGCCCTTGCTGATGGAAGGAGGTTTGCACTCAAAATCTCACGATACATGGCCCCATATTCATTCTTTCATGTACCCGGATCAGTCGTCCTGGCCCCGTTGCAGAGAAACAGCCCCAAAGCATGATGTTTCCACCACCATGCTTTACAGTAGGTATGGTGTTTGATGGATGCAACTCAGAATTCTTTTTCCTCCAAACACGACAAGTTGTGTTTCTACCAAACAGTTCCAGTTTGGTTTCATCAGACCATAGGACATTCTCCCAAAACTCCTCTGGATCATCCAAATGCTCTCTAGCAAACTTCAGACGGGCCCAGACATGTACTGGCTTAAGCAGTGGGACACGTCTGGCACTGCAGGATCTGAGTCCATGGTGGCGTAGTGTGTTACTTATGGTAGGCCTTGTTACATTGGTCCCAGCTCTCTGCAGTTCATTCACTAGGTCCCCCCGCATGGTTCTGGGATTTTTGCTCACCGTTCTTGTGATCATTCTGACCCCACGGGGTGGGATTTTGCATGGAGCCCCAGATCGAGGGAGATTATCAGTGGTCTTGTATGTCTTCCATTTTCTAATTATTGCTCCCACTGTTAATTTCTTCACTCCAAGCTGGTTGGCTATTGCAGATTCAGTCTTCCCAGCCTGGTGCAGGGCTACAATTTTGTTTCTGGTGTCCTTTGACAGCTCTTTGGTCTTCACCATAGTGGAGTTTGGAGTCAGACTGTTTGAGGGTGTGCACAGGTGTCTTTTTATACTGATAACAAGTTTAAACAGGTGCCATTACTACAGGTAATGAGTGGAGGAAAGAGGAGACTCTTAAAGAAGAAGTTACAGGTCTGTGAGAGCCAGAAATCTTGATTGTTTGTTTCTGACCAAATACTTATTTTCCACCATAATATGCAAATAAAATGTTAAAAAAACAGACAATGTGATTTTCTGGATTTTTTTTTCTCAGTTTGTCTCCCATAGTTGAGGTCTACCTATGATGTAAATTACAGACGCCTCTCATCTTTTTAAGTGGTGGAACTTGCACTATTGCTGACTGACTAAATACTTTTTTGCCCCACTGTATATATATATATATATATATATATATATATATATATATATATATATACAGTTGGAGCACCCCCAGACACAGGGCCGTGGGGTACACGGTCCGGAGTTGTCATAGTGGCTAGACCCGGTCCGTGGCCCACTGCTAAGGGGCGTCCAATATAAGGTGATAGTGCGTAGTGCAGAACGCGAGGAACAACAAGGACACAGGGTTGAGGTTTATTTACCTTTTTACTGAAGGTTTCAGGATCCGCAATCCAGAGCACTGTTAACAGGGCTGCTGAGACCGGCCGGTCCGAAGGCACATCCAGAGTTCCCTTTGCAGGAGGAAATCAGTGTCTACCATCTAGCACCTGTGTGTTGTAGTCCTTCCCTGCTGAGCACCACGGGATAGTCCTCACAACTTTCGTATCTGTCCTCTCTCTTCACTCCGTCCCCCAGTATGATATGGCTAGGACGCACCCGTATGACAGGTAGGCCTGGAGTTATTCTGGAACCCTAGCGATACCCCTCTCCCACGATTGCCTCCTATGTCCGTTCAGGTGATGTAAGTTAGACAGCCAACCTGTAATTAACTGTCCTGCCGCTGTTTGAAGTAATGCGTAGAGTCTGTTACTTCCTCGGTGCTCCGGCCACCGGCTACGCGCTTCAGTAGGATGTTGCCGTTCTCGGGGCACGACTCCTACTGGCTCTATCTCCTTTGTACTCTGATCCCGTTTCTCACTGCTCCACAGTATCCTTCTGTAACAATCAGTCCTTTCAGCTAAGCCCCTGTCAGGAACCCACCTCTGACAGGTCCTCCCTGGAGCTCTCCCAGGCTACTTTCTGACCCAACTTCCTATCCAACCCCCAGTTCTACCAGTGTGAGGAGTGACCTAGTACATAGTGACTTTTGCTCCCCCTAGCGGCCGGAGTGTGAAGTGTAATGTGTGCTTGTGATACCTGGTCAGGTGAACTCCTTTAGTGCAATCAGACATAACATCACTCCCCTTAGCGTCAGAGCGACATTACTGCAACAACCAGGACTCTGGGGCGCTATATATATATATATATATATATATATATATCTTTTTTCCTCTTTTGGTGAGCATATACAATCAAGTTTTGCATATGTGGACCTGTATATTGGTGTGGTTCCTTTTTCACCATAATGGTTTTTGCATTTCAGCACATGCACCTTAATTCAATTAAATTTTTGTGGCACATTGTTTTCATCAATCATGATTATTTATATTGTGCATATATGAACCCGTTTATATTGGTGTCGTTCTTTTTTTCTTTTAAACACCTTTTCGAACATTTTATATCATCTTGCACTTTAGCACATGCACTTTAGGTTTATCAACCTTTGTGGCACATGGTTTACATTATTTATTATTACTTATCATTTTTGCACATGCACTTTTGGCCTATTTTTTATTTGAGATATATATATATATATATATATATATATACACACACACACATATATATATACATATATTTCATATAAAAAATTTTAGCACACATATATACCCTTTTTCCTTGCCATTGAAACATATGTATACACATATATCTTTATGAAATGCACACCATTATGAATTTTTCTATATAAAAAAAAAAAAAGATTGTGAGAGTGTACATTTTAACCCCTTCCCGACCCATGACGCCACGTAGGCGTCATGAAAGTCGGTGCCATTCCGACCCATGACGCCTATGCGGCGTCATGGAAAGATCGCGTCCCTGCAGATCGGGTGAAAGGGTTAACTCCCATTTCACCCGATCTGCAGGGACAGGGGGAGTGGTAGTTTAGCCCAGGGGGGGTGGCTTCACCCCCTCGTGGCTACGATCGCTCTGATTGGCTGTTGAAAGTGAAACTGCCAATCAGAGCGATTTGTAATATTTCACCTATTATAACGGGTGAAATATTACAATCCAGCCATGGCCGATGCTGAAATATCATCGGCCATGGCTGGAAATACTAGTGTGCCCCCACCCCACCCCACCGATCGCCCCCCCAGCCCTCTGATCTGGCCGGTACACTGCTCCGGCTCCCCTCCGTCCAGTGCTCCGCTCCCCCCCGTGCTCTTGTCCGCTCCCCCCGTGCTCCAATCACCCCCCCGTGCTCCAATCACCCCCCCTGCACTCCGATCCACCCCCCCTCGGTGCTCCGTTCCACCCCCCCGTGCTCCATTCCAGCCCCCCCCGTGCTCCGTTCCACGCCCCCCGTGCTCCGTTCCACCCCTCCCGCACTCCGATTCCCCCCCCCGTGCTCCGATCCCCCCCCCGTGGTCCCCCCCCACCCCATCATACTTACCGATCCAGCCGGGGTCCCGTCCGTCTTCTCCCTGGGCGCCTCCATCTTCCAAAATGGCGGGCGCATGCGCAGTGCGCCCGCCGAATCTGCCGGCCGGCAGATTCGTTCCAAAGTGCATTTTGATCACTGAGATAGATTATATCTCAGTGATCAAAATAAAAAAAATAATAAATGACCCCCCCCCCTTTGTCACCCCCATAGGTAGGGACAATAAAAAAATAAAGAAATTTTTTTTTTTCCACTAATGTTAGAATAGGGTTAGGGTTAGGGTTAGGGGTAGGGTTAGAGGTAGGGTTAGGGTTAGGGCTAGGGGTAGGGGTAGGGGTAGGGTTAGGGGTAGGGTTAGGGTTAGGGCTAGGGGTAGGGGTAGGGTTAGGGCTAGGGTTAGGGTTTCGGTATGTGCACACGTATTCTGGTCCTCTGCGGATTTTTCCGCTGCGGATTTGATAAATCCGCAGTGCTAAACCGCTGCGGATTTATGGCGGATTTACCGCGGTTTTTCTGCGCATTTCACTGCGGTTTTACAACTGCGATTTTCTATTTGAGCAGTTGTAAAACCGCTGCGGAATCCACACAAAGAAGTGACATGCTGCGGAATGTAAACCGCTGCGTTTCCGTGCAGTTTTTCCGCAGCATGGGCACAGCGATTTTTGTTTCCCGTAGGTTTACATTGAACTGTAAACTCATGGGAAACTGCTGCGGATCCGCAGCGTTTTCCGCAGCGTGTGCACATACCTTTAGAATTAGGCTATGTGCACACGGTGCGGATTTGGCTGCGGATCCGCAGCAGTGTTCAATCAGGTTTACAGTACCATGTAAACATATGAAAAACCAAATCCGCTGTGCCCATGGTGCGGAAAATACCGCGCGGAAACGCTGCGTTGTATTTTCCGCAGCATGTCAATTCTTTGTGCGGATTCCGCAGCGAATTACACCTGTTCCTCAATAGGAATCCGCAGGTGAAATCCGCACAAAAAACACTGGAAATCCGCGGAAAATCCGCAGGTAAAACGCAGTGCCTTTTACCCGCGGATTTTTCAAAAATGGTGCGAAAATATCTCACACGAATCCGCAACGTGGGCACATAGCCTTAGGGTTAGGGTTGGAATTAGGGTTGTGGTTATGGTTAGGGGTGTGTTGGGGTTAGGGTTGTGGTTAGGGGTGTGTTGCGGTTAGGGTTGTGTTTAGGGTTATGGCTACAGTTGGGATTAGGGTTAGGGGTGTGTTGGGGTTAGTGTTGGAGGTAGAATTGAGGGGTTACCACTGTTTAGGCACATCAGGGGTCTCCAAACGCAACATGGCGCCACCATTGATTCCAGCCAATCTCGTATTCAAAAAGTCAAATGGTGCTCCCTCACTTCCGAGCCCTGACGTGTGCCCAAACAGTGGTTTACCCCCACATATGGGGTACCAGCATACTCAGGACAAACTGCGCAACAATTACTGGGGTCCAATTTCTCCTGTTACCCTTGTGAATAAAAAAAAATGCTTGCTAAAACATAATTTTTGAGGAAAGAAAAATGATTTTTTATTTTCACGGCTCTGCGTTGTAAACGTCTGTGAAGCACTTGGGGGTTCAAAGTGCTCACCACATATCTAGATAAGTTCCTTGGGGGGTCTAATTTCTAAAATGGGGTCACTTGTGGGAGTTTCTACTGTTTAGGCACACCAGGGGCTCTGCAAACGCAACGTGACGCCCGCAGAGCATTCCATCAAAGTCTGCATTTCAAAACGTCACTACTTCAATTCCAAGCCCCGGCATGTGCCCAAACAGTAGTTTACCCCCACATATGGGGTATCACCGTACTCAGGAGAAACTGGACAACAAATATTGGGGTCAAATTTCTCCTGTTACCCTTGGGAAAATTAAAAAATTCTGGGCTAAATAATTATTTTTGAGGAAAGAAAACGTATTTATTATTTTCACGGCTCTGCATTATAAACTTCTATGAAGCGCTTGGGGGTTCAAAGTGCTCACCACACATCTAGATAAGTTCCTTTCGGGGTCTAGTTTCCAAAATGCGGTCACTTGTGGGGGGTTTCTACTGTTAAGCCACATCAGGGGCTCTGCAAACGCAACGTGACGCCCACAGAGCATTCCATCAAAGTCTGCATTTCAAAACGTCACTACTTCACTTCCGAGCCTCGGCATGTGCCCAAACAGTGGTTTACCCCCACATATGGGGTATCAGCGTACTCAGGAGAAACTGGACAACAACTTTTGGGGTCCAATTTCTTCTGTAACCCTTGGGAAAATAAAAAATTCTGGGCTAAATAATTATTTTTGAGGAAAGAAAACGTATTTATTATTTTCACGGCTCTGCATTATAAACTTCTATGAAGCACTTGGGGGTTCAAAGTGCTCACCACACATCTAGATAAGTTCCTTTGGGGGTCTAGTTTCCAAAATGGGGTTATTTTTGAGGAAAGAAAACGTATTTATTATTTTCACGGCTCTGCATTATAAACTTCTATGAAGCACTTGGGGGTTCAAAGTGCTCACCACACATCTAGATAAGTTCCTTTGGGGGTCTAGTTTCCAAAATGGGGTCACTTGTGGGGGGTTTCTACTGTTAAGCCACATCAGGGGCTCTGCAAACGCAATGTGACGCCCACAGAGCATTCCATCAAAGTCTGCATTTCAAAACGTCACTACTTCACTTCCGAGCCCCGGCATGTGCCCAAACAGTGATTTACCCCCACATATGGGGTATCATCGTACTCAGGAGAAACTGGACAACAACTTTTGGGGTCAAATTTCTCCTGTTACCCTTGGGAAAATAAAAAATTGCAGGCTAAAAGATCATTTTTGAGAAAATAATTTTTTTTTTTTTTTTTCATGGCTCTGCGTTATAAACTTCTGTGAAGCACTTGGGGGTTCAAAGTCCTCACCACACATCTAGATTAGTTCCTTTGGGGGTCTAGTTTCCAAAATGGTGTCATTTCTGGGGGATCTCCAATGTTTAGGCACACAGGGGCTCTCCAAACGTGACATGGTGTCCGCTAATGATTGGAGCTAATTTTCCATTTAAAAAGCCAAATGGCGTGCCATCCCTTCCGAGCCCTGCCGTGTGCCCAAACAGTGGTTTACCCCCACATATGGGGTATCTGTGTACTCAGGACAAACAGGACAACAATATTTGTGGTCCAATTTCTCCTATTATCCTTGGCAAAATAGGAAATTCCAGGCTAAAAAATCATTTTTGAGGAAAGAAAAATTATTTTTTATTTTCATGGCTCTGCGTTATAAACTTCTGTGAAGCACCTGGGGGTTTAAAGTGCTCAATATGCAACTAGATAAGTTCCTTGGGGGGTCTAGTTTCCAAAATGGGGTCACTTGTGGGGGAGCTCCAATGTTTAGGCACACAGGGGCTCTCCAAACGCGACATGGTGTCCGCTAACAATTGGAGCTAATTTTCCATTCAAAAAGTCAAATGGCGCGCCTTCCCTTCCGAGCCCTGCCGAGTGCCCAAACAGTGGTTTACCCCCACATATGAGGTATCGACGTACTCGGGAGAAATTGCCCAACAAATTTTATGATCCATTTTACCCTACTGCCCATGTGAAAATGAAAAAATTGAGGCGAAAAGAATTTTTTTGTGAAAAAAAAGTACTTTTTCATTTTTACAGATCAATTTGTGAAGCACCTGAGGGTTTAAAGTGCTCACTAGGCATCTAAATAAGTTCCTTGGGGGGTCTAGTTTCCAAAATGGGGTCACTTGTGGGGGAGCGCCAATGATTAGGCACACAGGAGCTCTCCAAACGCGACATGGTGTCCGCTAACGATGGAAATAATTTTTCATTCAAAAAGTCAAATGGCGCTCCTTCCCTTCCGAGCCTTACCATGTGCCCAAACAGTGGTTTACCCCCACATGTGAGGTATTGGTGTACTCAGGAGAAATTGCCCAACACATTTTAGGATCCATTTTATCCTGTTGCCCATGTGAAAATGAAAAAATTGAGGCTAAAAGAATTTTTTTGTGAAAAAAAAGTACTTTTTCATTTTTACGGATTAATTTGTGAAGCACCTGGGGGTTCAAAGTGCTCACTATGCATCTAGATAAGTTCCTTGGGGCGTCTAGTTTCCAAAATGGGGTCACTTGTGGGGGAGCTCCAATTTTTAGGCACACGGGGGCTCTCCAAACGTGACATGGTGTCCGCTAAAGAGTGGAGCCAATTTTTGATTCAAAAAGTCAAATGGCGCTCCTTCCCTTCCAAGCCCTGCCGTGCGCCCAAACAGTGGTTTACCCCCACATATGAGGTATCAGCGTACTCAGGACAAATTGGACAACAACTTTCATGGTTCAGTTTCTCCTTTTACCATTGGGAAAATAAAAAAATTGTTGCTAAAAGATAATTTTTGTGACTAAAAAGTTAAATGTTCATTTTTTCCTTCCATGTTGCTTCTGCTACTGTGAAGCACCTGAAGGGTTAATAAACTTCTTGAATGTGGTTTTGAGTACCTTGAGGGGTGCAGTTTTTAGAATGGTGTCACTTTTGGGTATTTTCAGCCATATAGACCCCTCAAACTGACTTCAAATGTGAGGTGGTCCCTAAAAAAAATGGTTTTGTAAATTTCGTTGTAAAAATGACAAATCGCTGGTCAAATTTTAACCCTTATAACTTCCTAACAAAAAAAAATTTTGTTTCCAAAATTGTGCTGATGTAAAGTAAACATGTGGGAAATGTTATTTATTAACTATTTTGTGTCACATATCTCTCTGGTTTAACAGAATAAAAATTCAAAATGTGAAAATTGCGAAATTTTCAAAATTTTCGCCAAATTTCCGTTTTTATCACAAATAAACGCAGAATTTATTGACCTAAATTTACCACTAACATGAAGCCCAATATGTCACGAAAAAACAATCTCAGAACCGCTAGGATCCGTTGAAGCGTTCCTGAGTTATTACCTCATAAAGGGACACTGGTCAGAATTGCAAAAAACGGCAAGGTCTTTAAGGTCAAAATAGGCTGGGTCATGAAGGGGTTAATTTTATTATATTGTATCCTGTTTATTCCTATATATGTTTGTATCCATTAAATCCCAAGCACATGCACAGTTGTGCCATTATTTGCCATATAATTATAATATAGGCTTATATGTTTTATCATTCCCTATCTATTGTTATCGTGGTTTTTTACACGATCATTAGTCTTGTGTGTCCATATGACGGTTTTTTGGTTTGTACATTAGTCCCGAGTGGTCTGCCACTCTTTTTTCTCTTTTAGCAACAGGATCCTGTCTAATGTTTATATTTTTTATATTTAATTACGTATAATATATGGATATTTTAAATAATAGTTGCTATTACGTCCTTCTAAGTATCAGACTGAGCCAGATGCTGGGACCGATGTCTCAGCTGAGCAGGCTCCACTGCGGCTGGAGAGGAATGGGAGACCGCAGTGGAGATGGCTCAAGATTCCCCCTGTGCAGAGGCAGGAACTTGACCTCTAACAGCTGCCAATGTGTAAAACAAAGGAGTACGGAGTACAAAAAGCATTTTGTGAAGTGGATTTTCATGGGCCCATGCACTATGTGGGTTCAAAGGCCTAATGGGGTGCATATGAATTGGTAGCAGAGCAAGTCTTGAATTGAATGCAACACTTTTTTCAGGAGTCTCTCCTGGACATTTTATGAAAGGGGTATTGTGGTGCGTCGTAATTCTTGGCAGCCCATCCACTCACAGCATAGGCTAAAACAGCTTAGGAGACCCACTGTTTCATAATGGCCCTTTAAGAAGATTAATGCCGCCTGATGCACCAGTAAAAATAGGCTCTGTGACTTTAAGAGTCCCTCCTTCATAAATGAAACAAGATGGGTCTGCTTATGTGCCACACACCACATGGCCAGCTAGGGTTGTTAAATGCCACAATGACATTTCCCAGTGAATGCATTTGTAGTGGTTGAAAGCAATGTTAAAGTTGAAAAACGCAGCGTCTGAACTAAGCCTAAGTGGGGGTAGAAATTTTCGTTCTGGGGTTAAATATTTGGCCTTACAGGCAAGTCATTAACCTGCAAAGGATGTACCCAGTGACGCTGCTACCATGAGGTGATTTGAGCTCTTTGGCTCAGGCAGCAGAAGAGAGTAACATAGTAACATAGTAACATAGTTAGTAAGGCCAAAAAAAGACATTTGTCCATCCAGTTCAGCCTATATTCCATCACAATAAATCCCCAGATCTACGTTCTTCTACGGAACCTAATAATTGTATAATACAATATTGTTCTGCTCCAGGAAGACATCCAGGCCTCTCTTGAACCCCTCAACTGAGTTCGTTATCACCACCTCATCAGGCAAGCAATTCCAGATTCTCACTGCCCTAACAGTAAAGAATCCTCTTCTATGTTGGTGGAAAAACCTTCTCTCCTCCAGACGCAAAGAATGCCCTCTTGTGCCCATCACCTTCCTTGGTATAAACAGATCCTCAGCGAGATATTTGTATTGTCCCCTTATATACTTATACATGGTTATTAGATCGCCCCTCAGTCGTCTTTTTTCTAGACTAAATAATCCTAATTTCGCTAATCTATCTGGGTATTGCAGTTCTCCCATCCCCTTTATTAATTTTGTTGCCCTCCTTTGTACTCTCTCTAGTTCCATTATATCCTTCCTGAGCACCAGTGCCCAAAACTGGACACAGTACTCCATGTGCGGTCTAACTAGGGATTTGTACAGAGGCAGTATAATGCTCTCATCATGTGTATCCAGACCTCTTTTAATGCACCCCATGATCCTGTTTGCCTTGGCAGCTGCTGCCTGGCACTGGCTGCTCCAGGTAAGTTTATCATTAACTAGGATCCCCAAGTCCTTCTCCCTGTCAGGGGAGCGGAAGATTCTGTAGTATTATACTTACCTGCTCCCGGCGCGGTCCCTGGACGTCCCTGCTTCTTCCAGCGCTGCAGATTCTTCCTGCACTGAGCGGTCACATGGTACCGCTCATTACACAAATGAATATGCAGCTCCACCTCCCATAGGGGTGGAGCCGCATATTCATTTCTGTAATGAGTGGTAACTGTGACCGCTCAATACAGGAAGAAGATGCAGCGCTGAAAAAGCAGGGACGCAGCGCCAGGAGCAGGTGAGTATACGGGGAGGGGGAGCGCAGCGCGATATTTACCGCTCCTCGTTCCGGTGCGGCTCCATCTTCATTGTCCTCTGGCAGTGACGCTCAGGTCAGAAGATGTGGGGACGTGGTCAGTGTGCGCCCTCTGCTGAACGTCAGTGCCGAAGACGGAGCCACACGAGGAGCAGGTAAATATTGCCAGTGCCGGGGTCCTGAACGAAGGCGAGTATGTGATTTTTTTTTTTTATTGCAGCAAAAGCATATGGGGCAAGTGGCTGTGCGGAGCATCTGTATGGGGCCATAACACTTGTGCAGCACTATAGGGGCAAGTGGCTGTACGGAGCATCTTATGGGGCCATAACACTTGTGCAGCATTATAAGGGGCAAGTGGCTGTGCGGAGCATCTTATGGGGCCATAACTCTTGTGCAGCACTATAAGGGGCAAGTGGCTGTGCGGAGCATCTTATGGGGCCATAACGTTTATGCAGCATTATATGAGGCAGTGACTGTATGGATCATCTTATGGGGCCATAACACTTGTGCAGCACTATATAGGGCAAATATCTCTATGGAGCATCTTATGGGGCCCTTATACCCCATATAATCCTGCATAAAGGGTAATATTTTAATATGGAGCATCTAATGGGGCCCATCAAACTTTATGGAGCATTATATGAGGCTCCTCATTCAATATGGATATTCAAAAACACTTAACCTACTGATGTCTCAATTTTACTTTTATTGGTATCTATTTTTACTTTTGAAATTTACCGGTAGCTGCTGCATTTTCCACCCTAGGCTTATACTCGAGTCATTAAGTTTCCCCAGCTTTTTGTGGCAAAATTAGGGGGGTCGGCTTATACTACTCAGGTTGGCTTATACTCTAGTATATACGGTAACTGGATTTGCTCTGCTAGGTTTTTTTTTATATATAAAACTACGGGGTCAAGTGCCCGCCTCCCCTCTTTCCTCCCTCCTTCCCACCCCCCCTCCAGCAGGGACTGTGTGTGGGGGGGGGCGCCATTTTTCCATTCACCTCAGGCAGCAGAGAGGCTAGGTTCACCCTTGGATGTACCTTGGCATATTTCCAAGCAAAACCCGTTTTGGTTTCTTTTTCATGGCTTCTGGAAAAATGGCATGAATCTCGGGGAAAAAAAAATGATTAAAGCTATGAACTAGGAGTCAGGAATGCTTCCAGGGCGATCCCCATGATGTTCCTGTGTCATATGAGCAGTGTTTCCATCATTTTCAGACATTTTTAGACCTTAAAAGGACCCCTGCAATTCTGTCAGATAATACTCAGTTTCTTCCTGAAAATGATTGCAAATCACAAATTCTTTGGTATTATGTTCATTTAATTTGTCTTAACCCCTTTACCCCCAAGGGTGGTTTGCACGTTAATAACCGGGCCAATTTTTACAATTCTGACCACTGTCCCTTTGTGAGGTTATAACTCTGGAATGCTTCAACGGATCCCAGTGATTCTGACATTGTTTTCTCGTGACATATTGTACTTCATGACAATGGTAAAAATTCTTTGATAGTACCTGCGTTTATTTGTGAAAAAAACGGAAATTTGGCGAAAATTATGAAAATTTCACAATTTTCCAAATTTGAATTTTTATGCAATTAAATCACAGAGATATGTCACACAAAATAATTAATAAGTAACATTTCCCTCATGTCTACTTTACATCAGCACAATTTTGGAACCAAAATTTTTTTTTGTTAGGGAGTTATAAGGGTTAAAAGTTGACCAGCAATTTCTCATTTCTACAACACCATTTTTTTTTTAGGGACCACATCTCATTTGAAGTCATTTTGAGGGGTCTATATGATAGAACATACCCAAGTGTGACACCATTCTAAAAACTACACCCCTCATGGTGCTCAAAACCATATTCAAGAAGTTTATTAACCCTTCTGGTGCTTCACAGGAATTTTTTGAATGTTTAAATAAAAATGAACATTTAACTTTTTTTCACAAAAAATTTAATTCAGCTCCAATTTGTTTTATTTTACCAAGGGTGACAGGAGAAAATGGACACCAAAGGTTGTTGTACAATTTGTCCTGAGTATGCCAATACCCCACATGTGGGGGTAAACCACTGTTTGGGCGCATGGCAGAGCTCGGAAGCGAAGGAGCGCCATTTGACTTTTCAATGCAAAATTGACAGGAATTGAGATGGGACGCCATGTTGCGTTTGAAGAGCCACTGATGTGCCTAAACATTGAAACCCCCCACAAGTGACACCATTTTGGAAAGTAGACCCCCTAAGGAACTTATCTAGAGGTGTGGTGAGCACTTTGACCCACCAAGTGCTTCACAGAAGTTTATAATGTAGAACCGTAAAAATAAAAAATCATATTTTTTCACAAAAATTATCTTTCGCCCCCAATTTTTTTATTTTCCCAAGGGTAAGAGAAGAAATTGGACCGCAAAAGTTGTTGTACAATTTGTCCTGAGTACGCTGATAGCCCATATGTGGGGGTAAACCACTGTTTGGGCGGATGGGAGAGCTCGGAAGGGAAGGAGCGCCGTTTGACTTTTCAATGCAAAATTGACGGGAATTGAGATAGAACGCCATGTTGCGTTTGAACAGCCACTGATGTGCCTAAACATTGAAACCCCCCACAAGTGACACCATTTTGGAAAGTAGACCCCCTAAGGAATTTTTCTAGAGGTGTGGTGAGCACTTTGACCCACCAAGTGCTTCACAGAAGTTTATAATGCAGAGCCGTAAAAATAAAACAAAATTTTTTTCCCACAAAAATTATTTTTTTAGCCCCCAGTTTTGTATTTTCCCGAGGGTAACAGGAGAAATTGGACCCCAAAATTTGTTGCCCAATTTGTCCTGAGTGCAATGATACACCATATGTGGGGGGAACCACTGTTTGGGCACATGGGTGGGCTCGGAAGGGAAGGAGTGCCATTTGAATGCAGACTTAGATGGAATGGTCTGCAGGTGTCACATTGCGTTTGCAGAGCCCATAATGTACCTAAACAGTAGAAACCCCCCACAAGTGACACCATTTTGGAAAGTAGACCCCCTTAGGAACTTATCTAGATGTGTGCTGAGCGCTTTGACCCACCAAGGGCTTCACAGAAGTTTATAATGGAGAGCCGTAAAAATAAAACAAAAATTTTTTCCCACAAAAATTATTTTTAGCCCCCAGTTTTGTATTTTCCCGAGGGTAAGAGGAGAAATTCAACCCCACAATTTGTCGTCCAATTTGTCCTGAGTGCGCTGATACCCCATATGTGGGGGGGAACCACTGTTTGGGCGCATGGGAGGGCTCGGAAGGGAAGGAGCTCCATTTGGAATGAGGACTTAGATGGAATGGTCTGCAGGTGTCACATTGCATTTGCAGAGCCCCTAATGTACCTAAACAGTAGAAACCTCCCACAAGTGACAACATTTTGGAAACTAGACCCCCTAAGGAACTCATCTAGATGTGTTGTGATAGCTTTGAACCCCCAAGTGTTTCACTACAGTTTGTAACGCAGAGCCGTGAAAATTAAAAAAAAAATCTTTCCCCCCAAAATAATTTTTTAGCCCCCAGTTTTGTATTTTCCCGAGGGTAAGAGGAGAAATTCAACCCCAAAAGTTGTTGTCCAATTTGTCCTGAGTACGCTGATACCCCGTATGTTGGGGGGAACCACCGTTTGAGCGCATGGCAGAGCTCGGAAGGGAAGGAGCGCCATTTGGAATGCAGACTTAGATGGAATGGTCTGCAGGCGTCACATTGCGTTTGCAGAACCCCTAATGTACCTAAACAGTAGAAACCCCCCACAAGTGACCCGATATTGGAAACTAGACCCCCAGGGAACTAACCTAGATGTGTTGTGAGAACTTTGAACCCCCAAGTGTTTCACTACAGTTTATAACGCAGAGCCGTGAAAATAAAAAATCTCTTTTTTTTCCCGCAAAAAATATTTTTTAGCCCCCATTTTTGTAGTTTTCCAAGGGTAACAGGAGAAATTGGACCCCAAAAGTTGTTGTCCTATTTGTCCTGAGTACGCTGATACCCCATATGTTGGGGTAAACCCCTGTTTGGGCACACGGGAGAGCTCGGAAGGGAAGAAGCACTGTTTTACTTTTTCAATGCAGAATTGGCTGGAATTGAGATCGGACGCCATGTCGCGTTTGGAGAGCCCCTGATGTGCCTAAACAGTGGAAACCCCACAATTATAACTGAAACCCTAATCCAAACACATCCCTAACCCTAATCCCAACAGTAACCCTAACCACACCTCTAACCTTGACACACCCCTAACCCTAATCCCAAACCTATTCCCAACTGTAAATGTAATCTAAACCCTAACTGTAACTTTAGCCCCAACCCGAACCCTAACTTTAGCCCCAACCCAAACTGTAGCCCTAACCCTAGCCCTAACCCTATCCCTAGCCCTAACCCTAGCCCTAACCCTAATCCTAGCCCTAACCCTAACCCTAACCCTAGCCCTAACCCTAGCCCTAACCCTAGCCCTAACCCTAATGGGAAAATGGAAATAAATACATTTTTTTAATCTTTCCCTAACTAAGGGGGTAATGAAGGGGGGTTTGATTTACTTTTATAGCAGGTTTTTTAGCGGATTTTTATGATTGGCAGCCGTCACACACTGAAAGACGCTTTTTATTGCAAAAAATATTTTTTGCGTTACCACATTTTGAGAGCTATAATTTTTCCATATTTTGGTCCACAGAGTCTTGTTTTTTGCGGGACGAGTTGACGTTTTTATTGGTAACATTTTCGGGCACGTGACATTTATTGATCGCTTTTTATTCCGATTTTTGTGAGGCAGAATGACCAAAAACCAGCTATTCATGAATTTCTTTTGGGGGAGGCGTTTATACCGTTCCGCGTTTGGTAAAATTGATAAAGCAGTTTTATTCTTCGGGTCAGAACGATTACAGCGACACCTCATTTATTTCATTTTTTTATGTTTTGGCGCTTTTATACGATAAAAACTATTTTATAGAAAAAATAATTATTTTTGCATCGCTCTATTCTCAGGACTATAACTTTTTTATTTTTTTGCTGATGATGCTGTATGGTGGCTCGTTTTTTGCGGGACAAGATGACGTTTTCAGCGGTGCCATGGTTATTTATATCTGTCTTTTTGATCACGTGTTATTCCACTTTTTGTTCGGCAGTATGATAATAAAGCGTTGTTTTTTGCCTCGTTTTTTTTTTTTTTTTACGGTGTTTACTGAAGGGGTTAACTAGTGGGCCAGTTTTATAGGTCGGGCCGTTACGGACGCGGCGATACTAAATATGTGTACTTTTATTGTTTGTTTTTTTTATTTAGATAAAGAAATGTATTTATGGGAATAATATATATATATTTTTTTTCATTATTTTGGAATATTTTTTTTTTTTTTTTTTTTTACACATTTGAAAAAAATTTTTTTAACTTTTTTACTTTGTCCCAGGAGGGGACATCACAGATCGGTGATCTGACAGTTTGCACAGCACTCTGTCAGATCACCGATCTGAGAGCAGTGCAGGCTGCTTCACAGTGCCTGCTCTGAGCAGGCTCTGTGAAGCCACCTCCCTCCCTGCAGGACCCGGATCCGCGGCCATCTTGGATCCGGGTCTGGAACAGGCAGGGAGGGAGGTAAGACCCTCGCAGCAACGCGATCACATCGCGTTGCTGCGGGGGGCTCAGGGAAGCCCGCAGGGAGCCCCCTCCCTGCGCGATGCTTCCCTACACCGCCGGCACATCGCGATCATCTTTGATCGCGGTGTGCCAGGGGTTAATGTGCCGGGGGCGGTCCGTGACCGCTCCTGGCACATAGTGCCGGATGTCAGCTGCGATAGGCAGCTGACACCTGGCCGCGATCGGCGGCGCTCCCCCCGTGAGCGCCGCCGATCGCGCTGGACGTACTATCCCGTCCATGGTCATAGGGGCCCACCCCACATGGACGGGATAGTACGTCCGATGTCAGAAAGGGGTTAAATGAAAAAACACAAAAGAGAATGAAGCAAAAAATTGATCATTTCACACAAAACTCCAAAAATGGGCCAGAAAAGTATTGGCACCCTCAGCCTAATACTTGGTTGCACAACCTTTAGCCAAGTAATTGCGACCAACCGCTTCCGGTAACCATCAATGAGTTTCTTTCAATGCTCTGCTGGAATTTTAGACCATTCTTCTTTGGCAAACTGCTCCAGGACCCTGATATTTGAGGGGTGCCTTCTCCAAACTGCCTTTTTTAGATCTCTCCACAGGTGTTCTATGGGATTCAGGTCTGGACTCATTGCTGGCCACCTTAGAAGTCTCCAGTGCTTTCTCTCAAACCATTTTCTAGTGCTTTTTGAAGTGTGTTTTGGGTCATTGTCCTCCTGGAAGACCCATGACCTCTGAGGGAGACCCAGCTTTCTCACACTGGGCCATACATTATGCTGCAAAATTTGTTGGTAGTTTTCAGACTTTATAATGCCATGCACATGGTCAAGCAATCCAGTGCCAGAGGCAGCAAAGCAACCCCAAAACATCAGGGAACCTCCGCCATGTTTGTCTGTAGGGACCATGTTCTTTTCTTTGAATGCCTCTTTTTATCTCCTGTAAACTCTATGTTGATGCCTTTGCCCAAAAAGCTTTACTTTTGTCTCATCTGACCAGAGAACATTCTTCCAAAACGTTTTAGGCTTTTTCAGGTAAGTTTTGGCGAACTCCAGCCTGGCTTTTTTATGTCTCAGGGTAAGAAGTGGGGTCTTTCTGGGTCTCCTACCATACAGTCCCTTTTCATATAGACGCCGACGGATAGTACTGGTTGACACTGATGTACCCTCGGACTGCAGGGCAGCTTGAACTTGTTTGGATGTTAGTTGAGGATCTTTATCCAACATCCGCACAATCTTGCGATGAAATCTGTCAATTTTTCTTTTCCGTCCACATCTAGGGAGGTTAACCACAGTGCCATGGGCTTTAAACTTCTTGATGACACTGCGCACGGTAGACACAGGAACATTCAAGTATTTGGAGATGGACTTGTAACCTTGAGATTGCTCATGCTTCCTCACAATTTGGTTTCTCAAGTCCTCAGACAGTTCTTTGGTCTTTCTTTTCTCCATGCTCAATGTGGTACACACAAGGACACAGGACAGAGGTTGAGTCAACTTTAATCCATGTCAACTGGCTGCAAGTGTGATTTAGTTATTGCCAACACCTGTAAGGTGCCACAGGTAAGTTACAGGTGCTGTTAATTACACAAATTAGAGAAGAATCACATGATTTTTCAAACAGTGCCAATACTTTTGTCCACCCCCTTTTTTATGTTTGGTGTGGAATTATATCCAATTTGGCTTTAGGACAATTCTTTTTGTGTTTTTTCATTTAAACCCTTAGCGACCGCCGATATGCCTTTTAACAGCGGCCGCTAAGGGTACTTAAACCACAGCGCCGTTAATTAACGGTGCTGTGGAAAAAGTGAATAGCGCCCCCCAGAGTCGGATTTTCTCTGGGGCCTCGGCTGCCGGGGGTAGCCGAGACCCCAGAGAACATGATTCGGGGGTTTTTTAACCGACCCCGCATTTGCGATCGCCGGTAATTAACAGTTTACCGGCGATCGCAAAAAAAACCAAAACGCAATCTCTTTAATTTCTCTGTCCTCCGATGTGATCGCACATCAGTGGACAGAGAAAAGGGGTCCCAGGTAGCCCCCCGATACTCACCTATCTCCCCCGGTGCTCCTCGTGGCTCTTCAAAATGGCGGGCGCATGCGCAGTGCGCCCGCCGGCACCAGGTGAATCTTTGGGGTCTCGGCTGCTGGGGGTAGCCGAGACCCCAAAGAACATGATCAGGGTCAGTTTTACCGACCCCTGTTTTGCGATTGCCGGTAATTAACTGTTTACCGGCGACCGCAAAAAACAAAAACAAAAAACAAAGTGTAATTCTCTGTCCTCTGATGTGATTGCACATCAGAGGACAGAGAAATAGGGGGATTCGGGGACCCTATTATACTTACCGGTGTCCCTGGATCCTCCTGCTGCTCCTCCTGGCTGTCGGGGAAAAGAAAATGGCGGGCGCATGCGCAGTGCGCCCGCCATCTATCACCATCTGCTGGCCGACAGGAGAAGAGCAGTTGGGGCTAAAATTAGGGTTAGGGCTAGGGCTAGGGTTAGGGCTAGGGTTAGGGTTGGGGCTAAATTTAGGGTTAGGTTTGGGGCTAAATTCAGGGTTAGGGTTCTTTCACACTTACGTCGGTACGGGGCCGTCGCAATGCGTCGGCCCGACATACCGACGCACGTTGTGAAAATTGTGCACAACGTGGGCAGCGGATGTAGTTTTTCAACGCATCCGCTGCCCAATCTATGTCCTGGGGAGGAGGGGGCGGAGTTACGGCCACGCACGCGCGGTCAGAAATGGCGGACGCGATGTACAAAAAAACGTTACATTGAACATTTTTTGTGCCGACGGTCCGTTAAAACACAACTGATCCAGTGCACGACGGACGCGACGTGTGGCCATCCGCCACCATCCGTTGGCAATACAAGTCTATGGGCAAAAAAACGCATCCTGCGGGCACATTTGGAGGATCCGTTTTTTGTCCGAAACGATGGATTGCGACGGATGCCAAACGATGCAAGTGTGACAGTAGCCTTAGGGCTAGGGTTAGGGTTGGGGCTAAAGTTAGGGCTAGGGTTGGGGCTAAAGTTAGGGTTAGATTTGGGGTTAGGGTTTGGATTAGAGTTGGTATTAGGGTTAGGGTTGGCATTAGGGTTACGCTTGGCTTTAGGGTTAGGTTTGGGATTAGGGTTAAGGTTAGGGTTGTGATTAGGGGTGTATTGGGATTAGGGTTAGGTTTGAGGTTAGGGTTGAGATTAGGATTAGGGGTGTGTTGGATTTAGGGTTTTGATTAGGGTTATGGTTAGGGTTGACATTAGGGTTGTTTTGGGGTAAGGATTGTGATTATCGTTATGGTTAGTGATTAGGATTATGGATCGGGTTGGGATTAGGGTTAGGGGTGTGTTGGGGTTAGGGTTGGAGCTAGAATTGGGGGGGTTCCACTGTTTAGGTACATCAGGGGCTCTGCAATCGCAACATAACGCCCACAGACCATTCTATCAAAGTCTGTATTCCAAAACAGCTCTCCTTCCCTTCTGAGCTCTGCCGTGCGCCCAAACAGTGGTTTACCCCCACATATGGCACATCAGTGTACTCGGGATAAATTGGACAACAACTATTGCGGTCCAATTTCTCCTGTTACCCTTGTGAAAATAAAGACTCTGCATTCTAAACTTCTGTGAAGCACTTGGGCATTCAAAATTCTCACCACACATCTAGATAAGTTCCTTGGGGGGTCTAGTTTCCAAAATGGGGTCACTTGTGGGGGGGTTTCCACTTTTTAGGCACATCAGGGGTCTCCAAACGCGACATGGCGTTCAATCTCAATTCCAGACAATTCTACATTGAAAAAGTAAAACAGCACTCCTTCTCTTCCAAGCTCTGCGGTGCGCCCAAACAGTGGTTTACCCCCACATATTGGGTATTGGCGTATTCAGGAGAAATTGCATAACAAAATGTATGGTTCCATTTCTGTTTTTACACTTGTGAAAATAAAAAAAATGGTTCTGAATTAAAATGTTTGCAAAAAAAAGTTAAATGTTCATTTTTTTCCTTCCACATTGTTTCAGTTCCTGTGAAGCACGTAAAGGGTTAATAAACTTCTTGAATGTGGTTTTGAGCACGTTGAGGGGTGTAGTTTTTAGAATGGTGTCACACTTGGTTATTTTCTATCATATAGACCCCTCAAAATGACTTCAAATGTCATGTAGTCCCTAAAAAATATTGGTGTTGTAAAAATGAGAAATTGCTGGTCAACTTTTAACCCTTATAACTCCCTAACAAAAAAAAAATTTTGTTTCCAAAATTGTGCTGATGTAAAGTAGACATGTGGGAAATGTTATTTATTAACTATTTTTGTGACATATCTCTCTGATTTAAGGGCATAAAAATACAAAGTTTGAAAATTGCAAAATTTTTAAAATTTTCGCCATATTTCCATTTTTTTCATAAATAATCGCAAGTAATATCGAAGAAATGTTACCACTAACATGAAGAACAATATGTCATGAAAAAACATTCTCAGAATCAGCCGGATCCGTTGAAGCATTCCAGAGTTATAACCTCATAAAGTGACAGTGGTCAGAATTGCAAAAATTGGCTCGGTCACTAAGGGGTTAAGACAATTTAAATGAAGATAATAATAACAAAGAATTTGTGTTTGCTATCATTTTCAGGAAGAAACTGAGCATTATCTGACAGAATTGCAGGGGTGTCAATACTTTTGGCCACAACCGTACGGTACATACGTATAGACATACAACATACATATACACATGCAGTACATACATAAAGACATACAACACAACATACATATTATTATTATTATTTATTGTTATAGCACCATTTATTCCATGGCACTTTACATGTGAGGAGGGGTATATATAATAAAAACCAAGTACAATAATTTTAACCCCTTCACCCCAAAGCCTGTTTTCACCTAAGTGACAGGGCCAATTTTTACAATTCTGACCACTGTCACTTTATGAGGTCATAACTCTGAAACGCTTCAACTGATCCTGGCGATTCTGACTGTTTTCTCGTGACATATTGTACTTCATGATAGTAGTAAAACTTCTTCGATATAACTTGCATTTATTTGTGAAAAAAAAACAAAAATTTGTCAGAAATTATGAAAATTTAGCAATTTTCAAACTTTTAGTTTTAATGCCCTTAAATTAGAGAGTTATATCACATAATATAGTTCATAAACAACATTTCCCACATGTCTGCTTTACATCAGCACAATTTTGGAAACAATTTTTTTTTTGTTAGGGAGTTATAAGGGTTAAAAGTTGACCAGCGATTTCTCATTTTTGCAACAAAATTTGCAAAACCATTTTTTTTACGGACCACCTCACACTTGAAGTGACTTTGAGGGGTCTACATGACAGAAAATGCCCAAAAGTGACACCATTCTAAAAACTGCACCCCTCAAGGTACTCAAAACCACATTTAAAAAGTTTATTAACCCTTCAGGTGCTTCACAGGAATTTTTTGAATGTTTAAAAAAATTGAACATTTAACTTTTTTTTTTTTCACAAAATTTTTACTTCAGGTCCAATTTGTTTCATTTTACCAAGCGTAACAGGAGAAATTGGACCACAAAAGTTGCTGTACAATTTGTCCTGAGTACACCGATACCCCATATGTGGGGGTAAACCACTGTTTGGGCACATGGCAGAGCTCGGAAGGGAAGGAGTGCCATTTGACTTTTCAATGCAAGATTTGCTGGAATTGAGATCGGAGCCCATGTCACGATTGGAGAGCCCCTGACGTGTCTAAACAGTGGAAACCCCCACAAGTGACACCATTTTGGAAAGTAGACCCTCTAAGGAACTAATCTAGATGTGTGGTGAGCACTTTGAACCTCCATGTGCTTCACAGAAGTTTATAATGTAGAGCCGCAAAAAAAATTTCATATTAATTTTCACAAAAAATGATCTTTTTGCCCCAAATTTTTTATTTTCCCAAGGGTAACAGGATAAATTGGACCCCAAAAGTTGTTGTGCAATTTGTCCTGAGTACGCTGATACTTCAATGCAAAATTGACAGTTATTGAGATCGGAACCCATGTCGCATTTGGAGAGCCCCTGACGTGCCTTAACAGTGGAAACCCCCCACAAGTGACCCCATTTTGAAAAGAAAACCCCCTAAGGAACTTATCTAGATGTGTGGTGAGCACTTTTAACCCCCAATTGTTTCACTAAAGTTTAGAATGTAGCGGTGTGAAAATTAAAAAATCATTTTTTTCTTTCCACAAAATGATGTTTTAGCCCGCAATTTTTTTTCCCAAGGGTAACAGGAGAAATTGGACCACAAAGTTATTGTCCAATTTGTCCTGAGTATGCCGATACCCCATATGTGGGGGGGACCACCGTTTGAGTGCATGGCAGAGCTCGGAAGGAAAGGAGTGCCGTTTGAAATGCAGACTTAGATGGATTGACCTGCAGGTGTCATGTTGCATTTGCAGAGACCCTGATGTACCTAAACAGTAGAAACCCCCCACAAGTGACCCCATATTGGAAACTAGACCCCCCAAGGAACTTATCTAGATGTGTTGTGAGAACTTTGAACCAACAAGTGTTTCACTACAGTTTATAACGCAGAGCCGTGAAAATAAAAAAATATTTTTTTCCCACGAAAATGATATTTTAGCCCCAACGTTTTTATTTTCCCAAGGGTAACAGGACAAATTGGACCCCAAAAGCTGTTTGGGCGCACAGGAGAACTCGGAAGGGAAGGAGCACTGTTTTAGTTTTTCAAAGCAGAATTGGCTGGAATTGAGATCGGACGCTATGTCGCGTTTGGAGAGCCCCTGATGTGCCAAAACAGTGGAAACTCCCCAATTCTAACTGAAACCCTAACCCCAGCCCCAACCCGAACCCCAACCTCAACCCTAACGGGAAAATGGAAATAAATACATTTTTTTACATTTTATTATTTTTCCCTAACTAAGGGGGTGATTAAGGGGGGTTTGATCTACTTTTATAGCGTTTTTTTGGCGGATTTTTAGGGTTGGCAGCTGTCACACACTAAAAGACGCTTTTTATTGCAAAAAATAGTTTTTGCATCACCACATTTTGAGAGCTATAATTTATCCATATTTTGGCCCAGAGTCATGTGAGATCATGTTTTTTGCGGGACAAGTTGACGTTTTTATTGGTACCATTTTAGGGCAGATGACATTTTTTGATCGCTTTTTATTCCGATTTTTGGGAGGCGGAATGAACAAAAACCAGCAATTCCTGAAATTCTTTTAGGGGGGGGGGCGTTTATACTGTTCCACGTGTGGTAAAATTGATAAAGCAGCTTTATTCTTCAGGTCAGTACGATTACAGCGATACCTCATTTATATCTTTTTTTTATGTTTTGGCGCTTTTACACAAAAACTATTTTATATAAAAAAATAATTGTTTTTGCATCGCTTTATTCTTAGAGCTATAACTTTTTAATTTTTCTGCTAATGATGCTGTATGGCGGCTTTTTTTTTGCGGGACAAGATGACGTTTTCAGCAGTAACATGGTTATTTATATCCGTCGTTTTGATTGCGTGTTATTCCACTTTTTGTTCACCTGTATGATAATAATGCAATGTTTTTTGCCTTGTTTTTTATTTTTATTTTTTTTTGCGGTGTTCACTGAAGGGGTTAACTAGTGGGATAGTTTTATAGAGCGGGTCGATACGGATGCGGCGAAATATGTGTACTATTGTTTTTTTTTTATTTACATAAATAAATGGATTTACTGAGAAATGTTTTTTATTTCTTTATTTGGGGATTTTTTTAAAATTTTTTTTTATACATTGTACTAGCTGAAGAGCCCGGCGTTGCCTGGGCATAGTAAATATCTGTGGTTAGTTATAGCACCTCATGTCTCTCATTTTCCCATCACGCCTCTCATTTTCCCAATCACATCTCTCATTTTCTCCCTCACTCCTCTCATTCCCCCCGAACACTTGTCATTTCGACCTCACAACTGTCATTTTCCGATCACTCCACTATTTTCCCTCACTCCTCTCATTTTGCACTCACACCTTTTCATTTTCACCTCAGTATATACATGTTTGTCATCTCCCTTATATATAGTATACACCTGTATGTCATCTCCTGTATATAGTATATACCTGTATGTCATCTCCCCTGTATATAGTATATACCTGCTGTGTGTCATCTCCCCAGTATATAGTATATACCTGTATGTCATCTCCTCCTATATATAGTATATACCTGTATGTCATCTTCTATATATAGTATATACGTGTATGTCATCTGCTCCTGTATATAGTATATACCTGTATGTCATCTCCCCTGTATATAGTATATATCTGTGTCATCTCCTCCTGAATATAGCATATACCTGTATGTCATCTCCTCCTGTACATAGTATATACCTGTAGGTCATCTGCTCCTGTATATAGTATATACCTGTAGGTCATCTCCTCCTGTATATAGTATATACATGTGTGTCATCTCTCCTGTATATAGTATATATATCTGTGTGTCATCTCCCCTGTATATAGTATATACCTGTGTGTCATCTCCTCCTGTATTAGACCTCGTTCACACGTTATTTGCTCAGTATTTTTACCTCAGTATTTCTAAGCTAAATTGGCAGCCTGATAAATCCCCAGCCAACAGGAAGCCCTCCCCCTGGCAGTATATATTAGCTCACACATACACATAATAGACAGGTCATGTGACTGACAGCTGCCGTATTTCCTATATGGTACATTTGTTGCTCTTGTAGTTTGTCTGCTTATTAATCAGATTTTTATTTTTGAAGAATAATACCAGACTTGTGTGTGTTTTAGGGCGAGTTTCGTTTCTCAAGTTGTGTGTGTTGAGTTGCGTGTGGCGACATGCATGTAGCGACTTTTGTGAGATGAGTTGTGTGGCAACATGCGTGTAGCAACTTTTTGTGTGTCGAGTTGCATGTGACAGGTTAGTGTAGCAAGTTGTGTGCAGCAAGTTTTGCGCATGGCGAGTTTTGCGCATGGCGAGTTTTATGTGTGGTGCCTTTTGAGTATGTTCAAGTTTTGTGTGAGGCAACTTTTGCATGTGTTGCAACTTTTGTGCATGTGGCAATTTTTCCGCGTGTGCAAGTTTTGCATGTGGCGAGTTTTCCATGAGGTGAGTTTTGCACTTGTGGCGAGTTTTGCGCATGGCGAGTTTTGAGCGGCGACTTTTGTGTTTCGACTTTTATGTGGCGAGGTTGGTGTATGTGTGGTGAAATGTGTGCTGAGGGTAATATGTGTTCAAGCACGTGGTAGTGTGTGGCGCATTTTGTGTGTGTGTTCATATCCCCGTGTGTGGTGAGTATCCCATGTCGGGGCCCCAGCTTAGCAACTGTACGGTATATACTCTTGGGCGCCATCGCTCTCACACTTTAAGTGCCCCTTGTTCACATCTGGCAGCTGTCAATTTGCCTCCAACACTTTTCCTTTCACTTTTTCCCCATTATGTAGATAGGGGCAAAATTGTTTGGTGAATTGGAAAGTGCGGGGTAAAAATTTCACCTCACAACATAGCCTATGATGCTCTCAGGGTCCAGACGTGTGACTGTGCAATATTTTGTGGCTGTAGCTGCGACGCCTCCAACACTTTTCCTTTCACTTTTTTCCCCATTATGTAGATAGGGGCAAAATTGTTTGGTGAATTGGAACGCGCGGGGTTAAAATTTCGCTTCACAACATAGCCTATGACGCTCTCGGGGTCCAGACGTGTGACTGTGCAAAATTTTGTGGCTGTAGCTGCGACGGTGCAGATGCCAATCTCACATGTAAAGCGCCATGGAATAAATGGCGCTATAACAATAAATAATAATAATAATCTCTCTTTATTTATTTTTTTTTTTATATAGCGCTAACATATTTCGCAGTGCTTTACAGTTTACACACATTATCATCGCTGTCCCCGATGGGGCTCACAATCTAAATTCCCTATCAGTATGTCTTTAGAATGTGGGAGGAAACCAGAGTGCCCGGAGGAAACCCACGCAAACACGGAGAGAACATACAAACTCTTTGCAGATGTTGTCCTTAGTGGGGCTTGAACCCAGGACTCCAGCGCTGCAAGGCTGCTGTGCTAACCACTGCGCCACCAGACACACACACACACACACACACACACACACACACACACACACACACACACACACACACACACACACACACACACACACACACACACACACACACACACACACACACACACACACACACACACACACACACACACACACACACACACACACACACACACACACACACACACTCAGCTTTATATAGTAGATATAGGTGGGACATCACTGTATTAGATCAGATCATTGATCTGACAGTGTGCATAGCACACTGTCAGATCAACGATCTGACAGGCAAGCTTAGGAGGCTTTCCGGCTCCTGCTCTCAGCAGGCGCCAGCCAGGTCATTTCATGACCCGGAAGGAGTCCCGCGGCCATCTTGGATCCGGGGACTCCTTCTGGGTCACTGGAGCAACGCGATCTCATCGCGTTGCTCCGGTGGGAGAGTGCAGGGAGCACCCGTCCCTGTGCGATCCCCCTCTATGCCTCTGTCACTACTAACAGTGGCATCAGAGTGGTTAAATGCCCGCGATCGGCGCTAGCGCCGATCGTGGGCATTGCTGCGGGGTGTCAGCTGTCATATACAGCTGACACCCGCACCCGATCACCGCGGCGCTCAGCGCGAGACCGCGGTGATCGGTGCACCGTACTAGTACTGCTGCTGGCACAAATGCAGTGCCGGCAGCGCAGTACTAGTACGGCGCATGTCACGAAGGGGTTAAACAATATAAGTCATAACTGGTACAGGAGGAGAGAGGACCCTGCCCGCGAAGGCTCACAATCTACAAGGGATGGGTGAGAATACAGTAGGTGAGGATAGAGCTGGTCATGCAGCAGTTTGGTCGATCAGTGGTTACTGCAGGTTGTAGGCTTGTCGGAAGGGGTGGGTCGTCAGGTTCTTTTTGAAGGTTTCGATAGTAAGCAAGAGTCTGATGTGTTGTGGTAGAGGGTTCCAGAGTAGGGGTGATACGCGAGAGAAATCTTGTATACGATTGTGGGAAGAGGAGATAAAAGGGGAGTAGAGAAGGAGATCTTGTGAGGATCGGAGGTTTCGTGCAGGAAAGTATCGGGAGACGAGGTCACAGATGTATGGAGGAGACAGGTTGTGGATGGCTTTGTACGTCATGATTAGGGTTTTGTAGTGGAGTCTCTGGGCAATGGGGAGCCAATGAAGGGATTGACAAAGGGGAGAGGCCGGGGTTGTTTGTGTTTTCATCACATTGTAGCAGTGGTGGGATAACTAAGATAAGCCCCCTGCACAATTGATAGCCGTGTGTTGGCCAAAGGTCACCCCCAATCCGTTGACATACTGTAGCATTTCGCATACTACGTGTCTTGGGGGACACTCGCTTGGCACGGGATTCAAGCACTTTGGCACGGTTTTTCCACTTAAAGCAGTCTGTTTGGTTTATAGTCTCCATAAACCATAGAAACAAGAACAAACGGTAAACAGTCTTACATCAGACAGGTAAATCCTCAATGTCCATAGTAGAGCTCCACTCTCTCTGGTCTGTGGGCACAAAGGCTGTGCTATGTCCAGCACGCAGGCTCTACAGCCTAAACATGGTCTCTCTGTAGTGTCCAGCAAGTGTCCACACTGGCAGACTCCCAAACACTCACTACCATGTGCCAAACACACCTCCTTTAGGTAGCCTGTAACCACACCCACAGGTGAGGTAACATCACATGCACTGTCACGTGATCATGACATCACTGCAGGTCCTCAAACTCCTGCAGGGAAAAGCGTACATTTAGCGCCCCCACTCAGAGGTGAGGTATATAGGTAGCCAGACCCTCCCATCTCTCATAGCTACCCGCAACCCGGACCCAGGTGCACTAAACAACATCTTTAGTGCTCACATGCACTAAAGACAAAATACTCCAGGTTGCATCGCATGGAGCATCCATCCCTGTGATACATACCTCCCATTAACCACGCAAACACCAGTCCCACCACATATTCCCCCCCTCTGTTCAAGTCTTCAACCCCACAGGTTTGTTCTAAACCGAGGGCCTCGAGACAGGGCACCCACTGTTATGACAGGTGATTCAGAACCACAATGGGTCTAGTGGTTAAGAGCACACAAGGTGACCTGACAGTTACCAATAACAAGGACGAGCTCTGAGATGTGGGAACTCTGCTGACCGCAATCCCTAATCCTATCATACCACACTAGAGGTAGCCATGGAGCGCTCCTGTCCAGGCCTAGGCGCCTCGAGCACAGCCTGAGAAACTAGCTAGCCCTAAGAGAGAAAAATAAGCCTACCTTGCCTTAGAGAAATTCCCCAAAGAAAAAGGCAGCCCCCCACATATAATGACTGTGAGTTGAGATGAAAGTACAAACACAGAGATGAAATAGATTTTAGCAAAGTGAGGCCCGACTGACTGAACAGACCGAAGATAGGAAAGATTGCTTTGCGGTCAACACAAAACCCTACAAACAACCACGCAGAGGGTGCAAAAAGACCCTCCGCACCGACTAACGGTACGGAGGTACCCCCTCTGCGTCCCAGAGCTTCCAGCAAGCAAGAAAAACCAATATCGCAAGCTGGACAGAAAATATAGCAAAACTTAGCTTATGCAGGAAAGACAGGCCACAGGAACGATCCAGGAGAGAGCAAGATCCACACTAGAACATTGACTGGAGGCCAGGATCAAAGCACTAGGTGGAGTTAAATAGAGCAGCACCTAACGACCTAACCTCATCACCTGAGGAAGGAAACTCAGAAGCCGCAGTACCACTCTCATCCACCAAAGGAAGCTCATAGACAGAACCAGCCGAAGTACCACTCACGACCACAGGAGGGAGCTTGGCCACAGAATTCACAACAACCCACATAGCCTTGCTTTATCCGTCGAGAGGACCTTCCCAATTGGTTTTGAGCATCAGCTCCTGAGACATAGTCCGTCACGGTCACCACATCCCTGTCTGTGAACAATGTGCTATCAGACTTTGTCGCCTCATGTTTCAGCGCCAACAATCTATTAGGCCTTCCCCGCCTCCATCGGTCAGTATATAGGCATAATCCCCTTGTACCCATACGTCCTGTCTGGTCTGACTCTTTGTCATTTCGTCCACTACAGGGTCTCCCACTTAGGTCACTTAACCCAAGGTCTTTATTGCCTGGAGAGCAATCCATCCATTTTTCTCTATGTCCTCTGTTAGCTTCAGCTTGAGGACTTACAGTCTTAGGGCAGTCCCACACATCCAGATTTTTCCGGTACCGGAATTATCTGTGTCCGTGTGCCGGTGCGTTTCTGTGGCACACGTGTGCCGCCCGTGTGCCCACTGGGTACCACACGCACCATGCCGGAGACAGCGCTAAAGTTTAGCGCTGTCCCCTGCATCTTGCTGAAGCCCCATTCATATCTTCCCTGCAGCAGCGTTTGCTTTAGAGAAGATATGAATAATAGTGTGTAAAATCCAGATCCAGGTCCCCACCCTCCTCCCAACCCCTGTGCGACTACCTCCCCCCCCCCCCCCCCCCCCCCGCTGTGATTAAAATACTCACCCAGCTCCCTCGCTGCTTTCTGTCCTGGCCGTGCCTTCTCCTGTATGAGCGGTCACGTGGGGCTGCTCATTTACAGTAATGAATATGCAGCTCCACCCCTATGGGAGGTGGAGCTGCATATTCATTACTGTAAATGAGCGGCCCCACGTGACCACTCATACAGTACAAGGTGCGGCCAGGACAGGAAGCAGCGAGGGAGCCGGGTGAGTATTTTAATCACAGCAGGGGTGGCGCACAGGGGGTGGGGACCTGGATCTTACACACTATTATTCATATCTTCTCTACAGCAAACACTGCTGCAGGGAAGATATGAATGGCGGATTCAGCACCAGTGGGGGGGACAGCGCTTAATGTAGCGCTGTCTCCTGCACGGCACACGGACTGCACACGGACAACGTCCGTGTGCGGTACGTGTTTTACACGGACCCATTGACTTTAATGGGTCCGTGTAATCCGTGCGCTCCCACGAACACTGACATGTTTCCGTGTTTGGCACACGGAGACACGATCCGCAAAAAATCAATGACATCTGCACAGATGCATTGATTTTAATGTGTGTACGTGTGTCAGTGGCTCCGGTACGTGAGGAAACTGTCACCTCACGTACCGGAGCCACTGACGTGTGAAACCGGCCTTATGCGAACCTCTTCGCCTCTCTATACTGCGAGTTGAAGGTTGTGGCAATCTGTTTGCCATTTCCTGCAGTTCTATATTGATCTGCTCCCTCTCACGTCTTAGCTGCTCAACTTCTTTTAGGTAACCCACGCGATACCCCAGGAGCATCCGGATATTCTCAAGACTCTCCATGGATCTGACAACAAGGAATGGAACCATCCCATCTTCACCCATGACCTGGGCCTTGTCATCACCCAGAACCCTCAGTCTCTTCACACCGGATCTATTTACAATCTCCTGCATCACTCGCCCAAGCCTTCCGATGACTTTTCCCACCACATTTCTGGGTACCAGAATGATGTCTTCCGCCAAGCCGAGCTGATTTTGAGCTTCTCTCGCTAGGTCCAGACGTTGAGCGGCTTCCTCATTCTTCAACGTGATCATTTGTTTTGTGCGGAGGCATTGTAGATGCATCTCTCTCAGGACAGCCACCAGCTTCACTGTGACTTCCCTAGTCGACAGTATGACCAGTTGATGAGTCTCAGGTGCCCAGTGCACCCTATATGCTTTGATCGCCTTTTTAAAAGCTGCATGCACCTCCTCACTGGCACACGCATCTTGCATGTCTTCAGGTACGTCTATTACGCACTTGAAAATCGAAGTCTCACCTTCTTGGTCATATCGTTGGACCTCCTCATCCTTAGCACAGTTTTCCAAGACCTCAGTGTCCTTTGTTCGGCCATCTGCGTGGCACTTCCCTTGCTGGATTTCTTCCTCCGTGGAGGCCCCTTCTTTGGACAGCCTATCCAGCTCACTCTCCTTCATAGCAATCAGATTGGGAGAGCGCAACAGTTCGATTTCCCAGTCATCCGTGGATTTCTGGAGCTGGGGATTAGTCTCCTTTATCTTGAGCTCCTCTACCAGGCAGCGACGCTCATCCTCTCTCTGGAGAAGCTCTTGCTGATTCTTCTCTTGGGCCTCTCTGAGCACCGCCATATCTTTCAATACGGCCTTCATGGTTTGACATGCTGACAGGTGACCTCTGAGCTCAGAGACTTCCTTCTCCAGCTCATCCACTCTGTGTTCAATCACCTCTCTCAGGACCCTTTCTCGCTCAAGTATTTCTTTAAGCAGCTCTATCGCATGGTCCTGCTCTCTTTTGGCCAGCACATGTCACACCATCACTTTAATTAGATTTTCAGATGGGGTCTCTTGCCCACCCACACTCTGCCTCTTCAGAGTTCTACCTGTTTCTGCATCCAGCTCTATGGTCTCTCCTGGGCTCTCTGTCTGTTTACTCCTAGGTACCTCTTGACTCTTGGTAACTTCAGAGTGATCCATCTCTTCAGCATCAGGTACTTCATTATACTGAGCCATTTCACTCTTTCCGGGCATTGCAGATGTGGGTCTACTACAGGTCTGTTCTAACCCCAGCCCGTCACTAACTACCTCAGTGCTAGGGTTTGTCAGAGATAAAGTGACCCCCTCATCAGGGACTATAACGTGATCTGCATGTGACCCCATCTTTCCACCACCCCCATGACGAGATGAAGATGTGTCATTTTTACTCTGCTCCCCCTTACTGCACTCTTTTCCCCTTGTGTTTGAGTCAAAGTCTGAATAGGAGTCACCCCCTCTCACCCTGTCATCCTGGAACAACAAGTCCCCACTTAGGCTACTTTCACACTAGCGTCGTACGACGCACATCGCAATGCGTCGTTTTGGAGAAAAAATGCATCTTGCAAAATTGCTTGCAGGATGCTTTTTTCTCCATAGACTTACATTAGCGACGCATTGCAACACTTTGCAACACGTCGCAACCGTCGTGCGACGGTTGCGTCGGACCGTCGAAACCAAAAACGTTGCATGTAACGTTTTTTGGTGCATCATGCCCGCCATTTCCGACCGTCCATGCGTGGCCAGAACTCCGCCCCTTCCTCCCCGCAGCTCAGAATGAGGCAGCGGATGCGTTGAAAAACTTCATCCGCTGCCCCGTTGTGTGGCGCTTTCACAGTATGCATCGGTACGTCACAACATCGCATTGCAACGTGCGTCGTACGACGCTAGTGTGAAAGTAGCCTAAAACAGGTGTCAGACCCACACTTTCTTCCATCACCCGTAACTCTGGACTATTGACCTTAGGTGGCGCTACCTCCTCTTTATACATCCCATTAACAGGAATCCCCACAGCCTATTGCTGTAGTGGGGCTTCAATACGACCGTTCCGTCTCTCCCCTGAGCAACCCCACACTTCGTCAACTTCCCATACGTCTTCAAAGATCACAAATTCCCGGCCCGTTTCAAAAGGGGTAGAACAAGTTTGGTGTTATACCGCCGTCTTGGCACTCGACACTTTTGGACATATCAATGGTCACTCTGTCTACAGTATAGTCAACAGTGACCCCATGGATGCAGCGAACAATGACCTTTTTCTCAGTTAGACAGAAGACGAGAGGAGTCCCTGTCAGAGTCACCTGACTCCTTGAGTCCAGCAGTCCAGATACTCCTTCACGGTGTAACATAACAGTACACACCTGTGGCCTGTCATCAAAACGGGAAGTCTATGCGGCAGTCGGAATACGCAAAACACAAACACTGCTGTTCCCCAGACATGTCTACTGAGGTAACCAGTACCGCCCCTTTTAAATGCTCCACCCCTTTTTTGGGTCACCACCCCCTTGTGGGCCATTTTCTCCTTTAGGGCCACCACCCCCTTTAGAGACTCCTGCCCCTTCTGGGCAATTACCCCCTTTTGGGATGCCGCCCCATTTTTGGGATGCCCGGCCCCTTTTTTGCCAACCATAATTATTTGGGTCAACGCTCCGTTTTTGGGACTTCACCCCCTTTTAGGGACACCACCCCACTCTGGGGTACACCCCGTGGACTTCCCCACGGCACTCCCAGGCCCTAGTTCGCACAGTACACCAGAATGTCCCTGGTCTGCACAAGCTGGAGCACAATTTTTTATTTTTTTTCCCCCAACACTTCACCAGCCCCTGCTGGCACTGCCACAGCTTCTGCTGTAGTCAAACCACCGACACCTCCGGCTGCCGACCACAAGCCGCTGCAACTCTGGCTGCTGCAGAACCTCTTGCTGCAACTGCACTACACGTAACCACCACAGACTTCGTGGACCCGCCGATCCACAGCAAACTTCGTAACCCCGCCGAGTTACCGCCAGACGCCTTCAGTCTTCGTGGCCCCGCCGAGCCACAGCAAGTTGATCAGAGAAGAAAAAAAGAAAACACACATGGACCCGCCAGTCCACAGCTGACATCTGCACACGTGCTTTATATGAAAAACACAGTCTCCCACTGACCCCTGGTCAGCATAGCACAGACTCCTGTCTGTTACAAAAAAAAACAAAAAAAAAAAATTGCTGATCCCGATCAGCACAACACACGGTTTTCAGACCGTTACTCGCTGGCAACCTGCACGGGTTCCTGGATACCTCTTGGCCTTAGGCCGGCGTCACACACAGCGTAAAACAATACGGTTCGTATATTACGCCCGTAATACGCTGAAAAGTCTCGAAAATAGTGGTCCGTAGCTCCACCGTAGGCAGGGTGTGTCAGCGTTTTTTGCGCATGGCATCCTCCGTATGTAATCCGTGTGGCATCCGTACTGCGTGGTTTTCTCGCAGGCTTGCAAAACCAACATACCGTTATAGAAGTGATCCATGTGTCCCAAAAAGAAAAAAAAATATATATATATATACTGTATATATATATATATATATATATATATATATGTCAGTAGACACATATATGTATATATATTAATATTTTTTCCAGCGCTATACAGCTTGAAAGCCGGTAATTCAATTACCGGCTTTTTCTTTCTCCTTCCTAAAACCCGACATGATTTGAGACATGGTTTACATACAGTAAACCATGTCTTCTCTCCTTTTTTTTTGCAGATTCCACACTACTAATGTTAGTAGTGTGTATCTGCAAAATTTGGCCATTCTAGCTAGTAAATTAAAGGGTTAAATGGCGGAAAAAATTGGCGTGGGCTCCCGCGCAATTTTCTCCGCCAGAGTAGTAAAGCCAGTGACTGAGGGCAGATATTAATAGCCTGGAGAGGGTCCACGGTTATTGGCCCCCCCTGGCTAAAAACACCTGCCCCCAGCCACCCCAGAAAAGGCACATCTGGAAGATGCGCCTATTCTGGCACTTGGCCACTCTCTTCCCATTCCCGTGTAGCGGTGGGATATGGGGTAATGAAGGGTTAATGCCACCTTGCTATTGTAAGGTGACATTAAGCCAGATTAATAATGGAGAGGCGTCAATTATGACACCTATCCATTATTAATCCAATTGTAATAAAGGGTTAAATAAAACACAAACACATTATTTAAAATTATTTTAATGAAATAAAAACAATGGTTGTTGGAGTATTTTATTCTACGCCCAATCCAGTCACTGAAGACCCTCGTTCTGTAAGTAAAAAAACATAATAAACCAACAATATCCTTACCCTCCGCAGATCTGTAATGTCCAACGATGTAAATCCATCTGAAGGGGTTAAAACATTTTGCAGCAAGGAGTTCCGCTAATGCAGGCTGCTCCTTGCTGCAAAACCCCGGGGAATGAAGCTAAATATAGATCAATGATCTATATTTAGCTTCATTTGCGGTGAGGCGCCCTCTGCTGGCTGTTCATAGATCGTGGGAACTTTCCTAGAAAGCCTGGGCGCTATATATATATATATATATATATATATATATATATATATACCTATTCTATGTGTACACATTTATTCTACCTATTGGACTGGAAGCTGTCAGTGTGATTTTACTGTACACCGCACTGAATTGCCGGCTTTTCTCTCTAACACCGCTGCGTATTTCTCGCAAGTCACACTGCTTGTCCGTGTGTAATCCGTATTTTTCACGCTTCCATAGACTTTCATTGGCGTATTTCTTGCGCAGTACGGTGACAAACGCAGCATGCTGCGATTTTGTACGGCCGTAGAAAGCCGTATAATACTGATCAGTAAAATACGGCAGATAGGAGCAGGGGCATAGAGAATAATTGTGCCGTATTTTTTGCGAGTTTTACGGATGTAGTTTCTGCGCTCTTACGTCCGTAAAACTCGCAAGTGTGAAGCCGGCCTTAGAGGTGCCCCAGACACAATGTCTCTCTCTCTCTCTTTGTTTCACACTGACACTGGTCCGCACAACACGGATCTCCATACTTTCTCGGCTTTACAGCCCAAACACATTTTCTCACTGATCCCGATCAGCATAACACGGATCTCCATCCGTTACCTGTTGGTGCCGCACAGGTTCTCCGATACCTCTCTTCTCCTCGAAGGTATCCCACGAACAACAGTTCTCACTGACCCCAGTCAGCATAACGCGGACTCCTATCCATTACCTGCCAGCCACACAGGTTCCCGGATCCCTCTTCTCCTCAGAGGTATCCCATAAACAGCAGTTTTCACTGACCCCGGTCAGTATTACTCACGGTTGTAAGACCGTCCACTCCTCTGGCTCAGACCAGCCAGCACTGCAACATGTGCTTCTTGGACCATTGCTCACAGTCTAGCACCAATTGTAGCATTTCGCATACTACGTGTCTTGGGGGACACTCGCTTGGCACGGGATTCAAGCACTTTGGCACGGTTTTTCCACTTAAAGCAGTCTGTTTGGTTTATTCTCTCCATAAACCATAGAAACATGAACAAAACGGTAAACAGTCTTACATCAGATAGATAAATCCTCAATGTCCATAGTAGAGCTCCACTCTCTCTGGTCTGTGGGCACGCAGGCTCTACAGCCTAAACACGGTCTCTCTGTAGTGTCCAGCCAGGACACATGGAAGTCTGTCCACCCTGACAGACTCCCAAACACTCACTACCATGTGCAGCTAAACACACCTCCTTTAGGTAGCCTGTAACCACACCCGCATGTGAGGTAACATCACATGCACTGTCACGTGATCATGACATCACTGCAGGTCCGCAAACTCCTGCAGGGAAAAGCGTACAGTTAGCGCCCCCAGTCAGAGGTGAGGTATATGGGTAGCCAGACCCTCCCATCTCTCATAGCTACCCACAACCCGGACCCAGGTGCACTAAACGACATCTTTAGTGCTCATGTAATGACCAGAGGTCCGAATAAGATCCAGTGAGTCACAAACCAAGACCAAGGCAGAAATCTCCAACGGTATTTACTCAAAGGCAAATTAATCAAGGTAATATGGAGAATATTAAGGCAGATGCACCCCAAAGATACACTAATTCAGCAGCAGCTGAAATCACTGTGCCACTCCAAGGTCTCCTGAGAACTGTGTACTACAACAGACTAGTAAGAAATTTACCTAACAGGCAACTAAAAACAGGAACAAGTGTAAATTGAATGTAGTGTTATTAAGGGAGCCCCTGGAATGGCACATTGAGTATAACTTACACAACTCTAATATAAGATACACCTCTAAAGTAACAATTTTACACTCTGAGCAGAGATACCCGGGTATCTATAACTATGGTACCGTATCCTGAAATGGATTTCCTCTCAGGCAGGAATCCGCACAGGCTGCAGCCAATCCTTATCTTCAGCGCCAATAAGTTACAGCAAGCTCCTCTTGTCTTGTCGGCCGATGCCGAGCCCAAACGCCGGGGACTTAGTTAGTGGTCTCACGATGTAGTCTCTGCTTCTGTAGCTCCTAGGAATGCTTCCACGACAATCCGTCCGTCTCTGTATCAGCAGTCTGTCCAGACTTGTTCCTCCACTCAATGCACAGGGAATCCACAGACTTCCAAATTCGTACTGGGTTCTTAGCAAAGTCTCCGTCTTTACTTAGATAAAGGGTTAGCTCCTCTCCAGGAAACGTTAGCAACACAAGTCTCTCACAGAGTTAAACAAAAGGTTAGCTCTTCTCCAGGGGAACGTTAGCCACACAAGTCTCTCACAGAGTTAAACAAAAGGTTAGCTCTTCTCCAGGGGAACGTTAGCAACAAAAAGTCTCTCAAAAGCTTCTTTTCCTCCAAAAACACTTGCAGTAAATCCACACAGTCTCTTTTTAAGATCTCACAGCAGCTTCTCCTTTTCTTCCCGCCTTTTCTCTCTCAGCTCTCACTTCTCACTTTCACTTTACACTCGAGACACTAGACCCCACCCCGCAGCACACATTGTCTCTGGGAGGTCTGTCCTCTGCTGCAACAGGCAAAAACCACAGGGTCCTAGTGCCCTCTCAGTGGGACTACAGTTCACCCTCTTACATGCCACCCCACTAGAGGTTGGCGTCCTCGACATACCTTCCCACTCAAATTCATCTTGAGCATATCGCTGAGGCGGTATTCCTGCCGTAGATCGTGTAGTTCTCCTGAGTCCTACATCAACAGGTGCGACCTTAGAGGGAGCTAGAGTCTCTTCCGTGGTCGTGTTAGTGGCCGTAAGTGGAGTTGTCTCCTCCTGCGGCTCGATGTCCTGTGATACAGCGTCAGGACCAAGCAGTTGACCTGATGCACTCTCCTCAACAACATCCTCCATATCCCCAACATTCTCATCACCCGAGGCCAGATCGGTCACAGGGGGCAAATAAGCAGGCGCAGGAGTAAACACACCATCAAACTCAAGATCATTCAGAGCTTCCGCCCCTTGGAACATGGCCTCTGGCTCTAGGGGAGTAGGCGCCGAATCTTCAAACCAGCACCGTTGTAACATGTTACGATGCAAATTACGGGTTGGCCCCCCTGTCCCCACCGGTTTGACCTCGTACACTGGAATCTCAGGGTTCACCTGTTTTTTTATCAGATACGGTATCGCCTCCCATCGGTCACTCAGCTTTCCTGACCGTCGTTTTGTCCTCACCAACACTCTGTCCCCCGGAGAGAACAGCTCTGTTTGTACAGGTCGCGTGTCCTTATGGACCACCTGTCGAAGGCGGTCGCCCACCACCTGATGCACCACCCTCAACCGCCGCCGATGCTCTCGTACCCACTCGGATGCAGTCCGAAGGGAGGCGGAGGAGGGATCTGGCATGTTCAAATCCTCAATGTCTCGGCCAGGTCTACCAAACATCAACATGTGTGGTGAGTAACCAGTAGTACTGTGCACCCTGTTATTGTAAGCCCACATCAATTCGGGGAGATACTCAGGCCAGCATGTCTGTTGCTGACTCTCTAAGGACCTCAACATTTGCAACAGGGTCCGATTAAAACGCTCACACGCCCCGTTACCCTGAGGGTGGTAAGGCGTTGTTCTCGACTGCTCGATACCATAGAGCTGGTGCAACTCTTTCATCAGCGTCCCCTGAAAGCAGGCCCCTTGATCTGAATGTATTCTCTGCGGACACCCGAACACTTGGAAGAAATGTCGGCACACTGCCTCAGCCGCCGACTTGGCCGTCTGATCTCTTGTCGGCACCGCTACAGCATACTTGGTAAAGTGATCTGTCATCACCAGGCAATAGGAGTACCCTGACGTAGAGTACCCTATCAACACGTAGTCAATCATGAGTAGCTCCAGTGGAGCTGAAGTCTTAATAGACTGTGTGGGAGCCCGCTGCTCAGGGCTTTTGTTGAGCCCACAAATTCGGCACTGCCGACATGCGTCGGCCACCATCCCTCCCAACTCAGGGCAGTAGAGGACTCGCTGCAACCACTGAAGTGTCTTTTCACTTCCAAAATGGGCCCCCTTCTCATGCGCCTCACGAGCGACCACCGGCCCCATCCCCACAGGAATTATCAGTTGGTACCGATGCTGCAGCTCCGATGGCAGGTACACCTTACGATACAAAAGACCTTGCTCCACACACAATTTATCCCATTGTCGAAGGAGTTTCATTCCTTCCATGGACAACTGAGCCTTGTCCTCTGCACTGGGCCAGGCCTTGTTTTGTACCCAACGGCGCACAAGTGCAATGTCCGGACACTCATCCTGGACTCTTGTCCAATCTGAGGGTGTTTTACCCAGTACACAGGGCATCCCGGTGGCCACCCCACTTGAGTGTACCACACTTTGGAAGATAGGTATCTGCCCCAAAGCTGGAGTTTCAGTGTCCTCAAGTTGTTCGTCAACATCTTCCCCGGATGACCCAAGGGGCACCCTTGACAATGCATCTGCATTGCCGTTCTCTCGACCAAAGCGACCGAGCGAAATTTAATGCGGTAATTGAACTTGGCCAGTCTGGCGACCCACCGCTGCTCCAACGCCCCCAGTTTTGCATTCTCTAAGTGAGCTAGCGGGTTGTTATCTGTCATGACTAGCACCTCAGCTCCTGTTAGATACTCGGCGAAGCGTTCTGTCATTGCCCACACCAGGGCCAGCAATTCCAGCCGGAATGAGCTGTAGTTAGCCGGATTTCGCTCGGAGTCTCTTAAAGATCTGCTGCCATAAGAAATCACTCGTTCTCGGCCGTCCTGCACCTGTGCTAGTACTGCCCCCAACCCATGAAGACTACCATCGGTATACAACAAAAAAGGGGTGTCAAACCGGGCGTAGGCCAGCAATGGGGCACTCGTTAGGGCGGTTTTCACTCCATCAAATGCCTTTTTCTGTAGGGGCCCCCATGGAATGGGGCGATTTCGAGGACCCAGCGCTGTCCCTCTCAAAAGTTCATTCAAGGGACTCACCACTTGTGAGAATTTAGGCACAAACCGCCGATAGTATCCTGCTAGGCCCAGGAAGGCCCGCACTTCTCGCAGGTCACAAGGAGGTGGCCACTCTTGTACTGCCTTAATCTTACTGGCTAAAGGTAGTACCCCGTCCGGGGTCACCAGATGCCCCAAATATTCAATCTGGTTTCGTAACAGTTGACATTTTTTTGGCTTTATTTTCAGGCCGTAGCTCTTGAGCCGCCGGAGAACTTGACGCAGCTTCTCCAGATGATCTCCAAATGAGGTTCCGAACACCACAATGTCGTCTAGATATATCAGGACTGATTCAAAATTTAGATCGCCCAAGCAATGTTCCATCAGGCGTTGGAAGGTTCCTGGGGCGGTAGCGAGGCCAAAGGGCATCCGGTTGAACTCAAAGAGCCCCATTGGCAAGACAAACGCCGTCTTGGCCCGATCTTTTTCAGCCATTGGGACCTGCCAGTACCCGCTTGCCAAATCCAACGTTGAGAAATACTTGGCCCGACCCAGGGCCGACAGGGATTCTTCAATACGGGGTAAAGGATATGCGTCCCGTACGGTGTGGGCATTCAATTTCCGATAGTCCACACAAAATCGGAGTGTCCCATCCTTCTTGCGGACCAAGACTACAGGGGCCGCCCAGGGACTCCGGCTCTCTCGGATCACTTGGTTGTCCAGCATACTGGCCACCATGCTCTTCACCTCTTGATAGAGCGCCGGAGGAATTTGACGATATCTTTCTCTAATGGGTGGAGTATCCCCCGTTGGAATCTCATGCTCAATCGTCTGGGTACACCCAAAGTCCTCTCCATGTCGGGAAAATGTCTCTTGATGTTCCCACAAAACTCTCTCCAACCGCTCCAACTGCACGGGGGTCAGCTTCTCCCGATCCACTCCCATCTGCTCCATGATCACATGAACATTCCATTCCTCCGTAGGAGGTTCAGTCCGGCCTACCTCGACCGCGAATGTCCAGGATGACTGTTGGTCTGGTCGCAATTCGAACCCTGCATTTTCCGGCACCTTCTCTGCCGGCACGAACAGTTCAGCCAGTATGGTCCCAGCGGGAATTGCAACAGCTTCATCTAAAACATTGATGCATCGGACCGGCACTCGTCCATTCTTCACAATCGCCAAAGACCGGGCCACATGTACCTTGGCAAATGAGGAACCCTCTCGGGCGGGCTCAAGTAGCACTTCAAGCCCATTCAATCTCTGTGCAGCTCCCACAGGCAGCATTAAGAGTTCCTCTTGTCTGGGTCCCAGCAGGATCGGGGCCCTCGAAGTCACTCGGACCCGGCCCACCCGGCCACCTGGGACCGCACTTTTCAGCAAGTCGCAACTCAGCACTAGATGGTGTAGAATTCTCTGTGTGGGTCGGTGTCTTGTCGCACGGGCCCAGTATCGGGGTCCTTCACTGGCATACATCTGGTGATTCAAATCTCGCAGCACGTTCATTCCGAGCGTCACTTCCATCCCTCTTCTAGGGGGGTGATCCACCAGTACTACCCCTTTCTGCCCCAGCTCTTGACCAAACATTTTTAGTTGCATCCACACGATCCCTTTGACTGACAATTGACCATTATTTGCAGCGGTCAGTCGTATCACTCGGCCATCCTCTGGAATCACTAGTCGACTGAAGTATCTCTCATATACTTCTAGAGGCATTATAGTACATTCGGATCCCGTGTCAACTAAGCACCTCATCTTCCGCCCTTCAAACTCTGCTTCTATCACTGGACTACATGCAAACAAATCTTGTTCATTCCGTCGAGGGCTTTGTGTGGGTGGGGCCGCTGCTGCTTGCCCTCTCATGGCAGCGGCCGGAAGTTTAAAGCCGGCGACGGGGTTTCTGGGGCTGTAAGCACCCGGCAGTAACGCGAGATGTGTCCCTGGCGGCCACACTTCCAGCAGGTGATTGTTCCTCGTGGGCGAGGGCTTGACTCATTCTGATAGGACGACCTGGCCATTTGCGGGGTCACCGTTCCAGGGGGTGGGGCAGGAGGTTCCCGTGAGGGGGTAGAGGCGGGATCAACTGTCAGTTGAGACAATTTCAGCTTCAACTCCTTCACCTCAGCACGCAAAGCTTGTACCACGCTTACCAGCCCCTCTCCCCCCGACCCTGATGACACACCTTCCTCCAGCTGGGCACTGTTCACTGACCCCTCGGGAACATAGGCTGATTTCTCTTCCCTTTCCACTGCAGCTCGGTAAATCTGCCAGAAAGATAACTCTGGTGCAACCCGGGCCATTTCCAACAGCTTGTCCCGGAGAAGTCTATGGGCTAAACCGGTGATGAATTGGTCCCGGAGCAAGCGGTCTACCTCCCGGAACGCCCCCATGGCCCCCGGGTCTAGTCGCTGCATCTCATTCAACATCTCTTGTAAAATATTAGAGTACTGCATCAGGGACTCACACTCTCTCTGGGGACGATTAAAGAATAGGGACCGAAGCTGGGCCACACGCGCTCGGCCCCCCAAACTCCCCTCTAACAGTTCCAAAATCTTTTCTAATGTATCCCTCTCTGATTCTGGGCGCACCATCACCATACGCCTAATATCACCCTCCAGTGCATTTAATGCCAGCTCAGCGCGTAACGCGGGGGTCAAATTACACATGCGCAGAATACTCCGGATTCTCTCAGCCCAATCTTGCAACGCCATATTGCGCCCATCGTATTTCGGCATGTGCTGAAGTAAAGCTCCTACAGGCACATACCCTCCCGGAGTCGCAGCGGCTGCCAGGGGAACCCCAACCCCCGAGGAGGATGCGGATACAGCGGGGTCATTTCCACCCTCGCCTCCGTCCATGACAAACACTGGATCCTGCCGACTACGCCAAAAATGTAATGACCAGAGGTCCGAATAAGATCCAGTGAGTCACAAACCAAGACCAAGGCAGAAATCTCCAACGGTATTTACTCAAAGGCAAATTAATCAAGGTAATATGGAGAATATTAAGGCAGATGCACCCCAAAGATACACTAATTCAGCAGCAGCTGAAATCACTGTGCCACTCCAAGGTCTCCTGAGAACTGTGTACTACAACAGACTAGTAAGAAATTTACCTAACAGGCAACTAAAAACAGGAACAAGTGTAAATTGAATGTAGTGTTATTAAGGGAGCCCCTGGAATGGCACATTGAGTATAACTTACACAACTCTAATATAAGATACACCTCTAAAGTAACAATTTTACACTCTGAGCAGAGATACCCGGGTATCTATAACTATGGTACCGTATCCTGAAATGGATTTCCTCTCAGGCAGGAATCCGCACAGGCTGCAGCCAATCCTTATCTTCAGCGCCAATAAGTTACAGCAAGCTCCTCTTGTCTTGTCGGCCGATGCCGAGCCCAAACGCCGGGGACTTAGTTAGTGGTCTCACGATGTAGTCTCTGCTTCTGTAGCTCCTAGGAATGCTTCCACGACAATCCGTCCGTCTCTGTATCAGCAGTCTGTCCAGACTTGTTCCTCCACTCAATGCACAGGGAATCCACAGACTTCCAAATTCGTACTGGGTTCTTAGCAAAGTCTCCGTCTTTACTTAGATAAAGGGTTAGCTCCTCTCCAGGAAACGTTAGCAACACAAGTCTCTCACAGAGTTAAACAAAAGGTTAGCTCTTCTCCAGGGGAACGTTAGCCACACAAGTCTCTCACAGAGTTAAACAAAAGGTTAGCTCTTCTCCAGGGGAACGTTAGCAACAAAAAGTCTCTCAAAAGCTTCTTTTCCTCCAAAAACACTTGCAGTAAATCCACACAGTCTCTTTTTAAGATCTCACAGCAGCTTCTCCTTTTCTTCCCGCCTTTTCTCTCTCAGCTCTCACTTCTCACTTTCACTTTACACTCGAGACACTAGACCCCACCCCGCAGCACACATTGTCTCTGGGAGGTCTGTCCTCTGCTGCAACAGGCAAAAACCACAGGGTCCTAGTGCCCTCTCAGTGGGACTATAGTTCACCCTCTTACACTCACATGCACTAAAGACAAAATACTCCGGGTTGCATCGCAGGGAGCATCCATCCCTGTGACACATACCTCCCATTAACCACACGACCACCAGTCACACCACAATACATGTAGACATACAGTACATACATACAGACGTACAGACATACAACATCCATATAGACATACAGTACATACATATAGACGTACAACATACATACAGACATACTAGATGGTGGCCCGATTCTAACGCATCGGGTATTCTAGAATATGTATGTAGTTTATGAAGATTTTAGAATAGTACATTGAATACACTGGATTTGGCCGGCCATGACCAATTAGCGAAACGTGGTTCATCTTCCGTGCCAATTCACGGCCGGACTGCGCCTGTCTCTGATTGTTCGCGGGCGGCCACGTAGTATATAGCACAGCCACGTAGTATATAACAGCCCACGTAGTAAATAGCACAGCCACATAGTATATTGCACAGCCACGTAGTATATAGCACAGCCATGTAGTATATACTGTAACACAGTCCACGAAGTATATAGCACAGCCCACGGAGTATATAGCAGAGCCACATAGTATATAGCACAGCCATGTAGTATATAACACAGCCCACGGAGTACATAGCACAGCCACGTAGTATAGAGCACAGCCCACAGAGTGTATAACAGCCCACATAGCATATAACACAGCTCACGTAGTATATAACTGCCCACGCACGCAGTATATAACACAGCCCACGTACTAAATAACACAGCCCACATAGTATATTGCAGAGCCAAGTAGTACATTGCTCAGCCCACGTAGTACATTGCACAGCCCACATAGTACATTGCACAGCCCACATAGTACATTGCTATTCTTTTCCCTGAGGAAGCCGCCACAGCTGCGGCGATACGCGTGGGTTGCACCCCACAGCCCCCTTTCCCTCTCTCCCAATTCTCTTTCTCTCTAACCTGTATATGACTTGGTCATTTATACGCATATGGACTTTTTCAGGCATGGGTATTTTGTTATATTCTAACATGTTTGTGACTATTTTGTCTAGCATGTGCTTTACCCATGTGGAATGAGGTTTTTTTTTACCACAGCTGCCCAGGCATTGATTGCTACGTACCGGTTAGCACAACATTATTGTTTTTTCAGGGCTATATGGTACTGTGATATTAATAGTTCTTTGCGTTTGCATACATTGCGTTGCTTCGATTTAGGTTGAGAGCGATATATTGTACTATGTTTTTCCATACCATGTATGTGAATATGTGACTGTGTTTTGGGATTACTACATTTGTTTATACATATACATCTCTGTTTTCTTGGGAGGGGATAGGGTTGTGGGTTGTCATTTTCCCTATACTAGGATATGACTGCTGTGTTTCTTGGTGTTGCATTTTTAAATGTTTTTAATCGTGCATCGTGTGTTTTTTTGTGTGGTATATTGTTATGCTGATCAATAATAAAAAACTTTGTATTTTTGATATTTGCCTGAGTTGCTCCCATTTTATGGACATGATCTTTTCTTTCTCTTGGTTTCATTGTAGTTCGTCAAGTCCATGGTGAGCCCCAGTATATTATTTAGATATATATTCAGTGGTGCCCTCCGCCTTTTTCCATTTTATCTACGCCCGCGCAGTATATAGCACAGCCCGCACAGTATATTGCACAGCCCACGCAGTATATTGCACAGCCCGCGCAGTATATTGCACTGCCCGCACAGTATATTGCACAGCCCGCACAGTATATTGCACAGCCCGCGCAGTATATTGCACAGCCCGCGCAGTATATTGCACAGCCCGCGCAGTATATTGCACAGCCCGCGTAGTATATTGCACAGCCCGCGTAGTATATTGCACAGGCCACGTAGTATATTGCCCAGCGTGCTTAGTATATTGCCCAGCCCGCGAAGTATATTGCCCAGCCCGCATAGTATATTGCACAGTCCGCGTAGTATATTGCACAGCCCGTGAAGTATATTGCACAGCCCGCGTAGTATATTGCCCAGCCTACGTAGTATATTGCCCAGCCCAAGTAGTATATTGCACAGCCAACGTAGTATATTGCACAGCCAACGTAGTATATAGCAATGTGGGCATCATATCCCTGTTAAAAAAAAGAATTAAAATAAAAAATAGTTATATACTCACCTTCCGTTGGCTCCGGATCCAGGAAGCGTTTACCGACGCTCCTCGCGCGCTCCGGTCTCCAGAGTGCATTGCGGTCTCGCGAGATGATGTCGTAGCGGTCTCGCGAGACCGGTACGTCATCATCTCGCGAGATCGCAATGCATGGAGCGGTCACCAGGGCATCGTGAGGAGCGGGAAAGGCCTGTTCCTGATCTGGGGGCCGACGGACGGTGAGTATATAACTAGGGTTGAGCGAAACGGGTCGGCCAGATTCAGAAGTCACCGACTTTTGGCAAAGTCGGGTTTCATGAAACCCGACCCGACCCCTGTGTGGGGTCGGCCATGAGGTCGGCGATCTTCTGAACTGGAATCGGAATTCCGATACCGATTCCCGATATGTTTAAGATATCGGGAATCGGTATCGGAATTCATATTAATGTGTAAAATAAAGAATCAAAATAAAAAATATTGAAATACTTACCCTCGGACGCGCCCTGGTTGTAACCGGGAGCCTTCCTTCCTAAGAATGAGCGCCTGAAGGGCCTTCGATGACGTCGCGGCTTGTGATTGGTCGCATGAGCGGTCACATGGGCGTCACGCGACCAATCACAAGCCGCGACGTCATCTAAGGTCCTTCAAGCGCTGATTCTTAGGAAGGAAGGCTGCGGGTTAGAACCAGGGTGCGTCCGAGGGTGAGTATATTCCTAATAGGTATAGGCACTGCATTGGGTTTCGTGTTTCGGCCGACCCCGACCTCGACTTTTCTATAGGATCGGTCGATTTCACTCGACCCGACTTTTGAAAAAGTCGGGTTTCGTGAAATCCGTCCCGATCCTATAAAAACAAAAGTCGCTCTACCCTATATATAACGATTTTTTATTTTTTTTATTGTTTTTAAAATTACCGTAGATCTTTTTACTATTGATGCTGCATAGGCCGCTTCAATAGTAAAAAGTTGGTCACACAGGGTTAATAGCAGCGTTAATGGAGTGCGTTACGCCGCGGCATAACGCGGTCCGTTAGCGCTGCCATTAACCCTGTGTGAGCGCTGACTGGAGGGGAGTATGGAGCGGGCACTGACTGCGGGGAGGACGGAGCAGCCATGTTGCTGCCGGACTGTGCCCGTCGCTGATTGGTCGTGGCAATGGTCGTGGGCGTTTTGCCATGACCAATCAGCGACTTGGATTTCCATGACAGACAGAGGCCGCGACCAATGAATATCCGTGACAGACAGACAGAAGGACAGACGGAAGTTACCCTTAGACAATTATATAGTAGACAATGCATACATATAGACATGCAACATACATATAAACATACAGTACATGCATATAGACATACAGCATACATATAGACATACAGTGCATACATATAGACATACAACATGCATATAAACATACAGTAGAAACATACAGTACGCACATGTAGACATACAACATACATATAGACATACAGTACATACATATAGACATACAACATACATATAGACATACAGTACATACAGACAAGCAGACATACAACATACATATAGACATACAACATACATATAGATATACAGTACATACATATAGACATACAGTGCATACATATAGATATACAGCATACATGTAGACATACAGTACATATAGACATACAGTGCATACATATAGATATACAGCATACAATTAGACATACAGTACATACATATAGACATACAGTACTTACATATAGACATACAGCATACATATAGACATACAGTACATACATATAGACATACAACATACATATAGACATACAGTCAGTAGCGTAGCTACCAGGGGGGGGGGTCAGAGAGTGCAGGTGCCCTGGGCCCGGTGCTCTGAGGGGGGCCCACCAGGAGCTACGCTACTGTAACGGTATCGGCGCGCACAGCACGCCGATACAGTTACATTCTGCGGCAGAGCAGAGAGAAGCGCGATCTTCCTGCTCTGCTGCCCGGCCGCTATGGGGCCCCTGAGCAGGTGGGGGGCCCGGTGCCAGCAGTGGGCCCCCTGCCATCATCGGAAGTTCAGCTGTACCGGCATTTTGCGAATACAGCTGATTGCATTGATGGGAGAAGGAGCACTACGCTCCTTCTCCCATCATCCCCCTGTCACTGCCCGGTGCCCGCTGTCTGGAGATCAGCGGGAGCAGCGCAGGAACCAGGAAGAGAGGTATTTATTTTTTATGGGTGCTGCTGCCTTATTACAGGGTCTGACTATGGGGGCTGCCTTATTACAGGGTCTGACTATGGGGGTGATGCCTTATTACAGGATCTGCCTATGGGGGGGCTGCCTTATTACAGGGTCTGACTATGGCGCTGCCTTATTACAGTGTCTGACTATGGGGCTGCTGCCTTATTACAGGGTCTGCCTATGGGGGGGCTGCCTTATTACAGGGTCTGCCTATGGGGATCTGCCGCCTTATTACAGGGTCTGCCAATGGGGGGGCTGCCTTATTACAGGGTCTGACTAAGGGGGCTGCCTTATTACAGGGTCTGCCTATGAGGGGGCTGCCTTATTACAGGGTCTGACTATGGGGCTGCCTTATTACAGGGTCTTCCTATGGGGATCTGCCACCTTATTACAGGGTTTGCCTATGGGGGCTGCCTTATTACAGGGTCTGACTATGGGGGTGCTGCCTTATTATAGGGTCTGCCTATGGGGGGGCTGCCTTATTACAGGGTCTGACTATGGGGGTGCTGCCTTATTACAAGGTCTGACTATGGGGGCTGCCTTATTACAGGGTCTGACTATCGGGGTGCTGCCTTATTACAGGGTCTGACTATGGGGGCTGCCTTATTACGGGGTCCGACTATGGGGCTGCTGCCTTATTACAGGGTCTGACTTTGGGGGCTGCCTTATTACGGGGTCTGACTATGGGGAGCTGCCTTATTACAGGGTCTGACTATGGGGGCTGCCTTATTACAGGGTCTGACTATGGGGGTGCTGCCTTATTACAGGGTCTGACTATGGGGGCTGCCTTATTACAGGGTCTGACTATGGGGGTGCTGCCTTATTATAGGGTCTGCCTATGGGGGGGCTGCCTTATTACAGGGTCTGACTATGGGGGTGCTGCCTTATTACAAGGTCTGACTATGGGTGCTGCCTTATTACAGGGTCTGACTATCGGGGTGCTGCCTTATTACAGGGTCTGACTATGGGGGCTGCCATATTACGGGGTCCGACTATGGGGGTGCTGCCTTATTACAGGGTCTGACTTTGGGGGCTGCCTTATTATGGGGTCTGACTATGGGGAGCTGCCTTATTACAGGGTCTGACTATGGGGGCTGCCTTATTACGGGGTCTGACTATGGGGGTGCTGCCTTATTACAGGGTCTGACTTTGGGGGCTGCCTTATTATGGGGTCTGACTATGGGGAGCTGCCTTATTACAGGGTCTGACTATGGGGGCTGCCTTATTACAGGGTCTGACTATGGGGGTGCTGCCTTATTACAGGGTCTGACTATGGGGTCTGCCTTATTACAGGGTCTGACAATGGGGGTTGCCTTATTACGGGGTCTGACTATGGGGGCTGCCTTATTACAGGGTCTGACTATGGGGGCTGCTTTATTACAGGGTCTGACTATGGGGGTGCTGCCGCTATGGGGCCCCTGAGCAGGTGGGGGGCCCGGTGCCAGCAGTGGGCCCCCTGCCATCATCGGAAGATCAGCTGTACCGGCATTTTGCGAGTACAGCTGATTGCATTGATAAGAGAAGGAGCAATACGCTCCTTCTCTCATCATCCCCCTGTCAGTGTCGGTGTCTGACGTCGCCGACACTGACAGCGGGCGCGATGATGTCACTGCCCAGTGCCCGCTGTCTGGAGATCAGCGGGAGCAGCGCAGGAACCAGGAAGAGAAGAGAGGTGAGTATTTATTTATTTTTTATGGGTGCTGCTGCCTTATTACAGGGTCTGACTATGGGGGTGATGCCTTATTACAGGATCTGCCTATGGGGGGCTGCCTTATTACAGGGTCTGACTATGGCACTGCCTTATTACAGTGTCTGACTATGGGGCTGCTGCCTTATTACAGGGTCTGCCTATAGGGGAGGCTGCCTTATTACAGGGTCTGACTATGGGGGCTGCCTTATTACAGGGTCTGCCTATGGGGATCTGCCGCCTTATTACAGGGTCTGCCAACGGGGGGCTGCCTTATTACAGGGTCTGACTAAGGGGGCTGCCATATTACAGGGTCTGCCTATGAGGGGGCTGCCTTATTGCAGCGTCTGACTATGGGGCTGCCTTATTACAGGGTCTTCCTATGGGGATTTGCCACCTTATTACAGGGTCTGCCTATGGGGGCTGCCTTATTACAGGGTCTGACTATGGGGGTGCTGCCTTATTATAGGGTCTGCCTATGGGGGGGCTGCCTTATTACAGTGTCTGACTATGGAGGTGCTGCCTTATTACAGGGTCTGACTATGGGTGCTGCCTTATTACAGGGTCTGACTATGGGGGTGCTGCCTTATTACAGGGTCTGACTATGGGGGCTGCCTTATTACGGGGTCTGACTATGGGGGTGCTGCCTTATTACAGGGTCTGACTTTGGGGGCTGCCTTATTACAGGGTCTGACTATGGGGGTGATGCCTTATTACAGGATCTGCCTATGGGGGTGATGCCTTATTACAGGATCTGCCTATAGGGGTGCTGCCTTATTACAGGGTCTGACTATGGCGCTGCCTTATTACAGTGTCTGACTATGGGGCTGCTGCCTTATTACAGGGTCTGCCTATGGGGGGGGCTGCCTTATTACAGGGTCTGCCTATGGGGATCTGCCGCCTTATTACAGGGTCTGCCAATGGGGGGGCTGCCTTATTACAAGGTCTGACTAAGGGGGCTGCCTTATTACAGGGTCTGCCTATGAGGGGGCTGCCTTATTACAGGGTCTGACTATGGGGCTGCCTTATTACAGGGTCTTCCTATGGGGATCTGCCACCTTATTACAGGGTTTGCCTATGGGGGCTGCCTTATTACAGGGTCTGACTATGGGGGTGCTGCCTTATTACAGGGTCTGACTATGGGGGTGCTGCCTTATTACAAGGTCTGACTATGGGGGCTGCCTTATTACAAGGTCTGACTATCGGGGTGCTGCCTTATTACAGGGTCTGACTATGGGGGCTGCCTTATTACGGGGTCCGACTATGGGGGTGCTGCCTTATTACAGGGTCTGACTAAGGGGGCTGCCTTATAACGGGGTCTGACTATGGGGAGCTGCCTTATTACAGGGTCTGACTATGGGGGCTGCTTTATTACAGGGTCTGACTATGTGGGCGCTGCCTTATTACAGGGTCTGACTATGGGGGCTGCCTTATTACAGGGTCTGACTATGGGGGTGCTGCCTTATTATAGGGTCTGCCTATGGGGGGGCTGCCTTATTACAGGGTCTGACTATGGGGGTGCTGCCTTATTACAAGGTCTGACTATGGGGGCTGCCTTATTACAGGGTCTGACTATCGGGGTGCTGCCTTATTACAGGGTCTGACTATGGGGGCTGCCTTATTACGGGGTCCGACTATGGGGGTGCTGCCTTATTACAGGGTCTGACTTTGGGGGCTGCCTTATTACGGGGTCTGACTATGGGGAGCTGCCTTATTACAGGGTCTGACTATGGGGGCTGCCTTATTACAGGGTCTGACTATGGGGGTGCTGCCTTATTACAGGGTCTGACTATGGGGGCTGCCTTATTACAGGGTCTGACAATGGGGGTTGCCTTATTACAGTGTCTGACTATGGGGGCTGCCTTATTACAGGGTCTGACTATGGGGGCTGCTTTATTACAGGGTCTGACTATGGGGGTGCTGCCGCTATGGGGCCCCTGAGCAGGTGGGGGGCCCGGTGCCAGCAGTGGGCCCCCTGCCATCATCGGAAGATCAGCTGTACCGGCATTTTGCGAGTACAGCTGATTGCATTGATAAGAGAAGGAGCAATACGCTCCTTCTCCCATCATCCCCCTGTCAGTGTCGGCGTCTGACGTCGCCGACACTGACAGCGGGCGCGATGATGTCACTGCCCAGTGCCCGCTGTCTGGAGATCAGCGGGAGCAGCGCAGGAACCAGGAAGAGAAGAGAGGTGAGTATTTATTTATTTTTTATGGGTGCTGCTGCCTTATTACAGGGTCTGACTATGGGGGTGATGCCTTATTACAGGATCTGCCTATGGGGGGCTGCCTTATTACAGGGTCTGACTATGGCACTGCCTTATTACAGTGTCTGACTATGGGGCTGCTGCCTTATTACAGGGTCTGCCTATAGGGGAGGCTGCCTTATTACAGGGTCTGACTATGGGGGCTGCCTTATTACAGGGTCTGCCTATGGGGATCTGCCGCCTTATTACAGGGTCTGCCAACGGGGGGCTGCCTTATTACAGGGTCTGACTAAGGGGGCTGCCTTATTACAGGGTCTGCCTATGAGGGGGCTGCCTTATTGCAGCGTCTGACTATGGGGCTGCCTTATTACAGGGTCTTCCTATGGGGATTTGCCACCTTATTACAGGGTCTGCCTATGGGGGCTGCCTTATTACAGGGTCTGACTATGGGGGTGCTGCCTTATTATAGGGTCTGCCTATGGGGGGGCTGCCTTATTACAGTGTCTGACTCTGGAGGTGCTGCCTTATTACAGGGTCTGACTATGGGTGCTGCCTTATTACAGGGTCTGACTATGGGGGCGCTGCCTTATTACAGGGTCTGACTATGGGGGCTGCCTTATTACGGGGTCTGACTATGGGGGTGCTGCCTTATTACAGGGTCTGACTTTGGGGGCTGCCTTATTACAGGGTCTAACTATGGGGAGCTGCCTTATTACAGGGTCTGACTATGGGGGCTGCCTTATTACAGGGTCTGACTATGGGGGTGCTGCCTTATCACAGGGTCTGACTATGGGGGCTGCCTTATTACAGGGTCTGACAATGGGGGTTGCCTTATTACGGGGTCTGACTATGGGGGGCTGCCTTTTTACAGGGTCTGACTATGGGGGCTGCTTTATTACAGGGTCTGACTATGGGGGTGCTGCCTTATTACAGGGTCTGACTATGGGGGCTGCCTTATTACGGGGTCTGACTATGGGGCTGCTGCCTTATTACGGGGTCTGACTATGGGGGCTGCCTTATTATGGGGATTGACTATTGGGGTGCTGCCTTATTACAGGGTCTGACTATGGGGGCTGACTTATTACAGGGTCTGCCTATGGGGATCTGCCGCCTTATTACAGGGTCTGACTAAGGGGGCTGCCTTATTACAGGGTCTGCCTATGAGGGGGCTGCCTTATTACAGGGTCTTCCTATGGGGATCTGCCACCTTATTACAGGGTCTGCCTATGGGGGCTGCCTTATTACAGGGTCTGACTATGGGGTGCTGCCTTATTATAGGGTCTGCCTATGGGGGGGCTGCCTTATTACAGGGTCTGACTATGGGGGTGCTGCCTTATTACAGGGTCTGACTATGGGGGCTGCCTTATTACAGGGTCTGACTATGGGGGTGCTGCCTTATTACAGGGTCTGACAATGGGGGCTGCCTTATTACGGGGTCTGACTATGGGGGTGCTGCCTTATTACAGGGTCTGACTTTGGAGGCTGCCTTATTACAGGGCATGCGTATGGAGGGTGCTGCCTTATTACAGGGTCTGACTATGGGGGCTGCTTTATTACAGGGTCTGACTATGGGGGCGCTGCCTTATTACAGGGTCTGACTATGGGGGCTGCCTTATTGCAGGGTCTGACTATGGGGGTGCCGCCTTATTACAGGGTCTGCCTATAGGGGTGCTGCCTTATTACAGGGTCTGACAATGGGGGTTGCCTTATTACGGGGTCTGACTATGGGGGGCTGCCTTATTACAGGGTCTGACTATGGGGGCTGCTTTATTACAGGGTCTGACTATGGGGGTGCTGCCTTATTACAGGGTCTGACTATGGGGGCTGCCTTATTACGGGGTCCGACTATGGGGGCTGCCTTATTATGGGGATTGACTATAGGGGTGCTGCCTTAATACAGGGTCTGACTATGGGGGCTGCCTTATTACAGAGTCTGCCTACGGGGGGTGCTGCCTTATTACAGGATCTGACTATAGGAGTGCTGCCTTATTACAGGGTCTGCCTATGGGGGTGCTGCGTTATTACAGGGTCTGCCTATGGGGATCTGCCGCCTTATTACAGGGTCTGCCTATGGGGGGCTGCCTTATTACAGGGTCTGGCTATGGGGGCTGCCTTATTACAGGGTCTGCCTATGGGGGGCTGCCTTATTACAGGGTCTGGCTATGGGGCTGCCTTATTACAGGGTCTGACTATGGGGGCTGCCTTATTACAGGGTCTGCCTATCGGGGGCTGCCTTATTACCGGGTCTGACTATGGGGGTGCTGCCTTATTACAGGGTCTGCCTATAGGGGTGCTGCCTTATCACCGGGTCTGACTATGGGGGTGCTGTCTTATTACAGGGTCTGCCTATAGGGGTGCTGCCTTATTACAGAGTCTGACTATGGGCGTGTGTATTGCCAAGTTTTTAACACTAAGGTTCGGATACGGCTTTAAAGAAGGCTACTACTTGCGATATAACACAGTTTTATTTCAAAATACAAAATTAAAGGAATAATATGATTGGATAGTATGATTGCATATACATTTGTATATTTTAAGATACAAACTACATTTAAGGATTAAATTCATATAATGATTAAGTACATATACTCACATCATCCGCCACCAAGGAGCTTTTAAACATCATCCGTCTGGAAAATCAGAGAAGCAACACCAAGACAGAGAAACCCTGGAAAATTCACAACACTGCACGGGTGTCCCCAATTATGCAGGTATCTCAATACTGTACACATGTAATTACAGGTACACCAGTTTATGCTTCTGTCTTAAGGTACCGTTACACTAAACGACTTACCAACGATCGCGACCAGCGATACGACCTGGCCGTGATCGTTGGTAAGTCGTTGTGTGGTCGCTGGGGAGCTGTCACACAGACAGCTCTCTCCAGCGACCAACGATCAGGGGAACGACTTCGGCATCGTTGAAACTGTCTTCAACGATGTCGAAGTCCCCGGGCAACCAGGGTAAACATCAGGTTACTAAGTGCAGGGCCGCGCTTAGAAACCCGATATTTACCCTGGTTACCATTGTAAAAGTAAAAAAACAACCACTACATACTCACATGATGTCTGTCACGTCCCCCGCCGTCAGCTTCCCGCACTGACTGTGTTAGCGCCGGCCGTAAAGCAGAGCACAGCGGTGATGTCACCGCTGTGCTCTGCTTTACGGCCGGCGCTGACAGTCAGTGCAGGGAAGCTGACGGTGGGGGAGGTGACAGACATCGGAATGTGAGTATGTACAGTTTTTTTAACTTTTACAATGGTAACCAGGGTAAATATCGGGTTACTAAGCGCGGCCATGCGCTTAGTAACCCGATATTTGCCCTGGTTACAAGTGAACACATCGCTCGATCGGCGTCACACACGCCGATTCAGAGATGACAGCGAGTGATCAGCGACCTTTATGGAGCAGTGTACGGGGCATATACTATGGAGCATCTTATGGGGGCCATCAACCATAATGGAGCAGTGTACGGGGGCATATACTATGGAGCATCTTATGGGGCCATCAACCTTTATGGAACAGCGTATGGGGCATACACTATGGAGCATCTTATGGGGGCCATAAACCATAATGGAGCAGTGTACGGGGCATATACTATGGAGCATCTTATGGGGGCCATAAACCATAATGGAGCAGTGTACGGGGGCATATTGCTATGAACTGGTGGTTTAGGAGCAACATGGGACGAGCTCTGAAGGAGGTGGTACCTGTACTGACCGCAGTCCCTAAGCTCAACACAACACTAGAAGTAGCCGTGGGATGCTCCTAGCACTCCCTAGGCACCTCGTCACAGCCTGAGAATAAACTACCCCTAAAGATAGAAACAGGAAAACTATCTTGCCTCAGAGAAAATCCCCAAAGGATAGATAGCCCCCCACAAATAATGACTGTGAGTGGAGAGGGAAAAGACATACGTAGAATGAAACCAGGATGTAGCACAGGAGGCCAGTCTAGCTAGATAGAAAGGACAGGACGGAATACTGTGCGGTCAGTATAAAAAACTACAAAAATCCACACAGAGTTTACAAAAATCTCCACACCTGACTAAAGGTGTGGAGGGTAAATCTGCTTCCCAGAGCTTCCAGCTTAACTGAATTAATCCAAGCTGGACAAAACGTAAAATGCACAGAACGAATAAGTCCACAACATGTGGACAGAAAAGAGCAAAGAAAGAACTTATCTTTGCTGAACTGGACAGGATATCAGGGAAATCCAAGAGAGATGTGAATCCAACCAGGAACCATTGACAAGCGGCACTGGCTGAAGAGAAGAGCCAGGTATAAATAGCCGAGCAGAAAGACAATCAGTGGAAGCAGCTGCAGACTGCTAAATCCAAGGAGCAGCCCTTCCACTTAAAACCACCGGAGGGAGCCCAAGAGCAGAACTCACAAAAGTGCCACTTACAACCACCGGAGGGAGCCCAAGAGCGGAATTCACAACAGTACCCCCCCTTGAGGAGGGGTCACCGAACCCTCACCAGAGCCCCCAGGCTGATCAGGACGAGCCAAGTGAAAAGCACGAACCAAATCGGCGGCATGGACATCGGAGGCAACAACCCAAGAATTATCCTCCTGGCCATAACCCTTCCACTTGACAAGATACTGAAGCCTCCGCCTCGAAAAACGAGAATCCAAAATTTTCTCAACCTCATATTCCAACTCTCCCTCAACCAACACCGGGGCAGGAGGATCAACCGAGGGAACAACGGGCACCACATATCTCCGCAACAAAGATCTATGGAAAACATTATGAATGGCAAAAGAGGCTGGAAGAGCCAAACGAAAAGACACCGGATTGATAATTTCAGAAATCTTATAAGGACCAATAAACCGAGGCTTAAACTTAGGGGAAGAAACCTTCATAGGAACATGACGAGAAGATAACCAAACCAAATCCCCCACACGAAGCCGGGGACCAACACACTGACGGCAGTTAGCAAAACGTTGAGCCTTTTCCTGAGACAACATCAAAGTGTCCACCACATGAGTCCAAATCTGCTGCAACCTGTCCACCACAGAATCCACACCAGGACAATCAGAAGGCTCAACCTGCCCCGAAGAAAAACGAGGATGAAAATCAAAATTACAAAAGAAAGGTGAAACCAAAGTAGCCGAACTAGCCCTATTATTAAGGGCAAACTCAGCCAACAGCAAGAAAGCCACCCAATCATCCTGATCAGCAGACACAAAGCATCTCAAATAGGTTTCCAAGGTCTGATTAGTTCGCTCAGTTTGGCCATTAGTCTGAGGATGAAACGCCGAAGAAAAAGACAAATCAATGCCCATCCTAGCACAAAAGGCCCGCCAAAACCTAGAGACAAACTGAGAACCTCTGTCAGACACAATATTCTCTGGAATGCCATGCAAACAAACCACATGCTGAAAAAACAATGGAACCAAATCTGAGGAGGAAGGCAACTTAGGCAAAGGTACCAGATGGACCATTTTAGAGAACCGGTCACAAACAACCCAGATAACAGACATCTTCTGGGAAACAGGAAGATCCAAAATAAAATCCATGGAAATATGCGTCCAGGGCCTCTCAGGGACCGGCAAAGGCAAAAGCAACCCACTAGCGCGGGAACAGCAAGGCTTGGCCCAGGCGCAAGTCCCACAGGACTGCACAAAAGCACGCACATCCCGTGACAAAGAAGGCCACCAAAAGGACCTAGCAACCAAATCTCTGGTACCAAAAATCCCAGGATGACCAGCCAACACTGAACAATGAACCTCAGAAATTACCTTACTTGTCCATCAATCAGCAACAAACAGCTTCCCCACAGGACAGCGGTCAGGCTTATCAGCCTGAAATTCCCGAAGCACCCGCCGCAAATCAGGGGAGATGGCAGAAAGAATAACCCCTTCCTTAAGAATGCCAACCGGCTCAAGGACTCTAGGAGAATCAGGCAAAAAACTCCTAGAGAGGGCATCAGCCTTAACATTCTTAGATCCCAGAAGATACGAGACCACAAAATCAAAATGGGAGAAAAACAGGGACCATCGAGCCTGTCTAGGATTCAGCCGCTTGGCCGACTCGAGGTAAATCAGATTCTTATGATCAGTCAAGACCACAACGCGGTGCTTAGTTCCCTCAAGCCAATGTCGCCACTCCTCAAACGCCCACTTCATAGCCAACAACTCCCGATTGCCGACATCATAATTGCATTCAGCAGGCAAAAACTTACGGGAAAAGAAGGCACACGGTTTCATTAAGGAACCAACAGGATCCCTCTGAGACAAAACGGCCCCTGCCCCAATCTCAGAAGCGTCAACCTCAACCTGAAAAGGAAGAGAAACATCCGGCTGACGCAACACAGGGGCAGAAGTAAATCGGCGTTTAAGCTCCCGAAAGGCCTCAACAGCCGCAGAGGACCAATTCGTCACATCAGCGCCTTTCTTTGTCAAATCAGTAAGGGGCTTAACCACACTGGAAAAGTTGGCAATGAAACGGCGATAGAAATTAGCAAAGCCCAAAAATTTTTGAAGGCTCTTCACAGATGTGGGTTGAATCCAGTCATGAATAGCTTGGACATTAACAGGATCCATTTCCATAGATGAGGGAGAAAAAATAAAACCCAAAAAAGAGACCTTCTGAACTCCGAATAGGCACTTAGACCCCTGTTATGGACCTGGTGGTTAGGAGCACCCGGAATGACCTGATGGTTAAACTAACACAGGACAAGCTCTGGGAAGTGGGAGCTCTGCTGACCGCAACCCCTAATCCTATCACACACACTAGAAATAGCCGTGGAGCGAACCTAACTCTGCCTAGACACCTCTTCACAGCCTAAGAGCTAACTACCCCTAGAGATAGGAAATAAAGCCTACCTTGCCTCAGAGAAATTCCCCAAAGAAAAAGGCAGCCCCCCACAAATATTGACTGTGAGTTAAGATGAAAGTCACAAACACAGGAATGAAACAAGGTTCAGCAAAGGGAGGCCAGACTTACTAAACAGACTGAGGATAGAAAAGGTAACTTTGCGGTCAGCACAAAAAACTACAAAAAGACCACGCAGAGTGTGCAAAAAGACCCCCGCACCGACTCACGGTGCGGAAGTGCCACTCTGCATCCCAGAGCTTCCAGCTAGCAAGGCAAAATCATGATAGCAAGCTGGACAAGAAAACAAAGAACAACAAATAAACTAGCAGGGACTTAGCTTCTGCTGGAGTAGACAGGTCACCAGAAAGATCCAAGAGCGAACTGAACCAGTACTAGAACATTGACAGCTGGCATGGAGTAACGATCTGAGTGGAGTTAAATAGAGCAACCAGCCAAAGAATAAACTAGGTCACCTGTGGAAGGAACCTCAGAACCAGCAGCTCCACTCACAGCCACCAGAGGGAGTCCATGGACAGAACTCGCCGAAGTACCATTCATGACCACAGGAGGGAGTTCGATAACAGAATTCACAACAGTACCCCCCCTTGAGGAGGGGTCACCGAACCCTCACCAGAGCCCCCAGGCCGATCAGGACGAGCTAAATGAAAGGCACGAACCAGATCGGCAGCATGAACATCAGAGGCAACAACCCAGGAATTATCTTCCTGACCAAAACCCTTCCACTTGACCAGGTACTGGAGTTTCCATCTCGAAATACGAGAATCTAAAATCTTCTCCACCACATACTCCAACTCCCCCTCGACCAACACCGGGGCAGGAGGGTCAACGGAGGGAACCATAGGCGCCACGTATCTCCGCAATAACGACCTATGGAACACATTATTTATGGCAAAAGAAGCTGGAAGGGCCAAACGAAATGACACAGGATTGAGAACTTCAGAAATCTTATAAGGACCAATGAAACGAGGCTTAAACTTAGGAGAGGAAACCTTCATAGGAACATAACGAGACGACAACCAAACCAAATCCCCAACGCGAAGTCGGGGACCAACACAGCGACGGCGGTTAGCGAAACGTTGAGCCTTCCCCTGGGACAATGTCAAATTGTCCACTACGTGAGTCCAAATTTGCTGCAATCTGTCCACCACAGAATCCACACCAGGACAGTCCGAAGGCTTAACCTGCCCTGAAGAAAAATGAGGATGGAAACCAGAATTACAGAAAAAAGGCGAAACCAAAGTAGCCGAGCTGGCCCGATTATTAAGGGCGAACTCAGCCAAAGGCAAGAAGGACACCCAATCATCCTGATCAGCAGAAACAAAGCATCTCAGATATGTCTCCATTTGTCTGAGGATGGAAAGCCGAAGAAAAAGACAAATCAATGCCCATCTTAGCACAAAAGGACCGCCAAAACCTCGAAACAAACTGGGAACCTCTGTCAGAGACGATGTTCTCCGGAATGCCATGCAAACGAACCATGTGCTGGAAAAACAATGGCACCAAATCAGAGGAGGAAGGCAATTTAGACAAGGGTACCAAATCGACCATCTTTGAGAAGCGATCACAAACCACCCAGATGATCGACATCCTTTGAGAGACAGGGAGATCTGAAATAAAATCCATGGAAATATGCGTCCAGGGCCTCTTCGGGACCGGCAAGGGCAAAAGCAACCCACTGGCATGAGAACAGCAGGGCTTAGCCCGAGCACAAGTCCCACAGGACTGCACAAAAGAACGCACATCCCGTGACAAGGAAGGCCATCAAAAGGATCTAGCCACCAAATCTCTGGTACCAAAGATTCCAGGATGACCAGCTAACACCGAACAATGAACCTCAGAGATAACTCTACTAGTCCATCTATCAGGGACAAACAGTTTCTCCGCTGGACAACGGTCAGGTCTATCAGCCTGAAATTTCTGCAGCACCCGCCGCAAATCATGGGAGATGGCAGACAAAATTACCCCCTCTTTGAGAATACCAGCCGGCTCAGGAACACCCGGAGAGTCAGGCACAAAACTCCTTGAAAGGGCATCAGCCTTCACATTCTTAGAGCCCGGAAGGCATGAAACCACAAAATCGAAACGGGAGAAAAACAGCGACCATCGAGCCTGTCTAGGATTCAACCGTTTGGCAGACTCGAGATAAGTCAAATTCTTGTGATCCGTCAAGACCACCACGCGATGCTTGGCTCCTTCAAGCCAATGTCGCCACTCCTCGAATGCCCACTTCATAGCCAACAACTCTCGATTGCCAACATCATAATTGCGCTCAGCAGGCGAGAACTTTCTAGAAAAGAAAGCACATGGTTTCATCACCGAGCCATCAGAACTTCTTTGCGACAAAACAGCCCCTGCTCCAATCTCAGAAGCATCAACCTCGACCTGGAACGGGAGCGAAACATCTGGCTGGCACAACACAGGGGCAGAAGAAAAACGACGCTTCAACTCCTGAAAAGCCTCAACGGCCTCAGAGGACCAATTGACCACATCAGCCCCTTTCTTGGTCAAATCAGTCAACGGTTTAACAACACTAGAAAAATTAGCGATGAAGCGACGGTAAAAATTAGCAAAGCCCAGGAACTTCTGCAGGCTCTTCACAGATGTAGGCTGAGTCCAATCATAAATGGCCTGAACCTTAACAGGGTTCATCTCGATAGTAGAAGGGGAAAAAATGAAACCCAAAAATGAAACCTTCTGAACTCCAAAGAGACATTTAGACCCCTTCACAAACAAGGAATTCGCACGAACGACCTGGAACACCATTCTGACCTGCCTCACATGAGACTCCCAATCATCCGAAAAGACCAAAATATCATTCAAATATACAATCATAAATCTATCCAGGTACTTTCGGAAGATGTCATGCATAAAGGACTGAAACACAGATGGAGCATTAGAAAGCCCGAATGGCATCACCAGGTACTCAAAATGGCCCTCGGGCGTATTAAATGCTGTTTTCCATTCATCGCCCTGTTTAATACGCACAAGATTATACGCCCCTCGAAGATCTATCTTGGTGAACCAACTAGCCCCCTTAATCCGAGCAAACAAATCAGACAGTAGCGGCAAAGGGTACTGAAATTTGACGGTGATCTTATTAAGAAGGCGGTAATCAATACAAGGTCTCAAAGAACCATCCTTCTTGGCCACAAAAAAGAACCCTGCTCCCAACGGTGATGACGACGGGCGAATATGCCCTTTCTCCAAGGACTCCTTTATATAACTCCGCATAGCGGCGTGTTCTGGCACAGATAAATTGAACAGTCGGCCCTTAGGAAACTTACTACCAGGAATCAAATCAATAGCACAATCGCAATCCCTATGAGGAGGTAGGGCACTGGATTTGGGCTCATGAAATACATCCCGGTAATCCGACAAAAACTCAGGGACTTCAGAAGGAGTGGAAGACGAAATTGACAGCAATGGAACATCACCATGTACCCCTTGACAACCCCAGCTGGACACAGACATTGATTTCCAATCCAACACTGGATTATGGACCTGTAGCCAAGGCAACCCCAAAACGACCACATCATGCAGATTATGCAACACCAAAAAGCGAATATCCTCCTTATGTGCAGGAGCCATGCACATGGTCAATTGAGTCCAGTACTGAGGCTTATTCTTGGCCAAAGGCGTAGCATCAATTCCTCTCAATGGAATAGGATACTGCAAGGGTTCCAAGAAAAAACCACAGCGCCTGGCAAACTCTAAGTCCATCAAATTCAGGGCAGCGCCTGAATCCACAAATGCCATAACAGAATAGGACGACAAAGAGCAAATCAGAGTAACGGACAAAAGAAATTTAGACTGTACCGTACCAATGGTGGCAGACCTAGCGAACCGCTTAGTGCGCTTAGGACAATCGGAGATAGCATGAGTGGAGTCACCACAGTAAAAACACAGCCCATTCTGACGTCTGTGTTCTTGCCGTTTAGCTCTGGTCAAAGTCCTATCACATTGCATAGGCTCAGGCCTCCGCTCAGAGAATACTGCCAAATGGTGCACAGCTTTGCGCTCACACAAGCGCCGATCAATCTGAATGGCCAAGGACATAGACTCACTCAGACCAGCAGGCGTGGGAAATCCCACCATAACATCCTTAAGGGCTTCAGAAAGACCCTTTCTGAAAATTGCCGCCAGGGCACACTCATTCCACTGAGTAAGCACAGACCACTTCCTAAACTTCTGACAATATACCTCCGCTTCATCCTGACCCTGACACAAAACCAGCAAGATTTTCTCTGCCTGATCCACTGAATTTGGTTCATCATAAACCAATCCAAGCGCCAGAAAAAACGCATCAACATCACGCAATGCAGGATCTCCTGGCGCAAGGGAAAATGCCCAGTCTTGAGGGTCGCCACGAAACAAAGAAATAATGATTTTTACTTGCCGAACGGGGTCACCAGAGGAGCGGGGTTTCAAAGCAAGAAACAGTTTACAATTATTTTTGAAATTCAGGAATTTAGATCTATCCCCAGAAAACAAAATCAGGAATTGGAATTCTAGGCTCTAACATCGGATTCTGAACTACAAAATCTTGAATGCTTTGTACCCTTGCAGTGAGATGATCCACAGAAGAGGACAGACCTTGTATGTCCATATCTACACCTGTGTCCTGAACCACCCAGAGGTTAAGGGGAAAAGAAAGACAAAACACACTGCAGAGAAAAAAAAATGGTCTCAGAACTTCTCTTATCGCTCTATTGAGATGCATTAACACTTTGGGCGAGCTGTACTGTTATGGACCTGGTGGTTAGGAGCACCCGGAATGACCTGATGGTCAAACTAACACAGGAAGAGCTCTGGGAAGTGGGAGCTCTGCTGACCGCAACCCCTAATCCTATCACACACACTAGAAATAGCCGTGGAGCGAACCTAACTCTGCCTAGACGCCTCTTCAGAGCCTAAGAGCTAACTACCCCTAGAGATAGGAAATAAAGCCTACCTTGCCTCAGAGAAATTCCCCAAAGAAAAAGGCAGCCCCCCACAAATATTGACTGCGAGTTAAGATGAAAGTCACAAACACAGGAATGAAACAAGGTTCAGCAAAGGGAGGCCAGACTTACTAAACAGACTGAGGATAGAAAAGGTAACTTTGCGGTCAGCACAAAAAACTACAAAAAGACCACGCAGAGTGTGCAAAAAGACCCCCGCACCGACTCACGGTGCGGAAGTGCCACTCTGCATCCCAGAGCTTCCAGCTAGCAAGGCAAAATCATGATAGCAAGCTGGACAAGAAAACAAAGAACAACAAATAAACTAGCAGGGACTTAGCTTCTGCTGGAGTAGACAGGTCACCAGAAAGATCCAAGAGCGAACTGAACCAGTACTAGAACATTGACAGCTGGCATGGAGTAACGATCTGAGTGGGGTTAAATAGAGCAGCCAGCCAAAGAATAAACTAGGTCACCTGTGGAAGGAACCTCAGAACCAGCAGCTCCACTCACAGCCACCAGAGGGAGTCCATGGACAGAACTCGCCGAAGAACCATTCATGACCACAGGAGGGAGTTCGATAACAGAATTCACAACAGACCCCTTCACAAATAAAGCATTATCACGAAGGATCTGGAATACCATCCTGACCTGCTTCACATGAGACTCCCAATCATCGGAAAAAATCAAAATATCATCCAAATATACAACCATGAATTTATCAAGATAATTGCGGAAAATATCATGCATGAAAGATTGGAACACAGATGGAGCATTAGAGAGCCCGAATGGCATCACGAGGTATTCAAAATGGCCATCGGGCATATTAAATGCAGTTTTCCATTCGTCACCCTGTTTAATACGAACAAGATTATATGCCCCTCGAAGGTCAATCTTAGTAAACCAACTAGCCCCCTTAATCTGAGCAAATAAATCAGAAAGCAAAGGCAAGGGATATTGGAATTTGACCGTGATCTTATTAAGAAGACGATAATCTATACAGGGTCTCAAGGAGCCATCCTTTTTAGCAACAAAAAAGAAACCCGCTCCCAATGGTGACGAAGACGGCCGAATATGCCCCTTCTCCAAAGATTCCTTAACATAACTCCGCATGGCGGCATGCTCTGGCACAGACAGATTGAAAAGTCGGCCCTTAGGGAACTTGCAACCTGGAATCAAGTTAATAGCACAATCACAGTCCCTATGTGGAGGAAGGGAACTGGACTTGGGCTCATCAAATACATCCTGGAATTCCGACAAAAACTCAGGGACCTCAGAAGAGGGGGAAGAGGAAATTGACATCAAAGGAACGTCAATATGTACCCCTTGACAACCCCAACTAGTCACATACATAGTTTTCCAATCCATCATGTTCCCGTAACCTTGGAAAACCCAGTACAACAACATCATGCAGGTTATGCAACACCAGAAAACGGCAATCTTCCTGATGTGCTGGAGCCATGTACATGGTCATCTGCGTCCAGTACTGAGGTTTATCCTTGGTGTAGCATCAATGCCCCTCAAAAGAATAGGGCTCTGCAAAGGCTGCAAGGAAAAACCACAGCGCCTGGCGAATTCTAAGTCCATTAAGTTCAGGGCAGCGCCTGAATCCACAAATGCCATGACAGAAAAGGACGACAATGAGCAAATCAGGGTCACAGATAAGAGAAATTTAGGCTGTACAGTACTAATGGTAACAGACCTAGCGACCCTCTTAGTACGCTTAGGGCAATCAGAAATAACATGAGCAGAATCACCACATTAGAACACAGCCTATTCTGACGTCTGAATTCCTGCCGTTCTGTTCTAGTCAAAATCCTATCACATTGCATAGGCTCAGGACTCTGCCCAGAGGACATTGCCATATGGTGCACAGCTTTGCGCTCGCGCAGACGCCGATCAATCTGAATGGCTAGAGACATAGATTCGCTCAAACCAGCAGGCGTAGGGAAGCCCACCATAATATCTTTAAGGGCTAGTAGTGTATCATCCATATTTTTCGTCAAACTCAATCTGACAGGTGGACACGCCCCTATCAAAGTGTATCAAAAGTGTGTAACCCCTCCCCTCCCCTTGTCTGACAGCTGGTAGCCAGCTGTCCCTCCTTGTTTGATTTCCCCTTTTGATATAGTTTGATATAGTTTGATATAGTTTTTATGCTTATAATGCATATTTATTTACATGGTTTACTGATAGTACTATACTGCTAGTTTGATAAACTTTAATTTGCTGCAGTTTGATATTATCAGAGTATTTGATACAGCGATTCTCACATCTATCATATCAATTAGATTCTCATTTTATATGAAGTTGTTATGATTTTACTGCAGTTATCAGAGCAATGTATTTTATTTGACAGCCACAACAGTCACACAGGCCATAATGATAGTGTATCTGCAGCATGTTATTTGGAAATAAAGAACACATTTCAATGTGTGGCTGTAGATGTTATCTGAGGGTCATTTGCCCGGAGGTGTTATGGGTGTTTTTTTTTGCTTATAATGCATATTTATTTACATGGTTTACTGATAGTACTATCCCCTTTTTTGTATTCGCTTTCTCTTTTTGCCTGTAGATGTTATCTGAGGGTCATTTGCCCGGAGGTGTTATGGGTGTTTTTTGCTTATAATGCATATTTATTTACATGGTTTACTGATAGTACTATACTGCTACGGGCTTATTTTTGTACAAATTCAAGGTGTGACACATTCACATATATTATTCCAGCTTTCTTTAATTCTACATTATTTTATCACATATTAATTTCACAGCTTTTATATGATATTTATAACACTCATTTTATATGAGTTTTCTAACACATTCTCACGGGGATATTATATATATATATATATATATTGTGTTTTGCATCATTATCTGACACTGTAATTCGCATTTTATATAAAATCTGCATAAAAAAATCTTCTTGGCTACACCAAAACACGTAAAAAACAAATTTGTCTGGCAGCTGGTAGCCAGCTGTCCCTCCTTGTTTGATTTCCCCTTTTGATATAGTTTGATATACTTTAATTTGCTGCAGTTTGATATTATCAGAGTATTTGATACAGCGATTCTCACATCTATCATATCAATTAGATTCTCATTTTATATGAAGTTGTTATGAGTTTTCTGCAGTTATCAGAGCAATGTATTTTATTTGACAGCCACAACAGTCACACAGGCCGTAATGATAGTGTATCTGCAGCATGTTATTTGGAAATAAAGAACACTTTTCAAGTTAGCAATGTCTCAGAGATCTAAACCACTAACCAGCTGTCTCTGAGTCTGGCTGGCTTCCCCTTTTGATATAGTTTGATATAGTTTGATATAGTTTTTATGCTTATAATGCATATTTATTTACATGGTTTACTGATAGTACTATACTGCTACGGGCTTATTTTTGTACAAATCCAGGCTGTTTATTATATCCTAGGTCTGTACGATGTTTATATTAGCTTTTTGATAATCCCGGGAGTGCCATCTATCTAGCCCTAGTATTTTTGATATCTCAAAAGGGTGTGACACATTCACATATATTATTCCAGCTTTCTTTAATTCTACATTATTTTAGCACATATTAATTTCACAACTTTTATATGATATTTATAACACTCATTTTATATGAGATTTCTAACACATTCTCACGGGGATATTATATATATATATTTTGTGTTTTGCATCATTATCTGACACTGTAATTCGCATTTTATATAAAATCTGCATAAAAAAATCTTCTTGGCCACACCAAAACACGTAAGAAACAAATGTATAACTTTTAGCTCTGCCGCATCCACAGATATTAATTTCACAACTTTTATATGATATTTATAACACATTCTCATTTATATGGGATTTATAACACAATATTGTAAAATCATTTTTCTTACAGAATATAAAAAGTAAAAACATTAAATAGTACAATGAACATACATCATTACACTTCTTACAAAATAATTAATATAGCGCTACAAGGCAAGTACAGCATTTATCCTTATTGTTGAAGATAAATACATCTCAAAGACATTTCAATACTATAAAAATTCTTACAGAATATAAAAAGTAAAAACATTAAATAGTACAATGAACATACATCATTACACTTCTTACAAAATAATTAATATAGCATTACAAGGCAAGTGCAGCATTTATCCAGCTGTCACATCCCCCTCCGACAAAAACAGACGGGCATTTTACACAATCAGGAAAAAAGGAAACAAGTTACCCACACTTAGCAAATTAGTCACAAGCAGGAAGATAAAAAGTACTGTCATATGTTGCATAATTTTAGCACATTTCCTGTACCACAGTATATTTTTTCATGTGCAGCTTTATTAGTCATTTAGGACTTATTTATGTTATCATGTTTTTGCACTTTATTAATATGCGGTCCATATAGGTCAGTGAGATATATACAGTTAGGGCCAGAAATATTTGGACAGTGACACAAGTTTTGTTATTTTAGCTGTTTACAAAAACATGTTCAGAAATACAATTATATATATAATACGGGCTGAAAGTGCACACTCCCAGCTGCAATATGATAGTTTCCACATCCAAATCGGAGAAAGGGTTTAGGAATCATAGCTCTGTAATGCATAGCGTCCTCTTTTTCAAGGGACCAAAAGTAATTGGACAATGGACTCTAAGGGCTGCAATTAACTCTGAAGGCGTCTCCCTCGTTAACCTGTAATCAATGAAGTAGTTAAAAGGTCAGGGGTGGATTCCAGGTGTGTGGTTTTGCATTTGGAAGCTGTTGCTGTGAGCAGACAACATGTGGTCAAAGGAACTCTCAATTGAGGTGAAGCAGAACATCCTGAGGCTGAAAAAAAAGAAAAAATCCATCAGAGAGATAGCAGACATGCTTGGAGTAGCAAAATCAACAGTTGGGTACATTCTGAGAAAAAAGGAATTGACTGGTGAGCTTGGGAACTCAAAAAGGCCTGGGCGTCCACGGATGACAACAGTGGTGGATGATCGCCGCATACTTAATTTGGTGAAGAAGAACCCGTTCACAACATCAACTGAAGTCCAGAACACTCTCAGTGAAGTAGGTGTATCTGTCTCTAAGTCAACAGTAAAGAGAAGACTACATGACAGTAAATACAAAGGGTTCACATCTAGATGCAAACCATTCATCAATAACAAAAATAGACAGGCCAGAGTTAAATTTGCAGAAAAACACCTCAAGAAGCCAGCTCAGTTCTGGAAAAGTATTCTATGGACAGATGAGACAAAGATCAACCTGTACCAGAATGATGGGAAGAAAAAAGTTTGGAGAAGAAAGGGAACGGCACATGATCCAAGGCACACCACATCCTCTGTAAAACATGGTGGAGGCAACGTGATGGCATGGGCATGCATGGCTTTCAACGGCACTGGGTCACTTGTGTTTATTGATGACATAAGAGCAGACAAGAGTAGCCGGATGAATTCTGAAGTGTACCGGGATATACTTTCAGCCCAGATTCAGCCAAATGCTGCAAAGTTGATTGGACGGCGCTTCATAGTACAGATGGACAATGACCCCAAGCATACAGCCAAAGCTACCCAGGAGTTCATGAGTGCCAAAAAGTGGAACATTCTGCAATGGCCAAGTCAATCTCCAGATCTAAACCCAATTGAGCATGCATTTCACTTGCTCAAATCCAGACTTAAGACGGAAAGACCCACAAACAAGCAAGACCTGAAGGCTGCGGCTGTAAAGGCCTGGCAAAGCATTAAGAAGGAGGAAACCCAGCGTTTGGTGATGTCCATGGGTTCCAGACTTAAGGCATTGATTGCCTCCAAAGGATTTGCAACAAAATATTGAAAATAAAAATATTTTGTTTGGGTTATGTTTATTTGTCCAATTACTTTGGACCTCCTAAAATGTGGAGTGTATGTAAAGAAATGTGTACAATTCCTACATTTTCTATCAGATATTTTTGTTCAACCCTTCAAATTAAACGTTACAATCTGCACATGAATTCTGTTGTAGAGGTTTCATTTCAAATCCAATGTGGTGGCATGCAGAGCCCAACTCGCAAAAATTGTGTCACTGTCCAAATATTTCTGGCCCTAACTGTATCTGTATGTGTGCCTGTTTTCCCCTTTGCACCATGTGTACAATGGCCATATTATAGGCATTGTGGGTATTCGCTTTCTCTTTGTGCCTGTAGGTGTTATCTGAGGGTCATTTGCCCGGAGGTGTTATGGGGGTTTTTGCTTATAATGCATATTTATTTACATGGGTTACTGATAGTACTATACTGCTACTGACGTATTTTTAGGTGGGCATTACTGGCGGATTCAATCGCCTGTTTGAATTTAGGTACTGTTACCAGTGTGTGCGTACTGCATTATATGCCATATATCTATAGGACATCACCACTGAGTTCAGGATCCCATGGCGGCACTCTGTATGCCTTCAGCACATTTTGTATATCTTAGCAGTTTATATACTCAGATAGTGCTGCTTATTTATGTGTACTGCGTTACGTGCCATCTATCTATGGGGGCCTAGTTTAGTACTGGCATATGCTGCATAATTTTAGCACATTTCCTGTACCACAGTATATTTTTTCATGTGCAGCTTTATTAGTCATTTAGGACTTATTTATGTTATCATGTTTTTGCACTTTATTAATATGTTGTCCATATAGGTCCGTGAGATATATATCTGTATGTGTGCCTGTGTTCCCCTTTTCACCTTGTGTACAGGCACTGGCCATATTATAGGCATTGTGGGTATTCGCTTTCTCTTTGTGCCTGTAGGTGTTATCTGAGGGTCATTTACCCGGAGGTGTTATGGGTTTTTTTTTTGCTTATAATGCATATTTATTTACATGGTTTACTGATAGTACTATACTGCTACTGGCTTATTTTTGTACAAATCCATGCTGTTTGGTGATCCCCTTTTTGTATGGCCGCTGCTTTTTCTTGTTTTTTGTGTAAAAATTGACTAATGATTTCTATAGGCATGCTTTACTATGAAATTATGCATAAAAATCTTCTTGGTTAGCCCAAAACCCGTAAGAAACAAACGTATAACTTTTAGCTCGACCACATCAGCATATATTATTCCAGTTTTTTGTTGAATTAAAAATTATACAGTTATTTCATATTTTTGGGGCTTACTTCCAGGAGAAATTATTGATAGAAACTCAAAGTTTTGATACGTGTATGAAAATACACCAATATTAACTATTTGGACTATTTTTGGCTCAAATTTGGTCTATATGTATAACAGACCGGAGTGGGGCGAAGAAATATGTGGTACATGCGTAGTGAATTGCAAGCATATTCTGCAGTGTTGTCATTTTGAGAAATGTATAGCATAACCAATTACCTATCACGGCCACTAGATGGCAGAATAGCATATTAACTATACATTGGGGTTTACTTTTGGAAACTTACAAATTAATTGGAAATTTTGAAGCCATTATTGCTTAGGCAAATTCATTGGAAATTATAAATTTATTATACTAACTACAGGCACGCATATTGATAAAACTTTACCTCAGCCTCAATGATCCATGTAATTTTTTTTGTTGAATTAAAAATTATACAGTTATTTCATATTTTTGGGGGCGTACTTCCAGGAGAAATTATTGATAGAAACCCAAAGTTTTGATAAGTGTATGAAAATACACCAATATTAACCCCTTAAGCCCCGAGGGTGGTTTGCACGTTAATGACCGGGCCAATTTTTACAATTCTGACCACTGTCCCTTTATGAGGTTATAACTCTGGAACGCTTCAACGGATCTTGGCGATTCTGACATTGTTTTCTCGTGACATATTGTACTTCATTTTAGTAGTAACATTTATTCGATATAACTTGCGTTTATTTGTGAAAAAAACGGAAATTTGGCGAAAATTTTGAAAATTTCGCAATTTTCCAACTTTAAATTTTTATGCCCTTAAATCACAGAGATATGTCACGCAAAATACTTAATAAGTAACATTTCCCACATGTCTCCTTTACATCAGCACAATTTTGGAACCAAAATTTTTTTTTGTTAGGGAGTTATAAGGGTTCAAAGTTGACCAGCAATTTCTCATTTTTACAACACCATTTTTTTTTAGGGACCACATCTCATTTGATGTCATTTTGAGGGGTCTATATGATAGAAAATACCCAAGTGTGACACCATTCTAAAAACTGCACCCCTCAAGGTGCTCAAAACCACATTCAAGAAGTTTATTAACCCTTCAGGGGTTTCACAGGAATTTTTGGAATGTTTAAATAAAAATGAATATTTAACTTTTTTTCACACAAAATTTATTTCAGCTCCAATTTGTTTTATTTTACCAAGGGTAACAGGATAAAATGGATGCCAAACATTGTTGTACAATCTGTACTGAGTACGCTGATACCCCATATGTGGGGGTAAACCACTGTTTGGGCGCATGGCAGAGCTCGGAAGGGAAGGAGCGCCATTTGACTTTTAAATGCAAAATTGACAGGAATTGAGATGGGACACCATGTTGCGTTTGGAGAGCCACTGATGTGCCTAAACATTGAAACCCCCCACAAGTGACACCATTTTGGAAAGTAGACACCCTAAGGAACTTATCTAGATGTGTGGTGACCACTTTGACCCACCAATTGCTTCACAGAAGTTTATAATGCAGAGCCGTAAAAATAAAAAATCATATTTTTTCACAAAAATGATCTTTTCGCCCCCAATTTTTTATTTTCCCAAGAGTAAGAGAAGAAATTGAACCTCAAAAATTGTTGGCCAATTTGTCCTGAGTACGCTGATACCCCGTATATGGGTGTAAACCATTGTTTGGGCGTATGGCAGAGCTCGGAAGGGAAGGAGCGCCATTTTACTTTTCAATGCAAAATTGACTGGAATTGAGATGGGATGCCATGTTGCGTTTGGAGAGCCCCTGATGTGCCTAAACATTGAAATCCCCACAAGTGACACCATTTTGGAAAGTAGACCCCTTAAGGAACTTATCTAGAGGTGTGGTGAGCACTTTGACCCAACAAGTGCTTCACAGAAGTTTATAATGCAGAGCCGTAAAAATAAAAAATCATATTTTTTCACAAAAATAATCTTTTCGCCACCAATTTTTTATTTTCCCAAGGGTAAGAGAAGAAATTAGACCACAAAAGTTGTTGTGCAATTTGTCCTGAGTGCGACGATACCCCATATGTGGGAGTAAACCACTGTTTGGGCGCATGGCAGAGCTCGGAAGGAAAGGAGCGCCATTTGACTTTTCAATGCAAAATTGACTGGAATTGAGATGGGACGCCATGTTGCGTTTGGAGAGCCCCTGATGTGCCTAAACATTGGAACCCCTCACAAGTGACACCATTTTGAAAAGTAGACCCCTTAAGGAACTTATCTAGATGTGTGGTGAGCACTTTGACCCAACAAGTGCTTCACAGAAGTTTATAATGCAGAGCCGTAAAAATAAAAAATCTTATTTTTTCACAAAAATGATCTTTTCGCCCCCAATTTTTTATTTTCCCAAGGGTAAGAGAAGAAATTAGACCACAAAAGTTGTTGTGCAATTTGTCCTGAGTGCGACGATACCCCATATGTGGGGGTAAACCACTTTTTGGGTGCATAGCAGAGCTCGGAAGGGAAGGAGCGCCATTTGACTTTTCAATGCAAAATTGACTGGAATTAAGATGGGACGCCATGTTGGTTTGGAGAGCCCCTGATGTGCCTAAACATTAAAAAACCCCACAAGTGACACCATTTTGGAAACTAGACCCTCTAAGGAACTTATCTAGATGTGTTTTGAGAGCTTTGAACCCCCAAGTGTTTCACTACAGTTTATAACGCAGAGCCGTTAAAATAAATTTATTTTTTTTTCGCAAAAATTTTTTAGCCCCCAGTTTTGTATTTTCACAAGGGTAACATAATAAATTGGACCCCAAAAGTTGTTGTTCAATTTGTCCTGAGTACGCTGATACCCCATATGTGGGGGGGAACCACTGTTTGGGCGCATGGCAGAGCTCGGAAGGGAAGGAGCGCCATTTGGAATGCAGACTTAGATGGATTGGTCTGCAGGAGTCACGTTGCATTTGCAGAGCCCCTGATGTACCCAAACAGTACAAACCCCCCACAAGTGACCCCATATTAGAAACTAGACCTCCCATGGAACTTATCTAGATGTGTTGTGAGAACTTTGAACCCCTAAGTGTTTCACTACAGTTTATAACGCAGACCCGTGAAAATAAAAATTCTTTTTTTTTTCACAAAAATGATTTTTTAGCCCCCAGCTTTGTATTTTTACAAGGGTAACAGAATAAATTGGACCCCAAAAGTTGTTGTTAAATTTGTCCTGAGTACGCTGATACCCCATATGTGGGGGGGAACCACTGTTTGGGCTCATGGCAGAGCTCGGAAGGGAAGGAGCGCCATTTGGAATGCAGACTTAGATGGATTGGTCTGCAGGCATCACGTTGCATTTGCAGAGCCCCTGATGTACCCAAACAGTAGAAACCACCCACAAGTGACCCCATATTGGAAACTAGACCTCCCATGGAACTTATCTAGATGTGTTGTGAAAACTTTGAACCCCCAAGTGTTTCACTACAGTTTACAACGCAGAGCCGTGAAAATAAAAATCCTTTTTTTTCCCACAAAAATTATTTTTAGCCCCCCAAATTTTTATTTTCCCAAGGATAACAAGAGAACTTGGACCCAAAAAGTTGTTGTCCAATTTGTCTCGAGTACGCTGATACCCCATATGTTGGGGTAAACCCCTGTTTGGGCGCACGGGAGAGCTCGGAAGTGAAGGAGCACTGTTTTACTTTTTCAATGCAGAATTGGCTGGAATTGAGATCGGACGCCATGTCGCGTTTGGAGAGCCCCTGATGTGTCTAAACAGTGGAAACCCCCCAATTATAAATGAAACCCTAATCCAAACGCACCACTAACCCTAATCCCAACTGTAACCCTAACCACACACCTAACCCAGACACACCCCTAATTCTAATCCCAACCCTAATCCCAACCGTAAATGTAATCCAAACCCTAACCCTAGCCCCAACCCTAGCCCTAACCCTAACCCTAACCCTAACCGGAAAATGGAAATAAATACATTTTTTTTAATTTTATTATTTTTCCCTAAGGCTAGGTTCACATTGCGTTAGGGAAATCCGTTTAGCACTAGCGGATTGCGCTAACACAATGTCTTTTTAGGTGTCGTGTTTAGTGGTCGCGTTAACGTCCCCGCTCTGGAAGATCGGGGATCGGACCTCGGGCGCGCCGCGGACGCTGCAAGCAGCGTCTGAGGCGCGCCACAAAAGAATGGCATCTTGCTAGCGCGAGCCGAAAATGGCACGCTCTAGCGATGCGCTACACCTGAAAATCACATTGCTGTCAATGGTTGTGCTAACGGACCCGTTGCACGGCGTTAATTGTGACATTTTCGCCGTGCAACGCTGTCCGTTAGCGTTAACCCATTAACGCAATGTGAACCTAGCCTAACTAAGGGGGTGATGAAGGGGGGTTTGATTTACTTTTATAGCGAGTTTTTTAGCGGATTTTTATGATTGGCAGCCGTCACACACTAAAAGACGCTTTTTATAGCAAAAAAGTTTTTGCGTCTCCACATTTTGAGACCTATAATTTTTCCATATTTTGGTCCACAGAGTCATGTGAGGTCTTGTTTTTTGCGGGACGAGTTGACGTTTTTATCGGTTACATTTTCGGACACGTGACAGTTTTTGATCGCTTTTTATTCCGATTTTTTTGTGAGGCAGAATGACCAAAAACCAGCTATTCATGAATTTCTTTTGGGGGAGGCGTTTATACCGTTCCGCGTTTGGTAAAATTGATGAAGCAGTTTTATTCTTCGGGTCAGTACGATTACAGCGACACCTCATTTATATCATTTTTTTTATGTTTTGGCGCTTTTATACGATAAAAGCTATTTTATAGAAAAAATAATTATTTTGGCATCGCTTTATTCAGAGGACTATAACTTTTTTATTTTTTTGGTTATGATGCTATATGGCGGCTCGTTTTTTGCGGGACAAGATGACGTTTTCAGAGGTAACATGGTTATTTATATCCGTCTTTTTGATCGCGTGTTATTCCACTCTTTGTTCAGCGTTATGATAATAAAGCGTTGTTTTTTGGCTCGTTTTTTTTTTTTTTTTCTTACGGTGTTCACTGAAGGGGTTAACTAGTGGGCCAGTTTTATAGGTCGGGTCGTTACGGACGCGGCGATACTAAATATGTGTACTTTTATTGTTTTTTTGTTTTTTTTTATGTAAAGAAATGTATTTATGGGAATAATATTTTTTTTTTCTGCTTTATTTAGGAATTTTTTTTTTATTTTTTTTTTTACAAGTGTGGAAATTTTTTTTTTTACTTTTTCACTTTGTCCCAGGGGGGGACATCACAGATCACCGATCTGACAGTGTGCACAGCACTCTGTTAGATCGGTGATCTGACATACAGCCGGGCAGGATTAGAGCTGCAGCTGCAGCCTGATCCTGACCCGGAAGTGCTCCCTGCAGGACCCGGATGCAGCCCGGCGGCCATTTTGGATCCGGGGACTGCAGGGAGAAGACGCTCGGTACACGGTGAGCACATCACCGTGTACCGATCGTCTCAGGGAAGCCCGCAGGGAGCCCCCTCCCTGCGCGATGCTTCCCTGCACCGCCGGCACACCGCGATCATCTTTGATCGCGGTGTGCCGGGGGTTAATGTGCCGGGAGCGGTCCGTGACCACTCCTGGCACATAGTGCCGGATGTCAGCTGCGATAGGCAGCTGACACCCGGCCGCGATCGGCCGCGCTCCCCCCGTGAGCGCGGCCGATCGCATATGACGTACTATCCCGTCCATGGGAATTAAGTCCCAGGTCACCTGGACGGGATAGTACGTCATATGGGATTAAGGGGTTAACTATTTGTGCTATTTTAGGCTCAAATTTGGTCTATATGCATAACAGTCAGGAGTTGGGGCGAAGAAATATGTGTTACATGCCTGATGAATTGCAAATATATTCTGAAGTGTATGGCATTTTGAGAAATGTGTAGCATAACCAATTACCTATCACGGCCACTAGATGGCAGAATATCATATTAATTATACATTGGGGTTTACTTTTGGAAACTTACAAAGGCGGTGTGTATGTGCACAGGATGACTTATTTTGTTTTTTTATAATCACTAGTATTCATATTAAATGCCTCTTTAGCTTTATGAGTATGAGGCATCCTACAAACAGAATCCTTTTCCCTAGTAGTTTTATATTCTATGTCTGATATATTTCTACACAAAGCTACAAAACTATTTTGTAGTTTATAATGTAGCACAGTATTTTCATGTGAAGTTACATCTTAGGCTCTGTTCAGACTATTGTAATATCTGTAGCTTAAAATAGAGCCAAATAGCTACTTTCAAACCCGGACATTCAACATTGATTTTCTTCACAAATGGATCCAATATACACTATATCTCCTTCCTCTCTCTCTCTCTCTCTCTCTATATATATAGAGGAAGGAGATATAGTGTATATTGGATCCATTTGTGAAGAAAATCAATGGTGTATGTCCGGGTTTGAACCAGAATGTTACATGTATATATATGTATATATATATATATATATATATAGATACAAAAATATCACAGCAGCACATGTACATGAATCAGCCATGTGAAAACACAAACAAATATACATTTCTCCAAAATATTTTTTTCATAAAAATTTTCTCAAAAAATTTTTTTTCATAAAACTTACAGTTAAAATGGAGATTCTTAGCGCATAAATTGGCCAATTCATGTGTGCCCATCAACCGCAGCAAGGTGATCTCCCCCTGATGGGTCCTACTCTACTGTATATGCCACTCTTGGGCCACCAGCCTACAACTCTGGACAAACATGTCACTCCGGGCTAAGCCTACAATTTATGGGCAGGTAGAGTTAATCACTGCCACCTGCTAGGTCAATGGGGGGAGTGCAAGACAAGTCTGGATGTTGCCACATCCATACAAATAGAAGAAAAAAAACCAAATCAGCACTCCCAATATGAACACGTGCAAGCTGCAAACTGCAACAAATAGATACAAAAATATCACAGCAGCACATGTACATGAATCCGTGCTTTGGCGGCCTTAAGCATTTTGTATAACAGCTGTGTTTCTCCTGATTTTTCTTGGTTAAGGGATCACTGATGTTTTAATAAACTTTGAATAAATAACTGGGCATACATAAGAAACCTTGCAATATATCTTTATAGAAATAATACTTCTGCACTCATGGCCGCTTCTCCGCCACCTTTGTCTCCTGAACTCATCATTCACTGTGAAATAATGCAAAAATTCATCTTTTTATTTCTTGTATGTGTGTGTGTGTTCAGTGTGTTTGTTGTGTGTGTTGTGTGTGCTGCATGTGTTGTATGTGTTCTGTATGTTGTGTGTGTGTGTGTATGTTTGTCGTGTGTGTTGTATGTGTTGTGTGTGTTTTGTATGTTATGTGTGTTTGTTGTGTGTGTGGGTTCTGTGTTGTGTGTGTGGGTGTTTTGTGTGTTTGTTGTGTGTGTTCTGTATGTTGTGTGTGTATGTTTGTTGTATGTGTTGTGTGTGTTCTGTATGTTATGGGTGTTTGTTGTGTGTGTGTGTCTGCAGCCATCTCCTTTCTGTAATTCTCCTCTCTCTTTACAGAACCATAAACTTATAATGGCAAAATGTTGCTGCCTCCGTCAATACAAAGATGCTTAAGGCCGCCAAAGCACGGATTCAAAATGGTTCTATAATGGACAATTCATTTACCCATATTTATATAGAAAAGGTAAAAATCACAACTGAAGAAGAAGCCAGTAGTATATGAACAAAAGTAACACCCGGAAAATAAAATACTGTAGACAAAAGTAAAACATTATATTCAATAATATTCATATTTTTAACCTTATATGTTTTGTTTGCGACAGTTCAGAGAAATCAAAAACCATATCATGTTTGGTGCACTATATTAAATGCTTTATGCATATAAACTTACATTATCTTAACCCAAGGATTCTTGATAATGCAAAAAGTAAGGGGCTTACTATTGCTGCTAGGTTATTTCTAGGTACCCAGATAAGGTCATTTTTTGTGATAAAATGTATTGTTAAACTGTAAATGATCTAGCCTAAGCAAATAAATAGTGCAAGTCACATATCTAATGAGAAAATTATTATTTAAATGATTATAACTTTAAACCATAACGCAGAAAAATAAACTGTGACACATATGTTTGACTGTGCTTTTAGAATTACTCGCTTATCGCCACAGAGTTGCGCTTTAGAAATACAGAATAACCTTTCAAACGAAAGATTTTATAAAGTGCAGTGTAAATAGGATGCCTGCCGTCTGTATTTGAACCAGAATGTTACAAACTACATATATATATATATATATATATATATATATATATATATATATATATATATATATATATATATATATATATATGTAGTTTGTAACATTCTGGTTCAAACCCGGACATACACCATTGATTTTCTTCACAAATGGATCCAATATACACTATATCTCCTTCCTCTATATATATATAGAGAGAGAGAGAGAGAGAGAGAGAGAGAGGAAGGAGATATAGTGTATACTGGATCCATTTGTGAAGAAAATCAATGTTGAATGTCCGGGTTTGAAAGTAGCTATTTGGCTCTATTTTAAGCTACAGATATTACAATAGTCTGAACAGAGCCTAAGATGTAACTTCACATGAAACTACTGTGCTACATTATAAACTACAAAATAGTTTTGTAGCTTAGTGTAGAAATATATCAGACATAGAATATAAAACTACTAGGGAAAAGGATTCTATTTGTAGGATGCCTCATACTCATAAAGCTAAAGAGGCATTTAATATGAATACTAGTGATTATAAAAAAACAAAATAAGTCATCCTGTGCACATACACACCGCCTTTGTAAGTTTCCAAAAGTAAACCCCAATGTATAATTAATATGATATTCTGCCATCTAGTGGCCGTGATAGGTAATTGGTTATGCTACACATTTCTCAAAATGCCATACACTTCAGAATATATTTGCAATTCATCACGCATGTAACACATATTTCTTCGCCCCAACTCCTGACTGTTATGCATATAGACCAAATTTGAGCCTAAAATAGCACAAATAGTTAATATTGGTGTATTTTCATACACTTATCAAAACTTTGGGTTTCTATCAATAATTTCTCCTGGAAGTACGCCCCAAAAAATATGAAATAACTGTATAATTTTTAATTCAACAAAAAAAATTACATGGATCATTGAGGCTGAGGTAAAGTTTTATCAATATGCGTGCCTGTAGTTAGTATAATAAATTTATAATTTCCAATGAATTTGCCTAAGCAATAATGGCTTCAAAATTTCCAATTAATTTGTAAGTTTCCAAAAGTAAACCCCAATGTATAGTTAATATGCTATTCTGCCATCTAGTGGCCGTGATAGGTAATTGGTTATGCTATATATTTCTCAAAATGACAACACTGCAGAATATGCTTGCAATTCACTACGCATGTACCACATATTTCTTCGCCCCACTCCGGTCTGTTATACATATGGACCAAATTTGAGCCAAAAATAGTCCAAATAGTTAATATTGGTGTATTTTCATACACGTATCAAAACTTTGAGTTTCTATCAATAATTTCTCCTGGAAGTAAGCCCCAAAAATATGAAATAACTGTATAATTTTTAATTCAACAAAAAACTGGAATAATATATGCTGATGTGGTCGAGCTAAAAGTTATACGTTTGTTTCTTACGGGTTTTGGGCTAACCAAGAAGATTTTCATGCATAATTTCATAGTAAAGCATGCCTATAGAAATCATTAGTCAATTTTTACACAAAAAACAAGAAAAAGCAGCGGCCATACAAAAAGGGGATCACCAAACAGCATGGATTTGTACAAAAATAAGCCAGTAGCAGTATAGTACTATCAGTAAACCATGTAAATAAATATGCATTATAAGCAAAAAAAAAACCCATAACACCTCCGGGTAAATGACCCTCAGATAACACCTACAGGCACAAAGAGAAAGCGAATACCCACAATGCCTATAATATGGCCAGTGCCTGTACACAAGGTGAAAAGGGGAACACAGGCACACATACAGATATATATCTCACGGACCTATATGGACAACATATTAATAAAGTGCAAAAACATGATAACATAAATAAGTCCTAAATGACTAATAAAGCTGCACATGAAAAAATATACTGTGGTACAGGAAATGTGCTAAAATTATGCAGCATATGCCAGTACTAAACTAGGCCCCCATAGATAGATGGCACGTAACGCAGTACACATAAATAAGCAGCACTATCTGAGTATATAAACTGCTAAGATATACAAAATGTGCTGAAGGCATACAGAGTGCCGCCATGGGATCCTGAACTCAGTGGTGATGTCCTATAGATATATGGCATATAATGCAGTACGCACACACTGGTAACAGTACCTAAATTCAAACAGGCGATTGAATCCGCCAGTAATGCCCACCTAAAAATACGTCAGTAGCGGTATAGTACTATCAGTAACCCATGTAAATAAATATGCATTATAAGCAAAAACCCCCATAACACCTCCGGGCAAATGACCCTCAGATAACACCTACAGGCACAAAGAGAAAGCGAATACCCACAATGCCTATAATATGGCCATTGCCTGTACACATGGTGCAAAGGGGAAAACAGGCACACATACAGATATATATCTCACTGACCTATATGGACCGCATATTAATAAAGTGCAAAAACATGATAACATAAATAAGTCCTAAATGACTAATAAAGCTGCACATGAAAAAATATACTGTGGTACAGGAAATGTGCTAAAATTATGCAACATATGACAGTACTTTTTTATCTTCCTGCTTGTGACTAATTTGCTAAGTGTGGGTAACTTGTTTCCTTTTTTCCTGATTGTGTAAAATGCCCGTCTGTTTTTGTCGGAGGGGGATGTGACAGCTGGATAAATGCTGTACTTGCCTTGTAACGCTATATTAATTACTTTATAAGAAGTGTAATGATGTATGTTCATTGTACTATTTAATGTTTTTACTTTTTATATTCTGTAAGAATTTTTATAGTATTGAAATGTCTTTGAGATGTATTTATTTTCAACAATAAGGATAAATGCTGTACTTGCCTTGTAGCGCTATATTAATTATTTTGTAAGAAGTGTAATGATGTATGTTCATTGTACTATTTAATGTTTTTACTTTTTATATTCTGTAAGAAAAATGATTTTACAATATTGTGTTATAAATCCCATATAAATGAGAATGTGTTATAAATATCATATAAAAGTTGTGAAATTAATATCTGTGGATGCGGCAGAGCTAAAAGTTATACATTTGTTTCTTACGTGTTTTGGTGTGGCCAAGAAGATTTTTTTATGCAGATTTTATATAAAATGCGAATTACAGTGTCAGATAATGATGCAAAACACAAAATATATATATATAATATCCTCGTGAGAATGTGTTAGAAATCTCATATAAAATGAGTGTTATAAATATCATATAAAAGTTGTGAAATTAATATGTGCTAAAATAATGTAGAATTAAAGAAAGCTGGAATAATATATGTGAATGTGTCACACCCTTTTGAGATATCAAAAATACTAGGGCTAGATAGATGGCACTCCCGGGATTATCAAAAAGCTAATATAAACATCGTACAGACCCTAGGATATAATAAACAGCCTGGATTTGTACAAAAATAAGCCCGTAGCAGTATAGTACTATCAGTAAACCATGTAAGTAAATATGCATTATAAGCATAAAAACTATATCAAACTATATCAAAAGGGGAAGCCAGCCAGACTCAGAGACAGCTGGTTAGTGGTTTAGATCTCTGAGACATTGCTAACTTGAAAAGTGTTCTTTATTTCCAAATAACATGCTGCAGATACACTATCATTACGGCCTGTGTGACTGTTGTGGCTGTCAAATAAAATACATTGCTCTGATAACTGCAGTAAACTCATAACAACTTCATATAAAATGAGAATCTAATTGATATGATAGATGTGAGAATCGCTGTATCAAATACTCTGATAATATCAAACTGCAGCAAATTAAAGTATATCAAACTATTTCAAAAGGGGAAATCAAACAAGGAGGGACAGCTGGCTACCAGCTGCCAGACAAATTTGTTTCTTACGTGTTTTGGTGTAGCCAAGAAGATTTTTTTATGCAGATTTTATATAAAATGCGAATTACAGTGTCAGATAATGATGCAAAACACAAAATATATATATATATATAATATCCCCGTGAGAATGTGTTAGAAAACTCATATAAAATGAGTGTTATAAATATCATATAAAAGCTGTGAAATTAATATGTGCTAAAATAATGTAGAATTAAAGAAAGCTGGAATAATATATGTGAATGTGTCACACCTTGGATTTGTACAAAAATAAGCCCGTAGCAGTATAGTACTATCAGTAAACCATGTAAATAAATATGCATTATAAGCAAAAAACACCCATAACACCTCCGGGCAAATGACCCTCAGATAACATCTACAGGCACAAAGAGAAAGCAAATACAAAAAAGGGGATAGTACTATCAGTAAACCGTGTAAATAAATATGCATTATAAGCAAAAAAAAAAACACCCATAACACCTCCGGGCAAAAGACCCTCAGATAACATCTACAGCCACACATTGAAATGTGTTCTTTATTTCCAAATAACATGCTGCAGATACACTATCATTATGGCCTGTGTGACTGTTGTGGCTGTCAAATAAAATACATTGCTCTGATAACTGCAGTAAACTCATAACAACTTCATATAAAATGAGAATCTAATTGATATGATAGATGTGAGAATCGCTGGGGACGCAGGATGGAGCAGCACATGACAGGATGGAGACCATATACCAATATAAATGCTCGCCACCTGGGCATAGAACGGGTTCAATAGCTAGTTATTTATATACTAGATTGTGGCCCGATTCTAACGCATCGGGTATTCTAGAATATGCATGTCCCCGTAGTATATGGACAATGATGATTCCAGAATTCGGGGCAGACTGTGCCCGTCACTGATTGGTCGACGCAACATTTATGACATCATCGTCGCCATGGCAACCATTATGACATCATCGTCGCTATGCCCGTTGCTGATTGGTCGAGGCCTGGCGGCCTCGACCAATCAGAGACGCGGGATGTCTACGTCCTATATGACATCATCGTCGCTGTGCCCGTTGCTGATTGGTCGAGGCCTGGCGGCCTCGACCAATCAGAGACGTGGGATTTCTACGTCGATGCTGTGCCGGTCTCTGATTGGTCGAGGCCTGGCGGCCTCGACCAATCAGAGAGCCGGGATTTCCAGGACATACAGACAGACAGACAGAAAGACAGACAGACAGAAAAACAGACAGACGGAAAAACCCTTAGGCAATTATATATATAGAAGGTACCATATCTGTTGTGAATTCTGCTTTTGGGCTCCCTCCGGTGGTTGTAGGTGGTAATGCAGTTGTCCCTGGGCTGCAGTCTTGGACAGGTGTATCTGCTGATTGCAATTCTGACTGGGGTATTTAGGTTTGTAGGACTCATTAGTCCTTTCCAGTTGTCAATGTTTCTTGGGAAGTGTTGGACCTCTGTCTGGCTTCTCCTGCTTAGCTGCCAATTCAGCAAAGATAAGTGTCTGTTTCTTTTTCTATAGCACTCAAGCTGAGTGCTTGTTTTTTGTATTGTATTCCTGCTCTGTGTGTAGGAGTCTCTGGAGTTGCAGATATACGTTCCACGTCTTTAGTTAGATGGAGGAATTTTTTGTATAATCTGCTGTGGATATTTTTGGAAGGGTTTTAATACTGACTGCACATAACCCTGTCCTATCCTTTCCTATTTTAGCTAGAGTGGCCTCTTGTGCTAAATCCTGTTTTCTGACTGTGTGTGTCTTTCCTCTCCTACTCACAGCCAATATTTGTGGGGGGCTGCCTATCCTTTGGGGTTCTGCTCTGAGGCAAGGTAGAATTCCTATTTCCATCTTTAGGGGTATTTAGTCCTCCGGCTGTGACGAGGTGTCTAGGGCTTGTTAGGTACACCCCACGGCTACTTCTAGTTGCGGTGTTAAGATCAGGATTTGCGGTCAGTATAGTTACCACCTACTCCAGTGAAAGTTTTCATGCTGCTCCAAGGTCACTGGATCATAACACATATCCTAAGGGGATGGTTTTGGAGCACCCCAAGACGCAGGGCCGCGGGTTACTCGGTACCGGTCCTCTCTGTCTCAGTTCTGAGGTTGTCACGGTGGCTGGACCCGGTCCGTGACCCTGCTAAGGAGCGCCCAATGAAAGGGTGATGGAGGTTATTAGGAGTTTGCGACACCACTTGTGGTATTCGGTCAGGTCGACCGACGCTGCTTGGGGTCTGCTGGGGTGATGTGATGGCAGCTAGATGGTATACCTTCCCACAGGTGAAGTGAGTCCCCAGGGCTTCCCAGTAGTGTAGGTGGCGATGATATGAGCTGCAGGTAATAACGAGAACACAGGGTTGCAGTCTCTTTACCTTTTACTGAAGGCTTCGGGATCCTCAATCCAGAGCACTGTCAACTGGGCTGTCTGAGACCGGCCGGTCCGAAGGCACATCCAGAGTTCCCTTTGCAGGAGGAAGTCGTTGCCTACCACTAGCGCCTGTGTGTTGTAGTTCTTCCCTGCTGAGCATTCAGGATAGTCCTCACAACTTCTGTTCTTGTTCTTTCTAGTTCTTTCTCTCCGTTCCCCAAGTGTTTTATGGCTAGGATGCACCCGTTTGACGGGAAGGCTCGGAGCTATTCTGGGACCCTAGAGACGCCCCTCTCCACGCTTGCCCACTATGTCTGCTTAGGTGATGTATGGTAGACAGCCAACCTATAATTAACTGCCCTGCGGTATTTGAAGTAAGGCATAAAGTCAGTTACTTCCTCGGTGTTCCGGTCACTGGCTTCGCGCCTCAGTAGGATGTTGCCGTTCTCGGGGCACGACTCCTACTGACTCTCCTTTGTGCTTGATCTCGTTTCTCACTGTCCACAATATCCTTCGCTTCGAGTCCTTTCTTTAGATGCCGCCGCAAGGTAGTGCAGGCGCGGCTCTGTAACGATCTGTCCTTGTCGCTAAGTCACTGCCAGGTTCCTACGCCTGACAGGGACCCCTCTGAATCCTCCCCGCAACACCCCCTGCCACGGGATGTTGCCTGGGCAAAATCCAGTCAGCTTCTGTCTAACTTCCTATCCAACCCCTAGTTTTACCAGTGTGAGGAGTGGCCTAAAATCTTTTGCTCCCCCTAGTGGCCGGAGTGTGAAGTGTAATGTGTGCTGGTGATACCTGGTCAGGTGAACTCCTTTAGTGCCATCAGACGTACCATCACTCCCCTTAGTGGCAGAGCGACACCACTGCAACGACCAGGTCTCTAGGGCGCTGCAGTTTTAGTGGACGATTGGCATATGAATAATAATGGAAGTGTGCACTGTATACAACAGCACAAAGCAATGTATGCACAAATTATAGCAAAAATTACTCCTAAAATATAACGCATGTATCCAAAATCAGGTAACCACGAAAATAGCCAGTCCCACCATTTACCGTTGTCTTGTGTAATGTGATTAATATCAGTTGTCAGGATCCCCTGACCGCTGCCACCAATTTGTCACGATTCACACCGTGACCGTCACCCCTACGTCACGGGTCGGGGTGACTTTAGGCCAACAGACGGCTATCACATGTGCAGGGGGGCTTATCTTAGTTATCCCTCCACTCCACAATGTGATGAAACAACACACACAAGGCTATTGACCTCTTGGTTTACAGCAGGGGCTTATTTTAGGTATCCCACTGCTCTTCAATATACCACGAACTGCAGGGATTTATGTATATCCCGCTTACAGTTCCACTTAACACTTGCAGCTCTCTGGCACCCCCTTACTCTCAGGTCAGATTAGGTAATGCACCCTGGGTAATTAGTCGCCAGACAGGCTGCCTGCTATGTACTGGCTATTGGGCACGCTGCAGCGACGCGATAATCTACTCCCACTCAGGCAGGAACAATAATTATCAAAGCCGCAGTCGCTACAACATCACCCCAAAAGCCTGCACACGGTATCGCTGCCACCAGATTCGATTAAACGGGTCCGAAGCTAACCCAACACAGTAGCGTAATTCCCTTCAGAAGACTTAGGGTACGTCTTTAGAGCATGGAGAAAGAACTGGCATGAAATAATATACCCCACAAAATTTAGGCAGTGCTTTATCAAAATATTTTACAAAGATGTTACAAATGAGACAATTGCAAATATGTACAAGGTAATTATAAAAAAACAAGGATTACATGAGAATAACACTTACATGTGCTCATAGCATTGCAGGCAACCATACGTCCCAGTTCATTGGACGTGCTCGGGGCCCTCCAAGAGAAGACAAGAAAAAAAGAAGACTGAGCTGGGGATGTGGGCAGACAGTTATATCTAAGCCTGTAACATCCCAGAAAGGGGTTGGATCCCCTCGTCCCTCCTACCTCTTCAGTCTAACTAAACTTTAAACTATTTTCTCTAATTTCGATAACTCCGCTACAAAACATGTCATAGTCATAACAAACCCAGCATTCATCTCGGATTAACGTGGGCATTCTAATGAGATCAAATATGTCCTATCTGTGATATATATTTACAGAGAAATCCCTACTTCTTTACCAGATGGAGTTAGAAGCCCGTGTGTAGAGGGATGGGCAGATCCACCGAGGGAGAGTAAGAATATATATTTTCGTGTTCTTAACGTAAACAGTTTGCATAAGATCTTACAAAAACAGAACAAAGAACTTCCATGGATTTCTGGAAACTTCTAGACACTTCTAAACAGTTCTCTGCTAGAGGAAGATCTGAGCCTAGTCGTAAATACCTTTCGGCCATAAAACTCCCCCCAGTACATTGCCAAGCACCTCTTGGCTGAGTGAAAGGGAAGGGGGCTTTTTAGCCCGCAGCCTGCTAACAAGAGAAACTACTTATATGATATTTCATACCATATCGTGACACCTCCACCTTTTGGTGTGCGCTAGGGAGGTAGAACCCCACGGTATGCCTCCATGCGCAGCTCAGTAGGTTCACCCTGGCGGGACAGTCCATCTGCATTCCCATGCTCCCTGCCCGCTTTGGGTTTAATGGTGAAGTCAAATTGCTGAAGGGCAAGGCTCCAGCGCAGCAAACTGCCGTTGGATCCACACATGGCGTTTAGCCAGCGCAGAGGGTCGTGGTCGGTCACCACAGTGAAGGGGCGACCGTACAAGTAGGGCTGCAAGCGCTGCGGGGCCCAGACTATGGCCAGGCACTCCTTCTCGATGGTGGAGTAGGCCACTTTTCCTCAGCAAAAGTTTCCGGCTCAGGTATAACACGGGGTGCTCTTGGTCCTCCGAGTCAACCTGGCTGAGCACAGCACCAAGGCCAAACTCGCTGGCGTCGGTCTGCACCAAGAACAGTCGACTGCTGTCGACTGCTTTCAACACAGGGGCGTTGCACAGTGTGGTTTTGAACGCCTGGAAGGCCCCCTCACAGCCATCTGTCCAGTTGATGATGTGGGGTAGCTTCTTCCTGGTGAGGTCCGTCAAAGGTTTTGCCAGGCTACTATAGTGCTGTACGAAGCGCCTATAGTACCCTGCAGTGCCCAGGAAGGACATCACCTGTTTCTTGGTCACAGGAGTGGGCCAGTTCACGATCGCGCCCACTTTCTCCGGCTCTGGCTTCAGGGTGTTCCCGCCTACCCGGTGCCCCAGGTAGTGAACCTCCCTCATGCCCGTCTGGCACTTTCCCGGCTTGATAGTCAGTCCTGCTTGGTGAATTCGCCTGAGCACCTCCTCGAGATGCTGCAGGTGTTCCTCCCAGGAAGAACTGAAGATGGCAATGTCATCCAAGTACGCTACGGCGTACTTCTCCAGTGCCTGAAGCAGGAGGTTGACCATCCGCTGGAAAGTGGCAGGGGCATTCTTCATGCCGAAGGGCATGACCATGGACTCATACAGTCCGAAGGGCGTGATAAAGGTGGACTTCTCCTGCGCCTCGGGGCTCAGGGGAATCTGCCAGTATCCTCTACTCAGATCCATAATTGTTAGGTAATCTGCGGCAGCTAACTTATCCAGCAGCTCCTCGATGTGCGGCATTGGGTGCGCGTCAGAGGCTGTGATGGCGTTGAGCCCCCTATAGTCCACGCAGAACCGGGTGGTCTGGTCTTTCTTTGGCACGAGAACTACAGGTGAGGCCCACGTGCTCTTTGACCGTCGAATCACCTCCAGCTGTAACATCTCATCGATCTCTTGGCGCATAATCTGCTGCACCTGGTCAGAGATTCGATAGGGTGTTCGCCGTAGTGGGGCATGATTCCCGGTGTCCACCTCGTGGACTGCTAACTGAGTCCTCCCAGGTCGGTTGGAGAACACGACCCGGAAGGGTTCCAGTGTGGTTTGCAACTGCAACCGCTGGGGTTCAGTTAACGAGGCGCTTACCTCCACGTCCTCGATGGACCCATTGGCCTTGGCTTGGGCCAGCATGTCCAGGAGGGTGTCATCCTCCCCGTCTTCGGGCAAGCTGCAGACCGGTAGGACAAAAGGTTCATGTTCGTGATGAGCCTTCATCAGGTTGATGTGAAAGGTCTTTCGCCTACCCCGAGCGTGGTCAAGCGTGACCACGTAAGTTACCGGGTTGAGCTGTTGGTGGACGACGTACGGGCCCTCCCAGGCTGCCTGAAGCTTATCCGTACGGGGACCAGCACCCACACCTTTTGACCCAAGTGGTAGGTCTGCTTCTGATCAGCCTGAGCCTGCGTCATGTTGTCATGCACCAACTGCGTCAAGGTCTGCATCTTGTCACGGAAGCGCATGACATACTCCACTATGGACACTTCAGAAGGGTTCGGCTCCTCTTCCCAGGATTCTCTTACCAACCCAAGGGGTCCCCGGACTCATCTGCCGTACAGGAGCTCGAAGGGGGAGAACCCCGTCGAGGCCTGCGGAACCTCTCGGTAAGCGAACAGCAGGTGTGGGAGGTACCGCTCCCAGTCGCGCCCTTGGGTCTCAACCAGCATGTGTAGCATCTGTTTGAGGGTACCATTGAAGCGTTCACACAAGCCATTGGTCTGTGGGTGATATGCACTCGATACCAGGTTCTTCACCTGCATTCTCTTACAGAGAGCCTCCATTAGGCGAGACATAAATTGGGTCCCTTGATCAGTAAGCATTTCTCTGGGAAATCCTACACGTGAAAAGATGGCCAACAGGGCATCCGTCACCTTATCTGCCCTAGTTGACGACAGAGCTACTACCTCTGGGTACCGGGTAGCGTAGTCTACCACAGTAAGGATGTATTGCTTTCCAGAGCTGCTGGGGACGGCCAGCGGGCCCACAATGTCCACCGCGATCCTCTGGAAAGGCTCCTCTATCACTGGCAAAGGGATCAGGGGAGCCTTAAGAGCAGGCCCCGCCTTCCCCACTCTTTGACAAGTGACACAGGAGCGGCAGTAGTTTGACACATCTGTCCCCATCTTAGGCCAATAGAAGTGTTGAGACAGCCGGGCCTTAGTTTTGCTGATCCCCAAGTGTCCAGCTAGCGGGATCTCATGGGCAATCCGCAACAACTCACCCCGGAATTGCTGCGGGACGACCAGCTGTCTTTCCCTCAACCACTCCTTTTGTGATTCTCTGGGTACGGTCTCCCGGTATAACCTTCCTCGTTCCCAGAACACCTTCTCCTTATCAGTCTCGGAGAAGCGCGTCCCGGCGAGTTGTCTCAAACTCTCTAGGCTCGCATCTGTGTGCAGAGCGGCCTGAAACTCCTGGCTAGGGGAAGCCAGAAGCGATGTCAGGGTCCCTTCCCCACGGGAACCCTCTTGGAACTGCTCTGGGTCCACCTCTGGTTCACTCACACTGATGACTGGGGAGGGTCCGGAAGGCCGACGGTTATCTGCGTTCTGGGCACTCTGACTGCGGGTGACAGCAGCTACATAGGCTGTCTCCCCGGGGGTTTCTATAGACCCATCAGCCGGCGCTGCTATGGGCTCTACCTCCCCATCCACCCCCAACACTCCAGGGGCAGTGCTACTTATGGGCCAGTTACCTTCCTCGGTGGCACTGGTCACTTTCATGGCATCACCTTTCTCACGGTTCCCAGGCATCTCCCCATTTCCTGTAGCACCGACACTTGCCCCTGTCAGGGGTTCCTCAGCCGTCTCACTCCGCAGAGCGACGTGGCTGGGAACTCCTGTACCTATGGACACATTAACCTTCACAGAAAAATCATTATCAGGTTCAGTTGGCACAGGTATAACATTTTCACCATCAATCCTAGGGAAAAAATGGTTATTAGATGCATCATTACAAGATAAGGCATGGTCAGGTAACACATGCGATTTCTCATCATCATCATCATCATCATCATCAGGGTTAACGTTACCCTTATTAGCAGATTGGGGAGGGGTGTCAGGGACGTAGTATGCAACCATCCTCCCCAAATCAGTCCCCAACAAAACATCAGTGGGCAAATTATCAGACAGCCCCACTTCCTTCACCCCACTCCCGGCACCCCAATCAATATAAACCCGGGCCATCGGTAAGGGACAGCTGATGCCCCCAATCCCCGTGACAGTTAGGGTTTTCCCCGGAATGATTTCTTCAGGGGCCGCCAGTTCGGGTCAGATGAGGGTTCCTTCAGCCCCGGTGTCCTTGAGGCCTGTAGCAACATGGCCTCCCACCGTGACGTACTGTACGTTGTCAAACACCCTCCCAACCACACCACCCACCAAAAGAATTGCTGCATTAGGCCCTGGGGCCTTGGCTTGGGGGTTCTTCGGCTTGGCTGGACAGTAGGTACTGATATGACCAGGTCGATTGCAGAAGTAACACTGGCGAGGATCGGTGGTAGGTCTGGTGTTGTTGGCCACGGGGGCAGGACCTTTGGTGTGTTGGCTGGCAGGGGTACTGGCGTTTGTTGCAGGCTTACCCCCTCTCCAGCTGGTGGTGACTGGCTTCCGCACTTCCGATCTACGGTTGGCCTCATGGGCATCGGCAATCTGCGCGGCTTTCGTCACGTCTTTGGGTTCTCTGTCCATCACGAACTGTCGCACCTCAGCTGGGCAAAGATGAAAGAACTGGTCTTTGATCATCAGGTCTCGCAGCTGTGCAAAGGTGGTCACTGACAGTCCTTGGGTCCACTGGTCAAAGTGGGTCCCCAGTCCATGCACCACATCACTGTAACTGTCGTGTGGGCCACGTTCGAGGGTCCGGAACTTTCTATGGTACACCTCGGGTGTAAGCTGGTACTTGGCTATCAGGGCCTGCTTGATGGCCTCATAGCCTCCATCTTGTTCTTGAGGGAGGGCAGCAAACGCCTCCAGAGTTTTGCCTTGGTCTGTAGGCAGCCGGTACTGTCTGCAGGCTTTCTCAAAGGCCCGCAGAAAAGTGTCCAAGTCCCCATCCTTTTCCATCACAGGAAAGAGCTCAGGCCGGGGCTTCGGTGTCTGAGCGCTGCTGGGCTCACGGCTGGACTGGGACGACCCCTGCATTTGCAGTTGGGCCATCCGCAGCTGGTACTCCCGCTCCGCTTGCCGCTCGGCTCTCTCAGCCTCCCGCTCGGGCCTCTCTCTCGGCTCGCTCCTGGTATTGCTGGATCAGCTGCAGACGTCTCTCTAGGTCATCTACGGAGCATTGTTGCAGAGCCAGCTGCAAGAGGAGGTCTGCGCCCCCCTGGTTGCCAGTAGGGCCCGTATTCAGTGGTTGGACCTCTGCTGCTGCACCATGTTCACTTGTGCTGGCTTCTGTGGCCTCTGGGCTCTGTGGCCTGGCTTGGTCTGCTTCAAATTGCACCAGTTCAGCGACCATTTGAGTCTTGGTCTTACCTTGGGGGTTCAGGCCATGGCACGTGCATATCCCAGCAAGAAAGTCCTTCTTCTGCTGGGTGTACCAGGCTTCCCCTTTCGCAGCCATGGTTTCCAAATAAAAGATAGGATAGAAAAATGAAGAGAAAGGGAGGGGATAATTACCAGTATACAATTGTCTCAAGACTAATAAGCACTGAGTTCGTTCTCCAAACTTATTTGCGCAGAGTCCTCGCAAGAACTTTCTGCAAGTTTTTAGTGAGAGGAATGATTGCTCAAACCAAATCACTAATGCTCTAATATCCCACCGCCTTGCCACCAATTTGTCATGATCCCCTGACCGCTGCCAGCACCGCTGCCACCAATTTGTCACGATTCACACCGTGACCGTCACCCCTTCGTCACGGGTCGGGGTGACTTTAGGCCAACAGACGGCTATCACATGTGCAGGGGGGCTTATCTTAGTTATCCCTCCACTCCACAATGTGATGAAACAACACACACAAGGCTATTGACCTCTTGGTTTACAGCAGGGGCTTATTTTAGGTATCCCACTGCTCTTCAATATACCACGAACTGCAGGGATTTATGTATATCCTGCTTACAGTTCCACTTAACACTTGCAGCTCTCTGGCACCCCCCTTACTCTCAGGTCAGATTAGATACTGCACCCTGGGTAATTAGTCGCCAGACAGGCTGCCTGCTATGTACTGGCTATTGGGCACGCTGCAGCGATGCGATAAACTACTCCCACTCAGGCATGAACAATAATTATCAACGCCGCAGTCGCTACAACATCACCCCAAAAGCCTGCACACGGTATCGCTGCCACCAGCTTCGATTAAACAGGTCCGAAGCTAACCCAACACAGTAGCGTAATTCCCTTCAGAAGACTTAGGGTACATCTTTTGTTATGAACTGGTGGTTTAGGAGCAACATGGGACGAGCTCTGAAGGAGGTGGTACCTGTGCTGACCGCAGTCCCTAAGCTCAACACAACACTAGAAGTAGCCGTGGGATGCTCCTGTAACTCCCTAGGCACCTCGTCACAGCCTGAGAATTAACTACCCCTAAAGATAGAAACAGGAAAACTATCTTGCCTCAGAGAAAATCCCCAAAGGATAGATAGCCCCCCACAAGTAATGACTGTGAGTGGAGAGGGAAAATACATACACAGAATGAAACCAGGATGTAGCACAGGAGGCCAGTCTAGCTAGATTGATAGGACAGGATAGAATACTGTGCGGTCAGTATTAAAAACTACAAAAATCCACACAGAGTTTACAAAAATCTCCACACCTGACTAAAGGTGTGGAGGGTAAATCTGCTTCCCAGAGCATCCAGCTTAACTGAATTAATCCATACTGACAAGCTGGACAAAACATAGAATGCACTGTTGTGGATTCTGTTTTTGGGCTCCCTCTGGTGGTTACAGATGGTACTGGGTGACTTGTGTTCTCTGCGGTCTCTGGTGTCCACCTGTTCTATCAGGATATGGGAGTTTCCTATTTAACCTGGCTTTCTTGTCATTTCCTCGCCGGCTATCAATGTAATCAGTGTGTCTTGTTACCTCTGCTTCCCGCTTCTGTATTCTTCAGGACAAGCTAAGTTTTTGATTTTCCTGTTCCACGTTTTGCTTAATTTTTGTCTTAGTCCAGCTTGCAGATATGTGATTCCTTTTTGCTGGTTGCTCTAGTGGGCTGATATTACTCCTCATGTTCCATGAGTTGGAACATGAGTTCAAGTAATTTCAGGATGGTTTTTTGTAGGGTTTTTCGCTGACCGCGCAGTTCACTTTTGTATCCTCTGCTATCTAGCTTTAGCGGGCCTCATTTTGCTGAATCTGTTTTCATAACTACGTATGTGCTTTCCTCTCATTTCACCGTCATTACATGTGGGGGGCTGCTATTTCTGTGGGGTGTTTCTCTGGAGGCAAGAGAGGTCTGTGTTTCTTCTAATAGGGAAAGTTAGTTCTTCGGCTGGCGCGAGACGTCTAGAATCATCGTAGGCACGTTCACCGGCTACAGCTAGTTGTGTGTTGAGGTTCAGGATCGCGGTCAGCTCAGTTTCCATCACCCTAGAGCTTGTTTTGTTTGTTGTGCTTGTCCTTTTGTGATCCCCTGCCATTGGGATCATGACAGTATAGCCGGCCAAAAAGTGGTAATCGTATTGGCTGAAGTAGGAGGAAAAGTAGTCTGAGGAAGTTTTTTTTTTTTTTTTTTTTCTTCAGAATTTGCTGCATAGCCTTAATTGCAGCCTGGCTGCGTCTTACCTCCTCTTAATCCTTGAATGGCTCTGACCTCAGCTGTTTATCATGGACGTCCAGAGTTTGGCTTCCAGCCTGAATAATCTTGCTGCTAAGGTTCAAAATATACAAGATTTTGTTGTACATGCTCCTATGTCTGAACCTAGAATTCCTATCCCAGAGTTTTTTTCTGGAGATAGATCTAGTTTTCTGAATTTTAGGAACAATTGCAAGTTGTTTCTTTCTTTGAAATCTCGCTCCTCTGGAGACCCTGCTCAGCAAGTCAAAATTGTTATATCTTTCCTGCGGGGTGACCCTCAGAATTGGGCATTTGCATTGGCACCAGGGGATCCTGCGTTGCTCAATGTGGATGCGTTTTTTTCTGGCATTGGGTTTGCTCTATGAGGAACCTAACCTAGAGATTCAGGCTGAAAAAGCTTTATTGGCTCTCTCTCAGGGGCAAGATGAAGCAGAAATATATTGGCAGAAATTTCGGAAATGGTCGGTGCTTACTCAGTGGAATGAGTGCGCCCTGGCTGCAAGATTCAGAGATGGCCTTTCTGAGGCCATTAAAGATGTCATGGTGGGGTTCCCTGCGCCTACAGGTCTGAATGAGTCTATGACTATGGCTATTCAGATCGATCTGCGTTTACGGGAGCGCAAACCTGTGCACCATTTGGCGGTGTCTTCTGAACAGGCACCTGAGACAATGCAATGTGATAGAATTCAGTCCAGAAGTGAACGGCAAAACTATAGGCGGAAAAATGGGTTGTGTTTTTATTGTGGTGATTCAGCTCATGTTATATCAGCATGCTCTAAACGCACAAAAAAGGTTGATAAGTCTGTTGCCATTAGTACTTTACAGTCTAAGTTCATTCTGTCTGTGACTCTGATTTGTTCATTATCAGCCATTTCCGTCGATGGCTATGTGGATTCAGGCGCTGCCCTGAGTCTTATGGATTGGTCATTTGCCAACCGCTGTGGGTTTAGTCTGGAGCCTCTGGAAGTCCTTATTCCTTTGAAAGGAATTGACTCTACACCTTTGGCTATGAATAAACCTCAGTACTGGACACAAGTGACCATGCGTATGACTCCAGTTCATCAGGAGGTGATTCGCTTCCTGGTACTGTATAATTTACATGATGTCTTAGTGCTTGGTCTGCCATGGTTACAAACTCATAACCCAGTCTTGGACTGGAAAACGATGTCTGTGTTAAGCTGGGGATGTCAGGGGGTTCATGATGATGCACCTCCGATTTCTATCGCTTCATCTACTCCTTCTGAGGTTCCGGTATTTTTGTCTGATTATCGGGATGTTTTTGAGGAGCCTAAGCTCAATTCGCTTCCTCCTCACAGGGATTGCGATTGTGCTATAGATTTGATTCCAGGCAGTAAATTTCCTAAAGGTCGTTTGTTCAATCTGTCAGTGCCAGAGCATACTGCTATGCGGGATTATGTTAAGGAGTCCTTGGAAAAGGGACATATCCGTCCATCTTCGTCCCCTTTGGGAGCAGGTTTTTTTTTTGTGGCCAAAAAAGATGGTTCCTTGAGGCCTTGTATAGATTACCGTCTTTTGAATAAGATTACAGTTAAATATCAGTATCCTTTGCCATTGTTGACTGATTTGTTCGCTCGCATTAAGGGGGCTAAATGGTTCACTAAGATTGATCTTCGGGGCGCGTATAATCTTGTGCGGATAAAGCAGGGTGATGAGTGGAAAACTGCATTTAATACGCCTGAGGGCCATTTTGAGTATTTGGTGATGCCTTTTGGACTTTCTAATGCTCCTTCTGTCTTCCAGTCCTTTATGCACGATATTTTCCGTGAATATCTGGATAAATTTATGATTGTGTATTTGGATGATGTTTTGGTTTTTTCGGATGACTGGGAGTCCCATATTCAGCAGGTCAGGAAGGTGTTTCAGGTCCTGCGGGCCAATTCTTTGTTTGTAAAAGGTTCAAAGTGTCTCTTTGGAGTCCAGAAGATTTCTTTTTTGGGGTATATTTTTTCCCCTTCTACTATTGAGATGGATCCCGTCAAGGTTCAGGCTATTTGTGACTGGACGCAGCCTACATCTCTTAAGAGTCTACAGAAGTTCTTGGGCTTTGCTAATTTTTATCGTCGTTTCATAACTAATTTTTCTAGTGTTGTTAAGCCTTTGACGGATTTGACTAAGAAGGGTGCTGATGTTGCTGATTGGTCTCCTGCGGCGGTGGAGGCCTTTCAGGAACTTAAGCGCCGGTTTTCTTCTGCTCCTGTGTTGCGTCAGCCAGATGTTTCGCTTCCTTTTCAGGTTGAGGTTGATGCTTCCGAGATTGGAGCGGGGGCGGTTTTGTCACAGAGAAGCTCCGATTGCTCAGTGATGAAGCCTTGTGCGTTCTTTTCTAGAAAGTTTTCGCCCACTGAGCGGAATTATGATGTTGGTAATCGGGAGCTTTTGGCCATGAAGTGGGCATTTGAGGAGTGGCGTCATTGGCTTGAGGGTGCTAGACATCGTGTGGTGGTCTTGACTGATCACAAAAATCTGATTTACCTTGAGTCTGCCAAGCGTCTGAATCCTAGACAGGCTCGTTGGTCACTGTTTTTCTCCCGTTTTGATTTTGTGGTTTCATACCTGCCAGGTTCAAAGAATGTGAAGGCGGATGCTCTTTCTAGGAGTTTTGTGCCTGACTCCCCTGGAAATTCTGAGCCCACTGGTATCCTTAGGGATGGGGTGATTTTGTCGGCTGTCTCCCCAGACTTGCGACGTGCTTTGCAGGAGTTTCAGGCGGATAAACCTGATCGTTGTCCGCCTGAAAGACTATTTGTTCCGGATAATTGGACCAGTAGAGTCATCTCCGAGGTCCATTCTTCTGCGTTGGCAGGTCATCCTGGAATATTTGGTACTAGAGACTTGGTGGCCAGGTCTTTTTGGTGGCCTTCCTTGTCGAGGGATGTGCGTTCTTTTGTGCAGTCTTGTGAAGTTTGCGCTCGGGCTAAGCCTTGCTGTTCTCGGGCCAGTGGATTGTTGTCACCTTTGCCTATTCCGAAGAGGCCTTGGACGCACATTTCCATGGACTTTATTTCGGATCTCCCTGTCTCTCAAAAAATGTCCGTCATCTGGGTTGTGTGTGACCGCTTTTCTAAGATGGTTCATCTGGTACCCTTGCCTAAGTTGCCTTCCTCCTCTGAGTTGGTCCCTCTGTTTTTTCAGAACGTGGTTCGTTTGCATGGGATTCCGGAGAACATCGTTTCTGACAGGGGATCCCAGTTTGTGTCTAGATTTTGGCGGACGTTCTGTGCTAAGATGGGCATTGATTTGTCCTTTTCGTCTGCATTCCATCCTCAGACGAATGGCCAGACGGAACGAACTAATCAGACCTTGGAAACTTATTTAAGGTGTTTTGTTTCTGCTGATCAAGATGACTGGGTTACCTTTTTGCCGCTTGCCGAATTTGCCCTTAATAATCGGGCTAGTTCTGCTACCTTGGTTTCTCCTTTCTTTTGTAATTCGGGGTTTCATCCTCGTTTTTGCTCTGGTCAGGTGGAGCCTTCTGATTGTCCTGGAGTGGACATGGTGGTGGATAGGTTGCATCAGATTTGGAGTCATGTGGTGGACAATTTGAAGTTGTCCCAGGAGAGGGCTCAGCAGTTTGCTAATCGCCGTCGCCGCGTGGGTCCTCGACTTCGTGTTGGGGACTTGGTGTGGTTGTCTTCTCGTTTTGTTCCTATGAAGGTCTCTTCTCCTAAGTTCAAGCCTCGGTTCATCGGTCCCTATAGGATCTTGGAAATTCTTAACCCTGTGTCGTTTCGTTTGGATCTCCCGGCATCGTTTGCTATTCATAATGTGTTCCATCGGTCGTTGTTGCGGAAGTATGAGGTACCTGTTGTTCCTTCGCTTGAGCCTCCTGCTCCGGTGCTGGTGGAGGGAGAATTGGAGTATGTTGTGGAGAAGATCTTGGATTCTCGTGTTTCCAGATGGAAACTCCAATATTTGGTCAAGTGGAAGGGTTATGGTCAGGAGGATAATTCTTGGGAGGTTGCCTCTGATGTTCATGCTGCTGATTTGGTCCGTGCATTTCATAGGGCTCATCCTGGTCGCCCTGGTGGTTCTCGTGAGGGTTCGGTGACCCCTCCTCAAGGGGGGGGTACTGTTGTGGATTCTGTTTTTGGGCTCCCTCTGGTGGTTACAGATGGTACTGGGTGACTTGTGTTCTCTGCGGTCTCTGGTGTCCACCTGTTCTATCAGGATATGGGAGTTTCCTATTTAACCTGGCTTTCTTGTCATTTCCTCGCCGGCTATCAATGTAATCAGTGTGTCTTGTTACCTCTGCTTCCCGCTTCTGTATTCTTCAGGACAAGCTAAGTTTTTGATTTTCCTGTTCCACGTTTTGCTTAATTTTTGTCTTAGTCCAGCTTGCAGATATGTGATTCCTTTTTGCTGGTTGCTCTAGTGGGCTGATATTACTCCTCATGTTCCATGAGTTGGAACATGAGTTCAAGTAATTTCAGGATGGTTTTTTGTAGGGTTTTTCGCTGACCGCGCAGTTCACTTTTGTATCCTCTGCTATCTAGTTTTAGCGGGCCTCATTTTGCTGAATCTGTTTTCATAACTACGTATGTGCTTTCCTCTCATTTCACCGTCATTACATGTGGGGGGCTGCTATTTCTGTGGGGTGTTTCTCTGGAGGCAAGAGAGGTCTGTGTTTCTTCTAATAGGGAAAGTTAGTTCTTCGGCTGGCGCGAGACGTCTAGAATCATCGTAGGCACGTTCCCCGGCTACAGCTAGTTGTGTGTTGAGGTTCAGGATCGCGGTCAGCTCAGTTTCCATCACCCTAGAGCTTGTTTTGTTTGTTGTGCTTGTCCTTTTGTGATCCCCTGCCATTGGGGCTATAAGACCAAAATGCTCAGGTGGCATTTGCAAGCCTATAGCAGTCCTAATTGTTTTTACAACTCCTTTTTCTAATCTCAATTCCTCATGGGAGTATAGATCGAGTCCTGCTGCCTGTGGGGTAGCTCTATATGGTCCTAGAGCTCCTGACTCCAATTCCCAATAGACTACTGTTTGTTCTGAGGTCATGGCTTTTAAAGGCATGATCTGCAGATTTGGGGTAATCATTTGCATAAGTGGGGTTTCTTGTTGTCCAATTGGTCGATTGTTAAGAATATTAAGAACCTCATTCAAATTTTTTCTCCACCCTTTATAGGTCCCACTGCCTAGTTTCTTTAATTGCTCTTTCAATAATCCTTTCATCCGTTCAACCAAACCATTGAATGTGAAAAATCCACTCAATATTATGCTCTGAGCAAAATTCTGCAACTTTCCTATTTTTGAAGTGACTTCCATTATCACTTTGAATCTGTATTGGGATACCATAGTACAATACCATTGTTTCCAAAGTCTTAATAGTACTGTTAGCGTTGGCTATCTTACAGGGACAAACCAACATATACCCAGAATACGTATCAACAGCCGTGCATACGTATACACATCTTCCATCTTGTGGAAGAGGGCCAATGTAGTCCATTTGCCAAATTTGCACAGGAAGTTTTCCTCGAGCTATCTGGCCTCTCACCACAAGAGGAATTGGTCTCTGTTGTGAATGTTGGCATACTGGACACTTCATGATGGTTTCCTTTATCAAATCTAACCTGATGGGCACCCCTCTGGTCTGTGCCCATTGGTAAGTAGCTTTTTCTCCCAGGTGTCCACATTTCTGGTGTGCCCACTGAGTCAATCCGAGCAGTCCCTCAGTGGTGTCAGTGTTTATACTGGATTCAGCAACAGATATCTTGGAATGTTCATCTGCTACTGAGTTGAAGTCTTTCCAGTGTATCTGAAGCACAATGAGCATCAACATGAAATACAGTCACTTTAATTCTTTGTACAATTGCCCAGATATCTTGCCACAACTATTTTCCCCATACTTCTTTGCTATATATTTTCCAATCATTTTGAGCCCAAGTTGGTATCCATGTGGTCAACCCATTTGATACTGACCATGAGTCAGTATACAGATGGTATTCACTCAGTGACTCTTGCCTTAAAACACTATAAATCGCATATAGTTCTGCATATTGACTACTCTTTCCTTCTCCAGTGGTCACCAGCATCCTGTTACTTGTAGGCTGGTAGCCCACTGCCTTCCACACACGGTTGTTACCTTGGTACGTAGCTGAACCATCTGTAAACCAGGCATGCTTCTTCAGTTCAGAAGTCAATAGTTCATTTTACTGGGGATTCTTGAATTGATTTCCCTATCTCCTGTGACTGAAGTCCCGTAGGGACTTTGCTTACCTTCTCATGCAATGTTGAGACTCCACTAACTCCTTGTTTAGCTCTGTCTTGAATGTACCATTTCCACTTTATTACTGATGATTCCTGGGCATGTCCTATGCGATGGGTTTTTGGGGAACTACATACCCATTGCATAATTGGAATCTCTGGCCTTATAGTTACCTCATGTCCTACTGTTAATTGCTCTGTGTCAATTAATGCCCAGTAACATGCCAGTAACTGACACTCAAAGGGGGTATAACGTTGGGCCGCATCAGGCAATTTCTTATTCCAGAACCCCAAGGGTACTTTATTTTTTCCCTGCTTTTGCCACAAACTCCAATTGGCATACATTTCTTGCACTGATACATTTAGTTCCATAGGCTCATCATTAGGGTTGAGCGACCTTGACCTTTTTAGAGTCGAGCCGTATTTCGCGAAACCCGACTATCTTAGAAGTCGAGTCGAGTGGAATCGGCCGATTATCGCGAAAAGTCGGGCATCGCCCGAAACACGAAACCCAATGCAAGTCAATGGGGGAGCATAGTCGGCAGTGAGTGGAGGCCAGGAAAACACCTACACTGCCCATTTTAATGGCAAAAACATCCATTCTTGTTACAGAAGCTTGTCAATCGTAATTTACCTTATAATAATTGGAAGGCATTTGAAATTGGGGGTCATTTGGCTAAAGTTGTGGGGGGTAGGGCTGGTTCAAGTAATTAGTGGGCTCAGGAAATCTGGAACACGTCACGGCAGTGGAGCAGGGAGAGGTAAGTATTTAAACTTTGCAAGTGCTGTGATCCTGAGCAAGCAGGGGGGGCCCACTCGTTGGCATTGGCACTGGCACAGGGCCCCTCAAAGTACAGCGGTGTGTTTGCACGGCGGGGGCGCCTCCCACCGGCAGTGACACTTTTGCGTACTATGAGAGGCCCTGTGCCAGTGACGTCGCCAACTAGTATTCCTCCCCCCACCTGATGAAGGAACCTGCACTTTCATCTGCACCTTCCTCTTTGTCCCCGTGTAAGGTGGTATGGTATGCGGGAAGAGGAACCTGACTTTCAGCAGGGTCACAATCTTGCTGTGTAGCGTGCACGGGGAATGTTGCGTTATGGGTCAATGTACCAGCAGACTCATCTATCACTGGCTGGGCAATGGGCAGGATGAGGAGGAAACACAGATATAGGCCCAAAGAATAAAGTTGGCTAAATGCAGTTCAAAATTGGTAACACAGGACTAACCAGGGGGCATTGCAGTGGAGGACAACTGGAATGAGAGGCTGACACAGAGAGTAGGCCCAAATCAGTAAGTAGTCGAAATGCAGTTCAAAATTGGCAACCGTAGTAAACAGGCGGCACAGCTTTGTTCAGTGGAGGAGAACAGCAAGGAGTGGCAGACACCGATAGTAGGCCCCAACCCAACTAGTAGGCCAAATGCAGTCTAACATTAACAACTACTTAACGAGAGCCTGAAAATGGAATTTCAGGACAGGAAACCAGGAGAACAGCAAGGAGCGGCAGACACTGTTAGTAGGCCCAAACCAACTAGTACGCCAAATGCAGTTAGTAACATAGTAACATAGTTAGTAAGGCCGAAAAAAGACATTTGTCCATCCAGTTCAGCCTATATTCCATCATAATAAATCCCCAGATCTACGTCCTTCTACAGAACCTAATTGTATGATACAATATTGTTCTGCTCCAGGAAGACATCCAGGCCTCTCTTGAACCCCTCGACTGAGTTCGCCATCAGTTGTTCCATTTAACCACTATTTAACAAGAGCCTGAAGATAGAAGCTCAGGAAAGGCAACCTGGAGAACACCTTGGAGTGGAACACACCGTCTCTACACCCCATACCAAATGTGTAGGCCTAATGCAGTGTAGTTTCCAACAACTACTAAACGAGAGCATTATGATTGAAGCAATGGAGAGGAAACCTGGGGAACACCTTGGAGTGGAACACACCGTCTCTCAACACCCCATACCCAATTTGTAGGCCTAATGCAGTGTAGTTTCCAACAACTACTAAACGAGAGCATTAAGATCGAAGCAATGGCGAGGAAACCTGGGGAACACCTTGGAGTGGAACACACCGTCTCTACACCCCATACCCAATTTGTAGGCCTAATGCAGTGTAGTTTTCTACAACTACTAAACGAGAGTCGGAAGACCGAAGCAATGTGGACGAAACCTGGGGAACACCTTGGAGTGTAACACACCATTTCTCTACACCCCATACCCAATTTGTAGGCCTAAGGCAGTGTAGTTTCCAACAACTACTAAACGAGAGCATTAAGATTGAAGCAATGGAGAGGAAACCTGGGGAACACCTTGGAGTTGAACACACCGTCCCTACACCCCATACCAAATGTGTAGGCCTAATGCAGTGTAGTTTCCAACAACTACTAAACGAGAGCATTAAGATTGAAGCAATGGAGAGGAAACCTGGGGAACACCTTGGAGTTGAACACACCGTCTCTACACCCCATACCAAATGTGTAGGCCTAATACAGTGTAGTTTCCAACAACTACTAAACGAGAGCATTAAGGTTGAAGCAATGGAGAGGAAACCTGGGGAACACCTTGGAGTTGAACACACCGTCTCTACACCCCATACCCAATTTGTAGGCCTTATGCAGTGTAGTTTTCACCAACTACTAAACGAGAGTAGGAAGATCGAAGCAATGTGGACAAAACCTGGGGCACACCTTGTGGCGGCAGACACCGTAAGTAGGCCCTACCAAAGTTGTAGCCCCAATGCAGTTTTAAAATTCCTAGAGGCTGAAAACAAGACTATTGACGCTCAGCTTTTTTCAAAGGAACACAGCTGAATTGAGTGGCACAGACAGACACAGGTAGTAGGCCTTAAACCAAAAATGTGGCTCACTGCAGCTTAAAAAAGGTTACAGGGGTACCCAGGCTGCATTGCTCTGGGCAGTGGAGGACAATTTCAATAGTTGACCGCAGACAGACTTTGTACACCTACTATTAAAAAAAGGATGCTCTATGCAATAAAAAATAGGTTCCAGGGGTACACGGGCAGCAGTGGTCTGGTCAGTGTAGGAGTAGTAGAAAGAACGGGCCGCAGACAGGCTTCGAAGGCCTAACATAAAAAAATATTGGACTGTAGGCACTTTAACATTGGTTCCAGGGGTACACGGGCAGCAGTAGACTGGTCAGTGTAGTAGTAGTAGAAAGAACGGGCCGCAGACAGCCTTCGAAGGCCTAACATAAAAAAATATTGGGCTGTAGGCACTTTTAAATAGGATCCAGGGGTACACAGGCAGCAGTAGACAGGTCAGTGGAGGCCTAGTGGAAGGAGGGACCGCAGACTGGCTTCGAAGGCCTAACATAATTAAATTGGACAGGCTGTAGGCACTTTATAATTGGTTCCAGGAGTACACGGGCAGCAGTAGACAGGTCAGTGTAGTAGTAGTTGAAAGAACGGGCCGCAGACAGGCTTCGAAGGCCTAACATAATTAAATTGGACAGGCTGTAGGCACTTTATAATTGGTTCCAGGAGTACACGGGCAGCAGTGGTCTGGTCAGTGTAGGAGTAATAGAAAGAACGGGCCGCAGACAGTCTTCGAAGGCCTAACATAAAAAAATATTGGACTGTAGGCACTTTAACATTGGTTCCAGGGGTACACGGGCAGCAGTAGACTGGTCAGTGTAGTAGTAGGAGAAAGAACGGGCCGCAGACAGGCTTCGAAGGCCTAACATAAAAAAATATTGGGCTGTAGGCACTTTTAAATAGGTTCCAGGGGTACACATGCAGCAGTAGACTGGTCAGTGTAGTAGTAGTAGAAAGAATGGGCCGCAGACAGGCTTCGAAGGCCTAACATAATAAAATTGGGCTGGCTGTAGGCAATTTAAAATTGGTTCCAGGGGTACACGGGCAGCAGTGGTTTGGTCAGTGGAGGCCTAGTGAAAGGAGGGACCGCAGACAGGCTTCGAAGGCCTAACATAATAACATGGGCTGGCTGTAGGCAATTTATGATTGGTTCCAGGGTTACACGGGCAGCAGTGGTCTGGTCAGTGGAGGCCTAGTGGAAGGAGGGACCGCAGACAGGCTTCGAAGGCCTAACATAATAAAATGGGCTGGCTGTAGGCAATTTATGATTTGTTCCAGGGGTACACGGGCAGCAGTGGTCTGGTCAGTGGAGGCCTAGTGGAAGGAGGGACCGCAGACAGGCTTCGAAGGCCTAACATAATTAAATTGGACAGGCTGCAGGCACTTTATAATTGGTTCCAGGAGTACACGGGCAGCAGTAGACAGGTCAGTGTAGTAGTAGTTGAAAGAACGGGCCGCAGACAGGCTTCGAAGGCCTAACATAATTAAATTGGACAGGCTGTAGGCACTTTATAATTGGTTCCAGGAGTACACGGGCAGCAGTAGACAGGTCAGTGGAGGCCTAGTGGAAGGAGGGACCGCAGACAGGCTTCGAAGGCCTAACATAATAAAATGGGCTGGCTGTAGGCAATTTAAAATTGGTTCCAGGGGTACATGGGCAGCAGTGGTCTAATCAGTGGAGGCCTAGTGGAAGGAGGGACCGCAGACAGGCTTCGAAGGCCTAACATAATAAATTAGGGCTGTGGGCACTTTAACATTGGTTCCAGGGGTACACGGGCAGCAGTAGACTGGTCAGTGGAGGCCTAGTGGAAGGAGGGACCGCAGACAGGCTTCGAAGGCCTAACATAATAAATTAGGGCTGTAGGCACTTTAACATTGGTTCCAGGGGAACACGGGCAGCAGTAGACAGGTCAGTGGAGGCCTAGTGGAAGGAGGGACCGCAGACAGGCTTCGAAGGCCTAACATAATAAAATGGGCTGGCTGTAGGCAATTTATGATTGGTTCCAGGGGTACACGGGCAGCAGTGATCTGGTCAGTGGAGGCCTAGTGGAAGGAGGGACCGCAGACAGGCTTCGAAGGCCTAACATAATAACATGGGCTGGCTGCAGGCAATTTATGATTGGTTCCAGGGGTACACGGGCAGCAGTGGTCTGGTCAGTGGAGGCCTAGTGGAAGGAGGGACCGCAGAGAGGCTTTGAAGGCCTAACATAATAAAATGGGCTGGCTGTAGGCACTTTATGATTGGTTCCAGGGGAACACGGGCAGCAGTAGACAGGTCAGTGGAGGCCTAGTGGAAGGAGGGACCGCAGACAGGCTTCGAAGGCCTAACATAATAAAATGGGCTGGCTGTAGGCAATTTATGATTGGTTCCAGGGGTACACGGGCAGCAGTGGTCTGGTCAGTGGAGGCCTAGTGGAAGGAGGGACTGCAGACAGGCTTCGAAGGCCTAACATAATAACATGGGCTGGCTGTAGGCAATTTATGATTGGTTCCAGGGGTACACGGGCAGCAGTGGTCTGGTCAGTGGAGGCCTAGTGGAAGGAGGGACCGCAGACAGGCTTCGAAGGCCTAACATAATAAAATGGGCTGGCTGTAGGCACTTTATGATTGGTTCCAGGGGTACATGGGCAGCAGTAGACAGGTCAGTGGAGGCCTAGTGGAAGGAGGGACCGCAGACAGGCTTCGAAGGCCTAACATAATAACATATGGCTGTAGGCACTTTATAATTGGTTCCAGGGGTACACGGGCAGCAGTAGACAGGTCAGTGTAGTAGTAGTTGAAAGAACGGGCCGCAGACAGGCTTCGAAGGCATAACATAATTAAATTGGGCTGGCTGTAGGCAATTTAAAATTGGTTCCAGGGGTACACAGGCAGCAGTGGTCTGGTCAGCGGAGGCCGATTGTAATGAGTGTCTGCCAGTTAGTAGTCCAAAACAATAAATAAATGTGAATGTCTCGCATTAAAACAAAACGAAAACACTAAAGGGTGCAATCATTAGGTACAGGGGTGGGATCCTCTGCGTAGTTTCAGACCTACTAATTTAGCGCAAAGTATTTACTGTGGTAAATAGAGGACACTGCCCCTGACTATGTTAAGTACCATCATACATGTCAACACAATGGTATTGTCAGTGGCAGGAATGGAAGGATGTCAGCGCATAGACTAAACATTGGTGGAAGTGTGAGAGATAACTGTGGAAGTGGTAGAGCAATGTTTGACCTGGGGGTGGGTGAACTCTCTTGTGGCCGGAGGTACAGGCCCAGAGCCCCTCATGTTAAAACAGTGTGTCTGACGTTGGGTGCGCACCACCACCGCCAGAGACACTTTATTTTACTATGAGGGACCCAGTGGCACTGCCGTCGACCAAAAGCGGGCACATCCACCTCTTCAGACAAACAGCACTCTCACGGGTGCTTGCGCCAAGTCGCGATACCACGGCCCCGTGTGGGGAGTTTGGCCATTTAGGGAGGTGTAAACATGTCGTATGCTGGACAATCAGCTGCAGCAAATTAGACATTAGAAAAGTAATTCACAGTAGTCCACAGGCAAGAGCTTTTCATAGGAAAGCTAGGTGTCGGCCGGGCAAGGTGGGGCAAAAGAATTCGAAATCCAGTTGTGGTTCATTTTAATGAATGTTAGATCATCAACATTTTGGGTAGCCAGACGAGTCCTTTTTTCGGTTAATATTGAACCTGCAGCACTGAATACTCTTTCTGATAGGACACTAGCTGCCGGGCAAGCAAGCTCCTGCAATGCATATTCTGCCAATTCTGGCCAGGTGTCTAATTTGGATGCCCAGTAATCAAATGGGAATGACGGTTGAGGGAGAACATCGATAAGTGATGAAAAATAGTTTGTAACCATACTGGACAAATGTTGTCTCCTGTCACTTTCAATTGATGCAGCAGTACCTGTCCTGTCTGCGGTCATAGCAAAATCACTCCACAACCTGGTCAGAAAACCCCTCTGTCCAACCACTTCTGATGTGTGCACCCCTAACACTCCTGGTCTGCTGCCCCCTGGAGCTCGTGTGAGAACGATCACGTGCGCTGTGTGCTGGGAATGCCTGAAGCAAACGGTCAACAAGAGTTGATTGTTTGGTTGCTAATATTAGTTCCAAGTTCTCATGTGGCATAATATTTTGCAATTTGCCGTTATAGCGAGGATCAAGGAGGCAGGCCAACCAGTAATCGTCATCGTTCATCATTTTAGTAATGCGTGTGTCCCTTTTGAGGATACGTAAGGCATAATCCGCCATGTGGGCCAAAGTTCCAGTTGTCAAATCTGCGGTTGTGATTGGTTGAGGGGCAGTTTCAGGCAAATCTACGTCACTTGTGTCCCTCAAAAAACCAGAACCCGGCCTTGCCACGCAACCAATTTCCAGTGCCCCCGGGAAAGCTTCCTCATTAAAAATATACTCATCCCCATCATCCTCCTCGTCCTCCACCTCCTCTTCGCCCGCTAACTCGTCCTGTACACTGAACTGTCCAGACAATGGCTGACTGTCATCAAGGCTTTCCTCTTCCTCTGGTGCAGACGCCTGATCCTTTATGTGCGTCAAACTTTGCATAAGCAGACACATTAGGGGGATGCTCATGCTTATTATGGCGTTGTCTGCACTAACCAGCCGTGTGCATTCCTCAAAACACTGAAGGACTTGTATCTTCGACCACTGCACACCTGACAACTCCATGTCTGCCATCCTACTGCCTGCCCGTGTATGTGTATCCTCCCACAAAAACATAACAGCCCGCCTCTGTTCGCACAGTCTCTGAAGCATGTGCAGTGTTGAGTTCCACCTTGTTGCAACGTCTATGATTAGGCGATGCTGGGGAAGGTTCAAAGACCGCTGATAGGTCTGCATACGGCTGGAGTGTACAGGCGAACGGCGGATATGTGAGCAAAGTCCACGCACTTTGAGGAGCAGGTCGGAGAACCCAGGATAAGTTTTCAATAAGCACTGCACCACCAGGTTTAAGGTGTGAGCCAGGCAAGGAATGTGTTTTAGTTGGGAAAGGGAGATAGCAGCCATGAAATTCCTTCCGTTATCACTCACTACCTTGCCTGCCTCAAGATCTACTGTGCCCAGCCACGACTGCGTTTCTTGCTGCAAGGACTCGGACAGAACTTCCGCGGTGTGTCTGTTGTCGCCCAAACACTTCATAGCCAATACAGCCTGCTGACGCTTGCCAGTAGCTGGCCAATAATGGGACAACTGGTGTGCAACAGTGTCAGCTGCGGATGGAGTGGTTGGCCGACTGCGGTCTGTGGAAGAGCTGTCGCTTCTGCAGGAGGACGAGGAGGAGGGGGTGCGAACGCCTACAGCCAACTGTTTCCTAGACCGTGGGCTAGGCACAACTGACCCGAAATTGATGTCCCCTGTGGACCCTGCATCCACCACATTCACCCAGTGTGCCGTGTTGGACACGTAACGTCCCTGGCCATGCCTACTGGTCCATGCATCTGTAGTCAGGTGCACCTTTGTACTCACAGATTGCCTGAGTGCATGGACGATGCGCTGTTTAACATGCTGGTGCAGGGCTGGGATGGCTTTTCTGGAAAAAAAAGTGTCGACTGGGTAGCTTGTAGCGTGGTTCAGCGTACTCCATCAGGGCTTTGAAAGCTTCGCTTTCAACTAACCGGTAGGGCATCATCTCTAACGAGATTAGTCTAGCTATGTGGGCGTTAACACTCTGTGTACGCGGATGCGAGGATAAGTACTTCCTTTTTCTAACCAGAGTCTCATGTAGGGTGAGCTGGACTGGAGAGCTGGAGATCGTGGAACTAGCGGGTGTGCCGGTGGACATGGCAGACTGAGAGACGGTTGGAGACGGTATTGTTTCCGCCGGTGCCCTAGATGCAATATTTCCTCCTACAAAACTGGTGATTCCCTGACCCTGACTGCTTTTGGCTGGCAAAGAAACCTGCACAGATACTGCCGGTGGTGCGGAAAATGGTGGCCTTACAGTGACGGAAGGGATGTTGCGTTGCTGACTAGCTTCATTGGCCGAGGGTGCTACAACCTTAAGGGACGTTTGGTAGTTAGTCCAGGCTTGAAAATGCATGGTGGTTAAATGTCTATGCATGCAACTTGTATTGAGACTTTTCAGATTCTGACCTCTGCTTAAGCTAGTTGAACATTTTTGACAGATGACTTTGCGCTGATCAATTGGATGTTGTTTAAAAAAATGCCAGACTGCACTCTTCCTAGCATCGGATCCCTTTTCAGGGATTGCAGACTGAGCTTTAACCGGATGGCCACGCTGTCCTCCAACAGGTTTTGGCTTTGTCATGCGTTTTGGGCCAGATACGGGCCCGGCAGATGGAACCTGTTGCGATGTTGATGCCTGCTGCGGCCCCTCCTCCACCTCCGCTTCTGAACTACTGCCGCCTGCACCCTGTTCTCCCAATGGCTGCCAATCGGGGTCAACAACTGGGTCATCTATTACCTGCTCTTCTAGCTCGTGTGCAACTTCGTCTGTGTCACCGTGTCGGTCGGTGGTATAGCGTTCGTGACGGGGCAACATAGTCTCATCAGGGTCTGATTGTGGATCAGTACCCTGAGAGGGCAATGTTGTGGTCTGAGTCCAAGGACCAGCATAGTAGTCTGGCTGTGGCTGTGCATCAGTGCACTCCATGTCAGAATCTACTTGTAATGGGCATGGCCTGTTAAGTGTTTCACTTTCTAAGCCAGGGACGGTATGTGTAAAGAGCTCCATGGAGTAACCCGTTGTGTCGCCTGCTGCATCCTTCTCTCTTGTTGTTGTTTTTGCTGAAGAGGACAAGGAAGCGACTTGTCCCTGACCGTGAACATCCACAAGCGACGCACTGCTTTTACATTTACCAGTTTCAGAAGAGGAGGCAAAAGAGCTAGAGGCTGAGTCTGCAATGTAAGCCAAAACTTGCTGTTGCTGCTCCGGCTTTAAAAGCGGTTTTCCTACTCCCAGAAAAGAGAGCGTTCGAGGCCTTGTGTAGCCAGACGACGAACCTGGCTCCACAGCTCCAGACTTAGGTGGAATATTTTTTTTCCCACGACCACCTGATGCTCCACTACCACTACCATCATTACCAGCTGACAATGAACGCCCACGGCCACAACCTCTTGCACCAGACTTCCTCATTGTTTTAAAAACTTAACCAAAGTAACATTATTTGTTGCTGTCAAACAACTTACACGGTGAGCTATAACTTCAGTATGATTTCAATATCCCTTTACAGGTTGGTGAGACCACAAGGAAAATCAGGCACAATGTTACACACTCTGTTTTCTGTGGCACCAAATCACAGAGATGACACACACGCAGGACTGTCACTCAAGCACAAATGTCAATATTAATCTCCCACTGATTTTTTTTTTTTTTTCAGGGAGACTTTAGAAACAAAATAAAATAAAATGATTTTTTCAGGGAGAATTTAGAAACCAAATAAAAAAAAAAAGGCTTTCTATGGCCCACTGAGTGAGCGATGGCACACACAGGAGTCAGGAGTGGCACACAAGCAGAGGCCAATATTTATCTCCCACTGAATGATTTATTGATTTTTTCAGGTAGAATTTAGAACCCAAATCAAGCAAAAAAATAAATAGGCTTTCTATGGCCCACAATTTGAGAGAGAGAGAGAGATGGCACACCCATGAGTCAAGACTGGCACACAAGCAGAAAGGGCAATATTAATCTCCCACCTTTTTTTTTTTTTTTTCTGGGAGACTTTAGAAACAAAATAAAATAAAATGATTTTTTCAGGAAGAATTTAGAAACCAAATAAAATAAAATGATTTTTTCAGGGAGAATTTAGAAACCAAAAAAAAAAAAATAGGCTTTCTATGGCCCACTGAGTGAGAGATGGCACACACAGGAGTCAGGAGTGGCACACAAGCCCAGAGGCCAATATTTTTCTCCCACCGATTGATGTAGTGATTTTTTCAGGTAGATTTTAGAACCTAAATCAAGCAAAAAAATAAATAGGCTTTCTATGGCCCACAATTTGAGAGAGAGAGAGAGAGAGAGAGAGAGAGATGGCACACCCAGGAGTCAAGACTGGCACACAAGCAGAAAGGGCAATATTAATCTCCCACTGTTTTTTTTTTTTTTTTTCAGGGAGACTTTAGAAACAAAATAAAATAAAATGATTTTTTCAGGAAGAATTTAGAAACCAAATAAAATAAAATGATTTTTTTCAGGGAGAATTTAGAAACCAAATAAAAAAAAAATAGGCTTTCTATGGCCCACTGAATGAGAGATGACACACACAGGAGTCAGGAGTGGCACACAAGCCCAGAGGCCAATATTTTTCTCCCACCGATTGATGTAGTGATTTTTTCAGGTAGATTTTAGAACCCAAATCAAGCAAAAAAATAAATAGGCTTTCTATGGCCCACTGAGTGAGAGATGGCACACACAGGAGTCAGGAGTGGCACACAAGCCCAGAGGCCAATATTTTTCTCCCACCGATTGATGTAGTGATTTTTTCAGGTAGATTTTAGAACCCAAATCAAGCAAAAAAATAAATAGGCTTTCTATGGCCCACTGAGTGAGAGATGGCACACACAGGAGTCAGGAGTGGCACACAAGCCCAGAGGCCAATATTTTTCTCCCACTGATTGATGTAGTGATTTTTTCAGGTAGAATTTGGAACCCAAATCAAGCAAAAAAATAAATAGGCTTTCTATGGCCCACTGAGTGAGAGATGGCACACACAGGAGTCAGGAGTGGCACACAAGCCCAGAGGCCAATATTTTTCTCCCACCGATTGATGTAGTGATTTTTTCAGGTAGATTTTAGAACCCAAATCAAGCAAAAAAATAAATAGGCTTTCTATGGCCCACTGAGTGAGAGATGGCACACACAGGAGTCAGGAGTGGCACACAAGCCAAGAGGCCAATATTTTTCTCCCACTGATTGATGTAGTGATTTTTTCAGGTAGAATTTAGAACCCAAATCAAGCAAAAAAATAAATAGGCTTTCTATGGCCCACTGAGTGAGAGATGGCACACACAGGAGTCAGGAGTGGCACACAAGCCCAGAGGCCAATATTTTTCTCCCACCGATTGATGTAGTGATTTTTTCAGGTAGATTTTAGAACCCAAATCAAGCAAAAAAATAAATAGGCTTTCTATGGCCCACTGAGTGAGAGATGGCACACACAGGAGTCAGGAGTGGCACACAAGCCCAGAGGCCAATATTTTTCTCCCACTGATTGATGTAGTGATTTTTTCAGGTAGAATTTAGAACCCAAATCAAGCAAAAAAATAAATAGGCTTTCTATGGCCCACTGAGTGAGAGATGGCACACACAGGAGTCAGGAGTGGCACACAAGCCCAGAGGCCAATATTTTTCTCCCACCGATTGATGTAGTGATTTTTTAAGGTAGATTTTAGAACCCAAATCAAGCAAAAAAATAAATAGGCTTTCAATGGCCCACTGAGTGAGAGATGGCACACACAGGAGTCAGGAGTGGCACACAAGCCCAGAGGCCAATATTTTTCTCCCACCGATTGATGTAGTGATTTTTTCAGGTAGAATTTAGAACCCAAATCAAGCAAAAAAATAAATAGGCTTTCTATGGCCCACTGAGTGAGAGATGGCACACACAGGAGTCAGGAGTGGCACACAAGCCCAGAGGCCAATATTTTTCTCCCACCGATTGATGTAGTGATTTTTTCAGGTAGATTTTAGAACCCAAATCAAGCAAAAAAATAAATAGGCTTTCTATGGCCCACTGAGTGAGAGATGGCACACACAGGAGTCAGGAGTGGCACACAAGCCCAGAGGCCAATATTTTTCTCCCACCGATTGATGTAGTGATTTTTTCAGGTAGATTTTAGAACCCAAATCAAGCAAAAAAATAAATAGGCTTTCTATGGCCCACTGAGTGAGAGATGGCACACACAGGAGTCAGGAGTGGCACACAAGCCCAGAGGCCAATATTTTTCTCCCACTGATTGATGTAGTGATTTTTTCAGGTAGATTTTAGAACCCAAATCAAGCAAAAAAATAAATAGGCTTTCTATGGCCCACTGAGTGAGAGATGGCACACACAGGGATGGCACTCTAGCAGAAATGCCAATCTTAATCTCCCACCAAAAAAAAATAAAAACAGGGACTGTCCTACAATTACTATCTCCCTGCAGTAATCTCAGCCAGGTATGGCAGGCAGCAATAAGGAGTGGACTGATGCACAAATTAAATAAAAAGTGTGGACAAACAAAAAAGATAGCTGTGCAGAAAGGAAGGAACAAGAGGATTTGTGCTTTGAAAAAAGCAGTTGGTTTGCACAGCGGCGTACACAGCAATGCAGCTATCAGGGAGCCTTCTAGGGCAGCCCAATGAGCTACAGCGCTGAGAAAAAAAAAATGTAGCTTCCACTGTCCCTGCACACCGAAGGTGGTGTTGGACAGTGGAAATCGCTACAGCACAAGCGGTTTGGTGGTTAATGGACCCTGCCTAACGCTATCCCTGCTTCTGACGAAGCGGCAGCAACCTCTCCCTAAGCTCAGATCAGCAGCAGTAAGATGGCGGTCGGCGGGAACGCCTCTTTATAACCCCTGTGACGCCGCAGACAGCAAGACAATCACTGCAATGCCCTTCTCTAAGATGGTGGGGACCAGGACCTATGTCATCACGCTGCCCACACTCTGCGTTCACCTTCATTGGCTGAGAAATGGCGCTTTTCGCGTCATTGAAACGCGACTTTGGCGCGAAACTCGCGTACCGCATGGCCGACCCCGCACAGGGGTCGGATCGGGTTTCATGAAACCCGACTTTGCCAAAAGTCGGCGACTTTTGAAAATGAACGACCCGTTTCGCTCAACCCTACTCATCATCTAATACTGGCCACAGATTTAGTGCTTTTTTCACTGCTTCTTGTGCTCTTTCAATGGCCATTTGTTGCTCTGTGCCCCATTTAAATTGGTGTTTCTTCCGTGTAACTTTGTACAGACGAGTGAGAATCTGGCCCAGGTGTGGAATATGTTGCTTCCAAAACCCAAAGAGATCTATAAACTGTTGTGTTTGTGTTTTGTCTTTGGGAATGGCAAAATCAAGAATCTTTTGTCTAGCTTTTGGTGTAATTTCTCTTTGTCCCTTGTTCCATTGGATACCAAGGAACTTTACTGTTTGTGCAGGTCCCTGGATCTTTGTGGGATTAATCTCCCACCCTTTATTCTTCATGTGTTCAATGAGTGCATCTAACCGATGTGCTACCTCAGCTTCAGTCTCCCCCTGTACCATGATGTCATCAATGTAGTGGGATATTTGTATGTGTGATGGAAAGGCAAATTCATCTAAATGTTCAGCTACAACCCGATGACAAATGGTGGGACTATGCAACCATCCCTGAGGAAGACGTGTGAAGGCATATTGTCTTCCCTTCCAGGTGAAAGCAAACTGATCCCAGTATTGCTTTTCAATAGGTATGGTAAAAAAATGCATTAGCTAAATCCAAAACACCATACCAAGTTCCTTTGTGTTTCTGTATCTGTTCAATTAGAGTAATGGTGTCAGGTACTGCAGCCATGAGGGGAGGTGTGCATTTGTTTAATTCCCTGTAATCCACAGTCATTCTCCATGAACCATCACTCTTTTTTACCGGCCACACGGGATTGTTCCATTCAGTAGTAGTAGTAGGCACAAGCACACCAGTCTCTAAAGGTACCGTTACACTAAACGACTTACCAACGATCACGACCAGCGATACGACCTGGCCGTGATCGTTGGTAAGTCGTTGTGTGGTCGCTGGGGAGCTGTCACACAGACAGCTCTCTCCAGCGACCAATGATCAGGGGAACGACTTCGGCATCGTTGAAACTGTCTTCAACGATGCCAAAGTCCCCGGGTAACCAGGGTAAACATCGGGTTACTAAGCGCAGGGCCGCGCTTAGTAACCCGATATTTACCCTGGTTACCATTGTAAAAGTTTTAAAAAAAAATCACTACATACTTACATTCTGATGGATATAATGGAACTAGAGAGAGTACAAAGGAGGGCAACAAAATTAATAAAGGGGATGGGAGAACTACAATACCCAGATAGATTAGTGAAATTAGGATTATTTAGTCTAGAAAAAAGACGACTGAGGGGCGATCTAATAACCATGTATAAGTATATAAGGGGACAATACAAATATCTCGCTGAGGATCTGTTTATACCAAGGAAGGTGACGGGCACAAGGGGGCATTCTTTGCGTCTGGAGGAGAGAAGGTTTTTCCACCAACATAGAAGAGGATTCTTTACTGTTAGGGCAGTGAGAATCTGGAATTGCTTGCCTGAGGAGGTGGTGATGGCGAACTCAGTGGAGGGGTTCAAGAGAGGCCTGGATGTCTTCCTGGAGCAGAACAATATTGTATCATACAATTATTAGGTTCTGTAGAAGGACGTAGATCTGGGGATTTATTATGATGGAATATAGGCTGAACTGGATGGACAAATGTCTTTTTTCGGCCTTACTAACTATGTTACTATGTTACTATGTTACTATGATGTCTGTCACGTCCCCCAGCTTCAGCTTCCCTGCACAGACTGTGTCAGTGCCAGCCGTAAAGCAGAGCCAGAGCACAGCGGTGCTTTCTCACAGTCAGTGCAGGGAATCTGATGCCGGGGGACGTGACAGACATCAGAATGTAAGTATGTAGTGTTTTTTTTTTACTTTTACAATGGTAACCAGGGTAAATATCGGGTTACTAAGCACGGCCCTGCGCTTAGTAACACGATGTTTACCCTGGTTACAAGTGAACACATCGCTGGATCGGCGTCACACACGCCGATCCAGTGATGACAGCGGGTGATCAGCGACCAAAAAAGGTCCTGATCATTCCCCACGACCAACGATCTCCCAGCAGGGGCTTGATCGTTGGTTGCTGTCACACATAACGAGATCGTTAGCGGGATCGTTGCTACGTCACAAAAAAACGTGACGTTGCAACGATATCGTTAACAATATCGTTATGTGTGAAGGTACCTTAACAAATTCTGAATTGTCTCACTGATCTCCTTATCCCCTCCCGGAATCCTATACTGTTTCATACTGATTATTTTTGAACTTGGAGGGATTTCTACTGGAGGCATTTTTATTTTCCCCACCATCAATGGAGCCATTTCAACGAAAGGCTTCACTGATAGTTGAGATGGTCGAGCCATTACTAAAGGGGGCACTCCAAATTGGTATTTGCCATCTGGTAATTGCAAAGTCATCCCTTTCAGCATGTCAATGCCAATTATATACTCTGGAATAGGAACAATCATTACAGGGTAAATTGCAGTAGGAAGATTTCCAACCTTTAATGATATTTTTGTCTGAACTGCCTCAATTTGCTTTCCTCCTAATCCTGTAATTATCACCTTGCGGCCACTGAATTGTTTTGGATTTCCATAAATTAAACTGGCCTCCGCCCCTGTATCTACCAAAGCTTTAACATGTTGCCTGTTTTTATTTTTCCAGTAAATTACCAAATCTTACATGAGGGCGTCTATCTGTTTGTGGGGCATGGCCAGCAAGTCAATCACTCTTATCTTTTTTTCCCCATTGATCCTCCATTCCAGATGAAGACATCTTGGTAGGAGAAAATGATAGCTCCTTCTTTTGGGCTTTGAATTCCTGTACCAAGGACTTAACTTCAGCATAAAGATCCTCAAACCCTGGTGCTGTGGGCTTTGATGGAGACGAAGAGGGAGTGGGCCCTCTCTCTCCCCGTGTCCTGTCTGGCCCCTGCTGTGGAGATTCAGGATCTTTTACTGTAACCTTTTTATTATGTGAAACACCTGGCTTTTTATTAAATCCTCTCTTTTGATACAATTTCCACATCTCATCAGTTCCAATCCCATCTATTTTATCCCCGTGGACGCCATCCTTTATTAAGGCCATAAACATATCTTTCTGGGTAATACGGGTCCTAGGATTGTAATAACTTTTAACCTCGTCATTTTGCTCTTCAGAGGGAAAATTCCCCTTTTGCTTGGGACCCCAATCTCCCAGATCCCCTAACTGTCGAATTGCCTCCAATGTACTGGCAATTGTTTTCCCAGTCTGATTTACCATTAGTGTCATCATAATATGTTTATATGCTGGAGGGGCATTTCTAATGATACGACTTCTAACAGATACACTTACAACAATTTGCAAATTTGCATATAGTCATCATAGGTGTTTGCTGAAATAGCATTTTTCATGACCTCCTCCTTCAATCTCTGAGCACAATCTTTTAATGTAAATCATGGTTTTTCAGTGGGCGGCCAGTCCGCCTCAAATGGGTATTTATGCTGCAGTGCCATAACCACAACATCAAGCATACTACACACCACATGTGGTTGCTGGATTATCAAAGTACGAAATGCCTCCTTCACTACAGGCTCATGACTGAGCTGGACAAATTTGGGCCATCCACACTGTCCACCTGTACTCCATGAGCCCCTGTACCCATAATCTGACTGCCCAAGCTACCAGGGGTTCATTTGGTTATTGAGAAAAACGATCATGAAGGTCATTAAGCTCCTGCTGACTATAATCCTCTACTGCATTCTCATTCCGTCTACCTGCAGCTGTCTCAACAGTCCGTCTCCGATATATAGGATGCAGGGCCGGACTGGGACTAAAATTCAGCCCTGGCATTTGAAGTTACACAGGCCCACTTTGATACAGGAAAGAAATATATCTTGGTACCGTGTTAGCCAGTAGATAGAAAAATATTTAGAACTAGCTGGAGAGCCCGGCGTTGCCTGGGCATAGTAAATATCTGTGGTTAGTTATAGCACCCCACTTCTCTTATTTTCCCATCACGCCTCTCATTTTCCCCATCACATCTTTCATTTTCCCACTTACTTCTCTCATTTTCTCCCTCACACCTCTCATTTTCCCCCTCACTCCTCTTATTTTCCCCCTCACTCCTCTCATTCCCCCCTAACACTTGTCACTTCAACCTCACATCTATCATTTTCCGATCACTCCACTATTTTCCCTCACTCCTCTCATTTTGCACTCACACCTTTTCATTTTCACCTCACACCTCTCATTTTCACATCAGTATATACATGTTTGTTATCTCCCTTATATATAGTATACACCTGTATGTCATCTCCTGTATATAGTATATACCTGTATGTCATCTCCCCTGTATATAGTATATACCTGCTGTGTGTCATCTCCACTGTATATAGTATATACCTGTATGTCATCTCCTATATATAGTATATACCTGTATGCCATCTCCTGTATATAGTATATACCTGTGTGTCATCTCCCCTGTATATAGTATATATCTGTGTGTCTCCTCCTGTATATAGTATATACCTTCATGTCATCTCCTCCTGTATATAGTATATACCTGTAGGTCATCTGCTCCTGTATATAGTATATACCTGTGTGTCATCTCCTCCTGTATATAGTATATACCTGTATGTCATCTCCTCCTGTATATAGTATGTACCTGTATGTCATCTCCTCCTCTATATAGTATATACCTGTGTGTCATCTCTCCTGTATATAGTATATACCTGTGTGTTATCTCCACTGTACATAGTATATATCTGTATGTCATTTCCTCCTGTATTAGACCTCGTTCACACGTTATTTGGTCAATATTTTTACCTCAGTATTTGTCAGCTAAATTGGCAGCCCGATAAATCCCCAGCCAACAGGAAGCCCTCCCCCTGGCAGTATATATTAGCTCACACATACACATAATAGACAGGTCATGTGACTGACAGCTGCCGGATTTCCTATATGGTACATTTGTTGCTCTTGTAGTTTGTCTGCTTATTAATCAGATTTTTATTTTTGAAGGATAATACCAGACTTCTGTGTGTTTTAGGGCGAGTTTCGTGTGTCAAGTTGTGTGTGTTGAGTTGCGTGTGGCGACATGCATGTAGCGGCTTTTGTGAGATGAGTTTTGTGTGGCGACATGCGTGTAGCAACTTTTTGTGTGTCGAGTTGCATGTGACAGGTTAGTGTAGCAAGTTGTGTGCAGCAAGTTTTGTGCATGGCGAGTTTTGCGCGTGGCGAGTTTTATGTGTGGTGCCTTTTGAGTATGTGCAAGTTTTGTGTGAGGCAACTTTTGCATGTGTTGCAACTTTTGTGCATGTGACAATTTTTCTGGGGGTGCAAGTTTTGCGTGTGGCGAGTTTTCCCATGAGGTGAGTTTTGCACGTGTGGCGAGTTTTGCGTGAGCCTAGTTTTGCATGTGGTGAGTTTTGCGCGTGGTGAGTTTTGAGCGGCGACTTTTGTGTTTTGACTTTTATGTGGCGAGGTTGGTGTATGTGTGGTGAAATATATGCTGAGGGTGATATGTGTTCAAGCACGTGGTAGTGTGTGGCGCATTTTGTGTGTGTTCATATCCCTGTGTGTGGTGAGTATCGCATGTCGGAGCCCCACCTTAGCAACTGTACGGTATATACTCTTTGGCGCCATCGCTCTCACTCTTTAAGTCCCTCTTGTTCACATCTGGCAGCTGTCAATTTGCCTCCAACACTTTTCCTTTCACTTTTTCCCCATTATGTAGATAGGGGTAAAATTGTTTGGTGAATTGGAAAGCGCGGGGTTAAAATTTTACCTCACAACATAGCCTATGACGATCTCAGGGTCCAGACGTGTGACTGTGCAAAATTTTGCGGCTGTAGCTGCGACGCCTCCAACACTTTTCCTTTCACTTTTTCCCCATTATGTCGATAGGGGCAAAATTGTTTGGTGAATTGGAAAGCGCGGGGTTAAAATTTCGCCTCACAACATAGCCTATGACGCTCTTGGGGTCCAGACGTGTGACTGTGCAAAATTTTGTGGCTGTAGCTGCGACGGTGCAGATGCCAATCCCGGACATACACACACACACACACACACACACATTCAGCTTTATATATTAGATTGAGAGTCCTCAGTGGTTGATACCTTTTAATGGCTAACTGAAAAGATGGTAACAAATTGCAAGCTTTCGAGACTACATACGTCTCTTCATCAGGCAAAGACTAAAACAAATTCTGAAGAATCACATATTTATGCACAACATAGTATAGAAAAAAAAGAAAAAAAAAGGGAAAAACCATGGATAAGCCAGGTGACATGAAGCAGAATTACCATGGGTGATAAACAGTTACGTCCATAAATATTGGGCCAATTCTTAGATAAGGCCCAGGCCCACTTGTCACATGTGACTGTATAATAGCTTTGTACACTTGTAGGCTACAAGAAGTGAGGGGAGTGTAACACGACTATATAACACATAATCACAGCTGTATCCAGCATTACAGCTCAGTCCTATTTATTGCTTTTAGTTGCAGTACCAAGAAAAGCCGCTACTTTACCTACATAACTGGATCTTGTAGATAATAAAGGGATGAGACGACCAAAGGCTGTGGAACCTCATTCTGATGCTCCATAAACTTTGCCTACAGCCACTTTTGGCTCCGCTGCGCAGCACGAGACCCGGTGACTCTGAAGAGCAGCGACATCAGTAACGTCACCACTCTTCAGATATTCCTGGTCTTGCGCTGAGCTCGGCGACTGTGAAGAGCGGTATTGTTAACTACCGTCACCGCTCTACAGAGTCGCTGGATCTTGCTAGGTCTGGGCTAGTAGTGGGGGTGTCTGATAGACACCTCTCCATTACTTACACCAGGGATTGATAGCAGTTGACATTACGCAGCTGACATCAACCCTAAAAATCATTACACATACCAGAATTAAATGCTTTGACAGCTGGGAAAAGCAGTAGAGTAAGCGCTATTCCCAGGCACCGGGTGCTAACTACAACTGTCATCATCCTTGCCTCATCTCTCTGCGAAGCATTTCTGCTGTATTTACATGCGCTGACCTCAGGCCGCTAAATGAGTGTGATCGACAATAGTGAAGTCGTTCGCTTGTTTCCCGGCCTCTTTACACCAACTGAGAAAGAATGAAGGGAACAGAACAATCACAATTAGATCAATCTGTCTCCATACAATATGATGTTATCAGCAGCACATCTACAGTTTACACCGGCGATGTAAATCACTTGATGAATAGGCAGCATTTTGCTTGTTTAGTATAATCAGGGTCGGACTGGGGCACCGGGACACCGGAGAATCCTCCGGTGGGCCCCGCCCCCAGCTCCTGCCTCCCTCATTTGTGCCTGCCCTGCATGCTCGTAGGGTGCACCAGCAGTGCACACTTTATTATATAGCCGGCATCGGCTGGCAGACTGCACAGGTGATGGGAAGTGCAGGAGCAGCTCCTTCACATCACCTGCTGCCGCTGCCATTACTCTGCCAGGAGAGCTGTGCTGTGTGTGCCGACCCTCACTTCAGCCAGCAGTCAGAGGAACAGCTGACTGTGAGGCTGAGGCTGAGAGCAGACAGCACAGCAGCTGACGGCCACAGTCACCTGTTTCCTGTGCTGGGTATCTTTGCTCCTCTTTTACAAAGCCCTGGGCAGCGGTGTAAACGCTGATTGGCTGCAATTCAGCCAATCAGCGTTAGTTTTCTTTGTGTGAGCTCACAGCACAGCTCAGGCAAGGAGCTGTGCTGTGATTGGTCAGCAGTCCTGCCCAAGCAGCAGTGGAGCAGAGGGATGGCTGCAGTCCAGGGTCGGCTCCAGGTTTTTGAGGGCCCCGGGCGAAAGAGTCTCAGTGGGCCCCCCCCCCTTTAACACATACCACAATTCATGATCGCATATAACACAGCCATGTAGTATGTAACACAGCCCACGTAGTATATAACCCAGCCATGTGGTATATAACAGCCACGTAGTATATAGCACAGCCCACGTAGTATATAACACGGCCCACGTAGTATATAGAACAGCCATGTAGTATATAGCACAGCCCACGTAGCATATAACGGCCCACGTAGTATATAACATGGCCCACATAGTATATAGAACAGCCATGTAGTATATAGCACAGCCCACATAGCATATAACAGCCCATATAGTATATAGCACAGCCACATAGTATATAACACGGCCCACGTAGTATATAGAACAGCCATGTAGTATATAGCACAGCCCACGTAGTATATAACACAGCCACGTAGTATATCGCACAGCCCACATAGCATATAACAGCCCATATAGTATAGAGCACAGCCACATATTATATAACACAGCCCACATAGTATATAACACGGCCCACGTAGTATATAGAACAGCCATGTAGTATAGAGCACAGCCCACGTAGTATATAACACGGCCCACGTAGTATATAGCACAGCCCACGTAGTATATAACACGGCCCACGTAGTATATAGCACAGCCCACGTAGCATATAACAGCCCATATAGTATATAGCACAGCCCATGTAGTATATAACACGGCCCACATAGTATATAGCACAGACATGTACTATACAGCACAGTGTCCCTCCCCCCAAGAATGGCCCCATAGTCCAGTACTCACTGTTATAGTTACAAAAAAAAAAAAACCCTCACCTCTCAACATGCCCGCGCTGCTCCCTGCTCCGGTCTTGGCGGCTGCCGCTGCACTGCCTGACACACATATAACAGCCCATATAGTATACAGCACAGCCCATGTAGTATATAACACGGCCCACATAGTATATAGCACAGACATGTACTATACAGCACAGTGCCCCTCCCCCCAAGAATGGCCCCATAGTCCAGTACTCACTGTTATAGTTACAAAAAAAAAAAACCCTCACCTCTCAACATGCCCGCGCTGCTCCCTGCTCCGGTCTTGGCGGCTGCCGCTGCACTGCCTGACACACATATAACAGCCCATATAGTATACAGCACAGCCCATGTAGTATATAACACGGCCCACATAGTATATAGCACAGACATGTACTATACAGCACAGTGCCCCTCCCCCCAAGAATGGCCCCATAGTCCAGTACTCACTGTTATAGTTACAACAAAAAAAAAACCCTCACCTCTCAACATGCCCGCGCTGCTCCCTGCTCCGGTCTTGGCGGCTGCCGCTGCACTGCCTGACACACATATAACAGCCCATATAGTATACAGCACAGCCCATGTAGTATATAACACGGCCCACATAGTATATAGCACAGACATGTACTATACAGCACAGTGCCCCTCCCCCCAAGAATGGCCCCATAGTCCAGTACTCACTGTTATAGTTACAAAAAAAAAAAACACCCCTCACCTCTCAACATGCCCGCGCTGCTCCCTGCTCCGGTCTTGGCGGCTGCCGCTGCACTGCCTGACACACAGCTAATGCGCGATGACGTCATCGCACACCCGCATCAGTAGTGTCAGAGGCAGAGTGGGGAATAATGGGAGAGGGAGCGTCAGGTGACGCTCTCTCCTCCATCATTTGCTTTGAACTTTACCGGTAGACGCCGGTATAGTTCAATGCGGTGGCGGGGGAGTTGGCGCTGGCAACAGGCGGACCCCCCTGCCTCACAGAGGCCCCATAGCGGCTGCATGATGTGCCGCTAGCTGAGGGCCCCTGGAGGAGCGGGGGCCCTAGGCAGCTGCCTGCCCCTAACGCCGGCCCTGAATGGGCCCCCCTGTCTCGCCAGGGCCCCGGCATTTGCCCGGGTACGCCGGGTGCTGACGCCGGCCCTGCTGCAGTCAGTGTGAGTAGATCTCCGGCCACACAGGCAGTTAGGGGAGGGGGCCCATGCATCCTATAGGTGACACAGGGGAGGGGGCCCACAGTGATAGTCTAATTTTCTTGTTGGCCCCCTCCCCTATTGTGTCAACCATCTCTATTTTAGGGTATGTGCACACGTATTCTGGGTCCACTGCGGATTTTTCTCCAGCGGATTTGATAAATCCGCAGTGGAAAACCGCTGAGGATTTATCGCGGATTTATCGCGTTTTTTCTGCGTTTTCCACTGCGGTTTTACAACTGCGGTTTTCCATAAGGGCAGTTGTAAAACTGCTGCGGAAAACGCAGAAAGTAGTGACATGCTGCGGAATGTAAACCGCTGCGTTTCTGCGCGTTTTTTTCCGCAGCATGGGCACAGCGTTTTCTGTTTCCCATAGGTTTACATGGTACCGTAAACGCATGGGAAACTCCTGCTGACCCGCAGCTGCGGAAACACTGCGGATCTGCAGCAAAATCCGCATCGTGTGCACATACCCTTACTGTGGCTCCCCTTTCACTCTCTGAGCAGGCCCATAGGAAAATAGAGGTGAAATAGTGGGGGAGGGGGCCACAGGAAAATAGAGTTGAAACAGTGGGGGAGGGGGCCCATAGGATATTGGGTGACACAGTGGGGGAGGGGGCCCATAGGATATTGGGTGACGCAGTGGTGAAGGGGGTCCTCAGGTGATTAACACCTTTACGACATCTGCCTTACATGTATGGCGCGTGTTAAATGCCAGTGTCAATCTCTGACTGCAGCATATAACACATGCCAGCATGCGTGCGTATCATTCTCTTACCCATTGGTGCCCATGAGGTGATCGTGGGTCGCCGATGGGTTTTAATGACAGCCAGGGGTCTTCTTCCTGCTTCTTCCTGTACCCGAGCTTTAAAGGGAACCTGTCACCCCGTAAACTACTACGCCACCAATGGAAAGATATGCAAGATCTGGGGGAAGAAACAGCGATGTCACCACGCCCATATGACCAGACCAGCCTGATTGACAGGCGAAAACGGCGACTTTGGTAAGGTATTTCGGCAGCATAGGTGGGGAATCGGGGTACACAAAATACACTATTGTAGCGCACAGCTCAGGCCCTATTTAACAGTATTTTTATCTCAATCTGAAAAAACGGGGTGACAGGTTCCCTTTACAGGAGACCATAATTTCTTCTATATGCAGGGATGCTGTGGCATCACTGTATATAATAGCACATGCGATCGGATGATCGCATCTTCATGTCCTCTAAGGCTATGTGCACATATTACGGATTAGGCTTAGGAATTTCTGGTACGGATTCTGCCTCTCCTGGCAGAAAACACACCTGAGGATTTGTCGCATTTTTTTGTGCGGTTCGGCAGCGTTTTTGGGCGTTTTTGCTGTGGTTTTCTTGCAGTTTTCTATAATGGAATGGGTATAAAAACGCTGCAGGTTCACAAAAAAGAAGTGACATGCTACTTCTTTTAAACCGCAGCGTTTCTGCAGCAAATTTTCCGCAAAGTGTGCACAGCATTTTTTTTTCTCATTGATTTACATTGTACTATAAATCAATTGCGGATCTGCAGCGTTTCTGCACTGCATAAAATGCTGTGGATCCGCAGAGAATCCGCAACGTGTGCACATAGCATAACGGGGCTAACTGTACCAGTGAAAGGTAAAAAGAAAATAAAAAAATTCCTAAAAGTTCAAATCACCCTTTTTATCCCATTGAAAATAAATATATTTTAAAAATAAAAAACAACAAATATTTGGTATTGCTAGGTTCAGAAAAGTCCAATCGATCAAACTATAAAAACAATTAACTTGATCAGAAAACACCGTAAAAAGAAACAAATGCCAAATGTCCTTTTTTCTGTTCGCCACAATTCCACAAAAAAAGCTACAGTATAACAAATGATGAAAACATTACATCTATCTCAAAATCGTACTAATAAAAACAATGTCTCGCCCCCAACAGAAAGCTTCGCTGTGTGTAATAAAATACGCAGCAGTCGCCGTCTTCTGCCGCTGTGTCGTTGCTTGTGTCTTCATTGCAGTGGAATATGGCCACTGCTAAGTATTTTACTACACACACTGGACCTACATTACTGCTCTCGTGTGTGGCGTAGTATATAGAGGATCTGTCAGCTCTCCTGTGTGGTGTAGTATATAGAGGATCTGTCAGCTTTCCTGTGTGGTGTAGTATATAGAGGATCTGTCAGCTTTCCTGTGTGGTGTAGTATATAGAGGATCTGTCAGCTCTCCAGTGTGGTGTAGTATATAGAGGATCTGTCAGCTCTCCTGTGTGGTGTAGTATATAGAGGATCTGTCAGCTCTCCTGTGTGGTGTAGTATATAGAGGATCTGTCAGCTTTCCTGTGTGGTGTAGTATATAGAGGATCTGTCAGCTTTCCTGTGTGGTGCAGTATATAGAGGATCTGTCAGCTTTCCTGTGTGGTGTAGTATATAGAGGATCTGTCAGCTCTCCTGTGTGGTGTAGTATATAGAGGATCTGTCAGCTCTCCTGTGTGGTGTAGTATATAGAGGATCTGTCAGCTCTCCTGTGTGGTGTTGTATATAGAGGATCTGTCCCCTCTCCTGTGTGGCGTAGTATATAGAGGATCTGTCAGCTCTCGTGTGTGGCGTAGTATATAGAGGATCTGTCAGCTCTCCTGTGTGGTGTAGTATATAGAGGATCTGTCAGCTCTCCTGTGTGGTGTAGTATATAGAGGATCTGTCAGCTCTCCTGTGTGGTGTAGTATATAGAGGATCTGTCGGCTCTCCTGTGTGGTGTAGTATATAGAGGATCTGTCAGCTCTCCTGTGTGGTGTAGTATATAGAGGATCTGTCAGCTCTCCTGTGTGGTGTAGTATATAGAGGATCTGTCAGCTCTCCTGTGTGGTGTAGTATATAGAGGATCTGTCAGCTCTCCTGTGTGGTGTAGTATATAGAGGATCTGTCAGCTCTCGTGTGGCGTAGCATATAGAGGATCTGTCAGCTCTCCTGTGTGGTGTAGTATATAGAGGATCTGTCAGCTCTCGTGTGTGGTGTAGTATATAGAGGATCTGTCCCCTCCCCTGTGTGGTGTAGTATATGGAGGATCTGTCAGCTCTCGTGTGTGGTGTAGTATATAGAGAATCTGTCAGCTCTCCTGTGTGGTGTAGTATATAGAGGATCTGTCAGCTCTCGTGTGTGGTGTAGTATATAGAGGATCTGTCAGCTCTCCTGTGTGGTGTAGTATATAGAGGATCTGTCCCCTCCCCTGTGTGGTGTAGTATATGGAGGATCTGTCAGCTCTCGTGTGTGGTGTAGTATATAGAGAATCTGTCAGCTCTCCTGTGTGGTGTAGTATATAGACGATCTGTCAGCTCTCCTGTGTGGTGTAGTATATAGAGGATCTGTCAGCTCTCCCGTGTGGTGTAGTATATAGAGGATCTGTCAGCTCTCCTGTGTGTTGTAGTATATAGAGGATCTGTCAGCTCTCCTGTGTGGTGTAGTATATAGAGGATCTGTCAGCTCTTGTGTGTGTGGTGTAGTATATAGAGGATCTGTCCCCTCTCCGGTGTGTAGTATATAGAGGATCTGTCAGCTCTCGTGTGTGGTGTAGTATATAGAGGATCTGTCAGCTCTCCTGTGTGGTGTAGTATATAGAGGATCTGTACAACATAGTGTAGTATATAGAGGATCTGTACAACATACAACAAAGATATAGACATACAGTACATACATACAGACATACAGTAACATAGTAACATAGTAACATAGTAACATAGTTAGTAAGGCCGAAAAAAGACATTTGTCCATCCAGTTCAGCCTATATTCCATCATAATAAATCCCCAGATCTACGTCCTTCTACAGAACCTAATAATTGTATGATACAATATTGTTCTGCTCCAGGAAGACATCCAGGCCTCTCTTGAACCCCTCGACTGAGTTCGCCATCACCACCTCCTCAGGCAAGCAATTCCAGATTCTCACTGCCCTAACAGTAAAGAATCCTCTTCTATGTTGGTGGAAAAACCTTCTCTCCTCCAGACGCAAAGAATGCCCCCTTGTGCCCGTCACCTTCCTTGGTATAAACAGATCCTCAGCGAGATATTTGTATTGTCCCCTTATATACTTATACATGGTTATTAGATCGCCCCTCAGTCGTCTTTTTTCTAGACTAAATAATCCTAATTTCGCTAATCTATCTGGGTATTGTAGTTCTCCCATCCCCTTTATTAATTTTTTGGCCTTCTTTGTACTCTCTCTAGTTCCATTATATCCTTCCTGAGCACCGGTGCCCAAAACTGGACACAGTACTCCATGTGCGGTCTAACTAGGGATTTGTACAGAGGCAGTATAATGCTCTCATCATGTGTATCCAGACCTCTTTTAATGCACCCCATGATCCTGTTTGCCTTGGCAGCTGCTGCCTGGCACTGGCTGCTCCAGGTAAGTTTATCATTAACTAGGATCCCCAAGTCCTTCTCCCTGTCAGATTTACCCAGTGGTTTCCCGTTCAGTGTGTAATGGTGATATTGATTCCCTCTTCCCATGTGTATAACCTTACATTTATCATTGTTAAACCTCATCTGCCACCTTTCAGCCCAAGTTTCCAACTTATCCAGATCCATCTGTAGCAGAATACTATCTTCTCTTGTATTAACTGCTTTACATAGTTTTGTATCATCTGCAAATATCGATATTTTACTGTGTAAACCTTCTACCAGATCATTAATGAATATGTTGAAGAGAACAGGTCCCAATACTGACCCCTGCGGTACCCCACTGGTCACAGCGACCCAGTTAGAGACTATACCATTTATAACCACCCTCTGCTTTCTATCACTAAGCCAGTTACTAACCCATTTACACACATTTTCCCCCAGACCAAGCATTCTCATTTTGTGTACCAACCTCTTGTGCGGCACGGTATCAAACGCTTTGGAAAAATCGAGATATACCACGTCCAATGACTCACCGTGGTCCAGTCTATAGCTTACCTCTTCATAAAAACTGATTAGATTGGTTTGACAGGAGCGATTTCTCATAAACCCATGCTGATATGGAGTTAAACAGTTATTCTCATTGAGATAATCCAGAATAACATCCCTCAGAAACCCTTCAAATATTTTACCAACAATAGAGGTTAGACTTACTGGCCTATAATTTCCAGGTTCACTTTTAGAGCCCTTTTTGAATATTGGCACCACATTTGCTATGCGCCAGTCGTGCGGAACAGACCCTGTCGCTATAGAGTCACTAAAAATAAGAAATAATGGTTTATCTATTACATTACTTAGTTCTCTTAGTACTCGTGGGTGTATGCCATCCGGACCCGGAGATTTATCTATTTTAATCTTATTTAGCCGGTTTCGCACCTCTTCTTGGGTTAGATTGGTGACCCTTAATATAGGGTTTTCATTGTTTCTTGGGATTTCACCTAGCATTTCATTTTCCACCGTGAATACCGTGGAGAAGAAGGTGTTTAATATGTTAGCTTTTTCCTCGTCATCTACAACCATTCTTTCCTCACTATTTTTTAAGGGGCCTACATTTTCAGTTTTTATTCTTTTACTATTGATATAGTTGAAGAACAGTTTGGGATTAGTTTTACTCTCCTTAGCAATGTGCTTCTCTGTTTCCTTTTTGGCAGCTTTAATTAGTTTTTTAGATAAAGTATTTTTCTCCCTATAGTTTTTTAGAGCTTCAATGGTGCCATCCTGCTTTAGTAGTGCAAATGCTTTCTTTTTACTGTTAATTGCCTGTCTTACTTCTTTGTTTAGCCACATTGGGTTTTTCCTATTTCTAGTCCTTTTATTCCCACAAGGTATAAACCGCTTACACTGCCTATTTAGGATGTTCTTAAACATTTCCCATTTATTATCTGTATTCTCATTTCTGAGGATATTGTCCCAGTCTACCAGATTAAGGGCATCTCTAAGCTGTTCAAACTTTGCCTTCCTAAAGTTCAATGTTTTTGTGACTCCCTGACAAGTCCCCCTAGTGAAAGACAGGTGAAACTGCACAATATTGTGGTCGCTATTTCCTAAATGCCCAACCACCTGCAGATTTGTTATTCTGTCAGGTCTATTAGATAGTATTAGGTCTAAAAGTGCTGCTCCTCTGGTTGGATTCTGCACCAATTGTGAAAGATAATTTTTCTTGGTTATTAGCAGAAACCTGTTGCCTTTATGGGTTTCACAGGTTTCTGTTTCCCAGTTAATATCCGGGTAGTTAAAGTCCCCCATAACCAGGACCTCATTATGGGTTGCAGCTTCATCTATCTGCTTTAGAAGTAGACTTTCCATGCTTTCTGTTATATTTGGGGGTTTGTAACAGACCCCAATGAGAATTTTGTTACCATTTTTCCCTCCATGAATTTCGACCCATATGGACTCGACATCCTCATTTCCTTCGCTAATATCCTCCCTTAAAGTGGACTTTAGACAAGACTTTACATAGAGACAAACCCCTCCTCCTCTCCGATTTTTACGATCCTTTCTAAACAGACTGTAACCCTGTAAGTTAACTGCCCAGTCATAGCTTTCATCTAACCATGTCTCGGTTATTCCCACTATGTCAAAGTTACCTGTAGATATTTCTGCTTCTAGTTCTTCCATCTTGTTTGTCAGGCTTCTGGCGTTTGCAAGCATGCAGTTTAGAGGATTTTGTTTTGTTCCAATCTCCTCACTGTGGATTGTTTTAGAAATGTTCTTACCTCCCTTCTGAGTATGTTTTCCTGGGTCGTCTTTGTTCGAGTCTAATGTTTTTCTTCCCGTCCCCTCTTCTTCTAGTTTAACGCCCTCCTGATGAGTGTAGCGAGTCTTCTGGCGAATGTGTGTTTCCCAGGTTTGTTGAGGTGTAGTCCGTCTCTGGCGAGGAGTCCATCATACCAGTAATTCACACCGTGGTCCAGGAATCCAAATCCTTGTTGTCTGCACCATCGTCTTAGCCAGTTGTTTGCATCAAGGATCCTGTTCCATCTCCTGGTGCCATGCCCATCTACTGGAAGGATAGAAGAAAAAACTACCTGTGCATCCAGTTCCTTTACTTTCTTCCCCAACTCTTCAAAGTCCTTGCAGATTGTCGGTAGGTCCTTCCTTGCCGTGTCATTGGTGCCAACATGTATCAGAAGAAATGGGTGGACGTCCTTGGAGCTGAAGAGCTTTGGTATCCTATCGGTCACATCCTTGATCATCGCACCTGGAAGGCAGCATACTTCTCTTGCAGTTATGTCCGGTCTGCAGATGGCTGCTTCTGTGCCTCTCAGTAGTGAGTCTCCCACCACCACCACTCTTCGTTGCTTCTTGGCTGTACTTTTTGCTGTCACTTGTTGCTGTGTGCCCTTTTCTTTTTTGCTTGCTGGTATTGCTTCATTCTTAGGTGTGCCATCTTCATCCTCTACAAAGATTTGATATCGGTTCTTCAGTTGTGTGGTTGGTGATTTCTCCATGGTCTTCTTGCTTCTTCTGGTCACATGCTTCCACTCATCTGCTTTTGGAGGTTCTCTGACACTTTTTGCACCTTCTGTGACCAGTAGAGATGCTTCTGTTCTGTCTAGAAAGTCTTCATTCTCTTTGATGAGTTTCAAAGTTGCTATTCTTTCTTCCAGACCCCGCACCTTTTCTTCTAAAAGGGCCACTAGTCTACACTTCTGACAGGTGAAATTGGATTCTTCTTCTGGTCGATCTGTGAACATGTAGCACATGCTGCAGCTCACCATGTAGGTTGTCACATCTGCCATGTTGCTCCTAGATCCTGCTGACTTGCTGTGTGTTTTCCTTCTTGTGTAATCTACTCAGCCAAGCTCTCTTGCAATAATGTCCTACAGGCAAAAATTTTGGTGATGCTTTCGAAGCAGCTGGTCCCGGCTGTACCCAACGATCTTCTAGCTTAGGGAGACTTCGCTTCTCCCAGAAGGCACCTGGAATATGCAAATTAGCCTCCTGAAGCTTGAATCCCTGGTTTCAACATACAGTACATATACATAGACATACAGTATGTTGAAATCCCTGGTTTCAACATACAGTACATATACATAGACATACAGTACAGACATACAACATACAGTACATACATATAGACATACAACATACATATAGACACAGTACATACATATAGACATACAACATACATTTAGACATACAGTGCATACATATAGACATACTGTACATACATATAGACATACAACATACAGCAAACATATAGAAATAGAGTACATACATAAAGACATACAGCTTACATATAGACATACAGTACATATGTAGACATACAGTACATACAACATACAGAACATACATATAGACATACAGTGCATATATATACATACAATACATACATATAGACAAACAACATACATATAGACATACAGTACATACATATAAACATACAACATACATATAGACATACAGTACATACATACAGACATACAACACATACATATAGACATACAGTACATACAGACAAATAGACATACAACAAACATATAGACAGAGTACATATATATAGACATACAATATACATATAGACGTACAACATGCATTTAGACATGCAGTACATGCATATAAATATACAATATACATATAGACATACATTAAATACATAAAGACATACAACATACATAAAGACATACAGTACATACATACAGACATACATCATACATATAGACATAGAGTACATATATATAGAAATACAACATACATATAGACATATAACATATAACATGCATTTAGACATACAGTACATATAGACATACAATATACAGACAGTACATCCACCTTCCCTATGCCATGGACTATAGCCCCTACCCTGGATCTGCCCAATCTACCTTCCCTACAGCTCCTACCCAACATCCCCACAGTCCCTATCCCTATTGTCTTTATACACTTGCTTTGGCAAAACTGATGTGTATTTGGTCTTGCCAATAAAGCTTCTTTGAATCTTGAATCAGTACATACATAAAGACATACAACATACATATAGACATACAACATACATATAGACATACAGTACATACATATAGACATACAACATACATATAGACATACAGTACATATAGACATGCAACATACATATTGACATGCAGTACATACAGACAAAACATACATATAGACATACATGTTGTGAATTCTGCTCTTGGGTTCCCTCCAGTGGTTGTTGGTGGGAATGCAGTTGTCTCTGACTCGCAGTCCTGGCCAGGTGTATCGGATAATTACAATTCTGACTGGGATATTTAGGTGTGCAGGATCCTTTAGCCCCTGCCAGTTGTCAATGTTTCTCTGGAAGTGTTGGATCTCTGCCTGGCCTCTCCTGCTTATCTGCCAGTTCAGCAAAGATAAGTGTCTGTTTCTTTTCCTGTGGCACACATGCAGTGTGCTTATTTTCAGTACTGTTCGTTTGTTTTTCTTTTGTCCAGATTAGACTGTGTCTGTGTTTTTTCAGTCTGGTTGGTTTCACTGGAGTTGCAGATTTACGCTCCTACATCTTTTAGTAGATGTAGGAAGTTTTTTGTATATTCTGCTGTGGATTTTTTGAAGGGTTTTAATACTGACCACACAGAACTCTGTCCTATCCTGTCCTATCTAGCTAGAGTGGCCTCCTGTGCTAAATCCTGTTTTTTCTGCCTGTGTATGTTTTTTCCTCTCCGACTCACTGCCAATATTTGTGGGGGGCTGTCTATCCTTTGGGGATTTTCTCTGAGGCAAGACAGTATTCCGATTTCCATCTGTAGGGGTATTTAGTCCTCCGGCTGTGACCAGGTGTCTAGGTGTGTTAGGTACACTCCACGGCTACTTCTAGTTGCGGTGTTAAGTTCAGGTTTGCGGTCAGTATAGTGGCCACTTTCTCCAGTGAAAGTTCTCATGCAGCTCCAAGGTCACCGGATCATAACAGTACAACTGGCCAACAATGAGTTAAATGCATCTCAGAAGAAGGGAAGGAAGCTCTTGAGCCATTTTTTTTTCTCCAGTCTGTTTTGTGTTCTCTTCCCTCTTAATATCTGGGTGGCTGAGGAGCCTGTTGCAAGCATGAATGTTCAGGAATTAGCTTCTCGTGTAGACCAGCTGGCTGCTAGGGTGCAAGGTATTTCTGATTATATTGTTCAGACTCCTGCTTTAGAACCGAAGATTCCTACTCCTGATTTGTTTTCTGGTGACAGGTCTAAATTTTTGAGTTTTAAAAACAACTGTAAACTGTTTTTTGACCTGAGACCTCGATCCTCTGGTGATTCTATTCAGCAGGTAAAAATCGTAATCTCCCTGCTGCGTGGCGACCCGCAGGATTGGGCGTTTTCCCTGGAATCTGGGAATCCGGCTTTGCTTAATATTGACTCCTTTTTTCAGGCTTTAGGACTATGATATGATGAACCTAATTCTGTGGATTAAGCTGAGAAGACCTTGTTGGCCCTGTCTCAGGGTCAAGAGGCGGCAGAATTGTATTGTCAGAAATTCAGAAAATGGTCTGTATTGACTAAATGGAATAATGATGCTTTGGCGGCAATTTTCAGAAGGGGGCTTTCTGAATCCGTTAAAGATGTTATGGTGGGGTTACCCACGCCCTCTGGTCTGAGTGATTCTATGTCTCTGGCCATTCAGATTGACCGACGCCTGCGGGAGAGCAGAACTGTGCGCGCTGTGGCGTAATCCTCAGAGCAAATTTCTGAGCCTATGCAATGTGATAGAATTCTGTCTAGAACGGAACGACAAGGTTTCAGACGTCAAAATAGGTTGTGTTATTATTGTGGCGATGCTTCTCATGTCATTTCTGTCTGCCCTAAGCGGACAAAGAGGATCGCCAGTTCAATTACCATCAGTACTGTACAACCTAAATTTCAGTTATCTGTGTCCTTGATCTGCTCATTGTCATCATTTTCTGTCATGGCGTCTGTGGATTCAGGCGCCGCCTTGAATTTAATGGATATTGAGTTTGCCAAGCGTTGTGGTTTTCCCTTGCAGCCTTTGCAGAACCCTATTCCTCTGAGGGGCATTGATGCTACACCCTTGGCTAGAAATAAGCCCCAGTTTTGGACACAGGTAACCATGCGCATGGCGCCAGCCCATCAGGAAGATTGTCGATTTCTGGTGTTGCATAACTTCTGCGTTAGAAACTGTAGTGAAACACTTGGGGGCTCAAAGTTCTCACAACACATCTAGATAAGTTCCTTGGGGGTCTAGTTTCCAATATGGGGTCACTTGTGGGGGGTTTCTACTGTTTAGGTACATTAGGGGCTCTGCAAACGCAATGTGACGCCTGCAGACCATTCCATCTAAGTCTGTATTCCAAATGGCGCTCCTTCCCTTCCGAGCCCTCCCATGCGCCCAAACGGTGGTTCCCCCCACATATGGGGTATCAGCGCACTCAGGACAAATTGCACAACAACTTTTGGGGTCCAATTTCTCCTGTTACCCTGGGGAAAATACAAAACTGGGGGCTAAAAAATAATTTTTGTGGGAAAAAATTTTAGTTTTATTTTTACGGCTCTGCATTATAAACTTCTGTGAAGCTCTTGGTGGGTCAAAGTGCTCACCACACCTCTAGATAAGTTCCTTAGGGGGTCTACTTTCCAAAATGGTGTCACTTGTGGGGGGTTTCAATGTTTAGGCACATCAGTGGCTCACCAAACGCAACATGGCGTCCCATCTCAATTCCTGTCAATTTTGCATTGAAAGGTCAAACGGCGCTCCTTCCCTTCCGAGCTCTCCCATGCGCCCAAACAGTGGTTTACCCCCACATATAGGGTATCAGAGTACTCAGGACAAATTGTGCAACAACTTTTTGGTTCCAATTTCTTCTCTTACCATTGGGAAAATAAAAAAATTGGGGGCGAAAAGATAATTTTTGTGAAAAAAAAATGATTTTTTATTTTTACGGTTCTGCATTATAAACTTCTGTGAAGCACTTGGTGGGTCAAAGTGCTCACCACACCTCTAGATAAGTTTCTTAGGGGGTCTACTTTCCAAAATGGTGTCACTTGTGGGGGGTTTCAATGTTTAGGCACATCAGTGGCTCTCCAAACACAACATGGTGTCCCATCTCAATTCCAGTCAATTTTGCATTGAAAAGTCAAATGGCACTCCTTCGCTTCCAAGCTCTGTCATGCGCCCAAACAGTGGTGTACCTCCACATATGGGGTATCGGCGTACTCAGGACAAATTGTACAACAAGGTTTGGGGTCCATTTTCTCCTGTAACCCTTGGTAAAAAAACAAAAACAAATTGGAGCTTAAGTAAATTTTTTGTGAAAAAAAGTTAAATGTTCATTTTTATTTAAACATTCCAAAAATTCCTGTGAAACACCTGAAGGGTTAATAAACTTCTTGAATGTGGTTTTGAGAACCTTGAGGGGTGCAGTTTTTAGAATGGTGTCACACTTGGGTATTTTCTATCATATAGACCCCTCAAAATGACTTCAAATGAGATGTGGTCCCTAAAATAAAATGGTGTTGTAAAAATGAGAAATTGCTGGTCAAATTTTAACCCTTATAACTCCCTAACAAAAAAAAATTTTGGTTCCAAAATTGGGCTGATGTAAAGTAGACATGTGGGAAATGTTACTTATTAAGTATTTTGTGTGATATATCTCTGTGATTTAATTGCATAAAAATTCAAAGTTGGAAAATTGCAAAATTTTCAACATTTTTGCCATATTTCCGTTTTTTTCACAAATAAACACAGGTAATATCAAATAAATATGTACAATATGTCACGAGAAAACAATGTCAGAATCACCGTTGAAGCGTTCCAGAGTTATAACCTCATAAAGGGACAGTGGTCAGAATTGTAAAAATTGGCCCGGTCCATAACGTGCAAACCACCCTTGGGGGTAAAGGGGTTAAACTGATTTATTAAAATTTTGCACTGCAGAGGATAGCAGTTTGCTTTCATTTCCAGTTTCCTTTTCATGCTAGAATATATGTACCCAGATGTCTAATACATTTTTGGGTAAATTCACACATCTGTGTGAATTTTTACATTCACGAGAAACGAACCAGGTTTGGTTTTACATTGTTGTGGAATCCATGTTTTATTGCTTTTCAATGGTTTTTGGAAACTGAAACCATCTTAGAGAATCACACCCCTGAATTTATTTTATTTTACCATAAGATAGGTATCATGTACAGTTATTCTCAAACGTTTAGATACCATGGCAGAACTTTTGCTTTCTTGGCCTTTTTTCAGAGAATATGAGTGATAATAACACCAAAACTTTTTCTCCACTCATGGTTAGTGGTTGGTTGAAGCCATTTATTGTCAAAGTATGACATTTTCTCTTTTTAAATCATAATGATAACCCAAAACATCCAAATGACCCTGATCAAAAGTTCACATATTCTGGTGATTTTGGCCTGTATAACATACACAGAAGTTGACACAAATGTGTTTTAATCGCTACTAAAGGTAACATCCTCATGTTTGACCTGTTTGCTTGAAATCAGTTTGTGTGATAAAAGCTGAGTGAGTTTCTGGGATCTAGACAGACTGTTGCATCTTTCATCCAGCCACTGACGTTTCTGGATTGTGAGTTATCTGGAAAGCACAAGAATTGTCCACGGATCTAAGGGAATAGGTAAAACAGGAAAGGGATACAAAAAGATATCCAAGGAATTGATAATGCCATTTTGCAGTGTTCACACTGTGATTAACAAATAGAAAATCAGGGGCTCTATCAAAACAAAACAACGGTCAAGTAGACAAAAAGTTCATCCACAACTACCAGGAAAAATGTTCAGGATGCAAAGACAAGCCCACAAATAACATCAGCTGAGAAACTGGACTCTCTGAAAACTAGTGGTGTGGCTGTTTCAAGATGCACAATAAGGAGGCACTTGAAGAAAAATGGGCTGCATGTTCGAGTCGCCAGAAGAAAGCCATTACTGTGCAAATGCCAAAAAAATATATCACCTACAATATGCAAAACAGCACAGAGACAAGCCTCAAAACTTCTGGAGCAAGGTAATTTGGAGTGATGAGACCAGAATTGAACTTTTTCGCGACAACCATAAACATTACATTTGGAGAGAGGTCAACAAGGTCAATTATGAAAGGAACACCATTCTTAATATAAAGCACAGAGGTGGATCGCTGATGTTTTGGGGATGTGTGAGCTACAAAGGCACAGGAAACATGGACAAAGTTGAAGGAAAGATGAATGCAACAAGTTATCAGTAAATACTGGAGGTAAATTTGCAATCATCAGCCCGGAAATTAGGTATGTGCACTTTTGATCAGGGTCATTTGGATGTTTTGGGTTGTCATTGTGATTTAGAAAGAGAAAACACAATAGTTTGACAATAAATGGCTTTACCCAACCACTATCCATGAGTGGAGAAAAAGTTTTGGTGCTATCATGCATATTCTTTGAAAAAAGGCCAAGAAAGCAAAAAGTTTGCCATATTATGTAAACTTTTGAGTACAACTGTATGTGAGTATCATTAGTGTTTTATCAGCCATGCTCCTGTCCATGCTGGCATCACATAATCATCTCTTTAACTTTCTGTATCACTTTGTGGAGTCGTGGTTATGCCTCTTAATTAATTTGGCCTACTTTACTAATTCACACACTTAAGACTGAGGTACAAAATTCAGTCTTAATTTTCAGGGCTTTGGGTACATATAAACACAGTGCCAACAGGCATCTTTAGTACATAAAAATGTATTAAATTTTTTATTTTTTATATTTTCTTAGTAATTCCAGTGTTTTATTTTCATTTTAAAATAGACTTACTTCTAAATGTAGTATTCTTGCTTTATTTAAATTTATATTAGCTCTTCAACCATTTCGACCTTCAGAACCAGTGTATGAAGAGGTTCACTTAAACTTGATAAGAAAAAACGAGCTCTCTCACAAATCTGGTAAGTTTAATATTGTTATATTTATTAGCTTGGAATCTAATTGTTGACGTGAGAAGATGTATTAGGTGTTTTGAAGAGTTTTTGAAGCCTCTTAAATCCGGTTTATGAACAGCTTCATAGACTCCCGAAAAACCCTTGTAATTCATGTCTATTGGAAATTCACATTGCTGTAATATGAGGAATAATTTTTTTTTCCTAGATGAGGATAGGAAATGTGCCTGTGTTAGAGTCGGGACTTCTATTCCTACTCAGCTTTTTTCTGTTTAGGTACCCAAGCTATGAGTAATAATCAGAGTACCGAGTCCTTGTCTTTCCAAATAGTCTCTGATTATTACAGTCTACCACCCTACCCGTACCCTCCGCTAATGACCTCAGGTTAGCATCCTCAATAATCAGAACCTCCCACTCCCGTCTCCAAGACTTTACACGTGCTGCGCCGATTCTTTGGAATGTACTACCTAGGTTAATACGATTAATCCCCAATCCCCACAGTTTTAAGCGTACCCTAAAAACTCATTTGTTCAGATTGGCCTACCGCCTCAATACATTAACCTAACTATCCCTGTGTGGCCCATTCAAAAAAAAAACAAAACATAATTGGGTTCCTCACATTATGTTCTCATACACTTTATGCAGTTAATAGCCCTCTGTGTCTATACTGCTACATACTTAGGCTGATAACTGGTTCATGCAGCTTTACATGAACACCTGAGCCTTACACTATGGCTGGTCCGAATAACTAAAGCAATTGTTACCATCCACCTCTCGTGTCTCCCATTTTCCTCATAGTTTGTAAGCTTGCGAGCAGGGCCCTCACTCCTCTTGGTATCTATTTTGAACAGTGATTTCTGTTATGCTGTAATGTCTATTGTCTGTACAAGTCCCCTCTATAATTTGTAAAGCGCTGCAGAATATGTTGGCGCTATATAAATAAAATTATTATTATTATTAATTTTGGTTATGTTGATCTTTCAGAAAGCAAGATCAAAGGGAATTGAGGCATTACACAATAATTTGGCAGAAATATGAGTTATACAATGGGTTGTCAAAAACATCCTGGGATACAAAATAAATTACATGAGAGAATGTGGGAGAACTTTCCATTTGTCAGAGTGACCTGGTTCAAGAGAATTTAGACTGAATCCACAGAATTTTGGGTGGTTGTCCTATGTTATCATTGAGTTTAGAAACCACAATGTGTCCTTGACAATTTCTGGGAATTGTAAGAAAAAGCATAAAAACGGCCATAAAAATATCTGTTCGTACACAGATGGCACAAAAGAGAATGGTAAAACCAAAAACACTCAGTTTGAAAAAATGTTTGCAGTAATCCGCAAGTGCTAGTAAAAGATGTAAATAACAGGGTATTTGGTTGATACGTTTTTTGCAAAAAATGTATACTAAGCTGCTCTACCAATCTTCACGGTATACCCATATCAGAGCAGTCCTAACTAATGTATGCAATCCCTATCTGATGTATTTAAAAACCTGATCATCTGTACATTACCTGTGTGAACAGGGTTCAGAGAGGAAAAATCCATGTGTGCATACAGGGTAGAACAGCTTTTGTGCAGCTAGCCCAAGAGGAGTGGTGGAACTCCCCAGTCTTGTAGACACAAGAGAACAATTATGGAAACAGGAACACATGGGCTACCTGCACAGAGAACAAGTCTGTAAGAACATGTTCACACACCACCAAGAAACCTGAAGACACAAAAGAGAATGGTAAAACCAAAAACACTCAGTTTGAAAAAATGTTTGCAGTAATCCGCAAGTGCTAGTAAAAGATGTAAATAACAGGGTATTTGGTTGATACGTTTTTTGCAAAAAATGTATACTAAGCTGCTCTACCAATCTTCACGGTATACCCATATCAGAGCAGTCCTAACTAATGTATGCAATCCCTATCTGATGTATTTAAAAACCTGATCATCTGTACATTACCTGTGTGAACAGGGTTCAGAGAGTAAAAATCCATGTGTGCATACAGGGTAGAACAGCATAATTGTTCTCTTGTGTCTACAAGACTGGGGAGTTCCACCACTCCTCTTGGGCTAGCTGCACAAAAGCTGTTCTACCCTGTATGCACACATGGATTTTTCCTCTCTGAACCCTGTTCACACAGGTAATGTACAGATGATCAGGTTTTTAAATACATCAGATAGGGATTGCATACATTAGTTAGGACTGCTCTGATATGGGTATACCGTGAAGATTGGTAGAGCAGCTTAGTATACATTTTTTGCAAAAAACGTATCAACCAAATACCCTGTTATTTACATCTTTTACTAGCACTTGCGGATTACTGCAAATATTTTTTCAAACTGAGTGTTTTTGGTTTTACCATTCTCTTTTGTGTCTTCAGGTTTCTTGGTGGTGTGTGAACATGTTCTTACAGACTTGTTCTCTGTGCAGGTAGCCCATGTGTTCCTGTTTCGTACACAGATGATAAATTGAAACATAAGTCATTCTTGCATATCACTATTTTCTTGCATTTTATTCAGTTTAAAAGAACAGACATTAACCATTTCTTTCACACCTGCTGAGAGAGTGCATGCCACTTTTTTCAGCAAATCCCAGTGCCCAGGAAGTCTTTCTGTTGTAGAAACTGAGCAAAAACTGAGAGTAATCTCTCCAAATTCTCCTTGAATATTGGTTAATATCTATCTGTTTAATTAATTTCGTATGACATTATTTATACAAAAAGATACTTGAAGTGATCATCTCTTACGACCTGGCCATGATCGTTGGTAAGTCGTTGTGTGGTCGCTGGAGAGCTGTCACACAGACAGCTCTCCAGCGACCAACGATGCCGAAGTCCCCGGGTAACCAGGGTAAACATTGGTGATCCCGTGGCAGTGTGGGAAGAAAGTCTGGCTCAGTATCAAGGCTAATTGTTGGGAAGAAAAATAAATGTGACTTATAAGCATAGTAATGATAAATGATTGTATATATGGGACAGGACTCCAAATCAAAGTAGGACAAGAGGGTACTCTAGGAGGATTCAGACCATGTCGGTGCAGAAAGATCATACCCTCCTCTGGAGTTGCAATATGTTCAGTTCCAGACAGAAGTTTCACCAAAATAGTGGAGGAGGGCGACCAAGAATACGCAAAATGGGACCTCCGGAGCTCCCGTGTGATGAATGAAAAATCACGTCGCTTTTTCAAGGTATCCTTAGACAAGTCTCTGAAGAATGTTAGGTGGCCGTATGGGGAGAGAACAAAACTTTTTTCAGAGGAGAGGTCAAACAGTTTACCCCTGACCCAGGCTGGAAAAAAGGAGACGATAATGTCTCTTGGCACATCTGATGGGAGGTACACAGGTCTTTTAATTCTATAGATTCTTTCTGTAATATTGGGATCTTTGAGGTCAGGAAAGAATTTAGAAATCATTTTGTGAACATAATTTTTCAAGTGAGGGGGTTTAACGGATTCCGGGACGCCCCTAATCTTTACGTTGCATCTACGCCTATGATCCTCGAGAGTCGCCAAGTGACTTTTGAGTGAGTCTATGTCTCTTTGCAGATTTTCTAGTAGGGCTGAGGTCACAGAAGGGGTTGGTAGAAGATCCGATTGGGGAAAGTCACAGCCCCCAGAGGAAAAGTCCTCCATACTACTGTCTGAAGAAGAGTGCACAGAAGACTCGCATGAATCATGTGTTGGTGAAGAATGATCGCAGAGTGAAGATCTTGAGGAAGATAAGGACGAGGAGGACTCCAGGCTTTCCGCAATGGATGACAACGCTTCCTTTATATATGACTCTGATGCTGCTGTCTCCGCACAAGGTGACCCAGTGTTTGGCGGATTGAAAGAGAGTAAGATTTTATCTTGTGATAGAAATTGTTCCTTCATTGTTTTGTTGATACGGACGCAGAAATCTGTCATCACTTTGTCTATAAACCCAGTGAGAATTGTTTCTGTAGCTTTCATCTCCTCTGTATTGGAGAAGGAGCGTGTTGTTTCTATGGAGGATTTCTCCTCCCCCTGACTGGGACAGACACTGGGTTTCCTCAATGGTGCCACTTCTGAGTGGTTATTTATTAGTGAGGTGTCATCAGATGTATTTTTAACAGTTTCAGTTTCAGCCCTGTGCATCTTTGTCATCTGGTGTCTGGGCTGGGGCACAAACTCTGTGGCATCATAGTTTAGTATGCGTCTGGCAGCCTGCTTCATTGCCTCCCTGTCTGCAGTATTACTGTGGGATGTGTGTGGAGCAGTGGGCGGGGTTTCTTCCTTTCCCCTGCTCCCCGTCCCTGCCGGCATAAACACAGCCGGCTTTATGTCTTTAGGGGCTGCGCTGGTCTGCAGGGCAGAGGCAGAGTATTCCGGGGATTTTAAAGTGGGGGCCGACTGTGGTGGTGGCTCACCTGAAGGTTTCCTTGCAGCTGGGACCACGCTCCTTCCTCTGGGAGAGGCGCCGCCGCGAGTTGTGGGCGGAACGGTAGGCGGGGCTTCAGCCCCTCTCTTGCTTCCCGGCCTCGCCTGTATGAGCGAGGCTGTGGCTTTGTGCCCACTCCCCGCAGCGGCTGCGGCAGGCTTGGGAACAGCATAGGGACCCGGGAGCTTAATGGTGGGGGCCGCTTGTGGCGAGAGCTCACCCGAAGCTGGTCTCGCCGCAGGGTCCGGGATCCTCTTCATGAGAGCGGAGTTGCCACGATCCGTGGGCGGGGTTATGGGCAGGGTTGTAGGCGGGGCTCTATTGCCTCCTCCCCGGCTCCGTCGGCTTTTGTGAAACCGCGGCTCCGGGTCTGGGAGTCGTGCCGGCTCGGAGGCGCAGATGCAAGGGTCCCGGGGGTCTTGTGGTAGGGGTCTGCAGTGGTGGCTTACCCGATGCCTTCCCCTCAGTCGTGCTGCGGCTCCGTCCTCCTTGAGCAGCGTCGCCGCTAGCCGCAGTTGTGGGCGGATCCATGGGCGGGGCTTCCTCCCCTCTTCTGCTTCTCGGCCTCGCTGGCTCAGGCGAGGCCGCTGCTTTGGGCCTACCCACGCAAGTCACTCCGATTCTTGTGGGGATACCGGAGGACCTTGTAGTTTTTAGTGCGGGAGCCGCTGTGGACGGGGGTCTGTCCAGGGCCCCACCTGTGAGTGAGATTGATCCGGAGCTTGAAAGCACCGATGAGTGCAGCTTCTTGTCTTCCTGACCGTGCAGGCCTGCAGCATGGCCACGGCTGGGGACCATATGTCCCTGGGTTGCTTGTGCCTTCTTTAAGTCCGCTTTTTTCATTATGTGTCCTAGTCCTGAACACATTAATTAAGGTTCTGAGCACTTTCTTCCCAAAATGCTTGAGAATTGCCGCTAATTATAAGGGATTTAGCAGGAGCTCCTGTGACACAGGTCTGCTCCCAATCCCTAGCAAGTCACGCCCCCTTTCCAAACAATTTTAATCTCGTATATCCTGTCATTTCAGGAAGAGTTTTCAGCAAAACTTCCAGGATTATAATAACTGGTAACACCTCTTTATAAGTTGACAATCACAGTGATTGATGTCACAGCACATGCTGATTAGATGTTTTAATATAAGATAAAGTTCGAGTCTGTTCATGGTGGCTAATGTACATGTGACATTTTTGAAACAGGAAGTTAGTTTATAAAAGCATCATTGGCCAGGGTGAAAATTCCAAAGATTATATATTAAATTAACATAGATCGGTATATGGTAAAGTATAAAATTATTGCAAAAAAATAATACACTCACTAACAATTAGAAAAATATTTAGAATTGAGATTCTTCAGTGGTTACCTTTTAATGGCTAACTAAAAAGATGGTAACAAATTGCAAGCTTTCGAGACTACACTGGTCTCTTCATCAGGCATAGACTAAAACAAATTCTGGGGAATCACATATTTATGTACAACACATCACAGAAAAAAAAAGAAAAGAAACAAACATGGATTTTTCTATCTAGTGGCTAACAGAGTACCAAGATATATATCTTTCCTGTCACTAACAGTTATTAATATATTTTTTATGGCTTGTCTTTAACAGAAGGAAAGTAATGGATGAGAACCAGCATTTAATAATTAGCTAATTAATGATTAGTATAAGCTACTTTAGGGTGAATCTTACTAATTAAATAAATTTGTATTGCACTGCAAAAATAACTGGTTTTGTCTTGTCATCTTTTGGGGGCAATTGTGTTATACCAATTATTATAATTTGTGTTCTAGAGCTGGAAAATGGATATGATGATGTGGATGATAAATTGTCCTTTAATTCTGAAGGGAAAGACAGTGTAGAAGACAACAAAAAAGGTCTGTATATTTTCATACTTTGCTTGCTTTTTATTGTAGATATTATTTTCAAAGATTCACACTGCATTTAGCTTAAATATTACATTTCAAAAGATATTTAAAAAAAGTATATTTTGCATTAGTTAACTTCTAGGCAAATCTGTCTTTACAATTATTGCAGTACTTCATTTACATAAATGAAATTGCTTTTCTCTTTAAATCAATATTTAGCAGTTTATTCTGTATTAAAACCTTGTACGTATGAGCAAAACACAATACAAAACACAATTAAAAATACAAAAAGCAGCAGAAATAACTAGATGGATATTTCCTGAAGGAACTACAGATAGTGCTTTGGAATGGTGCCCAGGCTGCCCCTGCAAGACTTTCACACTTGGGTGCCCCTGAGGCACTGGTTTGGTAGTTGTAGCCCCTCAGGGTTGAGCTTAACCCCTGGGGACCTGCTGAGGTCACTTGCGCCTCCTAGGGCCCATTTTATTTTGATCTTCAGAAAATGTAAGTGGGGTCACTCTGGGTCTGATTTGGTGGGCGGGGCACCTCAGGTACCGATTTGGTGGGCGGGTTCACTCTGGGTCCGATTTGGTGGGCGGGGTCACTCGTGGTCCGATTTGGTGGGCGGGGCCATTCGGGGTCCGATTTGGTGGGCAGGGCCACTCGTGGTCCAATTTGGTGGGCGGGGCCACTCTGGGTCCAAATTGGTGGGCGGGGCCACTCGGGGTCCGAATTGGTGGGTGGGGCCACTCGGGGTCCGAAATGGTGGGGCCACTCGGGGTACAGATAGTGCTTTGGAATTGTGCTGTGCTTTCACTTTAAGAGCTGATATTATCTGGCAAAACCTGTGTCCTGGTGGGGTCATGTAGAGTTCGTAGGCGTTGGCATAGTAACTGGGTCTGACTGCGCATATCAATGAGCTAATCAGCCAGGTGGCAGTTGGCAGTTATTTTGAAATTGCCTCAGAAATCAGGCCATTATAACCCTATGGGAAAATTTCCCTATTGAAATACATTGAAACAATGCATTCCAATGAGGGGGGAAAAATTTTGAAACGCAAATTGCGCCAAAACTACAAATCCGATCGACACGAAAAATACTTAGCACACCTCTCATGGATGCTGGCTTCGAAATGATGCCTCACTGTAGTCTGTGAGTGCAGCGGTTCGGGCCACATTAATTGCGGACTGAATAATAATAAGAAGAAGAAGTTAACTATGATCGGATTACAATATAGTGCTTTGTGCCAAAGCACTATAATTATATACCTCTATAGCTTCATATGACAGAAAAAGTAGAAGGCTAGAGGATTACACATTTCAGATCATGATTCTTGGTGATAAGATTGTGAATATGATCACCATGATCTGAAACGCGAGAGCCAGGAGCCCTCTTGCTTTATGACGCCTGAGTGCCATATGGTTGTGTTGTTGATGCTTCCTTGAATTTATTTTGCTACTTAAAGGGACTCTGTCACCTGAATTTGGAGGGAACGATTTTCAGCCATAGAGGCGGGGTTTTCGGGTGTTTGATTCACCCTTTCCTTACTTGCTGGCTGCAATATTGGATTGAAGTTCATTCTCTGTCCTCCATAGTACACGCCTGCGCAAGGCAAGATTGCCTTGTGCAGGCATGTACTACGGAGGACAGAGAATGAACTTCAATCCAATATTGCAGCCAGCATGCAGACAGCGTGTAAGGAAAGGGTGAATCAAACACCCGAAAACACCGCCTCTATGGCTGAAGATTGTTCCCTCCAAATTCAGGTGACGGAGTCCCTTCAAGTGTTGATTAAAGACTAAACCATCCTGGATTGACCTGTCTTTATACCATTATGGCATCCCAAGGATTTGCGACTCAAGAGGGGTGAGCTGCCATTGTACTATTTATTTATATCCTAAAAACAACTAACAATGTAGAAATTTGTACTCACCTACACACATGAAAAACAATGGAAATATGTGGTTTTAGTATAGACAAAAAAAAGGCAAAAGGTTTCAGAGAATCGAAATGACAGAACATCTGCAGTAAAAATTTACACTTTGAAATTTCAAAGTTGGGACTGTGGCGCGCACACAGGAAGCAGGAAGCAGGAGCGCTTAAGGCCAGGTCAGTGAGTAAGCCGGCGTCCCTGCATAGAGGGAGAAAGGGACACTATACAGGGGAGCTGGCAGTAGCGCTACAGAAGGCTGCATTAATATATCTGTATTTTGTCTCTCATTGGTTATGTGTTTGCTAAATATTCTACATTCCGGCACCAAACCACCCCAGACAAAACTTTCTAAGGGTGGTTTCACACTTGCGTTTTTGTCTGCAGCGTTTTTTGCACAAAAAAAGCATGCGTTTTTTTCCCTATATTTAACATTGAAAACGCATGCGTTTTTTTGTGTATGCGCTTGGTCGCATTTTCAATCGCATGCGTTTTTTTACTGCATGCGTTCATTTTCAAAAATGCAACTTGTAGTATTTTTGAGAGGCGTTTTTTGGACACAAAAAAACGCATGTGTTTTCATGCGTTTTTTTAGGGTAAAAAAGCACATTGGAGTCAATGGGAACGCATGCGGTTTTTTGTGCATGCGTTTGCATGCGTTAAAAACGCATGCATTTTTTTTTTTAAAAACCCATAAAAACACACTGATAAACCACCCCACACCATAAAATTGATAAAGGGATCCTATCCCTAACCCTACCCCTAACCCTAACCCTAACCCTACCCCTAACCCTAACCCTAACCCTACCCCTAACCCTAACCGTACCCCTAACCTTAACCCTACCCCTAACCCCAACCCTACCCCTAACCCTAATCCCTTTAAGGGTAGGGTTAGGGGTAGGGGTAGGGTTAGGGGTAGGGTTAGGGTTAGGGGTAGGGTTAGGGGTAGGGTTAGGGGTAGGGTTAGGGTTAGGATCCCTTTAGGGTTAGGGTTAAGGGTAGGGTTAGGGTTAGGATCCCTTTAGGGTTAGGGTTAGGGTTAGGATCCCTAACCCTACCCCTAACCCTAGCTCTTTCTGTTTATAGTGGATTTTTTACTTTATTTTGATGATTGGCAGCTGTCACACATTTATCTGCATGCGTTTAAAAAACGCAAACGCATGAAAAAACGCATATAAACGCGTCAAAACGCAGCGTTTTTTTCACCACATGCAAAAATGCATGCGTCAAAAAAACGCAGCGTTTGCACGCGTTTACATGCGTTTTTTCACCATGCGTTTTTTTTTAAATGCATGCGTTTTGAAACGCAAGAATGAAACCAGCCTAAGTGAAACATGTCTGGTGCGGTGGTTCCCTGGCTCCCTGCTGTACTATTGGGTCACATTGACTAAGTTTCTGTGGTGAATGTTTTTTCAAGGAATGCTTACATCCCTTATCAAAGTGTTGTCAGACTTTCTACAAAGCTTATTTTGCTATATTGCTAGGATAAAAAAAAGTACACCTGCATAACATGAAATATTAAAATGTTATTCTAGGGCAAGAAAATGGATATGATGATGTTGATGACTTTTTGTCTGAGCCCAATATTAACGATGGGGTTGTTGAGAAAAAAACAAGCAAGGCAAATTCTTATAATGGTTTGTATCTGTTTATAGTAAATATTTTTATTATGTGTATTCTAGATACATTTATAGTTTACACTTTAAAATATATGTTCATAATTTATTTTTTTGAAAGCACATTATTTCATGACTCACAATAAAAGATGAAAGGATGACAAGTTGTACTATAAAATTTATTTATTGTTAAAAAGCAGCAAATCTGAAGTAAAAAGTTGCGTTTGTTAAAAAATTAAAGTAAAAACAAAAAATATACAACTATTCAGTTTCATAGTACGCTTTAATACATAAATACTATAAAAAGTACTTTTGTTTTGAGAGTGGATACTTTTGAGCTTGTATACATGGCTTTATGTCTAGGAATATTGCATATCTATACAAATATAAAATAAAAATATGGGCACTGTCATGGTCTGACGGGAGTTTCTATTACGGTCCTTCTAGGGTTAATCCTATGTGGCCTCTCTTTGGTTTGGGGAGGGCTGTAAGTAACTGCACTGGTGCTATGCTAGTTGTCAGTGATAAGTCCGTCCCTGGCTGAGTAGCTGACCCTTGTATACATGTGTATATTGCCTGCTTCTGTACGATTGCTTTGTGTATTATCCGGTCTGTCTCCCATTTGATATTTGTCTGCTGATTCTGTAATTTCTGTGTTACTCTTGGTTCTACCCCGGCTACGTCCCTGACTTCCATTCCGCCTGTTCCCCTGGTACTGCATTGCTCTCTCTGGCTTCTGACTCCCAGCTTGCTTCTTACCATTCGTGTTACCCACTTGTTACTGCGCTGCCCTCTGATCTAGCCTCAGCTCTATTGACTATTCTCCCAGCTCTACTGGGTTCCACTATCCCTGCTAGCAGTCCAGGACCTAGTTTCGCCTCCAGTCACTCCCCCAGTTGTCACGTGTTACAGGTCCTGTTCCTCCTACAGCACTGTTTCAGCCATGCTCACATTCCACTGCAGAAACTCCTCGGGTTTCCCCAGCACATCTTTGGACACGCATACAGTCTCTGGTGGTGAGTCTGATACGGTGTCCATCACAGGTACAAAAGATTCAGACAACCTCACATAGCCTGTGAAATATAGAATTAAAAGATTCAGACTAAAAAATAAAATAGTGAGACAGTACATGGAACTGCACAGCCTCTAAAATCTGTTACTAAATTTTGAAGATAAATGTGAGCTCCAGGTTGACACCAGGATGTTGTAGAAAATCTAACTTGACTCCTATTTTTACTTCTTACCTCGATCTATAAAGAATAAACAATTAGACATATTTTTAAGAGAACATTCTGCCATTCTTAGGCTGCTACTAGATGGAGAACATTGCTCATTGTAAATAGTGTAGAGCAAGAAGTTGTTAGGGCTGGCGGAACACACCAAATAATAATAAAGAAGATATCAGGTGTGTTCGCAGCCCGGGGTCCACCGTGCAGAGATGACATCTGCTGCTCGGTAATGGCCGGCAGTATATGGTGGTATAACATAAAAACACGCTGGTTAGCTTGACCCGGTATGTAAGGAGGTGAAAACTGTTGCGTCACAGAGTCGCAATAACACGGAGTGAACACTAGTATTAGGTCACAGGACTCTGCCCCAAGGACATGGGATTAGAGTCCGTCTAGACCACAAGCGCTTGGCGCCGCAAGTGCGGTGCCAGGGAAAAACTAAATAAAGTTTTACTGCACTAAGTGCGTACAGCACCGCTCTGGCGGACGCCACTTACCACCCTAACTAGGGCCAGGAAAGCGCACTAGTTGCGCACGGTGCCGCACTGGCAGTCGCTGCTAATAGATGAAGTATACTCGTGCCTAGTGCTGAATGGCACAGTCTGGTGCTAGATAGCTCAATCACCCAAGTACATGCAACAATGCTAGGGATGGGTATGATTAAGGAGCTTTCACCAGATTCAATCACACCCCAATAGCCAATTACAAGATAGCGTTTGATGCTCGTCAGAAGATAGGAGTAAGGTTGGTTTCACATTTGCCGGTGGAAGGGCTGCGGATGGCAGCATACTTCCTCCCTTCTTCCTCATTGAAGACCCGTGTACACTCTGCCTACTGCTCCATGTGTCCTGCCTTGCCCTGCATGCCTATCTTTAACATTGGGTATACAGGGATGTGCATTGTATGTTGATGCATCCATGGTGACCGCATGGAAACTCCAAATTCAAGGAGGAAGAAGGGAGGTAGTATTCTGCCATCCCCAGCCCTCCTGTTGTGAATTCTGTGGCAGAGCTCCCTCCTGTGGTCACAAGTGGTACTTCGGCTGATTCTCTCTGGGAGCTTCCGTTTGTGGAGGAAACTGGTACTGCTGCTTCTGAGTTTCCTCCCTCAGGTGATCTGGTGAGGTCGTTAGGTGCTTCTCTACTTAACCCCACCTAATGCTTTGATTCATGCTTCCTGTCAATGTTCCAGTGTTGGACTTGTGTTTCTCTGGATGATTCCTGTGGCCTGCTGCTCTGCATAGCTAAGTGCTTCTTTGCTATTTGTTGCTATTTTTTCTGTCCAGCTTGTCTATTTGTTTTGCTGGAAGCTCTGGGACGCAAAAGGTGTACCTCCGTGCCGTTAGTTCGGTACGGAGGGTCTTTTTGCCCCTTTGCGTGGTTTTCTTTAGGGTTTTGTGTAGACCGCAAAGTTATCTTTCCTATCCTCGTTCTGTCTAGAATATCGGCCTCACTTTGCTGAATCTATTTCATCCCTACGTTTGTCTTTTCATCTTACTCACAGTCATTATATGTGGGGGGCTGCCTTTTCTTTTGGGGTATTTCTCTGAGGCAAGCTAGGCTTATTTTTTCTATCTTCAGGCTAGTTAGTTTCTCAGGCTGTGCCGAGTTGCATAGGTAGCATTAGGCGCAATCCACGGCTGCCTCTATTTGTGTTTGGAGAGGATCAGGGATTGCGGTCTGCAGAGTTCCCACGTCTCAGAGCTCGTTCTATTATTTTGGGTTATTGTCAGATCACTGTATGTGCTCTGACCTCCATGTCCATTGTGATACTGAATTGCCTTTCATAACAGTACAGGAAGCCAAAAGTACTAATGATTCTCAATAGAGGGAAAAAAGAAGTTCTGAGACCATTTTTTTTCTTGGCTTTGTGTTTTGTCTTTTTTTTCCCCTAGACATTTGGGTGGTTCAGTACACAGGCGTAGCGATGGACATTAGAAGTCTGTCTTCATTTGTGGATCAGCTCTCGGCAAGAGTACAAAAGATTCAAGACACTATTGATCAGAAATCTATGTTAGAACCAAGAATTCCTATTCCTGATTTGTTTTTTGGAGATAGAACTAAGTTTCTGAATTTCAAAAATAATTGTAAGTTATTTCTGGCCTTGAAACCTTGTTCCTCTGGTGATCCAGTTCAACAGGTTTTGATTATTATTTCTTTTTTGCGCGGCGACCCTCAGGACTGGGCATTTTCTCTTGTGCCAGGAGATCCTGCATTGAGTAATATCAATGCGTTTTTCCTGGCGCTCGGATTGCTGTACGATGAGCCTAATTCAGTGGATCAGGCAGAAAAGAATTTGCTGGCTCTTTGTCAGGGTCAGGATGAGATAGAGGTATATTGCCAGAAATTTAGAAAATGGTCAGTGCTCACTCAATGGAATGAATCTGCGCTGGCAGCTATGTTCAGAAAGGGTCTCTCTGAAGCCCTTAAGGATGTCATGGTGGGATTTCCTATGCCTGCTGGTTTGAATGAGTCTATGTCTTTGGCTATTCAGATCGGTCGACGCTTGCGTGAGCGTAAATCTGTGCACCATTTGGCGGTATTACCTGAGCTTAAACCTGAGCCTATGCAGTGCGATAGGACTTTGACCAGAGTTGAACGGCAAGAACACAGACGTCTGAATGGGCTGTGTTTCTACTGTGGTGATTCCACTCCTGCTATCTCTGATTGTCCTAAGCGCACTAAGCGGTTCGCTAGGTCTGCCACCATTGGTACGGTACAGTCAAAATTTCTTCTGTCCGTTACCTTGATCTGCTCTTTGTCATCATATTCTGTCATGGCGTTTGTGGATTCAGGCGCTGCTCTGAATTTGATGGACTTGGAATATGCTAAGCGTTGTGGGTTTTTCTTGGAGCCCTTGCAGTGTCCTATTCCATTGAGAGGTATTGATGCTACGCCTTTGGCCAAGAATAAGCCTCAATACTGGACCCAGCTGACCATGTGCATGGCTCCTGCACATCAGGAGGATATTCGCTTTCTGGTGTTGCATAATCTGCATGATGTGGTCGTGTTGGGGTTGCCATGGCTACAAGCCCATAATCCAGTATTGGATTGGAAATCCATGTCGGTGTCCAGCTGGGGTTGTCAGGGGGTACATGGTGATGTTCCATTTTTGTCAATTTCGTCATCCACCCCTTCTGAGGTTCCAGAGTTCTTGTCTGATTACCGGGATGTATTTGATGAGCCCAAGTCCGATGCCCTACCTCCGCATAGGGATTGTGATTGTGCTATCAATTTGATTCCTGGTGGTAAATTCCCAAAAGGTCGACTGTTTAAATTATCCGTGCCTGAGCACACCGCTATGCGCAGTTATGTGAAGGAATCCCTGGAGAAGGGGCATATTCGCCCGTCATCGTCGCCATTAGGAGCAGGGTTCTTTTTTGTAGCCAAAAAGGATGGTTCGCTGAGACCTTGTATAGATTATCGCCTTCTTAATAAGATCACTGTTAAATTTCAGTACCCCTTGCCTTTGTTATCTGATTTGTTTGCTCGGATTAAGGGTGCTAGTTGGTTCACCAAGATTGATCTTCGTGGTGCGTATAATCTGGTGCGAATCAGGCGAGGCGATGAATGGAAAACTGCATTTAATACGCCCGAGGGTCATTTTGAGTATCTAGTGATGCCATTCGGACTTGCCAATGCTCCATCAGTGTTTCAGTCCTTTATGCATGACATCTTCCGAGAGTACCTGGATAAATTCCTGATTGTGTACTTGGATGACATTTTGATCTTCTCGGATGATTGGGAGTCTCATGTGAAACAGGTCAGAATGGTTTTTCAGGTCCTGCGTGCTAACTCTTTGTTTGTGAAGGGATCAAAGTGTCTCTTTGGTGTGCAGAAGGTTTCATTTTTGGGGTTCATCTTTTCCCCTTCTACTATCGAGATGGATCCTGTTAAGGTCCAAGCCATCCATGATTGGACTCAGCTGACATCTCTGAAAAGTCTGCAAAAGTTCCTGGGCTTGCTAATTTTTATCGTCGCTTCAGCTGCAATTTTTCTAGTATTGCCAAACCATTGACCGATTTGACCAAGAAGGGTGCTGATTTGGTCAATTGGTCTTCTGCTGCTGTGGAAGCTTTTCAAGAGTTGAAGCGTCGTTTTTCTTCTGCCCCTGTGTTGTGTCAACCTGATGTTTCTCTTCCGTTCCAGGTCGAGGTTGATGCTTCTGAGATTGGAGCAGGGGCTGTTTTGTTGCAGAGAGGTTCTGATTGTTCAGTGATGAAACCATGCGCTTTTTTTTCCAGGAAGTTTTCGCCTGCTGAGCGGAATTATGATGTGGGCAACCGAGAGTTGCTGGCCATGAAGTGGGCATTCGAGGAGTGGCGTCATTGGCTTGAAGGAGCTAAGCATCTCGTGGTGGTATTGACTGATCATAAGAACCTGACTTATCTCGAGTCTGCTAAGCGTTTGAATCCTAGACAGGCTCGTTGGTCGCTGTTTTTCGCCCGTTTTGACTTTGTGATTTCGTACCTTCCGGGCTCTAAAAATGTGAAGGCGGATGCTCTGCCTAGGAGTTTTGTGCCCGACTCTCCGGGTTTATCTGAGCCGGCGGGTATCCTCAAGGAAGGAGTAATTGTGTCTGCCATCTCCCCTGATTTGCGGCGGGTGCTGCAAAAATTTCAGGCTAATAAACCTGATCGTTGTCCAGCGGAGAAACTGTTTGTCCCGGATAGGTGGACAAATAAAGTGATCTCTGAGCTTCATTGTTCGGTGTTGGCTGGTCATCCTGGAATCTTTGGTACCAGAGAGTTAGTGGCTAGATCCTTTTGGTGGCCGTCTCTGTCGCGGGATGTGCGTTCTTTTGTGCAGTCCTGTGGGATTTGTGCTCGGGCTAAGCCCTGCTGTTCTCGTGCCAGTGGGTTGCTTTTGCCCTTGCCGGTCCCGAAGAGACCTTGGACACATATCTCTATGGATTTTATTTCAGATCTTCCCGTCTCTCAAAAGATGTCAGTCATTTGGGTGGTCTGTGATCGCTTTTCTAAGATGGTCCATCTGGTACCCTTGTCCAAGTTGCCTTCCTCCTCTGATTTGGTACCATTGTTCTTCCAGCATGTGGTTCGTTTGCATGGCATTCCAGAGAATATCGTTTCTGACAGAGGTTCCCAGTTTGTTTCGAGGTTTTGGCGAGCCTTTTGTGGTAGGATGGGCATTGACTTGTCTTTTTCCTCGGCTTTTCATCCTCAGACTAATGGCCAGACCGAACGAACCAATCAGACCTTGGAAACCTATCTGAGATGCTTTGTTTCTGCCGATCAGGATGACTGGGTGTCCTTTTTGCCTTTGGCTGAGTTCGCCCTTAATAATCGGGCCAGCTCGGCTACCTTGGTTTCGCCATTTTTCTGCAATTCTGGGTTCCATCCTCGTTTCTCTTCAGGACAGGTTGAGTCTTCGGACTGTCCTGGTGTGGATACTGTGGTGGACAGGTTGCAACAGATTTGGACTCATGTAGTGGACAATTTGACCTTGTCCCAGGAGAAGGCTCAATGTTTCATTAATCGCAGACGCCGTGTGGGTCCCCGACTTCGTGTTGGGGATCTGGTTTGGTTATCTTCTCGTCATATTCCTATGAAGGTTTCCTCTCCGAAGTTTAAACCTCGTTTCATTGGTCCTTATAGGATTTCTGAGGTTATTAATCCTGTGTCTTTTCGTCTGACCCTCCCAGATTCTTTTTTCATACATAACGTCTTCCATAGGTCATTGTTGCGGAGATACGTGGCACCTATGGTTCCATCTGTTGACCCTCCTGCCCCGGTTTTGGTGGAGGGGGAATTGGAGTATATTGTGGAGAAGATTTTGGATTCTCGTGTTCCAAGACGGAAACTCCAGTATCTGGTTAAATGGAAGGGTTATGCTCAGGAGGATAATTCCTGGGTTTTTGCCTCTGATGTCCATGCTCCCGATCTTGTTTGTGCCTTTCATGTGGCTCATCCTGGTCGGCCTGGGGGCTCTGGTGAGGGTTCGGTGACCCCTCCTCAAGGGGGGGTACTGTTGTGAATTCTGTGGCAGAGCTCCCTCCTGTGGTCACAAGTGGTACTTCGGCTGATTCTCTCTGGGAGCTTCCGTTTGTGGAGGAAACTGGTACTGCTGCTTCTGAGTTTCCTCCCCCAGGTGATCTGGTGAGGTCGTTAGGTGCTTCTCTACTTAACCCCACCTAATGCTTTGATTCATGCTTCCTGTCAATGTTCCAGTGTTGGACTTGTGTTTCTCTGGATGATTCCTGTGGCCTGCTGCTCTGCATAGCTAAGTGCTTCTTTGCTATTTGTTGCTATTTTTTCTGTCCAGCTTGTCTATTTGTTTTGCTGGAAGCTCTGGGACGCAAAGGGTGTACCTCCGTGCCGTTAGTTCAGTACGGAGGGTCTTTTTGCCCCTTTGCGTGGTTTTCTTTAGGGTTTTGTGTAGACCGCAAAGTTATCTTTCCTATCCTCGTTCTGTCTAGAATATCGGGCCTCACTTTGCTGAATCTATTTCATCCCTACGTTTGTCTTTTCATCTTACTCACAGTCATTATATGTGGGGGGCTGCCTTTTCTTTTGGGGTATTTCTCTGAGGCAAGGTAGGCTTATTTTTTCTATCTTCAGGCTAGCTAGTTTCTCAGGCTGTGCCGAGTTGCATAGGTAGCGTTAGGCGCAATCCACGGCTGCCTCTATTTGTGTTTGGAGAGGATCAGGGATTGCGGTCTGCAGAGTTCCCACGTCTCAGAGCTCGTTCTATTATTTTGGGTTATTGTCAGATCACTGTATGTGCTCTGACCTCCATGTCCATTGTGATACTGAATTGCCTTTCATAACACCCTCCCGACCGTAAATGTGAAACTAGCCTAACTGATGCACATCTCAAGCTAGACATAAAAGATACTTGTATGATTTTAGATGCCAAAGATGATAATAATGTAGAAGATAGACTCAAAACAATTTCAAACTCAGGTCTCGCCTGCTGTATCACGTTTGTAAAAAAATAAAATAAATACATTTTAATGTGCAACAGCTCTGCACAATTTCAACGCCACTAAATTAAAAGGTTGGATATAGCGGGATGTATCACGATTAGCAACAGAAAAAAAAAATATTTTAATGTGCATGAGGTCTGCAGACAGCTTCATATCACTGCCACAAAATGACATCCTGGGATACGGCGGGCTGTATCACATTTAGCAACAGAAAAAAAATAGATATATTCATTAATGTGTTAGGTCTGCAGACAGCTTCATGTCACTGCCATAAAATTACAACATGGGATACGGCAGGCTGTATCATGTTTTGCAACAGAAAAAAATTGTATTTTTTAAATTTGCGTTAGGTCTGTTTTTAATATATAAGTTCCAATAAAATAAAGATTTTATGGGGTATAATTATGATGGATTGAATCAGAGAAGGTGTCAGCCGTGAGATCTCGGTGTGGCCTGATTAGACATGTCAATCTTAATATATCACACTATAAAAGCCAGTTCTGACATTCTCGAAGGGAGTTTTCTTTTATTTTCCTGTATATTATTGCCTGCTTATGATTGGAAAAGTAAGCACTCCCCAAAAACACCCCTTTGACTAAATGGGACACTGACATAGAAACTTTACAAGATAATGTCTCCACAGTGGTGTTCAGCAATAAAGAAAATAAAGTTTCATTCAGATCTTCAGCTACTTTTCAAGATTTCTCCTATTTGGCATTTTTCTATCCTTGTAAAGGACCTGTAACCATTTTTTACTTGCTAATGATTTTGTAGATTAGCTGGTGTGTGAAAACTTCTTCCTTTTTGTAGTGAACTTTTACAATTTAGAATTTAAAAGCAAGAGAAAAAAAAATGTGACAAATATATTATAGCCTTTATATTTCTTTTGTTTTTCTAGATACACACTTAGGTGAATCTGAGCATCAAGACATCACTCTGCCTTGAAATGATGAGAATTATGATGATGCTATGAGTTTCTGAAATAAATTCATCTGATAAATCAGATGAAAATATAAATGATATTTTTCTTCTCTGAATTATTTTATACTGCTAATCTCTGCATGTTCTGCCATTATATAACAACTAGATTGTGGCCCGATTCTAACGCATCGGGTATTATAGAATATGCATGTCCCCGTAGTATATGGACAATGATGATTCCAGAATTCGCGGCAGACTGTGCCCGTCGCTGATTGGTCGAGGCAACCTTTATGACATCATCGTCGCCATGGCAACCATTATGACATCATCGTCGCTGTGCCCGTTGCTGATTGGTCGAGGCCTGGCGGCCTCGACCAATCAGACGCGGGATGTCTACGTCCTTTATGACATCATCGTCGCTGTGCCCGTCGCTGATTGGTCGAGGCCTGGCGGCCTCGACCAATCAGAGACCGGGATTTCCAGGATTTCCAGGGATTTCTAACGCATCGGGTATCCTAGAATATGCATGTCCCTGTAGTATATGGACAATGATGATTCCAGATTGTGCCCGTCGCTGATTGGTCGAGGCAAACTTTATGACATCATCGTCGCCATGGCAACCATTATGACATCTACGTCGATACTGTGCCCGTCGCTGAATCAGAAACGTGGGATTTCTACGTCCTTTATGACATCATCGTCGCTGTGCCCGTCGCTGATTGGTCGAGGCCTGGCGGCCTCGACCAATCAGAGACGCAGGATTTTTACGTCGATACTGGGCCCGTCGCTGATTGGTCGAGGCCTAGCAGCCTCGACCAATCAGAGACGTGGGATTTCCAGGACAGACAGACAGACAGACAGACGGAAAAACCCTTAGGCAATTATATACTGTATATAGATGTAAAAAGTGTAAGGATTGGTGCATAAAGTGCATTAAAAAGTAATTAATTTAATAATCAAAATAATAATTGCGTGATTTCTTCTGTTTACTGATTGACACCCATTAGAGATGAGCAAATATTTTTCAGTGGAATTGAATTCTACTTGAATATTACCAAAATCCACATTTGCCAAATTGCTAACCACCATTTTGCTAAACTGTGTTTGGCCATCAAAAATGTAAAAAATAATATATATATATATATATATATATATATATATATATATATACATATATATATATGTATATACAGTGGGGCAAAAAAGTATTTAGTCAGTCAGCAATAGTGCAAGTTCCACCACTTAAAAAGATGATAGGCGTCTGTAATTTACATCATAGGTAGACCTCAACTATGGGAGACAAACTGAGAAAAAAAAATCCAGAAAATCACATTGTCTGTTTTTTTTAACATTTTATTTGCATATTATGGTGGAAAATAAGTATTTGGTCAGAAACAAAATTTCATCTCAATACTTTGTAATATATCCTTTGTTGGCAATGACAGAGGTCAAACGTTTTCTGTAAGTCTTCACAAGGTTGCCACACACTGTTGTTGGTATGTTGGCCCATTCCTCCATGCAGATCTCCTCTAGAGCAGTGATGTTTTTGGCTTTTCGCTTGGCAACACGGACTTTCAACTCCCTCCAAAGGTTTTCTATAGGGTTGAGATCTGGAGACTGGCTAGGCCACTCCAGGACCTTGAAAAGCTTCTTACGAAGCCACTCCTTCGTTGCCCTGGCGGTGTGCTTTGGATCATTGTCATGTTGAAAGACCCAGCCACGTTTCATCTTCAATGCTCTTGCTGATGGAAGGAGGTTTGCACTCAAAATCTCACGATACATGGCCCCATATTCATTCTTTCATGTACCCGGATCAGTCGTCCTGGCCCCTTTGCAGAGAAACAGCCCCAAAGCATGATGTTTCCACCACCATGCTTTACAGTAGGTATGGTGTTTGATGGATGCAACTCAGAATTCTTTTTCCTCCAAACACGACAAGTTGTGTTTCTACCAAACAGTTCCAGTTTGGTTTCATCAGACCATAGGACATTCTCCCAAAACTCCTCTGGATCATCCAAATGCTCTCTAGCAAACTTCAGACGGGCCCGGACATGTACTGGCTTAAGCAGTGGGACACGTCTGGCACTGCAGGATCTGAGTCCATGGTGGCGTAGTGTGTTACTTATGGTAGGCCTTGTTACATTGGTCCCAGCTCTCTGCAGTTCATTCACTAGGTCCCCCCGCATGGTTCTGGGATTTTTGCTCACCGTTCTTGTGATCATTCTGACCCCACGGGGTGGGATTTTGCATGGAGCCCCAGATCGAGGGAGATTATCAGTGGTCTTGTATGTCTTCCATTTTCTAATTATTGCTCCCACTGTTAATTTCTTCACTCCAAGCTGGTTGGCTATTGCAGATTCAGTCTTCCCAGCCTGGTGCAGGGCTACAATTTTGTTTCTGGTGTCCTTTGACAGCTCTTTGGTCTTCACCATAGTGGAGTTTGGAGTCAGACTGTTTGAGGGTGTGCACAGGTGTCTTTTTATACTGATAACAAGTTTAAACAGGTGCCATTACTACAGGTAATGAGTGGAGGAAAGAGGAGACTCTTAAAGAAGAAGTTACAGGTCTGTGAGAGCCAGAAATTTTGATTGTTTGTTTCTGACCAAATACTTATTTTCCACCATAAAATGCAAAAAAAATGATAAAAAAAACAGACAATGTGATTTTCTGGATTTTTTTTCTCAGTTTGTCTCCCATAGTTGAGGTCTACCTATGATGTAAATTACAGACGCCTCTCATCTTTTTAAGTGGTGGAACTTGCACTATTGCTGACTGACTAAATACTTTTTTGCCCCACTGTATATCTATATATATATATATATATATATATATACTGTATATATATATATTTACTCCCCATACCGCTCACCTCTCAGCCTCACTCTTCCGGTCTTCATTGCATCTTATCAGGACCATGAGTGATGAATCCTCAGCTCTGAGCATGAAGAGCTATATTAGGCCGGTTTCACACATCAGCGGCTCCGGTACGTGAGGTGACAGTTTCCTCACGTACCGGAGACACTGACTCACGTAGATACATTAAAATCAATGTGTCTCTGCACATGTCAGCGTGTTTTCATGGACCGTGTGTCCGTTTGAAAAACACGGAGACATGTCAGTGTTTGTGGGAACGCATGGATCACACGGACCCATTAAAGTCAATGGGTCCGTGTAAAACACGTACCACACATGGATGCTGTCCGTGTGCAGTCCGTGTGCCGTGCAGGAGACAGCGCTACAGTAAGCGCCGCCCCCCCCCCCCCCCCCCAGCTTGTGGTGCTGAAGCCCCATTCATTTCTTCTCTCCAATAAAAAAAAAATAAAAAAATTTTTCATTCCTTCTCTCCAGCGAATGCTGCTGGGAAGAAGGAATGAATTCTGGATTCAGCACCCAAAGCAGGGGACAACGCTTAACTCTAGCGCTGTCTCCTGCACGGTGCGTGTGGTACCCAGTCGGCACACGGACGGCACACGGCTGCCGCACATGTGCCACACTGATGTGCCACGTGAGCACACGGACACACGGACACGGATAACTCCGGTACCGATTTCTCCGCTATGGGAATTATCTGGACGTGTGGGACAGGCCTCATTCAAAGTGGATTGCAATTTTTGCCACTGAAATAATCCACACAGATGGCATCCAATGAAATTACCACTCACAAATTCAGTGAGCGTTTTAGATTGTACCATTCTTTAGGAAGGTTAGTAAAGGGAGACTGCAATGTGCGGTGAAATTTTTTTTTTACATAAATGGCAATAGGGTTGAAAGAAAAATCAGAATTCAATGCTTAAGTGTTGTGTCCCCATTATCTGAGTTGTGTATCTAGGACTGAAAATTGGTATTGGGAAGGTTAAGAGCCTGTGGGATAGTCACACACAGACTTCTCATGCTCACTTTTTGACAGTCCAATCCAGAGCCCATATGTCACCCTTTGCTGGTCCGATCTGTTAATGTAGCATCATAGCAAGCATCATTGCAGCATCATAGCAAGTGAAACATTGAGGAGTGCTAAATTGAGGAGGTTTATAAAGCACCAACTCTTTTGGGAGCCAATGATGTCACCTACACAGAAGAACTGTAGAGATTAAGGTTGTAGATTGTGCAAATTATTTAGTCTCTATTGCCCGATGTTGTCTGCGCCAACTATATGCATTTAAAATACTTACTTCTCTAGAATAATGTACCATACCTCACCCTGATGCCAGCAAAGCTCAAAATCTTCATTGAATGCATTACTCCAATGCATAACTATTTTTCCAAAGTGAATGGCATGAAACAAAGAGTTGTAAATTATACATTGTCTAAATGGATATAGCCAGCAGTGGGGACCTGTTATGATCTGGTGATTAGGGAGTGACATGCGTCTAGCTCTGAGCAGGTGGCAACTATACTGACCGCAGTCCCTAAGCTCAACACTAGAAGTAGCCGTGGAATGCTCCTAACTCGGCCTAGGCATCTCGTCACAGCCTAAGAGCTAACTACCCCTAAAGATAGAAGCAGGAAAACTATCTTGCCTCAGAGAAAATCCCCAAAGGATAGATTAGCCCCCCACAAAAAATGACTGTGAGAGGAGAAGGAAATGACATACGTAGTATGAAACAAGATTTAGCACAGGAGGCCACTTCTAGCTAAATAGAAATAGTACAGAACAGAATGCTGTGCCGTCAGTAAAAAAAACTAGAAAAAGTCCACCGCAGAGAAATGCAAAAATGTCCACACCTGACTAAAGGTGTGGAGGGCAAACTCTGCTGCCCAGAGCTTCCAGCTTAACTGAATAGATCCATACTGAAAAGCTGGACAAATGAACAAAAACAAAGAAAGTGCTGAACAACAAAGTCCAAACAAGAGAACCGCAAAAGGACAAGCAAGGACTTAGCTTTGATGAACTGGTCAGAGTGTCAGGAAAGTCCTAAGAGCAATGACTCCAGGCAGGAACAATTGACAACTGGCATTGAATGAGGGATAAGGCCAGACTAATATAGCCGAGCCAGAAAGACGATCAGTGAAAACAGCTGCTGAAGCTAAATCCAAGAAGCAGCCATACCACTCAAAACCACAGGAGGGAGCCAAAGAGCAGAACTCACAAAAATGCTACTTACAACCACTGGAGGGAGCCCAAGAGCGGAATTCACAACAGTACCCCCCCAAAGGAGGGGTCACCGAACCCTCACCAGAGCCCCCAGGCCGATCAGGATGAGCCAAATGAAAAGCACGAACCAAATCGGCGGCATGAACATCGGAGGCAACAACCCAAGAATTATCCTCCTGGCCATAACCCTTCCACTTGACAAGATACTGAAGCTTCCATCTCGAAAAACGAGAATCCAAAATTTTCTCAACCACATATTCCAACTCCCCCTCAACCAACACCGGGGCAGGAGGATCAACAGATGGAACAACGGGCACCACATATCTCCGCAACAAAGATCTATGGAAAACATTGTGGATGGCAAAAGAGGCTGGAAGGGCCAAACGAAAAGACACAGGATTGATAATCTCAGAAATCTTATAAGGACCAATAAACCGAGGCTTGAACTTAGGGGAAGAAACCTTCATAGGAACATGACGAGAGGACAACCAAACCAAATCCCCCACACGAAGCCGAGGACCAACACACCGACGGCGGTTAGCAAAACGCTGAGCCTTTTCCTGGGACAACATCAAATTGTCTACCACATGAGCCCAAATACGCTGTAATCTGTCCATCACAGAATCAACACCAGGACTATCAGAAGGCTCAACCTGCCCTGAAGAAAAACGGGGATGGAAACCAAAATTACCAAAGAAAGGCGAAACCAAAGTAGCCGAACTGGCCCGATTATTAAGGGCAAACTCGGCCAACGGCAAGAAAGTCACCCAATCATCCTGATCAGCAGACACAAAGCATCTCAAATAGGTTTCCAAGGTCTGATTAGTTCGCTCAGTTTGGCCATTGGTCTGAGGATGGAACGCCGAAGAAAAAGACAAATCAATACCCATCCTAGCACAAAAGGCCCGCCAAAACCTGGAAACAAACTGTGAACCTCTGTCAGACACAATATTCTCCAGAATGCCATGCAAACGAACCACATGCTGAAAAAACAAAGGAACCAAATCAGAGGAGGAAGGCAATTTAGGCAAAGGTACCAAATGGACCATTTTAGAGAACCGGTCACAAACCACCCAGATAACAGACATCCTCTGGGACACAGGAAGATCCGAAATAAAATCCATGGAAATATGCGTCCAAGGCCTCTCCGGGACGGGCAAAGGCAAAAGCAACCCACTAGCGCGGGAACAGCAAGGCTTGGCTCGGGCGCAAGTCCCACAGGACTGCACAAAAGCATGGACATCACGTGACAAGGAAGGCCACCAAAAGGACCTAGCAACCAAATCTCTGGTACCAAAATTCCCAGGATGACCAGCCAACACTGAACAATGGAACTCAGAAATCACCTTACTCGTCCATCTATCAGGAACAAACAGCTTCCCCACAGGACAGCGGTCAGGCCTATCAGCCTGAAATTCCTGAAGCACCCGCCGCAAATCAGGGGAGATGGCAGAAAGAATCACCCCTTCCTTAAGAATGCCAACCGGCTCAAGGACTCCAGGAGAATCCGGCAAAAAACTCCTAGAGAGGGCATCCGCCTTAACATTCTTAGGTCCTGGAAGATATGAGACCACAAAATCAAAACGGGAGAAAAACAGGGACCACCGAGCCTGTCTAGGGTTCAGCCGCTTGGCCGACTCAAGGTAAATCAAATTCTTATGATCGGTCAAGACCACAATGCGGTGCTTGGCTCCCTCAAGCCAATGTCGCCACTCCTCAAATGCCCACTTCATAGCCAACAACTCACGATTGCCGACATCATAATTGTGTTCCGCAGGCGAAAACTTTCGGGAAAAGAAGGCACATGGCTTCATCAAGGAACCATCAGAATTCCTCTGTGACAAAACGGCCCCTGCCCCAATCTCAGAAGCATCAACCTCAACCTGAAAAGGAAGAGAAACATCTGGTTGACGCAACATAGGGGCAGAAGTAAATCGGCGTTTAAGCTCCTGAAAGGCCTCAACAGCCTCAGAGGACCAATTAGTCACATCAGCGCCTTTCTTCGTCAAATCGGTCAGGGGTTTAACCACACTAGAGAAGTTGGCAATGAAACGGCGATAAAAATTAGCAAAGCCCAAAAATTTCTGAAGGCTATTCACAGATGTGGGTTGAATCCAGTCATGAATGGCTTGGACCTTAACAGGATCCATTTCTATAAACTAAGGAGAAAAAATAAACCCCCAAAAAGAGACCTTCTGAACTCCAAATAGGCACTTAGACCCCTTCACAAATAGAGCATTATCACGAAGGATCTGGAATACCATCCTGACCTGCTTCACATGAGACTCCCAATCAACGGAAAAAATCAAAATATCATCCAAATACACAATCAGGAATTTGTCAAGATAATTGCGGAAAATATCATGCATGAAAGACTGGAACACAGATGGAGCATTAGAGAGCCCAAATGGCATCACAAGGTATTCAAAATGGCCTTCGGGCGTATTAAATGCAGTCTTCCATTCGTCACCCTGTTTAATACGAACAAGATTATATGCCCCTCGAAGGTCAATCTTGGTAAAAAAAACTAGCCCCCTTAATCCTAGTAAAAAAATCAGAGAGCAAAGGTAAAGGATATTGGAATGTGACCGTGATCTTATTAAGAAGGCGATAATCAATACAGGGTCTTAAGGAGCCATCCTTCTTGGCAACAAAAAAGAATCCCGCTCCCAATGGTGACGAAGACGGCCGAATATGCCCCTTCTCTAAAGACTCCTTAACATAACTCCGCATGGCGGCATGCTCTGGCACAGACAGGTTGAAAAGTCGGCCCTTAGGGAACTTACAGCCAGGAATCAAGTCAATAGCACAATCACAGTCCCTGTGTGGTGGAAGGGAACTGGACTTGGGCTCATCGAATACATCCTGGAAATCTAACAAAAATTCAGGAACATCAGAAGAGGGGGAAGAGGAAATTGACATCAAAGGAACGTCAATATGTACCCCTTGACAACCCCAACTAGTCACAGACATTGATTTCCAATCCAGCACTGGATTGGGTACTTGTAACCATGGAAAACCCAGTACAACAACATCATGTAAATTATGCAACACCAGAAAACGGCAATCTTCCTGATGTGCAGGAGCCGTGTACATAGTCATCTGCGTCCAGTACTGAGGTTTATTCTTGGCCAATGGTGTAGCATCAATACCCCTAAAGGGTATGGGACTCTGCAAAGGCTGCAAAGAAAAACCACAGCGCCTAGCGAATTCTAAGTCCATTAAGTTCAGAGCAGCGCCTGAATCCACAAATGCCATGACAGAAAAAGATGACAATGAGCAAATCAGGGTCACTGACAGGAGAAACTTAGGCTGCACAGTACTAATGGTAACAGATCTAGCCACCCTCTTAAGACGCTTAGGGCAATCAGAAATAGTATGAACAGAATCACCACAGTAAAAACACAGCCCATTCTGACGTCTGTATCCCCTCTGTTCCGCTCTAGTCAAAATCCTATCACATTGCATGGGCTCAGGACTTTGCTTAGAGGACACTGCCATATGGTGCACCACTTTGCGTTTTTGCAGGCGCCGATCAATCTGAATGGCCAGAGACATAGATTCGCACAAACCAACAGGCGTGGGAAACTCCACCATAACATCTTTAAGGGCTTCAGAAAGACCCTTTCTGAAAATTGCTGCCAGAGCATCCTCATTCCATTTAGTGAGCACAGACCATTTTCTAAATTTCTGGCAGTATAATTCTGCCGCTTCCTGACCCTGACACAGGGCCAACAGTGTTTTCTCAGCATGCTCTACAGAGTTAGGTTTGTCATACAATAATCCGAGCGATTGAAAAAATGCATCTACATTAAGCAATGCCGGATTCCCTGACTCAAGTGAGCATGCCCAGTCCTGAGCGTCGCCACGCAGTAGAGAAATAACTATCTCTACTTGCTGAACGGGGTCACCAGAGGAACGGGGTTTCAGAGCAAAAAACAATTTGCAGTTATTTTTAAAGTTCAAAAACTTAGATCTATCCCCGTAAAACAAATCCAGAGTAGGAATTCTAGGCTCTAAGGCCGGAGTCTGAACCACATAATCTTGAATACTCTGTACTCTTGCATCAAGCTGATCCACACGAGAAAACAAACCCTGAACATCCATGCCTGCATCCAAATCCCGAATCACCCAGAGATCAAGAGGAAGGAAAAAGACAAAACAAACTAAAAAAAAAAAAAAAGGCTCAGAACTCTTTTTCTCTTCCTTCTTTTGAGAGGCATTCAGCTCATTTTTGGCCCGTTGTTCTGTTATGATCTGGTGATTAGGGAGCGACATGCGTCTAGCTCTGAGCAGGTGGCAACTAGTGTTGAGCATTCCGATACCGCAAGTATCGGGTATCGGCCGATACTTGCGGTATCGGAATTCCGATACCGAATTCCGATACTTCCCGCGTATCGGATACCGGAATAGGAGGTTCCCAGAATTCAAACTGAACGCAGCAGCCAATGAGGAATGAATGGAAGTGTGGGCACATCCTGTTTAGCATGGTGGGCATGTAAGTACTGGCAAGGCTGTGATTGGCTGCTGAAATGATCTCGCTCTGCACTATAAAAAACGCTGCCGCCATTTTGCGCTCACTCTGCTGTGATTTCAGTTAGGGACAGGACGCTGTGTTCTAACTGAGGGCCAGTTGAGATAGCTAATTGCTTTATTTTGCTTTTCCAAGGCTAATTTAGCAAACGCTGTGTTCACTGTTCAGTTCACCTTGCTCTTGCCTTGCAGCGCTGTTTTAACAGCGTTCTGCAAGGTCTCTGTGTGTGTGTGTGTGCAGCTCACTCTGTAGTCTGTGTGCAGCCATATACCAGGTTGTATTCAGTTCAGGGGGGGTTCACACTGCCTCACACAGTTCTATCCATTGTCCTTTTTTGCTCATAGTGCAGCCTGCTGCACATTTTTTCTAAAATTTCCTATTAGTGTCTTTCCACCCGTCTCCAGCCAAATAGTGGAAAAACACTAGATAGGATAACCTAGAGGGGGGTTTTTGTGCCTTGCAGCGCCGTTTACGGCTGTCTGCACGGTCTCCGTGTGAGCGCAGCTCGCCCTGTAGTCTGTGTGCAGCCACAGCCCGTTGTATTCAGCTCAGGGTTTGTCACTGCCTCATACTGTAAAATAACTTGTCCTTTTTTCAAATAGTGCAGCCTGCTGAAAATTTTTTTTAAAATTTCCTATTAGTGTCTTTCCACCCGTCTCCAGCCAAATAGTGGAAAAACACTAGATAGGATAACCTAGAGGAGTGTTTTTGGGCCTTGCAGCGCCGTTTACGGCTGTCTGCACGGTCTCCGTGTGAGCGCAGCTCACCCTGTAGTCTGTGTGCAGCCACAGCCCGTTGTATTCAGCTCAGGGTTTGTCACTGCCTCATACCGTTAAATAACTTGTCCTTTTTTTCAACTAGTGCAGCCTGTTTAAAAATTATTTAAAAAATTCCTATTAGTGTCTTTTCACCCGTCTCCAGCTAAATAGTGGAAAAACACTAGATAGGATAACCTAGAGGAGGGTTTTTGGGCCTCGCAGCGCCGTTTACGGCTGTCTGCACGGTCTCCGTGTGAGCGCAGCTCGCCCTGTAGTCTGTGTGCAGCCACAGCCCGTTGTATTCAGCTCAGGGTTTGTCACTGCCTCATACCGTTAAATAACTTGTCCTTTTTTTCAACTAGTGCAGCCTGTTTAAAAATTATTTAAAAAATTCCTATTAGTGTCTTTCCACCCATCTCCAGCTAAATAGTGGAAAAACACTAGATAGGATAACCTAGAGGAGGGTTTTTGGGCCTTGCAGCGCCGTTTACGGCTGTCTGCACGGTCTCCGTGTGAGTTAAACTCGCTCTGTAGCCCAATCTGCACAAAAAAAAAAAAAGTAAAGTTCACCAAACACCACTTAACACTTGTGTAGGCCACATTTTATCAATAATAAAGTCTAGTCCACACTTTACAACATTAGTGTTTCTTACACCTGTTAGGAGGAGCATTTCAGGAATAAGCACACTAAGGCCTTAGTACTTTTCTCCTTATCTTTATCTGTCAACCAAGATGAAGAGGGCAGGGAGTAAGGGTCGTGGGCGTGGGCGTGGAGCAGGGTGAGGAGCAGGGAGAGGACGTGGTGATTCTGTGCCTGCTGCGTGCACCGGTGACTCATCATCACCCAGTTTCAGCAAGGAACAGTCTTTCATGCGCAGCTTTGTCGGAGAGCGCCGTGCACCGCTGCTGCATGAAGATCAAATTGAAGCCGTTGTCGGATGGATGGCAGCAAACGCATCGACTTCAATTAGTGCCACATCCTCTCAGACACAGACCACTGGAGAGCAGCCATCTGTCTCTTCACCACCTGCCAAATTGGCCAAGCAGTCAGAGAGCCCAGGACAGGAACCGTCTCTACTTCTGTTCTCTGAATCTCTTGGCTTGGAAACAGGGGGCCAGCCAAGCAGTATTGGAGAAATGGAAGAAGAGGCAGTGTGCAGTGATGCCCAACAGCTTTGTCTCTCTGACTCTGAAGAGGCGGGTGGGTCAGTGCCTGCGGTGACCACAGCGCAGTACGCATCTGATGATGAAACTCAGGTGCCGCTTTCTGGTGCGTACTGTGCTGCCGAGACTACCCAGGAGGAGCAGTTGGTGGCAGAGGGTAGTGGAGATGATGAGGTCCTTGACCCATCGTGGCGTGAGGAACAGGAAGGTGGTGGGAGCAGCTCAGAGGAAGAGATTCCCCTAATGGGCCAAAGAGGGAGAGGGAGGGGGAAGACTGCGGAGCCTGTAGCCTCCACTTTGGCACCAGTTAGGAGCCTGTCTCTTTCAAAAGCCAAAAAGGGCGCTCCCAAGACTTGCAGTGCCTGGTCCTTTTTTGACACAGTTGCAGATGACATTTGTTTTGTCAAATGCAAGCTGTGTCATCAGAAAGTAAAAAGAGGTAAAAGTGTCAGCAACCTCAATACCACAAATATGTGGAAACATGTGCGGACCAGGCACGCGGTGGAGTTACAAAAACACACTGAAGACCTAGGCCAACCAACAGTGGCAGCTACCACCTCCTCAGCTCGTGTTGCTTCTTCCTCCAGCTCACGCACAGCTGGTTCGGCTTCCTCCTTGGATCGCCATGGAAGAACCTCTGGCACTGTTGTCCAGAGACCTAGTGTAATTCCACCCACAGTACCACGTTCCCAGTCATCCTCACACTCCCAGCCTAGTCTACAGCCATCGGTAGTACAGGCATGGGAGAAAAGGCGGGCATTCTCGGCAAACCACCCCCGAGCACAGGCTCTGAATGCAGGCATTGCCAAACTTCTGTCGCTGGAAATGCTCTCATTCAGGCTGGTGGAGACTGACAGCTTCCGTGACTTGATGGCATTGGCAGTCCCACAGTACAAGGTGCCCAGCCGCTTTTACTTCAGCAGGCAAGCTGTCCCTGCCCTGCACAAGCATGTGGAGGGACAAATAAAACATGCGCTACTGAACGCCGTCAGTAGCAAGGTCCACCTCACCACCGATGCGTGGACCAGTCAACATGGACAGGGGCGATACCTTTCCGTCACTGCCCATTGGGTTAATGTTGTTGAGCCGGGTACAGACCGTGCGAGTGGCGCAGGACATGTCCTGCCCACTCCAAGGATTGCAGGAATCCAGTCTGTACGCATTGACTCCTCCTCTTACACCAGTTCCTCAGATTCATCGCTGCAGGATCCGTCACAGTCCACCTCCACATGGACCCGTGAACGTTTACCTGTTACGACTGACATGAGCACAGCCGTGGCCAAACGTCAGCAGGCCGTCTTGAAATTAGTTTCTTTGGGGAATCGAAGCCACACAGCGCAGGAGCTCTGGAATGCCCTAAAGCAGGAGAGCGATGTGTGGTTTGTGCCAGCGAATCTCCAGCCAGGCATGGTAGTGTGTGACAATGGCCGAAATCTGGTGGCAGCTTTAGGATTGGCAACCTCACTCACATCCCATGTCTGGCACATGTGCTCAATTTGGTTGTGCAGAGTTTTCTGAGGGACTATCCGGAGCTTGATGCACTTCTGCACAAGGCCCGCCTAGAGTGTGCTCACTTGCGGCGTTCCAGCTTGGCAAGATCCCGCATTGCTGCTCTGCAGCGTCGGTTTCGCCTTCCTGAACATCGCATCATATGTGACCTACCTACCAGGTGGAATTCCACGTTACATATGTTGGAGCGGTTGTGTGAGCAGCAGCAAGCAGTAATGGAGTAGAGGCTGCATCAGGCGCAAAAAAGTCGCAGTCAGCGCCGCTCAGACTTCACAACCACAGAGTGGGCCACTATGAAGGACGTCTGCCAGGTTTTGCGTCCTTTCGATTATTCCACGCGGATGGCAAGTGCAGATGATGCACTAGTCAGCATGACTGTCCCCCTTATCTGCTTGCTTCAAGAAACCCTGCAAGGGATAAGGGATGATGTGGAAGAGGTGGAGGATGAGGAATCACCATTTCCATCAGCTTCTGGACAGTCAGCGCCACGTGGTTCCTCACAAAGGGGACGGCAGGGGACCCTTTGTGAGGAGGATGAGGAGGAGTCAATGGACGAGGAAGAGCTACGTCCAGAGGAGGGAGTTACACCATTGTCCGGTGGTCAGTGTGTACAGCGAGGGTGGAGTGATGAAGAGCGGGCAGAGATCATGTCTCAAGCAGGGGACAGCGTTTCTGGGCCAGTTGGCAGTCTGCAGCACATGGTTGATTTCATGTTGCAGTGCCTGAGAGACGACCGCCGCATCGACCACATTCTCAACGTGCCTGATTATTGGGTGTACGCCCTCCTCGATCCTCGCTACCGTGACAATGTCCAAAACCTCATCCCGGCGTTGACACGGGAGCGTAAAATGCGGGAGTACCACGACACACTGGTGAATTCCATCATCTTCTCCAGTCCAACTGAGAGGAGTGCTGCTAGTGCTTTACAAAGCAGCTCAGTGCATCGAGGCAGTGGAGGAGGAGGCTCTGCACAAAGAGGGAGCAGAAGCAGCGCCTCTGCCCAAGGCAAGCCCAGTATGGCACAACTGTGGCAAACTTTTGTGTGCCCGCCCCAAATGTCTACACCATCACCGGCGGCTCCAGTCAGCAGGAGGCAACGGTTCCATCAGATGGTGACAGACTACATGGCTTGCCCTCTTAGTGTACTCCCAGACGGCTCTTCCCCGTTCAAGTTTTGGGTCTCTAAGCTGGATACATGGCCAGAGCTAAGCCAGTATGCATTGGAGAGGTTCTGGCTTGCCCTGCGGCTAGTGTCTTATCGGAACGTGTCTTTAGTGCCGCAGGTGGTGTACTAACAGACCGTCGCATGCGACTATCCTCCGATAATGTTGACCGCCTTACTTTCCTGAAAATGAACCAGGCCTGGATCTCGCAGGAATTTGCCACTCCTCTGCCTGATTAAGTAATTGGGTGTCATCCAGGTCTCCTGATGTGTTCATCTTTCTACCACCTGAACTGCTATTCCTGGGCTCCAACACCGCCAGTTGCGGCTCAGAAGTGCAGGCTGCACAGTCAAAACATACGACCCAGTGTTATTGGGTTTCAGTAACGTCAGCTGATCCCCAGCTGTGTAGCCGGCAATGTGTCCTGCGACCGCCACGCTGGCACAACAACCTAAATGTAAGGGAACCTGTCCCCCCCCCTCGGCGTTTGTTACTGAAAGAGCCATCTTGTGCAGCAGTAATGTTGCACAAGGAAAAGGTAGCTCTTTTATTTTAGCTCCTTGCACACGCAGAACTTAACACTTATAAAATGTGTTCACTGATACCGTTATACCGTCCCGGAGCTGGGACTTTTCTTCATAATGTGACGCAGCACAGGCGTCATTCCTACCCCCTTGGTGCCATGCACTGCCTCCTCAGCGTTGTTTTAAGCTGTCACGGAGCCTGCGCTGTTCTGTTATCCCTTGGCCATGGCCAGTTTGCGCTGCCTGTCTTCTGACATAATTTGGTGTCAGGATGGCTGCGCCTGTGCGCCCGCGCTGCCCGAGAACCCGCCTCGCAGTGTCTTCTGATTGAATCACACTGCAAGCCTGGGATCCATGGGCATGCGCAGTGCATAGCTTCACCTCGGGCTCTCGCTCATCTCCCTCCGCCTTCTTTAGACTGTGCACCATCAGCTGATCCCTAATAGCATGCCACGGCCGTGACGCCGCACAGTCTGAAGAAGAGGGAAGGAGGGGAGTGAGAGGCGAGGATATGCACTGTGCATGCCCATGGATCCAAGGCCCGCAGTGGGATTACATTAGACGACACTGCGAGGTGAGATCTGGAGCATCGTGGACGCACAGGCACTGACAGCCTGACACCAAAGTATGTCAGAAGACAGGCAGCGCCAATTGGGCATGGCCAAGGGATAACAGAACAGCGCAGGCTCCGTGACAGCTTAAAACAACGCTGAGGAGGCAGCGCACGGCACCAAGGGGATAGGAATGACAGCTGTGCTGCGTCCCATTACGAAGGAATTTGCCACCTCCGGGACGGTTTTATGGTATAAGGTGACACATTTTTAGTGTTTAATTCTGTGTTTGCAAGGAGCATAATTAAAAGAGCAACCTTTTCCATTTGCATCCTTAGTGCTGCACAAGATGGCTCTTTCAGCTACAAACGTCTTGGGGGGGGGTTAAAGGTTCCCTTTCAACTTGCTCCAATCAGGCTTCGGCCTACACTCTGTTCCTCTGCTCCTCCTGCTGTCCCTGGGCTCTAACACCGCCAGTTGGTGCCTGGAAGTGCTGTCTGCACAGTCAACAGTCGCTCCTCTGTTATTGGGGTTCAGTAACGTCAGCTGATCCCCAGCTGTGTGTGCGGCAATACCTACAATCTGCTCCTCCTGCTGTCCCTGGGCTCTAACACCGCCAGTTGGTGCCTGCAAGTGCTGTCTGCACAGTCAACAGTCGCTCCTCAGTTATTGGGGTTCAGTAACGTCAGCTGATCCCCAGCTGTGTGTGCGGCAATACCTCCAATCTGCTCCTCCTTCTGTCCCTGGGCTCTAACACCGCCAGTTGGTGCCTGGAAGTGCTGTCTGCACAGTCAACAGTCGCTCCTCTGTTATTGGGGTTCAGTAACGTCAGCTGATCCCCAGCTGTGTATCCGGCAACGTGTCATGCGACCGCCACGCTGGCACAACTAAAATGTAAGGGGACCTGTCCCCCCCCCCCCTAGGCGTTTGTTACTGAAAGAGCCACCTTGTGCAGCACTAATACTGCACAAGGAAAAGGTCGCTCTTGAAATTATGCTCCTTGCAAACGCTGAACTACACACTCATGTAATGTGTCCCCTCACACCGTCCAACCGTCCCGGAGGTGGGACTTTCCTTTGTAATGTGACGCAGCACAGCCGTCATTGCTACCCCCTTGGCACCGTGCGCTGCCTCCTTAGCGTTGTTTGATTCCGTCATGGACCCTGCGCTGTTATGTTATCCCTTGGCCATGCACAGTTTGCGCTGCCCGTCCTCTGACATCATTTGTTGTCGTCCTGGCTGCGCCTGTGCGTCCACGCTGCCCGAAATGCCACCTCGCAGTGTCGTCTAATGTGATCCCACAGTGGGCCTGGTATCTATGGCCATGCGCAGTGCATATACTAGCCTCTCACTCCCCTTCCTCACGCTACTTCAGACTAGGCGGCGTCAGCTGATCCCTAATAGCATGCCACGGCCGTGACGCCGCACAGTCTGAAGAAGCAGGAAGGAGGTGAGTGAGAGGCGATGATATGCACTGCGCATGCCCATGGATCCCTGGCCCGCAGTGGGATTACATTAGATGACACTGCGAGGTTGTATCTCGGGCAGCTTTGACGCACAGGCACTGCCAGCCTGACACCTAAATGATGTCAGAAGACGGGCACCGCTAACTGTGCATGGCCAAGGGATAAAATTACAGCGCGGGCTCCGTGACAGAACCAAACAACGTTGAGGAGGTGGTGCACGGCACCAAGGGGGTTGGAATGATGGCTGTGCTGTGTCACATTACAAAGGAAAGTCACACTTCCATGACGGTTTGACGGTGTAAGGGGACACATTATATGAGTGTGTACTTCAGCGCTTGCAAGGAGCATAATTTTAGGAGCCACCATTTTCCATGTGCAGTATTACTGCTGTACAAGATGGCTCTTTCAGCAACAAATGCCTGGGGGGGTGTTTAAAGGTTCCCTTTCAACTTGCTCCACTGCAGGCTTCGGCCTACACTCTGCTCCTCTTTGATTCCCTGGGTTTCAACACTGTCAGTTGCCACCTGGAAGTGTTGTCTACACAGAAAAAAACACTAGCTGATGTGTCAGTGGGGTTCAGTACCGCCAGCTGTTCCCCTGCTGTGTAGTCGGCAACGTGTCCAGCACAAGCCACGCTGGCACAACAGAACAAAAGCTGCCACCAGTGCAGGCTTCGGCCTACACTCTGCTCCTCTCCTCCTCCTGCTGACCCTGGGCTCTAACACCGCCAGTTTTTGCCCGGAACTGCTAGCTGCACAGAGAAAAACACCAGCCAATGTGTTCGTGGGGTTCAGCACCGCCAGCTGTTCCCCTGCTGTGTAGCCGGCACCGTGACCTGCAAACGCCACGCAGGCACATGAACTGAAATTAAAGGGACCCTGCCACCCACCCCAAGGTGTTTCTAGGTATAACAGCCACCTTGTACAGCAGTAATGCTGCATTTGGACAAGGTGGCTGACTTTTGCTCCTTGCCAATGTGGAACTCAACACGTACAAAATGTGTCTCATTGAGACCATTCCACTGTCCCTGAGGTGTGACTTTCCTTTCTAATGGTACGCAGCACCACCCTTGGTAGCGCTGCCCGTCTTCTGACATCATTGGTTGGCTGCCTGTGCCTGTGCGTCCGCCCTGACCGACACAACCCCCCTCGTTGTCTCATATATTTTTGCTGCGAGGGTGTGATTGATGGGCATGTGCAGTGCATATGTTCGTCTGTCTTCACTCATCTCCTTCCGCCTTCTTCAGACTGTGCGGCCTCATGGCCGTGGTAGGCGAGAAGGGATCAGCTGAGGCCGCCCAGTCTGAAGCAGGTGTAAGGACATGTGTGAGCGGCAAACATATTTACTGCACAAGGCCACGAATCCCAGCCACGCAGTGTGAATTTGTGAAAACACACTGCGGGTCTGGGATTCATGGCCATTGATAACCGCAACGGCCAACATGAAATTAGGTGAGAAGACAGGCAGCGCTCACAGCGCATGGCCAAGGGATCACAATAGCGCAAACTCCTGTACAGCAAATAACAACGCTCAGGAGGCTGCGCCCAGCACCAAGGCGTTATGTATGTGCACCTGTGCTGCGTCTCCTTAAAAAGACAAGTCACGCCTCCAATACAGTTGTACTGTTCAATGGGCTAAATTGTGTACGTCTTTCATTCTGCGTGTGCAATGAGAAAAACTTAAAGAGCAACCTTTAACTTGTGGAGCTTTACTGCTGCACAAGGTGTGGCTCTTCAACATTGTAACACCTGAGGGTGGGTTAAAGGTTACTTTTGAAATTGGTTCAATTAGGCTTCGGCCTACACTCTGCTCCTCCTGCAGACCCTGGGCTCTAACTACGCCAGTTGGGGCCCGGAAGTGCTGGCTGCACAGAGAAAAACACTCACCATTGTGTCAGTGGGGTTCAGCACCGCCAGCTGTTACCCTGCTGTGTAGCCGGCATCGTGTCCAGCACAAGCCACGCTGGCACAACAGACCAAAAGCTGCCACCAGTGCAGGCTTCTGCCTACACTCTGCTCCTCTACTCCTCCTGCTGACCCTGGGCTCTAACACCGCCAGTTTTTGCCCGGACGTGCTAGCTGCACAGAGAAAAACACCAGTCAATGTGTCAGTGGGGTTCAGCACCGCAAGCTGTTCCCCTGCTGTGTAGCTGGCAACGTGTCCTGCAAACGCCATGCAGGCACCAGAACTGAAATTAAAGGGAACCTGCCCCCACCCCCCAGGTGTTTCTATGTATAACAGCCACCTTGTACAGCAGTACTGCTGCATTTGTACAAGGTGGCTGATTTTTTCTCCTTGCCCACGTTGAATTAAACACGTACAAAATGTGTCTCATTACAGACCATTACAATGTCCCTGAGGTGTGACTTTCCTTTTTAATGACACGCAGCACCCCCCTTGGTAGCGCTGCCCGTCTTCTGACATCATTGGTTGGCTGCCTGTGCGTCCGCCCTGACCAACACAACCCCCCTCATCTCATATATTTTGGCTGCGAGGGTGTGATTGATGGGCATGTGCAGTGCATATGTTCGCCTGTCTTCACTCATCTCCTTCCGCCTTCTTCAGACTGTGCGGCCTCATGGCCGTGGTAGGCGATAAGGGATCAGCTGAGGCCGCCCAGTCTGAAGCAGGTGTAAGGACATGTGTGAGCGGTGAAAATATTTACTGCGCAAGGCCACAAATCCCAGCTCTGCAGTGTGACTTTATTAAAAGACACTGCGGGTCTGGGATTCATGCCCATGTGTAACCGCACCGGCCAACATGAAATGAGGTGAGAAGACAGGCAGCGCTCACAGCGCATGGCCAAGGGATCACAATAGCGCAGACTCCTGTACAGCAAATAACAACGCTCAGGAGGCTGCGCCCAGCACCAAGGCGTTATGTATGTGCACCTGTGCTGCGTCTCCTTAAAAAGACAAGTCACGCCTCCAATACAGTTCTACTGTTCAATGGGCTAAATTGTGTACGTCTTTCATTCTGCGTGTGCAATGAGCAAAGCTTAAAGAGCAACCTTTAACTTGTGGAGTTTTACTGCTGCACAAGGTGTGGCTCTTCAACATTGTAACACCTGAGGGTGGGTTAAAGGTTACCTTTAAAATTGGTTCAATTAGGCTTCGGCCTACACTCTGCTCCTCCTGCAGACCCTGGGCTCTAACTACGCCAGTTGGGGCCCGGAAGTGCTGGCTGCACAGAGAAAAACACCCACCATTGTGTCAGTGGGGTTCAGCACCGCCAGCTGTTCCCCTGCTGTGTAGCCGGCATCGTGTCCAGCACAAGCCACGCTGGCACAACAGACCAAAAGCTGCCACCAGTGCAGGCTTCTGCCTACACTCTGCTCCTCTCCTCCTCCTGCTGACCCTGGGCTCTAACACCGCCAGTTTTTGCCCGGAACTGCTAGCTGCACAGAGAAAAACACCAGCCAATGTGTTAGTGGGGTTCAGCACCGCCAGCTGTTCCCCTGCTGTGTAGCCGGCATCGTGTCCAGCACAAGCCACGCTGGCACAACAGACCAAAAGCTGCCATCAGTGCAGGCTTCGGCCTACACTCTGCTCCTCTACTCCTCCTGCTGACCCTGGGCTCTAACACCGCCAGTTTTTGCCCGGACGTGCTAGCTGCACAGAGAAAAACACCAGTCAATGTGCCAGTGGGGTTCAGCACCGCCAGCTGTTCCCCTGCTGTGTAGCTGGCAACATGTCCTGCAAACGCCATGCAGGCACCAGAACTGAAATTAAAGGGAACCTGCCCCCACCCCCCCAGGTGTTTCTATGTATAACAGCCACCTTGTACAGCAGTACTGCTGCATTTGTACAAGGTTGCTGACTTTTTCTCCTTGCCCACGTTGAATTAAACACGTACTAAATGTGTCTCATTGAGACCATTCCACTGTCCCTGAGGTGTGACTTTCCTTTATAATGATACGCAGCACCACCCTTGGTAGCGCTGCCCGTCTTTTGACATCATTGGTTAGCTGGCTGCGCCTGTGCGCCTGCCCTGCTCGAAACAACGCCCCTCGGTGTCTTATTTATTTTGACAGCGAGGGTGTGATTGATGGGCATGTGCAGTGCATATGTTCGCCTGTCTTCACTAATCTCCTTCCGCCTTCTTCAGACTGGGCGGCCTCATGGCCAAGGCATGCGATAAGGGATCAGATGAGGCCGCCCAGTCTGAAACAGGTGTAAGGACATGTGTGAGCGGCAAACATATTTACTGCACAAGGCCACGAATCCCAGCCACGCAGTGTGAATTTTTGAAAACACACTGTGGGTCTGGGATTCATGTCCATCGCTAACCGCAACGGCCGACATGAAATGAGGTCAGAAGACAGGCAGCGCTAGCAGCGCATGGCCAAGGGATAACAAGAGCGCAGACTCCTGTACAGCAAATAACAACGCTCAGGAAGCTGCGCCCATGCACCAAGATGTTATTTGGGACACCTGTGCTGCGTCTCCTTAAAAAGACAAATCACGCCTCCACTACAGTTTGACTGTATAATGGGCTAAATTGTGTATGTGTTTCATTCAGCGTGTGCAAGTAGACAAATTAATAGAGCAACCTTTGACTTGTGCAGCATTAATGCTGCACAAGGTGTGGCTCTTGTACTTTGTAACACCTGAGGGGGGGTTAAAGGTTACCTTTGAAATTGGTTCAACTAGGCTTCGGCCTACACTCTGCTCCTCTCCTCCTCCTGCTGCCCCTGGGCTATAACACCACTAGTTTTTGCCCGGAAGTGCTAGCTGCACAGAGAAAAACACCAGCCAATGTGTCAGTGGGGTTCAGCACCGCCAGCTGTTCCCCTGCTGTGTAGTCGGCAACGTGTCCAGCACACGCCACGCTGGCACAACCGAACAAAAGCTGCCACCAGTGCAGGCTTCGGCCTACACTCTGCTCCTCTCCTCCTCCTGCTGACCCTGGGCTCTAACACCGCTAGTTTTTGCCCGGAAGTGCTGGCTGCACAGAGAAAAACACCCGCCATTGTGTCAGTGGGGTTCAGCACCGCCAGCTGTTCCCCTGCTGTGTAGCCGGCAACGTGACCTGCAAACGCCACGCAGGCATATGAAGTGAAATTGAAGGGAGCCTGCCCCCCACCCCCAGGTGTTTCTATGTATAACAGCCACCTTGTACAGCAGTAATGCTGCATTTGTACAAGGTGGCTGACTTTTTTTCCTTGCCCACGTGGAACTCAACACGTACAAAATGTGTCTCATTGAGACCATTCCACTGTCCCTGAGGTGTGACTTTGCTTTCTAATGATACGCAGCACCCCCCTTGGTAGCGCTTCCCGTCTTCTGACATCATTGGTTGACTGGCTGCGCCTGTGCGTCCGCCCTGCTCGACACAACGCTTCTCGGTGTCATACTTATTTTGACAGCGAGGGTGTGATTGATGGGCATGTGCAGTGCATATGTTCACCTGTCTTCACTAATCTCCTTCCGCCTTCTTCAGACTGGGCGGCCTCATGCCCAAGGCATGCGATAAGGGATCAGATGAGGCCGCCCAGTCTGAAGCAGGTGTAAGGACATGTGTGAGCGGCGAGCATATTTACTGCACAAGGCCATGAATCCCATCCCCGCAGTGTGATTTTTTGAAAACACACTGTGTGTCTGGGATTCATGGCCATCGCTAACCGCACCGGCCTACATGAAATGAGGTCATAAGACGGGCAGCGATTACAGGGCATTGCCAAGGGAGAACGCAAGAGCGCAGAATCCTGTACAGCAAATAACAACGCTCAGGAAGCTGCGCCAAGCACCAAGGCGTTATTTGGGACACCTGTGCTGCGTCTCCTTAAAAAGACACATCACGCCTCCACTACAGTTTGACTGTAGAATGGGCGGAATTGTTTACGTGTTTCATTCTGCGTGTGCAAGTTGAAAAATTCATAGAGCAACCTTTTACTTGTGCAGCATTAATGCTGCACAAGGTGTGGCTCTTGTACTTTGTAACACCAGAGGGGGGGTTTAAAGGTGACCTTTGAAATTGGTTCAACTAGGCTTCGCCCTACACTCTGCTCCTCTCCTCCTCCTGCTGACCCTGGGCTCTAAAACCGCCAGTTTTTGCCCGGAAGTGCTAGCTGCACAGAAAAAAACACCCACCAATGTGTCAGTGGGGTTCAGCACCGCCAGCTGTTCCCCAGCTGTGTAGTCGGCAACGTGTCCAGCACAAGCCACGCTGGCACAACAGACCAAAAGCTGCCACCAGTGCAGGCTTCGGCCTACACTCTGCTCCTCTCCTCCTCCTGCTGACCCTGGGCTCTAACACCGCCAGTGTTTGCCCGGAAGTGCTAGCTGCACAGAGAAAAACACCCGCCAATGTGTCAGTGGGGTTCAGCAACGCCAGCTGTTCCCCTGCTGTGTAGCCGGCAACGTGACCTGCAAACGCCACGCAGGCACATGAACTGAAATTAAAGGGACCCTGCCACCCACCCCAAGGTGTTTCTATGTATAACAGCCACCTTGTACAGCAGTACTGCTGCATTTGTACAAGGTGGCTGACTTTTTCTCCTTGCCCACGTTGAATGTAACACGTACAAAATGTGTCTCATTACAGACCATTACAATGTCCCTGAGGTGTGACTTTCCTTTTTAATGACACGCAGCACCCCCCTTGGTAGCGCTACCCGTCTTCTGACATCATTGGTTGGCTGGCTGCGCCTGTGCATCCGCCCTGCCTGAAACAACGCTCCTCGTTGTCTTACTTATTTTGACTGCGAGGGTGTGATTGATGGGCACGAGCAGTGCATATCTTCGCCTGTCTTTACTCATCTCCTTCCGCCTTCTTCAGACTGTGCGGCCTCATGGCCACGGCATGCGAGAAGGGATCAGCTGAGGCCGCTCAGTCTGATGCAGGTGTAAGGACATGAGTGACAGGCGAAAAAATTTACTGCGCAAGGTCACGAATCCCAGCCCCGTAGTGTGACTTAAAGAAAAGACACTGCGGGTCTGGGTTTCATGGCCATCGCTAACCGCACCGGCCAACATGAAATGAGGTCAGAAGACAGGCAGCGCTCACAGCGCATGGCCAAGGGATAACAAGAGCGCAGACTCCTGTACAGCAAATAACAACACTCAGGAATCTGCGCCCAGCACCTAGGTGTAAATTTTGACACCTGTGCTGGGTCTCCTTAAAAAGACAAGTCACGCCTCCACTACTGTTTGACAGTATAATGGGCTAAATAGTGTACGTGTTTTATTCAGCGTATGCAAGGAGCAAAATTAATAGAGCAACCTTTTACTTGTGCAGCATTAATGCTGCACAAGGTGTGGCTCTTGTACCTTGCAACACCTGAGGGGGGGTTAAAGGTTACCTTTGAAATTGGTTCTACTAGGCTTCGGCCTACACTCTGCTCCTCTCCTCCTCCTGCTGCCCCTGGGCTATAACACCGCCAGTTGTAGCCTGGAAGTGCTAGCTGCACAGAGAAAAACACCAGCCAATGTGTTAGTGGGGTTCAGCACCGCCAGCTGTTCCCCTGCTGTGTAGTCATCACCGTGTCCAGCACAAGCCACGTTGGCACAACCGAACAAAAGCTGCCACCAGTGCAGGCTTTGGCCTACACTCTGCTCCTCTCCTTCTCCTGCTGACCCTGGGCTCTAACACCGCCAGTTTTAGCCCGGAACTGCTAGCTGCACAGAGATAAAAACACCAGCCAATGTGTCAGTGGGGTTCAGCACCGCCAGCTGTTCCCCTGCTGTGTAGCCGGCAACGTGACCTGCAAACGCCACGCAGGCACATGAACTGAAATTGAAGGGAGCCTGCCCCCCATCCCCAGGTGTTTCTATGTATAACAGCCACCTTGTACAGCAGTAATGCTGCATTTGTACAAGGTGGCTGACTTTTTCTACTTGCCCACGTGGAACTCAACACGTACAAAATGTGTCTCATTGAGACCATTCCACTGTCCCTGAGGTGTGACTTTGCTTTCTAATGATACGCAGCACCACCCTTTGTAGCGCTGCCCGTCTTTTGACATTATTGGTTAGCTGGCTGCGCCTGTGCGTCCGCCCTGCTAGAAACAACGCCCCTCGGTGTCTTATTTATTTTGTCAGCGATGGTGTGGTTTATAGGCACGAGCAGTGCATATGTTCGCCTGTTGTCACTCATCTCCTTCCGCCTTCTTCAGACTGTGCGGCCTCATGCGAGAAGGGATCAGCAGAGGCCGCCCAGTCTGAAGCAGGTGTAAGGACGTGTGTGAGCGGCGAAAATATTTACTGCTCAAGGCCACGAATCCCAGCACCGCAGTGTGACTTTATGAAAAGGCACTGTGGGTCTGGGATTTATGGCCATCGTTAACCGCACCGGCCAACATGAAATGAGGTCATAAGACGGGCAGCGCTAACAGGGCATTGCCAAGGGATAACACAAGAGCGCAGACTCCTGTACAGCAAATAACAACGCTCAGGAAGCTGCGCCAAGCACCAAGGCGTTATTTGGGACACCTGTGCTGCGTCTCCTTAAAAATACAAGTCACGCCTCCACTACAGTTTGACTGTAGAATGGGCTAAATTGTGTACGTCTTTCATTCAGCGTGTGCAAGTAGACAAATTAATAGAGCAACCTTTCACTTGTGCAGCATTAATGCTGCACAAGGTGTGGCTCTTGTACTTTGTAACACCTGAGGGGGGTTAAAGGTTACCTTTGAAATTGGTTCAACTAGGCTTCGGCCTACACGCTGCTCCTCCACTCCTCCTGCTGCCCCTGGGCTCTAACACCGCTAGTTTTTGCCCAGAAGTGCTAGCTGTACAGTGAAAAACACCCGCCATTGTGTCAGTGGGGTTCAGCAACGCCAGCTGTTCCCCCACTGTGTAGCCGGCAAAGTGTCCTGCAAACGCAACGCAGACACAAAGCTGCCTCCAGTGCAGGCTTCGGCCTACACTCTGCTCCCCCTGCTTACCCTTTGCTCCAACACCGCTAGTTGGGGCTGTAGGAAGACAATCTTTAATAGGCAACGCATCCTGGTTCCAGCACCGTCAGCTGTTTCCGGGTAGTGTCAAGCTCACTGAGACGCCTATGCTTGCCGCGTCGTGTTGTGGTCGAGTTAGCCAATTCCAGGGTGCCTCCAGTTTAGGAGCTTCCTATGTGGGCTGCGTGAATTGGTAGTCAAGGCTGGTTCTGTAGTGCCAGTAGGCCAAGCTCCCCCTGTAGGACTGTTGGGGTTCGGTAACTGCGGCTGCCTCGCGGCCTAGCTGTTCTCTCATCTCCTGTGGACATTGTGGTCCACCACCTGGTTCCAGCACCGTCAGCTGGTTCCGGGCCGAGCCTTTGTCTTAGGTGCCTCCTCCTGGGTATCCGAGTTCCGCCAACGTCAGGAGGTCCTTGGTAGTGCTTTTAAGCGCGGGCACCTACAGCTTAGTAACCGGGTTCGAGCACCGTCAGCTGCTCCTCGGTCGTGCCATTGGCTCTTGCACACTGGGGCGACGCATCCGGGTTCCAGCACCGCCAGCTGGTTCCCGGCAGTGTTTTTCTCATGGGTACGCCCTCATGCTCAGCTTGGTTCCAGCACCGTCAGCTGTTTCCGGGTACTGTCAAACTCACTGAGACGCCTATGCGTTGCCCCGTCATGTTGCGGTCGAGTTAGCCAACTCCAGGGTGCCTCCAGTTTAGGAGCTTCCTATGTTGGCTGCGTGAATTGGTAGTCAAGGCTGGTTCTGTAGTGCCAGTAGGCCAAGCTCCCACTGTAGGACTGTTGGGGTTCAGTAACTGCGGCTGCCTCACGGCCTAGCTGTTCTCTCCTCTCCTGTGGACCTTGTGGTCCACCACCTGGTTCCAGCACCGTCAGCTGGTTCCGGGCCGAGCCTTTGGCTTAGGTGCCTCCTCCTGGGTATCCGAGTTCCGCCAACGTCAGGCGCTCCTTGGTAGTGCTTTTAAGCGCGGGCACCTACAGCTTAGTAACCGGGTTCCAGCACCGTCAGCTGGTCCTCGGTCGTGCCATTGGCTCTTGCACACTGGGGCGACGCATCCGGGTTCCAGCACCGCCAGCTGGTTCTCGGCAGTGTTTTTGTCACGGGTACTCCTTCGTGCCCAGCCTGGTTCCAGCACCGTCAGCTGTTTCCGGGTAGTGTCAAGCTCACTGAGACGCCTATGCGTTGCCCCGTCGTGCTGCAGTCGGGTTAGCCAACTCCAGGGTGCCTCCAGTTTAGGAGCTTCCTATGTGGGCTGCGTGAATTGGTAGTCAAGGCTGGTTCTGTAGTGCCAGTAGGCCAAGCTCCCCCTGTAGGACTGTTGGGGTTCGGTAACTGCGGCTGCCTCGCGGCCTAGATGTTCTCTCCTCTCCTGTGGACATTGTGGTCCACCACCTGGTTCCAGCACTGTCAGCTGGTTCCGGGCCGAGCCTTTGACTTAGGTGCCTCCTCCTGGGTATCCGAGTTCCGCCAATGTCAGGCGGTCCTTGGTAGTGCTTTTAAGCGCGGGCACCTACAGCTTAGTAACCGGGTTCCAGCACCGTCAGCTGGTCCTCGGTCGTGCCATTGGCTCTTGCACACTGGGGCGACGCATCCGGGTTCCAGCACCGCCAGCTGGTTCCCGGCAGTGTTTTTGTCACGGGTACTCCCTCGTGCCCAGCCTGGTTCCAGCACCGACAGCTGTTTCCGGGTACTGTCAAACTCACTGAGACGCCTATGCGTTGCCCCGTCGTGTTGCGGTCGAGTTAGCCAACTCCAGGGTGCCTCCAGTTTAGGAGCTTCCTATGTGGGCTGCATGAATTGGTAGTCAAGGCTGGTTCTGTAGTGCCAGTAGGCCAAGCTCCCCCTGTAGGACTGTTGGGGTTCGGTAACTGCGGCTGCCTCGCGGCCTAGCTGTTCTCTCCTCTCCTGTGGACCTTGTGGTCCACCACCTGGTTCCAGCACCGTCAGCTGGTTCCGGGCCGAGCCTTTGGCTTAGGTGCCTCCTCCTGGGTATCCGAGTTCCGCCAACGTCAGGCGGTCCTTGGTAGTGCTTTTAAGCGCGGGCACCTACAGCTTAGTAACCGGGTTCCAGCACCGTCAGCTGGTCCTCGGTCGTGCCATTGGCTCTTGCACACTGGGGCGACGCATCCGAGTTCCAGCACCGCCAGCTGGTTCTCGGCAGTGTTTTTGTCACGGGTACTCCCTCGTGCCCAGCCTGGTTCCAGCACCATCAGCTGTTTCCGGGTAGTGTCAAGCTCACTGAGACGCCTATGCTTGCCCCGTCATGTTGCGGTTGGGTTAGCCAACTCCAGGGTGCCTCCAGTATAGGAGCTTCCTATGTGGGCTGCGTGAATTGGTAGTCAAGGCTGGTTCTGTAGTGCCAGTAGGCCAAGCTCCCCCTGTAGGACTGTTGGGGTTCGGTAACTGCGGCTGCCTCACGGCCTAGCTGTTCTCTCCTCTCCTGTGGACCTTGTGGTCCACCACCTGGTTCCAGCACCGTCAGCTGGTTCCGGGCCGAGCCTTTGGCTTAGGTGCCTCCTCCTGGGTATCTGAGTTCCGCCAACGTCAGGCGGTCCTTGGTAGTGCTTTTAAGCGCGGGCACCTACAGCTTAGTAACCGGGTTCCAGCACCGTCAGCTGGTTCTCGGCAATGTCTTTTGCTCTTGTACCATCTGCTCCCCATCCTGGTTTCAGTACCGTCAGCTGGTTCTGGGCAGAGCCTTTGGCTTAGGTGCCTTCTTCTGGGTATCCAAGTTCCACCAACAACTGGTGGTCCTTGGTAGTGCTTTCAGGCACGGGTACCTCCTGCTTAGTAACCGGGTTCCAGTAACGTCAGCTGGTCCTCGGTAGTTCCATTGGCTCTTGGACCTTCGGCTACCCATCCGGGTTCCAGTACCGTCAGCTGGTTCTCGGTAGTGTCTTTTGCTCTTGTACCTTCTGCTCCCCATCCTGGTTCCAGTAATGTCAGCTGGTTCCGGGCAGAGCCTTTGGCTTAGGTGCCTCCTTCTGGGTATCCGAGTTCCGCCAACGTCAGGCGGTCCTTGGTAGTGCTTTTTAGCACGGGTACCTCCTGCTTAGTAACCGGGTTCCAGTAACGTCAGCTGGTCCTCGGTAGTTCCATAGGCTCTTGAACCTTCGGGTAGCCATCCGAGTTCCAGTTCCATCAGCTGGTTCTTGGCATTTATTCAGCCTTCTTGTACCTTCTGCTACATTTCCAAGTTGAAGACCCTAAAGTCGACGACCCGGAAGACCACCCCGATGACGACGACAACAGCGGAGACGACGACGGCGTAGACGACGACCCTGGAGACGACGACCCTGGAGACGACGACATGGAAGACCGAGAAGCAGAAGAACAAGAGGCTGCAGAACAAAGAGCAGAAGAACATTAAGCATAACACTTAATATCAGAGCAAAAGATATTATCTAAATTATATGCAGAAGAAGACTAAGCAGTGTATGGGGGTGAGTCCGTTCCTCCTCGTGGTGCCCCTGGATAAAGCCTGATGCTGCAGGCCAAACTGAACGCGGACAAATGTAACTTTTGTGACTGGCAGAACGGAAGGTGTAATCTTCAAACTTTTATAGATAACAACTACGGGAATGCCTGTCACAAATGAGAATATGATGGAGAAGTAGAATAGGAAGAATAATAATAGTTGAATAAAATGAATATGAAGAATGTAATAAAAAAAAAATAGGTAGAAGATGAAGAAGAAGATGAATAAGGTGAAGAAGTTGATGTCAAAGATGCTGATGATGATGATGAAGAAGATGAAAGTGTGGGAAAAGTAAAAAAAAAGAAGGGGAAGGGCGTGGAATAGTGAAACATCAATATCTGACAAAATTAAAAAAAAAATTACATAGTCAATATCTTTGTCACTCCGAACGTCTTTAAAAAAAAAAAAAAATAAGGCTATTCTATTTGATTGGGCTAAACCTCTATGACTTTAATGTCTCCGCCACCTCCCCAAATACATCCTGCATTATTCTTTGTTGTTTTCCTTCATGTAGAATGAACCTACAAGGAAAGAATGGGTTTATTTTAATTCCGATATTTTGGTCCCATTGACTTGCATTGGGATCGGGTATCGGTATCGGCGATATCCGATATTTTTTGAATATCGGCCGATCCAATCCGATACCGATACAGTGCAGTGGGGATCGCACAACTCTGTACTGGAAGCAATGGGAAACGCAGGGATCTGTACTGGGAGCAGTGTGGATCACAGGGATCTTTAATGGGAGCAGTGGTGATTGCAGGGATCTGTACTGGGAGCAGTGGGGACTGCAGGAATCTGTATTGGGAGCAGCAGGGACTGCATGGATCTGTATTGGGAGCAGCAGGGACCGCAGGGATCTGTACTGGGAGCAGTGGGGGCTGCAGGGATCTGTACTGGGAGAAGTGGGGACCGCAGGGATCTGTGCTAGGACCTGTTCTTTTTAGCCTCTTTATTAATTACCTAGTAGATGGGATTGAGAGTAATGTGTCAGTCTTTGCTGATGACACCAAAATATGTAGGATGTTAAAATCGGACCTTGACATTACAATATTACAGAATGATCTGAATAAGATGTCTGATGGGCAAACACTCGTCAGATGAGATTTAAGTGAACCTGTCACCAGGTTTGGCTGATAAGAGATACGGCCATCACCTTTCAGGACTGATATACAGCAATCTATAATGCTGTACATAAGCTCCAAACCTGACCTGTAAGAGGAGAAAAACAACTTTTATTATACTCACCTGTGGGGCGGTAAGGTCATATGGGCATCACTGGTCTTGGTCAAGCGCCTCCCATCTTCTTATGATCCCTGTCCTCCTGCTTGCTTCTTGTGGATGACACATCCCTTCATCATCCACACAGTCTCCTTGACACCGCGCTCCTGCGCAGGTGCACTTCTCTACCTTTCAAGGTCAGATCAAAGTACTGCAGTGCGCGTGCGTCAGGGCTCTTTCCCCGCACCTGCACACTGCAGTACTTTGCCCTGCTTTCAACAGGGCAGAGAAGTGCGCCTGAACAGGAGTGCGGTGTCAAGGAGATGGGTCATCCAAACAAAGCAAGCAGGAGGGTGGCATCGCAAGAAGAAGGGAGGCACCGGACCAAGATGAGCAACACCCATCGGACCAGACCGCCCAACAAGTGAGTATAATAAAAGTTATTTCTCTTCTCTTGCAGGTCTGGTTGGGGGCAGATATACAGCATTATAGATGTTTGCAGTATATCAGCCCTGAAAGGTGATAGCTGTATCTTTTATCTGCCAAACCTGACAGGTTCCCTTTAAACCCCTCGCGACATGCACCGTACTAGTACTGCTTTGCAGGAGGTGTGTTTGTGCCCAGATCAGTACATGTACTCCACGGCAATCGCGTGCAGTTGTCAGCTGTATATGACACCTGACACCCCACAGCAATACCCATGAGGGGTGCTAGCACAGATAGTGGGCGTTTAACCCCTCTAAATCTGCTGTCTGTAATGACAGTGGTATAGAGAAGCATCATGCAGTAAGGGGGCTTTTCTCTCAGAAAAACGCAATGCGATTGCATTGTTCTGATGGTCTCCATGGAGACCCCCCAGCACCAAGATGGCTCCGGGGTCCTTCTGGGTCCTGCAAGTAGGTGGCTTGTTAACGCCTGCTGAGAGCAGGTGCTGGCATGCCTCCTTCCTTGCCTGCCAGATCAATGATCTGATACTCTGCTATGCAAAATGTCAGATCAGTGATCTGCTGTAATATAGTAATTTCCCATACTGGGACAATGTAATAAAGTTAAAAAAAAATTATAAAGCGTAAAGATATATTTAAAAAAAAAAAAATCCCTAAATAAATAAAAAAAATAAAATAAATATTTCTCCAATAAATAAATGTATTAAAGTAAAAAAAAAAAAAAAAGTTCACATATTTGGTATATTTGTGTCCGTAATGACCCGCTCTATAAAACTGTCCCAATAGTTAACCACTTCAGTGAACACCGTAAAAAAAATGTGAGAAAAGACTACCCTTTGTCATTATACCGCCGAACAAAAGTTCAATAAAACGCGATCAAAAAGACGGCTGTAAATTAAAATTGTACTGCTGAAAATGTCATCTTAGCCCCCAAAAAACAAGCTGCCATACAGTAACGTCAGCAGATAAATTAAAAAAGTTATAGTTCTCAGACTAAATCGATGCAAAAATAATTATTTTTTCTATAAAATAGTTTTTATTGTGTAAAAGCGCCAAAACATTAAAAAAGATATAAATTAGGTATCGCTGTAATCATACTGACCCGAACAATAATTCTGCCTTACTAATTTTACCACACGCGGAACAAAAAACAAAAGCAAGTCCTGACTTGCTATTTTTGTTCATTCTGTCTCCCAAAAATTAGAATAGAAAGCGATCAAAAAATGTCATGTGCTCAAAAATAGAACCAATAGAAACGTCAGCTTGTCCAGCAAAAAACAAGCCCTCACATGACTCTGTCGGCTGACATATGAAAACATTATAGCTCTCAAAATATTGTGATGCAAAAACTAATTTTCGCAATAAAAAGCGTCTTATAGTGTGTGACAGCAGCCAAACATAAAAACCCGATAGAAATCTGGTATCACTGTAATTGCACCGACCAGAAAAATAAAGTCGCCTAATCATTTACACTACACTGACAGACACAGCAAACCTTCTTGCCACAGCTCGCATTGATGTGCCATCCTTGATGAGCTGCCCTACCTTTGCCAGTGTGTTGTAGAGTTCTTCTCATGCTACCAGGACTGTGAAAGCACAACCAACATTCAAAAGTGACCAAAACACCAGCCAGAAAGCATTGGTATTGAGATGTAATCTGTGGTCCCCACTTGCAGAACCACTGCTCTATTGAGGGTGTCTTGATAATTGCCAATAATTTCCATTGTTGTCTATTCCATTTGCACAACAGTATGTGAAATTGATTGTCAATCAGTGTTACTTCCTAAGTGGACAGTTTGATTTCACAAAAGTTTGATTTATTTGGAGTTATATTCTGTTGTTTAAGTGTTCCCTTTAATTTTTTTGAGCAGTGTATGTGGCCTGTATTTTTTTTTACAGGAAAATAGTGTCAAGAACTAGGGTAACAAACAGCAAAAACAGTTAAATGGAGGCCTGAAATGCCACAAGTTTTAGCCCACAGATAGATGAGGTGTGTGACGGAGATACCAGACTATAAAATATGTGGCCTGTATTTTTATTTTTTTACAGGAAAATTGTGTCAAGAACTACGGTAATAAACAGCAAAAACAGTTCAATATAGGCTTGAAATGCCACAATTTTTAGCCCACAGATAGATGAGGCGTGTGACGGAGTTACCACACTGTAAATTATGTGGCCTGTATTTCTTTTGCAGCAAAATAGTATCACTAACTAGGGTAGCACACAGCTACCACACAGCCACCTCTATGGGAGGTGGAGCCGCATATTCATTACTGTAATGAGCGGTAACGGTGACAGCTCAATACAGGAAGAAGCTTCCGGCGATGCAGGGACCGCGCCAGGAGCAGGTGAATATAATGGGGAGGGGGAGCGCTGCACGATATTCATCTGCTCCCCGTTCCGGGCGCCGCTCCGTCTTCAGCGTCTTCTGCAGTGACGATCAGGTCAGAGGGCGCGGCGACGTGGTTAGTGCACGCTCTCTGCCTGAACGTCAGTGCAGAAGACGCTGAAGATGGAGCGACGCAGGAACGAGGAGCAGGTGAATATTGAAAGTGCCGGGGGGCTGAGCGACGGAGAGGTGAGTATGTGATTTTTTTTTATCACAGCAAATGGGGCAAGTGTCTGTATGAAGCATCTATGGGGCCATAACGTTTGTGCAGCACTATATGGGGCAAGTGTCTGTATCGCGCCATAACATTTGTGCAGCACTTTATGGGGCAAGTGTCTGTATGGGGCCATAATGTTTGTGCAGCACTATGTGGGGCAAGTGTCTGTATGGGGCCATAATCAACGTTTGTGCAGCACTATATGGGGCAAATATCTTTATGAAGCATCTATGGGGCCATAACGTTTGTGCAGCATTATATGGGGCAAGGGTCTGTATGGGGCCATAACGTTTGTGCAGCATTATATGGGGCAAGGGTCTGTATGGGGCCATAACGTTTGTGCAGCACTATATGGGCAAGTGTCTGTATGGGGCCATAATCAATGTTTGTGCAGTACTATATGGGGCAAGTGTCTGTATGGGGCCATAATCAACATTTGTGCAGCATTATATTGGGCAAATATGTCCATGGAGCATCTTTTGGGGCCATTATTAACCTTTGTGCAGGATTATATGGGGCATATTTTAATATGGAGCATCTTATGGGGCCATCATAAACTTTATGGACCATTATATGGGGCTCCTTATTCAATATGGATATTCAAAAACACTTAACCTACTGATGTCTCAATTAATTTTACTTTTATTGGTATCTATTTTTACTTTTGACTAGTGTTGAGCATTCCGATACTGCAAGTATCGGGTATCGGACGATATTTGCGGTATCGGAATTCCGATACCGAATTCCGATATTTCCCGCGTATCGGATACCGGAATCGGAAGTTCCCAGAATTCAAAACTGCACGCAGCAGCCAATGAGGAATGAATGGAAGTGTGGGCACATCCTGTTTAGCATGGTGGGCATGTAACTACTGGCAAGGCTGTGATTGGGTGCTGAAATGATGTCACTATGCACTATAAAAAACGCTGCCGCCATTTTGCGCTCACTCTGCTGTGATTTCAGTTAGGGACAGGATGCTGTGTTCTAACTGAGGGCCAGTTGAGATAGCGAATTGCTTCATTGCGCTTTTCCCAGGCTAATTTAGCAAACGCTGTGTGTTCACCTTGCTCTTGCCTTGCAGCGCTGTTTTAACAGCATTCTGCAAGGTCTCTCTCAGTGTGTGTGTGTGTGTGCAGCTCACTCTGTAGTCTGTGTGCAGCCATATACCCGGTTGTATTCAGCTCAGGGGGGTTCACACTGCCTCATACTGTTCTATCCATTGTCCTTTTTTGCGCATAGTGCAGCCTTCTGCACATTTTTTCTAAAATTTCCTATTAGTGTCTTTCCACCCGTCTCTAGCTAAATTGTGGAAAAACACTACATAGGATAACCTATAGGAGGGTTTTTGGGCCTTGCAGCGCCGTTTACGGCTGTCTGCACAGTCTCCGTGTGAGCGCAGCTCGCCCTGTAGTCTGTGTGCAGCCACAGCCGGTTGTATTCAGCTCAGGGTGCGTCACTGCCTCATACGTTAAAGAACTTTTCCTTTTTTTCAAGTAGTGCAGCCTGCTGCAAATTTTTTTCTAAAATTTCCTATTAGTGTCTTTCCACCCGTCTCCAGCTAAATTGTGGAAAAACACTACATAGGATAACCTAGAGGAGGGTTTTTGGGCCTTGCAGCGCCGTTTACGGCTGTCTGCACGGTCTCCGTGTGAGCGCAGCTCGCCCTGTAGTCTGTGTGCAGCCACAGCCGGTTGTATTCAGCTCAGGGTGCGTCACTGCCTCATACCGTAAAATAACTTGTCCTTTTTTGCAAATAGTGCAGCCTGCTGCACATTTTTTCTAAAATTTCCTATTAGTGTCTTTCCACCCATCTCCAGCTAAATAGTGGAAAAACACTAGATAGGATAACCTAGAGGAGGGTTTTTGGGCCTTGCAGCGCCGTTTACGGCTGTCTGCACGGTCTCCGTGTGAGTTAAACTCGCTCTGTAGCCCGATCTGCAGAAGAAAAAAAAGTAAAGTTCACCAAACACCACTTAACACTTGTGTAGGCCACATTTTATCAATAATAAAGTCTAGTCCACACTTTACAACATTAGTGTTTCTTACACCTGTTAGGAGGAGCATTTCAGGAATAAGCACACTAAGGCCTTAGTACTTTTCTGCTTATCTTTATCTGTCAACCAAGATGAAGAGGGCAGGGAGTAAGGCACGTGTGCGTGGACGCGGAGCAGGGAGAGGAGCAGGGAGAGGACGTGGTGATTCTGTGCCTGCTGCGGGCACCGGTGACTCATCATCACTCAGTTTCAGCAGGGAACAGTCCTTCATGCGCAGTTTTGTCGGAGAGCGCCGTGCACCGCTGCTGCGTGAAGATCAAATTGAAGCCGTTGTCGGATGGATGGCAGCTAACGCATCGGCATCAACTTCAATTAGTGCCACATCCTCTCAGGCACAGACCACTGGAGAGCAGCCATCTGTCTCTTCACCACCTGCCAAATTGGCCAGGCAGTGAGAGAGCCCAGGACAGGAGCCGTCTCTACTTCTGTTCTCTGAATCTCTTGGCTTGGAAACAGGGGGCCAGCCAAGCAGCATTGAAGAAATGGAAGAAGAGGCAGTGTGCAGTGATGCCCAACAGCTTTGTCTCTCTGACTCTGAAGAGGCGGGTGGGCCAGTGCCTGCGGTGACCACAGCACAGTACGCATCTGATGATGAAACTCAGGTGCCGCTTTCTGGTGCGTACTGTGCTGCCGAGACTACCCAGGAGGAGCAGTTGGTGGCAGAGGGTAGTGGAGATGATGAGGTCCTTGACCCATCGTGGCGTGAGGAACAGGAAGGTGGTGGGAGCAGCTCTGAGGAAGAGATTCCCTTAACGGGCCAAAGAGGGAGAGGGAGGGGGAAGACTGCGGAGCCTGTAGCCTCCACTTTGGCACCCGTTAGGAGCCTGTCTCTTCCAAAAGCCAAAAAGGGCGCTCCCAAGACTTGCAGTGCCTGGTCCTTTTTTGACACAGTTGCAGATGACATTTGTTTTGTCAAATGCAAGCTGTGTCATCAGAAAGTCAAAAGAGGTAAAAGTGTCAGCAACCTCAATACCACAAATATGTGGAAACATGTGCGGACCAGGCACGCGGTGGAGTTACAAAAACACACTGAAGACCTAGGCCAACCAACAGCGGCAGCTACCACTTCTTCAGTTCGTGTTGCCTCTTCCTCCAGCTCTCACACAGCTGGTTCGGCTTCCTCCCAGGATCGCCATGGAAGAACCTCTGGCACTGTTGTCCAGAGACCTAGTGTAATTCCACCCACAGCACCACGTTCCCAGTCATCCTCACACTCCCAGCCTAGTCTACAGCCATCGGTAGTACAGGCATGGGAGAAAAGGTGGGCATTTTCGGCCAACAACCCCCGAGCACAGGCTCTGAATGCAGGCATTGCCAAACTTCTGTCACTGGAAATGCTCTCATTCAGGCTGGTGGAGACTGACAGCTTCCGTGACTTGATGGCATTGGCAGTCCCACAGTACAAGGTGCCCAGCCGCTTTTACTTCAGCAGGCAAGCTGTCCCTACCCTGCACAAGCATGTGGAGGGACACATAAAACACGCGCTACTGAACGCCGTCAGTAGCAAGGTCCACCTCACCACCGATGCGTGGACCAGTCAACATGGTCAGGGGCGATATCTTTCCCTCACTGCCCATTGGGTTAATGTTGTTGAGCCAGGTACAGATCGTGCGAGTGGCGCAGGACGTGTCCTGCCCACTCCAAGGATTGCAGGAATCCAGTCTGTACGCATTGACTCCTCCTCATACACAAGTTCCTCAGAATCATCGCTGCAGGAGCCGTCACAGTCCACCGCCACATGGACCCGTGAACGTTTACCTGTTACGACCGACATGAGCACAGCCGTGGCCAAACGTCAACAGGCCATCTTGAAACTAGTTTCTTTGGGGAATCGAAGCCACACAGCGCAGGAGCTCTGGAATGCCATCAAGCAGGAGAGCGATGTGTGGTTTGTGCCAGCGAATCTCCAGCCAGGCATGGTAGTGTGTGACAATGGCTGAAATCTGGTGGCAGCTTTGGCCATTGGCAACCTCACTCACATCCCATGTCTGGCACATGTGCGCAATTTGGTTGTGCAGAGTTTTCTGAGGGACTATCCGGATCTTGATGCACTGCTGCACAAGGTCCGCCTAGAGTGTGCTCACTTGCGGCGTTCCAGCTTGGCAAGATCCCGCATTGCTGCTCTGCAGCGCCGATTCCGCCTTCCGGAACACCGCATCATATGTGACCTACCTACCAGGTGGAATTCCACGTTACATATGTTGGAGCGGTTGTGTGAGCAGCAGCAAGCAGTAATGGAGTACCAGCTGCATCAGGCGCAAAGAAGTCGCAGTCAGCGCCGATCAGACTTCACAACCACAGAGTGGGCCACTATGAAGGACGTCTGCCAGGTTTTGCGTCCTTTCAATTATTCCACGCGGATGGCAAGTGCAGATGATGCACTAGTCAGCATGACTGTCCCCCTTATCTGCCTGCTTCAACAAACACTGCAAGTGTTAAGGGATAATGTTGTGGAAGAGGTGGAGGATGAGGAGTCACCTTTTCCATCAGCTTCTGGACAGTCAGCGCCACGTGGTTCCTCACAAAGGGGTAGGCAGGGGCCACTTTGTGAGGAGGATGAGGAGGAGTCAATGGAGGAGGAAGAGCTCCGTCCAGAGGAGGGAGTTACACAATTGTCCAGTGGTCAGTGTGTACAGCGAGGGTGGGGTGATGACGAGTGGGCAGAGATCATGTCTCAAGCAGGGGACAGCGTTTCTGGGCCAGTTGGCAGTCTGCAGCACATGGTTGATTTCATGCTGCAGTGCCTGAGAAACGACCGCCGCATCGACCACATTCTCAACATGCCTGATTATTGGGTGTTCACCCTCCTCGATCCTCGCTACCGGGAGAACGTCCAAAACCTCATCCCAGCATTGACCCGGGAGCGTAAAATGCGGGAGTACCACGACACACTGGTGAATTCCATCATCTTCTCCAGTCCAACTGAGAGATGTGCTGCTAGTGCTTTACAAAGCAGCTCAGTGCATTGAGGCAGTGGAGGAGGCTCTGCACAAAGAGGGAGCAGAAGCAGTGCCTCTGCCCAAGGCAAGACCAGTATGGCACAACTGTGGCAAACTTTTGTGTGCCCGCCCCAAATGTCTACACCATCACCGGCGGCTCCAGTCAGCAGGAGGCAACGGTTTCGTCAGATGGTGACAGACTACATGTCTTGCCCTCTTACTGTAGTCCCAGACGGCTCTTCCCCATTCAAGTTTTGGGTCTCTAAGCTGGATACATGGCCAGAGCTAAGCCAGTATGCATTGGAGGTGCTGGCTTGCCCTGCGGCTAGTGTCTTATCGGAACGTGTCTTTAGTGCCGCAGGTGGTGTACTAACAGACCGTCGCATGCGACTATCCTCCGATAACGTTGACCGGCTTACTTTTCTGAAAATGAACCAGGCCTGGATCTCGCAGGAATTTGCCACTCCTCTGCCTGATTAAGTAATTGGGTGTCATCCAGGTCTCCTGATGTGTTCATCTTTCTACCACCTGAACTGCTATTCCTGGGCTCCAACACCGCCAGTTGCGGCTCAGAAGTGCAGGCTGCACAGTCAAAACATACGACCCAGTGTTATTGGGTTTCAGTAACGTCAGCTGATCCCCAGCTGTGTAGCCGGCAATGTGTCCTGCGACCGCCACGCTGGCACAACAACCTAAATGTAAGGGAACCTGTCCCCCCCCCTCGGCGTTTGTTACTGAAAGAGCCACCTTGTGCAGCAGTAATGCTGCACAAGGAAAAGGTAGCGCTTTTAGTTTAGCTCCTTGCACACGCAGTACTTAACACTTATAAAATGTGTTCACTGATACCGTTATACCGTCCCGGAGCTGGGACTTTCCTTCGTAATGTGACGCAGCACAGCCGTCATTCCTACCCCCTTGGTGCCGTGTGCTGCCTCCTCAGCATTGTTTTAAGCTGTCACGGACCCTGCGCTGTTCTGTTATCCCTTGGCCATGCCCAATTTGCGCTGCCTGTCTTCTGACATAATTTGGTGTCAGGCTGGCTGCACCTGTGCGGCCGCGCTGCCCGAGATCCCTCCTCGCAGTGTCTTCTGATTGAATCACACTGCGGGCCTGGGATCCATGGGCATGCGCAGTGCATATCTTCCCCTCAGGCTCTCGCTCATCTCCCTCCGCCTTCTTCAGACTGTGCGCCATCAGCTGATCCCTAATAGCATGCCACGGCCGTGACGCCGCACAGTCTAAAGAGGAGGGAAGGAGGGGAGTGAGAGTCGAGGATATGCACTGTGCATGCCCATGGATCCAAGGCCCGCAGTGGGATTACATTAGACGACACTGCGAGGTGGGATCTCGGGCAGCGTGGACGCACAGGCACTGACAGCCTGACACCTAAATGATGTCAGAAGACGGGCACTACTAAGTGTGCATGGCCAAGGGATAACATAACAGCGCAGGCTCCGTGACAGCTTAAAACAACGCTGATGAGGCAGCGCACGGCACCAAGGGGATAGGAATGACAGCTGTGCTGCGTCCCATTACGAAGGAAATTCCCACCTCCGGGACGATTTTACGGTATCGGGGGCCACATTTTAAGTGTTTACTTCTGTGTTTGCAAGGAGCATAATTAAAAGAGCAACCTTTTCCTTTTGCATCCTTAGTGCTGCACAAGATGGCTCATTCAGCTACAAACGTCTTGGGGGGGGTTAAAGGTTCCCTTTCAACTTGCTCCAATCAGGCTTCGGCCTACACTCTGTTTTTCTGCTAATCGTGCTGTCCCTGGGCTCTAACACCGCCAGTTGGTACCTGGAAGTGCTGTCCGCACAGTCAACAGTCGCTCCTCTGTTATTGGGGTTCAGTAACGTCAGCTGATCCCCAGCTGTGTGTGCAGCAATACCTCCAATCTGCTCTTCCTGCTGTCCCTGGGCTCTAACACCGCCTGTTGGTGCCTGGAAGTGCTGTGTGCACAGTCAACAGTCGCTCCTCTGTTATTGGGGTTCAGTAACGTCAGCTGATCCCCAGCTGTGTGTGCGGCAATACCTACAATCTGCTCCTCCTGCTGTCCCTGGGCTCTAACACCGCTTGTTGGTGCCTGGAAGTGCTGTCTGCACAGTCAACAGTCGCTCCTCTTTTATTGGGGTTCAGTAACGTCAGCTGATCCCCAGCTGTGTGTGCGGCAATACCTCCAATCTGCTCCTCTTGCTGTCCTGGGCTCTAACACCGCCTGTTGGTGCCTGGAAGTGCTGTCTGCACAGTCAACAGTCGCTCCTCTGTTATTGGGGTTCAGTAACGTCAGCTGATCCCCAGCTGTGTATCCGGCAACGTGTCATGCGACCACCACGCTGGCACAACTAAAATGTAAGGGAACCTGTTCCCCTCCCCCCTAGGCGTTTGTTACTGAAAGAGCCACCTTGTGCAGCACTAATACTGCACAAGGAAAAGGTCGCTCTTTAAATTATGCTCCTTGGAAACGCTGAACTACACACTCATGTAATGTGTCCCCTCACACCGTCCAACCGTCCCGGAGGTGGGACTTTCCTTTGTAATGTGACGCAGCACAGCCGTCATTCCTATCCCCTTGGCTCCGTGCGCTGCCTCCTTAGCGTTCCTTGATTCTGTTACGGACCCTGCGCTGTTATGTTATCCCTTGGCCATGCACAGTTTGCGCTGCCCGTCCTCTGACATCATTTGTTGTCGTCCTGGCTGCGCCTGTGCGTCCACGCTGCCCGAAATCCCACCTCGCAGTGTCGTCTAATGTGATCCCACAGTGGGCCTGGTATCCATGGCCATGCGCAGTGCATATACTAGCCTCTCAGCCCCTTCTTCACGTTTCTTCAGACTAGGCGGCGTCAGCTGATCCCTAATAGCATGCCACGGCCGTGACGCCGCACAGTCTGAGGAAGCAGGAAGGAGGGGAGTCAGAGGCGATGATATGCACTGCGCATGCCCATGGATCCCTGGCCCGCAGTGGGATTACATTAGATGGCACTGCCAGCCTGACACCTACATGATGTCAGAAGACGAGCACCGCTAAGTGTGCATGGCCAAGGGATAACACAAGAGCGCAGACTCCTGTACAGCAAAAAACAATGCTCAGAAGGCTGCGCCCAGCACCAAGGCGTTATTTTGGACACCTGTGCTGTGTCTCCTTAAAAAGACAAGTCACGCCTCCACTACAGTTTGACTGTATAATGGGCTAAATTGTGTACGTCTTTCATTAGCGTGTGCAAGTAGAAAAATTCATAGAACAACCTTTCACTTGTGCAGCATTAATGCTGCACAAGGTGTGGCTCTTGTACTTTGCAACACCTGAGGGGGGGTTAAAGGTTACCTTTGAAATTGGTTCTACTAGGCTTCGGCCTACACTCTGTTCCTCCTGCAGACCCTGGGCTCTAACACCGCCAGTTTTTGCCCGGACGTGCTAGCTGCACAGAGAAAAACAACAGCCAATGTGTCAGTGGGGTTCAGCACCGCCAGCTGTTCTCCTGCTGTGTAGCCGGCAACGTGTCCTAAAAACGCCATGCAGGCACCTGAACTGAAATTAAACGGAACCTGCCCCCCCAGGTGTTTCTATGTATAACAACCACCTTGTACAGCAGTAATGCTGCATTTGTACAAGGTGGCTGACTTTTTCTCCTTGCCCACGTGGAACGCAACACGTACAAAATGTGTCTCATTAGAGACCATTACATTGTCCCTGAGATGTGACTTTCCTTTTTAATGACACGCAGCACCCCCCTTGGTAGCGCTGCTCGTCTTCTGACATCATTGGTTGGCTGGCTGTGCCTGTGCATCCGCCCTGCCCGACACAACGTCCCTCGTTGTCTGATATATTTGGACTGCGAGGGTGTGATTGATGGGCATGTGCAGTGCATATGTTCGCCTGTCTTCACTCATCTCCTTCCGCCTTCTTCAGACTGTGCGGCCTCATGGCCGCGGCATGCGATAAGGGATCAGCGGAGGCCGCCCAGTCTGAAGCAGGTGTAAGGACATGAGTGAGCGGCAAACATATTTACTGTGCAAGGCCACGAATCCCAGCCCTGCAGTGTGACTTTATGAAAAGACACTGCGGGTCTGGGATTCATGGCCATCGCTAACCGCACCGGCCGACATGAAATGAGGTGAGAAGACAGGCAGCGCTCACAGCGCATGGCCAAGGGATAACACAAGAGCGCAGAATCCTGTACAGCAAATAACAATGCTCAGGAGGCTGCGCCCAGCACCAAGGCGGTATTTTGGACACCTGTGCTGCGTCTCCTTAAAAAGACAAGTCACGTCTCCACTACAGTTTGACTGTATAATGGGCTAAATTGTGTACGTCTTGTGACAAAACACTCTGGGATCGCCTTTGCTGGGGTCAAAGGTCACGTGGTTTGTGCATTGAATCTGAGGCGTACAGCAGGTTTCTGAGCAGGCTGACCTCAGGTCAGATTTATTAACGTGAAAGCAACATGAACAAAACAAAATATAAAAATAAATCTTAGCCTGTCCGGCACTAACTAAACAAATACGTTGCTATCTCAACAACTGGGGGGGCTTTTCCCACCCAGCTAACATCACACAATTCTTGAGCAGAGCTCTTCACTCACGTTTGTCTCACACAGGCAGGCAATCTGTGTGCCCCAGGCAGACGCTGAAAACCCCCAGCTGGTCATCTTTTATTCCTGCAATCATTAACCCATTAGCACCCTGAAGATACTGAGTGGCCTAATTCACATAGGACAAACACCTGGGCGAGATATACCTGCCTCCAACTACCACACCAGCATGAGTCTTACATATCTCCCCCCCTTGCTAAGACCACTCCGGTCGAGCAAGAACACTTTTGAAACAGTGCACTCGGGATAGGGCATCGGCGTTCCCCATCTGCACCCCAGGTCGGTGCTCCACCGTAAAAGAGTAAGCCTGCAGGGCAAGGAACCACCGGGTTACCTGACTATTACGGTCTTTGTGGAGGTGCATCCACTTGAGAGGGGCATGGTCTGTGACCAGCCTAAACTTCCTACCGGCCAGGTAATACTTGAGGAAGTCGAGAGCCCATTTAATGGCTAGGCACTCTTTTTCAACCACCGCATACCTCTGCTCATGTACATTCAGTTTCCGACTGAGATAGAGGACCGGGTGTTCGACTCCGTCCCTCACCTGGGAAAGTACAGCTCCGACACCAGTATCAGAGGCATCAGTTTCTACCACAAACTCGCTGCTGAAATCAGGAGTCACTAGTACGGGCTGAGAGCACAAAGCCCGTTTCAGGCTGTGGAAGGCCTCTTCAGCAGCTGAGGTCCATTTTACCATGACGGAACCCTTCCCCTTGGTAAGATCCGTCAAGGGAGTAGCCATGGCTGCAAAATTGGGTATGAACCGGCGATAATAGCCGGCAATCCCCAGGAAAGCCTGTACTTGTTTTTTGTTCACTGGTTGTGGCCAGCCCTGAATTGCCTGTATTTTGTCGATCTGGGGTTTAACCACTCCTCGGCCAATCACGTAGCCCAAGTATCGGGCTTCTTCAAGCCCGATGTGGCATTTCTTGGGGTTTGCCGTTAAACCTGCATCTCGCAGGTCATCAATCACCGCTTGTACCTTCTGGAGATGAGTTTCCCAGTCCATGCTGTAAATTACGATGTCATCCAGGTAGGCAGAAGCGTACTGTCTGTGAGGCCTCAAGACTCGATCCATCAATCTCTGGAACGTTGTGGGAGCTCCGTGAAGTCCAAACGGCATATAGACATACTGGAACAGACCTTCCGGTGTAGCAAATGCTGTCTTCTCTCTGGCCGCCTCGGCCAGAGGAATCTGCCAGTACCCCTTTGTTAAATCCAGGGTCGTAATGTATCGGGCTTTACCAAGCCGGTCGATCAACTCATCGACCCGGGGCATAGGGTACGCATCAAATTTAGAAACTGCATTCAGTTTCGTAAAGTCATTACAAAACCGGATGGAGCCATCCGGTTTAGGTATCAACACAATTGGACTGGACCAGGCGCTGTGCGACTCCTCAATGACTCCTAAGTCCAACATTGCCATCACTTCCCGGGAGACGGCTTCACGGCGGGCTTCCGGAATCCGGTAGGGCTTCACATGAACAGTGACGCCAGGCTCTGTGACAATCTCATGTTTCACCAACTTAGTCCGGCCAGGTTTTTCGGAGAAAAACTGTCGGTTCTGTAACAAAAATTGCTTAACCTCAGATTTTTGTCGTTCTGAGAGAGTCTCGGCAACCTGCACCTCCGGTACAGTGGGTGAACAAACCGGACGGGGCAGATCCGCCGTTAAGGCAGAGCGGTCTTTCCAGGATTTTATCAGATTCACATGATAAATTTGTTCCGGTTTTCTCTTACCCGGCTGGTACACTTTATAGTTCACTTCACCAACTCTTTCTCGGACCTCAAATGGGCCCTGCCATTTCGCCAGGAATTTACTATCCACCGTAGGGATTAGGACCAACACCCTATCGCCGGGTGCAAATGTACGGACCTTAGCGCCTCTATCATAACTTTGCCTCTGGGCTCCCTGGGCCTGTAAGATATGGTCCCTAACAATGGGCATGACAGCGGCAATACGATCCTGCATTTGTGTTACATGGTCGATCACCGTTTTAAAGGGAGTGACTTGACCTTCCCAGGTTTCTTTTGCGACGTCCGGCAGTCCCCGGGGACGACGGGCGTACAACAGTTCGAAAGGCGAAAACCCTGTGGAAGACTGGGGAACTTCCCTAATGGCAAACAGCAAATAGGGTAACAAGTAATCCCAGTTCTTCCCATCTTTGTCTATCGCCTTCCGGAGCATCTGTTTTAAGGTTTTGTTGAAGCGCTCAACCAGGCAATCTGTTTGAGGGTGATAGACAGACGTACGCAACGGGTCTATTTGTAAGAGCCTGCAGAGCTCCTTCATTACCCTCGACATAAAGGGAGTCGGGTGGAATTCCCACCCGACTAAAACTTGTACCAATTCCTTGGCGATCGTCTTGATAGCTGTGTTACGCAAAGGGACGGCTTCCGGGTAACGAGTGGCCTAGTCCACGATGACGAGGATATGTTGGTGCCCACGTGCGGATCGGGGAAGGGGCCCAACCAAATCCATCCCAATTCTCTCAAAAGGGACCCCGATGATAGGAAGGGGTACCAAAGGGCTACGGAACTGAGATTTAGGGGCAGCGATTTGGCACTCTGGACAGGACTCACAATAGTTACGCACATCATAATGTATTCCAGTCCACACAAAACAATGCAATATCCTTTCTGTGGTTTTCTGTACCCCCAGATGTCCCCCCATTATATGTCCGTGGGCCAAATCCAGTACCTTCCGCCGATAAGGTTTGGGTACCACTAACCGTTGCACTGTGTCTTCCCCTTTTTTTTCTACCTGGTAGAGCAAATCATTTTCAAGAACCATATACGGGTACGCTAGCCTAGTGTCAGGTTCTACGGGTACCCCATCTATCATTTTTACATTTTTCCTAGCCGGAGTCAGGGTAGGATCTTTCATTTGCTCGCTGTGGAAGTCATCCACCTGGACTCCCAAATCTGGCAGGCAGGGTGCCGGATGGCTGTCTGCCTCCGCCTCTTGCTGAGGTTCCTCAGTTTCCTCCGTTTCCCCCGCCATGACGGAGAAGGGGTACTGAAGGTTAGATTCACTAACCTCCCCAGCAACATCTTCCTGTGGGGTCTCCTCTAGGGACTCGGGACCTCCAGATAGCATGAGAGAAGATTCACGGGTACAGCTACCGTGAAGGACCAACTGATTCTCCCACAACTGCCAGAAATAGGGAAAATCCCTGCCCAGGATTACATCCTGTAACAATGCGGGAACGAGTCCCACTTTGTGCTGCACTGACCCATAGGGAGTAGAAATCCATATGACCGCTGTTAAGTACGAGCGGGTGTCACCATGCACACACGTCACAGAAAACTTGTCAGACAGACCAGATGGAAGTGCCACCAGACTAGCTTTCACCAGAGTCACCACATTTCCGGAGTCTAGTAATGCCACAACATTTTTCCCATCAACAGATAATTCACACAGGTGTTTCACTGTATCATTTTGACCCGCATTCACACTCACTAGCTGTGTAACCAAAGACATGCGTTTTATAGAGTCTATAACGTCGCACTGCATGGGTTCAGCGGTAACAGGACAGTTCGCAGAAACATGACCCTTCTCATGGCAGCGGAAACACCTAACAGGTCCCCTACTGAGACCACCGTCCAATACTCTTGGTCTCGGAGTGCGAGCAGTCCCGGACTCCTCCCCCACAGTTTTAAGTAATTTTCCTTCACCCGTGGTCCCTGGAACAGTCTTACCGGTTCCACGAGAAGGAGGCACAGACCGGGGTTGGCGGTGTCGTCGGGAAGTCCTTCTGCCACGGAATAACGCTCGACCAACTCCACAAGTTGATCCGCTGTCGTGGGATTTCCTTGGCTTACCCACCTTTTCAGCGCTGGGGGTAGTACTCTCAGGTACTTGTCCAGGACAACCCGCTGGATTATTTCGGGTATTGTCAGTACCTCGGGTTGCAGCAATTTCTTTGTTAAGTAGATCAGGTCGAACATCTGATATCGCGCTTACCGGTTTATCTTGCTGGTATGTCCACTGATGTACCCTCTGTGCCCGGACAGCCGTCGTCACACCCAGCCGGGCCAGGATCTCAGCTTTCAGTTTCTCAAAGTCCTGAGCGACCTCCGGGTCCAAATCATGGTAAGCTTTTTGGGCCTCGCCGGAGAGAAACGGGGCAATCAAGTCGGCCCATCGTGCCTTCGGCCACTTCTCTCTCAACGCCGTCCGCTCAAACATTGTCAGGTATGCCTCGACGTCATCTTCTGCAGTCAGCTTTTGCCAGTATCGACTCACATGGATCCTTCTGGACTCTGCTTCCGGGTCAGCGTCAGGCATGCTCACCAGGCGCTGCGCCACCTGTTGGAGAAGTTGGCGGTCTGCAACCGTCATGTCCACTAACTCCTTCAGCTGTGCGGCCATCAAGCGATTAGCTTCGTGCTGGGCGGCAGTGGCCTGCTGCTGTACGGCAGTGGACTGTACTAAGGCTTTCACCACGTCTTCCATGCTGTCGCCTGTGCCACGGTATGCCCGCGTTCTCCACCACAATGTGACAAAACACTCTGGGATCGCCTTTGCTGGGGTCAAATGTCACGTGGTTTGTGCATTGAATCTGAGGAGTACAGCAGGTTTCTGAGCAGGCTGACCTCAGGTCAGATTTATTAACGTGAAAGCAACATGAACAAAACAAAACATAAAAATAAATCCTAGCCTGTCCGGCACTAACTAAACAAATACGTTGCTATCTCAACAACTGGGGGGGCTTTTCCCACCCAGCTAACATCACACAATTCTTGAGCAGAGCTCTTCACTCACGTTTGTCTCACACAGGCAGGCAATCTGTGTGCCCCAGGCAGACGCTGAAAACCCCCAGCTGGTCATCTTTTATTCCTGCAATCATTAACCCATTAGCACCCTGAAGATACTGAGTGGCCTAATTCACATAGGACAAACACCTGGGCGAGATATACCTGCCTCCAACTACCACACCAGCATGAGTCTTACAGTCTTTCATTCAGCGTGTGCAAGTAGAAAAATTCATAGAGCAACCTTTGACTTGTGCAGCATTAATGCTGCACAAGGTGTGGCTCTTGTACTTTGTAACACCTGAGGGGGGGTTAAAGGTTACCTTCGAAATTGGTTCTACTAGGCTTCGGCCTACACTCTGCTCCTCTCCTCCTCCTGCAGACCCTGGGCTCTAACTACGCCAGTTGGGGCCCGGAAGTGCTGGCTGCACAGAGAAAAACACCCGCCATTGTGTCAGTGGGGTTTAGCAATGCCAGCTGTTCCCCTGCTGTGTAGCCGGCAACGTGACCAGCAAAAGCCACGCTGGCACAACAGACCAAAAGCTGCCACCAGTGCAGGCTTCGGCCTACACTCTGCTCCTCTTTGATTCCCTGGGTTTCAACACTGTCAGTTGTCACCTGGAAGTGTTGTCTACACAGAAAAAACACTCGCTGATGTGTCAGTGGGGTTCCGCAACGCCAGCTGTTCCCCTGCTGTGTAGCCGGCAACGTGTCCTGCAAACGCCACGCAGACACAACAGACCTAAAGCTGCCACCACTGCAGGCTTCGGCCTACAATCTGCTCCTCTCCTCCTCCTGCTAATCCTGGGCTTTAACACCGCCAGTTTTTGCCCGGACGTGCTAGCTGCACAGAGAAAAACACCAGCCAATGTGTTAGTGGGGTTCAGCACCGCCAGCTGTTCCCCTGTTGTGTAGTCGGCAACGTGTCCAGCACAAGCCACGCTGGCACAACAGAACAAAATCTGCCACCAGTGCAGGCTTCGGCCTACACTCTGCTCCTCTCCTCCTCCTGCTGTCCCTGGGCTCTAACACCGCCAGTTTTTGCCCGGACGTGCTAGCTGCACAGAGAAAAACACCAGCCAATGTGCTAGTGGGGTTCAGCACCGCCAGCTGTTCTCCTGCTGTGTAGCCGGCAACGTGTCCTGCAAACGCCACGCAGGCACCTGAACTGAAATTAAAGGGACCCTGCCCCCCCCCAGGTGTTTCTATGTATAACAGCCACCTTGTACAGCAGTAATGATGCATTTGTACAAGGTGGCTGACTTTTTCTCCTTGCCCACGTGGAACTCAACACGTACAAAATGTGTCTCATTAGAGACCATTACATTGTCCCTGAGGTGTGACTTTCCTTTTTAATGACACGCAGCACCCCCATTGGTAGAGCTGCCCGTCTTCTGACATCGTTGGTTGGCTGCCTGTGGCTGTGCGTCCGCTGTTGTGAATTCTGTTTTCGGGCTCCCTCCTGTGGTCATGAATGGTACTTCGGCTGGTTCTGTCCATGGACTTTCTCTGATGCCTGTGGGTGTTTCTGAGTTTCCTTCTACAGGTAACGAGGCTAATTCGTTAGTGGGCTGCTCTATTTAACTCCACTTGGATCCTTGTCCGATGCCAGCTGTCAATGTTGTAGTATTGGTCTAGTTCGCTCCTGGATCTTCCTGGTTACCTGTTTCCTCCAGCAAAAGCAAAGTTTCGCTTTGCTTTTTTTCTTGTTTGCTATTTTTTCTGTCCAGCATGCTTATGTGAATTTTGCCTTGCTTGCTGGAAGCTCTGGGACGCAGAGGGGCGCCTCCGCTCCGTTAGTCGGTGCGGATGGTATTTTTCCCTGCACTCTCTGTGTGGCTTTTTGTAGGGTTTTTTGCTGACTGCAAAGTGACCTTTCCTATCTTCTGTCTGTTTAGTAAGTCGGGCCTCTCTTTGCTAAATCTATTTCATCTCTGTGTTTGTGATTTCATCTTACTCACAGTCAATATATGTGGGGGGCTGCCTTTTCCTTTGGGGAATTTTCTCTGAGGCAAGATAGGCTTATTTTTCCTATCTCTAGGGCTAGCTAGTTCTGAGGCTGTGACGAGGCGCCTAGGTCATGATAGGAGCGCTCCACGGCTATTTCTAGTGTGCGTGATAGGATTAGGGATTGCGGTCAGCAGAGGTTCCACTTCCCAGAGCTTGTCCTGTTCTAATTTGCTATCAGGTCTTTTCTGGTGCTCTAACTACCAGGTCCACTATTTGTCCTTACCACCAGATCATAACAGTACAGCTGGCCAAAAGTATTTATGCATCTTAATAGAGGGATAAGTGAAGCTCTGAGACCATTTTTTTTTCTTTGCAGCGTGTTCTGTCTCACTTTTCCCCTTTACCTCTGGGTGGTTCAGAACACAGGTGTGGACATGGACATTCAAGGTCTGTCCTCTTGGATGGATAATCTCACTACAAGGGTACAAAACATCCAAGATTTTGTGGTTCAGAATCCGATGTCAGAGCCTAAGATTCCAATTCCTGATTTATTTTTTGGTGATAGATGTTTTTGAATTTCAAAAATAATTGTAAATTGTTTCTAGCTTTGAAACCTCGCTCCTCAGGTGATCCTGCTCAACAAGTAAGGATCATTATTTCTTTGTTACGTAGTGACTCTCAAGACTGGGCATTTTCCCTTGCGCCAGGAGATCCGGCATTGCGTGATGTGGATGCGTTTTTCCTGGCGCTCGGATTGCTTTATGACGAACCTAACTCTGTAGAGCATGCTGAGAAAACACTGTTGGCTCTGTGTCAGGGTCAGGATGAAGCAGAGATATATTGTCAGAAGTTTAGAAAGTGGTCTGTGCTCACTCAGTGGAATGAATGTGCCCTGGCAGCAATCTTCAGAAAGGGTCTCTCTGAAGCCCTTAAAGATGTCATGGTGGGATTTCCTATGCCTGTTGGTCTGAATGAGTCTATGTCTTTGGCTATTCAGATCGATCGGCGCTTGTGTGAGCGTAAAACTGTGCACCATTTGGCGGTACTATCTGAGCATGGGCCTGAGCCTATGCAGTGTGATAGGACTTTGACCAGAGCTGAACGGCAGGAACACAGACGTCGGAATGGGCTGTGTTTTTACTGTGGGGATTCCACTCATGCTATCTCCGATTGTCCTAAGCGCACTAAGCGATTCGCTAGGTCAAACACCATTGGTACGGTACAGTCAAAATTTCTATTGTCCGTTAACCTCATTTGTTCTTTGTCTTCCTACTCTGTTATGGCATTTGTGGATTCAGGCGCTGCCCTGTATTTGATGGACTTGGAGTATGCTAGGCGCTGTGGTTTTTTCTTGGAGCCCTTGCAGCATCCTATTCCATTGAGAGGAATTGATGCTACGCCTTTGGCCAAGAATAAGCCTCAGTACTGGACCCAATTGACCATGTGCATGGCTCCTGCACATCAGGAGGATATCCGTTTTTTGGTGTTACATAATCTGCATGATGTGGTCGTTTTAGGGTTACCATGGCTACAGGTCCATAATCCAGTATTGCACTGGAAATCTATGTCTGTGTCCAGCTGGGGTTGCCAGGGGGTACATGGTGATGTTCCATTTTTGTCTATTTCGTCTTCTACTCCTTCTGAGGTTCCGGAGTTTTTGTCGGATTATCAGGATGTATTTGATGAGCCCAAAGCCAGTACCCTACCTCCTCATAGGGATTGCGATTGTGCAATTAATTTGATTCCTGGTAGTAAGTTTCCTAAGGGCCATTTGTTCAATTTATCGGTGCCTGAGCACGCCGCTATGCGGAGTTATATAAAGGAATCCTTGGAGAAAGGCCATATTCGCCCATCGTCATCACCGTTGGGAGCAGGGTTCTTTTTTGTGGCCAAGAAGGATGGTTCTTTGAGACCTTGTATTGATTACCGCCTTCTTAATAAAATTACTGTCAAATTTCAGTATCCTTTGCCGTTGCTGTTTGACTTGTTTGCTCGTATTAAAGGGGCTACTTGGTTTACCAAGATAGACCTTCGAGGGGCGTATAATCTTGTGCGTATTAAACGGGGCGATGAATGGAAAACAGCATTTAATACGCCCGAGGGCCATTTTGAGTACCTGGTGATGCCATTCCGGCTTTCCAATGCTCCATCAGTATTTCAGTCCTTTATGCATGACATCTTCCGAGAGTACCTGGATAAATTCCTGATTGTGTATTTGGATGATATTTTGGTCTTTTCGGATGATTGGGAGTCTCATGTGAAGCAGGTCAGAATGGTGTTCCAGGTCCTTCGTGCTATTTCCTTGTTTGTGAAGGGGTCAAAGTGTCTCTTTGGAGTTCAGAAGGTTTCATTTTTGGGGTTCATTTTTTCCCCTTCTACTGTCGAGATGGACCCTGTTAAAGTCCAGGCCATTCATGATTGGACTCAGCCGACATCTGTGAAGAGCCTGCAAAAGTTCCTGGGCTTTGCTAATTTTTATCGTCGCTTCATCGCTAATTTTTCTAGTGTTGCTAAACCATTGACTGATTTGACCAAGAAGGGTGCTGATGTGGTCAATTGGTCTTCTGCGGCCGTGGATGCTTTTCAGGAATTGAAGCGTCGTTTTTCTTCTGCCCCTGTGTTGTGCCAGCCAGATGTTTCGCTCCCGTTTCAGGTTGAGGTTGATGCCTCTGAGATTGGAGCAGGGGCTGTTTTGTCGCAAAGAAGTTCTGATGGCTCGGGAATGAAGCCATGTGCTTTCTTTTCTAGAAAGTTTTCGCCTGCTGAGCGCAATTATGATGTTGGTAATCGAGAATTGTTGGCCATGAAGTGGGCATTCGAGGAGTGGCGTCATTGGCTGGAAGGAGCCAAGCATCTCGTGGTGGTCTTGACAGATCACAAAAATTTGACTTATCTTGAGTCTGCCAAACGGTTGAATCCGAGACAGGCTTGATGGGCGTTATTTTTCTCCCGTTTTGATTTTGTGGTTTCGTACTTTCCGGGCTCTAAGAATGTGAAGGCTGAGTTTGCCCTTAATAATCGGGCCAGCTCGGCTACTTTGGTTTCGCCGTTTTACTGCAATTCTGGTTTCCATCCTCGTTTCTCTTCAGGGCAGGTTGAGTCTTCAGACTGTCCTGGTGTAGATACTGTGGTGAATAGGTTGCAGCAGATTTGGACTCATGTGGTGGACAATTTGACATTGTCCCAGGAGAAGGCTCAACGTTTCGCTAACCGCCGGCGCTGTGTGGGTCCCCGACTTGATGTTGGGGATTTAGTTTGGTTGTCGTCTCGTTATGTTCTTATGAAGGTTTCCTCTCCTAAGTTTAAGCCTCGTTTCATTGGTCCGTATAAAATTTCTGAGGTTATCAATCCTGTGTCATTTCGTTTGGCACTTCCAGATTCTTTTGCCATCCATAATGTGTTCCATAGGTCGTTGTTGCGGAGATATGTGGCGCCTGTGGTTCCATCCGTTGATCCTCCTGCTCCGGTGTTGGTTGAGGGGGAGTTGGAGTATGTGATGGAGAAGATTTTGGATTCTCGTATTTCGAGACGGAAACTCCAGTACTTGGTCAAGTGGAAGGGTTATGCTCAGGAGGATAATTCCTGGGTTTTTGCCTCTGATGTTCATGCGGCCGATCTGGTTTGTGCCTTTCATTTGGCTCATCCTGGTCGGCCTGGGGGCTCTCGTGAGGGTTCGTGACCCCTCCTCAAGGGGGGGGGTACTGTTGTGAATTCTGTTTTCGGGCTCCCTCCTGTGGTCATGAATGGTACTTCGGCTGGTTCTGTCCGTGGACTTTCTCTGATGCCTGTGGGTGTTTCTGAGTTTCCTTCTACAGGTGACGAGGCTAATTCGTTAGTGGGCTGCTCTATTTAACTCCACTTGGATCCTTGTCCGATGCCAGCTGTCAATGTTGTAGCATTGGTCTAGTTCGCTCCTGGATCTTCCTGGTTACCTGTTTCCTCCAGCAAAAGCAAAGTTTCGCTTTGCTTTTTTTCTTGTTTGCTATTTTTTCTGTCCAGCATGCTTATGTGAATTTTGCCTTGCTTGCTGGAAGCTCTGGGACGCAGAGGGGCGCCTCCGCTCCGTTAGTCGGTGCGGATGGTATTTTTCCCTGCACTCTCTGTGTGGCTTTTTGTAGGGTTTTTTTGCTGACTGCAAAGTGACCTTTCCTATCTTCTGTCTGTTTAGTAAGTCGGGCCTCTCTTTGCTAAATCTATTTCATCTCTGTGTTTGTGATTTCATCTTACTCACAGTCAATATATGTGGGGGGCTGCCTTTTCCTTTGGGGAATTTTCTCTGAGGCAAGATAGGCTTATTTTTCCTATCTCTAGGGCTAGCTAGTTCTGAGGCTGTGACGAGGCGCCTAGGTCATGATAGGAGCGCTCCACGGCTATTTCTAGTGTGCGTGATAGGATTAGGGATTGCGGTCAGCAGAGGTTCCACTTCCCAGAGCTTGTCCTGTTCTAATTTGCTATCAGGTCTTTTCTGGTGCTCTAACTACCAGGTCCACTATTTGTCCTTACCACCAGATCATAACAGTCCCCCCTGCCCGACACAACGCCCCTCGTTGTCTTACTTTTTTTGACTGCGAGGGTGTGATTGATGGGCACGAGCAGTGCATATCTTCGCCTGTCTTCACTCCCCTCCTTCCGCCTTCTTCAGACTGTGCGGCCTCATGGCCATGGCATGCGATAAGGGATCAGCTGAGGCCGCCCAGTCTGAAGCAGGTGTAAGGACATGTGTGAGCGGCGAACATATTTACTGCACAAAGCCACGAATCCCAGCACCGCACTGTGACTTTATGAAAAGACACTGTGGGTCTGGGATTCATGGCCATCGTTAACCGCACCAGCCAACATGAAATGAGGTCATAAGACGGGCAGCGCTAACAGGGCACGGCCAAGGGATAACAAGAGCGCAGACTCCTGTACAGCAAATAACAACGCTCAGTAGGCTGCGCCCAGCACCATGGAGTTATTTTTGGACACCTGTGCTGCGTCTCCTTAAAAAGACAAGTCACGCCTCCAATACAGTTTTACTGTACAATGGGCAAAATTGTGTACGTCTTTCATTCAGCGTGTGCAATGAGCAACATTTAAAGAGCAACCTTTCACTTGTGGAGCATTACTGCTGCACAAGGTGTGGCTCTTCTACATTGTAACACCTGAGGGAGGGTTAAAGGTTACCTTTGAAATTGGTTCTACTAGGCTTCAGCCTACACTCTGCTCCTCCTGCAGACCCTGGGCTCTAACACCGCCAGTTGGTGCCTGGAAGTGCAGGCTGCACAGAGAAAAAGACCCGCCATTGTGTCAGTGGGGTTCAGCAACGCCAGCTGTTCCCCCGCTGTGTAGCCGGCAAAGTGTCCTGCAAACGTAACGCAGACACAAAGCTGCCTCCAGTGCAGGCTTTGGCCTACACTCTGCTCCCCCTGCTTACCCTTTGCTCCAACACCGCTAGTTGGGGCTCTAGGAAGACAATCTTGAATAGGCAACGCATCCGGGTTCCAGCACCGCCAGCTGGTTCTCGGCAGTGTCTTTGTCACGGGTACTCCCTCGTGCCCAGCCTGGGTCCAGCACCGTCAGCTGGTTCCGGGTAGTGTCAAGCTCACTTATACGCCTATGCGTTGCCCCGTCGTGTTGTGGTCGGTTTAGCCAACTCCATGGTGCCTCCAGTTTAGGAGCTTCCTATGTGGGCTGCGGGAATTGGCAATCATGGCTGGTTCTGTAGTGCCAGTAGGCCAAGCTCCCCCTGTAGGACTGTTGGTGTTCGGTAACTGCGGCAGCCTCGCGGCCAAGCTGTTCTCTCCTCTCCTGTGGACCTTCTGGTCCACATCCTGGTTCCAGCACTGTCAGCTGGTTCCGGGCCGAGCCTTTGGCTTAGGTGCCTCCTTCTGGGTATCCGAGTTCTGCCAACGCCAGGCGGTCCTTGGTAGTGCTTTTAAGCACGGGTACCTACAGCTTAGTAACCGGGTTCCAGCACCGTCAGCTGGTCCTCGGTCGTGCCATTGGCTCTTGCATACTTGGGCAACGCATCCGGGTTCCAGTACCGTCAGCTGGTTCTCGGCAGTGTCTTTGTCACGGGTACTGTTGTAAATTCTGTTATCGAACTCCCCCCTGTGGTCATGAATGGTACTTCGGCGAGTTCTGTCCTTGGACTCCCTCTGGTGGCTGTGAGTGGAGCTGCTGCTTCTGAGGTTCCTTCCACAGGTGACGTAGTTTATTCTTTGGCTGGCTGCTCTATTTAACTCAACTCAGATCGTTACGCCATGCCAGCTGTCAATGTTCTTGTACTGGTTCAGTTCGCTCTTGGATCTGTTTGGTGTCCTGTCTACTCCAGCAGAAGCTAAGTCCCTGCTAGTTTATTATTTTGTTCTTTGTTTTCTTGTCCTGCTTTCCTATCATGATTTTGCTTTGCTAGCTGTAAGCTCTGGAATGCAGAGTGGCACCTCCGCACCGTGAGTCGGTGCGGAGGTCTTTTTGCACACTCTGCGTGGTCTTTTTGTAGATTTTTGTGCTGACCGCAAAGTTACCTTTCCTATCCTCTGTCTGTTTAGTAAGTCTGGCCTCCCTTTGCTGAAACCTGTTTCATTTCTGTGTTTGTGACTTTCATCTTAACTCACAGTCAATATATGTGGGGGGCTGCCTTTTTCTTTGGGGAATTTCTCTGAGGCAAGGTAGGCTTTATTTTCTATCTCTAGGGCTAGTTAGCTCTTAGGCTGTGAAGAGGCGTCTAGGGAGTGTCAGGAACGCTCCACGGCTATTTCTAGTGTGTGTGATAGGATTAGGGGTTGCGGTCAGCAGAGCTCCCACTTCCCAGAGCTTGTCCTTTGTTGGTTTAACCATCAGGTCTTTTCGGGTGCTCCTAACCACCAGGTCATAACAGTACAGCTGGCCCAAAGTATTAATGCATCTCAATAGAGGGATAAGAGAACTTCTGAGACCATTTTTTTTTCTTTGCAGTGTGTTTTGTCTTTCTTTTCCCCTTAACCTCTGGGTGGTTCAGGACACAGGTGTAGATATGAAAAATCACGATGAGGAAGGCGCTCACTCAAATGGAGGTGCTAAGGAAAAAATATATATACACTTATGAAAAAATTCCGGCACACTGCTACTGAAGATAATCTTTCATTTATTGGTCAGTCATTATATTTAATCAGTCTTTTTATAACAACGGTGAATTTTCAAACAAAAAATTTTTTGTCTCTGCACTCCTTAATTCGGACAAATAATGTAAGAATCTTTACCAACGTTTCGGCTAAAAAGCCTTTTTCAAGAGATTCAAATGTCACTCTGAAATACATTCAAGCAGATATAACACAAATAAATACAAAACAAAAAAAAGAAAGGAACATAATGAATAATATGTACCTATAATAATCATATATAATTATACACCGTAAAAAATGTCTCACACTGATTCATGTTGCAAATAACGGAGAAGCGTCATATAATATGTTCAAAACTTGTCCATTGAATTGACGGTGATCCTAGGAAAAACATCTTAATATAAATCATATATTGTCAAAAATTAATAATGCTCAAATTTAGCCCATTTGCATATCAATCTCTGTATGTATTGTAAGATTGCTCTTACTAACGGGTAGGGGATTACTCGCTTGGCACGGGATTGACGTACTCGGGCATGATTTTTTTAAACAAAACAGTCCATACGGTTTATTTTGTACAGCATAAACCGCATCGTAAGCCAAGTTGCATATCACTGTCTTACATGTAGTCCATTCGTTAAGACATTATCTCAGAACCTTAGTCTGTGGCAACTAAACACGCTGGTCCTCCTGACCAGTTGCCGTGGGTTACCACACAGTTCATATCACACAATAAGGATCAACAGTCTATGAAGGTACCTTACGGGAGCTCCTGCTCCACCAGCTGACTCCTTGTCAGTCCACTCTTCTGGAGAAGCTGCCAAACGGGGATCACCAACTTGCCTTTGCGGCATATCTCAGTCAGTCCAGACCCACCGAGGACTGTAGCTTGCCCAAGTTCCACTCTTCTGGAGAAGCTGCCAAACGGGGATCACCAACTTGCCTTTGCGGCATATCTCAGTCAGTCCAGACCCACCGAGGACTGTAGCTTCCCCAAGTTCCACTCTTCTGGAGAAGCTGCCAAACGGGGATCACCAACTTGCCTTTGCGGCATATCTCAGTCAGTCCAGACCCACCGAGGACTGTAGCTTCCCCAAGTTCCACTGCGCTGCTCAGGGATCCAGTCCTACTCCCAGGACCTCCCACGCTAGCATGTGCTTTCCAGGAAGCAACACAGGCTTCCACAGGTCACTCATACACAGGGCCCATCTGCAGTGTCCAGCCAGGACACATGAAAGTCTGCCCAGACTTGCAGACTCCCAAACACTCACTACCATGTGCTAACACACCTCCTTTAGGTAGCCTGTACCACACCCACAGGTGAGGTAACATCACATGCACTGGTCACATGATCATGACATCACTGCAGGTCCTCAAACACCTGCAGGGAAAAAGATACAGTGAGCACCCCCACTCAGAGTGAGATATGTGGGTAGCCAGACCCTCCCATCTCTCATAGCTACCCGCAACCCGGACCCAGGTGCACTAAATGACATCTTCAGTGCTCACGCGCTCTAAAGACAAGATACTCCGGGTTGCATCGCAGGGAGCATCCATCCCTGTGACACATACCTCCCATTAACCACAATTCCAGACACTGTCTCACCATCACATCCATGCACACAATTGCCACGCACGGCCTCAATACGCCTCCGTGCGCATACTGGGGAGACCATGCAGTGCCCCCTACCTGTTACAGGGGTCACTGCATCACATACCCCCCCCCCCTCTGTTCAAACTTGTGGGGTTGAACATTTGTCTTCACCCAGGGGCCTCGAGACCGGGTACCCAAGTCACCTTGGCCTACTAGTCGAGAGAGCCCTCTCAGTCGGGTTTGGGCATCATGGTCAATCTGGCATCGCAATCGCCTTGCACCCATATGACCTGTCTGGACTGACTCTTTGTCAACACGTCCGCTACCAGGTCTTCCCCCTAAGTCACTCAGCCCTGTGCTATCTGAGGAGACACTGCATCTTTCACACAACTGGGTACTCCCACCCCTTTGTTTGTCCACATTTCGGGTCGAAAGTGGCCGCCATCTTCTTCGCCTTTCTGGCAGCTGCTTATTGACTTGCAGTCTCTCAAGTCTCAGCTGCTCTACCTCCCTTAGGTATGCCATGCGATATTCCAGGAGCATGCGGATGTTCCTAAGACTCTCTCTGGAACCGACAACCAGGAAAGGAACCATCCCATCTTCACCCATGACCTGGACCTCGTCATCAGCCGGTATCCTCAGTCTCTTCAGACCGGATTTATCCACCATCTCCTGCATCACTCTCCCATGTTTCCCAATGACTTTCGCCACCAGAACTTTGGGTACTTGGACTGTGTTTTCCACTAAGCCCAGCCGACTAAGAGCATTCCTCTCACGCTCCAAACGTCGAACGGCTTCATCATTCTTTAAAATGATTCTCTGTTTTGTACGGAGGCAGTGTAGGTGCATATCCCTCAGGACAGCCACCCGCTTCACTGTGACTTCCTTAGTCGACAGTATGACCAATTGCTGCGACTCAGGCGCCCAGTGCACACTACACACCTCTACTGCATTTCTAAAGGCCTCATGCACACCCTTCCTGGCGCACGCTTCTCGCATGTCTCCGGGTACTTCTATAATGCTCTTGAAAAGCGGGGTCTCATCTTCACGGACATCTGCCACAACCGGGTGACTGTCTTGTTCCATTTTTAGCAAGAACTCTTCCTCCGTCTTTTCTTCTGCTTGAGCCTTCGCCAAGATGGGCATTGGCAACTCCTCTGCCAGGCAGCGACGCTCCTTCTCTCTCTGGAGCAGTTCCTGCTGATGCTTTTCTTGGGCCATTTTGAGCACCTCCATATTTTCCAATATGGTCCTATTCATGGTTTGACATGCCGACAGGTGACGTCTGAGCTCAAAGACCTCCCTCTCCAGCTCGTCCACTCTGTGCACAACCGCTTGTCTCAGAACTCTTTCTTGTTCGAGAGACTCTTTGAGCAGCTCTATCTCGCTTCTCCCATCCTCCGGATTGGTGGAGCAGGCGTCACTTAAGGAGGTATCTACTTCAGGCACCACTTCTTTGGTGGCCTCCTCCACATCTGCACCTTCAGACGTTGCACTGTCAGCGTCAGCCCTCTTTTGGGTCTCAGCAGTGACATCCTTAGGTTCGTGCCGTTCCCCTGGGACTTTAAAGTACTCCAGACACTTCAAGTCCTCAGCACGAGGTTTTCTGGAGCCTTCACCCTCTTCTGTCACATCTTCACAAGGTGCAACTGGTTCAGCCCCTTTGCCTTTTTTACGTCTCCGGCGACGGGAGGAAGACTTGCCAGCTGTACCTGAGTCAGCCTTACTGCACTCCTTTCCACTGGCGTCATCATCTGAATGGGAGTCACCACCACCCATTCGGTCTTCCTGGAACTGACAGTCCCCACTTAAACAGGTCACAAATTCTGGCATGGCTGTCACCGCCATCCTGTCTTCACCCTGTGGAGCCCTGTCGTTCCCCTGTGTCAGTATTTCTGATAACATTACACCGTACGCAGCTGTAGCGCTTGTTACTGGCCATGTCATGTCACAGTCATCCTTGGAGTCTGTGTCACACCCCCCAACATGGTGAACCTTCCAGTTGCTTTCTAACCGGGTGTCAGCTCCACTCTGTTTTACCACCACATGCTTATCTACCAGATCATTACCAGTCACATTGTTGCACATGTCAGGTGACGTCAGGTCAGTAAGTTCGGCAGACGCACCTTTTCCTCTGGTCACCCTTATACCTGACCCATCAGTCTTCCTGGGGTACACTTCAGGTGACATGTCCGTAAGTTGGGCAGACTCACCTTCCCCACTGGTCAACCCGTCGTCGGCCCCAACTACTTTGGGAGAAATCAATGCTTTAAGGTATGCAACCCCACCAGCTGAGAGCCCTCCATTCTCTTGTTGTAAAGAAGCTCCCTTCTCCCACAATTCTGTGAACAACCTAGAGTCCCGGCCAATTATCACTGGGCAGGGTAAGGTTGAGACTATGGCCACATCATGGATTGCACTGTCCTTGGCCGTCTCGAGGACCACCCTGGCCACTGGACAGCCCTTGGTGTACCCATGGATGCAGGTTACACTGACTCTCCTATCAGGCATTTCAAATCCGTCAGGTGCAACCCTCACTAGAGTCACAGGGCCCCCAGAATCGACCAGTCCGTACATCTCTATCTCATGCATCTGCACGGCACACCCCCGTAAAGTTTCACCAGGGGGATAGTTCACACCGCATACCGGACACACATAACTTATACGTCCTGGGTACCCATTTGTCTGCGATACCTCTTTGGGAGGCTCCTCCCTCTTTTTGGAAACCACCATTTCCCCAGATTCCACCTCTTTTTGGTCTTCTACCCCACTTCGGGTTACCGCCCCTTTTTTTGGCCCTGCCCTTTTTTGGGCAAGTGCTCCGCTTTTTGACACCACCCCTGTTTGGGTTACAGGCCCCTTTTGAGATTCCACCCCTTTTTGGGCTACTACCCCTGTTCGGGTTACCGCCCCTTTTTGGGACTCCGCCCCCTTTTGGGCAACCATCCCCGTTTGGGTCCCCGCCCACTTTTAGGGACACCCCCTTCCCTGGGGTACACCCCGTGGACTTCCCCACGGCACTCAGGCCCCAGTTCGCACAGTACACCACTATGTCTCTGGGCTTGTACTGGCCCTTTAACCCCTCTGTGACCTTAGACGTACTATCCCGTCGAGGTGCCCTGGGCTTATCTGACCCTGGACGGGATAGTACGTCATAGCCGATCGGCCGCGCTCACGGGGGGAGCGCGGCCGATCGCGGCCGGGTGTCAGCTGCTTATCGCAGCTGACATCCGGCACTATGTGCCAGGAGCGGTCACGGACCGCCCCCGGCACAGTAACCCCTGGCACACTGCGATCAAAGATGATCGCGATGTGCCGGCGGTGCAGGGAAGCACCGCGCAGGGAGGGGGCTCCCTGCGGGCTTCCCTGAGCCCCCCGCAGCAACGCGATGTGATCGCGTTGCTGCGAGGGTCTCCTCACCTCCCTCCCTGCTCGAGCCCCGGATCCAAGATGGCCGCGGATCCGGGTCCTGCAGGGAGGGAGGTGGCTTCACAGAGCCTGCTTAGAGCAGGCACTGTGAAGGCTGCAGCGCTGCATGTCAGATCAGTGATCTGACAGAGTGCTGTGCAAACTGTCAGATCACTGATCTGTGATGTCCCCCCCTGGGACAAAGAAAAAAGTAAAAAAAAAATTTTCCAAATGTGTAAAAAAAATTAAAAAAAATATTCCAAAATAATGAAAAAAAAAAAAAATATTATTCCCATAAATACATTTCTTCATCTAAATAAAAAAAAAAAACCAATAAAAGTACACATATTTAGTATCGCCGCGTCCGTAACGACCCGACCTATAAAACTGTCCCACTAGTTAACCCCTTCAGTAAACACCGTAAGAAAAAAAAAAAAAAAACGAGGCAAAAAACAATGCTTTATTATCATACCGCCGAACAAAAAGTGGAATAACACGCGATCAAAAGGACAGATATAAATAACCATGGTACCGCTGAAAGCGTCATATTGTCCCGCAAAAAAAGAGCCACCATACAGCATCATCAGCAAAAAAATAAAAAAGTTATAGTCCTGAGAATAAAGCGATGCAAAAATAATTATTTTTTCTGTAAAATAGTTTTTATCGTATAAAAGCACCAAACCATAAAAAAATGATATAAATGAGGTATCGCTGTAATCGTACTGACCCGAAGAATAAAACTGATTTATCAATTTTACCAAACGCGGAACGGTATAAACGCCTCCCCCAATAGAAATTCATGAATAGCTGGCTTTTGGTCATTCTTCCTCACAAAAATCGGAATAAAAAGCGATAAAAAAATGTCACGTGCCCAAAAATGTTTTCAATAAAAACGTCAACTCGTCCCGCAAAAAACAAGACCTCACATGACTCTGTGGACCAAAATATGGAAAAATTATAGCTCTCAAAATGTGGTATTGCAAAAAATATTTTTTGCAATAAAAAGGGTCTTTCAGTGTGTGACGGCTGCCAATCATAAAAATCCGCTAAAAAACTCGCTATAAAAGTAAATCAAACCCCCCTTCATCAACCCCTTAGTTAGGGAAAAATAAAAAAAAATGTATTTATTTCCATTTTCCCATTAGGGCTAGGGTTAGGGCTAGGGTTAGGGCTAGGGCTAGGGTTAGGGCTAGGGTTAGGGCTAGGGTTAGGGCTAGGGCTAGGGTTAGGGCTAGGGTTAGAGCTAGGGCTAGGGCTAGGGTTAGGGCTAGGGTTAGGGCTAGGGTTAGGGTTAGGGTTAGGGCTAGGGTTAGGGCTAGGGTTAGGGCTAGGGTTAGGGCTAGGGTTAGGGCTAGGGTTAGGGCTAGGGTTAGGGTTAGGGTTGGGGCTACAGTTAGGGTTGGGGCTAAAGTTAGGGTTAGGGTTTAGATTACATTTACAGTTGGGAATAGGGTTGGGATTAGGGTTAGGGGTGTGTCAGGGTTAGAGGTGTGGTTAGGGTTACCGTTGGAATTAGGGTTAGGGGTGTGTTTAGATTAGGGTTTCAGTTATAATTGGGGGGTTTCCACTGTTTCGGCACATCAGGGGCTCTCCAAACACGACATGGCGTCCGATCTCAATTCCAGCCAATTCTGCGTTGAAAAAGTAAAACAGTGCTCCTTCCCTTCCGAGCTCTCCTGTGTGCCCAAACAGGGGTTTACCCCAACATATGGGGTATCAGCGTACTCAGGACAAATTGGACAACAACTTTTGTGGACCAATTTCTCCTGTTACCCTTGGGAAAAAACAAAACTGGGGGCTAAAAAATAATTTTTGTGGGAAAACAAAAAGATTTTTTATTTTCACGGCTCTGCGTTATAAACTGTAGTGAAACACTTGGGGGTTCAAAGTTCTCACAACACATCTAGATAAGTTCATTGAGGGGTCTAGTTTCCAATATGGGGTCACTTGTGGGGGGTTTCTACTGTTTAGGTACATTAGGGGCTCTGCAAACGCAATGTGACGCCTGCAGACCAATCCATCTAAGTCTGCATTCCAAATGATGCTCCTTCCCTTCCGAGCCCTCCCATGCGCCCAAACGGTGGTTCCCCCCCACATATCGGGTATCAGCGTACTCAGGACAAATTGGACAACAACATTTAGGGTCCAATTTCTCCTGCTAACCTTGGAAAAATACAAAACTGGGGGCTAAAATATAATTTTTGTGGAAAAAAAAATATTTTTTATTTGCATGGCTCTGCGTTATAAACTGTAGTGAAATACTTGGGGGTTCAAAGCTCTCACAACACATCAAGATGAGTTCCTTAGGGAGTCTACTTTCCAAAATGGTGTCACTTGTGGGGGGTTTCTACTGTTTAGGTACATTAGGGGCTCTGCAAACGCAATGTGACGCCTGCAGACCATTCCATCTAAGTCTGCATTCCAAATGGCGCTCCTTCCCTTCCGAACCCTCCCATGCGCCCAAACGGTGGTTCCCCCCCACATATGGGGTATCAGCGTACTCAGGACAAATTGGACAACAACTTTTGGGGTCCAATTTCTCCTGTTACCCTAGGGAAAATACAAAACTGGGGGCTAAAAAATAATTTTTGTGGGAAAAAAATTTTGTTTTATTTTTATGGCTCTGCATTATAAACTTCTGTGAAGCCCTTGGTGGGTCAAAGTGCTCACCACACATCCAGATAAGTTCCTTAGGGGGTCTACTTTCCAAAATGGTGTCACTTGTGGGGGGTTTCAATGTTTAGGCACATCAGTGGCTCTCCAAACGCAACATGGCGTCCCATCTCAATTCCTGTCAATTTTGCATTGAAAAGTCAAACGGCGCTCCTTCCCTTCCGAGCTCTCCCATGCGCCCAAACAGTGGTTTACTGCCACATATGGGGTATCAGCGTACTCGGGACAAATTGGACAACAACTTTTGAGGTCCAATTTCTTCTCTTACCCTTGGAAAAATAAAAAATTGGGGGCAAAAATATAATTTTTGTGAAAAAATATGATTTTTTATTTTTACGGTTCTGCATTATAAACTTCTGTGAAGCACTTGGTGTGTCAAAGTGCTCACCACACCTCTAGATAAGTTCCTTAGGGGGTCTACTTTCCAAAATGGTGTCACTTGTGGGGGGTTTCAATGTTTAGGCACATCAGTGGCTCTCCAAACGCAACATGGCGTCCCATCTCAATTTCTGTCAATTTTGCATTGAAAAGTCAAACTGCGCTCCTTCCCTTCCGAGCTCTCCCATGCGCCCAAACAGTGGTTTACTGCCACATATGGGGTATCAGCGTACTCAGGACAAATTGGACAACAACTTTTGAGGTCCAATTTCTTCTCTTACCCTTGTAAAAATAAAAAATTGGGGGCAAAAATATAATTTTTGTGAAAAAATATGATTTTTTATTTTTACGGTTCTGCATTATAAACTTCTGTGAAGCACTTGGTGGGTCAAAGTGCTCACCACACATCCAGATAAGTTCCTTAGGGGGTCTACTTTCCAAAATGGTGTCACTTGTGGGGGGTTTCAATGTTTAGGCACATCAGTGGCTCTCCAAACACAACATGGCGTCCCATCTCAATTCCTGTCAATTTTGCATTGAAAAGTCAAATAGCGCTCCTTCCCTTCCGAGCTCTCCCATGCGCCCAAACAGTGGTTTACTGCCACATATGGGGTATCAGCGTACTCAGGACAAATTGGACAACAACTTTTTGGGTCCAATTTCTCCTGTTACCCTTGGTAAAATAAAACAAATTGGAGCTGAAGTAAATTTTTTGTGTAAAAAAGTTAAATGTTCATTTTTATTTAAACATTCCAAAAATTCCTATTAAACACCTGAAGGGTTAATAAACTTCTTGAATGTGGTTTTGAGCACCTTGAGGGGTGCAGTTTTTAGAATGGTGTCACACTTGGGCATTTTCTATCATATAGACCCCTCAAAATGACTTCAAATGAGACGTGGTCCCTAAAAAAAAATGGTGTTGTAAAAATGAGAAATTGCTGGTCAACTTTTAACCCTTATAACTCCCTAACAAAAAAAAAAATTGGTTCCAAAATTATGCTGATGTAAAGGAGACATGTGGGAAATGTTACTTATTAAGTATTTTGTGTGACATATCTCTGTGATTTAATTGCATAAAAATTCAAAGTTTGAAAATTGCAAAATTTTCCAAATTTTCGCCAAATTTCTGTTTTTTTCACAAATAAACGCAGGTACTATCAAAGAAATTTTACCACTATCATGAAGTACAATATGTCACGAGAAAACAATGTCAGAATCACCAGGATCCGTTGAAGCGTTTCGGAGTTATAACCTCATAAAGGGACAGTGGTCAGAATTGTAAAAATTGGCCTGGTCATTAACGTGCAAACCACCCTTGGGGGTAAAGGGGTTAAGAGTCTGCACGATCTGGGAAAGGGGGAAAAAAAAAATTTTTTTTTTCTTTTTTTATATGTCACTTCACCAGCTCCTGCTGGTATTGCCACAGCTCCCGCTGCAGACACATATAACCGGCACCTCCGCTTGCCGACGACACACCACAGCCACTGCAGCTCCGCTGCTGCGGAACCTCTTGCTGCAATTGCAGCTATGCTCCACAAGGCACTGCACGGCTCCACCGCAAACTTCGTGGACCCGCCGATCCACAGCAAGCCGCTTGTCACCTTCGTGGACCCGCCGATCCACAGCCAGATGCTTGTCACCTTCGTAACCCCGCCGAGTTACAGGCTAGACGCCATCTTCGTGGCCACGCCGAGCCACAGCAATTAACTCTATACGTGCCACCTGGAACGATGCCCGCATTCGAACGCCATATGTAAGATTGCTCTTACTAACGGGTAGGGGATTACTCGCTTGGCACGGGATTGACGTACTCGGGCACGATTTTTTTAAACAAAACTGTCACGATTCCCCTGACCGCTGTCACCAATGGGTCAGGATTCACACCGTGACCGTCACCCCTACGTCACGGATTGAGGTGACTTTAGGCCAACAGACGGCTATCACATGTGCAGGGGGCTTATCTTAGTTATCCCTCCACTCCACGATGTGATGAAAAAACCACACACAAGGCTATTGACCTCTTAGTTTACAGCAGGGGCTTATTCTAGGTATCCCACTGCTTTTCTATATACCACGAACTGCAGGGATTTATGTATATCCCGCTTACAGTTCCACTTAACACTTGCAGCTCTCTGGCGCCCCCCTTACTCTCAGGTCAGATTAGGTACTGCACCCTGGGTAATTAGTCGCCAGAAAGGCTGCCTGCTATGTACTGGCTATTGGGCATGCTGCAGCGACGCGATAACTACTCCCACTCAGGCAGGAACAATAATTATCAAACCCGCAGTTGCTTCAGCATAATCCAACAGTCAGCACACTTTCGCTGCCACCAGCTTCGATTAAACGGGTCCGAAGCTAACCCAACTCAACAGTAACAGTAGCGTATTTTCCCTTCAGAAGACAGAGTAAGTTTAGAGCATGGAGAACTGAACTAATATATAATAGTATATCCCATGGAAATTAATTAGGCAGTGCTTTATCAAAAATATTTTATAACGATGTTACAAATGAGACAATTGCAAATATGTACATGGGTAATTATAACATAAAGGGAATAAATGAGAAAAGCAACACTCACATGTTTAAAGCATGACAGGCATCCAGGCTAGTGGAGTTTTTCCATATGTCCCAGCTCATTTGGACGTGCTGCTGGCTTCAGAAGACAAGCAGTCCAGAAGGAGACATCAGCAGAAGAGAGTGAGCTGGGGCTCCTGCCACAAACTTAATACCTTAAGGCTTTGACATCACAGAAGGGCTGGCTTATTCAGACCCTCCTCTCTCTACATTCTGCCTAAACTTTAAACTATTCTCTCTAATTTCTATAACTTCACTACAAAACATGACAGAGTCAGACCAAACCTATCATTCATCTCGGATTAACGTGAGCATTCTAATGAGATCAAATATGTCCTATCTGGGATACATATTTACAGAGAAAACCCTACTTCTTTACCAGATGGAGTTAGAAGCCCGAGTATCATGGGATGTGTAGATACACAGAGTGAGACTACGAATATATATTTTCGTATTTCTAGCTTAAATCATTTGCCTAATATCTAACAAAAACTAAACAAAGAATCTTTCATGGATTCTTGAAGTTTCTACTTCCCTTATAGCTGAACAAGAGCTTACACAGGAAATGCTAGTCGTAAATTCCATTCGGCAATAAAACCTCTCTTCCCCCATACTCTCAGAGAAGGAAAGCCAGGAATTTGCAGCTCAAACTGTGCTCCAAGAAGGGGGGCTTAGCCCACTCAGGCTAGCAAGAGAACTACTTATGATATTTCATACCATATCGTGACACCTCCCCCTTTTGGTGTGCGCTAGGGAGGCAGGACCTGATGGTTCTCCTCCATGCGCACCTCAGCAGGTTCACCCTGGTGGGCCAACCCATCACCATAGCCATGATCTGGCTCCATGGTGCCTTCGCCTACCCGGTTTCCCAGGTAGTGAACCTCCCTCATGCCCATCTGACACTTTCCCGGCTTGATAGTCAGTCCTGCTTGGTGAATTCGCCTGAGCACCTCCTCGAGATGCTGCAGGTGTTCCTCCCAGGAGGAACTGAAGATGGCAATGTCATCCAAGTACGCCACGGCGTACTTCTCCAGTCCCTGAAGCAGGAGGTTGACCATCCGCTGGAAAGTGGCAGGGGCATTCTTCATGCCGAAGGGCATGACCGTGGACTCGTACAGTCCAAAGGGTGTGATAAAGGCGGACTTCTCCTGTGCCTCAGGGCTCAGGGGAATCTGCCAGTATCCTCGACTCAGATCCATTATTGTTAGGTAATTTGCGCCAGCTAACTTCTCAAGCAGCTCCTCGATGCGCGGCATGGGGTGCGCATCAGAGGCTGTAATGGCGTTGAGCCCCCTGTAGTCCACGCAGAACGGGTGGTCCGGTCCTTCTTTGGCACGAGAACTACAGGTGATGCCCACGCGCTCTTTGACCGTCGAATCACCCCCAGCTGTAACATCTCATCGATCTCTTGGCGCATAATCTGCTGCACCTGGTCAGAGATTCGATAGGGTGTTCGCCGTAGTGGGGCGTGATTCCCGGTGTCCACCTCGTGGACTGCTAACTGAGTCCTCCCAGGTCGGTTGGAGAACACGACCCGGAAGGGTTCCAGTGTGGTTTGCAACTGCACCCGCTGGGGTTCAGTTAACGAGGCGCTTACCTCCATATCCTCGATGGACCCATTGGCCTTGGCTTGGGCCAGCAAGTCCAAGAGGGTGTCTTCCTCACCGTCTTCGGGCAAGCTGCAGACCGGTAGGACGAAAGGTTCACGTTCGTGATGAGCCTTCATCATGTTGACGTGAAAGGCCTTTCGCCTACCCCGAGCGTGGTCAAGTGTGACCACGTACGTGACCGGGTTGAGCTGTTGGTGGACGACGTACGGGCCCTCCCAGGCTGCCTGAAGCTTATCCGTTGGTACAGGGACCAGCACCCACACCTTTTGACCCACGTGGTAGGTCCGCTCCCGGGCGTTCTGGTCGTACCAGTGCTTCTGATCAGCCTGAGCCTGCGTCATGTTGTCATGCACCAACTGCGTCAAGGTCTGCATCTTGTCACGGAAGCGCATGACATACTCCACTATGGACACTTCAGAAGGGTCCGGCTCCTCTTCCCAGGATTCTCTTACCAACCCAAGGGGTCCCCGGACTCGCCTGCCGTACAGGAGCTCGAAGGGAGAGAACCCCGTCGAGGCCTGCGGAACTTCTCGGTAAGCGAACAGCAGGTGTGGGAGGTACCGCTCCCAGTCGCGCCCTTGAGTCTCAACCAGCATGCGTAGCATCTGTTTGAGGGCACCATTGAAGCGTTCACACAAGCCATTGGTCTGTGGGTGATACGCACTCGATACCAGGTGCTTCACCTGCATTCTCTTACAGAGAGCCTCCATTAGGCGAGACATAAATTGGGTCCCTTGATCAGTAAGCATTTCCCTGGGAAATCCTACACGTGAAAAGATGGCCAACAGGGCATCTGCCACCTTATCTGCCCTAGTTGACGACAGAGCTACTGCCTCTGGGTACCGGGTAGCATAGTCTACCACAGTAAGGATGTATTGCTTTCCAGAGCTGCTGGGGACGGCCAGCGGGCCCACAATGTCCACCGCGATCCTCTGGAAAGGCTCCTCTATCACTGGCAAAGGGATCAGGGGAGCCTTAATAGCAGGTCCCGCCTTCCCCACTCTTTGACAAGTGATACAGGAGCGGCAGTAGTTTGACACATCTGTCCCCATCTTAGGCCAATAGAAGTGTTGAGACAGCCGGGCCTTAGTTTTGCTGATCCCCAAGTGTCCAGCTAGCGGGATCTCATGGGCAATCCGCAACAACTCACCCCGGAATTGCTGTGGGACGACCAGCTGTCTTTCCCTCAACCACTCCTTTTGTGATTCTCCGGGTACTGTCTCCCGGTACAACCTACCTTGTTCCCAGAACACCTTCTCCTTATCGGTCTCGGAGAAGCGCGTCCCGGCGAGTTGTCTCAAACTCTCTAGGCTCGCATCTGTGTGCAGAGCGGCCTGAAACTCCTGGCTAGGGGAAGCCAAAAGCGACGTCAGGGTCCCATCCCCACGGGGACCCTCTTGGACCTGCTCTGGGTCCACCTCTGGTTCAGTCACAGTGATGACTGAGGAGGGTCCGGAAGGCTGACAGTTATCTGCGTTCCGGGCACTCTGACTGCGGGTGACAGCAGCTACGTAGGCTGTCTCCCCGGGGGTTTCTACAGACCCATTAGCCGGCGCTGCTATGGGCTCTACCTCCCCATCCACCCCCAACACTCCAGGGGCAGTGCTACTTATGGGCCAGTTACCTTCCTCGGTGGCACTGGTCACTTTCATGGCATCACCTTCCTCACGGTTCCCATGCATCTCCCCATTTCCTGTAGCACCGACACTTGCCCCTGTTAGGGGTTCCTCAGCCGTCTCACTCCGCAGAGCGACGTGGCTGGGCACGCCTGTACCTATGGACACATTAACCTTCACAGAAAAATCATTATCAGGTTCAGCTGGCACAGGTACAACATTTTCACCATCAATCCTAGGGAAAAAATGGTTATTAGATGCATCATTACAAGATAAAGCATGGTCAGGTAACACATGCGATTTCCCATCATCATCATCATCAGGGTTAACTTTACCCTTATTAGTAGATTGGGGAGGGGTGTCAGGGACGTAGTATGCAACCATCCTCCCCAAATCAGTCCCCAACAAAACATCAATGGGCAAATTATCAGACAGCCCCACTTCCTTCACCCCGCTCCCAGCACCCCAATCAATAAAAACCCGGGCCATCGGTAAGGGACAGCTGATGCCCCCAATCCCAGTGACAGTTAGGGTTTTCCCCAGAATGATTTCTTCAGGGGCCGCCAGTTCGGGTCGGATGAGGGTTCGTTCAGCCCCGGTGTCCTTGAGGCCTGTAGCAACATGGCCTCCCACAGTGACGTGCTGTACGTTGTCACACACCCTCCCAACCACACCACCCACCAAAAGAACTGCTGCATTAGGCCCTGGGGCCTTGGCTGGGGTGTTCTTCTGCTTGGTTGGGCAGGAGGAACTGATATGACCAGTCTGATGGCAGGTGTAACACGTGCGAGGTTCGGTGGTCGGTCTGGTGCTGTTGGCCACGGGGACAGGACCTCTGGTGTGTTGGCTGGCAGGGGTACTGGCGTTGGTTGCAGGCTTACCCCCTCTCCAGCTGGTGGTGACTGGCTTCCGCACTTCCGATCTACGGTTGGCCTCATAGGCATCGGCAATCTGCGCTGCTTTCGTCACGTCTTTGGGTTCTCTGTCCATCACGAACTGTCGCACCTCAGCTGGGCAAAGATGAAAGAACTGGTCTTTGATCATCAGGTCTCGCAGCTGTGCAAAGGTGGTCACTGACAGTCCTTGGGTCCACTGGTCAAAGTGGGTCCCCAGTCCATGCACCACATCACTGTAACTGTCGTGTGGGCCACGTTGGAGGGTCCGGAACTTTCTACGGTACACCTCGGGTGTAAGCTGGTACTTGGCTATCAGAGCCTGCTTGATGGCCTCATAGTCTCCATCTTGTTCTTGAGGGAGGGCAGCAAACGCCTCCAGAGCTTTACCTCTCAGCCCTGGTGTCAGGTATCGTGCCTATTCATCTGTAGGCAGCCGGTACTGTCTGCAGGCTTTCTCAAAGGCCCGCAGAAAAGTGTCCAAGTCCCCGTCCTTCTCCATAACAGGAAAGTGATCGGGCCGGGGCTTAGGTATCTGAGCGCTGCTGTGCTCACGTCTCTGGGTGGTGGAGGGCATCCCCCCCTGCCGGAGCATCTCCAGTTCATGTTCTCGCTGGGCTTGGCGCTCGGCTCTCTCAGCCTCCCGCTCGGCTCGCTGGTATTGCTGGATCAGCTGCAGACGTCTCTCTAGGTCATCTGCGGAGCCTTGATGCAGAGCCAGCTGCAGGAGGAGGTCTGCGCCCCCCTGGTTGCCAGTAGGGCCCGTATTCAGTGGCTGGGCCTCTGCTGCAGCACCATGTTCACTTGTGCCGGCTTCTGCGGCCTCTGGGCTCTGTGACCTGGCTTGGTCTGCTTCAAATTGCACCAGTTCAGCGACCATTTGTATCTTGGTCTTGCCCTGGGGGTTCAGGCCATGGTACGTGCATATCCCAGCAAGAGAGTCCTTCTTCTGCTGGTTGTACCAGGCTTCCCCTTTCGCAGCCATGGTTGCCAAATAAAAGATAGGATAGAAAAACGAAGAGAAAGGGAGGGTATAATTACCAGTACGCAATTGTCTCACAACTAAAAAGCACTGAGTTCGTTCTCCAAACTTATTTGCGCAGAGTCCTCGCAAGAACTTTCTGCAAGTTTTTAGTGAGAGGAATGATTACTCAAACCAAATCACTAATGCTCTAAGATATCCCACCGCTGCCACCAATTGTCACGATTCCCCTGACCGCTGTCACCAATGGGTCAGGATTCACACCGTGACCGTCACCCCTACGTCACGGATTGAGGTGACTTTAGGCCAACAGATGGCTATCACATGTGCAGGGGGCTTATCTTAGTTATCCCTCCACTCCACGATGTGATGAAAAAACCACACACAAGGCTATTGACCTCTTAGTTTACAGCAGGGGCTTATTCTAGGTATCCCACTGCTTTTCTATATACCACGAACTGCAGGGATTTATGTATATCCCGCTTACAGTTCCACTTAACACTTGCAGCTCTCTGGCGCCCCCCTTACTCTCAGGTCAGATTAGGTACTGCACCCTGGGTAATTAGTCGCCAGAAAGGCTGCCTGCTATGTACTGGCTATTGGGCACGCTGCAGCGACGCGATAACTACTCCCACTCAGGCAGGAACAATAATTATCAAACCCGCAGTTGCTTCAGCATAATCCAACAGTCAGCACACTTTCGCTGCCACCAGCTTCGATTAAACGGGTCCGAAGCTAACCCAACTCAACAGTAACAGTAGCGTATTTTCCCTTCAGAAGACAGAGTAAGTTTAGAGCATGGAGAACTGAACTAATATATAATAGTATATCCCATGGAAATTAATTAGGCAGTGCTTTATCAAAAATATTTTATAACGATGTTACAAATGAGACAATTGCAAATATGTACATGGGTAATTATAACATAAAGGGAATAAATGAGAAAAGCAACACTCACATGTTTAAAGCATGACAGGCATCCAGGCTAGTGGAGTTTTTCCATATGTCCCAGCTCATTTGGACGTGCTGCTGGCTTCAGAAGACAAGCAGTCCAGAAGGAGACATCAGCAGAAGAGAGTGAGCTGGGGCTCCTGCCACAAACTTAATACCTTAAGGCTTTGACATCACAGAAGGGCTGGCTTATTCAGACCCTCCTCTCTCTACATTCTGCCTAAACTTTAAACTATTCTCTCTAATTTCTATAACTTCACTACAAAACATGACAGAGTCAGACCAAACCTATCATTCATCTCGGATTAACGTGAGCATTCTAATGAGATCAAATATGTCCTATCTGGGATATATATTTACAGAGAAAACCCTACTTCTTTACCAGATGGAGTTAGAAGCCCGAGTATAATGGGATGTGTAGATACACAGAGTGAGACTACGAATATATATTTTCGTATTTCTAGCTTAAATCGTTTGCCTAATATCTAACAAAAACTAAACAAAGAATCTTTCATGGATTCTTGAAGTTTCTACTTCCCTTATAGCTGAACAAGAGCTTACACAGGAAATGCTAGTCGTAAATTCCATTCGGCAATAAAACCTCTCTTCCCCCATACTCTCAGAGAAGGAAAGCCAGGAATTTGCAGCTCAAACTGTGCTCCAAGAAGGGGGGCTTAGCCCACTCAGGCTAGCAAGAGAACTACTTATGATATTTCATACCATATCGTGACAACGTACTCGGGCACGATTTTTTTAAACAAAACAGTCCATACGGTTTATTTTGTACAGCATAAACCGCATCGTAAGCCAAGTTGCATATCACTGTCTTACATGTAGTCCATTCGTTAAGACATTATCTCAGAACCTTAGTCTGTGGCAACTAAACACGCTGGTCCTCCTGACCAGTTGCCGTGGGTTACCACACAGTTCATATCACACAATAAGGACCAACAGTCTATGAAGGTACCTTACGGGAGCTCCTGCTCCACCAGCTGACTCCTTGTCAGTCCACTCTTCTGGAGAAGCTGCCAAACGGGGATCACCAACTTGCCTTTGCGGCATATCTCAGTCAGTCCAGACCCACCGAAGACTGTAGCTTCCCCAAGTTCCACTCTTCTGGAGAAGCTGCCAAACGGGGATCACCAACTTGCCTTTGCGGCATATCTCAGTCAGTCCAGACCCACCGAGGACTGTAGCTTCCCCAAGTTCCACTCTTCTGGAGAAGCTGCCAAACGGGGATCACCAACTTGCCTTTGCGGCATATCTCAGTCAGTCCAGACCCACCGAGGACTGTAGCTTCCCCAAGTTCCACTGCGCTGCTCAGGGATCCAGTCCTACTCCCAGGACCTCCCACGCTAGCATGTGCTTTCCAGGAAGCAACACAGGCTTCCACAGGTCACTCATACACAGGGCCCATCTGCAGTGTCCAGCCAGGACACATGAAAGTCTGCCCAGACTTGCAGACTCCCAAACACTCACTACCATGTGCTAACACACCTCCTTTAGGTAGCCTGTACCACACCCACAGGTGAGGTAACATCACATGCACTGGTCACATGATCATGACATCACTGCAGGTCCTCAAACACCTGCAGGGAAAAAGATACAGTGAGCACCCCCACTCAGAGTGAGGTATGTGGGTAGCCAGACCCTCCCATCTCTCATAGCTACCCGCAACCTGGACCCAGGTGCACTAAATGACATCTTCAGTGCTCACGCGCTCTAAAGACAAGATACTCCGGGTTGCATCGCAGGGAGCATCCATCCCTGTGACACATACCTCCCATTAACCACAATTCCAGACACTGTCTCACCATCACATCCATGCACACAATTGCCGCGCACGGCCTCAATACGCCTCCGTGCACATACTGGGGAGACCATGCAGCGCCCCCTACCTGTTACAGGGGTCACTGCATCACAATGTATAGAAGCGCGGTATATATCAGATAGGGATGCCTGTTAAATCAAAGCCCCCGTGTAAATGCAAGCAGACCTTTACGCCAACCCCCTATATAGAAATATTCAAAAAAAAAGAAAAGTCATACTTGTAACTGCGATAGGCAGGACAGGGAAACAGGCTGTAAGAAAAGAAGATTTCTCCCTTAATATATATTAGATGAAACAATGGGTAAAAGATAGAGGTGAGTACACCGTCCCCCATAGCCAAACCACATAGAGATTACCTTAGTGTATTTCTAAGCGCCGTGCTGGGTGCTGAGACCTCCGGAGGAAAACACCACCGGTTTCCAGAAAGGCACATGTGAGAGAATGGTGTACAGCTGGCTTTTTACCTGGTTCCGGCGCTCGTGCCGACGTAAGTATATCCGGATGAAAGTGTAAGTGAGAAGCATGTGCAAACAGTAAGATCCGAAGGAGAACAGAGAAAGCCGGAGAAAGCTGACAAGTTGCGCTTGCACAGTACTGTCCGAGCCCGGACTTCAAGTCCCGCCTGCATGCTGCAAACAAGAGGGAGAAAGGGCGATTAGCCGCAATGTCACATAATGCAAGCCTATCTAAAAACTGCCAAGTATGGTTACTGGGAGAGATAAACAACCATATATAAGCATTATACTGAGAAACTATCAAGATTTACCAGAATTTCAATTCTACCAATGAATCACCAGGGGACTCCAAGGATAGCACACAGATTAGTCAAAGGTTAGGTCCATATGGGGAATAATATACTATTATGACTATGATAATTTGTAAAGACAAGATCACTAGGAATCTATATAATATTGTGATGTCATATGATCAGAACCGTAATCTATTCATATAATAGAGGATATGGTAAACAAAGAAAATTAATACGAAACCTCATATAACCTATTCAGACCATACGGAGATAAAATACATCAAAAATAGGAGAAATACCTGCCTAATTATATGGCAATGCTCCAAATTGGAATAAACATCAAAGAAGGCAATATAGAAGCAATATAGCCATAAAAAAGTCAAATTTTATTAGAACACATATATACACAAAATATTTAAACGAATAAAAAGTGGGGCAGAAGAATATGCAAATGGAATAACCACCGCTAGGCAAAACATACTGTATAAATGCTAATTATGCCATATGGAAAAAGTAATAAAATAAGTTAAATACTTTCACTCTAAATATAGTAATTGATGCGCAGTATAGAACAAAAAAAAATGGTAAAAGGAGTCACAGAGGACTTCTATAAATAACATACAGGTGTAGTATATATTGCGCATAAATTATAACAGTAGACAGGCATATCATATAGCTCTACTGAATGATATCCTCATAGATCATATAGAGTATAATCAAAACAAGGTGAAGATCCTCCAAAATAGACCATAAAGGGATGAATAAAGCGAAAATAATTCTGCAACAAACAATGTGTGTGCAAAAAAATACACATGGTACCAATTCCGTGTCTACAAATGACCTAGAGGATACATATAGCTCAGCGGATAAAAAACCTATCTAAATATAAACTCATATATATACAAGCCCATGAATGCATTCATCCCCGGACGAAGCCACACGCGAAACGCGCGTCGGGTTGCTGCTACTACCGCCAGGTAATTCTCCTGACTGATATCCTCGTACCTACTATATCATGGGCTTGTATATATATGAGTTTATATTTAGATAGGTTTTTTATCCGCTGAGCTATATGTATCCTCTAGGTCATTTGTAGACACGGAATTGGTACCATGTGTATTTTTTTGCACACACATTGTTTGTTGCAGAATTATTTTCGCTTTATTCATCCCTTTATGGTCTATTTTGGAGGATCTTCACCTTGTTTTGATTATACTCTATATGATCTATGAGGATATCATTCAGTAGAGCTATATGATATGCCTGTCTACTGTTATAATTTATGCGCAATATATACTACACCTGTATGTTATTTATAGAAGTCCTCTGTGACTCCTTTTACCATTTTTTTTGTTCTATACTGCGCATCAATTACTATATTTAGAGTGAAAGTATTTAACTTATTTTATTACTTTTTCCATATGGCATAATTAGCATTTATACAGTATGTTTTGCCTAGCGGTGGTTATTCCATTTGCATATTCTTCTGCCCCACTTTTTATTCGTTTAAATATTTTGTGTATATATGTGTTCTAATAAAATTTGACTTTTTTATGGCTATATTGCTTCTATATTGCCTTCTTTGATGTTCATACGGAGATAAAGTTTGTAACGTGTAAATCCAAAACGATTCACGTTCCTTTAACCTTTTAATCCTGTCTCCCCCCCTCCTAGATATAGGAACATGATCTATCACTTGGTATCTAAGTTGGGCCACATTATGATTGTGTTGGGAAAAATGGGCTGGAATAGGTAGCAATGTCCTACCACACCTGATAGTGGATTTGTGTTTAGAAATGCGGTCTCGGATATGTTGGGTGGTCTCCCCAACATATCCGAGACCGCAAGAACACTTTATTAAATATACCACGAAAGATGAGTTACAAGTGAATTGTCCCTTTATTGGAAATCTCCTACCCGAACGGGGATGTGTAAAAGAATCCCCCTTTAACACATTAGAACACTGGTGACAGCTCAAACAGGGAAACGTGCCATTACGAGGTGTAGTTAGAACTCTTTGTACCATGCCCCTATTACTGGGGCCCACATCTGCTCTTACTAAGTGATCCTTTATATTAGAGCAGCGTTTGCTGCAAATTATAGGTTTAGAATTAAATTCTCTAATCTGTGGGTATGCATTTTTCAAAATATCCCAATGCTGGAGGATACACTTATTGATGAGATGATTTAAGGGGTGAAAGGTACTGACAAAGGCCAACCTGGGTGTTTTTGCCTGTGTATTAGACTCAGCTGTAGTTCTTCTAAATGTCAAAACATGATCGGGATATCCTCTATTTTTAAACTTGTTGTCCATGTCTAGATGTCTAATGTGACTAGTTTCGGGATTAGACACAATTCCATCAACTCTATCGTGTTGGGATTTTGGGAGAGCTCGTTTGATATGATGGGGATGACAACTGTCATATTTCAAGAGGCTGTTCTTATCTGTAGATTTTACAAAAAGGTCCGTCTCAATAGTCCTGTTTGCATTAATGATAACTTTTGTATCCAAAAAATTCATTGAGACAGGATCATGAGATAATGAAAATGTAAGGCCCGATACACTAGAATTGAGGTCATTGTGAAAGTCAAGAAGAGAACCCACGTCCCCAGTCCATATAAGAAAAACGTCATCTATATAACGTCGCCAATAAATCACGTGAGACGCAAAACCTGGGTGTGTATAGACATGGGAAGATTCAAAATGGTCCATGAAAATGTTTGCATAAGGGGGTGCCACGTTGGACCCCATGGCAGTCCCCTTCCTCTGTATAAAAAATTGGTCCTCAAAAATGAAAAAATTGCGGGTCAAGACCAAAGTAAGTAAATCCTTACAAAATTTGTGTTGCTGAGTGGAGAAGTCCGTATGTTGGACTAAAAAGGATCTGACAGACTCTATTCCATCCTGATGTCTTATGCTGGTGTAAAGGCTATTAACATCCATGGAGACTAATAAACAATTCATAGGTAAACTACCTATGCCGCGAAGAGATGTCAGGAAGTCTGTCGTGTCTTTAAGATAAGATCGAATTCTCGGTACCAGGGGGTGTCATGATCTGTACTTTTTTCCCTGTCCTGTATTTTGTATAATATGTCATGATGTGATGCGACTTCTCTTTTGTTGTGTTTACTGTACATTTTGCAATGTCATGGGGTGTATGTAACTAACCTGTCTCCTTCCCCCAATACTTGCAGCCCTGAGCTCTAATGTAATTAAGCTTTGTCCACACCACTAGGGAAGGAATAGCCATTCTTCCTCACAGCAGGTGGCTAGTCAAATGCACACAATGAATAGACTAAGTGGAGCCACCAGTCTAGAATCTTCTGGTGGACCCAACCATTGAATAGAAGGTGTGACCTCTACCCCCCTTCTTGGGCGGATCCCTGGAGCTCAGACAATCCATTCTTATTTTGAGATCAGATGTGAGTTGATCCTTGAAGGAGAAGGAGTGGGGATTCTTAGCTGAGGCAAGACCCCACGCCCATCTAGGACTGTGGAAGCGAACGGGGCGAGACTTGAGCTGAGGACATATCTCGTCGTTCGTGAGATTGTTTTGGGATCCCTTGGACTAATTGTGGACTATTGCTTTGTTACCTGGCACAAGGATTATCGGGAGGTGCCCCGAACCTGTTCCATTGGACTAATTGTGGACTCTGTAGATCTACCTGCATGTGTTGTTCCAGCGTTCTTGATAATAAATCTGTTGAATCATCCCTCGGCCTGTTGTCCCTTCTTGCTCTGCCGTACACCCCGTCACAAACTGGTGGCAAGCAGTGGGATCAGAGCAGAAGGAATGGAGGACAATGGCCTAACATCGGGAACCAACACCGCAGAGTACAAGAACTGGACTTTGGGGAGAATACAATCAAAGGCCCGTGTAGTAGGAGTCCGTTTTAAGTGACTCTCCAAGGAGCAGCTTATTGAGGCTTTGGAAGGAGTTCGCCTGCAAGATGACGCAGAGGAAGGACCCTCACAGCAAATGGAGGAAAGACTGCAGCCGGAGGTAAATACCCAAAAAAGTCAGTGGGTTGTGTGGTACGGGGAGGAGTTGGCATTGCTGGGAGAAGAGGCCACCATGGACGATAAGAGGGAGGCCATTCACAGAGCTCAGGAGAGGGAGGCCATTCACAGAGCCGAGGAGAGGGAGGCCATTCACAGAGCCGAGGAGAGGGAGAGGGAGGCCATTCACAGAGCCGAGGACAGAGCTCAGGAGATGGCATTGCTGGAGAGGCAGATCGCTTTGAAAGCAGCTAGAAGCTCCAGACAGACTCTAACCCCAGCACCCACCATGAGGGAACTCCCCAGAGTGTCCCGCAAAGACTTCAAGCCCTTTAATGAGGCTGCAGGCGACATTGAGGGCTTCTTCCAGGACTTTGAGCATCAGTGTCGATTAATGGAAGTCCCGGAAATGGAGCGAGTCCGACATCTGGTGGGGCTCTTAGAGGGTGGAGCTGCCGCAGCCTATAGAGCTATGGACCCTCAGGGGAACTGTGAGTATGCGGAGATTAAACGGACTATTCTAGAACATTATGCTGTTACTGTAGACAATTACAGGACTCAGTTCCGTACTTTAGCCTGTGATGAGGAAGTGTCTTTCAAGATGTATGCCCACAGACTCAAACAAATATGTCATCGCTGGCTGGAGGCAGAGGAGGCCTTAACCTGGGAGACCTTCCTCCAGGTTATCCTAAAAGAGCAGTTTTACTTCAAGTGCCCTGCTGAGATCCGGGAATGGGTGCGTGAAAGGAGACCAGCCACTGTGGAGGAAGCTGCAGCTCTAGCTGATGAGGCTCTCACCATCAAGCCTCAGTGGAGGATTCTGTTGGAGGATGGAGAGAGGCCTACCAGCTCCACAACACCGGTGGCCCCCTGTTCTTCTGTCCCCATTGTTCCCCTGTTCCTCTAAGCCACCACCTCATGCTGATACCCGTGTAAATGTGCCTCCAGTTGCTTCTACTGCGTTCTCTGGAATACCACGAGGAGAGGAAGTAGCAGAGCGCAGGTGTTATGGTTGTGGGCATCTGGGGCATCTGCAGGCCTCATGCCCAGCCAGCTCATGGAGAAGTCGTCCTCAAACCCCTACAGCACCTTCAGGTGGGAGCCGGCCTCCAGGTTCCCTTACCCCTCACCCAAGAGGACGCCTTGGATGGAGTGAGACCCAGCACAGATGCTATCGATGTGGACAGCCGGGGCATCTGCAAGCCTCCTGCCCAGCTGTTCAAATGAGGATTGATCCTGTACCCAGTCGTATTATTAATTATGTACAGCCAAGTGCCATGGAGGACGACGTGTCACCACTACGTGAGGACTGGCCTAGTGCCTCACCCACCTATGTTGCACCACTAGGAGTTTATGGTGTGCGACCCGCAGCTATGACGACTTCTGCTCATCGAGGTAAGCACTTGCAGGAGGTCGTGCTGGGTGGACAGATACTTATTGGATTTTGTGACTCAGGGGCTTTCCTCACAATGGCTGATCCCCAAGTGGTTCGGCCTGAGGCAATCCATCGAGGACCTGGGATTGTCATTGAACTGGCTGGTGGACAATGGAGGACTATTCCCACAGCCACTGTGGATCTGAACTTTGGTTTTGGGGTCAGGCGATGTGTGGTTGGGGTGATGGGTGGTCTGCCTGCAGATGTTCTCCTGGGCAATGATGTGGGAGAGCTACGATGCCAATTCGTGGCTGCATGAAACCACATGTAAGTTACGCTCTGCCTGTGTGTACTTAACCAGTGACCTGTAGAGGTCCCTGGTACGTACACAAATTGGGAGGGGAAGGGATTGTCATGATCTGTACTTTTTTCCCTGTCCTGTATTTTGTATAATATGTCATGATGTGATGCGACTTCTCTTTCGTTGTGTTTACTGTACATTTTGCAATCTCATGGGGTGTATGTAACTAACCTGTCTCCTTCCCCCAATACTTGCAGCCCTGAGCTATAATGTAATTAAGCTTTGTCCACACCACTAGTGAAGGAATAGCCATTCTTCCTCACAGCAGGTGGCTAGTCAAATGCACACAATGAATAGACTAAGTGGAGCCACCAGTCTAGAATCTTCTGGTGGACCCAACCATTGAATAGAAGGTGTGACCTCTACCCCCCTTCTTGGGCGGATCCCTGGAGCTCAGACAATCCATTCTTATTTTGAGATCAGATGTGAGTTGATCCTTGAAGGAGAAGGAGTGGGGATTCTTAGCTGAGGCAAGACCCCACGCCCATCTAGGACTGTGGAAGCGAACGGGGCGAGACTTGAGCTGAGGACATATCTCGCCGTTCGTGAGATTGTTTTGGGATCCCTTGGACTAATTGTGGACTATTGCTTTGTTACCTGGCACAAGGATTATCGGGAGGTGCCCCGAACCTGTTCCATTGGACTAATTGTGGACTCTGTAGATCTACCTGCATGTGTTGTTCCAGCGTTCTTGATAATAAATCTGTTGAATCATCCCTCCGCCTGTTGTCCCTTCTTGCTCTGCCATACACCCCATCACAGGGGGTTTAGAATCTTTTCAAGTGTGATAGCAAGGGGTGACAATAGGGACTCAGTAGAGGCAACTATAGGTCGTCCCGGTGGCCTCGATGGATGCTTATGAATCTTGGGGAGTGTATAGAATACTGGTGTAACCGGATGCTGTTTAATTAGAAATTCTCCCAGTTTCGTATCTATTGTACCCATTGAAGTATAATGTGTTACTAAATCCTTAATTTCCTTACTAATCTCAAAAGTCGGATTACTACCTATGGGTTGATATGTTTCCAAATCACTGAGTTGTGTCCTGATCTCATGCATGTAATAATTCCGGTCCAACACCACTATAGAGCCCCCCTTATCCGCCGGTTTTATTATAATTTGTTTATTATCTTTTAATGTTGATAGGGCCCTCTTCTCCTCTACAGTAAGATTATGTTTTATATGATAATTACCCCTCTCTATGGACTCTAAAACCTTTTTGACATCATTTCTCACAAACTCAATATATGTTTCTACTGGATGGTAAGTACGTGGAGGTTGGAAGGAACTGTGAATTCGCAGATTAAGGGCATTCAGAGTAAATTTCGAACCAATAGACTCAGGTAAAGAAGGAATGACAGTTGATACATTGGAAAAATGCGCTTTAAGCCTGACATTTCTAAAGAATCGATATAATTCCTGGTCTAATTGAAAAGAATTAAATCGAGGGACCGGACAGAAACTAAGTCCCTTTTGCAAAACAGTCATTTCGGAGGGGGATAAGCATTGTGAAGAGATGTTGTAAACAATGTTGTTTGTAACCTCGGTACCTGAGACCTGGTTGCCATTCTGCGTTGCTCTTGACCGTGTCCGCTGACCCCTCCTCGTTTTCCTTTGTAATTTCGACCTGGACGTTGCTCTAAAAAAGATGAACGTGCGGTGCCAAAGTCGCTTTCTGAACTGGTAGAAAAAGGACTGTAGTCTCATCTTGTGGGTCTCCGATTTCTGGAGTAAGTAGTAAACTGCCATTTGTATACCTGGTTATTTCTATAGTCCTCCGTATCGCGCAAAAATTTATTGCGCTTTCTGACCTGTAAATTGTCCCGTAAATCTGAAACAGTCTTGTCCACTTTGTCCTTCAACGTTTGGAAGTCCTCTGGTGAAGATGTACTCCTAAGTTGTTGTTCCGTCGATGAAATCTTACTCTTCAACTCAGTAATTTGTTTCTGTAGAAAATCAATAGTTAGTACTATCAAGTCCATAGAACATTTGTTTAAGATTGACTCGAATTTACCACAATATTCATTGTTATCCTGGAACAACGTAGCCCTTAATGGAACTCTTAGGCCCCTGGGTATACGTTGGACTCAATGGTATTCTGCCAAAGTAATGCTATGGAGATCTAGAGCCGTATACCGCTTCATGTCTTTCTCCAAATCTCTAGTCCGTAGTTCCTCAGTGGGAGTATGCAAAAAAGTCCCAGGTGTGGTAATTTGAGACAAAATAGTAGATGCTTCCTCCTGGTGTAGATATGGACATTCAAGGTCTGTCCTCTTGTGTGGATCATCTCACTGCAAGAGTACAAAATATTCAAGATTTTGTGGTTCAGAATCAGATGTTAGAGCCTAGAATTCCAATTCCTGATTTGTTTTCTGGGGATAGATCTAAGTTCCTGAATTTCAAAAATAATTGTAAACTGTTTCTTGCTTTGAAACCTCGCTCCTCTGGTGACCCCGTTCAACAAGTAAAAATCATTATTTCTTTGTTGCGTGGTGACCCTCAAGACTGGGCATTTTCCCTTGCGCCAGGAGATCCTGCATTGCGTGATGTAGATGCGTTTTTTCTGGCGCTTGGATTGCTTTATGATGAACCAAATTCAGTGGATCAGGCGGAGAAAATCTTGCTGGCTTTGTGTCAGGGTCAGGATGAAGCGGAGGTATATTGTCAGAAGTTTAGAAAGTGGTCTGTGCTTACTCAGTGGAATGAGTGTGCCCTGGCGGCAATTTTCAGAAAGGGTCTTTCTGAAACCCTTAGGGATGTCATGGTGGGATTTCCCACACCTGCTGGTCTGAATGAGTCTATGTCCTTGGCCATTCAGATCGATCGGCGCTTGCGCGAGCGCAAAGCTGTGCACCATTTGGCGGTATTCTCTGAGCATAGGCCTGAGCCTATGCAATGTGATAGGACTTAGACCAGAGCTGAGCGGCAAGAACACAGACGTCAGAATGGGCTGTGTTTTTACTGTGGTGACTCCACTCATGCTATCTCCGATTGTCCTAAGCGCACTAAGCGGTTCGCTAGGTCTGCCACCATTGGTACGGTACAGTCTAAATTTCTTTTGTCCGTTACTCTGATTTGCTCTTTGTCGTCCTATTCTGTTATGGCATTTGTGGATTCAGGCGCTGCCCTGAATTTGATGGACTTGGAGTTTGCCAGGCGCTGTGGTTTTTTCTTAGAGCCCTTGCAGTATCCTATTCCATTGAGAGGAATTGATGCTACGCCTTTGGCCAAGAATAAGCCTCAGTACTGGACTCAATTGACCATGTGCATGGCTCCTGCACATCAGGAGGATATTCGCTTTTTGGTGTTGCATAATCTGCATGATGTGGTCGTTTTGTGGTTGCCATGGCTACAGGTCCATAATCCAGTGTTGGATTGGAAATCTATGTCTGTGTCCAGCTGGGGTTGTCAAGGGGTACATGGTGATGTTCCATTGCTGTCAATTTCGCCTTCCACTCCTTCTGAAGTCCCTGAATTTTTGTCGGATTACCGGGATGTATTTGATGAGCCCAAATCCAGTGCCCTACCTCCTCATAGGAACTCCTCGTGTTCTCTCCCTCTACTAACCTACCTTTGCCTGACATTGCCATCTCCGTGTGCGGTTCCACCATTATTCCAAAGCAACATGCCTGCTGCCTTGGGGTCATCCTTGATTCTGACCTTTCATTCACCCCCCACATCCGATCACTGGCTCGCTCTTCTTACCTGCATCTCAAAAACATTTCTAGAATTCGCCCTTTTCTTACTTTCGACTCTGCAAAAACTCTTACTGTTTCACTTATTCATTCTCGTTTGGACTATTGTAACCCTCTACTAATCGGCCTCCCTCTTACCAAACTTTCCCCGCTCCAATCTGTCCTGAATGCTGCTGCCAGGATCATATTCCTCACCAACCGTTACACCGATGCCTCTACCTTGTGCCAGTCATTACACTGGCTACCCATCCACTACAGAATCCAGTACAAAACTACTACCCTCATCCACAAAGCACTCCATGGCTCAGCACCACCCTACATCTCCTCTCTGGTCTCAGTCTACCACCCTACCCGTGCCCTTCACTCCGCTAATGACCTCAGGTTAGCATCCTCAATAATCAGAACCTCCCACTCCCGTCTCCAAGACTTTACACGTGCTGCACCGATTCTTTGGAATGCACTACCTAGGTTAATACGATTAATCCCCAATCCCCACAGTTTTAACCGTACCCTAAAAACTCATTTGTTCAGACTGGCCTACCGCCTCAATGCATTAACCTAAAGATCCCTGTGTGGCCTATTTAAAAAAAAAAAAAAATAATCAGGTTCCTCGCATCATGTTCTCATTCACTTTATGCAGTTAATAGCCCTCTGTGTCTGTACTGCTACATACTTAGGCAGTTAACTGGTTCATGCAGCTTTACATGAACACCCGAGCCTTACACTATGGCCGGTCCGAATAACTAAAGCAATTGTTACCATCCACCTCTCGTGTCTCTCCTTTTCCTCATAGTTTGTAAGCTTGCGAGCAGGGCCCTCATTCCTCTTGATATCTATTTTGAACTGTGATCTCTGTTATGCTGTAATGTCTATTGTCTGTACAAGTCCCCTCTATAATTTGTAAAGCGCTGCGGAATATGTTGGCGCTATATAAATAAAAATTATTATTATTATTTATTGCGATTGTGCTATTAATTTGATTCCTGGTAGTAAGTTTCCTAAGGGCCGACTGTTCAATTTATCTGTGCCAGAGCACGCCGCTATGCGGAGTTATATAAAGGAATCGTTGGAGAAAGGTCTTATTCGCCCTTCGTCATCACCGTTGGGAGCAGGGTTCTTTTTTGTGGCCAAGAAGGATGGTTCTTTGAGACCTTGTATTGATTACCGCCTTCTTAATAAGATCACAGTCAAATTTCAGTACCCTTTGCCGCTGCTGTCTGATTTGTTTGCTCGGATTAGGGGGGCTAGTTGGTTCACCAAGATAGATCTTCGAGGGGCGTATAATCTTGTGCGTATTAAACAGGGCGATGAATGGAAAACAGCATTTAATACGCCCATGGGCCATTTTGAGTACCTGGTTATGCCATTCGGGCTTTCTAATGCTCCATCTGTATTTCAGTCCTTTATGCATGACATCTTCCGAGAGTACCTGGATAGATTCATGATTGTATATTTGGATGATTTTTTGGTCTTTTCGGATGATTGGGAGTGTCATGTAAAGCAGGTCAGAATGGTGTTCCAGGTCCTTCGCGCAAATTCCTTGTTTGTGAAGGGGTCTAAATGTCTCTTCGGAGTTCAGAAGGTTTCATTTTTGGGTTTCATTTTTTCTCCTTCTACTATCGAGATGGACCCTGTTAAAGTTCAGGCCATTTATGATTGGACTCAGCCGACATCTGTGAAGAGCCTGCAGAAGTTCCTGGGCTTTGCTAATTTTTACTGTCGCTTCATCGCTAATTTTTCTAGTGTGGCTAAACCGTTGACTGATTTGACCAAGAAAGGTGCTGATGTGGTCAATTGGTCCTCTGCGGCTGTAGAGGCTTTTCAGGAGTTGAAGCGTCGTTTTTCTTCTGCCCCTGTGTTGTGCCAGCCAGATGTTTCGCTCCCGTTTCAGGTCGAGGTTGATGCTTCTGAGATTGGAGCAGGGGCTGTTTTGTCGCAAAGAAGTTCTGATGGCTCGGTGATGAAACCATGTGCCTTCTTTTCTAGAAAGTTCTCGCCTGGTGAGCGCAATTATGATGTTGGCAATCGAGAGTTGTTGGCCATGAAGTGGGCATTCGAGGAGTGGCGACATTGGCTTGAAGGAGCCAAGCATCGCGTGGTGGTTTTGACGGATCACAAGAATTTGACTTATCTCGAGTCTGCCAAACGGTTGAATCCTAGACAGGCTCGATGGTCGCTGTTTTTCTCCCGTTTTAATTTTCTGGTTTCGTACCTTCCGGGCTCTAAGAATGTGAAGGCTGATGCCCTGTCAAGGAGTTTTGTGCCTGACTCTCCGGGTGTTTCTGAGCCGGCGGGTATTCTCAAAGAGGGGGTAATTTTGTCTGCCATCTCCCCTGATTTGCGGCGGGTGCTGCAGAAGTTTCAGGCTGAGAGACCTGACCGTTGTCCAGCGGAGAAACTGTTTGTCCCTGATAGATGGACTAGTAGAGTTATCTCTGAGGTTCATTGTTTGGTGTTGGCTGGTCATCCTGGAATCTTTGGTACCAGAGATTTGGTGGCTAGATCCTTTTGGTGGCCTTCTTTGTCACGGGATGTGCGTTCTTTTGTGCAGTCCTGTGGGACTTGTGCTCGGGCTAAGCCCTGCTGTTCTCGTGCCAGTGGGTTGCTTTTGCCCTTGCCGGTCCCGAAGAGGCCCTGGACGCATATTTCCATGGATTTTATTTCAGATCTCCCTGTCTCTCAAAGGATGTCTGTCATTTGGGTGGTTTGTAATCGCTTCTCTAAGATGGTCCATTTGGTACAGTTGTCTAAGTTGCCTTCCTCCTCTGATTTGGTGTCATTGTTTTTCCAGCATGTGGTTCGTTTGCATGGCATTCCGGAGAACATCGTCTCGGACAGAGGTTCCCAGTTTGTTTTGAGGTTTTGGCGGTCCTTTTGTGCTAAGATGGGCATTGATTTGTCTTTTTCTTCAGCTTTCCATCCTCAGACAAATGGCCAAACCAAACGAACTAATCAGACTTTGGAAACATATCTGAGATGCTTTGTTTCTGCTGATCAGGATGATTTGGTGTCCTTCTTGCCTTTGGCTGAGTTCGCCCTTAATAATCGGGCCAGCTCGGCTACTTTGGCTTCGCCGTTTTTCTGTAATTCTGGTTTTCATCCTCGTTTCTCTTCAGGGCAGGTTGAGCCTTCAGACTGTCCTGGTGTGGATACTGTGGTGGACAGGTTGCAGCAGATTTGGACTCATGTGGTGGACAATTTGACATTGTCCCAGGAGAAGGCTCAACGTTTCGCTAACCACCGGCGCTGTGTTGGTCCCCGACTTCGTATTGGGGATTTGGTTTGGTTGGCGTCTCGTTATGTTCCTATGAAGGTTTCCTCTCCGAAGTTTAAGCCTCGTTTCATTGGTCCGTATAAGATTTCTGAAGTTCTCAACCCTGTGTCATTTCGTTTGGGCCTTCCAGCTTCTTTTGCCATCCATAATGTGTTCCATAGGTCGTTATTGCGGAGATACGTGGCGCCTATGGTTCCCTCCGTTGATCCTCCTGCCCCGGTGTTGGTCGAGGGGGAGTTGGAGTATGTGGTGGAAAAGATTTTGGATTCTCGTATTTCGAGACGGAAACTCCAGTACCTGGTCAAGTGGAAGGGTTATGGTCAGGAAGATAATTTCTGGGTTTTTGCCTCTGATGTTCACGCTGCCGATCTAGTTCATGCCTTTCATTTGGCTCGTCCTAATCGGTGTGGGGGCTCTGATGAGGGTTCGGTGACCCCTCCTCAAGGGGGGGTACTGTTGTGAATTCTGTTATCGAACTCCCTCCTGTGGTCATGAATGGTACTTCGGCGAGTTCTGTCCATGGACTCCCTCTGGTGGCTGTGGGTGGAGCTGCTGCTTCTGAGGTTCCTTCCACAGGTGACGTAGTTTATTCTTTGGCTGGCTGCTCTATTTAACTCCACTCAGATCGTTACTCCATGCCAGCTGTCAATGTTCTTGTACTGGTTCAGTTCGCTCTTGGATCTGTTGGGTGTCCTGTCTACTCCAGCAGAAGCTAAGTCCCTGCTAGTTTATTATTTGTTCTTTGTTTTCTTGTACAGCTTTGCTATCATGATTTTGCTTTGCTAGCTGAAAGCTCTGGAATGCAGAGTGGCACCTCCGCACCGTGAGTCGGTGCGGAGGTCTTTTTGCACACTCTGCGTGGTCTTTTTGTAGTTTTTTGTGCTGACCGCAAAGTTACCTTTCCTATCCTCTGTCTGTTTAGTAAGTCTGGCCTCCCTTTGCTGAAACCTGTTTCATTTCTGTGTTTGTGACTTTCATCTTAACTCACAGTCAATATATGTGGGGGGCTGCCTTTTTCTTTGGGGAATTTCTCTGAGGCAAGGTAGGCTTTATTTTCTATTTCTAGGGCTAGTTAGCTCTTAGGCTGTGAAGAGGCGTCTAGGGAGTGTCAGGAACGCTCCACGGCTATTTCTAGTGTGTGTGATAGGATTAGGGGTTGCGGTCAGCAGAGCTCCCACTTCCCAGGGCTTGTCCTTTGTTGGTTTAACCATCAGGTCTTTTCGGGTGCTCCTAACCACCAGGTCATAACAGGGTACTCCCTCGTGCCCAGCCTTGTTCCAGCACCGTCAGCTGGTTCCGGGTAGTGTCAAGGTCACTGAGACGCCTATGCATTGCCCCGTCGTGTTGCGGTCGGGTTAGCCAGCTTCATGGTGCCTCCAGTTTAGGAGCTTCCTATGTGGGTTGCGGGAATTGGCAATCAAGGCTGGTTCTGTAGTGCCAGTAGGCCAGGCTCCCCCTGTAGGACTGTTGGTGTTCGGTAACTGCGGCAGCCTCGCGGCCAAGCTGTTCTCTCCTCTCCTGTGGACCTTCTGGTCCACATCCTGGTTCCAGCACCGTCAGCTGGTTCCGGGCCGAGCCTTTGGCTTAGGTGCCTCCTTCTGGGTATCCGAGTTCCGCCAACGCCAGGTGGTCCTTGGTAGTGCTTTTAAGCGCGGGTACCTACAGCTTAGTAACTGGGTTACAGCACCGTCAGCTGGTCCTCAGTCGTGCCATTGGTTCTTGCACACTTGGGCAACGCATCCGGGTTCCAGTACCGTCAGCTGGTTCTCGGCAGTGTCTTTGTCATGGGTACTCCCTCGTGCCCAGCCTGGTTCCAGCACCGTCAGCTGGTTCCGGGTAGTGTCAAGGTCACTGAGACGCCTATGCGTTGCCCCGTCGTGTTGTGGTCGGGTTAGCCAACTCCATGGTGCCTCCAGTTTAGGAGCTTCCTATGTGGGCTGCGGGAATTGGCAATCAAGGCTGGTTCTGTAGTGCCAGTAGGCCAGGCTCCCCCTGTAGGACTGTTGGTGTTCGGTAACTGCGGCAGCCTTGCGGCCAAGCTGTTCTCTCCTCTCCTGTGGACCTTCTGGTCCACATCCTGGTTCCAGCACCGTCAGCTGGTTCCGGGCCGAGCCTTTGGCTTAGGTGCCTCCTTCTGGGTATCCGAGTTCCGCCAACGCCAGGCGGTCCTTGGAAGTGCTTTTAAGCGCGGGTACCTACAGCTTAGTAACCGGGTTCCAGCACCGTCAGCTGGTCCTCGGTCGTGCCATTTGCTCTTGCACACTTGGGCAACGCATCCGGGTTCCAGTACCGTCAGCTGGTTCTCGGCAGTGTCTTTGTCACGGGTACTCCCTCGTGCCCAGCCCGGTTCCAGCACCGTCAGCTGGTTCCGGGTAGTGTCAAGGTCACTGAGACACCTATGCGTTGCCCCGTCGTGTTGCGGTCGGGTTAGCCAACTCCATGGTGCCTCCAGTTTAGGACCTTCCTATGTGGGCTGCGGGAATTGGCAATCAAGGCTGGTTCTGTAGTGTCAGTAGGCCAAGCTCCCCCTGTAGGACTGTTGGTGTTCGGTAACTGCGGCAGCCTCGCGGCCAAGCTGTTCTCTCCTCTCCTGTGGACCTTCTGGTCCACATCCTGGTTCCAGCACTGTCAGCTGGTTCCGGGCCAAGCTGTTGTGAATTCTGTTGTCGAGCTCCCTCCTGTGGTCGTGAATGGTACTTCGGTGAGTTCTTTCCGTGGGCTCCCTCTGGTGGCTGTGAGTGGAGCTGCTGCTTCTGAGGTTCCTTACACAGGTGACGTGGTTTATCCTTTGGTTGGCTGCTCTATTTAACTCCACTTAGATCGTTACTCCATGCCAGCTGTCAATGTTTCTGCATTGGTTCAATTCGCTCTTGGATCTTTCTGGTGACCTGTCTACTCCAGCAAAAGCTAAGTTCCTGATAGTATCTAATTCGTTCATTGTTTTCTTGTCCAGTTGGATATCATGATTTTGTCTTGCTAGCTGGAAGCTCTGGGATGCAGAGTGGCATCTCCGCACCGTTAGTCGGTGCGGAGGTCTTTTTGCACACTCTGCGTGGTCTTTTGTAGTTTTTTGTGCTGATCGCAAAGCTACCTTTCCTATCCTCTGTCTATTTAGTAAGTCTGGCCTCCCTTTGCTGAAACCTGTTTCATTTCTGCGTTTGTGACTTTCATCTTTACTCTCAGTCAATATATGTGGGGGGCTGCCTTTTCCTTTGGGGAATTTCTCTGAGGCAAGGTAGGCTTTATTTTCTATCTGTAGGGCTAGCTAGCTCTTAGGCTGTGATGAGGCGCCTAGGGAGCGTCAGGAGCGCTCCACGGCTATTTCTAGTGTGTGTGATAGGATTAGGGATTGCGGTCAGCAGAGCTCCCACATCCCAGAGCTTGTCCTGCGTGAGTTTTAACTATCAGGTCTTTCCGTGTGCTCCTAACCACCAGGTCATAACACCGAGCCTTTGGCTTAGGTGCCTCCTTCTGGGTATCCGAGTTCCGCCAACGCCAGGCGGTCCATGGTAGTGCATTTAACCGGGTTCCAGCACCGTCAGCTGGTCCTCGGTCGTGCCATTGGCTCTTGCACACTTGGGCAACGCATCCGGATTCCAGTACCGTCAGCTGGTTCTCGGCAGTGTCTTTGTCACGGGTACTCCCTCGTGCCCAGCCTGGGTCCAGCACCGTCAGCTGGTTCCGGGTAGTGTCAAGCTCACTTATACGCCTATGCGTTGCCCCGTCGTGTTGCGGTCGGCAGGCTCGGACTGGCCCACCGGAGAACCGGAGGGTTCTCCGGTGGGCCCAGGCACTGACACCTGCTGTGTGGGCCCCCACTGCTCCAGGGCCCCCCCACCTCCCTCCCACCCACCCTCCTTCCTTGAAGACGATACTCACCCTGCTCCAGCGATGGCTGGTCTCGGCGTCTGCAGCTCAGCTCCTCCTGCTTGAGCGGTCACGTGGTACCGCTCATTAAGGTCATGAATATGCGCATATTCATGACCTTAATTAGCGGTATCACATGACCGCTCAAGCAGGAAGAAGGTGCTGCTCCGGAAGTCGGGACAGAGCCTGGAGCCATGTCTACGCGGCCGCGCGGTGTGTGGGACAGGACAGGTGAGTCTGAGGGACGGGTGTTGTGAATTCTGTGGCTGAGTTCACTTCTGTGGTCACAAGTGGTATTGCAGTCTCTGGGCTTCCTCCCTCAGGTGTTTTGGTGAGCTCGTTGGCTGCCTTGCTATTTAGCTCCACCTGAGTCTGTCTTCCTTGCTCCTTGTCAATGTTCCAGTGTTGGATCTGAGCTACTGCATCTTTCCTTGGGCCTGCTGCTCTGCTAGATAAGTGCTTCTAGTTTGTTTTCTGTTTTTTCTGTCCAGCTTGCTATTAACTTTTGCTGGAAGCTCTGAGAAGCAAAGGGGTGCACCGCCGTGCTGTTAGTTCGGCACGGTGGGTCTTTTTGCCCCTTTGCGTGGTTTTCGTTTTAGGGTTTATTGTGGACTGCATAGTTCTCTTTGCTATCCTCGCTCTGTCTAGAATATCGGGCCTCACTTTGCTGAATCTATTTCATTCCTACGTTTGTCTTTTCATCTTGCTAACAGTCATTATATGTGGGGGGCTGCCTATTCCTTTGGGGTATTTCTCTGAGGTAAGTCAGGCTTGTATTTCTATCTTCAGGCTAGTCAGCTCCTCAGGCAGTGCCGAGTTGCATAGGTAGTGATAGGCGCAATCCACTGCTGCTTATAGTTGTGTGAGGATAGATCAGGTACTGCAGTCTACAGAGATTCCACGTCTCAGAGCTCGTCCTATTGTTTTTGGTTATTGCCAGATCTCTGTATGTGCGCTGATTACTGCACGCTGTGTTGCCTGATTGCCAGCCATAACAGTACAAGGAGCCACACCAATGATTCCCAATAGAGGGAAAAAAGAAATCCTGACATCATTTTTTTTTCTTAGCTCTGTCTTCAGTCTTTTTTTTCCCCTAGACATTAGAGTGCTTCAGGACACAGCTGTGGACATGGATATTCAGGCTCTGTGCTCCTCAATGGATAATCTCGTTGTAAATGTACAAAAGATTCAAGATACTATTGATCAGAAATCGATGCTAGAACCAAGAATTCCGATTCCTGATTTGTTTTTTGGTGACAGAACTAAGTTCCTGAGCTTCAGAAATAATTGTAAGCTATTTTTGGCCTTGAAACCTCATTCTTCTGGTAATCCTATTCAACAGGTTTTGATTATTATTTCTTTTTTGCGCGGCGACCCACAGGACTGGGCGTTTTCTCTTGCACCAGGAGATTCTGCATTGAGTAATGTTGATGCATTTTTCCAGGCGCTGGGATTGCTTTACGATGAGCCTAATTCAGTGGATCAGGCTGAGAAAAATCTGCTGGCTTTATGCCAGGGTCAGGATGATGTAGAAGTATATTGTCAGAAATTTAGGAAGTGGTCAGTACTCACTCTGTGGAATGAATCTGCACTAGCGGCTTTGTTCAGAAAGGGTCTCTCTGAAGCTCTTAAGGATGTAATGGTGGGATTTCCTATGCCTGCTGGTTTGAATGAGTCTATGTCCTTGGCCATTCAGATCGGTCGTCGCTTGCGCGAGCGTAAATCTGTGCACCATCTGGCGGTATTGTCTGAGAGTAAACCTGAGCCTATGCAGTGCGACAGGACTATGACTAAAGTAGAACGGCAAGAACACAGACGTCTGAACAGACTGTGTTTCTATTGTGGTGATTCTACTCATGCTATTTCTAATTGTCCTAAACGCACTAGGCGGTTCGATAGCTCTGCCGTTATTGGTACTGTACAGTCCAAATTCCTTTTGTCCATTACCTTAATGTGCTCTTTGTCATCGTATTCTGTCATGGCGTTTGTGGATTCAGGCGCTGCCCTGAATCTGATGGATTTGGATTATGCTAAACGTTGTGGATTTTTCTTGGAGCCTTTGCGGTGTCCTATTCCGTTGAGAGGAATTGATGCTACACCTTTGGCCAAGAATAAGCCTCAGTACTGGGCCCAGCTGACCATGTGCATGGCTCCTGCACATCAGGAAGTTATTCGCTTTCTGGTACTGCATAATTTGCATGATGTGGTCGTGTTGGGGTTGCCATGGCTACAAACCCATAATCCAGTATTGGATTGGAACTCTATGTCGGTAACCAGCTGGGGTTGTCAGGGAGTACATGGTGATGTTCCATTTTTGTCTATTTCGTCATCCATTCCTTCTGACATCCCAGAGTTCTTGTCGGACTTTCAGGATGTATTTGAAGAGTCCAAGTCTGATGCCCTACCTCCGCATAGGAATTGTGATTGTGCTATCGATTTGATTCCTGGTAGTAAATTCCCTAAGGGTCGTTTATTTAATTTGTCCGTACCTGAACACACCGCTATGCGCAGTTATGTGAAGGAGTCCCTGGAGAAGGGACATATTCGCCCATCGTCGTCACCATTGGGAGCAGGGTTCTTTTTTGTAGCCAAGAAGGATGGTTCGCTAAGACCGTGTATTGATTACCGCCTTCTTAATAAGATCACTGTTAAGTTTCAGTATCCCTTGCCATTGATTTCTGACTTGTTTGCTCGGATTAAGGGGGCTAGTTGGTTTACTAAGATTGATCTTCGTGGTGCGTATAATCTGGTGAGAATCAGGCAGGGAGATGAATGGAAAACGGCATTTAATACGCCCGAGGGTCATTTTGAGTATCTGGTGATGCCGTTCGGACTTGCCAATGCTCCATCTGTTTTTCAGTCTTTTATGCATGACATTTTCCGTGAGTATCTGGATAAATTCTTGATTGTTTACTTGGATGACATTTTGATCTTCTCAGATGATTGGGAGTCTCATGTGAAGCAAGTCAGAATGGTTTTCCAGGTACTGCGTGCTAATTCCTTGTTTGTGAAGGGATCAAAGTGTCTCTTCGGTGTGCAGAAAGTTTCATTTTTGGGGTTCATCTTTTCCCCTTCTACTATCGAGATGGATCCGGTTAAGGTTCAGGCCATCCAGGATTGGACTCAGCCGACATCTCTAAAAAGTCTGCAGAAATTCCTGGGCTTTGCTAATTTTTATCGTCGCTTCATCTGTAATTTTTCTAGCATTGCCAGACCATTGACCGATTTGACCAAGAAGGGTGCTGATTTGGTTAATTGGTCTTCTGCTGCCGTGGAAGCTTTTCAGGAGTTGAAGCGTCGTTTTTGCTGTGCCCCTGTGTTGTGTCAACCTGATGTTTCTCTTCCGTTCCAGGTCGAGGTTGATGCTTCTGAGATTGGTGCAGGGGCGGTTTTGTCACAGAGAGGTTCTGGTTGCTCAGTGTTGAAACCATGTGCTTTCTTTTCCAGGAAATTTTCTGCTGCTGAGCGTAATTATGATGTGGGCAACCGAGAGTTGCTGGCCATGAAGTGGGCATTCGAGGAGTGGCGTCATTGGCTTGAGGGTGCTAAGCATCGCGTGGTGGTTTTGACTGATCATAAGAACCTTACTTATCTTGAGTCTGCCAAGCGCTTGAATCCTAGACAGGCCCGTTGGTCGTTATTTTTTGCTCGTTTTGATTTTGTGATTTCATACCTTCCGGGCTCTAAAAATGTGAAGGCGGATGCTCTGTCTAGGAGTTTTGTGCCCGACTCTCCGGGGTTATCTGAGCCGGCGAGTATCCTCAAGGAAGGAGTCATTGTGTCTGCCATCTCCCCTGATTTGCGGAGAGTGTTGCAGAAATTTCAGGCTAATAAACCTGATCGTTGTCCGGCCGAGAAACTGTTCGTCCCTGATAGGTGGACTAGTAAAGTTATCTCTGAACTTCATTGTTCGGTGCTGGCCGGTCATCCAGGAATCTTTGGTACCAGGGAGTTGGTTGCTAGATCCTTCTGGTGGCCATCTCTGTCACGGGATGTGCGTGCTTTTGTGCAGTCCTGTGGAATTTGTGCTAGGGCTAAGCCCTGCTGTTCACGTGCCAGTGGGTTGCTTTTGCCCTTGCCGGTCCCGAAGAGGCCTTGGACACATATTTCGATGGATTTCATTTCTGACCTTCCCGTTTCTCAAAAAATGTCGGTCATTTGGGTGGTCTGTGATCGCTTTTCTAAAATGGTCCATCTGGTGCCCTTGGTTAAATTGCCTTCCTCCTCTGATTTGGTGCCTTTGTTCTTCCAGCATGTGGTTCGTTTACATGGCATTCCTGAGAATATTGTTTCTGACAGAGGTTCCCAGTTTGTCTCGAGGTTCTGGCGAGCCTTTTGTGGTAGGATGGGCATTGACCTATCTTTCTCCTCGGCCTTCCATCCTCAGACTAATGGCCAGACCGAACGAACCAATCAGACCTTGGAAACATATCTGAGATGTTTTGTTTCCGCTGACCAGGATGATTGGGTGTCATTTTTGCCGTTGGCTGAGTTCGCCCTTAATAATCGGGCCAGCTCGGCTACCTTGGTCTCTCCATTTTTCTGCAATTCTGGGTTCCATCCTCGTTTCTCTTCAGGACAGGTTGAGTCTTCGGACTGTCCTGGTGTGGATTCTGTGGTGGACAGGTTGCAGCAGATCTGGACTCAGGTAGTGGACAATTTGACCTTGTCCCAGGAGAAGGCTCAGCTTTTCGCTAATCGCAGACGCCGTGTGGGACCCCGACTTCGTGTTGGGGATCTGGTTTGGTTATCTTCTCGTCATATTCCTATGAAGGTTTCCTCTCCTAAATTTAAACCTCGTTTTATTGGTCCGTATAGGATTTCTGAGATTCTCAATCCGGTGTCTTTTCGTCTGACCCTCCCAGACTCCTTTTCCATACATAATGTATTCCATAGGTCGTTGTTGAGGAGATACGTGGCACCTATGGTTCCATCTGTGGAGCCTCCTGCCCCTGTTTTGGTGGAGGGGGAATTGGAGTATATTGTGGAGAAGATTTTGGATTCTCGTGTCTCTAGACGGAAACTCCAGTATCTGGTCAAATGGAAGGGTTATGCTCAGGAAGATAATTCCTGGGTTTTTGCCTCTGATGTCCATGCTCCAGATCTTGTTCGTGCCTTTCATGTGGCTCATCCTGGTCGGCCTGGGGGTTCTGGTGAGGGTTCGGTGACCCCTCCTCAAGGGGGGGGTACTGTTGTGAATTCTGTGGCTGAGTTCACTTCTGTGGTCACAAGTGGTATTGCAGTCTCTGGGCTTCCTCCCTCAGGTGTTTTGGTGAGCTCGTTGGCTGCCTTGCTATTTAGCTCCACCTGAGTCTGTCTTCCTTGCTCCTTGTCAATGTTCCAGTGTTGGATCTGAGCTACTGCATCTTTCCTTGGGCCTGCTGCTCTGCTAGATAAGTGCTTCTAGTTTGTTTTCTGTTTTTTCTGTCCAGCTTGCTATTAACTTTTGCTGGAAGCTCTGAGAAGCAAAGGGGTGCACCGCCGTGCTGTTAGTTCGGCACGGTGGGTCTTTTTGCCCCTTTGCGTGGTTTTCGTTTTAGGGTTTTTTGTGGACTGCATAGTTCTCTTTGCTATCCTCGCTCTGTCTAGAATATCGGGCCTCACTTTGCTGAATCTATTTCATTCCTACGTTTGTCTTTTCATCTTGCTAACAGTCATTATATGTGGGGGGCTGCCTATTCCTTTGGGGTATTTCTCTGAGGTAAGTCAGGCTTGTATTTCTATCTTCAGGCTAGTCAGCTCCTCAGGCAGTGCCGAGTTGCATAGGTAGTGATAGGCGCAATCCACTGCTGCTTATAGTTGTGTGAGGATAGATCAGGTACTGCAGTCTACAGAGATTCCACGTCTCAGAGCTCGTCCTATTGTTTTTGGTTATTGCCAGATCTCTGTATGTGCGCTGATTACTGCACGCTGTGTTGCCTGATTGCCAGCCATAACAGACGGGTCAGGTCAGGTGAGTATGAGGGACGGGGGCGGGGCATCCTCCAGTGCGGCGCTGATAGCAGGAGATCTCCTGTGCTGTGGAGAGAGGCTGAGGAGCAGCGCAATGGTGGGGGGTCTGTACATGACAGGAGTACTCCATGGGGCTGATCTGAGGGTTGTGGGGGCACAGATAAGCGGACGTTCCTACATGGGGGCTGTACAGAGAGCAGGGTGACTTTTGAATGTGGGGAAGGAGGGGGTACTGTCACATGGGGGTCTGTGGGGAAGGAGGGGGTGCTGTCACGTGGGGGTCTTTGGGGAAGGAGGGGATGCTGTCACATGGGGGTCTTTGGGGAAGGAGGGGGTGCTGTCACGTGGGGGTCTTTGGGGAAGGAGGGGGTGCTGTCATGTGGGGGTCTGTGGGGAAGGAGGGGGTGCTGTCACATTGGGGTCTGTGGGGAAGGAGGGGGTGCTGTCAGGTGGGGGTCTGTGGGGAAGGAGGGGGTGCTGTCACGTGGGGGTCTGTGGGGAAGGAGGGGGTGCTGTCAGGTGGGGGTCTGTGGGGAAGGAGGGGGTGCTGTCACGTGGGGGTCTGTGGGGAAGGAGGGGGTGCTGTCACGTGGGGGTCTGTGGAGAAGGAGGGGGTGCTGTCACGTGGGGTACTGTGGGGAGGGAGGGGATGCTGTCACACACATGGGGGGTCTGTGGGGAAGGAGGGGGTGCTGTCACGTGGGGGTCTGTGGGGAGGGAGGGGATGCTGTCACACACATGGGGGGTCTGTGGGGAAGGAGGGGGTGCTGTCACACACATGGGGGGGTCTGTGGGGAAGGAGGGGGTGCTGTCACACACATGGGGGTTCTGAAGGAGGACATAAGCCGGCGCGCCATGCAAGATGGGAGCGGGGGGGGGGGGGGTTGAGAGATAAGCCATGCATACAGGGGGGGATAAGATCCATGCATTCGGGGGGGAATACGAGCCATGCATTCAGGGGGGGAATATGAGCCAAGCATAGGGGGGGGAATATGAGTCATGCATTCAGGGGGGGGGGAATATGTGCCATGCATACAGGAGGGGTAATATGAGCCATGCATACAGGAGGGGGGGTCATTATACAGCATTGAGCATCATGTGGGATCATTATACAGTATTGAGCCTCATGTGTGGCCATTATACAGTATTGAGCATCATCTGTGGCCATTATACAGTATTGAGCAGCATGTGTGGCCATTATACAGTGTTGAGCATCATGTGGGGCCATTGTACAGTATTGAGCATCATGTGTGGCCGTTATACAGTATTGAGCATCATGTGTGGCCAATGGACATTATACAGTATGGAGCATCATGTGTGGCCGTTATACAGTATGGAGCATCATGTGTGGCCGTTATACAGTATGGAGCATCATGTGTGGCCGTTATACAGTATGGAGCATCATGTGTGGCCGTTATACAGTATGGAGCATCATTTGTGGCCATTATACAGTATTGAGCATCATGTGGGATCATTATACAGTATGGAGCATCATGTGTGGCCATTATACAGTATGGAGCCTCATTTGTGGCCATTATACAGTATGGAGCATCATCTGTGGCCATTATACAGTATGGAGCATCATGTGTGGCCATTATACAGTATGGAGCATCATTTGTGGCCATTATACAGTATTGAGCATCATGTGGGATCATTATACAATATGGAGAACTGTGTGTGGCCATTATACAGTATGGAGCATCATGCGTGGCCATTATATAGTATGGAGCACTGTGTGGCCATTATACAGTATGGAGCATCATGTGTGTGGCCATTATACAGTATTGAGCATTATGTGTGGCCATATTTTTTTTTGTTTATAATTATTGTATTTTAAACAGTGTGATCAGCAGTGCTAAATGGGTGTGGTTGGGACGTGGATATGGGTGTGACTAGTTGTGAAATGGGTGTGGTAAGAGGCGTGGCCCAAAATTTGCCGCGGCGCACTAAGCGCGCCGCAAACTTTATACCTCCTTCCCTTCTTCAACAGTTGGGAGGTATGGTACCAAATTTGCCACATCACGGCAAGTGCCGCAAATCCCATAGGGAATGAATGAGGCCGAACGCAGTATTGCTGTAAGTGATCCGTTACGCGGCAGATGCAGAAAAACTGCCCGATCTACTGCAAAAGGCGACTTTCACATCAGCGATTCTTGCCAAAGTCTATGCCGATACTCACCAAAGGGGGAGGCAGCACTAAAAGTGCCTAGGGCAGCAGAAACTCTAAATAAGGCCCTTGGGGGCTACATTCTATTCTGTGGGGGGACTGCATTATACTCAGGGTACTACATTATATTATGGGGGGCTACATCATACTATATGAGGGGGCTACAGTATACTCTATGGGGGGGCTGCATTATATTCTGTGGTGGAACTGCATTCTCTCAGGGGACTACATTATATTCTGTAGTGGGTTGCACTATACTATATGAGGTGGGCTGCATTATACCCTATGGGGGTGCTACATTATATTCTATGGTGGGGACTGTCATACCTGAAGGGGTTGCATTATATTTTGTGGGGTGCTGCATTATATTCTATGAGAGGGGACCGCATTATATTTTATGAGGGGGCTACATTATATTCTGTGAGGGGGCTACCCCAACCCTTGCTACATTATTAAGACGTGAACTACCTTATATTATACCCTGATATTAGCGCTTTTTACCGCACAATTGGTGGTCTTGTATCTATTTCTATGTAGCTACATAGTGGGCCCTGTGACAAAACACTCTGGGATCGCCTTTGCTGGGGTCAAAGGACACGTGGTTTGTGCATTAAATCTGAGGCGTACAGCAGGTTTCTGAGCAGGCTGACCTCAGGTCAGATTTATTAACGTGAAAGCAACACAAAAAACAAAACATAAAAATAAATCCTAGCCTGTCCGGCACTAACTAAACAAATACGTTGCTATCTCAACAACTGGGGGGCTTCTCCCACCCAGCTAACATCACACAACTTCTTGAGCAGAGCTCTTCACTCACGTTTGTCCCACACAGGCAGGCAATCTGTGTGCCCCAGGCAGACACTGGAAACACCCAGCTGGTCATCTTTTATTCCTGCAATCATTAACCCATTAGCACCCTGAAGATACTGAGTGGCCTAATTCACATAGGACAAACACCTGGGCGAGATATACCTGCCTCCATCTACCACACCAGCATGAGTCTTACATATCCCACCCCCTTGCTCAGACCACTCCGGTCGAGCAAGAACACTTTTGAAACAGTGCACTCGGGATAGGGCATCGGCGTTCCCCATCTGCACTCCAGGTCGGTGCTCCACCGTAATAGAGTAAGCCTGCAGGGCAAGGAACCACCGGGTTACCCGACTATTACGGTCCTTGTGGAGGTGCATCCACTTGAGAGGGGCATGGTCTGTGACCAGCCTAAACTTCCTACCAGCCAGGTAATACTTGAGGGAGTCGAGAGCCCATTTAATGGCTAGGCACTCTTTTTCAACCACCGCATACCTCTGCTCATGTACATTCAGTTTCCGACTGAGATAGAGGACCGGGTGTTCGACTCCGTCCCTCACCTGGGAAAGTACAGCTCCGACACCAGTATCAGAGGCATCAGTTTGTACCACAAACTCGCTGCTAAAATCAGGAGTCACTAGTACGGGCTGAGAGCACAAAGCCCGTTTCAGGCTGTGGAAGGCCTCTTCAGCAGCTGAGGTCCATTTTACCATGACGGAACCCTTCCCCTTGGTAAGATCCGTCAAGGGAGTAGCCATGGCTGCAAAATTGGGTATGAACCGGCGATAATAGCCGGCAATCCCCAGGAAAGCCTGCACTTGTTTCTTGTTCACTGGTTGTGGCCAGCCCTGAATTGCCTGTATTTTGTCGATCTGGGGTTTAACCACTCCTCGGCCAATCACGTAGCCCAAGTATCGGGCTTCTTCAAGCCCGATGTGGCATTTCTTGGGGTTTGCCGTTAAACCTGCATCTCGCAGGTCATCAATCACCGCTTGTACCTTCTGGAGATGAGTTTCCCAGTCCATGCTGTAAATTACAATGTCATCCAGGTAGGCAGAAGCGTACTGTCTGTGAGGCCTCAAGACTCGATCCATCAATCTCTGGAACGTTGCGGGAGCTCCGTGAAGTCCAAACGGCATATAGACATACTGGAACAGACCTTCCGGTGTAGCAAATGCCGTCTTCTCTCTGGCTGCCTCGGCCAGAGGAATCTGCGAGTACCCCTTTGTTAAATCCAGGGTCGTAATGTATCGGGCTTTACCAAGCCGGTCGATCAACTCATCGACCCGGGGCATAGGGTACGCATCAAATTTAGAAACTGCATTCAGTTTCCTAAAGTCATTACAAAACCGGATGGAGCCATCCGGTTTAGGTATCAACACAATTGGACTGGACCAGGCGCTGTGTGACTCCTCAATGACTCCTAAGTCCAACATTGCCATCACTTCCCGGGAGACGGCTTCACGGCGGGCTTCCGGAATCCGGTAGGGCTTCACATGAACAGTGACGCCAGGCTCTGTGACAATCTCATGTTTCACCAACTTAGTCCGGCCAGGTTTTTCGGAGAAAAACTGTCGGTTCTGTAACAAAAATTGCTTAACCTCAGATTTTTGTCGTTCTGAGAGAGTCTCAGCAACCTGCACCTCTGGTACAGTAGGTGAACAAACCGGACGGGGCAGATCCGCCGTTAGGGCAGAGCGGTCTTTCCAGGATTTTATCAGATTCACATGATAAATCTGTTCCGGTTTTCTCTTACCCGGCTGGTACACTTTATAGTTCACTTCACCAACTCTTTCTCGGACCTCAAATGGGCCCTGCCATTTCGCCAGGAATTTACTATCCACCGTAGGGATTAGGACCAACACCCTATCGCCGGGTGCAAATGTACGGACCTTAGCGCCTCTATCATAACTTTGCCTCTGGGCTCCCTGGGCCTGTAACATATGGTCCCTAACAATGGGCATGACAGCGGCAATACGATCCTGCATTTGTGTTACATGGTCGATCACTGTTTTAAAGGGAGTGACTTGACCTTCCCAGGTTTCTTTTGCAACGTCCAGCAGTCCCCGGGGACGACGGGCGTACAACAGTTCGAAAGGCGAAAACCCTGTGGAAGACTGGGGAACTTCCCTAATGGCAAACAGCAAATAGGGTAACAAGTAATCCCAATTCTTCACATCTTTGTCTATCGCCTTCCGGAGCATCTGTTTTAAGGTTTTGTTGAAGCGCTCAACCAGGCCATCTGTTTGAGGGTGATAGACAGACGTACGCAACGGGTCTATTTGTAAGAGCCTGCAGAGCTCCTTCATTACCCTCGACATAAAGGGAGTCCCCTGGTCGGTGAGTATCTGTTTTGGAATTCCCACCCGACTAAACACTTGTACCAATTCCTTGGCGATCGTCTTGGTAGCTGTGTTACGCAAAGGGACGGCTTCCGGGTAACGAGTGGCATAGTCCACGATGACGAGGATATGTTGGTGCCCACGTGCGGATCGGGGAAGGGGCCCAACCAAATCCATCCCAATTCTCTCAAAAGGGACCCCGATGATAGGAAGGGGTACCAAAGGGCTACGGAACTGAGATTTAGGGGCCGCGATTTGGCACTCTGGACAGGACTCACAATAATTACGCACATCACAATGTATTCCAGGCCACACAAAACAATGCAATATCCTTTCTGTGGTTTTCTGTACCCCCAGATGTCCCCCCATTATATATCCGTGGGCCAAATCCAGTACCTTCCGCCGATAAGGTTTGGGTACCACTAACCGTTGCACTGTGTCTTCCCCTTTTTTTTCTACCTGGTAGAGCAAATCATTTTCAAGAACCATATACGGGTACGCTAGCCTAGTGTCAGGTTCTACGGGTACCCCATCTATCATTTTTACATTTTTCCTAGCCGGAGTCAGGGTAGGATCTTTCATTTGCTCGCTGTGGAAGTCATCCACCTGGACTCCCAAATCTGGCAGGCAGGGTGCCGGATGGCTGTCTGCCTCCGCCTCTCGCTGAGGTTCCTCAGTTTCCTCTGTTTCCCCCGCCATGACGGAGAAGGGGTACTGAAGGTTAGATTCACTAACCTCCCCAGCAACATCTTCCTGTGGGGTCTCTTCTAGGGACTCGGGACCTCCAGATGGCATGGGAGAAGATTCACGGATACAGCTACCGTGAAGGAGCAACTGATTCTCCCACAACTGCCAGAAATAGGGAAAATCCCTTCCCAGGATTGCATCCTGTAACAATGCGGGAACGAGTCCCACTTTATGCTGCACTGACCCATAGGGAGTAGAAATCCATATGACCGCTGTTAAGTACGAGCGGGTGTCACCATGCACACACGTCACAGAAAACTTGTCAGACGGACCAGACGGAAGTGCCACCAGACTAGCTTTCACCAGAGTCACCACACTTCCAGAGTCTAGTAACGCCACAACATTTTTCCCATCAACAGATAATTCACACAGGTGTTTCACTGTATCATTTTGACCCGCATTCACACTCACTAGCTGTGTAACCAAAGATATGCGTTTTCTAGAGTCTATAACGTCGCACTGCATGGGTTCAGCGGTAACAGGACAGTTCGCAGAAACATGACCCTTCTCATGGCATCGGAAACACCTAACAGGTCCCCTACTGAGACCACCGTCCAATACTCTTGGTCTCGGAGTGCGAGCAGTCCCGGACTCCTCCCCCACAGTTTTAAGCGATGTTCCTTCACCCGTGGTCCCTGGAACAGTCTTACCGGTTCCACGAGGAGGAGGCACAGACCGGGGGTTGGCGGTGTTGTCGGGAAGTCCTTCTGCCACGGAATAACGCTCGACCAACTCCACAAGTTGATCCGCTGTCGTGGGATTTCCTTGGCTTACCCACCTTTTCAGCGCTGGGGGTAGTACTCTCAGGTACTTGTCCAGGACAACCCGCTGGATTATTTCGGGTATTGTCAGTACCTCGGGTTGCAGCCATTTCTTTGTTAAGTAGATCAGGTCGAACATCTGAGACCACGCCGGTTTATCTTGCAGGTATGTCCACTGATGTACCCTCTGTGCCCGGACAGCCGTCGTCACACCGAGCCGGGCCAGGATCTCAGCTTTCAGTTTCTCAAAGTCCTGAGCGACCTCCGGGTCCAAATCATGGTAAGCTTTTTGGGCCTCGCCGGAGAGAAACGGGGCAATCAAGTCGGCCCATCGTGCCTTCGGCCACTTCTCTCTCAACGCCGTCCGCTCAAACGTTGTCAGGTATGCCTCGACGTCATCTTCTGCAGTCAGCTTTTGCCAGTATCGACTCACATGGATCCTTCTGGACTCTGCTTCCGGGTCAGCGTCAGGCATGCTCACCAGGCGCTGCGCCACCTGTTGGAGAAGTTGGCGGTCTGCAACCGTCATGTCCAGTAACTCCTTCAGCTGTGCGGCCATCAAGCGATTAGCTTCGTGCTGTGCGGCAGTGGCCTGCTGCTGTACGGCAGTGGACTGTACTAAGGCTTTCACCACGTCTTCCATGCTGTCGCCTGTGCCACGGTATGCCCGCGTTCTCCACCACAATGTGACAAAACACTCTGGGATCGCCTTTGCTGGGGTCAAAGGACACGTGGTTTGTGCATTGAATCTGAGGCGTACAGCAGGTTTCTGAGCAGGCTGACCTCAGGTCAGATTTATTAACGTGAAAGCAACACAAAAAACAAAACATAAAAATAAATCCTAGCCTGTCCGGCACTAACTAAACAAATACGTTGCTATCTCAACAACTGGGGGGCTTCTCCCACCCAGCTAACATCACACAACTTCTTGAGCAGAGCTCTTCACTCACGTTTGTCCCACACAGGCAGGCAATCTGTGTGCCCCAGGCAGACACTGGAAACACCCAGCTGGTCATCTTTTATTCCTGCAATCATTAACCCATTAGCACCCTGAAGATACTGAGTGGCCTAATTCACATAGGACAAACACCTGGGCGAGATATACCTGCCTCCATCTACCACACCAGCATGAGTCTTACAGCCCCAAGAATGATTTTCTCTGGTGGGCCCAAGGTGCTCCAGTCCGACGCTGGCGGTCGGGTTAGCCAACTCCATGGTGCCTCCAGTTTAGGAGCTTCCTATGTGGGCTGCGGGAATTGGCAATCAAGGCTGGTTCTGTAGTGCCAGTAGGCCAAGCTCCCCCTGTAGGACTGTTGGTGTTCGGTAACTGCGGCAGCCTCACGGCCTAGCTGTTCTCTCCTCTCCTGTGGAGATTCTGGTCCACATCCTGGTTCCAGCACCGTCAGCTGGTTCCGGGCAGAGCCTTTGGCTTAGGTGCCTCCTTCTGGGTATCCGAGTTCCGCCAACGCCAGGCGGTCCTTGGTAGTGCTTTTAAGCGTGGGTACCTACAGCTTTGTAACCGGGTTCCAGCACCGTCAGCTGGTCCTCGGTCGTGCAAATGACTCTTGCAGAGTTGGCCAACGCATCCGGGTTCCAGTACCGTCAGCTGGTTCTCGGCAGTGTCTTTTACTCTTGTACCTTCTGCTCCCCATCCTGGTTCCAGTACCGTCAGCTGGTTCCGGGCAGAGCCTTTGGCTTAGGTGCCTCCTTCTGGGTATCCGAGTTTCCACCAACGTCAGGTGGTCCTTGATAGTGCTTTCAGGCACGGGTACCTCCTGCTTAGTAACCGGGTTCCAGTAACGTCAGCTGGTCCTTGGTAGTTCCATTGGCTCTTGGACCGTCGGCTACCCATCCGGGTTCCAGTACCGTCAGCTGGTTCTCGGCAGTGTCTTTTGCTCTTGTACCTTCTGCTCCCCATCCTGGTTCCAGTAACATCAGCTGGTTCCGGGCAGAGCCTTTGGCTTAGGTGCCTCCTTCTGGGTATCCGAGTTCCGCCAACGTCAGGCGGTCCTTGGTAGTGCTTTTTAGCACGGGTACCTCCTGCTTAGTAACCGGGTTCCAGTAACGTCAGCTGGTCCTCGGTAGTTCCATTGGCTCTTTGACCTTCGGGTAGCCATCCGAGTTCCAGTTCCATCAGCTGGTTCTCGGCATTTTCTCAGCCTTCTTGTACCTTCTGCTACATTTCCAAGTTCAAGACCCTAAAGACAACGACCCGGAAGACCACCCCTAAGATGACGACGACACCAGAGACGACAACCACTGAGATGACGAAGACCCTGGAGACAACGACCCTGAAGACCACGACATGGAAGACCGAGAAGCAGAAGAACAAGAGGCTGCAGAACAAAGAGCAGAAGAACATTAAGCATAACACTTAATATCAGAGCAAAAGATATTATCTAAATTATATGCAGAAGAAGACTGAGCAGTGTATGGGGGTGAGTCCGTTCCTCCTCGTGGTGCCCCTGGATAAAGCCTGATGCTGCAGGCCAAACTGAACGCGGACAAATGTAACTTTTGTGACAGGCAGAACGGAAGGTGTAATCTTCAAACTTTTATAGATAACAACTACGGGAATGCCTGTCACAAATAAGAATATGATGAAGAAGTAGAATAGGAAGAATAATAATAGTTGAAGAAAATGAATATGAATAATGTAATTAAAAAAAAATGTAGAAGGTGAAGAAGAAGATGAATAAGGTGAAGAAGAAGTTGATGTCAAAGATGCTGATGATGATGAAGATGAAAGTGTGGGAAAAGTAAAAAAAAAAAAAGGGGAAGGGCGTGGAATAGTGAAACATCAATATCTGACAAAATAAAAAAAAAATTTACATAGTCAATTTCTTTGTAACTCCGAACGTCTATAAAAAAAAATAAAATTCCTGCTATTCTATTTAATTGGGCTAAACCTCTATGCCTTTAATGTCTCCGCCACCTCCCCAAATACATCCTGCATTATTCTTAGTTGTTTTCCTTCATGTAGAATGAACCTACAAGGAAAGAAAGGGTTTATTTTAATTCCGATATTTTGGTCCCATTGACTTGTATTGGGATCGGGTATCGGTATCGGCGATATCCGATATTTTTTGAATATCGGCCGATCCAATCCGATACCGATACTTTCCGATATCGGAAGGTATCGCTCAACACTACTTTTGACATTTACCGGTAGCTGCTGCATTTCCCACCCTAGGCTTATACTCGAGTCATTAAGTTTTCCCAGTTTTTTATGTCAAAATTAGGGGGGTCGGCTTGTACTCGGGTCGGCTTATACTCAAGTAAATACGGTAAATATAGCCCCAAATGCCACAATTTCTAGCCCACAGAGAGATGAGCCCACTTTCAAATATCTGGCGTGTATTTTTTTTTTTTTTGGCCAGCAAAATTGTGTCAATAAGAAGGCTAAGACACAACAAAAACAATTCTATGGAGGACTGAAATGGCACAATTTTGACTGCAATGACATGCGATCTGTGTAGTAGACAAAACTCAGTGTAAAATATCTGCCCTGTAGCTAAATATTTTTTTGGCAGCAAAATGGTGTCAAGAATTGTATGAGACACTCCCAAAAAAATTTACATCACCACAAAAATGGCATAATTTTATGTGCACTCAGATGTGACCACTGGAACGGGGCAAACCCGCTGGATTTTCATGCTGTACTATGAAAAGGATCTGGCTGTATTCTGCAGTCCCAACAACGAAATGGAGAGAAAAAAACATGGTCTCTGGATTGCTTTGGAATTAAATAAACAGGATTAAGATGCAAAAAATAAATATTCCTGGCCAATGATGCCTGGGGCTATGTACGGTCAATATATGTAATAGGCAGCAGCAGCAGCAGACAATAATGGAATGGACCCTCTAGATGTATGCAGTGAAGTATGCAGGGCCGTATTTGCCACTAGGCACTTGTGGGAAAATATATATGGGGCAGATTAATATGTGCTGTGACACCGAGTATGGAAGCCCATATAATAGTGGGCAATATGTGAGCCAAATAGCAAAGTGCCAAACAAATGAAAAAAGAAAGAAGAAAGCCACCTGGTATTACCTGCTTACTGTAGTGGTAGTCCCTGGGATGTGCCGAGCCCCGACGCGCGTTTCGGCGTCCCCATACTCGGTGTCACAGCACATATTAATCTGCCCCATATATATTTTCCTCTTTTTGCTGCAGCCACCTTTCGATTTTGCAAATGCACCTTATTGGTTATATCTGGTATTCTGCCATTTATGATTGTATGGCATACATATATATAATTATGCACGTATATCAAAAAAATGCCCATTGTGGTTGAATTTTGAATTGTTTTTATTGCCATATTTTTCTGTCCCTGGTGTGTCGTTTTATGGTATCTTCTCACCGCACCAATTTTTCGGTAGATATATATATTTTAATAATAAAGATTGTTATAGCATACTTCATTTTGGACTGTGTGTCGGTTTTTTCTTCATTCTTAGTATTGAGCATCATGTGTGGCCATTATACAGTATGGAGCATCATGTGTGGCCATTATACAGTATGGAGCATCATGTGTGTCCATTATACAGTACTAGATATTGGCCCGATTCTAACGCATTGGCTATTCTAGAATATGCATGTCCACGTAGTATTTTGCCCAGTCACGTAGTATATTGGCCAGTCACGTAGTATATTGCCCAGCTACGTAGTATATTGCCCAGCCACGTAGTATATTGCCCAGCCACGTAGTATATTGCCCAGCAACGTAGTATATTGCCCAGCTACGTAGTATATTGCCCAGCCACGTAGTATATTGCCCAGCCACGTAGTATATTGCACAGCCACATAGTATGTAGTATATTGATCAGCCATCGTAGTATATTGCCCAACCACGTAGTATATTGCCCAGTCACGTAGTATATTGCCCAGCGACGTAGTATATTGCCCAGCCACGTAATATATTGCCCAGTCACGTAGTATATTGCCCAACGACGTAGTACATTGCCCAGCCACGTAGTATATTGCCCAGCAACGTAGTATATTGCCCAGCAACGTAGTATATTGCCCAGCTACGTAGTATATTGCCCAGCCACGTAGTATAATGCCCAGCCACATAGTATATTGCACAGCCACGTAGTATGTAGTATATTGGTCAGCCACGTAGTATATTGTCCAGCCACGTAGTATATTGCCCAGTCACGTAGTATATTGCCCAGCGACGTAGGATATTGCACAGCCACGTAGTATGTAGTATGTTGGTCAGCCACATAGTATATTGCCCAGTCACGTAGTATATTGGCCAGTCACGTAGTATATTGGCCAGTCACGTAGTATATTGCCCAGCTACGTAGTATATTGCCCAGCTACGTAGTATATTGCCCAGCAACGTAGTATATTGCCCAGTTACGTAGTATATTGCCCAGCCACGTAGTATATTGCACAGCCACGTAATATGTAATATATTGGTCAGCCACGTAGTATATTGCCCAGTAATGTAGTATATTGGCCAGTGACATAAAATAAAAAATAAACATATACTCACCTTAGTCCTGGCTCCTGTGTACGATGCACGCGGCAGCTTCCGGTCCCAGTGTTGGTATGACTATGAGCGCAGGACCTGTGACGACGTCGAGGTCACATGACCGTGACGTCATGGCAGGTCCTTCTCGCGCAGGCCCTGTGATGAAATCGCGGTCACATGACCGTGACGTCATGGCAGGTCTTTCTCGCGCAGGCGTGCAGGACCTGTGATGATGTCGCGGTCACATGACCGTGACGTCATGACAGGTCCTTGTCCCATAGCATCCTTAGCACCGGAACCTGCCGGCGGACAGGACGCGACGTCGGAGGGTGAGAATAACGTTTTTTTAAAATTATTATTATTATTATATGTAACATTAGATCGTTTTACTATTGATGCTGCATACGCAGCATTAATAGTAAAAACTTGGTCACACAGGGTTAATAGCTGTGTAACCGAAGTGTGTTACACCGCGCTCCGGTAACGCTGGCATTAACCCTGTGTGAGGGCTAACTGGATGACTGGAGGGGAGTATGGAGCGGGCAATGACTGTGGGGAGGAAAGAGCGGCCATATTGCCGCTGGACTGTGCCAGTCACTGATTGGTCGTGGCTGTTTTGCCGCGACCAATAAGCGACTTGGATTTTCATGACAGACAGAGGCCGCGACCAAACTTTATACCTCTTTCCCTTCTTCAAAAGTTGGGAGGTATGATACCGCATTTGCCAGATCACGGCAAGTGCCACAAATCCCATGGGGAATGAATAAGGACGAACGCACTGTTGCCGTAAGTGATCCATTACACGGCAGATGCAGAAAAACTGCCCGATCTGCTGCAAAAGGCTACTTTCACATCAGTGATTCTTGCCAAAGTCTATGCCGATAGTGCCATACTCACCAATGGGGGAGGCAGCACTAAAAGTGCTTAGGGCAGCAGAAACTCTAAATACGGCCCTGGAAGTATGCCACGTACAATGCCTGCCTGCTACTGATATCTATATACCCACATACACTCCCTGCCTACCTAGCACTGTAATCTATATACCCCGTAATTAGTCCTTAGAAGGACTGTTGGTTTAGCTGAATTTGTGTATTCAATTACGGTATACCCACAGTAATAGATACACCACCTATTCTGTCCCTATCGCTGCAACTCTCCCTACACTGGTGATTCCTGAGCTGGCTGTGCCGAGCAAGCCGGCACCAGTTCTGATATAGGCCTGATGATGCTGTGCGGCCAGCCAGCCAACATGGCTGCGGCATTACAGTGCATGGCAGACAATCCCTGCATGTTGATTGGTGCTCTAAAGAGCGCCAAACATGCAGGCGTGGGGACCCGAGCTCCCGCCGAATAATCCTGGAAATGCTCAGTGCTCGCCGAGCACCACGAGTACAGCGATGCTCGGGCGAGTACCAAGCATTACCGAGTATGCTCGCTCATCACTAGTAATAATAATAATAATCTTTATTTATATAGCGCCAACATATTCCGCAGCGCTTTCCAGTTTAACAGTTTCAAACACAACAGTCATAAGTAACAATGTTAACAATACAATAATTAAAGCAATATAAGGCGACCCTGCTCGTGAGAGCTTACAATCTACAATGAGGTGGGGGAGATACAAAGTACAGGTGTGTATTTACAATGATGTATGTACAATGATGGTCTAGGCATCTTCAGGGAGTGGGGGATAGATGGAAGTAGTGAATGGGCTACACACAAACATAAAAGGACTTTGATTAGGGAACGTGATAGGCCACTCTGAACAAATGTGTTTTGAGGGAGCGCCTAAAACTATGCAAATTGTGAGTGGTCCTAATATCTTGAGGTAGAGCATTCCAGAGGATTAGCGCAGCATGGGAGAAGTCTTGGAGTCGGGAGTGGGAGGTACGGATTAGTGCAGAGGTTAGTGAAAGTCATTTGCAGAGCGCAGAGGTCAGATATGCCGATAGACAGAAATGAAGGAGGAGATGTAAGGGGGTGCTGCACTGTGAAGCTTTTGGGTGAGAACAAGTGCTTTGAATTGGATTCTATAATGAACGGGCAGCCAGTGTAATGACTGGCGAAGAGCGGACACGTCCAAGTAATGATTAGCTAGATAGACAACCCTGGCTGCTGCATTAAGGATAGACTGGATAGGGGAAAGTCGAATAAGGTGGAGGCCAATTAATAGAGCGTTGCAGTAGTCCAGGCGGGAGAGGATCAGGGCGACAGTGAGGGTTTTTGTTGTTTCCATAGTGGGAAAAGAGCGGATTCTAGAGATGTTCTTTAGGTGTAAGCGGCACAAGCGGGCAAGAGATTGTATATGGGAGGTGAAGGAGAGATCGAGTCAAACATAACACCCAAACAGCACGCCTGCTACCGGGGTGTTATTATGGTGCCACTCACGGAGTGGGAAACGTCAGGTTTAGGGAGGTTAGTAGATGGTGGGAGCAGAAGTTCAGTTTTGGAGAGGTTGAGCTTCAGATAGAGAGCGGACATGATGTCGGAGACTGCGGACAGGCAGTCACTGGTGTTCTGTAGTACAGCACGAGTAAGGTCAGGAGATGACATGTAGAGTTGTGTGTCGTCGGCATAAAGACGGTACAGAAAGCCAAATCTACTGATGATCTGTCCAATTGGGGCCTTGTAGAGAGAGAAGAGAAGGGGGCCAAGGACTGAGCTCTGAGGTACCCCGAGAGTGAGAGGAAGAGGAGACATAGTGGACCCAGAGAACAGAACACTGAAGGAGCAGTCAGAAAGATAGGAGGAGAACCAGGAGAGAGCAGTGTCCTTAATGCCTAGTGACTGGAGCCTAGAGAGTAGGAGAGGGTGGTTAACAGTGTCGAAAGCTGCAGAAAGATCGAGAAGAATGAGCAGAGAGTGGTCACCGTTAAATTTTGCTTTCAGAATGTTGTTGGTCACTTTGATGAGTGCAGTTTCTGTCGAGTGAAGGGGGCGGAAGCCGGACTGTGAAGGGTCTAGAAGGGAGTGAATGGAGAGGTAACGGGTAAGGCGGGAGTAGACTAGGGTTTAGAGATGAAGGGGAGGTTGGAGACCGGTCTGTAGTTATTTGTGCAGGATGGGTCGAGGGCGGGTTTCTTTAGTAATGATAGAGTGTTTGAAGGAGGAAGGGAAAATGCCTGAGAAGAGTGAGAGATTAAAGATTGTAGTTAGGTGAGTAGTGACGACTGGAGAGTGAGACTGGAGGAGATGAGAGGGAATGGGGTCGGTAGTGCATGTAGTCAGACGAGAAGAAGAGAGGAGCCTGAAGACTTCTTCTTCTGTGATGAGATCAAATGTGGAGAGTGAGCCAGTGGAGATACAGGGAGGGATTCGAGTCAGTGAACTTGGTGATTGGGAGCGGATTTCCTGATGGATATTGTCTATTTTCTCTATAAAGTGGGAGGCCAGGTCATAAGCACAAATTTCTGATAGGGGCTTGTGATTTTGGCCTGAGGAGGGAGTGAAGGGTGTGAAAAAGTTTCTTGGGGTTGTTGGATAATGAGATCAGGATGGTGAAGTAGGTCTGTCTGGCGAGGAGAAGGACAGAGTTACAGGTTTTTAACATAAATTTGAAGTGTATGAAATCTTCTGGTGTGCGAGTTTTCCTCCATAAGCGTTAAACACTCCTAGAGCTTCGCTGGAGAAATCGGGTTTGCGATGTGAGCCAGGGCTGTTTTACTCTGTGTTTGGAGGTTCTGATGGTGAGGGGAGCTACTTGGTCCAGGGTGCTTCTAAAGGTACCGTCACACATAACGATTTCGTTAACGATATCGTTACTTTTTGTGACGTAGCAATGATATCGTTAACGAAATCGTTATGCGTGACAGCGACCAACGATCAGGCCCTTGCTGGGAGATCGTTGGTCGCTGGGGAATGATCAGGACTTTATTTCGTCGCTGGATCACCCGCTGACATCGCTGAATCGGCGTGTGTGACACCGATTCAACGATGTCGTCACTGGTAACCAGGGTAAACATCGGGTTACTAAGAGCAGGGCCGCGCTTAGTAACCCGATGTTTACCCTGGTTACCATTGTGAAAGTAAAAAAAAAAAACTACATACTTACATTCCTGTCACGTTCCCTCAGCGTCAGCTTCTCTGCGTCCCCCAGTGTCAGCGCCGGCCGGCCGTAAAGCAGAGCACAGCGGTGACGTCACCGCTCTGCTTTCCGGCCAGCGCTTACACAGTGCAGGGAAGCTGACGCTGGGGGACGCGACAGAAATGTAAGTATGTAGTGTTTTTTTTTACTTTTACAATGGTAACCAGGGTAAACATCGGGTTACTAAGCGCGGCCCTGCGCTTAGTAACCCGATGTTTACCCTGGTTACCCAGGGACTTCGGCATCGTTGGTCGCTGGAGAGCTGTCTGCGTGACAGCTCTCCAGCGACCACACAACGACTTACCAACGATCACGGCCAGGTCGTATCGCTGGTCGTGATCGTTGGTAAATCGTTAAGTGTAACGGTACCTTAAGAGTGTCATTGTAGTGATGTACCGCCAGATCAGGACAGGAAAAAGAGGAGATTGGGGACAGTGATGAGTGTAAGGAGTCTGAAAGTGTATGAGGGTAATGGCTTGTAGATTTCTGACTGAATGGTAGGTAGGAGGGTGCTGGGGTGAGCGTGGAATCACCTCTCCACATGATAAGGGATAACGTATTGATTGGTGAGGGTCTGACTACTTGGATCCAATCGACAGAATGTGGAACTTTTTATCCCCATTAGACTGGAGTGGCGTGTACAACTCAATCACTGATCCATTCATTCCTCAGTGGGTGCACTTGTTTTTTCTGGAAGCCCGAAAGAGAATGAATGGAGCTGCGGTCAGACATCCCACCTGCCGCTCCATTTTAAAATGGGGATAAGTGTCCTATCAATGATAAAATTTCCTCACTCTTCCGATCGGTGCAGTTTCTAATGGTTGGACCTAAGCGATCACCTGTGGAGCCCGTGGATCAGTGATAACTTGTTTTAACCAAAGAACCCCATTGATGTAAACTACTGTAATTATACATCCCAGTTTTGGGGGTTCACAGTAGATGTGTACGAGTCACCTGTGTTTTACAGCTGATGCTCCACTATAATCAGGATAGCTACTGACAGATATTTGCATATAGCTGTAGGGTGGGCCCCTAGAGTCCATTCCCCTGGTGGGCCCCAGGCACCCCAGTCAGACCCTGGTCAGACTCTACCCTCTACAACATGGGCAAGAACAAAGAGCTTTATAAGAATGTCAGGGACAAGATCATAGACCGGCACAAAGCTTGATTGTGCTACAAAACCATAAGTAAGATGCTAGGTGAGAAGGAGACAACTGTTGGTGCAATAGTAGGTCCGGCGGTGAGCCCACATCTTTTCCGGCACATGTCAGCTGTTTTGAACAGCTGATATGTAACAGCCGCTGTAGGAATCGCGATCCTCCCGCAGTTATTAACTAGTTAAATGTCGCTGTCAAACTTCAAGGGCACTGGAAATCCCACCCATTGGCGCCCGTATCACATGACCGCAGGTCACTGATGGGTTGGCATAGCAAATAGAGGTCTCCAGCAGACCTCTATGGTTGTCACTGCCGGATTGCTATTAGCTGTTATGATTTGGTAATTCAGTACCACAATGAACATAGAAGTCAGAGCACATACAGTGACCTGACAATAACCCAAAAACATAGAACGAGCTCTGAGACATGGGAACTCTGCTGACCGCAATCCCTAATCCTCTCCAACCACACTAGAGGCAGCCGTGGATTGCGCCTAACGCTCCCTATGCAACTCGGCACAGCCTGAGAAACTAGCTAGCCTGAAGATAGAAAATAAGCCTACCTTGCCTCAGAGAAATACCCCAAAGGAAAAGGCAGCCCCCCACATATAATGACTGTGAGTTAAGATGAAAAGACAAACGTAGAGATGAAATAGATTTAGCAAAGTGAGGCCCAACTTTCTGAACAGAGCGAGGATAGGAAAGGTAACTTTGCGGTCAACACAAAACCCTAAAAACAACCACGCAAAGGGGGCAAAAAGACCCTCCGTACCGACTAACGGCACGGAGGTACACCCTCTGCGTCCCAGAGCTTCCAGCAAGTAATAAAAACAAAATAAACAAGCTGGACAGAAAAAACAGCAAACAAAAATAACACAAGAGCAACTTAGCTATGCAGAGCAGCAGGCCACAGGAACGATCCAGGAGGAAGCTAGTCCAATACTAGAACATTGACTGGAGGCCAGGATCAAAGCACTAGGTGGAGTTAAATAGAGCAACACCTAACGACTTCACCACATCACCTGAGGAAGGAAAATCAGAAGCCGCAGTACCACTTTCCTCCACCAACGGAAGCTCATAGAGAGAATCAGCCGAAGTACCACTTGTGACCACAGGAGGGAACTCTGCCACAGAATTCACAACAGTACCCCCCCCTTGAGGAGGGGTCACCGAACCCTCACCAGAGCCCCCAGGACGACCAGGATGAGCCATATGAAAGGCACGAACAAGATCGGGAGCATGGACATCAGAGGCAAAGACCCAGGAATTATCTTCCTGAGCATAACCCTTCCACTTAACCAGATACTGGAGTTTCCGTCTTGAAACACGAGAATCCAAAATCTTCTCTACAATATACTCCAACTCCCCCTCCACCAAAATGGGGCAGGAGGATCAACAGATGGAACCATAGGTGCCACGTATCTCCGCAACAACGACCTATGGAATACGTTATGGATGGAAAAAGAATCTGGAAGGGTCAAACGAAAAGACACAGGATTAAGAACCTCAGAAATCCTATACGGACCAATGAAACGAGGTTTAAACTTAGGAGAGGAAACCTTCAAAGGAATATGACGAGAAGGCAACCAAACCAAATCCCCAACACAAAGTCGGGGACCCACACAGCGTCTGCGATTAGCAAAACGTTGAGCCTTCTCCTGGGACAAGGTCAAATTGTCCACTACATGAGTCCAAATCTGCTGCAACCTGTCCACCACAGTATCCACACCAGGACAGTCCGAAGACTCAACCTGCCCTGAAGAGAAACGAGGATGGAACCCAGAGTTGCAGAAAAACGGCGAAACCAAGGTAGCCGAGCTGGCCCGATTATTAAGGGCGAACTCAGCCAAAGGCAAAAAGGACACCCAGTCATCCTGATCAGCAGAAACAAAGCATCTCAGATATGTTTCCAAGGTCTGATTGGTTCGTTCGGTCTGGCCATTAGTCTGAGGATGGAAAGCCGAGGAAAAAGACAAATCAATGCCCATCCTAGCACAAAAGGCTCGCCAAAACCTCGAAACAAACTGGGAACCTCTGTCAGAAACGATATTCTCTGGAATGCCATGTAAACGAACCACATGCTGGAAGAACAATGGCACCAAATCAGAGGAGGAAGGTAATTTAGACAAGGGTACCAAATGGACCATCTTAGAGAAGCGATCACAAACTACCCAAATGACTGACATTTTTTGAGAGACGGGAAGATCTGAAATAAAATCCATAGAGATATGTGTCCAAGGCCTCTTCGAGACCGGCAAGGGCAAAAGCAACCCACTGTCACGAGAACAGCAGGGCTTAGCCCGAGCACAAATCCCACAGGACTGCACAAAAGAACGCACATCCTGCGACAGAGATGGCCACCAAAAGGATCTAGCCACTAACTCTCTGGTACCAAAGATTCCAGGATGACCAGCCAACACCGAACAGTGAACCTCAGAGATAACTTTATTCGTCCACCTATCAGGGACAAACAGTTTCTCCGCTGGGCAACGATCAGGTTTATTAGCCTGAAATTTTTGCAGCACCCGCCGCAAATCAGGGGAGATGGCAGACACAATTACTCCCTCTTTGAGAATACCCGCCGGCTCAGACAAACCCGGAGAGTCGGGCACAAAACTCCTAGACAGGGCATCCGCCTTCACATTTTTAGAGCCCGGAAGATACGAAATCACAAAGTCAAAACGGGCGAAAAACAGCGACCAACGAGCCTGTCTAGGTTTCAACCGCTTGGCAGACTCGAGATAAGTCAAGTTCTTATGATCAGTCAAGACCACCACGCGATGCTTAGCTCCCTCAAGCCAATGACGCCACTCCTCGAATGCCCACTTCATGGCCAGCAACTCTCGATTGCCAACATCATAATTTCGCTCAGCAGGCGAAAACTTCCTGGAAAAGAAGGCGCATGGTTTCATCACCGAGCAATCAGAACTTCTCTGCGACAAAACAGCCCCCGCTCCAATCTCAGAAGCATCAACCTCGACCTGGAACGGAAGCGAAACATCTGGCTGACACAACACAGGGGCAGAAGAAAAACGACGCTTCAACTCTTGAAAAGCTTCCACAGCAGCAGAAGACCAATTGACCACATCAGCACCCTTCTTGGTCAAATTGGTCAATGGTTTAGCAATACTAGAAAAATTGCAGATGAAGCGACGATAAAAATTAGCAAAGCCCAGGAACTTTTGCAGACTTTTCAGAGATGTTGGCTGAGTCCAATCATGGATGGCCTGGACCCTTAACAGGGTCCATCTCGATAGTAGAAGGGGAAAAAATGAACCCCAAACATGAAACCTTCTGAACACCAAATAGACACTTTGATCCCTTCCCAAACAAAGAATTAGCACGCAGGACCTGAAACACCGTTCTGACCTGCTTCACATGAGACTCCCAATCATCCGAGAAGACCAAAATATCATCCAAGTATACAATCAGGAATTTATCCAGGTACTCTCGGAAGATGTCATGCATAAAGGACTGAAACACTGATGGAGCATTGGCAAGTCCGAATGGCATTACTAGGTACTCAAAATGGCCATCAGGCGTATTAAATGCAGTTTTCCATTCATCGCCTCGCTTAATACGCACAAGATTATATGCACCACGAAGATCTATCTTGGTGAACCAACTAGCCCCCTTAATCCGAGCAAACAAATCAGATAACAGCGGCAAGGGGTACTGAAATTTAATCGTGATCTTATTTAGAAGGCGGTAATCTATACAAGGTCTCAGCGAACCATCCTTCTTGGCCACAAAAAAGAACCCCGCTCCCAATGGCGACGATGACGGGCGAATATGCCCCTTCTCCAAGGACTCCTTCACATAACTCCGCATAGCGGCGTGCTCAGGCACAGATAAATTAAACAGTCGACCTTTTGGGAATTTACTACCAGGAATCAAATCGATAGCACAATCACAATCCCTATGCGGAGGTAGGGTATCGGACTTGGGCTCATCAAATACATCCCGGTAATCAGACAAGAATTCTGGGACCTCAGAAGGGGTGGATGACGAAATAGACAGAAATGGGACATCACCATGTATCCCCTGACAACCCCAGCTGGACACAGATATGGATTTCCAATTTAATACTGGATTATGGACTTGCAGCCACGGCAACCCCAACACGACCACATCATGCAGATTATGCAACACCAGAAAGCGAATAACCTCCTGATGTGCAGGAGCCATGCACATGGTCAGCTGGGTCCAATACTGAGGCTTATTCCTGGCCAAAGGCGTAGCATCAATTCCTCTCAATGGAATAGGACACTGCAAGGGCTCCAAGAAAAACCCACAACGCCTAGCATACTCCAAGTCCATCAAATTCAGGGCAGCGCCTGAATCCACAAATGCCATGACAGAATAAGATGACAAAGAGCAGATCAAGGTAACGGACAAAAGAAATTTTGACTGTACCGTACCAATGGTGGCAGACCTAGCGAACCGCTTAGTGCGCTTAGGACAATCAGAGATAGCATGAGTGGAATCACCACAGTAGAAACACAGCCCATTCTGACGTCTGTGTTCTTTCCGTTCAACTCTGGTCAAAGTCCTATCACACTGCATAGGCTCAGGTTTATGCTCAGATAATACCGCCAAATGGTGCACAGATTTACGCTCACGCAAGCGTCGGCCGATCTGAATGGCCAAAGACATAGACTCATTCAGACCAGCAGGCATAGGAAATCCCACCATGACATCCTTAAGGGCTTCAGAGAGACCCTTTCTGAAAATAGCTGCGAGCGCACCTTCATTCCATTGAGTGAGCACGGACCACTTTCTAAATTTCTGACAATATACCTCTATCTCATCCTGACCCTGACACAGAGTCAGTAAATTTTTTTCTGCCTGATCCACTGAATTAGGTTCATCGTACAGCAATCCGAGCGCCAGGAAAAACGCATCAATATTACATAATGCAGGATCTCCTGGCGCAAGAGAAAATGCCCAGTCCTGAGGGTCGCCACGTAAAAAAGAAATAATGATCCTGACTTGTTGAACTGGGTCACCAGAGGAGCGAGGTTTCAAAGCCAGAAATAGTTTACAATTATTTTTGAAACTCAGAAATTTAGTTCTATCTCCAAAAAACAAATCAGGGATAGGAATTCTTGGTTCTAACATAGAATTCTGAACCACAAAGTCTTGAATATTTTGTACTCTTGCCGTGAGCTGATCCACACATGAAGACAGACCTTTAATGTCCATCGCTACACCTGTGTCCTGAACCACCCAAATGTCTAGGGGAAAAAAAAGGCAAAACACAGTGCAGAGAAAAAAAAATGGTCTCAGAACTTCTTTTTTCCCTCTATTGAGAATCATTAGTACTTTCGGCCTCCAGTACTGTTATGATTTGGTAATTCAGTATCACAATGGACATAGAAGTCAGAGCACATACAGTGACCTGACAATAACCCAAAAACATAGAACGAGCTCTGAGACGTGGGAACTCTGCTGACCGCAATCCCTAATCCTCTCCAACCACACTAGAGGCAGCCGTGGATTGCGCCTAACGCTCCCTATGCAACTCGGCACAGCCTGAGAAACTAGCTAGCCTGAAGATAGAAAATAAGCCTACCTTGCCTCAGAGAAATACCCCAAAGGAAAAGGCAGCCCCCCACATATAATGACTGTGAGTTAAGATGAAAAGACAAACGTAGAGATGAAATAGATTTAGCAAAGTGAGGCCCAACTTTCTGAACAGAGCGAGGATAGGAAAGGTAACTTTGCGGTCAACACAAAACCCTAAAAACAACCACGCAAAGGGGGCAAAAAGACCCTCCGTACCGACTAACGGCACGGAGGTACACCCTCTGCGTCCCAGAGCTTCCAGCAAGCAAGAAAAAACAAATAAACAAGCTGGACAGAAAAAACAGCAAACAAAAATAACACAAGAGCAACTTAGCTATGCAGAGCAGCAGGCCACAGGAACGATCCAGGAGGAAGCTAGTCCAATACCAGAACATTGACTGGAGGCCAGGATCAAAGCACTAGGTGGAGTTAAATAGAGCAGCACCTAACGACTTCACCACATCACCTGAGGAAGGAAACTCAGAAGCCGCAGTACCACTTTCCTCCACCAACGGAAGCTCATAGAGAGAATCAGCCGAAGTACGACTTGTGACCACAGGAGGGAGCTCTGCCACAGAATTCACAACAATTAGCGCCGCCCGTTGGTCGACGCTCATAGCAAATCTGATCATCGCCTGCATGTAGCAGAGGTGATCAGGTTATGGCAGCTTCTAGTCTCCCATGGGGACTAGTGAAGCATTCCAAAAGTAAAAAACAATGTTTAAAAAATAATAATATATATATATACAGTATATATATATATATTATATATCTCTACTATATAATTGTCCAAGGGTCACTTCCGTCTTTCTGTCCATCTGTCTGTCATGGATATTCATTGGTCACGGTCTCTGTCTGTCATGGAAATCCAAGTCTCTGATTGGTCATGGCAAAACGCCCATGACCATTGCCACGACCAATCAGTGACGGGCACAGTCCAGCGGCAAAATGGACGCTCCTTCCTCTCCGCAGTCAGTGCCCGATCCATACTCCCCTCCAGTCAGCCCTCACACTGGGTAAATGGCAGTGTTAATGGACCGCGTTATGCCGCGGTGTAATGCAATCCATTAACGCAGCTATTAACCCTGTGTGACCAACTTTTTGCTATTGATGCTGAGTATGCAATATCAATAGTAAAAAGATCTAATGCTACAAATAATAATTAAAAAAAGGTTATTCTCACCCTCCGACGTGCGCGCTGTTCTCGGCAGTGCAAGCGGCAGGTTCCAGTGCCAAGGACGCTATGCGAGAAGGACCTGCCATGACGTCACGGTCATGTGACCGCGACGTCATCACAGGTCCTGCGCTCATACCAACCCTGGGACCGGAAGCTGCCGCGTGCACCGCACACAGGCACCAGGACTACAAGGGGCCTTCGGAAGGTGAGTATATGTTTATTTTTTATTTTAAGTCTTTTTTAACCACGCATATAGTGCCCACATTGCTATATACTACGTGGGCTGTGTTACATACTGCGTGGGCTGCGTTATATGCTATATGGCTGCTATGTACTACATGGGCAGTGTTATATACTATGTGGGCAGTGTTATAAACTGCGTGGGCTGCGTTATATACTACATGGTCAGTGTTATATACTATGTGGGCAATGTTATATACTGCGTGGGCTGTGTTATATACTGTTTGGGCATCGGCTATTCAAGAATATGTCGTGGACTGTGCTATATACTATGTGGCTGCTATATACTGTACATATTCTAGAATACCCGATGTGTTAGAATCGGGCCACCATCTAGTATATGCATATATATATATATATATATATATATATATATATATATATATATACACATATAAGCAGTTAGGGCCAGAAATATTCAAGTGCAGATTGTAACGTTTAATTTGAAGGGTTGAACAAAAATATCTGATAGAAAATGTAGGAATTGTACACATTTCTTTACAAACACTCCACATTTTAGGAGGTCAAAAGTAATTGGACAAATAAACATAACCCAAACAAAATATTTTTATTTTCAATATTTTGTTGCAAATCCTTTGGAGGCAATCACTGCCTTAAGTCTGGAACCCATGGACATCACCAAACGCTGGGTTTCCTCCTTCTTAATGCTTTGCCAGGCCTTTACAGCCGCAGCCTTCAGGTCTTGCTTGTTTGTGGGTCTTTCCGTCTTAAGTCTGGATTTGAGCAAGTGAAATGCATGCTCAATTGGGTTTAGATCTGGTGATTGACTTGGCCATTGCAGAATGTTCCACTTTTTGGCACTCATGAACTCCTGGGTAACATAGTTAGTAACATAGTAACATAGTTAGTAAGGCCGAAAAAAGACATTTGTCCATCCAGTTCAGCCTATATTCCATCATAATAAATACCCAGATCTACGTCCTTCTACAGAACCTAATAATTGTATGATACAATATTGTTCTGCTCCAGGAAGACATCCAGGCCTCTCTTGAACCCCTCGACTGAGTTCGCCATCACCACCTCCTCAGGCAAGCAATTCCAGATTCTCACTGCCCTAACAGTAAAGAATCCTCTTCTATGTTGGTGGAAAAACCTTCTCTCCTCCAGACGCAAAGAATGCCCCCTTGTGCCCGTCACCTTCCTTGGTATAAACAGATCCTCAGCGAGATATTTGTATTGTAGCTTTGGTAGCTTTGGCTGTATGCTTGGGGTCATTGTCCATCTGTACTATGAAGCGCCATCCAATCAACTTTGCAGCATTTGGCTGAATCTGGGCTGAAAGTATATCCCGGTACACTTCAGAATTCATCCGGCTACTCTTGTCTGCTCTTATGTCATCAATAAACACAAGTGACCCAGTGCCATTGAAAGCCATGCATGCCCATGCCATCACGTTGCCTCCACCATGTTTTACAGAGGATGTGGTGTGCCTTGGATCATGTGCCGTTCCCTTTTTTTCTCCAAACTTTTTTCTTCCCATCATTCTGGAACAGGTTGATCTTTGTCTCATCTGTCCATAGAATACTTTTCCAGAACTGAGCTGGCTTCTTGAGGTGTTTTTCTGCAAATTTAACTCTGGCCTGTCTATCTTTGGTATTGATGAATGGTTTGCATCTAGATGTGAACCCTTTGTATTTACTGTCATGGAGTCTTCTCTTTACTGTTGACTTAGAGACAGATACACCTACTTCACTGAGAGTGTTCTGGACTTCAGTTGATGTTGTGAACAGGTTCTTCTTCACCAAATTAAGTATGCGGCGATCATCCACCACTGTTGTCATCCGTGGACGCCCAGGTTTTTTTGAGTTCCCAAGCTCACCAGTCAATTCCTTTTTTCTCAGAATGTACCCAACTGTTGATTTTGCTACTCCAAGCATGTCTGCTATCTCTCTGATGGATTTTTTCTTTTTTTTCAGCCTCAGGATGTTCTGCTTCACCTCAATTGAGAGTTCCTTTGACCGCATGTTGTCTGCTCACAGCAACAGCTTCCAAATGCAAAACCACACACCTGGAATCCACCCCTGACCTTTTAACTACTTCATTGATTACAGGTTAACGAGGGAGACGCCTTCAGAGTTAATTGCAGCCCTTAGAGTCCATTGTCCAATTACTTTTGGTCCCTTGAAAAAGAGGACGCTATGCATTACAGAGCTATGATTCCTAAACCCTTTCTCCGATTTGGATGTGGAAACTATCATATTGCAGCTGGGAGTGTGCACTTTCAGCCCATATTATATATATATAATTGTATTTCTGAACATGTTTTTGTAAACAGCTAAAATAACAAAACTTGTGTCACTGTCCAAATATTTCTGGCCCTAACTAACTGTATATATATAAAATAAAAGTTCAAAAATTGCCCCATTCAAAATAAAACAATAAAAAAAAAATAAAACATACACATATTTGGTATTGCCGGGTTCAGAATTGCCCGATCTATCAATATACAAAAAGAATTGACCAGATCGTTAAATGGCATAATGAGAAAATAAAAAGTCAAAAGGCCAGAATTATGCTTTATCGTCGCAACATTGCATTAAAATGCAATAATGGGCGATCAAAAGATTGTATCTGCACCAAAATAGTATCATTAAAAATGTCAGGTCGGCGCGCAAGAAGTAAGCCCTCACCCAACCCGAGATCACGAAAAATACAATTTGTCATGGCAATTCATCTATGACCTGCGAACACGTGACGAGGTCACCGATCGGCGGGTTTTCCGGCAGTGCATGTTAAATGTCAGAGATTGACAGCGGCATTTAACTAGTTAACAGCTGTGGGTGGATCGATCGAAATTCCACCCATGGCTGTTAGAGGCAACATGCTAGCTGTTCAATACAGGTGACATACCTGAAAAGATGTGGGTTCAGTGCCGGAGCCCACATCAAAGGGAGGGAGTCAAACATCGGCGTACTATTACGCCCGATGTCAGAAAGGGGTTAAAAAATGCACATATGTGGTATAGCTGCATCCATACAAGCCAGGTCTATTAAAATATAAATATGAATTATCCTGATGGTAAATGTGTAACGAGAACAAAAGTTTGAAGCACCAGGATTGCCTTTTATTGGTCCGCGCTACTCCGCAAACAAATGCAGTGAGGTCAAACAGGTCAAAACGTATCGATCTCAAAATGGTGTTAATAAAATTGTCAGCTCGCCATGCAACAAATAAGGCCTCACACAACTCCATCAACTAAAAAACGGAAAGATGACAGGTCGCGAAAAATGTTGACACAAACAAAAAAGTCATTTTTTGTACAAATTTCTGAATTTTTGTTTTCACCACTAAAATAATAAAAAAATGGTAAAGTTTGGCATTGCTGTAATCATACTGACATGGATTGTAAGGTCATTTTTACCGCAACATGAAAGCTGGAAAAACTAAACCTTAAAAATCAATGTTGGAATTGTGCACGTTTATTTTTGCATTTTCATTGCTCTTGGATTTTTTTTCCCTGATTTCTAATGCAATCTATGGTCATATGATTGGTGTCATTCGCATAAAAAATACTGTAAAGAAAACAAAGTCTTCATACGGCTACGTGGATAGAAAAATAATAAAAGAATATTAATGCGCACACTGCCACGATTCTCCCGTATTCCCAGCACCAGGGAGTGGACAATTACCACAAGTTGTATACTTGTGTCATGTCCCCACTAGATTCTCTGTCGCTCTTCTCAATACTATTTTTATTGTTCTGCTCAGAAAACCCCTATAATAAGAAGCTATTTGCAAAGTTGCTCGGTTTCTACAAATACTTTGCAATATGCCCATGAAAGAATAACACTTTAATGAATGAATACAACCATCAGTGAGTCCGGTCTTATCTCCCTGCACATATTATATTGGGCATAGGGGTGTAAGAAGCCATTATGCCATTAGAGGTGACAGGACAGCCTCCCCTCACACGTGTCACTGACAGTCCCGCCCCCATAATAAGTCTGGAGCTGTGAGGCGGCGGCTGTCTGGCATCTTCTTCATTACAGCCAGCGCCGATGAAGATGAGCTCCGTGAAGTGCTGGCTGAACGTTTTCCCCTCATAACTCCTCTCCATGTCTGGAAGACACCAGCAAGGAGCCTACACTAGTAACTCGTGAGGAGCAATGTGGAGGGATGACTATTAGCAAGTTACACCACAGCGCGGGGGTAGAGACTGTCAGTGGAGGTAGTTCTGCCCTCCTAGACGCCGTTTGTGCATGATAAAGGTTTTATTATGGTAGAAATGAGAACTGCGCGGTAGAAATCTTTTATACCGGTCGCCTGTGATTATAACTGCGGCAGCAGTTCTGCAGCCGATGATACACACTGCGGGCAATTTAGGCAGGAATGATATACAGTGCGGGTAATTTTGGCGGGAAAAGGTCCGACTCCGCCCACGAACAGTAAATGGCGGGAAGTAAGGGTACAAATTGGCGGGAAGAAAGCACAAAACGGAGGCAGTGAGCCTCATAATTTTTTTTTTTCATATAAAAACAAGCAGCAAATTCGACAAATTGTGGAAGTAGCTAAATAGCATGGGTCTAATATTATGTACGTTTATGCATAATGTCAGACTTTATGTATTGCACTTACAAAGAGTATCCATAGAAAGAGATGGAATTAATGTGCAACCATCTTGGCGAATGGCGCATTCTAAGCTTAGTACTGCCCGCAGGTTAGTAGAACAGTTACTGAAACTGTTGCATAAAGTATTTGTTTAGCCCATTTTATGTTCTGTTATTTGTAATATATGTAGATTTATTGCATTATATTGCTTGCCTCATTTTAATTTTTTTTTTCTGGAAATAAAACGCGAGAAGTCCCTGCAGTTTGGCCCATGTCAAGATTAGCAAAGATCCTTATCACCTGGAAACTGTGGGAAGCCCTTTCGGTCCCTTTCCCCTGACAGGATTTTGTAACCTCTTTCCCGTCCTGGTGATTATTTGTTTGCGCTTTCGCTTTTTCCTTCTTTTCTTTCAACAGTCATTTTTTTTAAATTATTTTCCGACATAGCCGTATTCGAGCATGTTTGCAGGATGAGTTGTAGTTCTGAAAAATACCATCTATTTTATCATATAAAGTAATGAAAAATGTGGAAAAAATGTCTTGAGTGGTGTGAAAAAATTATTCTGCCATCATTTTTTTAAAATGTTGTTTTTAGAGCATTTAGGGTTTGTGCACACGTCAGGATTTCTTGCAGAAATTTTCCTGACAAAAACCGGACATTTCTGCCAGAAATCCGCATGCGTTTTTACTGCGATTTTGACACGTTTTTGACGTGTTTTTGATGCGTTTTTTGAGTTTTTTCCCAAATGCATAGAATTGCGGGAAAAACGCAGAAAATCCGCAAAAATAATGAACATGCTCATTTTTTTACCGCGATGCGTTTTTTCCGCGGAAAAAAACGCATCCATGTGCACAAAACATGCAGAATGCATTCTAAATGATAGAATGCATAATGTATGCGTTTTTAATGAGTTTTTATAGCGTTTTTAGCTTTTAGAAAACCTGGAAACCGGATTCCTATATTCCTATCAGAAGTAGATGAAGTATGTTCCTGAGCATGTGCATTTGTGATATTTCACCCATAATCCCCATACAGAACAATAATTATACCCATATTGCTATCAGAAGTAGATGAAGTATGTTCCTGGGCATGTGTATTTGTGATATTTCACCCATAATCCCCATACAGAACAATAGTTATACCCATATTGCTATCAGAAGTAGATGAAGTATGTTCCTGAGCATGTGTATTTGTGATATTTCACCCATAATCCCCATACAGAACAATAGTTATACCCATATTCCTATCAGAAGTAGATGAAGTATGTTCCTGAGCATGTGTATTTGTGATATTTCACCCATAATCCCCATACAGATCAATAGATATACCCATATTCGTATCAGAAGTAGATGAAGTATGTTCCTGGGCATGTGTATTTGTGATATTTCACCCATAATCCCCATACAGACCAATAGATATACCCATATTCCTATCAGAAGTAGATGAAGTATGTTCCTGAGCATGTGTATTTGTGATATTTCACCCATAATCCCCATACAGAACAATAATTATACCCATATTCCTATCAGAAGTAGATGAAGTATGTTCCTGAGCATGTGTATTTGTGATATTTCACCCATAATCCCCATACAGAACAATATGTATACCCATATTCCTATCAGAAGTAGATGAAATATGTTCCTGAGCATGTGTATTTGTGATATTTCACCCATAATCCCCATACAGATCAATAGATATACCCATATTCCTATCAGAAGTAGATGAAGTATGTTCCTGGGCATGTGTATTTGTGATATTTCACCCATAATCCCCATACAGATCAATAGATATACCCATATTGCTATCAGAAGTAGATGAAATATGTTCCTGAGCATGTGTATTTGTGATATTTCACCCATAATCCCCATACAGAACAATAATTATACCCATATTCCTATCAGAAGTAGATTAAGTATGTTCCTGGGCATGTGTATTTGTGATATTTCACCCATAATCCCCATACAGAACAATAATTATACCCATATTCCTATCAGAAGTAGATGAAGTATGTTCCTGGGCATGTGTATTTGTGATATTTCACCCATAATCCCCATACAGAACAATAATTATACCCATATTCCTATCAGAAGTAGATGAAGTATGTTCCTGGGCATGTGTATTTGTGATATTTCACCCATAATCCCCATACAGATCAATAGATATACCCATATTCCTATCAGAAGTAGATGAAGTATGTTCCTGGGCATGTGTATTTGTGATATTTCACCCATAATCCCCATACAGAACAATAATTATACCCATATTCCTATCAGAAGTAGATGAAGTATGTTCCTGGGCATGTGTATTTGTGATATTTCACCCATAATCCCCATACAGATCAATAGATATACCCATATTCCTATCAGAAGTAGATGAAGTATGTTCCTGGGCATGTGTATTTGTGATATTTCACCCATAATCCCCATACAGAACAATAATTATACCCATATTCCTATCAGAAGTAGATGAAGTATGTTCCTGGGCATGTGTATTTGTGATATTTCACCCATAATCCCCATACAGAACAATAATTATACCCATATTCCTATCAGAAGTAGATGAAGTATGTTCCTGGGCATGTGTATTTGTGATATTTCACCCATAATCCCCATACAGATCAATAGATATATCCATATTTTTATCAGAAGTAGATGAAGTATGTTCCTGGGCATGTGTATTTGTGATATTTCACCCATAATCCCCATACAGATCAATAGATATACCCATATTCCTATCAGTAGTAGATGAAGTATGTTCCTGGGCATGTGTATTTGTGATATTTCACCCATAATCCCCATACAGATCAATAGATATACCCATATTGCTATCAGAAGTAGATGAAATATGTTCCTGAGCATGTGTATTTGTGATATTTCACCCATAATCCCCATACAGATCAATAGATATACCCATATTGCTATCACAAGTAGATGAAGTATGTTCCTGGGCATGTGTATTTGTGATATTTCACCCATAATCCCCATACAGAACAATAATTATACCCATATTCCTATCAGAAGTAGATGAAGTATGTTCCTGGGCATGTGTATTTGTGATATTTCACCCATAATCCCCATACAGAACAATAATTATACCCATATTCCTATCAGAAGTAGATGAAGTATGTTCCTGGGCATGTGTATTTGTGATATTTCACCCATAATCCCCATACAGAACAATAGATATACCCATATTCCTATCAGAAGTAGATGAAATATGTTCCTGGGCATGTGTATTTGTGATATTTCACCCATAATCCCCATACAGATCAATAATTATACCCATATTCCTATCAGAAGTAGATGAAGTATGTTCCTGAGCATGTGTATTTGTGATATTTCACCCATAATCCCCATACAGATCAATAGTTATACTCATATTCCTATCAGAAGTAGATGAAATATGTTCCTGAGCATGTGTATTTGTGATATTTCACCCATAATCCCCATACAGAACAATAGTTATACTCATATTCCCTTCTTGGTATATTACAAGAAGTCATTTCCTGGGCTGCATTTGTAAAATGTGCTGCCATCTAGTGGTGGAGTCTAGTATTGCAGCCCATCATCCCATAATCCCAATATGCAGTTTAGTCCGTCCCATTTAGCCGTGAAACATGTCATTCTGCCAAAGATCACTATGTGCTGTTACTATGGTACATCACAGCATAATTCCGGTGAATGGGTGTCGCATTACAGCCTCTAGGATACCACAAGGGGAAAGTCACAAAAAGGCTGACTTAGGCTTCTTTCGCACTTGCGTTGGTGCGGGTCCGTCGCTAAGCGTCGGCGAGACGTACCGACGCACGTTGTGAAAATTTGTCACGACGTGGGCAGCGGATGCAGTTTTTCAACGCATCCGCTGCCCAGTCTATGTGCCGGGGAGGAGGGGGCGGAGTTCCGGCCAATAACGCGCGGTAGGAAATGGCGGATCCGACGTACGAAAAAACGTTACATTGAACGTTTTTTTGTGCCGACAGTCTGCCAAAACACAATGCATCCAGTGCACGACGGACGCAATACAATCTATGGGCAAAAAACGCATCCTGTGGGCACATTTGCAAGATCCGTTTTTTTCCCCAAAACGACACATTGCGACGAACGTCACACAACGCAAGTGTGAAAATAGCCTTAGACGTCAGCTTGTCGTGGTACTCAATATCACTGCATTAGGGTACATTCCCACGTTTAGTATCTTCTGCGGTTTTGACGCTGCATAATGTCCACACCTAATATGCAAGTTAGGTACGTACCGTAGTTACCTTTTTTATACATGCGGGAAGATGCCGTGATTTTAATTTTTGTGTGAATAATTTTTGATTATGTAATCAATTTTTAATACAAAATTAAATGAACTGCTTTAATTTTTTATTTAGCCACTGGAGGGTGCCATTCTCATTGGTGGGGGAGTGTCTAAGCGCAACACTTGCACACCTCACGGCAGCCATGGGTATGAAAGAGCGTGCGGTCGGACACCAACCATATCTCTAGCATTGAGGCCGCTTCCCCGGCCGCTTAGCTGTGATTTGGGCATGCACCCTGGGCTGTCTGGGTCACCGCTGTGGGAGGAGATCCCTGCCATTTTGTTGTAGCCCGGAGCGTATGCTGTAGGCTTCATTTTTCACTGTCATCGCACACTGCTCAGTACTGCATGGGGGAGAATATGCCAGGGAGCGAAGGACCAGTGTAAGTATCTGCGGTGATCGCAGCCTGTAATTAGTAGTACAGTACAGGCTGCGATCACCTCTTCCCGCTGACCTGTACAGGGTACAGCAGGGAGATCATCACACTGTTGTGCTCTGAACACACTGTGTGTGAGCGTGCATGTGTATTTTCCTGTGTGTGTGTGAACGTGCATGTGTATTTTCCTGTGTGAACCTGCATGCGTGAGCGTGCATGTGTATTTTCGTGTGTGTGTGAGCGTGCATGTGTATTTTCTTGTGTGTGTGTGTGTGAGCGTGCTTGTGTATTTTCCTGTGTGAGTGTGAGCGGGCATGTGTATTTTCCTGTGTGTGAGCATACATTATTTTCTTGTGTGTTAGCGTGCATGAATATTTTCTTGTGAGTATCTGCGGAGATCGCAGGCTGTAATTAGTAGTACAGTACAGGGTGCGATCACCTCTCCCTGCCGACCTGTTCAGATCACAGCAGGGAGATCATCACACTGTTGTGCTCTGAACATACCGTGTTTGAGTATCCATGTGTATTATCCTGTGTGTCAGTGTGCATGTGTATTATCCTGTGTGTATGTGAACGTGCCTGTGTCTGTTCCTGTGTGAGCATGCATGTTTATTCTCCTGTGTGTGTGAACATGCATGTCTTGTATGTGTGAGCGTGCATGTGTATTCAGTGTGTGAATGTGCATGTGTCTTTTCCTGTTTGTGTGCATGTGTATTTTCCTGTGTGTGTGTGAAAGTTCATGTGTATTTGCCTGTTTGTGTGACCGTGCATGTGTGAGCATACATATGTATTTTCCTGTGAGCGTGCATGTGTATTTTTCTGTGGGTGAGCGTGCATGTGTTTTTTCCAGTTTATGGCCGGTGTCAGACATAACGTATAAAAATATAGTCAGTTTTTTACGGACCTGATATGCTGAAATGTTCCCTGAACAGTGATCCATATGCAATATGAGGATGCAATTTTTTTTCTCCAAAAAGCATCTGTGTGTCATCCGTATGGCATCCGTATGGCGAGATGAAGAAAAGATCCCGTTAAAGTTAAAACCAATGTTTATTAAATACTTTTAAAAAAATAACATGATAAAAAAGCAAAATAGACCGTAGGGGACACCATGTTACAAGACTGTAACTATAATGATCAATACTAAATAGTAGCTGAACAACACGAATCAATATCCAGGCTGATACAACGGATGAATATAATGACATACACCAACAATTGGTAATACCACAACATAAGCCAGTGGAATGGCACATCAAATTATAATATATTCGCTGCCTATAAAATGATTAGAATACACAGCACAGTGGCCTCATACTAGGCAGCAACATTAATAAGAATATCTGTGACCAGAACCACCCGTCCATATTAAACCGGCATGAATACCCATATTTTCAGTAGTTTCACACTTTTTTGTTAAAAAGTATATAATTCCACATGTATTAATTCATAGTTTTGATGCCTTCCGTGTGAATGTACAATTTTCATAGTCATGAAAATACAGAAAAATCTTGTAATGAGAAGGTGTGTCCAAACTTTTGGTCTGTACTGTATATAGACTTAGGCAGTGTGGTACCTAACATTTCATATATGGTAGGTGATATATACAGTGGGGCAAAAAAGTATTTAGTCAGTCAGCAATAGTGCAAGTTCCACCACTTAAAAAGATGAGAGGCGTCTGTAATTTACATCATAGGTAGACCTCAACTATGGGAGACAAACTGAGAAAATAAAATCCAGAAAATCACATTGTCTGTTTTTTTAACAATTTATTTGCATATTATGGTGGAAAATAAGTATTTGGTCAGAAACAAAATTTCATCTCAATACTTTGTAATATATCCTTTGTTGGCAATGACAGAGGTCAAACGTTTTCTGTAAGTCTTCATAAGGTTGCCACACACTGTTGTTGGTATGTTGGCCCATTCCTCCATGCAGATCTCCTCTATAGCAGTGATGTTTTTGGCTTTTCGCTTGGCAACACAGACTTTCAACTCCCTCCAAAGGTTTTCTATAGGGTTGAGATCTGGAGACTGGCTAGGCCACTCCAGGACCTTGAAATGCTTCTTATGAAGCCACTCCTTCGTTGCCCTGGCGGTGTGCTTTGGATCATTGTCATGTTGAAAGACCCAGCCACGTTTCATCTTCAATGCCCTTGCTGATGGAAGGAGGTTTGCACTCAAAATCTCACGATACATGGCCCCATTCATTCTTTCATGTACCCGGATCAGTCGTCCTGGCCCCTTTGCAGAGAAACAGCCCCAAAGCATGATGTTTCCACCACCATGCTTTACAGTAGGTATGGTGTTTGATGGATGCAACTCAGTATTCTTTTTCCTCCAAACACGACAAGTTGTGTTTCTACCAAACAGTTCCAGATTGGTTTCATCAGATCATAGGACATTCTCCCAAAACTCCTCTGGATCATCCAAATGCTCTCTAGCAAACTTCAGACGGGCCCGGACATGTACTGGCTTAAGCAGTGGGACACGTCTGGCACTGCAGGATCTGAGTCCATGGTGGCGTAGTGTGTTATTTATGGTAGGCCTTGTTACATTGGTCCCAGCTCTCTGCAGTTCATTCACTAGGTCCCCCCGCGTGGTTCTGGGATTTTTGCTCACCGTTCTTGTGATCATTCTGACCCCACGGGGTGGGATTTTGCGTGGAGCCCCAGATCGAGGGAGATTATCAGTGGTCTTGTATGTCTTCCATTTTCTAATTATTGCTCCCACTGTTGATTTCTTCACTCCAAGCTGGTTGGCTATTGCAGATTCAGTCTTCCCAGCCTGGTGCAGGGCTACAATTTTGTTTCTGGTGTCCTTTGACAGCTCTTTGGTCTTCCCCATAGTGGAGTTTGGAGTCAGACTGTTTGAGGGTGTGCACAGGTGTCTTTTTATACTGATAACAAGTTTAAACAGGTGCCATTACTACAGGTAATGTGTGGAGGAAAGAGGAGACTCTTAAAGAAGAAGTTACAGGTCTGTGAGAGCCAGAAATCTTGATTGTTTGTTTCTGACCAAATACTTATTTTCCACCATAATATGCAAATAAATTGTTAAAAAAACAGACAATGTGATTTTCTGGATTTTTTTTCTCAGTTTGTCTCCCATAGTTGAGGTCTACCTATGATGTAAATTACAGACGCCTCTCATCTTTTTAAGTGGTGGAACTTGCACTATTGCTGACTGACTAAATACTTTTTTGCCCCACTGTATCTGCAAAAAGGATGAATGGCAGACCATTTTGAAGTTTCGTGAGGACCAAATAGAAAAAGCCGAACATGTGGCCAAAGAGAAAGTACGACCAACGATTCTATTTATAATGAAGTCTTTTTGACATCGCCACACCATCAATAGGCTAGTTATCGCTCACACTCGGCACTAGGATTGCTACTTGTAGCACAGCCATTGCACTGTTGTAGTAGCGCTATCCCGGGACCATCCTCCAAACACCGCCTCCAATGATCTCACTCCTGGAAACCGCGCGCGCTAACCAAATGAGACAACAGACGCACTTCTGGGTCCGTCACATCCGGCCCGGACTTTTCTCCGGGACTCTATTTAACACGCGCCCGCTCATAGTGGGCCTCTCACCCTGCACCCGTTTAACAAGCGGTGGACACCGATTCACATCCCGGACTGATCCAGTTAATTTCTCCTTCGGACACCATCCTAGGTGCTTTAAGTCTACAGCGCCCCGCGTTATGTTGCGTTTTGACTCAGGAGGGTTTCTTTTTTGTGTTTGGTCCTCAGCTCCTAGCCCATTTTACTAGTCTGAGCGCCGTATTTAACCTCTAAGGTAACCTTTATTCAATAGTGGCACTTTATTGACTTCACCATCACCCTATAATGGCACCCCATACACTTTTCATTACAGCAACTCTAACCAGATTGATTCTGAATTATCACCAAGATCCATCCATAAACCCTATCAGTACGGTATGCCAGGTCTCATTTTCTTTTTCCTTTACTAAGATGGACTTTATATTCGGATATGGGAATATTCTGTGGCACCTACGCCAATGATGAGAATTTCTATTACACTGATATGACCTTTCCTCTAAATGTTGTACATACTTTTGTTAGATTATATCCTCATGTTTTTTTACCCCACCCCTTTTTTTCCTTTTGTTCTTTTCTTGTTTGCATATGATGGCATTTGTTTATACTCTTTTTCCATATTTGTAGTAACTGAAGAAGGTCGATTAGACCGAAATGTTTTATTGGTACTACACAATAAAATATCAAGTTACATACATTTAAATTGAGTGCCAGGTTCTTTTACATTCATGTCACACGGTGTGGGAACCTACCTGTGCACCCTTCCAGCTGTGCTTATTTATCCACGTAAATCGAGAAAGTGACTTCTGGTCACATAGAAACCGCTGAAGTGATTCAGCTATTCATAACTGCAATTATGTGGTCCAAGAGAAAAGTGGATCGGTGATAGAAATGCTAAAAAACTGTGACCGGTAAGTACTGCACACATAAGGTACCGTCACATTTAGCGACGTTGCAGTGATCTAGACAACGATGTTGATCGCTGCAGCATCTCTGTTTGGTCGCTGGAGAGCTGTCACACAGACAGCTCTCCAGCGACCAACGATCCCGAAGTCCCCGGGTAACCAGGGTAAACATTGGGTTTCTAAGCGCAGGGCCGCGCTTAGTAACCCAATGTTTACCCTGGTTACCAGTGTAAATGTAAAAAACAAACACTACATACTTAGATTACGGTGTCTGTCCCCAGGCGTTCTGCTTCCCTGCACTGTGTAAGTGCTGGCCGTATAAGCAGAGCGGTGACGTCACCGCTGTAATCTGCTTTACGGCTGGCCGGCGCTGACACAGGATGCAGGAGGAGTGCAGGGAAGCAGAACGCCGGGGGACGCCACAGACACCGGAATGTAAGTATGTAGTGTTTTTTGTTTTTTTTTTACATTTACACTGGTAACCAGGGTAAACATCAGGTTACTAAGCGCGGCCCTGCGCTTAGTAACCCGATGTTTACCCTGGTTACCAGTGAAGACATCGCTGAATCGGCGTCACACACGCCGATTCAGCGATGTCAGCGGGAGATCAGCGACGAAATAAAGTTCTGGACTTTCTGCTCCGACCAACGATGTCACAGCAGGATCCAGATCGCTGCTGCGTGTCAAACACAACGATATCGCTATCCAGGACGCTGCAATGTCACGGATCGCTATCGATATCGTTGTTAAATTGTTCAGAGTGATGGTACCTTTAGAACAGAAATTGTTGATATCGGAGGTGGTGAAGTAATTAAAAAAAATGCTGGATTGGTACTTTATCTTTGAACTTGTGAACTTCCAACTTTATCTCCAGGAACATTCAATGCCTTTTGTATATTTTTATATTTGTTTTCTTGTTTGTGCAAGACAATGATTCTTAAAGCGAACCTGTCACCAGGTTTGGCCGATATAAGATACGGCCACCTCCTTTCAGGGCTGATATACAGCATTCTATAATGCTGTAGATAAGCCCCCCATCCGACCTGAAAGATAAGAAAAACAAGTTGTATTATACTCACCTTAGGGGTGGGGTGGGGGTTCACTGTCCAATCCAATGGGTGTCGCAGGTCCGGGACCTGGACCTACGATGCCCATCAGACCAGACTGCCCCCTGTTTGAGTATAATATAACTTATTTTTCTTATCTTTCAGGTCGGATTGGGGGCTTATCTGCAGCATTATAGAATGCATAGTATACAGGTCCTTCTCAAAAAATTAGCATATAGTGTTAAATTTCATTATTTACCATAATGTAATGATTACAATTAAACTTTCATATATTATAGATTCATTATCCACCAACTGAAATTTGTCAGGTCTTTTATTGTTTTAATACTGATGATTTTGGCATACAACTCCTGATAACCCAAAAAACCTGTCTCAATAAATTAGCATATCAAGAAAAGGTTCTCTAAACGACCTATTACCCTAATCTTCTGAATCAACTAATTAACTCTAAACACATGCAAAAGATACCTGAGGCTTTTATAAACTCCCTGCCTGGTTCATTACTCAAAACCCCCATCATGGGTAAGACTAGCGACCTGACAGATGTCAAGAAGGCCATCATTGACACCCTCAAGCAAGAGGGTAAGACCCAGAAAGAAATTTCTCAACAAATAGGCTGTTACCAGAGTGCTGTATCAAGGCACCTCAATGGTAAGTCTGTTGGAAGGAAACAATGTGGCAGAAAACGCTGTACAACGAGAAGAGGAGACCGGACCCTGAGGAAGATTGTGGAGAAGGACCGATTCCAGACCTTGGGGAACCTGAGGAAGCAGTGGACTGAGTCTGGTGTGGAATCATCCAGAGCCACCGTGCACAGGCGTGTGCAGGAAATGGGCTACAGGTGCCGCATTCCCCAGGTAAAGCCACTTTTGAGCTACAGAGAAGCAGCACTGGACTGTTGCTAAGTGGTCCCAAGTACTTTTTTCTGATGAAAGCAAATTTTGCATGTCATTCGGAAATCAAGGTGCCAGAGTCTGGAGGAAGACTGGGGAGAAGGAAATGCCAAAATGCCTGAAGTCCAGTGTCAAGTACCCACAGTCAGTGATGGTGTGGGGTGCCATGTCAGCTGCTGGTGTTGGTCCACTGTGTTTCATCAAGGGCAGGGTCAATGCAGCTAGCTATCAGGAGATTTTGGAGCACTTCATGCTTCCATCGGCTGAAATGCTTTATGGAGATGAAGATTTCATTTTTCAGCACGACCTGGCACCTGCTCACAGTGCCAAAACCACTGGTAAATGGTTTACTGACCATGGTATTACTGTGCTCAATTGGCCTGCCAACTCTCCTGACCTGAACCCCATAGAGAATCTGTGGGATATTGTGAAGAGAAAGTTGAGAGACGCAAGACCCAACACTCTGGATGAGCTTAAGGCCGCTATTGAAGCATCCTGGGCCTCCATAACATCTCAGCAGTGTCACAGGCTGATTGCCTCCATGCCACGCCGCATTGAAGCAGTCATTTCTGCCAAAGGATTCCCGACCAAGTATTGAGTGCATAACTGAACATTATTATTTGTTGGTTTTTTTGTTTGTTATTAAAAAACACTTTTATTTGATTGGATGGGTGAAATATGCTAATTTATTGAGACAGGTTTTTTGGGTTATCAGGAGTTGTATGCCAAAATCATCAGTATTAAAACAATAAAAGACCTGACAAATTTCAGTTGGTGGATAATGAATCTATAATATATGAAAGTTTAATTGTAATCATTACATTATGGTAAATAATGAAATTTAACACTATATGCTAATTTTTTGAGAAGGACCTGTATTATATTGGCCAAACCTGGTAACAGGTTCCCTTTAACTTTTTGTTAATAATCCTAATTTGCAAGGAATGAATGAATAATTTTGATTACAACTGTATATAAAAAATTGCACTTTGGCCCTGTTACTTCCAAAGAGCAGATAACTGCTTAAAAACTTGCAATAATTTTTAGACTTTGTGCCACAATAGCTTTTTTAGTATACTGATTATGGCACAGAAGAGTTTGGGTAGTTTTTTTTAAGGCAATAAGGACTTTTTGGATTTAATCCCTTTTTCAGTAAAATAAAGGCAATTAGAAGCTTTGTTATATGAACCTACCTATAATAAAATACCCTTGTTATGCTTTCCTGATAGACAAAAGACATGCGTATATATAAATATATGTGCATTATAAAGAGAATCAATTACTGTTCAATCATTATATGCAAGCAGTTGATTAAATTTCCCGTATAAACATGAAATGATATTTCTTGTAACAGAAAACAAGTAGGAATAAATCGGCGCAAAACTTGTGTCTCCCTTTATTAGGTAGCCAGAACAGAAGTACAAGCCCGTGATTACAAGATGGGAACACCACTGGTAAATAAGAAAAGTCAAAGATTTCACCCCTGTGGCAGAATAAATAGCCCAAGATGGGCTCCCTGGTGGTAAGTAATAAGTGCAATGAGTGCACCCCAGTGGCAGGCTAAAAAGCCAAAGATGGGCACCCCGTTGGTAAATAAAAAGGTCAGAGAATGTACCCCGGTGGCAGAATAAAAAGCCCAAGATGACTGTCCTGCTGGAAGGCAAAAATTGCACCCAGGTACCAAGCTAAAACGCCCAGGAAGGGCAGCCCGGTGGTAAGCAAAAAGACCAAAAAATGTACCCCCGTAGCAAGCTAAAAAGCCCAAGATGGGTGCACCGGTGGAAGGCCAAACCGCACACCCAGGTGGCAGAATAAAATGCCTAAGATGGGTGTCCCGGTAGTAGGCAAAAGGACATAGAGTTCACACCGGTTGCAAGCTAAAGAGCCCAAGATGGGCGCACCAGTGGTGGGCCAGTGACTGCACCCCAGTGGCAGGCTAAAAAGCCCAAGATGGGTGCCCCGCTGGTGAATGAAAAGGTCAAAGAATGCACCCTGGTGGCAAGCTAAAAAGCCCAAGATGGGTGTCCCCGGTGGTAAGCAAAAGGGCCAGAGCATGTACCTCGTGGCAGGGAAAAAAAGCCCAAGATGGGTGCCCCGGTGGTAGGCAGAAAGTGCACCCCGTTACCAAGCTAAAATGCTCAGGAGGGGCAGCAAAAAGGTCTACCCCTTCGAAAAATGCACTCCAGTAGCAAGCTAAAATGCCCAAGATGGGTGCATCTGTGGTAGGCAAGAGACTAGACATCACACCCCGGTGGCAGAATAAAATGCCTAAGATGGGTGTCCCGGTAGTAGGCAAAAGAACGTAGAGTGCACCCCGGTTGCAATCTAGAAGGAACAAGATGGGCGCACTGGTGGTAGGCCAATGAGTGCACCCCAGTGGCAAACTAAAAATCCCAAGATGGGCGCCACACTGGTAAATAAAAAGGTCAAAGAATGCACCCCAGTGACAGAATAAAATGCCCAAGATAGGCTCCACCGGTAGTAGGCAATAAGGCCAATGAGTGCATCCCAGTGGCAGGATAAAAAGCCCAAGATGGGTGCCCCGCTGGTAAATAAAGAAGTCAAAGAATGCACCCCGGTGGCAGAATAAAAAGCCCAAGATGGGTGCCCCGGTGGTAGGTAGAAAGTGCACCCCGTTACCAAGCTAAAATGCTCAGGAGAAGCAGTGAAAAGGACGAAAAATGCTCCCCGGTAGCAAGCTAAAATGCCCAAGATGGGTTCACCGGTGGTAGGCGAGAGGCCAGACGGCACACCTCGGTGGCAGAATAAAAAGCCCAAGATGGGTGCCCCGGTGGTAGGTAGAAAGTGCACCCTGTTACCAAGCTAAAATGTTCAGGAGGGGCAGCAAAAAGGCCCAAAAATGTACCCCAATGGCAAGCAAAAGGGCCAGAGCGTGTACCCCGGTGACAGGGTAAAAAGCTCAAGAAGGATGCCCTACTGGTAGGCAATAAGGGCAATGAATGCACCCCAGTGGCAGGCTACAAAGCCCAAGATGTGGGTCACGCTGGTAAATAAAAAGGTTAGAGAATGCAACCTGGTGGCGGAATAAAAACACCTAGATGGGTGCCACGGTGGTAGGTAGAAATTGCACCCCGTTACCAAACTAAAATGCTCAGGAGGGGCAGCGAAAAGGCCCAAAAATGCACCCCTTAAGCTAAAATGCCCAAGATGGGCTCACCGGTGGTAGGCAAGAGGCCAGACAGCACACCCCGGTGGCAGAATAAAAAGCCCAAGATGGGTGCACCGGTGGTAGGCAGAAAGTGTACCCTGTTAACAAGATAAAATGTTCAGGAGGGGCAGCAAAAAGGCCAAAAAATGCAAAAGGGCCAGAGTGTGTACCCTGGTGACAGGGTAAAAAGCCCAAGATGGATGCGCTGGTGGTAGGCAATAAGGTCAATGAATGCACCCCAGTGGCATGCTACAAAGCTCAAGATGTGGGTCACGCTGGTAAATACAAAGGGCAGAAAATGCACCCTGGTGGCAGAATAAAAAGCCCAAGATGGGTGCCCCGGTGGTAGGTAGAAAGTGCACCCCGTTACCAAGCTAAAATGCTCAGGATGGGCAGGGAAAAGGCCGAAAAATGCACACCGGTAGCAGACTAAAATGCCCAAGATGGGTGCACCGGTGGTAGGCAAGAGGCCAGATGGCACACCCCGGTGGCAGAATAAAAAGCCCAAGATGGATGCCCAGGTGGTAGGCAGAAAGTGCACCCCGTTACCAAGCTAAAATGCTCAGGAGGGGCAGCGAAAAGGCTGAAAAAAATGCACCACGGTAGCAAGCTAAAATGCCCAAGATGGGTGTTCCGGTAGTAAGCAAAAGGGCCAAATCGTGTACCCCGGTTACAGGGTTAAAAGCCCAAGATGGATGCCCTGGTGGTAGGCAATAAGGCCAATGGATGCACCCCAGTGGCAGGCTACAAAGCAAAAGATGTGGGCCATGCTGGTAAATAAAGAGGTCAGAGAATGCACTCTGGTGGCAGAATAAAAAGCCCAAGATGGGTGCCCCAGTGGTAGGCAAACAGGCCAGAGAGCACCCCGGTGTCAGGCTGAAATGCCCAAGATGGGCGCCTCCGGTGGTAAGCAAAAGGGCCAAGTATTGGGCCCTTCTGGTGGGCCAACGGAAAATTGTGTACACCGGTGGCACACCAATGGGAAAGGGTGTGCTCCGTTGGCGTGCCAACGGGAAATGGTGTGCTCCGCTGGCATGCCAACGGAAAAGGGTGTATATTAAATGGAGGGCTGTGTGTGATATCCATATATTAAATGGATGGCTGGCTATGTGGGGCCCCCATATATTAAATGGAGGGCTATGTGTGATATCCATATATTAAATGGATGGCTGGCTATGTGGGGCCCCCATGTATTAAATTGAGGGCTATGTGGAGGCCCGCATATATTAAATGAAGGGCTATATGGAGACTCAATATATTAAAATTAGGGCTATGTGGGGGCTCCCGTATATTAAATGAATGTCTATATGGGGCCCATATATTAAATGGAGGGCTATGTCAGGCCCCTGTATATTAAATGGAGGGCTATGTGGGCTCCCATATATTAAATGGAGGGCTTTTGTGGGGCCCATTATATTGAAATGGGGCTTTCTGGGGCCCCCATATATGAAATAAAGGGCTATGTGGGGCCCACATGTATTGGAAAAAAGATCCATTATATTGAAATAGGACGATGTGAAGCCCCCATATATTAAATGGGGGGGCTACGTGGGGGCCCCATATATTAAACGGAAGCTATGTGGGGTGCATTATAATAAAAGTACTATATGGGACCACTTTTATCAAATGGAGTGCTATGCTGGGCCCATTATATTAAATGGAGGGCTATGTGGGGTCAATTATGTTAAATGGAGGGCTCTGGGCTCCACGGTGGTAAATGAAAAGGTCAAAGAATGCACCCCGGTGTCAGGCTGAAATGCCCAAGATGGGCGCCTCCGGTGTTAAACAAAAAGGCCAAATATTGGGCCCTTCTGGAGGGCCAACGGGAAATGTTGTGCTCCGGTAGCACGCCAACCGGAAAGGGTGTGTTCCGGCGGCACGCCAACGGAAAAAGGTGCGCTCCGGTGCCACGCCAACGGGAAAAGGTTATGCTCCGGCGGCACGCCAACAGGAAAAGGGTGTGCTCCGGTGGCACGCCAACGGGAAAAGGGTGTGCTCCGGTAGCACACCAACGGAAAAGGGTGTGCTCCGGTGGCACGTCAACGGGAAAAGAGTGTGCTGCGGTGGCATGCCAACGGAAAAAATGTATGCTCCGGTGGCACGCCAACGGGAAAAGGGTGTGCTCCAGTGACACGCCAGCAGGAAAAGGGTGTGCTCCGGTGGCACGCCAATGGGAAAAGAATGTGCTTTGGTGGCACACCAATGGGAAAAGGGAGTGCTCTGGTGGCACGGATAAGGGAAGGCCAAGTGCAGCACTTTTAATTATATGGAAAACTCATGGTACTCATATTAACCCCTTGCTGACATGCGCAGTATATATACGTCGCTGTGTTCCCGCAAACGGCTATGTGGTGACCCCATATATTAAATGGAGAACTATGTGGGGGGCCCCCATATATTAAATAGCGCTATGTGGGCCCCGATATATTAAATGTAGGGCTAGGTGGGCCCCATATATTGAATGGCGATCTAGATGGGGCGCAATGTAATGAAGTGCTATGTGAGGCCTCCATATATTAATTGGAGGGCTTTGTAGGACCCTCATAGATTAAATGGAGGGATATATCGGCCCCATATATTAAATTGAGGGCTATGTGGGGCCCCCATATATTAAATGGAGGGCTATGTGGGGCTTCCATTTATTAAATGGATGGCTATGTAGGCCCCCCATATATTAAATGGATGGCTATGTAGGCCCCCCATATATTAAATGGAGGGCTATGTGGGATATCCATATATTAAATGGAGGATGATGTGGGGCCCTCATATTAAATGGAGGCTGTGGAGTTCCATATATTAAATGGATGGCTATGTGGGGCCCCCATGTATTAAATTGAGGGCTATGTGGAGGCCCGCAGATATTAAATGGAGGGCTATATGGAGGCCCCCATATATTAAATTGAGGGCTATATGGAGGCCCCCATATATTAAATGGAGGGCTATGTGGTGGCTCCCGTATATTAAATGGATGTCTAAATGGGGCCCCATATATTAAATGGAGGGCTATGTCAGGCCCCTGTATATTAAATGGAGGGCTATGTGGGGATCCTATGTATTAAATGGAGGGCTTTCTGTGGGGCCCATTATATTGAAATAGGGCTTTTTGGGGTCCCCATATTAAATGCAGGGCTATGTGGGACCCCCATATATGAAATGGAGGGCTATGTGGGGCCCACATATATTGATTGAAAGACCCATTATACAGTGGGGCAAAAAAGTATTTAGTCAGTCAGCAATAGTGCAAGTTCCACCACTTAAAAAGATGAGAGGCGTCATCATAGGTAGACCTCAACTATGGGAGACAAACTGAGAAAAAAAAATCCAGAAAATCACATTGTCTGTTTTTTTAACATTTTATTTGCATATTATGGTGGAAAATAAGTATTTGGTCAGAAACAAACAATCAAGATTTCTGGCTCTCATAGACCTGTAACTTCTTCTTTAAGAGTCTCATCTTTCCTCCACTCATTACCTGTAGTAATGGCACCTGTTTAAACTTGTTATCAGTTTAAAAAAACACCTGTGCACACCCTCAAACAGTCTGACTCCAAACTCCACTATGGTGAAGACCAAAGAGCTGTCAAAGGACACCAGAAACAAAATTGTAGCCCTGCACCAGGCTGGGAAGACTGAATCTGCAATAGCCAACCAGCTTGGAGTGAAGAAATCAACAGTGGGAGCAATAATTAGAAAATGGAAGACAAACAAGACCACTGATAATCTCCCTCGATCTGGGGCTCCATGCAAAATCCCACCCCGTGGGGTCAGAATGATCACAAGAACGGTGAGCAAAAATCCCAGAACCACGCGGGGGGACCTAGTGAATGAACTGCAGAGAGCTGGGACCAATGTAACAAGGTCTACCATAAGTAACACACTACGCCACCATGGACTCAGATCCTGCAGTGCCAGACGTGTCCCACTGCTTAAGCCAGTACATGTCCGGGCCCGTCTGAAGTTTGCTAGAGAGCATTTGGATGATCCAGAGGAGTTTTGGGAGAATGTCCTATGGTCTGATGAAACCAAACTGGAACTGTTTGGTAGAAACACAACTTGTCGTGTTTGGAGGAAATAGAATACTGAGTTGCATCCATCAAACACCATACCTACTGTAAAGCATGATGGTGGAAACATCATGCTTTGGGGCTGTTTCTCTGCAAAGGGGCCAGGACGACTGATCCGGGTACATGAAAGAATGAATGGGGCCATGTATCGTGAGATCTTGAGTGCAAACCTCCTTCCATCTGCAAGGGCATTGAAGATGAAATGTGGCTGGGTCTTTCAACATGACAATGATCCAAAGCACACCGCCAGGGCAACGAAGGAGTGGTTTCGTAAGAAGCATTTCAAGGTCCTGGAGTGGCCTAGCCAGTCTCCAGATCTCAACCCTATAGAAAACCTTTGGAGGGAGTTGAAAGTCCGTGTTGCCAAGCGAAAAGCCAAAAACATCACTGCTCTAGAGGAGATCTGCATGGAGGAATGGGCCAAAATACCAACAACAGTGTGTGGCAACCTTGTGAAGACTTACAGAAAACGTTTGACCTCTGTCATTGCCAACAAAGGATATATTACAAAGTATTGAGATGAAATTTTGTTTCTGACCAAATACTTATTTTCCACCATAATATGCAAATAAAATGTTAAAAAAACAGACAATGTGATTTTCTGGATTTTTTTTTCTCAGTTTGTCTCACATAGTTGAGGTCTACCTATGATGTAAATTACAGACGCCTCTCATCTTTTTAAGTGGTGGAACTTGCACTATTGCTGACTGACTAAATACTTTTTTGCCCCACTGTATCTGCAAAAAGGATGAATGGCAGACCATTTTGAAGTTTCGTGAGGACCAAATAGAAAAAGCCGAACATGTGGCCAAAGAGAAAGTACGACCAACGATTCTATTTATAATGAAGTCTTTTTGACATCGCCACACCATCAATAGGCTAGTTATCGCTCACACTCGGCACTAGGATTGCTACTTGTAGCACAGCCATTGCACTGTTGTAGTAGCGCTATCCCGGGACCATCCTCCAAACACCGCCTCCAATGATCTCACTCCTGGAAACCGCGCGCGCTAACCAAATGAGACAACAGACGCACTTCTGGGTCCGTCACATCCGGCCCGGACTTTTCTCCGGGACTCTATTTAACACGCGCCCGCTCATAGTGGGCCTCTCACCCTGCACCCGTTTAACAAGCGGTGGACACCGATTCACATCCCGGACTGATCCAGTTAATTTCTCCTTCGGACACCATCCTAGGTGCTTTAAGTCTACAGCGCCCCGCGTTATGTTGCGTTTTGACTCAGGAGGGTTTCTTTTTTGTGTTTGGTCCTCAGCTCCTAGCCCATTTTACTAGTCTGAGCGCCGTATTTAACCTCTAAGGTAACCTTTATTCAATAGTGGCACTTTATTGACTTCACCATCACCCTATAATGGCACCCCATACACTTTTCATTACAGCAACTCTAACCAGATTGATTCTGAATTATCACCAAGATCCATCCATAAACCCTATCAGTACGGTATGCCAGGTCTCATTTTCTTTTTCCTTTACTAAGATGGACTTTATATTCGGATATGGGAATATTCTGTGGCACCTACGCCAATGATGAGAATTTCTATTACACTGATATGACCTTTCCTCTAAATGTTGTACATACTTTTGTTAGATTATATCCTCATGTTTTTTTACCCCACCCCTTTTTTTCCTTTTGTTCTTTTCTTGTTTGCATATGATGGCATTTGTTTATACTCTTTTTCCATATTTGTAGTAACTGAAGAAGGTCGATTAGACCGAAATGTTTTATTGGTACTACACAATAAAATATCAAGTTACATACATTTAAATTGAGTGCCAGGTTCTTTTACATTCATGTCACACGGTGTGGGAACCTACCTGTGCACCCTTCCAGCTGTGCTTATTTATCCACGTAAATCGAGAAAGTGACTTCTGGTCACATAGAAACCGCTGAAGTGATTCAGCTATTCATAACTGCAATTATGTGGTCCAAGAGAAAAGTGGATCGGTGATAGAAATGCTAAAAAACTGTGACCGGTAAGTACTGCACACATAAGGTACCGTCACATTTAGCGACGTTGCAGTGATCTAGACAACGATGTTGATCGCTGCAGCATCTCTGTTTGGTCGCTGGAGAGCTGTCACACAGACAGCTCTCCAGCGACCAACGATCCCGAAGTCCCCGGGTAACCAGGGTAAACATTGGGTTTCTAAGCGCAGGGCCGCGCTTAGTAACCCAATGTTTACCCTGGTTACCAGTGTAAATGTAAAAAACAAACACTACATACTTAGATTACGGTGTCTGTCCCCAGGCGTTCTGCTTCCCTGCACTGTGTAAGTGCTGGCCGTATAAGCAGAGCGGTGACGTCACCGCTGTAATCTGCTTTACGGCTGGCCGGCGCTGACACAGGATGCAGGAGGAGTGCAGGGAAGCAGAACGCCGGGGGACGCCACAGACACCGGAATGTAAGTATGTAGTGTTTTTTTTTTTTTTTTTTACATTTACACTGGTAACCAGGGTAAACATCAGGTTACTAAGCGCGGCCCTGCGCTTAGTAACCCGATGTTTACCCTGGTTACCAGTGAAGACATCGCTGAATCGGCGTCACACACGCCGATTCAGCGATGTCAGCGGGAGATCAGCGACGAAATAAAGTTCTGGACTTTCTGCTCCGACCAACGATGTCACAGCAGGATCCAGATCGCTGCTGCGTGTCAAACACAACGATATCGCTATCCAGGACGCTGCAATGTCACGGATCGCTATCGATATCGTTGTTAAATTGTTCAGAGTGATGGTACCTTTAGAACAGAAATTGTTGATATCGGAGGTGGTGAAGTAATTAAAAAAAATGCTGGATTGGTACTTTATCTTTGAACTTGTGAACTTCCAACTTTATCTCCAGGAACATTCAATGCCTTTTGTATATTTTTATATTTGTTTTCTTGTTTGTGCAAGACAATGATTCTTAAAGCGAACCTGTCACCAGGTTTGGCCGATATAAGATACGGCCACCTCCTTTCAGGGCTGATATACAGCATTCTATAATGCTGTAGATAAGCCCCCCATCCGACCTGAAAGATAAGAAAAACAAGTTGTATTATACTCACCTTAGGGGTGGGGTGGGGGTTCACTGTCCAATCCAATGGGTGTCGCAGGTCCGGGACCTGGACCTACGATGCCCATCAGACCAGACTGCCCCCTGTTTGAGTATAATATAACTTATTTTTCTTATCTTTCAGGTCGGATTGGGGGCTTATCTGCAGCATTATAGAATGCATAGTATATTATATTGGCCAAACCTGGTAACAGGTTCCCTTTAACTTTTTGTTAATAATCCTAATTTGCAAGGAATGAATGAATAATTTTGATTACAACTGTATATAAAAAATTGCACTTTGGCCCTGTTACTTCCAAAGAGCAGATAACTGCTTAAAAACTTGCAATAATTTTTAGACTTTGTGCCACAATAGCTTTTTTAGTATACTGATTATGGCACAGAAGAGTTTGGGTAGTTTTTTTTAAGGCAATAAGGACTTTTTGGATTTAATCCCTTTTTCAGTAAAATAAAGGCAATTAGAAGCTTTGTTATATGAACCTACCTATAATAAAATACCCTTGTTATGCTTTCCTGATAGACAAAAGACATGCGTATATATAAATATATGTGCATTATAAAGAGAATCAATTACTGTTCAATCATTATATGCAAGCAGTTGATTAAATTTCCCGTATAAACATGAAATGATATTTCTTGTAACAGAAAACAAGTAGGAATAAATCGGCGCAAAACTTGTGTCTCCCTTTATTAGGTAGCCAGAACAGAAGTACAAGCCCGTGATTACAAGATGGGAACACCACTGGTAAATAAGAAAAGTCAAAGATTTCACCCCTGTGGCAGAATAAATAGCCCAAGATGGGCTCCCTGGTGGTAAGTAATAAGTGCAATGAGTGCACCCCAGTGGCAGGCTAAAAAGCCAAAGATGGGCACCCCGTTGGTAAATAAAAAGGTCAGAGAATGTACCCCGGTGGCAGAATAAAAAGCCCAAGATGACTGTCCTGCTGGAAGGCAAAAATTGCACCCAGGTACCAAGCTAAAACGCCCAGGAAGGGCAGCCCGGTGGTAAGCAAAAAGACCAAAAAATGTACCCCCGTAGCAAGCTAAAAAGCCCAAGATGGGTGCACCGGTGGAAGGCCAAACCGCACACCCAGGTGGCAGAATAAAATGCCTAAGATGGGTGTCCCGGTAGTAGGCAAAAGGACATAGAGTTCACACCGGTTGCAAGCTAAAGAGCCCAAGATGGGCGCACCAGTGGTGGGCCAGTGACTGCACCCCAGTGGCAGGCTAAAAAGCCCAAGATGGGTGCCCCGCTGGTGAATGAAAAGGTCAAAGAATGCACCCTGGTGGCAAGCTAAAAAGCCCAAGATGGGTGTCCCCGGTGGTAAGCAAAAGGGCCAGAGCATGTACCTCGTGGCAGGGAAAAAAAGCCCAAGATGGGTGCCCCGGTGGTAGGCAGAAAGTGCACCCCGTTACCAAGCTAAAATGCTCAGGAGGGGCAGCAAAAAGGTCTACCCCTTCGAAAAATGCACTCCAGTAGCAAGCTAAAATGCCCAAGATGGGTGCATCTGTGGTAGGCAAGAGACTAGACATCACACCCCGGTGGCAGAATAAAATGCCTAAGATGGGTGTCCCGGTAGTAGGCAAAAGAACGTAGAGTGCACCCCGGTTGCAATCTAGAAGGAACAAGATGGGCGCACTGGTGGTAGGCCAATGAGTGCACCCCAGTGGCAAACTAAAAATCCCAAGATGGGCGCCACACTGGTAAATAAAAAGGTCAAAGAATGCACCCCAGTGACAGAATAAAATGCCCAAGATAGGCTCCACCGGTAGTAGGCAATAAGGCCAATGAGTGCATCCCAGTGGCAGGATAAAAAGCCCAAGATGGGTGCCCCGCTGGTAAATAAAGAAGTCAAAGAATGCACCCCGGTGGCAGAATAAAAAGCCCAAGATGGGTGCCCCGGTGGTAGGTAGAAAGTGCACCCCGTTACCAAGCTAAAATGCTCAGGAGAAGCAGTGAAAAGGACGAAAAATGCTCCCCGGTAGCAAGCTAAAATGCCCAAGATGGGTTCACCGGTGGTAGGCGAGAGGCCAGACGGCACACCTCGGTGGCAGAATAAAAAGCCCAAGATGGGTGCCCCGGTGGTAGGTAGAAAGTGCACCCTGTTACCAAGCTAAAATGTTCAGGAGGGGCAGCAAAAAGGCCCAAAAATGTACCCCAATGGCAAGCAAAAGGGCCAGAGCGTGTACCCCGGTGACAGGGTAAAAAGCTCAAGAAGGATGCCCTACTGGTAGGCAATAAGGGCAATGAATGCACCCCAGTGGCAGGCTACAAAGCCCAAGATGTGGGTCACGCTGGTAAATAAAAAGGTTAGAGAATGCAACCTGGTGGCGGAATAAAAACACCTAGATGGGTGCCACGGTGGTAGGTAGAAATTGCACCCCGTTACCAAACTAAAATGCTCAGGAGGGGCAGCGAAAAGGCCCAAAAATGCACCCCTTAAGCTAAAATGCCCAAGATGGGCTCACCGGTGGTAGGCAAGAGGCCAGACAGCACACCCCGGTGGCAGAATAAAAAGCCCAAGATGGGTGCACCGGTGGTAGGCAGAAAGTGTACCCTGTTAACAAGATAAAATGTTCAGGAGGGGCAGCAAAAAGGCCAAAAAATGCAAAAGGGCCAGAGTGTGTACCCTGGTGACAGGGTAAAAAGCCCAAGATGGATGCGCTGGTGGTAGGCAATAAGGTCAATGAATGCACCCCAGTGGCATGCTACAAAGCTCAAGATGTGGGTCACGCTGGTAAATACAAAGGGCAGAAAATGCACCCTGGTGGCAGAATAAAAAGCCCAAGATGGGTGCCCCGGTGGTAGGTAGAAAGTGCACCCCGTTACCAAGCTAAAATGCTCAGGATGGGCAGGGAAAAGGCCGAAAAATGCACACCGGTAGCAGACTAAAATGCCCAAGATGGGTGCACCGGTGGTAGGCAAGAGGCCAGATGGCACACCCCGGTGGCAGAATAAAAAGCCCAAGATGGATGCCCAGGTGGTAGGCAGAAAGTGCACCCCGTTACCAAGCTAAAATGCTCAGGAGGGGCAGCGAAAAGGCTGAAAAAAATGCACCACGGTAGCAAGCTAAAATGCCCAAGATGGGTGTTCCGGTAGTAAGCAAAAGGGCCAGATCGTGTACCCCGGTTACAGGGTTAAAAGCCCAAGATGGATGCCCTGGTGGTAGGCAATAAGGCCAATGGATGCACCCCAGTGGCAGGCTACAAAGCAAAAGATGTGGGCCATGCTGGTAAATAAAGAGGTCAGAGAATGCACTCTGGTGGCAGAATAAAAAGCCCAAGATGGGTGCCCCAGTGGTAGGCAAACAGGCCAGAGAGCACCCCGGTGTCAGGCTGAAATGCCCAAGATGGGCGCCTCCGGTGGTAAGCAAAAGGGCCAAGTATTGGGCCCTTCTGGTGGGCCAACGGAAAATTGTGTACACCGGTGGCACACCAATGGGAAAGGGTGTGCTCCGTTGGCGTGCCAACGGGAAATGGTGTGCTCCGCTGGCATGCCAACGGAAAAGGGTGTATATTAAATGGAGGGCTGTGTGTGATATCCATATATTAAATGGATGGCTGGCTATGTGGGGCCCCCATATATTAAATGGAGGGCTATGTGTGATATCCATATATTAAATGGATGGCTGGCTATGTGGGGCCTCCATGTATTAAATTGAGGGCTATGTGGAGGCCCGCATATATTAAATGAAGGGCTATATGGAGACTCAATATATTAAAATTAGGGCTATGTGGGGGCTCCCGTATATTAAATGAATGTCTATATGGGGCCCATATATTAAATGGAGGGCTATGTCAGGCCCCTGTATATTAAATGGAGGGCTATGTGGGCTCCCATATATTAAATGGAGGGCTTTTGTGGGGCCCATTATATTGAAATGGGGCTTTCTGGGGCCCCCATATATGAAATAAAGGGCTATGTGGGGCCCACATGTATTGGAAAAAAGATCCATTATATTGAAATAGGACGATGTGAAGCCCCCATATATTAAATGGGGGGGCTACGTGGGGGCCCCATATATTAAACGGAAGCTATGTGGGGTGCATTATAATAAAAGTACTATATGGGACCACTTTTATCAAATGGAGTGCTATGCTGGGCCCATTATATTAAATGGAGGGCTATGTGGGGTCAATTATGTTAAATGGAGGGCTCTGGGCTCCACGGTGGTAAATGAAAAGGTCAAAGAATGCACCCCGGTGTCAGGCTGAAATGCCCAAGATGGGCGCCTCCGGTGTTAAACAAAAAGGCCAAATATTGGGCCCTTCTGGAGGGCCAACGGGAAATGTTGTGCTCCGGTAGCACGCCAACCGGAAAGGGTGTGTTCCGGCGGCACGCCAACGGAAAAAGGTGCGCTCCGGTGCCACGCCAACGGGAAAAGGTTATGCTCCGGCGGCACGCCAACAGGAAAAGGGTGTGCTCCGGTGGCACGCCAACGGGAAAAGGGTGTGCTCCGGTAGCACACCAACGGAAAAGGGTGTGCTCCGGTGGCACGTCAACGGGAAAAGAGTGTGCTGCGGTGGCATGCCAACGGAAAAAATGTATGCTCCGGTGGCACGCCAACGGGAAAAGGGTGTGCTCCAGTGACACGCCAGCAGGAAAAGGGTGTGCTCCGGTGGCACGCCAATGGGAAAAGAATGTGCTTTGGTGGCACACCAATGGGAAAAGGGAGTGCTCTGGTGGCACGGATAAGGGAAGGCCAAGTGCAGCACTTTTAATTATATGGAAAACTCATGGTACTCATATTAACCCCTTGCTGACATGCGCAGTATATATACGTCGCTGTGTTCCCGCAAACGGCTATGTGGTGACCCCATATATTAAATGGAGAACTATGTGGGGGGCCCCCATATATTAAATAGCGCTATGTGGGCCCCGATATATTAAATGTAGGGCTAGGTGGGCCCCATATATTGAATGGCGATCTAGATGGGGCGCAATGTAATGAAGTGCTATGTGAGGCCTCCATATATTAATTGGAGGGCTTTGTAGGACCCTCATAGATTAAATGGAGGGATATATCGGCCCCATATATTAAATTGAGGGCTATGTGGGGCCCCCATATATTAAATGGAGGGCTATGTGGGGCTTCCATTTATTAAATGGATGGCTATGTAGGCCCCCCATATATTAAATGGATGGCTATGTAGGCCCCCCATATATTAAATGGAGGGCTATGTGGGATATCCATATATTAAATGGAGGATGATGTGGGGCCCTCATATTAAATGGAGGCTGTGGAGTTCCATATATTAAATGGATGGCTATGTGGGGCCCCCATGTATTAAATTGAGGGCTATGTGGAGGCCCGCAGATATTAAATGGAGGGCTATATGGAGGCCCCCATATATTAAATTGAGGGCTATATGGAGGCCCCCATATATTAAATGGAGGGCTATGTGGTGGCTCCCGTATATTAAATGGATGTCTAAATGGGGCCCCATATATTAAATGGAGGGCTATGTCAGGCCCCTGTATATTAAATGGAGGGCTATGTGGGGATCCTATGTATTAAATGGAGGGCTTTCTGTGGGGCCCATTATATTGAAATAGGGCTTTTTGGGGTCCCCATATTAAATGCAGGGCTATGTGGGACCCCCATATATGAAATGGAGGGCTATGTGGGGCCCACATATATTGATTGAAAGACCCATTATACAGTGGGGCAAAAAAGTATTTAGTCAGTCAGCAATAGTGCAAGTTCCACCACTTAAAAAGATGAGAGGCGTCATCATAGGTAGACCTCAACTATGGGAGACAAACTGAGAAAAAAAAATCCAGAAAATCACATTGTCTGTTTTTTTAACATTTTATTTGCATATTATGGTGGAAAATAAGTATTTGGTCAGAAACAAACAATCAAGATTTCTGGCTCTCATAGACCTGTAACTTCTTCTTTAAGAGTCTCATCTTTCCTCCACTCATTACCTGTAGTAATGGCACCTGTTTAAACTTGTTATCAGTTTAAAAAAACACCTGTGCACACCCTCAAACAGTCTGACTCCAAACTCCACTATGGTGAAGACCAAAGAGCTGTCAAAGGACACCAGAAACAAAATTGTAGCCCTGCACCAGGCTGGGAAGACTGAATCTGCAATAGCCAACCAGCTTGGAGTGAAGAAATCAACAGTGGGAGCAATAATTAGAAAATGGAAGACAAACAAGACCACTGATAATCTCCCTCGATCTGGGGCTCCATGCAAAATCCCACCCCGTGGGGTCAGAATGATCACAAGAACGGTGAGCAAAAATCCCAGAACCACGCGGGGGGACCTAGTGAATGAACTGCAGAGAGCTGGGACCAATGTAACAAGGTCTACCATAAGTAACACACTACGCCACCATGGACTCAGATCCTGCAGTGCCAGACGTGTCCCACTGCTTAAGCCAGTACATGTCCGGGCCCGTCTGAAGTTTGCTAGAGAGCATTTGGATGATCCAGAGGAGTTTTGGGAGAATGTCCTATGGTCTGATGAAACCAAACTGGAACTGTTTGGTAGAAACACAACTTGTCGTGTTTGGAGGAAATAGAATACTGAGTTGCATCCATCAAACACCATACCTACTGTAAAGCATGATGGTGGAAACATCATGCTTTGGGGCTGTTTCTCTGCAAAGGGGCCAGGACGACTGATCCGGGTACATGAAAGAATGAATGGGGCCATGTATCGTGAGATCTTGAGTGCAAACCTCCTTCCATCTGCAAGGGCATTGAAGATGAAATGTGGCTGGGTCTTTCAACATGACAATGATCCAAAGCACACCGCCAGGGCAACGAAGGAGTGGTTTCGTAAGAAGCATTTCAAGGTCCTGGAGTGGCCTAGCCAGTCTCCAGATCTCAACCCTATAGAAAACCTTTGGAGGGAGTTGAAAGTCCGTGTTGCCAAGCGAAAAGCCAAAAACATCACTGCTCTAGAGGAGATCTGCATGGAGGAATGGGCCAAAATACCAACAACAGTGTGTGGCAACCTTGTGAAGACTTACAGAAAACGTTTGACCTCTGTCATTGCCAACAAAGGATATATTACAAAGTATTGAGATGAAATTTTGTTTCTGACCAAATACTTATTTTCCACCATAATATGCAAATAAAATGTTAAAAAAACAGACAATGTGATTTTCTGGATTTTTTTTTCTCAGTTTGTCTCACATAGTTGAGGTCTACCTATGATGTAAATTACAGACGCCTCTCATCTTTTTAAGTGGTGGAACTTGCACTATTGCTGACTGACTAAATACTTTTTTGCCCCACTGTATTGAAATAGGACGATGTGAAGCCCCCATATATTAAATGGGGCTATGTGGGGACCCCATTTATTAAATTGGGAGGCTATGTGGGGCACCATATATTAAATGGAGAGGCTATGGTGGGCCCCTATATATTAAATGCATGGCTATGTGGGGACCCCATTTATTGAATTGAGGGGCTATGTAAGGCCTCCATATATGAAATGGAGGGCTATGTGGGGACCCCTTATAATAAATGGAAGGCTATATGGGGGCCCCATATATTAAATGGAAGGCTATGTGGGGTGCCTTATAATAAAAGTACTATATGGGACCCCTTATATCAAATGGAGAGCTATGCGGGGCCCATTATATTAACCGCTTAATCCCATATGATGTACTATCCCGTCAAGGTGCCCTGGGACTTAATTCCCAGTCACGGGATAGTATGTCATATGCGATCGGCTGCGCTCACGGGGGGAGCACGGCCGATCGTGGCCGGGTGTCAGCTGCCTATCGCAGCTGACATCCGGCACTATGTGCCAGGAGCGGTCACGGACCGCCCCCGGCACATTAACCCCTGGCACACCGCGATCAAACATGATCGCGATGTGTCGGCAGTATAGGGAAGCATCCCGCAGGGATCACGTTGCTCCGAGGGTCTCCTTATCTCCCTCCCTGCAGCAGGCCCGGATCCAAGATGGCTGCGGCATCTGGGTCCTGCAAGGAGGGAGGTGGCTTACCAAGTGCCTGCTCAGAGCAGGCGCTTGGTAAGCCTGCAGCCCTGTATCTCAGATCGTTGATCTGACAGAGTGCTGTGCAAACTGTCAGATCAGCGATCTGTGATGTCCCCCCCCTTGGGGCAAAGTCAAAAAGTTAAAAAAAAAATTACCACATGTATTAAAAAAAAAAAACCTAAATAAAAATATAAAATATTATTCCCATAAATACATTTCTTTAACCCCTTCATGACCCAGGCTATTTTGACCTTAAAGACCTTGGCGTTTTTTGCAATTCTGACCAGTGTCCCTTTATGAGGTAATAACTCAGGAACGCTTCAACGGATCCTAGCGGTTCTGAGATTGTTTTTTCGTGACATATTGGGCTTCATGTTAGTGGTAAATTTAGGTCAATAAATTCTGCGTTTATTTGTGATAAAAACGGAAATTTGGTGAAAATTTTGAAAATTTCGCAATTTTCACATTTTGAATTTTTATTCTGTTAAACCAGAGAGATATGTGACACAAAATAGTTAATAAATAACATTTCCCACATGTTTACTTTACATCAGCACAATTTTGGAAACAAAATTTTTTTTTGTTAGGAAGTTATAAGGGTTAAAATTTGACCAGCGATTTCTCATTTTTACAACGAAATTTACAAAACCATTTTTTTAGGGACCACCTCACATTTGAAGTCAGTTTGAGGGGTCTATATGGCTGAAAATACCCAAAAGTGACACCATTCTAAAAACTGCACCCCTCAAGGTACTCAAAACCACATTCAAGAAGTTTATTAACCCTTCAGGTGCTTCACAGCAGCAGAAGCAACATGGAAGGAAAAAATGGACATTTAACTTTTTAGTCACAAAAATTATCTTTTAGCAACAATTTTTTTATTTTCCCAATGGTAAAAGGAGAAACTGAACCACAAACGTTGTTGTCCAATTTGTCCTGAGTACGCTGATACCTCATATGTGGGGGTAAACCACTGTTTGGGCACACGGCAGTGCTTGGAAGGGAAGGAGCGCCATTTGACTTTTTGAATCAAAAATTGGCTCCACTCTTTAGCGGACACCATGTCACGTTTGGAGAGCCCCCGTGTGCCTAAAAATTGGAGCTCCCCAACAAGTGACCCCATTTTGGAAACAAGACGCCCCAAGGAGCTTATCTAGATGCATAGTGAGCACTTTGGACCCCCAGGTGCTTCACAAATTGATCCGTAAAAATGAAAAAGTACTTTTTTTTCACAAAAAAATTCTTTTAGCCTCAATTTTTTCATTTTCACATGGGCAACAGGATAAAATGGATCCTAAAATGTGTTGGGAAATTTCTCCTGAGTACACCAATACCTCACATGTGGGGGTAAACCACTGTTTGGGCACATGGTAAGGCTCGGAAGGGAAGGAGCGCCATTTGACTTTTTGAATGAAAAATTATTTCCATCGTTAGCGGTCACCATGTCGCGTTTGGATAGCTCCTGTGTGCCTAAACCTTGGCGCTCCCCCACAAGTGACCCCATTTTGGAAACTAGACCCCTCAAGGAACTTATTTAGATGCCTAGTGAGCACTTTAATCCCTCAGGTGCTTCACAAATTGATTTGTAAAAATGAAAAAGTACTTTTTTTTCACAAAAAAATTATTTTCGCCTCAATTTTTTCAGTTTCACATGGGCAGTAGGATAAAATAGATCATAAAATTTGTTGGGCAATTTCTCCCGAGTACGCCGATACCTCATATGTGGGGGTAAACCACTGTTTGGGCACTCGGCAGGGCTCGGAAGGGAAGGCGCGCCATTTGACTTTTTGAATGGAAAATTAGCTCCAATTGTTAGCGGACACCATGTCGCGTTTGGAGAGCCCCTGTGTGCCTAAACATTGGAGCTCCCCCACAAGTGACCCCATTTTGAAACTAGACCCCCCAAGGAACTTATCTAAATTCATATTGAGCACTTTAAACCCCCAGGTGCTTCACAGAAGTTTATAACGCAGAGCCATGAAAATAAAAAATAATTTTTCTTTCCTCAAAAATGATTTTTTTAGCCTGGAATTTCCTATTTTGCCAAGGATAATAGGAGAAATTGGACCCCAAATCTTGTTGTCCAGTTTGTCCTGAGTAGGCTGATACCCCATATGTGGGGGTAAACCACTGTTTGGGCGCACGGCAGGGCTCGGAAGGGATGGCACGCCATTTGGCTTTTTAAATGGAACATTAGCTCCAATCATTAGCGGACACCATGTCACGTTTGGAGAGCCCCTGTGTGCCTAAACATTGGAGATCCCCCAGAAATGACCCCATTTTGGAAACTAGACCCCCAAAGGAACTAATCTAGATGTGTGGTGAGGACTTTGAACCCCCAAGTGCTTCACAGAAGTTTATAACGCAGAGCCATGAAAATAAAAAAAAAATTATTTTCTCAAAAATGATCTTTTAGCCTGCAATTTTTTATTTTCCCAAGGGTAACAGGAGAAATTTGACCCCAAAAGTTGTTGTCCAGTTTCTCCTGAGTACGCTGATACCCCATATGTGGGGGTAAATCAGTGTTTGGGCACATGCCGGGGCTCGGAAGTGAAGTAGTGACGTTTTGAAATGCAGACTTTGATGGAATGCTCTGTGGGCGTCACGTTGCGTTTGCAGAGCCCCTGATGTGGCTTAACAGTAGAAACCCCCCACAAGTGACCCCATTTTGGAAACTAGACCCCCAAAGGAACTTATCTAGATGTGTGGTGAGCACTTTGAACCCCCAAGTGCTTCATAGAAGTTTATAATGCAGAGCCGTGAAAATAATAAATACGTTTTCTTTCCTCAAAAATAATTATTTAGCCCAGAATTTTTTAATTTTCCCAAGGGTAACAGGAGAAATTTGACCCCAATATTTGTTGTCCAGTTTCTCCTGAGTACGGTGATACCCCATATGTGGGGGTAAACTACTGTTTGGGCACATGCCGGGGCTCGGAATTGAAGTAGTGACGTTTTGAAATGCAGACTTTGATGGAATGGTCTGCGGGCGTCACATTGCGTTTGCAGAGCCCCTGGTGTGCCTAAACAGTAGAAACCCCCCACAAGTGACCCCATTTTAGAAACTAGACCCCCCAAGGAACTTATCTAGATATGTGGTGAGCACTTTGAACCCCCAAGTGCTTCACAGACGTTTACAACGCAGAGCCGTGAAAATAAAAAATCATTTTTCTTTCCTCAAAAATTATGTTTTAGCAAGCATTTTTTTAGATTCACAAGGGTAACAGGAGAAATTGGACCCCAGTAATTGTTGCGCAGTTTATCCTGAGTATGCTGGTACCCCATATGTGGGGGTAAACCACTGTTTGGGCACACGTCAGGGATCGGAAGTGAGGGAGCACCATTTGACTTTTTGAATACGAGATTGGCTGGAATCAATGGTGGCGCCATGTTGCGTTTGGAGACCCCTGATGTGCCTAAAGAGTGGTAACCCCTCAATTCTACCTCCAACACTAACCCCCCCACACCCCTAACCCTAATCCCAACTGTAGCCATAACCCTAATCACAACCCTAATCACAACCCTAATTCCAACCCTAACCCTAAGGCTATGTGCCCACGTTGCGGATTCGTGTGAGATATTTCCGCACCATTTTTGAAAAATCCGCGGGTAAAAGGCACTGCATTTTACCTGCGGGTTTTCCGCGGATTTCCAGTGTTTTTTGTGCGGATTTCACCTGCGGATTCCTATTGAGGAACAGGTGTAAAACGCTGCGGAATCCGCACAAAGAATTGACATGCTGCGGAAAATACAACGCAGCGTTTCCGCGCGGTATTTTCCGCACCATGGGCACAGCGGATTTGGTTTTTCATATGTTTACATGGTACTGTACACCTGATGGAACACTGCTGCGAATCCGCAGCGGCCAATCCGCAGCCAAATCCGCACCGTGTGCACATGGCCTAATTCTAAAGGTATGTGCACATGCTGCGGAAAAGCAGCAGTTTCCCATGAGCTTACAGTTCAATGTAAACCTACGGGAAACAAAAATCGCTGCACACATGCTGTGGAAAAACTGCACGGAAACGCAGCGGTTTACATTCCGCAGCATGTCACTTCTTTGTGCGGATTCCGCAGCGGTTTTACAACTGCTCCAATAGAAAATCGCAATTGTAAAACCGCAGTGAAATGTGCAGAAAAAACGCGGTAAATCCGCCATAAATCCGCAGCGGTTTAGCACTGCGGATTTATCAAATCCGCAGCGGAAAAATCCGCAGAGGACCAGAATACGTGTGCACATACCGAAACCCTAACCCTAGCCCTAACCCTAGCCCTACCCCTAACCCTACCCCTAACCCTAGCCCTACCCCTAGCCCTACCCCTAACCCTACCCCTAACCCTACCCCTAACCCTAGCCCTAACCCTAGCCCTAACCCTACCCCTAACCCTAACCCTATTCTAACATTAGTGGGAAAAAAAAAATTTCTTTATTTTTTTATTGTCCCTACCTATGGGGGTGACAAAGGGGGGGGGGGGGTCATCTATTATTTTTTTTATTTTGATCACTGAGATATAATCTATCTCAGTGATCAAAATGCACTTTGGAACTGCGCATGCGCCCGCCATTTTGGAAGATGGCGGCGCCCAGGGAGAAGACGGACGGGACCCCGGCAGGATCGGTAAGTATGATGGGGTGGGGGGGACCACGGGGGGGGGATCGGAGCACTGGGGGGGGAATCGGAGCGCGGCAGGCGTGGAACGGAGCACGGGGGGGCTGGAACGGAGCACGGGGGGGCTGGAACGGAGCACGGGGGGGCTGGAACGGAGCACGGGGGGGGGGGTGGATCGGAGTGCAGGGGGGGTGATTGGAGCACGGGGGGGTGATTGGAGCACGGGGGGAGCGGACAAGAGCACGGGGGGGAGCGGAGCACTGGACGGAGGGGAGCCGGAGCAGTGTACCGGCCAGATCGGGGGGCTGGGGGGGCGATGGGTGGGGTGGGGGCACACTAGTATTTCCAGCCATGGCCGATGATATTGCAGCATCGGCCATGGCTGGATTGTAATATTTCACCCGTTATAATGGGTGAAATATTACAAATCGCTCTGATTGGCAGTTTCACTTTCAACAGCCAATCAGAGCGATCGTAGCCACGAGGGGGTGAAGCCACCCCCCCTGGGCTAAACTACCACTCCCCCTGTCCCTGCAGATCGGGTGAAATGGGAGTTAACCCTTTCACCCGGCCTGCAGGGGCGCGATCTTTCCATGACGCCACATAGGCGTCATGGGTCGGATTGGCACCGACTTTCATGACGCCTACGTGGCGTCATGGGTCGGGAAGGGGTTAAATAAAAAAACAATAAAAGTACACATACCGTATTTTTCCGACCATAAGACGCACTTTTTTTCCTCCAAATTTGGAAGGAAAGTGTTGGTGCGTCTTATGGTACGGATGTAGCATGTAGGGAGGGGGGCAGCAGTGAGTGCCCCGAATCAGTGCTGGGGAAACCATGTGGTCCCAATGATTAAGTGCAGTGAATATTCATTAGCGGCTCCCCGCACACCTATCAGCTGAGCCGGGAGCAGAAAATGAATACTGCACTTAAGCAGGGACACACATGGCTTCTCTAGTATCGCCGCGTCCGTAACAACCCAATCTATAAAACTGTCCCACTAGTTAACCCCTTCAGTGAACACCGTAAGAAAAAAAAGAGGCAAAAAGCAACGCTTTATTATCATACCGCCGAACAAAAAGTGGAATAACACGCGATCAAAAAGACAGATATAAATAACCATGGTACCGCTGAAAACGTCATCTTGTCCCTCAAAGAACGAGCCACCATACAGCATCATCAGCAAAAAAATAAAAAAGTTATAGTCCTGAGAATAAAGCGATGCCAAAATAATTATTTTTTTCTATAAAATAGTTTTTATCGTATAAAAGCGCCAAAACATAAAAAAAGATATAAATGGGGTATCGCTGTAAACGTACTGTTCCGAAGAATAAAACTGCTTTGTCCATTTTACCAAATGCGGAACGGTATAAACGCCTCCCCCAAAAGAAATTCTTGAATAGCTGGTTTTTGGTCATTCTGCCTCACATAATTCGGAATGAAAAGCGATCAAAAAATGTCACGTGTCAGAAAATGTTACCAATAAAAACGTCAACTCGTCCCACAAAAAACAAGACCTCACATGACTCCGTGGACCAAAATATGGGAAAATTATAGGCCTCAAAATGTGGAGACGCAAAAACTTTTTTGCTATAAAAAAAGCGTCTTTTAGTGTGTGACAGCTGCCAATCATAAAAATCCGGTATTAAATACTCTATAAAAGTAAATCAAACCCCCCTTCATCACCCCCTTAGTTAGGGAAAAATAATAAAATAGAAAAAAAATGTATTTTCATTTTCCGGTTAGGGCTAGGGTTAGGGTTGGAGCTAAAGTCAGGGTTAGGGTTGGGGCTAAAGTTAGGGTTAGGGTTGGAGCTAAAGTTAGGGTTGGGACTAAAGTTAGGGTTAAGGTTGGGGCTAAAGTTAGGGTTAGGGTTGGGGCTAAAGTCAGGGTTAGGGTTGGGGCTAAAGTTAGGGTTAGGGTTGGAGCTAAAGTTAGGGTTGGAGCTAAAGTTAGGGTTAAGGTTGGGGCTAAAGTCAAGGTTAGGGTTGGGGCTAAAGTTAGGGTTAGGGTTTGGATTACATTTACGTTTGGGATTGGGTTTGGATTAGAGTTAGGGGTGTGTCAGGGTTAGGGGTGTGGTTAGGGTTACTGTTGGGATTAGGGTTAGGGGTATGTTTGGATTAGGGTTTCAGTTAGAATTGGGGGTTTCCACTGTTTAGGGATATCAGGGGCTCTCCAAACGCGGCATGGCGTCCGATCTCAATTCCAGCCAATTCTGCGTTGAAAAAGTAAAACCGTGCTCGTTCCCTTCCGAACTCTCCCGTATGCCCAAACAGGGGTTTACCCCCACATATGGGGTATCGGCATACTCAGGACAAAATGGACAACACCTTTGGGGTCCAAGTTCTCTTGTTACCCTAGGGAAAATAAAAATTTGGGAGGCTAAAAATCATTTTTGTGGGAAAAAAAGATTTTTTTTTTCACGGCTCTGCGTTGTAAACTGTAGTGAAACACTTGGGGGTTCAAAGTTCTCACAACACATCTAGATAAGTTCCATGGAGGGTCTAGTTTCCAATATAGGGTCACTTGTAAGGGGATTCCTATTGTTTGGGTACATCAGGGGCTCTGCAAATGCAACATGACGCCTGCAGACCAATCCTTCTAAGTCTGCATTCCAAATGGCGCTCCTTCCCTTCCGAGCTCTGCCATGCGCCCAAACAGTGGTTCCCCCCACATATGGGGTATCATCGTACTCAGGACAAATTGTACAACAACTATTGGGGTCCAATTTATCCTGCTACCCTTGTTAAAATACAAAACTAGGGGCTAAAATATCATTTTTGTGAAAAAAAAAAAAGAATTTTTATTTTCACGGCTCTGAGTTATAAACTGTAGTGAAACACTTGGGGGTTCAAAGTTCTCACAACACATCTAGATAAGCTCCTTGGGAGGTCTAGTTTCCAATATGGGGTCACTTGTGGGGGATTTTAACCCCTTTCTGACATGGGACGTACTATCCCGTCGAGGTGGGGTGGGCCCATATGACCATGGACGGGATAGTACGTCCAGCGCGATCGGCGGCGCTCACGGGGGGAGCGCCGCCGATCGCGGCCGGGTGTCAGCTGCCTATCGCAGCTGACATCCGGCACTATGTGCCAGGAGCGGTCACGGACCGCCCCCGGCACATTAACCCCTGGCACACCGCGATCAAAGATGATCGCGATGTGCCGGCGGTGCAGGGAAGCATCGCGCAGGGAGGAGGCTCCCTGTGGGCTTCCATGAGCCCCCCGCAGCAAAGCGATGTGATCGCGTTGCTGCGAGGGTCTCCTCACCTCCCTCCCTGCTCGAGCCCCGGATACAAGATGGACGCGGATCCGGGTCCTGCAGGGAGGGAGGTTGCTTCACAGAGCCTGCTCAGAGCAGGCACTGTGAAGCAGCCTGCACTGCTATCAGATCGGTGATCTGACAGAGTGCTGTGCACACTGTCAGATCACTGATCTGTGATGTCCCCCCCCTGGGACAATGTAAAAAAGTAAAAAAAATTTTTTTCAAATGTGTAAAAAAAAATAAAAAAAAGTATTCCAAAATAATGAAAAAAAAATATATTATTCCCATAAATACATTTCTTTATCTAAATAAAAAAAAAAACAATAAAAGTACATATATTTAGTATCGCCGCGTCCGTAACGGCCCGACCTATAAAACTGGCCCACTAGTTAACCCCTTCAGTAAACACCGTAAGAAAAAAAAAAAAAACGAGGCAAAAAACAATGCTTTATTATCATACCGCGAACAAAAAGTGGAATAACACGCGATCAAAAAGACAGATATAAATAACCATGGTACCGCTGAAAACGTCATCTTGTCCCGCAATAAACGAGCCGCCATACAGCATCAGCAGCAAAAAAATAAAAAAGTTATAGTCCTGAGAATAAAGCGATGCAAAAATAATTATTTTTTCTATAAAATAGTTTTTATCGTATAAAAGCGCCAAAACATAAAAAAATGATATAAATGAGGTGTCGCTGTAATCGTACTGACCCGAAGAATAAACTGATTTATCAATTTTACCAAACGCGGAACGGTATAAACGCCTCCCCCAAAAGAAATTCATGAATAGCTGGTTTTTGGTCATTCTACCTCACAAAAATCGGAATAAAAAGCGATCAAAAAATGTCACGTGCCCGAAAATGTTACCAATAAAAACGTCAACTCGTCCCGCAAAAAACAAGACCTCACATGACTCTGTGGACCAAAATATGGAAAAATTATAGCTCTCAAAATGTGGTAACGCAAAAAATATTTTTTGCAATAAAAAGCGTCTTTCAGTGTGTGGCGGCTGCCAATCATAAAAATCCGCTAAAATATCCGCTCTAAAAGTAAATCAAACCCCCCTTCATCACCCCCTTAGTTAGGGAAAAATTAAAAAAATGTATTTATTTCCATTTTCCCATTAGGGTTAGGGTTAGGGCTAGGGTTAGGGCTAGGGTTAGGGCTAGGGTTAGGGCTAGGGTTAGGGCTAGGGTTAGGGCTACAGTTTGGGTTGGGGCTAAAGTTAGGGTTCGGGTTGGGTCTAAAGTTACAGTTAGGGTTTAGATTACATTTACAGTTGGGAATAGGGTTGGGATTAGGGTTAGGGGTGTGTCTGGGTTAGAGGTGTGGTTAGTGTTACCGTTGGAATTAGGGTTAGGGGTGTGTTTGGATTAGGGTTTCAGTTATAATTGAGGGGTTTCCACTGTTTAGGCACATCAGGGGCTCTCCAAATGCGACATGGCGTCCGATCTCAATTCCAGCCAATTCTGCGTTGAAAAAGTAAAACAGTGCTTCTTCCCTTCCGAGCTCTCCCGTGTGCCCAAACAGGGGTTTACCCCAACATATGGGGTATCAGCGTACTCAGGACAAATAGGACAACAACTTTTGGGGTCCAATTTCTCCTGTTACCCCCCTTGGGAAAATACAAAACTGGGGGCTAAAAAATAATTTTTGTGGGAAAAAAAAGGATTTTTTTATTTTCACGGCTCTGCGTTATAAACTGTAGTGAAACACTTGGGGGTTCAAAGTTCTCACAACACATCTAGATTAGTTCCCTGGGGGGTCTAGTTTCCAATATGGGGTCACTTGTGGGGGGTTTCTACTGTTCAGGTACATTAGGGGTTCTGCAAACGCAATGTGACGCCTGCAGACCATTCCATCTAAGTCTGCATTCCAAATGGCGCTCCTTCCCTTCCGAGCTCTGCCATGCGCTCAAACAGTGGTTCCCACCAACATACGGGGTATCAGCGTACTCAGGACAAATTGGACAACAACTTTTGGGGTCAAATTTCTCCTCTTACCCTCGGGAAAATACAAAACTGGGGGCTAAAAAATAATTTTGGGGGGAAAGATTTTTTTTTTTAATTTTCACGGCTCTGCGTTACAAACTGTAGTGAAACACTTGGGGGTTCAAAGCTATCACAACACATCTAGATGAGTTCCTTAGGGAGCCTAGTTTCCAAAATGGTGTCACTTGTGGGAGGTTTCTACTGTTTAGGTACATTAGTGGCTCTGCAAATGCAATGTGACACCTGCAGACCATTCCATCTAAGTCCTCATTCCAAATGGAGCTCCTTCCCTTCCGAGCCCTCCCATGCGCCCAAACAGTGGTTCCCCCCCACATATGGGGTATCAGCGCACTAAGGACAAATTGGACAACAAATTGTGGGGTCCAATTTCTCCTGTTACCCTCGGGAAAATACAAAACTGGGGGCTAAAAAAATAATTTTTGTGGGAAAAAATTTTTGTTTTATTTTTACGGCTCTCCATTATAAACTTCTATGAAGCCCTTGGTGGGTCAAAGCGCTCAGCACACATCTAGATAAGTTCCTAAGGGGGTCTACTTTCCAAAATGGTCACTTGTGGGGGGTTTCTACTGTTTAGGTACATTAGGGGCTCTGCAAACGCAATGTGACACCTGCAGACCATTCCATCTAAGTCTGCATTCAAATGGCACTCCTTCCCTTCCGAGCCCTCCCATGTGCCCAAACAGTGGTTCCCCCCACATATGGTGTATCATCGCACTCAGGACAAATTGGGCAACAAATTTTGGGGTCCAATTTCTTCTCTTACCCTTGGGAAAATAAAAAATTGGTGGCGAAAAGATAATTTTTGTGAAAAAATATGATTTTTTATTTTTACGGTTCTACATTATAAAGTTCTGTGAAGCACTTGGTGGGTCAAAGTGTTCACCACACCTCTAGATAAGTTCCTTAGGGGTCTACTTTCCAAAATGGTGTCACTTGTGGGGGGTTTCAATGTTTAGGCACATCAGGGGCTCTCCAAACGAAACATGGCGTCCCATTTCAATTCCAGTCAATTTTGCATTGAAAAGTCAAATGGCGCTCCTTCGCTTCCGAGCTCTTCCATGCGCCCAAACTGGTTTACCCCCACATGTGGGGTATTGCTGTACTCAGGACAAATTGTACAACAATGTTTGGGGTCCATTTTCTCCTGTTACCCTTGGTAAAATAAAACAAATTGGAGCTGAATTAAATTTTTTGTGAAAAAAAGTTAAATGTTCATTTTTATTTAAACATTCAAAAAATTCCTGTGAAGCACCAGAAGGGTTAATAAACTTCTTGAATATGGTTTTGAGCACCTTGAGGGGTGTAGTTTTTAGAATGGTGTCACACTTGGGTATTTTCTATCATATAGATCCCTCAAAATGACTTCAAATGAGATGTGGTCCCTAAAAAAAAATGGTGTTGTAGAAATGAGAAATTGCTGGTCAACTTTTAACCCTTATAACTCCCTAACAAAAAAAAATTTTGGTTCCAAAATTGTGCTGATGTAAAGTAGACATGTGTGAAATGTTACTTATTAAGTATTTTGTGTGACATATCTCTGTGATTTAATTGCATAAAAATTCAAAGTTGAAAAATTGCGAAATTTTCATAATTTTCGCCAAATTTCCGTTTTTTTCACAAATAAACGCAGGTACTATCAAAGAATTTTTACCATTGTCATGAAGTACAATATGTCACGAGAAAACAATGTCAGATTCACTGGGATCCATTGAAGCGTTCCAGAGTTATAACCTCACAAAGGGACAGTGGTCAGAATTGTAAAAATTGGCCCGGTCATTAACGTGCAAATCACCCTTGGGGGTAAAGGGGTTAATGTTTAGGTACATCAGGGGCTCTCCAAACGCGACATGGTGTCCCATCTCAATTACAGTCAATTTTACATTGAAAAGTAAAACGGCGCTCCTTCCCTTCCGAGCTCTGCCATGCGCCCAAACAGTCGTTTACCCCCACGTATCGGGTATCAGCGTACTCGGAACAAATTGCACAACAACTTTTGGGTTCCAATTTCTTCTCTTACCCTTGATAAAATAAAAAATTGGGGGCGAAAATATCATTTTTGTGAAAAAATATGATTTTTTATTTTTACGGCTCTGCATTATAAACTTCTGTGAAGCACTTGTTGGGTCAAAGTGCTCACCACACATCTAGATAAGTTCCTTAAGGGGTCTACTTTCCAAAATGGTGTCACTTGTGGGGGGTTTCAATGTTTAGGCACATCAGGGGGTCTCCAAACGCAACATGGCGTGCCATCTCAATTCCAGTCAATTTTGCATTGAAAAGTCAAATGGCGCTCCTTCCCTTCCGAGCTCTGCCATGCGCCCAAACAGTGGTTTACCCCCACATATGGGGTATCAGCGTATTCAGGACAAATTGCACAACAACTTTTGGGGTCCATTCTCTCCTGTTACCCTTGGTAAAATAAAACAAATTGGAGCTGAATTAAATTGTTTATGAAAAAAAGTTAAATGTTCATTTTTATTTAAACATTCCAAAAATTCCTGTAAAACACCTGAAGGGTTAATAAACTTCTTGAATGTGGTTTTGAGCACCTTGAGGGGTGCAGTTTTTAGAATGGTGTCACACTTGGTTATTTTCTATCATATAGACCCCTCAAAATGACTTCAAATGTCATATAGTCCCTAAAAAATATTGGTGTTGTAAAAATGAGAAATTGCTGGTCAACTTTTAACCCTTATAACTCCCTAGCAAAAAAAAAATTTTGGTTCCAAAATTGTGCTGATGTAAAGTAGACATGTGGGAAATGTTACTTATTAGTTTTTTTTTTTTATCAATTAGTGTTTATTGAAGATTTCCAAAACAATACAGTGCAGTCAAACAGTAATAACAGTAACAGAGGTCAACTAAAAATGACCAGAAATAAGTAAGGAGAAAAACCAAACCAATCAGAAAGGAAGAAGTAGGGGAGAGAGGCGGGGGGAGGGATAGGTATGGTAGGGGGAATAGGGAGGGAGGAAAGGAGTATAGGCATTCACAAGACATTATCTAGCAATTCAGTTATAGACAAGGGGTCCTGGCAAACTATGGCAGAATAAGAATATTACAAACACAAAAACAGACATGTCAATTATGCTTACTTATTCCCACTCAAGTAAACGATCAAACAAATAAACGATCAAACAAGGTGGTGCGGGTCAATAGAGGAATGACCACTATGTAACCAAGGGTGCCAAATATTTTGTCTTTTGGTTTTGGCAGTCATGGAGTGAACCAAAGCAAGTTCATATTGGCAGTGGACATTAAGTTTATTAATTAATTCACTAATATTGGGAGGATTAGTGTCTTTCCATCTTGAGGCGACTAATAACCTGGCAGCTATTAGAATATGTGATAGTGTACCTCAAAGTATGTGTGGAATGTCCTCCAGGCCGATGTGAAGAATGGCCTGCCTAGGTGACAGAGTCAGCTGGATTCCCAAGACCTGTGTAATTAAAAGGTCCGTATCTCTCCACCAGGGCTGAAGAATTGGACACGACCACCAGGTGTGTTCCAGAGTTCCCCTGTGACCGCACCCCCTCCAGCATTTGTCCAACCCGGCAGGGTCATAGTGAGCCACCTGAACCGGATATTGATACCATCTAAGGTGTACTTTTTTCAATTGTTCGAGATGATTAGCGCAGGCAGATACCCGTAATACTTCACCCAGTCCCTCCTCCCAATCTATCGGGTCCGATAGGAAGTCCAGATCCTGTTCCCACTTGATCATATATGGCAGTTTAACATCTTCTGCTGGGTCGTTTAAGGCTTTATATAATATTGAAATTCCCTTCGGGCCAGAGTCAGGCAACAAGAAATAACCATTAACCCTGTTATTTAAATGGGAGTTGAAGAAAGGCGAGTTTGGGGAATTATGAAGTAGATGACGTATCTGCAAATATTGATAGAAATATCTCCGGACATTCGGGAAGTTGGAGGCCAAGCGGTCAAAGGGGACAAGGCCAGCGGCATCCAATATCTGCCGTAATATTACAATTCCAGCATCAACCCAAGGCTGGAGATTAATAAATGGGATGTGTGTCTCAAGGGCTTTTAAGGATAGGGAGTCATGAGATAATTTAATCAAGGAGGGGACCAGTGTCCTCCAATAGTGGAGCGTGATTTTCATGGTTGGTAAGGGACGGGAATAATCAGTGATTGCAATAGATTCAGCCTCAAGAATCGTGCGGGTAGATCTAGTTTTGGCATAGTAGTTTTCTATTTGGAGCCATCTATGGTCTTTGTCCGCCTGCCACCAGTCTCTAAGTCCAGTTAGTATGGCTGCTCTATGGTACAGCATGAGGTTCGGCATTCCCAGCCCTCCCCGTTTGTATGGATAGTACATCAAGGTCCTAGAGATTCTAGATTTTTTGCGTGACCAAATATAATCATATGTCAGTTTGTAATTTCAAAATCAAACGTTTGGGGATTTTTAATGGGATACACCTAAGGAGATACAGTATTTTAGGCAGGATCATCATTTTGAAAACATTAATCCTGGCAATCCAGGATGTCATAACTTTGTGAAAATGGTCAAGTTGTGCCCTAACCTGTGTGATCAATTTAGAGAAATTCTTCTCGACAATCTGTTCAGAGCCCGTCAATATAACTCCCAAGTACGGGATACCCTCTGTCATCCATTTAAATGGAAACTCAGCCTCCATTTTCGACTTGGCCGTGCATGGAACCGCCACCGGAAACAACAAGGACTTCGTGGGATTCAACCTGTAGTATGACACATTACTGAATTCCCCGAGTTCCAAGGTAATAGCTGTCAAGGATGTCTCCAAGTTGACACAGGATAGAATAACATCATCAGCATACAGCCAATTCTGTGCTCCATCTGTCCAACCCTGATGCCGGTGATATTAATAGACGTTCTTATGCGTTCAGCGAGCGGCTCCATGCACAGTGCGAAAATAATAGGAGAGAGTGGGCAACCTTGACGAGTGCCATTCGTGATCTGAAACGGACCAGATAAAAAACTGGACGTCAAGACCCTGGCACAAGGAGTCGAGTACATAGCACAGATTGCTGAGAATATTTGGCCCGACAGTCCAAACCTTTCCAATACTGCCCGAAGATACCCCCAGTGCACCCTGTCAAAAGCCTTCTCAGCATCAAGCGACAGGAATGCACTAGGTAGGCCTGACAGCTCGGCTATTTTAATCAGATTCAGCATGCGCTGCACCCCATCTTTCGTCTCACGTCCGGCCACAAAACCCACTTGGTCCAGTGAAATTATAGTTGGGATAATAAGCTTTAGTCTGGACGCTATAATTTTAGTGAATATTTTGACATCCGAATTGAGCAGAGCAATGGGTCTAAAGTCACTAGGGTGTGTGAGGGGTTTCCCAGGCTTGGGTATGGTAGATATGGTACCTTCCAAACCAGGAGCCGTCAGAGTACCCGAGTCTCTCCACACCAAGAATAATCTCTGCAAATATGGAGTCAGCAACAGATAAAAAGATTTATAATAGTCATTCGTCAGCCCGTCTGGGCCTGGGGCCTTATGAGATTTAGTTTGTTTAGTCGTCGAGTTAATTTCTACATCTGTGAAGGGAGAATTAAGGTAGTTTAGCTGCTCAGATGTAATACGGAGTAATTTTATAGAGTCTAGATATTTATAAATAGATTGGTGATCCGGCTGGGGAGTAGAAGGGTCATCTTTTAAATTATACAAGCCGGTATATTCTGCAAAAGCTTGGACTATGTCCTGAGGGTTCCTGAGGACCTTCCCATTTTTATCTAAGATATGGTCCACTCTTGATTTAGCTTCCCTCTTACGTACTCTGCGCGCCAGGAGTGCACCTGCCCTATCACCTGCGGCATATAGATTAGTCTTGAATTTCTTCATGTTATGTGCATATCTGGCCAAGAGATTTTCTCTCAATTTAAACCTAATCTGATAGATCTCCTCAGAGATGGAAGGCGTGGGAGCAGACTTGTTGATATTGTCTAAATATTGCAGGTGGGAAAGTAAAGCCTCTCTGCCACTCTCCCTCTTCCTTTTCAGGTAGGAAGCTTGTTGGAGAAGCACACCTCTAATCACTACTTTATGCGCCAACCATAAGGACTCATCAGAAACCTCTCCATTATCATTTATCTGAAAGTAGTGTTCCAACTCCGAAGAGATTCTATCTCCCCATTCAACAGCAATGCGTCGTTTAATCGCCACCTAAAGGCTGGGTTAGCTTGGTGTGCTAAAGTAAGAGTTAGAGTGATGGGAGCGTGATCAGACCACGTTATTAAGCCTATACTTGCAGATCTACATCTAGACAAGGTTGCACTGTCTGTTAGAAAATAATCAATATGGGAGTATGTGGAATGCCTGGAAGAGTAAAAGGTATAATCCCTCTCAGATGCATGCGACTATCTCCAATAATCATGCAGGTGAAATTCGCCTGTGAGGAGAGTCAAGTCCCCTCTAGGTCGTCTGCTACCAGAAGAGCAATCAAGTTCCACATGCATGGGGAGATTAATGTCACCACTAGTGTTGAGCGATACCTTCCGATATCGGAAAGTATCGGTATCGGATTGGATCGGCCGATATTCAAAAAATATCGGATATCGCCGATACCGATACCCGATCCCAATGCAAGTCAATGGGACCAAAATATCGGAATTAAAATAAACCCTTTCTTTCCTTGTAGGTTAATTCTACATGAAGGAAAACAACTAAGAATAATGCAGGATGTATTTGGGGAGGTGGCGGAGACATTAAAGTCATGGAGGTTTAGCCCAATCAAATAGAATAGCATGTTTTTTTTTTTTTTTTTTTTTTTAAAGACGTTCGGAGTGACAAAGATATTGACTATGTAAATATTTTTTTTATTTTGTCAGATATTGATGTTTCACTATTCCACGCCCTTCCCCTTCTTTTTTTTTAACTTTTCCCACACTTTCTTCTTCATCATCATCAGCATCTTTGACATCAACTTCTTCACCTTATTCATCTTCTTCTTCATCCTTTACCTTTTTTTTTTTTATTACATTCTTCATATTCATTTTATTCAACTATTATTATTCTTCCTATTCTACATATTCATTTTATTCAACTGTTATTATTCTTCCTATTCTACTTCTTCATCATATTCTCATTTGTGACAGGCATTCCCGTAGTTGTTATCTATAAAAGTTGGAAGATTACACCTTCCGTTCTGCCAGTCACAAAAGTTACATTTGTCCGCGTTCAGTTTGGCCTGCAGCATCAGGCTTTATCCAGGGGCACCACGAGGAGGAACGGACTCACCCCCATACACTGCTTAGTCTTCTTCTGCATATAATTTAGATAATATCTTTTGCTCTGATATTAAGTGTTATGCTTAATGTTCTTCTGCTCTTTGTTCTGCAGCCTCTTGTTCTTCTGCTTCTCGGTCTTCCATGTCGTCGTCTCCAGGGTCGTCGTCTCCAGTGTCGTCGTCTCCGCCGTCGTCGTCTCCGCCGTCGTCGTCGTCATCGGGGTGGTCTTCTGGGTCGTCGACTTTAGGGTCTTCAACTTGGAAATGTAGCAGAAGGTACAAGAAGGCTGAGAAAATGCCAAGAACCAGCTGATGGAACTGGAACTCGGATGGCTACCCGAAGGTTCAAGAGCCTATGGAACTACCGAGGACCAGCTGACGTTACTGGAACCCGGTTACTAAGCAGGAGGTACCCGTGCTAAAAAGCACTACCAAGGACCGCCTGATGTTGGCGGAACTCGGATACCCAGAAGGAGGCACCTAAGCCAAAGGCTCTGCCCGGAACCAGCTGACGTTACTGGAACCAGGATGGGGAGCAGAAGGTACAAGAGCAAAAGACACTGCAGAGAACCAGCTGACGGTACTGGAACCCGGATGGGTAGCTGAAGGTCCAAGAGCCAATGGAACTACCGAGGACCAGCTGACGTTACTGGAACCCGGTTACTAAGCAGGAGGTACCCGTGCCTGAAAGCACTACCAAGGACCACCTGACGTTGGTGGAACTTGGATACCCAGAAGGAGGCACCTAAGCCAAAGGCTCTGCCCGGAACCAGCTGACGGTACTGGAACCAGGATGGGGAGCAGAAGGTACAAGAGCAAAAGACACTGCCGAGAACCAGCTGACGGTGCTGGAACCAGGTGGTGGACCCGAAGGCCCACAGGAGAGGAGAGAACAGCTAGGCCGCGAGGCAGCCGCAGTTACCGAACCCCAACAGTCCTACAGGGGGAGCTGGGCCTACTGGCACTACAGAACCAGCCTTGACTACCAATTCACGCAGCCCACATAGGAAGCTCCTAAACTGGAGGCACCCTGGAGTTGGCTAACCCGACCGCACCACGACGGGGCAAGCATAGGCGTCTCAGCGAGCTTGACACAACCCGGAAACAGCTGACGGTGCTGAAACCAGGCTTGGCACGAGGGAGTACCTGTGACAAAAACACTGCCGAGAACCAGCTGGCGGTGCTGGAACCCGGATGCGTTGCCCCAGTGTGCAAGAGCCAATGGCATGACCGAGGACCAGCTGACGGTGCTGGAACCTGGTTACTAAGCTGTAGGTGCCCGCGCTTAAAAGCACTACCAAGGACCGCCTGGCGTTGGCGGAACTCGGATACCCAGGAGGAGGCACCTAAGCCAAAAGCTCGGCCCGGAACCAGCTGGCGGTGCTGGAACCAGGTGGTGGACCCGAAGGCCCACAGGAGAGGAGAGAACAGCTAGGCTGCGAGGCAGCCGCAGTTACCGAACCCCAACAGTCCTACAGGGGGAGCTGGGCCTACTGGCACTACAGAACCAGCCTTTACTACCAATTCACGCAGCCCACATAGGAAGCTCCTAAACTGGAGGCACCCTGGAGTTGGCTAACCCGACCGCACCACGACGGGGCAAGCATAGGCGTCTCAGTGAGTCTCAGACAGTCCCCGGAAACAGCTGACGGTGCTGGAACCAGGCTGGGCACGAGGGAGTACCTGTGACAAAAACACTGCCGAGAACCAGCTGGCGGTGCTGGAACCCGGATGCGTTGCCTATTAAAGATTGTCTTCCTAGAGCCCCAACTAGCGGTGTTGGAGCAAAGTGTAAGCAGGGGGAGCAGAGTGTAGGCCGAAGCCTGCACTGGAGGCAGCTTTGTGTCTGCGTTGCGTTTGCAGGACACTTTGCCGGCTACACAGTGGGGGAACAGCTGGAGTTGCTGAACCCCACTGACACAATGGCGGGTGTTTTTCTCTGTGCAGCTAGCACTTCCGGGCAAATACTTGCGGTGTTAGAGCCCAGGGGCAGCAGGAGGAGGAGAGGAGCAGAGTGTAGGCCGAAGCCTAGTTGAACCAATTTCAAAGGAAACCTTTAACCCCCCCTCAGGTGTTACAAAGTATAAGAGCCACACCTTGTGCAGCATTAATGCTGCACAAGTCAAAGGTTGCTCTATTTGTCTACTTGCACACGCTGAATGAAAGACCTACACAATTTAGCCCATTCTACAGTCAAACTGTAGTGGAGGCGTGACTTGTCTTTTTAACGAGACGCAGCACAGGTGTCCCAAATAACGCCTTGGTGCTTGGCGCAGCTTCCTGAGCGTTGTTATTTGCTGTACAGTAGTCTGCGCTCTTGTGTTATCCCTTGGCAATGCCCTGTTAGCGCTGCCCGTCTTATGACCTCATTTCATGTTGGCCGGTGCGGTTAACGATGGCCATAAATCCCAGACCCACAGTGCCTTTTCATAAAGTCACACTGCGGTGCTGGGATTCGTGGCCTTGAGCAGTAAATATTTTCGCCGCTCACACACGTCCTTACACCTGCTTCAGACTGGGCGGCCTCTGCTGATCCCTTCTCGCATGCCGCGGCCATGAGGCTGCACAGTCTGAAGAAGGCGGAAGTAGATGAGTGACGACAGGCGAACATATGCACTGCTCGTGCCCATAAACCACACCCTCGCTGACAAAATAAATAAGAAACCAAGGGGCGTTGTTTCGAGCAGGGCGGACGCACAGGCGCAGCCAGCTAACCAATGATGTCAAAAGACGGGAAGCGCTACCAAGGGTGGTGCTGCGTATCATTAGAAAGGAAAGTCACACCTCAGGGACAGTGGAATGGTCTCAATGACACACATTTTCTCCGTGTTGAGTTCAACGTGGGCAAGTAGAAAAAGTCAGCCACCTTGTACAAATGCAGCATTACTGCTGTACAAGGTGGTTGTTATACCTAGAAACACCTTGGGGTGGGTGGCAGGGTCCCTTTAATTTCAGTTCATGTGCCTGCGTGGCGTTTGCAGGTCACGTTGCCGGCTACACAGCAGGGGAACAGCTGGCGGTGCTGAACCCCACTAACACATTGGCTGGTGATTTTCTCTGTGCAGCTAGCACTTCCGGGCAAAAACTAGCGGTGTTAGAGCCCAGGGGCAGCAGGAGGAGGAGAGGAGCAGAGTGTAGGCCGAAGCCTAGTTGAACCAATTTCAAAGGTAACCTTTAACCCCCCCTCAGGTGTTGCAAGGTACAAGAGCCACACCTTGTGCAGCATTAATGCTGCACAAGTAAAAGGTTGCTCTATTAATTTTGCTCCTTGCACACGCTGAATAAAACACGTACACTATTTAGCCCATTATACTGTCAAACAGTAGTGGAGGCGTGACTTGTCTTTTTAAGGAGACGCAGCACAGGTGTCAAATTTTACACCTAGGTGCTGGGCGCAGATTCCTGAGCGTTATTTGCTGTACAGGAGTCTGCGCTCTTGTTATCCCTTGGCCATGCGCTGTGAGCGCTTCCTGTCTTCTGACCTCATTTCATGTCGGCCGTTGCGGTTAGCGATGGACATGAATCCCAGACCCACAGTGTGTTTTCAAAAAATCACACTGCGTGGCTGGGATTCGTGCCCTTGTGCAGTAAATATGTTTGCCGCTCACACATGTCCTTACACCTGCTTCAGACTGGGCGGCCTCATCTGATCCCTTATCGCATGCCGCGGCCATGAGGCCACCCAGTCTGAAGAAGGCGGAAGGAGATGAGTAAACACAGGCAAACATATGCACTGCACATGCCCATCAATCACACCCTCGCAGTCAAAATATATGAGACAACGAGGGGCGTTGTCGGGCAGGGCGGACGCACAGGCACAGGCAGCCAACCAATGATGTCAGAAGACGGGCAGCGCTAACAATGGGGGTGCTGCGTGTCATTAAAAAGGAAAGTCACACCTCAGGGACATTGTAATGGTCTCTAATGAGACACATTTTGTACGTGTTGAGTTCCACGTGGGCAAGGAGAAAAAGTCATCCACCTTGTACAAATGCAGCAGTACTGCTGTACAAGGTGGCTGTTATACATAGAAACACCTGGGGGGGTGGGGCCAGGTTCCCTTTAATTTCAGTTCAGCTGTCTGCATGGCGTTTGCAGGACACGTTGCCAGCTACACAGCAGGGGAACAGCTGGCGGTGCTGAACCCCACTGACACATTGACTGGTGTTTTTCTCTGTGCAGCTAGCACTTCCGGGCAAAAACTAGCGGTGTTTGAGCCCAGGGGCAGCAGGAGGAGGAGAGGAGCAAAGTGTAGGCCGAAGCCTGTACTGGTGGCAGCTTTTGGTCGGTTGTGCCAGCGTGGCTTGTGCTGGACACGTTGCCGGCTACACAGCAGGGGAACAGCTGGCGGTGCTGAACCCCAGTAACACATTGACTGGTGTTTTTCTCTGTGCAGCTAGCACTTCCGGGCAAAAACTAGCGGTGTTTGAGCCCAGGGGCAGCAGGAGGAGGAGAGGAGCAGAGTGTAGGCCGAAGCCTAGTTGAACCAATTTCAAAAGTTACCTTTAACCCCCCCTCAGGTGTTGCATGGTTCAAGAGCCACACCTTGTGCAGCATTAATGCTGCACAAGTCAAAGGTTGCTCTATTAATTTTGCTTATTGCACACGCTGAATAAAACACGTACACTATTTAGCCCATTATACTGTCAAACAGTAGTGGAGGCGTGACTTGTCTTTTTAAGAAGACGCAGCACAGGTGTCAAAATTTACACCTAGGTGCTGGGCGCAGATTCCTGAGCGTTGTTATTTTCAGTACAGTAGTCTGCGCTCTTGTGTTATCCCTTGGCAATACCCTGTTAGTGCAGCCCGTCTTATGACCTCATTTCATGTTGGCCGGTGCAGTTAACGATGGCCATAAATCCCAGACCCACTGTGCCTTTTCATAAAGTCACACTGCGGTGCTGGGATTCGTGGCCTTGTGCAGTAAATATGTTCGCCGCTCACACATGTCCTTACACCTGCTTCAGACTGGGCGGCCTCAGCTGATCCCTTATCGCCTGCCACGGCCATGAGGCCGCACAGTCTGAAGAAGGCGGAAGGAGGGGAGTGAAGACAGGCGAAGATATGCACTGCTCGTGCCCATCAATCACACCCTCGCAGTCAAAATATATGAGACAATGAGGGGCGTTGTTTCTAACAGGGCGGACGCACAGGCGCAGCCAGCTAACCAATGATGTCAAAAGACGGGCAGCGCTACCAAGGGTGGTGCTGCGTATCATTAGAAAGGAAAGTCACACCTCAGGGACATTGTAATGGTCTGTAATGAGACACATATTTTACGTGTTTAATTCAACGTGGGCAAGGAGAAAAAATCAGCCACCTTGTACAAATGCAGCAGTACTGCTGTACAAGGTGGCTGTTATACATAGAAACACCTGGGGGGGTGGGGGCTGGTTCCCTTTAATTTCAGTTCTGGTGCCTGCATGGCGTTTGCAGGACACGTTGCCAGCTACACAGCAGGGGAACAACTGGCGGTGCTGAACCCCACTGACACATTGACTGGTGTTTTTCTCTGTGCAGCTAGCACGTCCGGGTAAAAACTGGCGGTGTTAGATCCCAGGGTCAGCAGGAGGAGGAGAGGAGCAAAGTGTAGGCCGAAGCCTGCACTGGTGGCAGCTTTTGGTCTGTTGTGCCAGCGTGGCTTGTGTTGGACACGATGCCGGCTACACAGCAGAGGAACAGTTGGCGGTGCTGAACCCAACCAACACATTGGCGGGTGTTTTTCTCTGTGCAGCTAGCACTTCCAGGCTACAACTGGCAGTGTTATAGCCCAGGGTCAGCAGGAGGAGGAGAGGAGCAGAGTGTAGGCGGAAGCCTACTTGAACCAATTTCAAAGGTAACCTTTAACCCACCCTCAGGTGTTACAATGTTGAAGAGCCACACCTTGTGCAGCAGTAAAGCTCCACAAGCTAAAGGTTGCTCTTTAAGTTTTGCTCATTGCACACGCAGAATGAAAAACGTACACAATTTAGCCCATTGAACAGTAGTTCAGTTCTGTATTGGAGGCGTGACTTGTCTTTTTAAGGAGACGCAGCACAGGTGCACATAAATAACGCCTTGGTGCTGGGCGCAGCCTCCTGAGCGTTATTTGCTGTACAGGAATCTGCGCTATTGTGATCCCTTGGCCATGCGCTGTGAGCGCTGCCTGTCTTCTCACCTCATTTCATGTTGGCCGGTGCGGTTAGCAATGGCCATGAATCCCAGACCCGCAGTGTGTTTTCAAAAAATCACACTGCGTGGCTGGGATTCGTGGCCTTGTGCAGTAAATATGTTTGCCGCTCACACATGTCCTTACACCTGCTTCAGACTGGGCAGCCTCAGCTGATCCCTTATCGCCTACCACGGCCATGAGGCCGCACAGTCTGAAGAAGGCGGAAGGAGATGAGTTAAGACAGGCGAACATATGCACTGCACATGCCCATCAATAACACCCTCGCAGGCAAAATATGAGACCACGAGGGGGGTTGTGTCGAGCAGGGCGGACGCACAGGCGCAGGCAGCCAACCAATGATGTCAGAAGACGGGCAGCGCTACCAAGGGTGGTGCTGTGTACCATTAGAAAGGAAAGTCACACCTCAGGGACAGTGGAATGGTCTCAATGAGACACATTTTGTACGTGTTGAGTTCCACGTTGGCAAGGAGCAAGTCAGCCACCTTGTACAAATGCAGCATTACTGCTGTACAAGGTAGCTGTTATACATAGAAACCCCTTGGGGTGGGTGGCAGGGTCCCTTTAATTTCAGTTCATGTGCCTGCATGGCGTTTGCAGGTCACGTTGCCGGCTACACAGCAGGGGAACAGCTGGCGGTGCTGAACCCCACTAACACATTGGCTGGTGATTTTCTCTGTGCAGCTAGCACTTCCGGGCAAAAACTAGCGGTGTTTGAGCCCAGGGGCAGCAGGAGGAGGAGAGGAGCAGAGTGTAGGCCGAAGCCTGCACTGGTGGCAGCTTTTGGTCGGTTGTGCCAGCGTGGCTTGTGCTGGACACGTTGCCGACTACACAGCAGGGGAACAGCTGGCGGTGCTGAACCCCACTGACACATCAGCGAGTGTTTTTTCTGTGTAGACAACACTTCGAGGTGGCAACTGACAGTGTTGAAACCCAGGGAATCAAAGAGGAGCAGAGTGTAGGCCGAAGCCTGCAGTGGAGCAAGTTGAAAGGGAACCTTTAACCCCCCCTCCCCCCAGGCATTTGTTGCTGAAAGAGCCATCTTGTACAGCAGTAATACTGCACATGGAAAATGGTGGCTCCTAAAATTATGCTCCTTGCAAACGCTGAAGTACACACTCATATAATGTGTCCCCTCACACCGTCAAACCGTCCCGGAAGTGGGACTTTCCTTTGTAATGTGACACAGCACAGCCGTCATTCCAACCCCCTTGGTGCCGTGTGCCACCTCCTCAACGTTGTTTGGTTCTGTCACTGAGCCTGCGCTGTAATGTAATCCTTTGGCCATGCACAGTTAGCGGTGCCCGTCTTCTGACATCATTTAGGTGTCAGGCTGGCATTGCCTGTGCGTCCAAGCTGCCCGAGATCCAACCTCGCAGTGTCATCTAATGTAATCCCACTGCGGGCCAGGGATCCATGGGCATGCGCAATGCATATCATCGCCTCTCACTCACCTCCTTCCTGCTTCTTCAGACTGCGGCGTCACGGCCGTGGCATGCTATTAGGGATCAGCTGACGCCGCCTAGTCTGAAGAAGCGTGAAGAAGGGGAGTGAGAGGCTAGTATATGCACTGCGCATGGCCATGGATACCAGGCCCACTGTGGGATCACATTAGACGACACTGCGAGGTGGGATTTCGGGCAGCGTGGACGCACAGGCGTAGCCAGGATGACAACAAATGATGTCAGAGGACGGGCAAATTGTGCATGGCCAAGGGATAACATAACAGCGCAGGGTCCATGACGGAATCAAACAACGCTAAGGAGGCAGCGCACGGTGCCAAGGGCGTAGCAATGACGGCTGTGCTGCGTCACATTACAAAGGAAAGTCCCACCTCCGGGATGGTTGGACGGTGTGAGGGGACACATTACATGAGTGTGTAGTTCAGCGTTTGCAAGGAGCATAACTTCAAGAGCGACCTTTTCCTTGTGCAGTATTAGTGCTGCACAAGGTGGCTCTTTCAGTAACAAACGCCTAGGGGGGGGGTTGAGGGGGGGGGCGAGGTCCCCTTACATTTTAGTTGTGCCAGCGTGGCGGTCGCATGACACGTTGCCGGATACACAGCTGGGGATCAGCTGATGTTACTGAACCCCAATAACAGAGGAGCGACTGTTGACTGTGCAGACAGCACTTCCAGGCACCAACTGGCGGTGTTAGAGCCCAGGGACAGCAGGAGGAGCAGAGGAAGAGTGTAGGCCGAAGCCTGATTGGAGCAAGTTGAAAGGGAACCTTTAACCCCCTCCCCAAGACGTTTGTAGCTGAAAGAGCCATCTTGTGCAGCACTAAGGATGCAAAAGGAAAAGGTTGCTCTTTTAATTATGCTCCTTGCAAACACAGAAGTAAACACTAAAAATGTGTCCCCTTATACCGTAAAACCGTCCCGGAGGTGGGAATTTCCTTCGTAATGGGACGCAGAACAGCTGTCATTCCTATTCCCTTGGTGCCGTGCGCTGCCTCCTCAGCGTTGTTTTAAGCTGTCACGGAGCTTGCGCTGTTCTGTTATCCCTTGGCCATGCCCAATTTGCGCTGCCTGTCTTCTGACATAATTTGGTGTCAGGCTGTCAGTGCCTGTGCGTCCACGCTGCTCCAGATCTCACCTCGCAGTGTCGTCTATTGTAATCCCACTGCGGGCCTTGGATCCATGGACATGCACAGTGCATATCCTCGACTCTCACTCCCCTCCTTCCCTCTTCTTCAGACTGTGCGGCGTTACGGCCGTGGCATGCTATTAGGGATCAGCTGACGGCGCACAGTCTAAAGAAGGCGGAGGGAGATGGGCGAGAGCCCGAGGTGAAGATATGCACTGCGCATGCCCATGGATCCCAGGCTCGCAGTGTGATTCAATCAGAAGACACTGCGAGGCGGGTTCTCGGGCAGCGCGGGCGCACAGGCGCAGCCATCCTGACACCAAATTATGTCAGTAGACAGGCAGCGCAAACTGGCCATGGCCAAGGGATAACAGAACAGCGCAGGCTCCGTGACAGCTTAAAACAACGCTGAGGAGGCAGCGCATGGCACCAAGGGGGTAGGAATGACGGCTGTGCTGCATCACATTATGAAGGAAAGTCCCAGCTCCGGGACGGTATAACGGTATCAGTGAACACATTTTATAAGTGTTAAGTTCTGCGTGTGCAAGGAGCTAAAATAAAAGAGCTACCTTTTCCTTGTGCAACATTACTGCTGCACAAGATGGCTCTTTCAGTAACAAACGCCGAGAGGGGGGGGGGACAGGTTCCCTTACATTTAGGTTGTTGTGCCAGCGTGGCGGTCGCAGGACACATTGCCGGCTACACAGCTGGGGATCAGCTGACGTTACTGAAACCCAATGACACTGGGTCGTATGTTTAGACTGTGCAGCCTGCACTTCTGAGCCGCAACTGGCGGTGATGGAGCCCAGGAATAGTAGTTCAGGTGGTAGAAAGATGAACACATCAGGAGACCTGGATGACACCCAATTACTTAATCAGGCAGAGGAGTGGCAAATTCCTGCGAGATCCAGGCCTGGTTCATTTTCAGGAAAGTAAGCCGGTCAACATTATCGGAGGATAGTCGCATGCGACGGTCTGTTAGTACACCACCTGCGGCACTAAAGACACGTTCCGATAAGACACTAGCCGCAGGGCAAGTCAGCACCTCCAATGCATACTGGCTTAGCTCTGGCCATGTATCCAGCTTAGAGACCCAAAACTTGAACAGGGAACAGCCGTCTGGGAGTACACTAAGAGGGCAAGCCATGTAGTCTGTCACCATCTGACGGAACCGTTGCCTCCTGCTGACTGGAGCCGCCGGTGATGGTGTAGAAATTTGGGGCGGGCACACAAAAGTTTTCCACAGTTGTGCCAGACTTGGCTTGCCTTGGGCAGAGGCACTGCTTCTGCTCCCTCTTTGTGCAGAGCCTCCTCCTCCACTGCCTCGACGCACTGAGCTGCTTTGTAAAGCACTAGCAGCACTCCTCTCAGTTGGACTGGAGAAGATGATGGAATTCACCAGTGTGTCGTGGTACTCCCGCATTTTACGCTCCCGTGTCAACGCCGGGATGAGGTTTTGGACATTGTCACGGTAGCGAGGATCGAGGAGGGCGTACACCCAATAATCAGGCACGTTGAGAATGTGGTCGATGCGGCGGTCGTCTCTCAGGCACTGCAACATGAACTCAACCATGTGCTGCAGACTGCCAACTGGCCCAGAAACGCTGTCCCCTGCTTGAGACATGATCTCTGCCCGCTCTTCATCACCCCACCCTCGCTGTACACACTGACCACTGGACAATGGTGGAACTCCCTCCTCTGGACATAGCTCTTCCTCGTCCATTGACTCCTCCTCATCCTCCTCACAAAGGGTCCCCTGCCGACCCCTTTGTGAGGAACCACGTGGCACTGACTGTCCAGAACCTGATGGAAAAGGTGACTCCTCATCCTCCACCTCTTCCACATCATCCCTTATCCCTTGCAGGGTTTCTTGAAGCAAGCAGATAAGGGGGACAGTCATGCTGACTAGTGCATCATCTGCACTTGCCATCCGCGTGGAATAATCAAAAGGACGCAAAACCTGGCAGACGTCCTTCATAGTGGCCCACTCTGTGGTTGTGAAGTCTGAGCGGCGCTGACTGCGACTTTTTTGCGCCTGATGCAGCCTCTACTCCATTACTGCTTGCTGCTGCTCACACAACCGCTCCAACATATGTAACGTGGAATTCCACCTGGTAGGTAGGTCACATATGATGCGATGTTCAGGAAGGCGAAACCGACGCTGCAGAGCAGCAATGCGGGATCTTGCCAAGCTGGAACGCCGCAAGTGAGCACACTCTAGGCGGGCCTTGTGCAGAAGTGCATCAAGATCCGTATAGTCCCTCAGAAAACTCTGCACAACCAAATTGAGCACATGTGCCAGACATGGGATGTGAGTGAGGTTGCCAAGGCCTAAAGCTGCCACCAGATTTCGGCCATTGTCACACACTACCATGCCTGGCTGGAGATTTGCTGGCACAAACCACACATCGCTCTCCTGCTTTAGGGCATTCCAGAGCTCCTGCGCTGTGTGGCTTCGATTCCCCAAAGAAACTAGTTTCAAGACGGCCTGCTGGCGTTTGGCCACGGCTGTGCTCATGTCGGTCATAGGTAAACGTTCACGGGTCCATGTGGAGGTGGACTGTGACGGATCCTGCAGCGATGAATCTGAGGAACTGGTGTAAGAGGAGGAGTCAATGCGTACAGACTGGATTCCTGCTATCCTTGGAGTGGGCAGGACACGTCCTGCGCCACTCGCACGGTCTGTACCCGGCTCAACAACATTAACCCAATGGGCAGTGACGGAAAGGTATCGCCCCTGTCCATGTTGACTGGTCCACGCATCGGTGGTGAGGTGGACCTTGCTACTGACGGCGTTCAGTAGCGCGTGTTTTATTTGTCCCTCCACATGTTTGTGCAGGGCATGGACAGCTTGCCTGCTGAAGTAAAAGCGGCTGGGCACCTTGTACTGTGGGACTGCCAATGCCATCAAGTCATGGAAGCTGTCAGTCTCCACCAGCCTGAATGAGAGCATTTCCAGCGACAGAAGTTTGGCAATGCCTGCATTCAGAGCCTGTGCTCGGGGGTGGTTTGCTGAGAATGCCCGCCTTTTCTCCCATGCCTGTACTACCGATGGCTGTAGACTAGGCTGGGAGTGTGAGGATGACTGGGAATGTGGTGCTGTGGGTGGAATTACACTAGGTCTCTGGACAACAGTGCCAGAGGTTCTTCCATGGCGATCCAAGGAGGAAGCCGAACCAGCTGTGCGTGAGCTGGATGAAGAAGCAACACGAGCTGAAGAGGTGGTAGCTGCCGCTGTTGGTTGGCCTAGCTCTTCAGTGTGTTTTTGGAACTCCACCGCGTGCCTGGTCCGCACGTTTCCACATATTTGTGGTATTGAGGTTGCTGACACTTTTACCTCTTTTTACTTTCTGATGACACAGCTTGCATTTGACAAAACAAATGTCATCTGCAACTGTGTCAAAAAAGGACCAGGCACTGCAAGTCTTGGGATCGCCGTTTTTGGAGACAGGCTCCTAACTGGTGCCAAAGTGGAGGCTACAGGCTCCGCAGTCTTCCCCCTCCCTCTCCCTCTTTGGCCCGTTAGGGGAATCTCTTCCTCTGAGCTGCTCCCACCACCTTCCTGTTCCTCACGCCACGATGGGTCAAGGACCTCATCATCTCCACTACCCTCTGCCACCAACTGCTCCTCCTGGGTAGTCTCGGCAGCACAGTACGCACCAGAAAGCGGCACCTGAGTTTCATCATCAGATGCGTACTGCGCTGTGGTCACCGCAGGCACTGACCCACACGCCTCTTCAGAGTCAGAGAGACAAAGCTGTTGGGCATCACTGCACACTGCCTCTTCTTCCATTTCTCCAATACTGCTTGGCTGGCCCCCTGTTTCCAAGCCAAGAGATTCAGAGAACAGAAGTAGAGACTGCTCCTGTCCTGGGCTCTCTGACTGCCTGGCCAATTTGGCAGGTGGTGAAGAGACAGATGGCTGCTCTCCAGTGGTCTGTGCCTGAGAGGATGTGGCACTAATTGAAGTCGATGCGTTAGCTGCCATCCATCCGACAACGGCTTCAATTTGATCTTCATGCAGCAGCGGTGCACGGCGCTCTCCGACAAAGCTGCGCATGAAGGACTGTTCCCTGCTGAAACTGGGTGATGGTGAGTCACTGGTGCCAGCAGCAGGCACAGAATCACCACGTCCTCTCCCTGCTCCTCTCCCTGCTCCACGCCCACGCCCACGCCCCTTACTCCCTGCCCTCTTCATCTTGGTTGACAGATAAAGATAAGCAGAAAAGTACTAAGGCCTTAGTGTGCTTATTCCTGAAATGCTCCTCCTAACAGGTGTAAGAAACACTAATTTTGTAAAGTGTGGACTAGACTTTATTATTGATAAAATGTGGCCTACACAAGTGTTAAGTGGTGTTTGGTTAACTTTAATTTTTTTTTTTGTGCAGATCGGGCTACAGAGCTAGTTTAAATCACACGGAGACCGTGCAGACAGCCGTAAACGGCGCTGCAAGGCCCAAAAACCCTCCTCTAGGTTATCCTATCTAGTGTTTTTCCACTATTTTGCTGGAGACGGGTGGAAAGACACTAATAGGAAATTTTAAAAAATTTTTTCAACAGGCTGCACTATTTGAAAAAAGGAAAAGTTATTTTACAGTATGAGGCAGTGACAAAACCCTGAGCTGAATACAACCGGCTGTGGCTGCACACAGACTACAGGGCGAGCTGCGCTCACACTGAGACCGTGCAGACAGCCGTAAACGGCGCTGCAAGGCCCAAAAACCCCCCTCTAGGTTATCCTATCTAGTGTTTTTCCACTATTTGGCTGGAGACGGGTGGAAAGACACTAATAGGAAATTTTAGAAAAAATGTGCAGCAGGCTGCACTATGAGCAAAAAAAGACTGGTGGAAAGACACTAATAGGAAATTTTAGAAAAAATGTGCAGCAGGCTGCACTATGAGCAAAAAAGGACAATGGATAGAACTGTGTGAGGCAGTGTGAACCCCCCCTGAGCTGAATACAACCTGGTATATGGCTGCACACAGACTACAGAGTGAGCTGCACACACACACACACACACACTGAGACCTTGCAGAACGCTGTTAAAACAGCGCTGCAAGGCAAGAGCAAGGTGAACTGAACAGTGAACACAGCGTTTGCTAAATTAGCCTTGGAAAAGCAAAATAAAGCAATTAGCTATCTCAACTGGCCCTCAGTTAGAACACAGCGTCCTGTCCCTAACTGAAATCACAGCAGAGTGAGCGCAAAATGGCGGCAGCGTTTTTTATAGTGCAGAGTGACATCATTTCAGCAGCCAATCACAGCCTTGCCAGTACTTACATGCCCACCATGCTAAATAGGATGTGCCCACACTTCCATTCATTCCTCATTGGCTGCTGCGTTCAGTTTGAATTCTGGGAACTTCCGATTCCGGTATCCGATACGTGGGAAGTATCGGAATTCGGTATCGGAATTCCGATACCGCAAGTATCGGCCGATATCCGATACTTGCGGTATCGGAATGCTCAACACTAGTCACCACATATTATATTGCTGCCCTTCACATTCTCAGAGACCTCATGAAGGGTTGTTCTCAGGAATTTATGTTGTCCCTCATTGGGAGCATAAAGATTTGTCAACGTGTGTAACTCACCATTCAATAAGCACGTGATAGTTAAGCACCTACCCGTGGGGTCATTATTTTGCGCTATCAATTTAAAAGCGATAGTATTTTTCACCATGATGCACACACCAGCCTTTTTGGTTGGGCCATTAGCAAATAGAATGTGTGGGAAGAGGGGATGACGAAGCCTAAAATTATCCTCGACCAACAAATGGGTCTCCTGCAAGCAGATAATATCTGCCCTCGACCGCTTCACCTCCATCCACATCATAGATCTCTTCTCAGGGAAGTTTAAACCCCTGACATTCAAAGAAAGAATTTGTAAAGTCATGGTACCATTATACTAAAGTCTATACTGCTGGTATTACCCAGTGACCCCACTGGCGGTGTACCAAAGCTTATATACAAATAACTACCAGTTCCATAATAACAATCAAAAATCAATATAGACAGAGAATGCCCGGGGATTTGGAGAGAAAAAACCTGGAGGGAAGAAAGGGGAAGGGCAAGTATGTAGTAAAAAGAACCAGAAAATAAAAAGAAGTAAAAAAAAAGGCAAAAAAACCCAAAACAAAACATAGGTCAATATACGAGGAATCCTCGTCGGAACGTCCGGAACAGTCCAGACAGTCCGCAGAACAGAATCTGCGTGGAGGGGTGGAAGTGAGAGGTTCACAATCCAAAGGCCCACTGAGGGGTGCAGTAGGAGAGCTCAGCAATCCAGACACCGTCCGTGTGGCACTGTCAAACCGTAGACCAGTCTGAGGCTATTTTCTTTCCTGTATCCGCAGGTCTGGGAGCAAAGGGTATTTTCCAGGCCGTAAGCCTCTCCTCTGCCTGTTTAGGCGAGGGGCAGGTGACCGTGTGTCCTTCATAAGTGATAATCAAACGCACAGGATTAAACCCCCATCGGTAACGTATGTTGTTGTCCCTCAATGCTTTACAGACATGGGCGTATTCTCTCCTTTTGGCCAGGGTAGCAGCTGACAAATCCGGGAAGACCTGGAGATCCCGGAATTCAGGGGGAAGGTCAGGGGGGCTCCTTATCTGCCGCAGGAATGTCTCTTTAGTAGTGTACAAATGAATCCGTGCAAGGATGTCTCTAGGAAGAGATGGGTCTAGATGCTTGGGCTTGGGTGTTCGATGTACCCTGTCCGCCAGTAGATCTCTTGAGGAAAGTGAGGGCAGGGCAGCCTGCATAAAATTCTGGAGGAAAGCAGCTAAATCTTTATCTGCAACATTCTCAGGGATTCCTCTCACACGAATATTGTTCCTCCTGGATCTGTCCTCTAAGTCGTGCAATTTATTAAATGCCCCTGCTAACTTGCCTTTTATAACTTGGTTTTCATCCACCAGAGCGTTAATTACAGAGACATATTCGGACATTTTGTTTTCCAAATGATCCATGTGGGCCCCTAAGGAGTTAATGTCTCCTCTAATCTCCTTCAACATGTCCTGCATATCCTCTTTTAATGAGGCATGTATAGATGTGAGGAATTCTTTCATATCCCCCCTGGTCATAGGTGCAGAGCTGCTATATTGTGCTCCTGCTGAGGTCTCACCTCTTTCTGAATCCTGGGAGCCGCGGGAGGAGTGTAATGATCTGGAGGGAGAAGCCCGCGCCATTTTCCCTGCGGCATGTGCGGTTTGAGACCGCGGAAAGAAGTCTGGCAGGCGAGGAGGAGAGGCCTTCTTATTATATCTGCCTCGGGTCATCATGTGCCCAGTCGTGCTGCGGTTCTAGCAGTAAGCGCCTCCGCGGTCAGGAGAGTCAGTGAAAGCGGGTGTGAGCCGCGTTATGTCTGGTGATGCCAAAGCTCGTCACCTCATTTTAGGTCCAGCATGACAAGATTAGGTGTGGGACAAGCCCAGGACAGTGTACTTGAGGGTGCAACTCAGTGATGATGTTGTAGAAGCAGAGAAAACACATACAGGAAGCACACTGTCTGATATGTCTTATTTTTCTCCTGGGTGCTGCTGCAGGAAAAGAGATGGGATTCCAAAGAAATAGTTTATCTTCTCTTATGGAGGAGAGTGACAGTGGTAGACGATCAGCTTCTGCTGACTAGAAGGGATATTGTCAGCCTCCCTTATCTCTCACACTGGAGTTGTGTTTGCTCAGCATAGGAGGATCTGTCCTGGCCCCCTCAGTATGAGAACAGGGCTATTGCAAGCCTGTGCAGGCTGTAATCACCTCTCTGCTCAGGGGGAATCTCCTAATAGATCTGACTGTGGGCAGAGAAGGATTAAGGAAACCTCCGGAAGATGATAAAAGTGCTGGTGTTTCTGCTGTTAGATGTTTGGGAAGCGAGAGGTGCAGAGAGCAAATCACTGGCCCTCCCCCACAGGAGAAGCACTGGCCTGTTACACTCACCAGGCCTCGAGGCTCAGGCTCCAGAGATCCCTTCACACTCTGTAAAAGCTATTTTCTTGTGGTCAGCCAGATGCAGCACACTCTCATGGAGGCTTAGGGTACCGTCACACTATACGATTTACCTACGATCACGACCAGCGATACGACCTGGCCGTGATCGTAGGTAAATCGTAGTGTGGTCGCTGGGGAGCTGTCACACAGACAGCTCTCCAGCGACCAACGATGCCAAAGTCCCCGGGTAACCAGGGTAAACATCGGGTTACTAAGCGCAGGACCGCGCTTAGTAACCCGATGTTTACCCTGGTTACCAGCGTAAAAAAAACCAAACAGCACATACTTACATTCCGGTCTCTGTCCCTTGCCGTCTGCTTCCCGCACTCAGTGACTGCCGGCCGTAAAGTGAAAGCACAGCACAGCGGTGACGTCACCGCTGTGCTCTGCTTTCACTTTACGGCCGGCAGTCAGTGAGTGCGGGAAGCAGACGGCAAGGGACCTGACGGACACCGAAATGTAAGTATGTGCTGTTTGTTTTTTTTTTTTACATTTACGCTGGTAACCAGGGTAAACATCGGGTTACTAAGCACGGCCCTGCGCTTAGTAACCCGATGTTTACCCTGGTTACAAGCGAACGCATCGCTAGATCGGTGTCACACACACCGATCTAGCGATGACAGCGGGAGATCCAGCGACGAAAGAAAATTCCAAATGATCTGCTACGACGTACGATTCTCAGCAGGATCCCTGATCGCTGCTGCGTGTCAGACACAGCGATATCGTAACGATATCGCTGGAACGTCACGAATCGTACCGTCGTAGCAATCGAAATGGCACTGTGTGACGGTACCCTTAGATGGTAAGACAAGATGATTTACAGCAGCAATGTGGCCGATGGATGTTGATTTCCAGGCTGAAGATCAGGAGCTCCTGGAAGGAGCTTCCTCTCTTGATGGTGCCTAAGCCACACCCCCCTTATTAGTTATTTTGTGTGACATATCTCTGTGATTTAAGGGCATAAAAATTCAAACTTGGAAAATTGCAAAATTTTCAAAATTTTCCCCAAATTTCTGTTTTTTTCACAAATAAACGCATGTTATATCGAAGAAATTTTACCACTATCATGAAGTACAATATATCACGAGAAAACAGTGTCAGAATCGCCAAGATCCGTTGAAGCGTTCCAGAGTTATAACCTCATAAAAGGACAGTGGTCAGAATTGTAAAAATTGTCCTGGTCATTAACGTGCAAACCACCCTCGGGGCTTAAGGGGTTAAATGGAGGGCTATGTGGGGTCAATTATGTTAAATGTAGGGCTCTGTGGGGCCCATTTTACTAAATTGAGTGCTATGTGAGGCCCAAGATGGGCTCCACGCTGGTAATTAAAAAGGTCAAAGAATGCACCCCGGTGTTAGGCTGAAATGCCCAAGATGGGCGCCTCCGCTGGTAAGCAAAAAGGCCAAGTATTGGGCCCTTCTGGCAGGCCAACGGGAAATGGTGTGCTCTGGTGTCACGCCAACGGGAAATGGTGTGCTCCGGTGGCACGCCAACGGTAAATGGTGTGCTCCGGTGGCACGCCAATGGGAAATGGTGTGCTCCGCTGGCACGCCAACGGAAAAAGGTGTGCTCCGGTGGCATGCCAACGGGAAAAAGGTGTGCTTCGGTGGCACGCCAACGTAAAAGGGTGTGCTCCGGTGGCATGCCAATGGGAAAAAGGATGTGTTCCAGTGACACGCCAAGGGTGTGCTCCGGTGGCACGCCAACGGGAAAAGGGTGTGCTCCGGTGGCACGCCAACGGGAAAAATGTGCTTCGGTGGCACGCCAACGGGAAAAGGGTGTGCTCCGATGGCACGCCAACGGGAAAAGAATGTGCTCCGGTGACACACCAGAGGGAAAATAGTGCTCTAGTGGCACGGGTAGGTAAAGCTAAGTGCAGCACTTTTAACCCCTTTACCCCCAAGGGTGGTTTGCACGTTAATGACCGGGCCAATTTTTACAATTCTGACCACTGTCCCTTTATGAGGTTATAACTCTGGAACGCTTCAACAGATCCCAGTGATTCTGACACTGTTTTCTTGTGACATATTGTACTTCATGATAGTGGTAAAATTTCTTTGATGTTACCTGCGTTTATTTGTGAAAAAAAAACAAATTTGGCGAAAATTTTGAAAATTTCGCAATTTTCCAACTTTGAATTTTTATGCAATTAAATCACAGAGATATGTCACACAAAATCTAGATAAGTTCCTTGGGAGGTCTAGTTTCCAATATGGGGTCACTTGGGGATTTTAATGTTTAGGTACATCAGGGGCTCTCCAAACGCGACATGGTGTCCCATCTCAATTCCAGTCAATTTTGCATTGAAAAGTAAAACGGCGCTCCTTCCCTTCCGAGCTCTGCCATGCGCCCAAACAGTCGTTTACCCCCACATATCAGGTATCAGCGTACTCGGAACAAATTGCACAACATCTTTTGGGGTCCAATTTCTTCTCTTACCCTTGGGAAAATAAAAAATTAGGGGCGAAAAGATCATTTTTGTGAAAAAATATGATTTTTTATTTTTTACGGTTCTGCATTATAAACTTCTGTGAAGCACTTGGTGGGTCAAAGTGCTCACCACACATCTAGATAAGTTCCTTAGGGGGTCTACTTTCCAAAATGGTGTCACTTGTGGGGGGTTTCAATATTTAGGCACATCAGGGGCTCTCCAAACGCAACATGACATCCCATCTCAATTCCAGTCAATTTTGCATTGAAAAGTCAAATGGCGCTCCTTCCCTTCCGAGCTCTGCCATGCGCCCAAACAGTGGTTTACCCCCACATATGGGGTATCGGCGTACTCAGGACAAATTGTATAACAACTTTTGGGGTCCATTTTCTCCTGTTACCCTTGGTAAAATAAAACAAATTGGAGCTGAAGTAAATTGTTTATGAAAAAAAGTTAAATGTTCATTTTTATTTAAACATTCCAAAAATTCCTGTAAAACACCTGAAGGGTTAATAAACTTCTTGAATGTGGTTTTGAGCACCTTGAGGGGGGCAGTTTTTAGAATGGTGTCACACTTATAATAATAATAATAATAATTTTTATTTATATAGCGCCAACATATTCCGTAGCGCTTTACAAATTATAGAGGGGACTTGTACAGACAATAGACATTACAGCATAACAGAAATACAGTTCAAAACAGATACCAGGAGGAGTGAGGGCCCTGCTCGCAAGCTTACAAACTATGGGGAAAGGGGAGACACGAGAGGTGGATGGTAACAATTGCTTCAGTTATTCGGACCAGCTATAGTGTAAGGCTCAGGTGTTCATGTAAAGCTGCATGAACCAGTTAACTGCCTAAGTAGGTAGCAGTACAGACACAGAGGGCTAATACTGCATAAAGTGTATGAGAACATGATGCGAGGAACCTTTTTTTTTTTTTTTTTTTTTTTATTATAAATAGGCCACACAGGGATCGTTAGGTTAATGCATTGAGGCGGTAGGCCAGTCTGAACAAATGAGTTTTTAGGGCACGCTTAAAACTGTGGGGATTGGGGATTAATCGTATTAACCTAGGTAGTGCATTCCAAAGAATCGGCGCAGCACGTGTAAAGTCTTGGAGACGGGAGTGGGAGGTTCTGATTATTGAGGATGCTAACCTGAGGTCATTAGCGGAGCGGAGGGCACGGGTAGGGTGGTAGACTGATACCAGGGAGGAGATGTAGGGTGGTGCTGAGCCATGGAGTGCTTTGTGGATGAGGGTAGTAGTTTTGTACTGGATTCTGGAGTGGATGGGTAGCCAGTGTAATGACTGGCACAGGGTAGAGGCATCGGTGTAACGGTTGGTGAGGAATATGATCCTGGCTGCAGCATTCAGGACAGATTGGAGCAGGGAGAGTTTTGCAAGAGGGAGGCCGATTAGTAGAGAGTTACAATAGTCCAGACGAGAATGAATAAGTGAAACAGTCAGAGTTTTTGCAGAGTCGAAAGTAAGAAAAGGGCGAATTCTAGAAATGTTTTTGAGATGCAGGTAAGAAGAGCGAGCCAGTGATCGGATGTAGGGGGCGAATGAAAGGTCAGAATCAAGGATGACCCCAAGGCAGCGGGCATGTTGCTTTGGAGTAATGGAGGAACCGCACACGGAGATGGCAATGTCAGGCAAAGGTAGGTTAGTAGAGGGAGAGAACACGAGGAGTTCAGTTTTTGACAGGTTTAGTTTCAGATAGAGGGAGGACATGATGTTAGAGACAGCGGTAAGACAATCACTGGTGTTTTCTAAAAAGGTCGGTGTGATATCGGGAGCAGAAGTGTATAATTGGGTGTCGTCAGCATAGAGATGGTACTGGAATCCAAATCTACTGATTGTTTGTCCAATAGGGGCAGTATACAACGAGAAGAGTAGGGGGCCTAGGACTGATCCTTGAGGAACCCCAACAGTAAGGGGAAGGTGAGAGGAGGAGGAACCAGCAAAACATACAGTGAAGGATCGGTCAGAGAGATAGGAGAACCAGGAGAGAACGGTGTCCTTGAGGCCGATGGAGCGGAGCATAGTGAGGAGGAGCTGATGATCCACAGTGTCGAATGCTGCAGAGAGATCCAAGAGAATTAGCATGGAGTAGTGACCATTAGATTTAGCTGTTAGTAGGTCATTAGAGACTTTAGTGAGGGCAGTTTCAGTAGAGTGTAAAGAGCGGAAGCCAGATTGAAGAGGGTCGAGAAGAGAGTTATCTGAGAGATGGCGGGTAAGATGGGAGTGGACCAGGCGTTCGAGGAGTTTAGAGATGAAGGGAAGATTAGAGACAGGTCTATAATTAGCGGCACAGTTTTGATCGAGGGATGGTTTTTTAAGTAATGGATGTATGATGGCATGCTTAAATGAGGAGGGAAAAATACCGGAAGTGAGGGAAAGGTTGAATATTTTTGTTAGGTGAGAGGTGACAGCCGGGGAAAGGGACTGGAGGAGATGTGACGGAATGGGGTCACTGGTGCAAGTGGTCGGGCGAGAAGATGCAAGGAGCCTGCTTACTTCTTCTTCTGTAACTGCTTCAAAGTCAGAGAGTGAACTAGATGCAGTGGGGGAGGGAGGACAGTGCATTGTATGAAGAGATTGGGAGATGATTTCCTGTCGAATGTGGTCAATTTTTTCTTTGAAGTAATTGGCCAGATCGTCAGCACGGAGATCCGTGGTTGGGGCCTGCTCTCTTGGGTTGAGTAGGGACTGGAACGTGTCAAAGAGACGTTTAGGGTTATTGGACAGGGAGGTGATGAGGGTGTTGAAGTAGGTTTGTTTGGAGAGGTGAAGGGCAGAATTGTATGTCTTTAGCATGAACTTATAATGGATGAAATCTTCGGGTAGATTAGATTTTCTCCACAGACGTTCTGCGCACCTGGAGCACCGCTGCAGGAAACGTGTTTGCAGCGTGTGCCACGGTTGTTGCCGTCTGTGCCGAGTTGTTTTATGTATAGGAGGAGCAGCTTCATCCAGAGCACTTTGCAGGGTTTCATTGTAATGCTTCAAGGCAGAATCAGGACATGAGATGGAGGAGATAGGGGCCAATGAGGACTGCAAGTTCTTCATAAGTTTCTGGGTGTTAATGGCCTGTATGTTTCTATAAGTGTGGAAAGTGGGAACACTTGGTTATTTTTTATCATATAGACCCCTCAAAATGACTTCAAATGTCATGTAGTCCCTAAAAAATATTGGTGTTGTAAAAATGAGAAATTGCTGGTCAACTTTTAACCCTTATAACTCCCTAAGAAAAAAAAATTGTGGTTCCAAAATTGTGCTGATGTAAAGTAGACATGTTGGAAATGTTACTTATTAATTATTTTGTGTGACATATCTCTGTGATTTAAGGGCATAAAAATTCAAAGTTGGAAAACTGCAAAATTTTCACAATTTTCGCCAAATTTCCGTTTTTTTCCACAAATAAACGCACGTTATATCGAAGAAATTTTACAACTATCATGAAGTACAATATATCACGAGAAAACAATGTCAGAATCGCCAAGATCCGTTGAAGCGTTCCAGAGTTATAACCTCATAAAGGGACAGTGGTCAGAATTGTAAAAATTGTCCCGGTCATTAACGTGCAAACCACCCTCGGGGCTTAAGGGGTTAAATGGAGGGCTATCTGGGGTCAATTATGTTAAATGGAGGGCTCTGTGGGGCCCATTTTAGGGCTATGTAGGTCCCATAAGTATTAAATGGAGTACTATGTGAGGCCCAAGATGGGCTCCACGCTGGTAATTAAAAAGGTCAAAGAATGCACCCCGGTGTCAGGCTGAAATGCCCAAGATGGGCGCCTCCGCTGGTAAGCAAAAAGGCCAAGTATTGGGCCCTTCTGGCGGGCCAACCGGAAATGGTGTGCTCCGGTGGCACGCCAACGGGAAATGGTGTGCTCCGCTGGCACGCCAACGGAAAAGGGTGTGCTCCGGTGGCATGCCAATGGGAAAAAGGTGTGCTTCGGTGGCACGCCAACGTAAATGGGTGTGCTTCGATGGCACGCCAACGGGAAAAGGGTGTGCTCCGGTGGCACGCCAACGGAAAAAATGTGCTCTGGTGGCACGCCAACGGGAAAAGGGTGTGCTCTAGTGGCACGGGTAGGTAAAGCTAAGTGCAGCACTTTTAACCCCTTTACCCCCAAGGGTGCTTTGCACGTTAATGATCGGGCCAATTTTTACAATTCTGACCACTGTCCCTTTATGAGGTTATAACTCTGGAACACTTCAACGGATCCCAGTGATTCTGACATTGTTTTCTCGTGACATATTGTACTTCATGATAGTGGTAAAATTTCTTTGATATTACTTGCGTTTATTTGTGAAAAAAAACAGAAATTTGGTGAAAATTTTGAAAATTTTGCAATTTTTATGCAATTAAATCATAGATATGTCACACAAAATCTAGATAAGTTCCTTGGGAGGTCTAGTTTCCAATATGGGGTCACTTGTGGGGGATTTTAACCCCTTAGCGACCGCCGATACGCCTTTTAACGGCGGCCGCTAAGGGTACTTAAACCACAGCGCCGTTAATTAACGGCGCTGTGGAAAAAGTAAATAGCGCCCCCCAGAGTCGGATTTTCTCCGGGGTCTAGGCTGCCGGGGGTAGCCGAGACCCCAGAGAACATGATTCGGGGGGGTTTTAACCCACCCCGCATATGCGATCGCCGGTAATTAACCGTTTACCGGCGATCGCAAAAAAAAAAAACGTGATCTCTTTTTAATTTCTCTGTCCTCCGATGTGATCGCACATCGGAGGACAGAGAAAGGGGGTCCCAGGTAGCCCCCCAATACTCACCTATCTCCCCCGATGCTCCTCGTGTCTCCCGGTGGGCGCCGCCATCTTCAAAATGGCGGGCGCATGCGCAGTGCGCCCGCCGGCCGGCCTCGCGAGAATCTTTGGGGTCTCGGCTGCCGGGGGTAGCTGAGACCCCAAAGAGCATGATCGGGGTCGGTTTTACCGACCCCTGTTTTGCGATCGCCGGTAATTAACTGTTTACCGGCGACCGCAAAAAAACAAAAAAAAAAAACAAAGTGTAATTCTCTGTCCTCTGATGTGATCGCACATCAGAGGACAGAGAAATAGGGGGATTCGGGGACCCTATCATACTCACCTATGTCCCTGGGTCCTCCTGCTGCTCCTCCTGGCCGCCGGCAAAAGAAAATGGCGGGCGCATGCGCAGTGCGCCCGCCATCTGTCTCCATCTGCTGGCCGGCAGGAGAAGAGCAGTTGGGGCTAAAATTAGGGTTAGGGGTAGGGTTAGGGGTAGGGGTAGGGCTAGGGGTAGGGGTAGGGTTAGGGCTTGGATTAGGGTTAGGGTTAGGGCTAAATTTAGGGTTAGGGTTGGGGCTAAATTTAGGGTTAGGGCTAAATTTAGAGTTAGGGTTGGCGCTAAATTTAGGGTTAGGCTTCTTTCACACTAACGTCGGTACGGGGCCGTCGCAATGCATCAGCCCGACATACCGACGCACGTTGTGAAAATTGTGCACAATGTGGGCAGCGGATGTCGTTTTTCAACGCATCCGCTGCCAAATCTATGTCCTGGGGAGGAGGGGGCGGAGTTACAGCCACGCATGCGCGGTCAGAAATGGCGGATGCGACGTACAAAAAACGTTTTTTGTGCCGACGGTTCGCCAAAACACTGATCCAGTGCACCACGGACGCGACGTGTGGCCATCCGTCACGATCCATCGGCAATACAAGTCTATGGGCAAAAAACGCATCCTGCGGGCACATTTGCAGGATCCGTTTCTTGTCCAAAACGACGGATTGCGACGGATGCCAAACAACGCAAGTTTGAAAGTAGCCTTAGGGCTAGGGTTAGGGTTGGGGCTAAAGTTAGGGCTAGGGTTGAGGCTAAAGTTAGGGTTAGGGATGGGATTAGGGTTAGGGTTTGGATTAGGGTTGGTATTAGGGTTAGGGTTGGCATTAGGGTTACGCTTGGGATTAGGGTGAGGTTTGGGATTAGGGTTAAGGTTAGGGTTGTGATTTGGGGTGTATTGGGATTAGGGTTAGGTTTGAGGTTAGGGTTGAGATTAGGATTAGGGGTGTGTTGGATTTAGGGTTTTGATTAGGGTTATGGTTAGGGTTGACACTAGGGTTGTTTTGGGGTAAGGGTTGTGATTATAATTAGGGTTAGTGATTAGGATTATGGATTGGGTTGGGATTAGGGTTAGTGGTGTTTTGGGATTGGAGCTAGAATTAGGGGGTTTCCACTGTTTAGGTACATCAGGGGGTCTCCAAACACGATAGCCAATTTTGCGCTCAAAAAGTCAAATGGTGCTCCCTCTCTTCTGAGCTCTGCCGTGCGCTCAAACAGTGGGTTACCTCCACATATGGGGCATCAGCATACTCGGGATAAATTGGACAACAACTTCTGGGGTCCAATTTCTCTTGTTACTCTTGTGAAAATAAAAACTTGGGGGCTACAAAATCCTTTTTGTGGAAAAAAATATATATATTTTTTTATGACTCTGCATTATAAACTTCTGTGAAGCACTTGGGCATTCAAAGTTCTCACCACACATCTATATAAGTTCCTTGGGGGGTCTAGTTTCCAAAACGGGGTTACTTGTGAGGGGTTACTACTGTTTAGGTACATCAGGGGCTCTGCAAACGCAACATAATGCCCACAGACCATTCTATCTAAGTCTGCATTCCAAAACGGCGCTCGTTCCCTTCCGAGCTCTGCCGTGCGCCCAAACAGTGGTTTACCCCCACATATGGGGCATCAGCATACTCAGGATAAATTGGACAACAACTTTAGTGGTCCAATTTCTCCTGTTACCCTTGTGAAAATAAAAACTTGGGGGCTACAATCTTTCTTGTGAAAAAAAAATATTTTTTATTTTCACGACTCTGCATTCTAAACTTCTTTGAAGCACTTGGGCATTCAATGTTCTCACCACACATCTAGATAAGTTCCATGGGGGGTCTAGTTTCCAAAATGGGGTCACTTGTGGGGGATTTCTACTGTTTAGGCACATCAGGGGCTCTCCAAATGCGACATGGCGTCCGATCTCAATTCCAGCCAATTCTACTTTGAAAAAGTAAAACGACACTCTTTCTCTTCCAAGCTCTGCGGTGCGCCCAAACAGTGGTTTACCCCCACATATTGGGTATCGACGTACTCAGGAGAAATTGCACAACAACTTTTGTGGTCTAATTTCTCCTGTTACCCTTGTGAAAATAAGAATTTGTGGGCGAAAAGATCATTTTTGTGTAAACAAAAGCGATTTTTTTATTTTCACGGCTCTACGTTATAAACTTCTGTGAAGCACTTGGGGGTTCAAAGTGCTCACCACACATCTAGATAAGTTCCTTAAGGGGTCTAGTTTCCAAAATGGTGTCATATGTGGGGAGTTTCCACTGTTTAGGCACATCAGGGGCTCTAAACGTGACATGGCGTCCGATCTCAATTCCAGCCAATTCTGCATTGAAAAAGTCAAACGGCGCTCCTTCACTTCTAAGTTCTGCGGTGCGCCCAAAAAGTGGTTTACCCCCACATATGGGGTATTGGCGTATTCAGGAGAAATTGCATAACAAAATTTATGGTTACATTTCTGTTTCTACACTTGTGAAAATAAAAAAAATGGTTCTGAATTAGGATGTTTGCAAAAAAAAGTTAAATGTTCATTTTTTCCTTCCACATTGTTTCAGTTCCTGTGAAGCACGTAAAGGGTTAATAAACTTCTTGAATGTGGTTTTGAGAACCTTGAGGGGTGTAGTTTTTAGAATGGTGTCACACTTCATTATTTTCTATCATATAGACCCCTCAAAATGACTTCAAATGTGATGTGGTCCCTAAAAAAAAATGGTGTTGTAAAAATGAGAAATTGCTGGTCAGCTTTTAACCCTAAGAAAAAAAAATTTTGTTTCCAAAATTGTGCTGATGTAAAGTAGACATGTGGGAAATGTTATTTATTAACTATTTTTTATGACATAACTCTCTGATTTAAGGGCATAAAAATACAAAGTTTGAAAATTGCAAAATTTTAAAAATTTTCGCCATATTTCCGTTTTTTTCATAAATAATCGCAAGTAATATGGAAGAAATGTTACCAGTAACATGAAGTACAATATGTCACGAAAAAACTTTCTCAGAATCAGCGGGATCCGTTGAAGCGTTCCAGAGTTATAACCTCATAAAGTGACAGTGGTCAGAATTGCAAAAATTGGCTCGGTCATTAAGTACCAAATTGGCTCTGTCACTAAGGGGTTAATGTTTAGGTACATCAGGGGCTCTCCAAACGCAACATGGTGTCTCATCTCATTTCCAGTCAATTTTGCATTGAAAAGTCAAATGGGGCTCCTTCCCTTCCGAGCTCTGCTATGCGCCCAAACAGTGGTTTACCCCCACATATGGGGTATCAGCATATTCAGGACAAAGTGCTCAACAACTTTTGGGGTCCAATTTCTTCTCTTACCCTTGGGAAAATAAAAAATGGGGGGCGAAAAGATCATTTTTGTGAAAAAATGTGATTTTTTTATTTTTACGGTTCTGCATTATAAACTTCTGTGAAGCACTTGTTGGGTCAAAGTGCTCACCACACATCTAGATAAGTTCCTGAAGGGGTCTACTTTCCAAAATGGTGTCACTTGTGGGGGGTTTCAATATTTAGGCACATCAGGGGTTCTCCAAACGCAACATGGCGTCCCATCTCAATTCCAGTCAATTTTGCATTGAAAAGTCAAATGGCGCTCCTTCCCTTCCGAGCTCTGCCATGCGCCCAAACAGTGGTTTACCCCACATATGGGGTATCAGCATATTCAGAACAAATTGCACAACAACTTTTGGGGTCCAATTTCTTCTCTTACCCTTGGGAAAATAAAAAATTGGGGGCGAAAAGATCATTTTTGTGAAAAAATGTGATTTTTTTATTTTTACGGTTCTGCATTATAAACTTCTGTGAAGCACTTGTTGGGTCAAAGTGCTCACCACACATCTAGATAAGTTCCTTAAGGGGTCTACTTTCCAAAATGGTGTCACTTGTGGGGGGTTTCAATGTTTAGGCACATCAGGGGTTCTCCAAACGCAACATGGCGTCCCATCTCAATTCCAGTCAATTTTGCATTGAAAAGTCAAATGGCGCTCCTTCCCTTCCGAGCTCTGCCATGCGCCCAAACAGTGGTTTACCCCCACATATGGGGTATCAGCATACTCAGGACAAATTGTATAACAACTTTTGGGGTCCATTTTCTCCTGTTACCCTTGGTAAAATAAAACAAATTGGAGCTGAAGTAAATTGTTTATGAAAAAAAGTTAAATGTTCATTTTTATTTAAACATTCCAAAAATTCCTGTAAAACACCTGAAGGGTTAATAAACTTCTTGAATGTGGTTTTAAGCACCTTGAGGGGTGCAGATTTTAGAAAATAACCAAGTGTGACACCATTCTATCATATAGACCCCTCAAAATGACTTCAAATGTCATGTAGTCCCTAAAAAATATTGGTGTTGTAAAAATTAGAAATTGCTGATCAACTTTTAACCCTTATAACTCCCTAACAAAAAAAATTTTGGTTCCAAAATTGTGCTAATGTAAAGTAGACATGTGGGAAATGTTACTTATTAATTATTTTGTGTGACATATCTCTGTGATTTAAGGGCATAAAAATTCAAAGTTGGAAAATTGCTAAATTTTCGCCAAATTTCCGTTTTTTTCACAAATAAACGCACGTTATATCGAAGAAATTTTACAACTATCATGAAGTACAATATATCACGAGAAAACAATGTCAGAATCGCCAAGATCCGTTGAAGCGTTCCAGAGTTATAACCTCATAAAGGGACAGTGGTCAGAATTGTAAAAATTGTCCCGGTCATTAACGTGCAAACCTTCCTCGGGGCTTAAGGGGTTAAATGGAGGGCTATTTGGGGTCAATTATGTTAAATGGAGGGCTCTGTGGGGCCCATTTTATTAAATTAAGTACCATGTGAGGCCCAAGATGGGCTCCACGCTGGTAATTAAAAAGGTCAAAGAATGCACCCCGGTGTCAGGCTGAAATGCCCAAGATGGGCGCCTCCACTGGTAAGCAAAAAGGCCAAGTATTGGGCCCTTCTGGCGGGCCAACGGGAAATGGTGTGCTCCGGTGGCACGCCAACGGGAAATGGTGTGCTCCGGTGGCACGCCAACAGGAAATGGTGTGCTCCGGTGGCACGCCAACGGGAAATGGTGTGCTCCGGTGGCACGCCAACGGGAAATGGTGTGCTCCGGTGGCACGCCAACGGGAAATGGTGTGCTCCGCTGGCACACCAACGGAAAAGGGTGTGCTCCGGTGGCATGCTAACGGGAAAAAGTATGTGTTCCGGTGACACGCCAAGGGTGTGCTCCGGTGGCACGCCAACGGGAAAAATGTGCTCCGGTGGCACGCCAACGGGAATAGGGGGTGCTCTGGTGGCACACCAGCGGGAAAATGGAGTGCTCTAGTGGCACGGGTAGGTAAAGCTAAGTGCAGCACTTTTAACCCCTTTACCCCCAAGGGTGGTTTGCACGTTAATGACCGGGCCAATTTTTACAATTCTGACCACTGTCCCTTTATGAAGTTATAACTCTGGAACGCTTCAACGGATCCCAGTGATTGTGACATTGTTTTCTCGTGACATATTGTACTTCATGATAGTGGTAAAATTTATTTGATATTACCTGCGTTTATTTGTGAAAAAAACAAATTTGGCGAACATTTTGAAAATTTCGCAATTTTCCAACTTGTGCAATTAAATCACAGAGATATCTCACACAAAATACTTAATAAGTAACATTTCCCACATTTCTACTTTACATCAGCACAATTTTGCAACCAAAATTTTTTTTTGTTAGGGAGTTATAAGGGTTAAAAGTTGACCAGCAATTTCTCATTTTTACACCATTTTTTTTTTAGGGACCACATCTCATTTGAAGTCATTTTGAGGGGTCTGTATGATAGAAAATACCCAAGTGTGACACCATTCTAAAAACTGCACCCCTCAAGGTGCTCAAAACCATATTCAAGAAGTTTATTAACCCTTCTGGTGCTTCACAGGAATTTTTGGAATGTTTAAATAAAAATGAACATTTAACTTTTTTCACAAAAAATTTACTTCAGCTCCAATTTGTTTTATTTTACCAAGGGTAACAGGAGAAAATGGACCCCAACAGTTGTTGTACAATTTGTCCTGAGTACACCAATACCCCATATGTGGGGGTAAACCTCTGTGTGGGTGCATGGGAGAGCTCGGAGGGGAAGGAGCGCCGTTTGACTTTTCAATGCAAAATTGACATAAATTGAGATGGGACGCCATGTTGCGTTTGGAGAGCCACTGATGTGCCTAAACATTGAAACCCCCCACAAGTGACACCATTTTGGAAAGTAGACCCCCCTAAGGAACTTATCTAGAGGTGTAGTGAGCTCTTTGACCCACCAAGTGCTTCACAGAAGTTTATAATGCAGAACCGTTAAAATAAAAAATCATATTTTTCACAAAAATTATCTTTTTGCCCCCAATTTTTTATTTTCCCAAGGGTAAGAGAAGAAATTGGACCCCGAAAGTTGTTGTACAATTTGTCCTGAGTACGCTGATACCCCATATGTGGGTGTAAACCACTGTTTGGGCACATGGGAGAGCTCGGAAGGGAAGCAGCGCCGTTTGACTTTTCAATGCAAAATTGACAGGAATTGAGATGGGACGCCATGTTGCGTTTGGAGAGCCACTGATGTGCCTAAACATTGAAACCCCGCACAAGTGACACCATTTTGGAAAGTAGACCCCTTAAGGAACTTATCTAGATGTATGGTGAGCGCTTTGACCCACCAAGGGCTTCACAGAAATTTATAATGCAGAGCTGTAAAAATAAAACAAAAATTTTTTCCCACAAAAATTATATTTTAGCCCCCAGTTTTGTATTTTCCCGAGGGTAACAGGAGAAATTGGACCCCAAAAGTTGTTGTACAATTTGTCCTGAGTACGCTGATACCCCATATGTGGGGGGGGGGGACCACTGTTTGGGCGCATGGGAGGGCTCGGAAGGGAAGGAGCGCCATTTGGAATGCAGACTTAAATGGAATGGTGTGCAGGCGTCACATTGCGTTTGCAGAGCCCCTAATGTACCTAAACAGTAGAAACCCCCCACAAGTGACCCCATATTGGAAACTAGACCCCCCAAGGAAGTTATCTAGATGTGTTGTGAGAACTTTGAGCCCCCAAGTGTTTCACTACAGTTTATAACGCAGAGCCGTGAAAATAAAACAAATTTTTTCCCACAAAAATTATTTTTTAGTCCCCAGTTTTGTATTTTTCCGAGGGTAACAGGAGAAATTGGACCCCAAAAGTTGTCCTATTTGTCCTGAGTACGCTGATACCCCATATGTTGGGGTAAACCCCTGTTTGGGCATACGGGAGAGCTCAGAAGGGAAGGAGCACTGTTTTACTTTTTTCAACGCAGAATTGGCTGGAATTGAGATCGGACGCCATGTCGCGTTTGGAGAGCCCCTGATGTGCCTAAACAGTGGAAACCCCCCAATTATAACTGAAACCCTAATCCAAATACACCCCTAACCCTAATCCCAACAGTAACCCTAACCACACCTCTAACCCTGACACACCCCTAATCCCAACCCTATTCCCAACCGTAAATGTAATCTAAACCCTAACCGTAATTTTAGCCCCAACCCTAACCCTAACTTTAGCCCCAACCCTAACTGTAGCCTTAACCCTAGCCCCAGCCCTAACCCTAGCCCTAACCCTAGCCCTAACCCTAACCCTAGCCCTAATGGGAAAATGGAAATGAATACATTTTTTTAATTTTTCCATAACTAAGGGGGTGATGAAGGTGGGTTTGTTTTACTTTTATAGCTTTTTTTAGCGGATTTTTATGATTGGCAGCCGTCACACACTGAAAGTCGCTTTTTATTGCAAAAAATATTTTTTGCGTTACCACATTTTAAAAGCTATAATTTTTCCATATTTTGGTCCACAGAGTCATGTGAGGTCTTGTTTTTTGTGGGACGAGTTGACGTTTTTATTATTGACATTTTCTGACACGTGACATTTTTTGATCGCTTTTTATTCCGATTTTTGTGAGGCACAATGACCAAAAACCAGCTATTCATGAATTTCTTTTGGGGGAGGCGTTTATACTGTTCCGCGTTTGGTAAAATTGATGAAGCAGTTTTATTCTTCGGGTCAGTACGATTACAGCGATACCTCATTTATATAATTTTTTTATGTTTTGGCAATTTTATACGATAAAAACTTTTATAGAAAAAATTATTATTTTTGCATCGCTTAATTCTGAGGACTATAACTTTTTTATTTTTTTGTTGATGATGCTGTATGGCAGCTCGTTTTTTGCGGGACAAGATGCCGTTTTCAGCGGTACCATTGTTATTTATATCTGTCTTTTTGATCGCGTGTTATTCCACTTTTTGTTCGGCGGTATGAAAAAGCATTGTTTTTTGCCTCGTTTTTTTTTTTTTCCCCTTACGGTGTTTACTGAAGGGGTTAACTAGTGGGCCAGTTTTATAGGTCGGGTCTTTACGGATGCGGCGATACTAAATACATGTACTTTTATTGTTTTTTTTATTTTATTAAGATAAAGAAATATATTTATGGGAATAATATATATATTTTTTTCATTATTTAGATTTTTTTTTTTTTTTTACACATTTGGAAACATTTTTTTTTACTTTGTACCCGGGGGGACATCACAGATCGCTGATCTGACAGTTTGCACAGCACTCTGTCAGATCACCGATCTGTCTCAGAGCACTGCAGCCTTACAAAGCGCCTGCTCTGAGCAGGCACTTGGTAAGCCACCTCCCTGCCTGCAGGACCCGGAAGCCGCGGCCATATTGGATCCGGGACTGCTGCAGGGAGGGAGGTAAGGAGACCCTCGCAGCAATGCGATCACATCGCGTTGCTGAGGGGGTCTCAGGGAAGCCCGCAGGGAGCCCCCTCCCTGCGCAATGCTTCCCTGCACCGCCGGCACACCGCGATCATGTTTGATCGCTGTGTTCCGGGGGTTAATGTGCCAGGGGCGGTCCGTGACCGCTCCTGGCACATAGTGCCGGATGTCAGCTGCGATAGGCAGCTGACACCCGGCCGCGATCGGCCGCGTATGACGTACTATCCCGTCGGTGGTCATACGGGCCCACCTCGACGGGATAGTACGTCTTCTGGCAGAAAGGGGTTAATTATATGGAAAACCAAGTGGTACTCATGTTAACCCCCAAGTGCACTCCTGTGGCAGGCTAAAAATCCCAAGATGGGTGCCACGCTGGTAAATAGAAAGGTCAAAGAATGCACCCCAGCGGCAGAATAAAATGCCCAAGATGGGCTACACTGGTGGTAGGCAATAAGGCCAATAAGTGCACCCCAGTGGCAGGCTAAAAAGCCCAAGATGGAGGCCCCGCTGGTAAAAAAAAGGGTCAAAGAATGCACCCCGGTGGCAGAATAAAAAGCCCAAGATGGGTGCCCCGGTGGTAGGTAGAAAGAGCACCCCGTTACTAAGCTAAAATGCTCTGGAGGGGCAGTGAAAAAGGCCGAAAAAAGGCACCCTGGTAGCAAGCTAAAATGCCCAAGATGGGTCCACCGGTGGTGGGCAAGAGGTCAGACAGCACACCCTGGTGGCAGAATAAACAGCCCAAGATGGGTGCCCCGGTGGTAGGTAGAAAGTGCACCCCGTTTCCAAGCTAAAATGTTTAGGAGGGGCAGCAAAAAGGCCAAAAAATGCACCTGGTGGCAAGCTAAAAAGCCCATGATGGGTGTCTCTGGTAAGCAAAAGGGCCAGAGCGTGTACCCCGGTGACAGGGTAAAAAGCCCAAGATGGATGCCGTGGTGGTAGGCAATAAGGCCAGTGAATGCACCCCAGTGGCAGTATACAAAGCCCAAGATGTGGGCCACGCTGGTAAATACAAAGGTCAGGTATAACCAAAGGACTGAAAAAACCCTTTTAAAATGTAACTTTTAATAAATACTGAGTAAAAATACCCATATAATCGGGTCAGGAGACAGTAACACCTTAATCTATCTTAACACAAACAATATATGAAAGGATAGAGACTAAACGGTGGGGGGGGCGTGATCTTTCCCTAACTCGCCCTGCCTCACAGCGGAGGTTGGCACCCTAATATCGATGTGGCGCCCCCACTCGTCGACGGCTCTTCCTTGTGACCCTACAGGATCTTATCAAAAATGAAACCACCACCACACCATAACTTAATATAAAGTGTACAAATGCTTATAAGGTGCAAAGAAATAGCTTTAAAGATCTAATGTGGGATATAAACAGTTCCTCTTCTATTGATCTGATATAAGAAAGGTGCACAAGGTGTCTAATGTATAGAGGCAAAATAGATAGTTGCGATATACGGCAATAATAAACCTTTTGTCAACAACTTGTAGTATACCCTAATAGCTAGCACAGTGTACTTTTATCGAAAATGGGGGTATACACTGTGTAAGCCACATAGTATACCAAAAAAAAAACAACAATCAAGTGTTAATATGCCAAACACTAGCACCTCTCAAATAATAAAGAAATGGTCAAATAAAGGATGTACTCATCCGTATGCTGCCGCCCAACCCGACGCGTTTCCCCCTAGGATAATGCACCAGGGTTCATCAGGGGAAGGAGTGGGGCCTCTAGCGGACCGAGGAAGCTATAATAAGCTGCGTCTCGAAGTAGCCGCTCAGCAAGTCCAAGGCAACTATAGTGAGCTGCGTCCCGGAATGACCGCTCTCAATGAAGGGCTCAAAGGTCAGAAAATGCACCCTCGTGGTAGAACAAAAAGCCCAAGATGGATGCCCCGGTGGTAGGTAGAAAGTGCACCCCATTACCAAACTACAATGCTCAGGAGAGGCAGCGGAAAGGCCCAAAAATGCACCCCGGTAACAAGCTAAAATGCCCAAGATGGGTGCAGTGGTGGTAGGCAAGAGGCCACATGGCACACCCCGGTGGCAGAAAAGCCCAAAATGGGTGCCCCGGTGGTAGGTAGAAAGTGCACTCTGTTACCAAGCTAAAATACTCAGGAGGGCAGCGAAAAGGCCGAAAGATGCACCTGGGTAGCAAGCTAAAATACCCAAGATGGGTTCATCGGTGGTAGGCAAGAGGCCAGACGGCACACCTCGGTGGCAGAATAAAAAGCCCAAGATGGGTGCCCCGGTGGTAGGCAGATAGTGCACCCCATTACCAAGCTAAAATGTTCAGGAGGGACAGCATAAATGTCAAAAAATGCACCCCGGTGGCAACCTAAAAAACCCATGATGGGTGTCCCTGTGGTAAGCAAAAGGGCGAGATTGTGTACCCCGGTGACAGGGTGAAAAGCCCAAAATGAATGCCCTGGTTGGTGGTAGGCAATAAGGCCAATGGATACACCCCAGTGGCAGGCTACAAAGCCCAAGATGTGGGCCACTCTGGTAAATAAAAAGATCAGAGAATGCACCCAGGTGGCAGAATAAACAGCCCAAGATGGGTGCCCCGGTGGTAGGCAAACAGGCTAGAGAGCACCCCGGTGTCAGGCTGAAATGCCCAAGATGGGCGCCTCCGGTGGTAAGCAAAAAGGCCAAGTATTGGGCCCTTTTGGCGGGCCAATGGAAAATTGTGTGCTCCGGTGGCACACCAACGGGAAATGGTGTGCTCCAGTGGCACGCCAACGGAAAAGGGTGCGCTCCGCTGGCACGCCAACGGAAAAGGGTGTGCTCCGGTGGCATGCCAACGGGAAAAAGGTGTGCTTCGGTGGCACGCCATCGGGAAAAGGGTGTGTTCCGGTGGCACGCCAACGGAAAAGGGTGTGCTCCGGTGGCACGCCAATGGGAAAAGAATGTGCTTCGGTGGCACACCAATGGGAAAAGGGAGTGCTCTGGTGGCACGGATAAGGGAAGGCTAAGTGCAGCACTTTTAATTATATGGAAAACCAACTGGTACTCATATTAACCCCTTGCTGACATGCGCAGTATATATACGTCGCTGCGTTCCCGCAAACGGCTATGTGGAGACCCGATATATTAACATAGATTAAATGGAGAACTATGTGGGGGCCCCATATATTAAATGTAGGGCTAGGTGGGCCCCATATATTGAATGGCGATCTAGATGGGGCTCAATGTAATGAAGTGCTATGTGAGGCCTCCATATATTAATTGGAGGGCTTTGTAGGACCCTCATAGATTAAATGGAGGGATATATGGGCCCCATATATTAAATGGAGGGCTATGTGGGGCTTCCATTTATTAAATGGATGGCTGTGTGGGCCCCCCATATATTAAATGGTGTGCTGTGTGTGGTCCCCATATATTAAATGGAGGGCTATGTGGTGGCTCCCGTATATTAAATGGATGTCTAAATGGGGCCCCATATATTAAATGGAGGGCTATGTCAGGCCCCTGTATATTAAATGGAGGGCTATGTGGGGCTCCTATGTATTAAATGGAGGGCTTTCTGTGGGGCCCATTATATTGAAATAGGGCTTTTTGGAGTCCCCATATTAAATGGAGGGCTATGTGGGGCCCACATATATTGATTGAAAGACCCATTATATTGAAATAGGACGATGTGAAGCCTCCATATATTAAATGGGGCTATGTGGGGACCCCATTTATTAAATTGGGAGGCTATGTGGGGCACCATATACTAAATGGAGAGGCTATGGTGGGCCCCTATTTATTAAATGCATGGCTATGTGGGGACCCCATTTATTGAATTGAGGGGCTATGTGGGGCCTCCATATATGAAATGAGGGCTATGTGGGGACCCCTCATATTAAATGGAAGGCTATATGGGGGCCCCATATATTAAATGGAAGGCTATGTGGGGTGCCTTACAATAAAAGTACTATATGGGACCCCTTATATCAAATGGAGAGCTATGCGGGGCCCATTATATTAACCCCTTAATCCCATATGACGTACTATTCCATCAAGGTGCCCTGGGACTTTATTCCCAGTGACGGGATAGTATGTCAAATACGATCGGCCGCGCTCTCGGGGGGAGCGCAGCCGATCGTGGCCGGGTGTCAGCTGCCTATCGCAGCTGACATCCGGCACTATGTGCCATGATCGCGATGTGCCGGTGGTATAGGGAAGCATCCCGCAGGGAGGGGGCTCCCTGCGGGCTTCCCTGAGACCCCCGCAGCAACGCGATGTGATCACGTTGCTCCATGGGTCTCCTAATCTTCCTCCCTGCAGCAGGCCCGTATCCAAGATGGCTGCGGCATCCGGGTCCTGCAAGGAGGGAGGTGGCTTACCAAGTGCCTTCTCAGAGCAGGCGCTTGGTAAGCCTGCAGCCCTGTATGTCAGATCGCTGATCTGACAGAGTGCTGTGCAAACTCAGATCAGCGATCTGTGATGTTCCCCCCTGGGGCAAAGTCAAAAATTTAAAAAAAAAATTTCCACATATATTAAAAAAAAAAAAAAAACCTAAATAAAGAAAAAAATATTCCCATAAATACATTTTTTTAAATAAAAAAAACAATAAAAGTACACATTTAGTATCGCCGCGTCCGTAACGACCCAATCTATAAAACTGTCCCACTAGTTAACCCCTTCAATGAACACCGTAAGAAAAAAAAAAAAGAGGCAAAAAACAACGCTTTATTATCATACCGCCGAACAAAAAGTGGAATAACACGTGATCAAAAAGACAGATATAAATAACCATGGTACCGCTGAAAACGTCATCTTGTCCCTCAAAAAACGAGCCGCCATACAGCATCATCAGCAAAAATATAAAAAAGTTATAGTCCTGAGAATAAAGCGATGCCAAAATAATTATTTTTTTCTATAAAATTGTTTTTATCGTATAAAAGCGCCAAATCATAAAAAAAGACATAAATGGGGTATCGCTGTAAACGTACTGTCCTGAAGAATAAAACTGCTTTATCCATTTTACCAAATGCGGAACGGTATAAATGCCTCCCCCAAAAGAAATTCATGAATAGCTGGTTTTTGGTCATTCTGCCTCACATAATTCGGAATAAAAAGCGATCAAAAAATGTCACGTGTCAGATAATGTTACCAATAAAAACGTCAACTCGTCCCACAAAAAACAAGACCTCACATGACTCCGTGGACCAAAATATGGGAAAATTATAGGCCTCAAAACGTGGAGACGCAAAAACTTTTTTGCTATAAAAAGCGTCTTTTAGTGTGTGACAGCTGCCAATCATAAAAATCCGGTATAATAAACGCTATAAAAGTAAATCAAACCCCCCTTCATCACCCCGTTAGTTAGGGAATAATAATAAAATAAAAAAAATGTATTTATTTTCATTTTCCCGTTAGGGCTAGGGTTAGAGTTGGGGCTAGGGTTGGAGCTAAAGTCAGGGTTAGGGTTGGGGCTAAGGTTAGGGTTGGAGCTAAAGTTTGGGTTGGGGCTAAAGTTAGTGTTAGGGTTTGGATTACATTTACGGTTGGGATTGGGTTTGGATTAGAGTTAGGGGTGTGTCAGGGTTAGGGGTGTGGTTAGGGTTACTGTTGGGATTAGGGTTAGGGGTATGTTTGGATTAGGGTTTCAGTTAGAATTGGGGGTTTCCACTGTTTAGGCATATCAGGGGCTCTCCAAACGCGGCATGGCGTCCGATTTCAATTCCAGCCAATTCTGCGTTGAAAAAGTAAAACAGTGTTCCTTCCCTTCCGAGCTCTCCCGTATGCCCAAACAGGGGTTTACCCCAACATATGGGGTATCAGCGTACTCAGGACAAAATGGAAAACACCATTGGGGTCCAAGTTCTCTTGTTACCCTTGGGAAAATAAAAATTTTGGAGGCTAAAAATCATTTTTGTGGGAAAAAAAGATTTTTTATTTTCACGGCTCTGCGTTGTAAACTGTAGTGAAACACTTGGGGGTTCAATGTTCTCACAACACATCTAAATAAGTTCATTGGAGGGTCTAATTTCCAATATAGGGTCACTTGTGTGGGGTTTCTATTGTTTGGGTACATCAGGGGCTCTGCAAATGCAACATGACGCCTGCAGACCAATCCAGCTAAGTCTGCATTCCAAATGGCGCTCCTTCCGAGCTTTGCTATGCGCCCAAACAGTGGTTCCCCCCCCCACATATGGGGTATCATCGTACTCAGGACAAATTGTACAACCACTATTGGGGTCCAATTTATCCTGTTACCCTTGTTAAAATACAAAACTGGGGGCTAAAATATCATTTTTGTGAAAAAAAAAAAATTTTTATTTTCACGGCTCTGCGTTATAAACTGTAGTGAAACACTTGGGGGTTCAAAGTTCTAACAACACATCTAGATAAGTTCCTTGGGAGGTCTAGTTTCCAATATGGGGTCACTTGTGGGGGATTTTAATGTTTAGGTACATCAGGGGCTCTCCAAACACGACATGGTGTCCCATCTCAATTCCAGTCAATTTTGCATTGAAAAGGAAAACGTCGCTCCTTCCCTTCCGAGCTCTGCCATGCGCCCAAAGTCATTTACCCCCACATATCGGGTATCAGCGTACACGGAACAAATTGCACAACAACTTTTGGGGTCCAATTTCTTTACCCTTGGGAAAATAAAAAATTGGCGAAAATATCATTTTTGTGAAAAAATGATTTTTTATTTTTACGGCTCTGTATTATAAACTTCTGTGAAGCATTTGTTGGGTCAAAGTGCTCACCACACATCTAGATAAGTTCCTTAAGGGGTCTACTTTCCAAAATGGTGTCACTTGTGGGGGGTTTCAATGTTTAGGCACATCAGGGGGTCTCCAAACGCAACATGGCGTCCCATCTCAATTCCAGTCAATTTTGCATTGAAAAGTCAAATGGCGCTCCTTCCCTTCCGAGCTCTGCCATGCACCCAAACAGTGGTTTACACCCACATATGGGGTATCAGCGTACTCAGGACAAACTGTATAACAACTTTTGGGGTCCATTTTCTCCTGTTACCCTTGGTAAAATAAAACAAATTGGAGCTGAAGTAAATTGTTTATGAAAAAAAGTTAATTGTTCATTTTTATTTAAACATTCCAAAAATTCCTGTAAAACACCTGAAGGGTTAATAAACTTCTTGATTGTGGTTTTGAGCACCATGAGGGGTGCAGTTTTTAGAATGGTGTCACACTTGGTTATTTTCTATCATATAGACCCCTCAAAATGACTTCAAATGTCATGTAGTCCCTAAAAAATATTGGTGTTGTAAAAATGAGAAATTGCTGATCAAATTTTAACCCGTATAACTCCCTAACAAAAAAAAATTTTGGTTCCAAAATTGTGCTGTTGTAAAGTAGACATGTGGGAAATGTTACTTATTAATTATTTTGTGTGACATATCTGTGATTTAAGGGCATAAAAATTCAAAGTTGGAAAATTGCAAAATTTTCAAAATTTTCGCCAAATTTCTGTTTTTTTTTGTTAGGGAGTTATAAGGGTTAAAAGTTGACCAGCAATTTCTCATTTTTACACCATTTTTTTTTGGGACCACATCTCATTTGAAGTCATTTTGAGGGGTCTATATGATAGAAAATACCCAAGTGTGACACCATTCTAAAAACTGCACCCCTCAAGGTGCTCAAAACCATATTCAAGAAGTTTATTAACCCTTCTGGTGCTTCACAGGAATTTTTGGAATGTTTAACCCCTCTGTGACCTTAGACGTACTATCCCGTCGAGGTGCCCTGGGCTTATCTGACCCTGGACGGGATAGTACGTCATAGCCGATCGGCCGCGCTCACGGGGGGAGCGCGGCCGATCGCGGCCGGGTGTCAGCTTCTTATCGCAGCTGACATCCGGCACTATGTGCCAGGAGCGGTCACGGACCGCCCCCGGCACATTAACCCCCGGCACACCGCGATCAAAGATGATCGCGATGTGCCGGCGGTGCAGGGAAGCACCGCGCAGGGAGGGGGCTCCCTGCGGGCTTCCCTGAGACCCCCGGAGCAACGCGATGTGATCGCGTTGCTGCGAGGGTCTCACCTCCCTCCCTGCTCCCTCCAGCCCCGGATCCAAGATGGCCGCGGATCTGGGTCCTGCAGGGAGGGAGGTGGCTTCACAGAGCCTGCTCAGAGCAGGCACTGTGAAGGCTGCAGCGCTGCATGTCAGATCAGTGATCTGACAGAGTGCTGTGCAAACTGTCAGATCACTGATCTGTGATGTCCCCCCCTGGGACAAAGTAAAAAAGTAAAAAAAATTTTTTCCAAATGTGTAAAAAAAATAAAAAAAAATATTCCAAAATAATGAAAAAATATTATTCCCATAAATACATTTCTTCATCTAAATTAAAAAAAACAATAAAAGTGCACATATTTAGTATCGCCGCGTCCGTAACGACCCGACCTATAAAACTGTCCCACTAGTTAACCCCTTCAGTAAACACCGTAAGAAAAAAAAAACAAAACAAAAAAAAAAACAACGCTTTATTATCATACCGCCGAACAAAAAGTGGAATAACACGCGATCAAAAGGACAGATATAAATAACCATGGTACCGCTGAAAGCGTCATATTGTCCCGCAAAAAACGAGCCGCCATACAGCATCATCAGCAAAAAAATAAAGTTATAGTCCTGAGAATAAAGCGATGCAAAAATAATTATTTTTTCTGTAAAATAGTTTTTATCGTATAAAAGCGCCAAACCATAAAAAAATGATATAAATGAGGTATCGCTGTAATCGTACTGACCCGAAGAATAAAACTGATTTATCAATTTTACCAAACGCGGAACGGTATAAACGCCTCCCCCAATAGAAATTCATGAATAGCTGGTTTTTGGTCATTCTTCCTCACAAAAATCGGAATAAAAAGCGATCAAAAAATGTCACGTGCCCGAAAATGTTTTCAATAAAAACTGTCAACTCGTCCCGCAAAAAACAAGACCTCACATGACTCTGTGGACCAAAATATGGAAAAATTATAGCTCTCAAAATGTGGTATTGCAAAAAATATTTTTTGCAATAAAAAGGGTCTTTCAGTGTGTGACGGCTGCCAATCATAAAAATCCGCTAAAAAACTCGCTATAAAAGTAAATCAAACCCCCCTTCATCACCCCCTTAGATAGGGAAAAATAAAAAAAAATGTATTTATTTCCATTTTCCCATTAGGGCTAGGGTTAGGGCTAGGGTTAGGGTTAGGGCTAGGGCTAGGGTTAGGGCTAGGGTTAGGGTTAGGGCTAGGGTTAGGGCTAGGGTTAGGGTTAGGGCTAGGGCTAGGGTTAGGGCTAGGGTTAGGGCTAGGGCTAGGGTTAGGGTTAGGGCTAGGGTTGGGGCTACAGTTAGGGTTGGGGCTACAGTTAGAGTTAGGGTTTAGATTACATTTACAGTTGGGAATAGGGTTGGGATTAGGGTTAGGGGTGTGTCAGGGTTAGAGGTGTGGTTAGGGTTACCGTTGGAATTAGGGTTAGGGGTGTGTTTAGATTAGGGTTTCAGTTATAATTGGGGGGTTTCCACTGTTTCGGCACATCAGGGGCTCTCCAAACACGACATGGCGTTCGATCTCAATTCCAGCCAATTCTGCGTTGAAAAAGTAAAACAGTGCTCCTTCCCTTCCGAGCTCTCCTGTGTGCCCAAACAGAGGTTTACCCTCACATATGGGGTATCAGCGTACTCAGGACAAATTGGACAACAACTTTTGTGGACCAATTTCTCCTGTTACCCTTGGGAAAATACAAAACTGGGGGCTAAAAAATAATTTTTGTGGGAAAACAAAAAGATTTTTTATTTTCACGGCTCTGCGTTATAAACTGTAGTGAAACACTTGGGGGTTCAAAGTTCTCACAACACATCTAGATAAGTTCATTGAGGGGTCTAGTTTCCAATATGGGGTCACTTGTGGGGGGTTTCTACTGTTTAGGTGCATTAGGGGCTCTGCAAACGCAATGTGACGCCTGCAGACCAATACATCTAAGTCTGCATTCCAAATGATGCTCCTTCCCTTCCGAGCCCTCCCATGCGCCCAAACGGTGGTTCCCCCCCACATATCGGGTATCAGCGTACTCAGGACAAATTGGACAACAACATTTAGGGTCCAATTTCTCCTGCTAACCTTGGAAAAATACAAAACTGGGGGCTAAAATATAATTTTTGTGGAAAAAAAAATATTTTTTATTTGCATGGCTCTGCGTTATAAACTGTAGTGAAATACTTGGGGGTTCAAAGCTCTCACAACACATCAAGATGAGTTCCTTAGGGGGTCTACTTTCCAAAATGGTGTCACTTGTGGGGGGTTTCTACTGTTTAGGTACATTAGGGGCTCTGCAAACGCAATGTGACGCCTGCAGACCATTCCATCTAAGTCTGCTTTCCAAATGGCGCTCCTTCCCTTCCGAGCTCTCCCATGCGCCCAAACAGTGGTTTACTGCCACATATGGGGTATCAGCGTACTCAGGACAAATTGGACAACAAGTTTTGAGGTCCAATTTCTTCTCTTACCCTTGGAAAAATAAAAAATTGGGGGCAAAAATATAATTTTTGTGAAAAAATATGATTTTTTATTTTTACGGTTCTGCATTATAAACTTCTGTGAAGCACTTGGTGGGTCAAAGTGCTCACCACACATCCAGATAAGTTCCTTAGGGGGTCTACTTTCCAAAATGGTGTCACTTGTGGGGGGTTTCAATGTTTAGGCACATCAGTGGCTCTCCAAACGCAACATGGCGTCCCATCTCAATTCCTGTCAATTTTGCATTGAAAAGTCAAACGGCACTCCTTCCCTTCCGAGCTCTCCCATGCGCCCAAACAGTGGTTTACTGCCACATGTGGGGTATCAGCGTACTCAGGACAAATTGGACAACAACTTTTGGGGTCCATTTTCTCCTGTTACCCTTGGTAAAATAAAATTGGAGCTGAAGTAAATTTTTTTGTGTAAAAAAGTTAAATGTTCATTTTTATTTAAACATTCCAAAAATTCCTATTAAACACCTGAAGGGTTAATAAACTTCTTGAATGTGGTTTTGAGCACCTTGAGGGGTGCAGTTTTTAGAATGGTGTCACACTTGGGCATTTTCTATCATATAGACCCCTCAAAATGACTTCAAATGAGACGTGGTCCCTAAAAAAAAATGGTGTTGTAAAAATGAGAAATTGCTGGTCAACTTTTAACCCTTATAACTCCCTAACAAAAAAAAAAATTGGTTCCAAAATTATGCTGATGTAAAGGAGACATGTGGGAAATGTTACTTATTAAGTATTTTGTGTGACATATCTCTGTGATTTAATTGCATAAAAATTCAAAGTTTGAAAATTGCTACCACTATCATGAAGTACAATATGTCACGAGAAAACATTGTCAGAATCACCAGGATCCGTTGAAGCGTTTCGGAGTTATAACCTCATAAAGGGACAGTGGTCAGAATTGTAAAAATTGGCCTGGTCATTGACGTGCAAACCACCCTTGGGGGTAAAGGGGTTAAATAAAAATGAACATTTAACTTTTTTCACAAAAAATTTACTTCAGCTCCAATTTGTTTTATTTTACCAAGGGTAACAGGAGAAAATGGACCCCAAAAGTTGTTGTACAATTTGTCCTGAGTACACTGATACCCCATATGTGGGGGGGGGGACCAATGTTTGGGCGCATGGGAGGGCTCGGAAGGGAAGGAGCGCCATTTGGAATGCAGACTTAGATGGAATGGTCTGCACGCGTCACATTGCGTTTGCAGAGCCCCTAATGTACCTAAACAGTAGAAATCCCCCACAAGTGATCCCATATTGGAAAATAGACCCCCCCAAGGAACTTATCTAGATGTGTTGTGAGAACTTTGAGCCCCCAAGTGTTTCACTACAGTTTATAACGCAGAGCCGTGAAAGTAAATAATCTTTTTTTTCCCCACAAAAATTATTTTTTAGCCCCCAGTCTTGTATTTTTCCGAGGGTAACAGGAGAAATTGGACCCCAAAAGTTTTTGTCCTATTTGTCCTGAGTACGCTGATACCCCATATGTTGGGGTAAACCCCTGTTTGGGCATACGGGAGAGCTCGGAAGGGAAGGAGCTGTGTTTTACTTTTTCAACGCCGAATTGGCTGGAATTGAGATCGGACGCCATGTTGCGTTTGGAGAGCCCCTGATGTGACTAAACAGTGGAAACCCCCCAATTATAACTGAAACCCTAATCTAAACGATCAGGGGCAGACTGGGCCGGGTGGCAGGCATGCATATGCCCCCCGGGCCGGTGCCTTAACAGCTGCACAGGGCCGCTGGAGGACTGGCAGCGATCTTAATACATAGCGCGCGCGCCGAATCTCTCCAGCCGGCCCTTTAAAACTTAGCCAGGTCCTGTGTGCGAGCGTTGCCCGCGCTGATAAGTGTCGGGGCGGCCCACGCTAGTGCACGAGCACGGCCGCGGTCCTAGTTCCTGGCCTGCGCATGCACATCTGCTGCCTGTGCCAGTGCGGGCAAGCAGGAGACCGCACGCGCACATGGAGTTATTTGAAAAGGCCGGGGCGGGCGCGCATAGGGCGCCTCCACCTGACTGTGTCTGACGCTGGCCGGCCTGCACCAGCGTCAAAGAAGACTGCTCACCAATGCCTCTGATCCTCTTCACTGCCAACGTTGGACAGGAGGACCCGGCCGACCTACCTCAGCTCTTCATCCTCCCGACCTCCCCCCCCCCAATCTCAGGGACCTGGGTGAGTCCCAAGATGTTTTTTTAATGTATATACAGCAGTTGCACATATATAATTTGTATAGACTGCTATATATACATTATTTAGGTGATACTGCTGTGTATAATCACTATACCACTATAATGTATGTATAGCAGTCTATATCTTATATAGGTGACACTGCAGTGTGTTTGTGTGTGCGTGTGCATGTGCGCACGCATGCATGCGTGCGTGTGTATACACACACACACGTACGTATACACATATATGTACATGTATACTCCGCAGTATCACCTATATAGCGTACATTGCCCAGTCACGTAGTATATTGCACAGCCCACATAGTATATTACCCAGCGACGTAGTATACAGCATAGAGCCATGTAGTATATTGCCCAGTCACGTACTATATTGCTTAGTCACGTAGTATATTTTACAGCCCACGTAGTATATTACCCAGCGACGTAGTATATTACCCAGCCACGTAGTATATTGCCCAGTGACGTAGTATATTGCCCAGCCACGTAGTATATTGCCCAGCCACTTAGTATATTGCCCAGCCACGTAGTATATTGCCCAGCCACGTAGTATACAGCACAGAGCCACGTAGTATATTGCCCAGTCACATACTATATTGTCCAGCCACATAGTATATTGCACAGCCTGTTATGATCTGATGGTTTAGGAACAACATGAGACAAGCTCTGAAGGAGGTGGTATCTGTACTGACCGCAAACCCTGAACCTAGCAGCCCAACTAAAAATAGCCGTGGGGGGTACCTGACGCTCCCTAGACCCCTCGGCACAGCCTAAGATCTAAATTCCCCTAAAGATGGAAACAGGAAACCTATCTTGCCTCAGAGAAAATCCCCAAAGGAAAGATAGCCCCCCACAAATATTGACGGTGAGAGGAGGGGAAAATAACATACGCAGAAATGAAATCAGATTTTAGCATAGGAGGCCAGTCTAGCTTGATAGATAGGACAGGAAAGGATACTGTGCGGTCAGTATAAAAACTACAAAACAAGCCACACAGACTTTACAAAATCTCCACACCTGAATAAAGGTGTGGAGGGTAAATCTGCTTCCCAGAGCTTCCAGCTAACAGAAAACATCCATACTGACAAGCTGGACAAATATAGAATGCACAGAACAATAAGTCCACAACAAGTGGACTGAAATGAGCAAAGCCAGAACTTATCTTTGCAGAACTGGTCAGGAAACCAGGAAAATCCAAGCAGAGATGTGAATCCAGCCAGGAAACATTGACAAGTGGCACAGGCTGAAGAAAGAGCCAGACTTAAATAGCGGACGATAAGTGGAGGCAGCTGAAGACAGCTAACTCCAAGGAGCAGCCATACCACTAGAAACCACAAGAGGGAGCCCAAGAGCAGAACTCACAAAAGTGCCACTTACAACCACCGGAGGGAGCCCAAGAGCGGAATTCACAACAGTACCCCCCCTTGAGGAGGGGTCACCGAACCCTCACCAGAGCCCCCAGGCCGATCAGGACGAGCCAATTGAAAAGCACGAACCAAATCGATAGCATGGACATCGGAGGCAACAACCCAAGAATTATCCTCCTGGCCATAACCCTTCCACTTGACAAGATACTGAAGCCTCCGCCTCGAAAAACGAGAATCCAAAATCTTCTCAACCTCATATTCCAACTCTCCCTCAACCAACACCGGTGCAGGAGGGTCAACCGAGGGAACAACGGTCACCACATATCTCCGCAACAAAGATCTATAGAAAACATCATGAATGGCAAAAGAGGCAGGAAGAGCCAAACGAAAAGACACCAGATTAATAATTTCAGAAATTTTATATTTTTATAAGGACCAATAAACCGAGGCTTAAACTTAGGAGAAGAAACCTTCATAGGAACATGACGAGAAGACAACCAAACCAAATCCCCCACACGAAGCCAGGGACCAACACGCCGACGGCGGTTAGCAAAACGTTGAGCCCTTTCCTGAGACATCAAATTGTCCACCACATGAGTCCAAATCTGCTGCAGCCTGTCCACCACAGAATCAACACCAGGACAATAAGAAGGCTCAACCTGCCCAGAAGAAAAACGAGGATGAAAACCAAAATTACAAAAGAAAGGTGAAACCAAAGTAGCCGAACTAGCCCTATTATTAAGGGCAAACTCGGCCAATGGCAAGAAAGCCACCCAATCATCCTGATCAGCAGACACAAAGCATCTCAAATAGGTCTCAAGGTCTGATTAGTTCGCTCAGTTTGGCCATTAGTCTGAGGATGAAACGCCAAAGAAAAAGATAAATCAATGCCCATCCTAGCACAAAAGGCCCGCCAAAATCTACAGACAAACTGAGAACCTCTGTCAGACACAATATTCTCCGGAATGCCATGCAAACGAACCACATGCTGAAAAAACAATGGAACCAGATCTGAGGAGGAAGGCAACTTAGGCAAAGGTACCAGATGGACCATTTTAGAGAACCGGTCACAAACAACCCAGATAACAGACATCTTCTGGGAAACAGGAAGATCCAAAATAAAATCCATGGAAATATGCGTCCAGGGCCTCTCAGGGACCGGCAAAGGCAAAAGCAACCCACTAGCGCGGGAACAGCAAGGCTTGGCCCGGGCGCAAGTCCCACAGGACTGCACAAAAGCACGCACATCGCGAGACAAGGACCTAGCAACCAAATCTCTGGTACCAAAAATCCCAGGATGACCAGCCAACACTGAACAATGAACCTCAGAAATTACCTTACTTGTCCATCTATCAGGAACAAACAGCTTCCCCACTGGACAGCGGTCAGGCCTATCAGCCTGAAATTCCTGAAGCACCCGCCGCAAATCAGGGGAGATAGCAGAAAGAATCACCCCCTCCTTAAGAATGCCAACCGGCTCTAGGACTCCAGGAGAATCAGGCGAAAAACTCCTAGAGAGGGCATCAGCCTTAACATTCTTAGATCCCGGAAGATACGAGACCACAAAATCAAAACTGGAGAACAACATGGACCATCGAGCCTGTCTAGGATTCAGCCGCTTGGCCGACTCGAGGTAAATCAGATTCTTATGATCGGTCAGAACCACAACACAGCGTTTAGCTCCCTCAAGCCAATGTCGCCACTCCTCAAACGCCCACTTCATAGCCAACAACTCCCGATTGCCGACATCATAATTGCGTTCCGCAGGCGAAAACTTTCTGGAAAAAAAAGCACACGGTTTCATCAAAGAACCATCAGACTCCCTCTGAGACAAAACAGCCCCTGACCCAATCTCAGAAGCGTCGACCTCAACCTGAAAAGAAAGAGAAACATCCGGTTGACGCAACACAGGGGCAGAAGTAAATCGGCGTTTAAGCTCCTGAAAGGCCTCAACAGCCTCAGAGGACCAATTAGTCACATCAGCGCCTTTCTTCGTCAAATCGGTCAGGGGCTTACCCACACTGGAAAAGTTGGCAATGAAACGGCGATAGAAATTAGCAAAGCCGAAAAATTTTTGAAGTCCCTTCACAGATGTGGGTTGGATCCAGTAATGAATAGCTTGGACCTTAACAGGATCCATTTTTATAGACGAGGGAGAAAAAATAAAACCCAAAAAAGAGACCTTCTGAACTCCGAATAGGCACTTAGACCCCTTCACAAATAAAGCATTATGACAAAGGATCTGGAACACCATCCTGACCTGCTTCACATGAGACTCCCAATCATTGGAAAAAATCAAAATATCATCCAAATATACGACCATGAATTTATCAAGATAATTGCGGAAAATATCATGCATGAAAGACTGGAACACAGATGGAGCATTAGAGAGCCCAAATGGCATCACAAGGTATTCAAAATGGCCTTCGGGCGTATTAAATGCAGTTTTCCATTCGTCACCCTGTTTAATACGAACAAGATTATATGCCCCTCGGAGGTCAATCTTAGTAAACCAACTAGCCCCCTTAATCTGAGCAAACAAATCAGTAAGCAGAGGCAAGGGGTATTGGAATTTGACCGTGATCTTATTAAGAAGACGATAATCAATACAGGGTCTCAAGGAGCCATCCTTCTTAGCAACAAAAAAGAAACCCGCTCCCAATGGTGAGAAAGAGGGACGAATATGTCCTTTCTCCAAAGATTCCTTAACATAGCTCCACATGGCGGCATGCTCTGGCACAGACAGATTGAAAAGTCGGCCCTTAGGGAACTTACAACCAGGAATCAAGTTAATAGCACAATCACAGTCCCTATGTGGAGGAAGGGAACTGGACTTGGGCTCATCAAATACATCCTGGAAATCCGACAAAAACTCAGGGACCTCAGAAGAGGGGGAAGAGGAAATTGACATCAAAGGAACGTCACTATGTACTCCTCGACAACCCCAACTAGTCACCGACATAGTTTTCCAATCCAGCATCGGATTATGTTCCTGTAACCATGGAAATCCCAGCACAACAACATCATGCAGGTTATGCAACACCAGAAAACGGCAATCTTCCTGATGTGCAGGAGCCATGTACAAAGTCATCTGTGTCCAGTACTGAGGTTTATCCTTGGCCAAGGGTGTAGCATCAATGCCCCTCAAAGGAATAGGGCTCTGCAAAGGCTGCAAGGAAAAACCACAGCGCCTGGCGAATTCTAAGTCCATTAAGTTCAGGGCAGCGCCTGAATCCACAAATGCCATGACAGAAAAGGACGACAATGAGCAAATCAGGGTCACAGATAAGAGAAATTTAGGCTGTATAGTACTAATGGTAACAGACCTAGCGACTCTTAGTACGCTTAGGGCAATCAGAGATAACATGAGCCGAATCACCACAGTAAAAACACAGCCTATTCTGACGTCTGAATTCCTGCCGTTCTATTCTAGCCTAATCCTATCACATTGCATAGGTTCAGGACCATGCTCAGAGGATACTGCCATATGGTGCACAGCTTTGCGCTCGCGCAGACGCCGATCAATCTGAATGGCTAGAAACCTAGATTCGCTCAAACCGGCAGGCGTAGGAAAGCCCACCATAACATCTTTAAGGGTTTCAGAAAGACGTTTTCTGAAAATAGCAGCCAGAGCCTCTTCATTCCATTTAGTGAGCACAGACCATTTTCTAAATTTCTGGCAGTATGACTCTGCCGCTTCCTGACCTTGACACAAGGCCAACAGGGTTTTTTCTGCATGATCCACAGAATTAGGTTCGTCATACAATAATCCGAGCGCTTGAAAAAATGCATCTACATTCAATAATGCCGGATCCCCTGTTTCAAGAGAAAAAGCCCAGTCTTGAGGGTCACTACGCAGCAAGGATATGATGATTTTCACCTGCTGAATGGGATCACCAGAAGAACGGGGTTTCAAAGCAAAAAACAATTTGCAGTTATTTTTAAAGTTCAAAAACTTGGATCTGTCCCCAAAAAACAAATCCGGAGTAGGAATTCTGGGCTCTAAAGCCGGAGTCTGGACAACATAGTCCTGGATGCTCTGTACTCTTACAGCAAGTTGATCCACACGAGAAAACAAACCCTGAACATCCATGCCAAAACATATATCCTGAACCACCCAGATATCAAGAGGAAAAAAAAAAGACAAACCAAAGCACAGAAAAAAAAATGGTTCAGAACTTTCTTTTCCTTCTTTTGAGATACATTTAATTCATTTTTGGCCACTTGTACTGTTATGATCTGGTGGTTTAGGAACAACATGAGACAAGCTCTGAAGGAGGTGGTATCTGTACTGACCGCAAACCCTGAACCTAGCAGCGCAACTAAAAATAGCCGTGGGGGTACCTGACGCTCCCTAGACCCCTCGGCACAGCCTAAGATCTAACTTCCCCTAAAGATGGAAACCGGAAACCTATCTTGCCTCAGAGAAAATCCCCAAAGGAAAGATAGCCCCCCACAAATATTGACGGTGAGAGGAGGGGAAAATAACATACGCAGAAATAGGAGGCCATTCTAGCTTGATAGATAGGACAGGAAAGGATACTGTGCGGTCAGTATAAAAACTACAAAACAATCCACACAGACTTTACAAAATCTCCACACCTGACTAAAGGTGTGGAGGGTAAATCTGCTTCCCAGAGCTTCCAGCTAACAGAAAAAATCCATACTGACAAGCTGGACAAATATAGAATGCACAGAACAATAAGTCCACAACAAGTGGACTGAAATGAGCAAAGCCAGAACTTATCTTTGCAGAACTGGTCAGGAAACCAGGAGAATCCAAGCAGAGATGTGAATCCAGCCAGGAAACTTTGACAAGTGGCACAGGCTGAAGAAAGCCAGACTTAAATAGCGGACGATAAGTGGAGGCAGCTGAAGACAGCTAACTCCAAGGAGCAGCCATACCACTAGAAAGCACAAGAGGGAGTCCTAGAGCAGAACTCACAAAAGTGCTACTTACAACCACCGGAGGGAGCCCAAGAGCGGAATTCACAACAACAGCCCACGTAGTATATTGCCCAGCCACGTAGTATATTGCACAGCGACATAGTATATTGCCCAGCCACGTAGTATATTGCCCAGTCACGTAGTATATTGATAGAGAAAAGAAGAAAGTAGTTCCAGCTTCAATAAAATCTTGAAAACTTTAATCTCACAATTAAAAGAGAAAACTCCTGGGATAACACCATAGCCCATGCGAGGTAAGCAACGCGTTTCGACCGACGCAGCGGTCTTTGTGACAGCTGTGACAAAGACCGCTGCGTCGGTCAAAACGTGTTGCTTACCTCGCATGGGCTATGGTGTTATCCCAGGAGTTTTCTCTTTTAATTGTGAGATTAACCCCTTAGCGACCGCCGATACGCCTTTTAACGGCGGCCGCTAAGGGTACTTAAACCACAGCGCCGTTAATTAACGGCGCTGTGGAAAAAGTCCATAGCGCCCCCCAGAGGCCGATTTTCTCCGGGGTCTCGGCTGCCGAGGGTAGCTGAGACCCCAGAGAACATGATTCGGGGGGTTTTTTAACCCACCCCGCATTTGCGATCGCCGGTAATTAACCGTTTACCGGCGATCGCAAAAAAAAAAAAAAAACCGCGATCTCTTTTTAATTTCTCTGTCCTCCGATGTGATCGCACATCGGAGGACAGAGAAAAGGGGTCCCAGGTGGCCCCCCAATACTCACCTAGCTCCCCCGATGCTCCTCGTGTCTCCCAGTGGGCGCCGCCATCTTCAAAATGGCAGGCGCATGCGCAGTGCGCCCGCCGGCCGGCACCGGGAGGATCTTTGGGGTCTCGGCTGCCGGGGGTAGCCGAGACCCCAAAGAGCATGATCGGGGTCGGTATTACCGACCCCTGTTTTGCGATCGCCGGTAATTAACTGTTTACCGGCGACCGCAAAAAAAAAAAAAAAAAAAGTAAAGTGTAATTCTCTGTCCTCTGATGTGATCGCACATCAGAGGACAGAGAAATAGGGGGATTCGGGGACCCTAGCATACTCACCTAGGTCCCTGGATCCTCTTGCTGCTCCTCCTGGCCGCCGGCAGAAGAACATGGCGGACGCATGCCCAGTGCGCCCGCCATCTGTCTCCATCTGCCGGCCGGCAGGAGAACAGCAGTTGGGGCTAAAATTAGTGTTAGGGGTAGGGTTAGGGGTAGGGTTAGGGGTAGGGTTAGGGCTAGGGTTAGGGCTAGGGTTGGGGCTAAATTTAGGGTTAGGGTTGGGGCTAAATTTAGGGTTAGGGTTGGGGCTAAATTTAGGGTTAGGGTTGGGGCTAAATTTAGGGTTAGGCTTATTTCACACTTACGTCGGTACGGGGCCGTCGCAATGCGTCGGCCCGACATACCGACGCACGTTGTGAAAATTGTGCACAACGTGGGCAGCAGCTGTAGTTTTTCAACGCATCCGCTGCCCAATCTATGTCCTGGGGAGGAGGGGGCGGAGTTACGGCCACACATGCGCGGTCAGAAATGGCGGATGCGACGTAGAGAAAAACGTTTCATTGAACGTTTTTTTGTGCCGACGCTCCGCCAAAACACAACTGATCCAGTGCACGACGGACGCGACGTGTGGCCATCCGTCACGATCCGTCGGCAATACAAGTCTATGGGCAAAAAACGCATCCTGCGGGCACATTAGCAGGATCCGTTTCTTGTCCAAAACGACGGATTGTGACGGAATGCCAAACGACGCAAGTGTGAAAGTAGCCTTAGGGCTAGGGTTAGGGTTGGGGCTAAAGTTAGGGCTAGGGTCGGGGCTAAAGTTAGGGTTAGAGCTGGGATTAGGGTTAGGGTTTGGATTAGGGTTGGTATTAGGGTTAGGGTTGGCATTAGGGTTACGCTTGGGATTAGGGTTAGGTTTGGGATTAGCGCTAAGGTTAGGGTTGTGATTAGGGGTGTATTGGGATTAGGGTTAGGTTTGAGGTTAGGGTTGAGATTAGGATTAGGGGTGTGTTGTATTTAGGGTTTTGATTAGGGTTATGGTTAGGGTTGACATTAGGGTTGTTTTGGGGTAAGGGTTGTGATTATGGTTAGGGTTAGTGATTAGGATTATGGATCAGGTTGGAATTAGGGTTAGGGGTGTGTTGGGGTTAGGGTTGGAGCTAGAATTGGGGGGTTTCCACTGTTTAGGTACATCAGGGGGTCTCCAAACACGACAGCCAATTTTGCGCTCAAAAAGTCAAATGGTGCTCCCTCCCTTCTGAGCTCTGCCGTGCGCCCAAACAGTGGGTTACCCCCACATATGGGGCATCAGCGTACTCGGGATAAATTGGACAACAACTTCTGGGGTCCAATTTCTCTTGTTACCCTTGTGAAAATAAAAACTTGGGGGCTACAAAATCTTTTTTGTGAAAAAAAAAATATTTTTTATTTTCACGACTCTGCATTCTAAACTTCTGTGAAGCACTTGGGCATTCAAAGTTCTCACCACACATCTAGATAAGTTCCTTGGGGGGTCTAGTTTCCAAAATGGGGTCACTTGTGGGGGGTTACTACAGTTTAGGTACACCAGGGGCTCTGCAATCGCAACATAATGCCCACAGACCATTCTATCAAAGTCTGCATTCCAAAAAGGCGCTCCTTCCCTTCCGAGCTCTGCCGTGCGCCCAAACAGTGGTGTACCCCCACATATGGCGCATCAGCGTACTCGGGATAAATTGGACAACAACTATTGCAGTCCAATTTCTCCTGTTACCCTTGTGAAAATAAAAACTTGGGGGCTACAATATCTTTTTTTGTGGAAAAAAAAAATATTTTTTATTTTCACGACTCTGCATTCTAAACTTCTGTGAAGCACTTGGGCATTCAAATGTCTCACCACACATCTAGATAAGTTCCTTGGGGGGTCTAGTTTCCATAATGGGGTCACTTGTGGAGGGTTTCTACTGGTTAGGTACATCAGGGGCTCTGCAAACGCAACATAATACCCGCAGACCATTCTATCAAAGTCTGCATTCCAAAACGGCGCTCCTTCCTTCCGAGCTCTGCCGTGCGCCCAAACAGTGGTTTACCCCCACATATGGGGTACCAGCATACTCAGGACAAATTGGACAACAACTTTTGGTGTCCAATTTATCTTGTTACCCTTGTGAAAATAAAAACTTGGGGGCTAAAAAATCTTTTTTGTGGAAAAAAAAATTATTTTTATTTTCACGGCTCTGCATTATAAACTTCTGTGAAGCACTTGGGCATTCAAGGTTCTCACCACACATCTAGATAAGTTCCTTAAGGGGTCTAGTTTCCAAAATGGTGTCACTTGTGGGGGGTTTCCACTGTTTAGGCACATCAGGGGCTCTCCAAATGCAACATGGCGTCCAATCTCAATTCCAGCCAATTCAACATTGAAAAAGTAAAACGGCACTCCTTCTCTTCCAAGCTCTGCGGTGCGCCCTAACAGTTGTTTACCCCCACATATTGGGTATCAGCGTACTCAGGAGAAATTGCACAACAACTTTTGTGGTCTAATTTCTCCTGTTACCCTTGTGAAAATAAGAATTTGTGGGCGAAAGATCATTTTTGTGTAAACAAAAGCGATTTTTTATTTTCACGGCTCTACGTTATTAACTTCTGTGAAGCACTTGGGGGTTCAAAGTGCTCACCACACATCTAGATTAGTTCCTTAAGGGGTCTAGTTTCCAAAATGGTGTCACTTGTGGGGAGTTTCAACTGTTTAGGCACATCAGGGGCTCTCTAAACGTGACATGGCGTCCGATCTCAATTCCAGCCAATTCTGCATTGAAAAAGTCAAACGGCGCTCCTTCACTTCTAAGTTCTGCGGTGCGCCCTAACAGTGGTTTACCCCCACATATGGGGTATTGGCGTATTCAGGAGAAATTGTATAACAAAATTTATGGTTACATTTCTGTTTTTACACTTGTGAAAATAAAAAAAAATGGTTCTGAATTAAGATGTTTGCAAAAAAAAGTTAAATGTTCATTTTTTCCTTCCACATTGTTTCAGTTCCTGTGAAGCACGTAAAGGGTTAATAAACTTCTTGAATGTGGTTTTGTGAACCTTGAGGGGTGTAGTTTTTAGAATGGTGTCACACTTCATTATTTTCTATCATATAGACCCCTCAAAATGACTTCAAATGTGATGTGGTCCCTAAAAAAAAATGGTGTTGTAAAAATGAGAAATTGCTGGTCAACTTTTAACCCTTATAACTCCCTAACAAAAAAAAAATTTGTTTCCAAAATTGTGCTGATGTAAAGTACACATGTGGGAAATGTTATTTATTAACTATTTTTCGTGACATATCTCTCTGATTTAAGGGCATAAAAATACAAAGTTTGAAAATTGCAAAATTTTAAAAATTTTCGCCATATTTCCGTTTTTTTCATAAATAATCGCAAGTAATATCGAAGAAATGTTACCACTAACATGAAGTACAATATGTCACGAAAAAACAATCTCAGAATCAGCGGGATCCGTTGAAGCGTTCCAGAGTTATAACCTCATAAAATGACAGTGGTCAGAATTGCAAAAATTGGCCTGGTCATTAAGTACCAAATTGGCTCTGTCACTAAGGGGTTAAAGTTTTCAAGATTTTATTGAAGCTGGAACTACTTTCTTCTTTTCTCTATGGATCTTCACCACGTCTCGTCGGGACGAAGTTCTGGGCTTCTCATATGATCGGTGAGCTGGCTTCCTTTGTGTTGTTTACGTAGTATATTGCCCAGCCACGTAGTATATTGCCCAGCCACGTAGCAGATATATTGCCCAGCCGGCAGATTCGTTCCAAAGTGCATTTTGATCACTGAGATATAATCTATCACAGTGATCAAAATAAAAAAAATAATAAATGACCCCCCCCCTTTTGTCACCCCCATAGGTAGGGACAATAAAAAAATAAAGAAATTTTTTTTTTCCCACTAATGTTAGAATAGGGTTAGGGGTAGGGTTAGGGGTAGGGTTAGGGGTAGGGCTAGGGTTAGGGTTTCGGTATGTGCATACGTATTCTGGTCCTCTGCGTATTTTTCCGCTGCGGATTTGATAAATCCGCAGTGCTAAACCGCTGCGGATTTATGGCAGATTTACCGCGTTTTTTTCTGCGCATTTCACTGCGGTTTTACAATTGCGATTTTCTATTGGAGCAGTTGTAAAACCGCTGCGGAATCCGCAGAAAGAAGTGACATGCTGCGGAATGTAAACCGCTGCGTTTCCGTGCAGTTTTTCTGCAGCATGTGTACAGCGATTTTTGTTTCCCGTAGGTTTACATTGAACTGTAAACTCATGGGAAACTGCTGCGGATCCGCAGCGTTTTCCGCAGCGAGTGCACATACCTTTAGAATTAGGCCATGTGCACACGGTGCGGATTTGGCTGCGGATTCGCAGCAGTGTTACATCAGGTTTACAGTACCATGTAAACATATGGAAAACCAAATCCGCTGTGCCCATGGTGTGGAAAATACCGCGCGGAAACGCTGCGTTGTATTTTCCGCAGCATGTCAATTCTTTGTGCGGATTCCGCAGCGTTTTACACCTGTTCCTCAATAGGAATCCGCAGGGGAAATCCGCACAAAAAACACTGGAAATCCGCGGAAAATCCGCAGGTAAAACGCAGTGCCTTTTACCCGCGGATTTTTCAAAAATGATGCTGAAAAATCTCACACGAATCCGCAACGTGGGCACATAGCCTTAGGGTTAGGGTTGGAATTAGGGTTGGAATTAGGGTTGTGGTTAGGGTTATGGCTACAGTTGGGATTAGAGTTAGGGGTGTGTTGGGGTTAGTGTTGGAGGTAGAATTGAGGGGTTACCACTGTTTAGGCAAATCAGGGGTCTCCAAACGCAACATGGCACCACCATTGATTCCAGCCAATCTCGTATTCAAAAAGTCAAATGGTGCTCCCTCAGTTCCGAGCCCTGACGTGTGCCCAAACAGTGGTTTACCCCCATATGGGGTACCAGCATACTCAGGATAAACTGCGCAACAATTACTGGGGTCCAGTTTCTCCTGTTACCCTTGTGAAAATAAAGAAATGCTTGCTAAAACATCATTTTTGAGGAAATAAAAATTATTTTTTATTTTCACGGCTCTGCGTTGTAAACGTCTGTTAAGCACTTGGGGGTTCAAAGTGCTCACCACATATCTAGATAAGTTTCTTGGGGGGTCTAGTTTCTAAAATGGGGTCACTTGTTGGGGGTTTCTACTGTTTAGGCATATCAGGGGCTCTGCAAACGCAACGTGACGCCCGCAGAGCATTCCATCAAAGTCTGCATTTCAAAACGTCACTACTTCAATTCCGAGCCCCGGCATGTGCCCAAACAGTAGTTTACCCCCACATATGGGGTATCAGCGTACTCAGGAGAAACTGGACAACAACTTTTGGGGTCAAATTTCTCCTGTTACCCTTTGGAAAATAAAAAATTGCAGGCTAAAAGATCATTTTTGAGAAAATAATTTTTTTATTTTATTTTCATGGCTCTGCGTTATAAACTTCTGTGAAGCACTTGGGGGTTCAAAGTCCTCACCACACATCTAGATTAGTTCCTTTGGGGGTCTAGTTTCCAAAATGGGGTCATTTCTGGGGGATCTCCAATGTTTAGGCACACAGGGGCTCTCCAAACGTGACATGGTGTCCGCTAATGATTGGAGCTAATGTTCCATTTAAAAAGCCAAATGGCGTGCCATCCCTATCGAGCCCTGCCGTGCGCCCAAACAGTGGTTTACCCCCACATATGGGGTATCAGCGTACTCAGGACAAACAGGACAACAATATTTGGGGTCCAATTTCTCCTATTATCCTTGACAAAATAGGAAATTCCAGGCTAAAAAATCATTTTTGAGGAAAGAAAAATTATTTTTTATTTTCATGGCTCTGCGTTATAAACTTCTGTGAAGCACCTGGGGGTTTAAAGTGCTCAATATGCATCTAGATAAATTCCTTGGGGGGTCTAGTTTCCAAAATGGGGTCACTTGTGGGGGAGCTCCAATGTTTAGGCACACAGGGGCTCTCCAAACGCGACATGGTGTCCGCTAACAATTGGAGCTAATTTTCCATTCAAAAAGTCAAATGGCGCGCCTTCCCTTCCGAGCCCTGCCGTGTGCCCAAACAGTGGTTTACCCCCACATATGAGGTATCGGCGTACTCGGGAGAAATTGCCCAACAAATTTTATGATCCATTTTATCCTACTGCCCATGTGAAAATGAAAAAATTGAGGCGAAAAGAATTGTTTTGTGAAAAAAAAGTACTTTTTCATTTTTACAGATCAATTTGTGAAGCACCTGAGGGTTTAAAGTGCTCACTACGCATCTAAATAAGTTCCTTGGGGGGTCTAGTTTCCAAAATGGGGTCACTTGTGGGGGAGCTCCAATTTTTAGGCACACGGGTGCTCTCCAAACGTGACATGGTGTCCGCTAAAGAGTGGAGCCAATTTTTGATTCAAAAAGTCAAATGGCGCTCCTTCCCTTCCAAGCCCTGCCGTGCGCCCAAACAGTGGTTTACTCCCACATGTGAGGTATCGGCGTACTCAGGACAAATTGGACAACAACTTTCGTGGTTCAGTTTCTCCTTTTACCATTGGGAAAATAAAAAAATTGTTGCTAAAAGATAATTTTTGTGACTAAAAAGTTAAATGTTCATTTTTTCCTTCCATGTTGCTTCTGCTGCTGTGAAGCACCTGAAGGGTTAATAAACTTCTTGAATGTGGTTTTGAGTACCTTGAGGGGTGCAGTTTTTAGAATGGTGTCACTTTTGGGTATTTTCAGCCATATAGACCCCTCAAACTGACTTCAAATGTGAGGTGGTCCCTAAAAAAAATGGTTTTGTAAATTTCGTTGTAAAAATGACAAATCGCTGGTCAAATTTTAACCCTTATAACTTCCTAACAAAAAAAAAATGTTTCCAAAATTGTGCTGATGTAAAGTAAACATGTGGGAAATGTTATTTATTAACTATTTTGTGTCACATATCTCTCTGGTTTAACAGAATAAAAATTCAAAATGTGAAAATTGCGAAATTTTCAACATTTTCGCCAAATTTCCGTTTTTATCACAAATAAACGCAGAATTTATTGACCTAAATTTACCACTAACATGAAGCCCAATATGTCACGAAAAAACAATCTCAGAATCGCTAGGATCCGTTGAAGCGTTCTTGAGTTATTTCCTCATAAAGGGACACTGGTCAGAATTGCAAAAAACGGCAAGGTCTTTAAGGTCAAAATAGGCTGGGTCATGAAGGGGTTAACATTACTTTTTTTTTACTATTGATGCCGCATAGGCAGCATCAATAGTAAAAGGTTGGGGGACACACAGGGTTAATAGCGGCAGTAACGGAGTGCGTTACCCGCGGCATAACGCGGTCCATTACCGCCGGCATTAACCCTGTGTTACCGGTGACCAGAGGGGAGTATGGAGCGGGCGCCAGGGACAGTGACTGCGGGGAGCATGGAGCGGGCGCCGGGGACACTGCGGGGAGTATGGAGCGGGCGCCGAGGACACTGCGGGGAGTATGGAGCGGGTGCCGGGGACACTGCGTGGAGCGGGGAGTATGGAGCGGGCGCCGGGGACACTGCGGGGAGCGGGTGCCGGCCACTGACTGCGGGGAGTAAGGAGCTGCCATTTTCTTCCGGACTGTGCCCGTCGCTGATTGGTCGCCGCAAAACAGCCACGACCAATCAGCGACTTGGATTTCCATGATAGACAAAGGCCACGACCAATGAATATCCGTGACAGACAGACAGAAGGACAGACGGAAGTACCCCTTAGACAATTATATAGTAGATGGCACTATGTATATAGTGTGGAATTCACACTATATATACACTGCTGCCTCATCTCTACACTATATAATATATACACCGCTCTATATTCCTTAACACTGTATATAATATGGCGCTGTGTATATAATAGATTGTAGTATACCGTATAAACTCGTGTATAAGCCGAGTTTTTCAGCATATTTTTTTTGTGCTGAAAACGCCCCCCTCGGCTTATACACGAGTCGTTGTCCCCAAAAAACGGAGGGGGAGCAGCGGGTCACAGAGGCAGGAGCCAGCGGCTGTGGCTAAAGCCTGTGCCGCTGCTAAGGAGAAATGAATATTCACTGCGCTGGCAGTGAATATTAATTTCTCTTATAGCATTCACAGCCACAACCGCCGGCTTCCAGCACACATCCCAATTACCTTCCCTGCGCACCATCGCTGCATCTTGTTCCGGTGCCAGCAGCTCTTCAGGCCGAGCGATCACGTGTCTTACGCTCATTAAGGTAATAAGTATTCACCCCTCTCCACTCCCGTAGGCGTGGATAAATATTCATTACTTTAATGAGTAGGGGACACGTGATCACCCAGCCACAGGAGCTGCTGGCACCAGAACGAGATGCTGCGAGGGCATGCAGGGAAGGTAAGTAGAATGTGTGGGGTTTTTTTTTTCCGTTTTTTTTATTCGGAACCATGCATACATGAACAATGAAGGAGCCATGCATACAAGGACGGGGATAAGGAGCCATGCATACAGGAATGGGAATAAGAAGCCCATGCATGCAAGGACGGGGATAAGGAGCCATGCAAACATGGATGGGGATAAGGAGCCATGGATACAAAGATGGGGATAAGGAGCCATGCATACAAGGATGGGGATGAGGAGCCATGCACACAAAGACAGGGGCGAGGGAGCCATGCAGGCAAGGATGGGGATGAGGAGCTATGCACACAAAGACAGGGGCGAGGGAGCCATGCATACAAGGACGGGAATAATGAGCCATGCATACAAGGACAGGGACGGAAAGCCATGCAGACAATGATGGGGATGAGGAGCCATGCATACAAGGACGGGGATGAGGAGCCATGCATACAAGAATGGCAATAAGAAGCCCATGCATTCAAGCATGGGGATAAGGAGCCATGTATACAAGGACGGGGATAAGGAGCCATGCAAACATGGATGGGGATAAGGAGCCATGCATACAAGGATGGGAATAAGGAGCCATGCATACAAAGACAGGGACGGGGAGCCATGCATACAAGGACAGGGACGGTGTTGTGAATTCTGTTGTCGGGCTCCCTCCTGTGGTCATGAATGCTACTTCGGCTGGTTCTATCCATGGAATTCCTCTGGTGGCTGTGGGTGTTTCTGAGTTTCCTTCCACAGGTGACAAGGTTAATTCGTTAGCTGGCTGCTCTATTTAACTCCACTTAGATCTTTGCTCCACGCCACCTGTCAATGTTCCAGTATTGGTCTTGTTCACTCCTGGATCGTTTTTGTGACCTGTCTTCCCAGTAGAAGCTAAGTGCCTGCCTGTTTTTCTCTGGTTTGCTATTTTTCTGTCCAGCTTGCTATTTTGTTGTTGTCTTGCTTTCTGGAAGCTCTGGGACGCAGAGGGAGCGCCTCCGCACCGTGAGTCGGTGCGGAGGGTCTTTTTGCGCCCTCTGCGTGGTCTTTTTGTAGGTTTTTGTGCTGACCGCAAAGCTACCTTCCCTATCCTCGGTCTGTTCAGTAAGTCGGGCCTCACTTTGCTAAATCTATTTCATCTCTGTGTTTGTATTTTCATCTTTACTCAGTCATTTTATGTGGGGGGCTGCCTTTTCCTTTGGGGAATTTCTCTGAGGCAAGGTAGGCTTTATTTTTCTATCTTCAGGGCTAGCTAGTTTCTTAGGCTGTGCCGAGTTGCATAGGGAGCGTTAGGAGCAATCCACGGCTATTTCTAGTGTGTGTGATAGGATTAAGGATTGCGGTCAGCAGAGTTCCCACGTCCCAGAGCTCGTCCTTAATTATTAGTAACTACCAGGTCATTCCGTGGCTCTGAACCACCAGGTCCATTATTGTCCTGACCACCAGGTCATAACAGTACAGGTGGCCCAAAGTACTAATGCATCTCAATAGAGGGATAAGAGAAGTTCTGAGACCATTTTTTTTTCTTTGCAGTGTGTTTTGTCTCTCTTTTCCCCTTTACATCTGGGTGGTTCAGAACACAGGTGTAGACATGGACATTCAAGGTCTGTCCTCTTTGATGGATAATCTCACTATAAGAGTACAAAACGTTCAAGATTTTGTGGTTCAGTATCCGATGTCAGAGCCTAGGATTCCAATTCCTGATTTGTTTTTTGGTGATAGATCTAAGTTCTTGAATTTCAAAAATAATTGTAAATTGTTTCTTGCCTTGAAACCTCGCTCCTCAGGTGACCCTGTTCAACAAATAAAGATCATTATTTCTTTGTTACGTGGTGACCCTCAAGACTGGGCATTTTCCCTTGCGCCAGTGGATCCGGCATTGCGTGATGTTGATGTGTTTTTCCTGGCGCTTGGATTGCTTTATGACGAACCTAATTCAGTAGATCAGGCAGAGAAAATCTTGCTGGCTCTGTGTCAGGGTCAGGATGAAGTGGAGATGTATTGTCAGAAGTTTAGAAAGTGGTCTGTGCTCACTCAGTGGAATGAATGTGCCCTGGCAGCGATCTTCAGAAAGGGTCTCTCTGAAGCCCTTAAGGATGTCATGGTGGGATTTCCCATGTCTGCTGGTCTGAATGAGTCTGTCTTTGGCCATTCAGATCGATCGACACTTTCGTGAGCGTAAAGCTGTGCACCATTTGGCGGTACTATCTGAGCATGGGCCTGAGCCTATGCAATGTGATAGGACTTTGACCAGAGCTGAAAGGCAAGAACACAGACGTCGGAATGGGCTATGTTTTTACTGTGGTGATTCCACTCATGCTATCTCCGATTGTCCTAAGCGCACTAAGCGGTTCGCTAGGTCTGCCACCATTGGTACGGTACAGTCTAAATTTCTATTGTCCGTTACTCTGATTTGCTCTTTGTCATCCTATACTGTTATGACCTGGTGGTCAGGACAATAATGGACCTGGTGGTTAAGAGCACACGGAATGACCTGGTAGTTACTGATAATTAAGGACGAGCTCTGGGACGTGGGAACTCTGCTGACCGCAATCCCTAATCCTATCACACACACTAGAAATAGCCGTGGATTGCTCCTAACGCTCCCTATGCAACTCGGCACAGCCTAAGAAACTAGCTAGCCCTGAAGATAGAAAAATAAAGCCTACCTTGCCTCAGAGAAATTCCCCAAAGGAAAAGGCAGCCCCCCACATAAAATGACTGTGAGTAAAGATGAAAATACAAACACAGAGATGAAATAGATTTAGCAAAGTGAGGCCCGACTTACTGAACAGACCGAGGATAGGGAAGGTAGCTTTGCGGTCAGCACAAAAACCTACAAAAAGACCACGCAGAGGGCGCAAAAAGACCCTCCGCACCGACTCACGGTGCGGAGGCGCTCCCTCTGCGTCCCAGAGCTTCCAGAAAGCAAGACAACAACAAAATAGCAAGCTGGACAGAAAAATAGCAAACCAGAGAAAAACAGGCAGGCACTTAGCTTCTACTGGGAATACAGTGGAAGGAAACTCAGAAACACCCACAGCCACCAGAGGAATTCCATGGATAGAACCAGCCGAAGTACCATTCATGACCACAGGAGGGAGCCCGACAACAGAATTCACAACAGACGGCGAGCCATGCAGACAAGGATGGGGATGAGGAGCCATGCATACAAGGACGGGGATGAGGAGCCATGGATACAAAGATGGGGATAAGGAGCCATGCATACAAGGATGGGAATAAGAAGCCCATGAATTCAAGAATGGGAATAAGAAGCCCATGCATTCAATGATGGGGATAAGGAGCCATGTATACAAGGACGGGGATAAGGAGCCATGGATACAAAGATGGGGATAAGGAGCCATGCATACAAGGATGGGAATAAGGAGCCATGCATACAAGGACAGGGACAGGGAGCCATGTAGACAAGGATGGGGATGAGGAGCTATGCATACAAGGATGGGGATAAGGAGCCATGCATACAAGGACGGGGATAAGGAGCCATGCATACAGGGACAGGGGAACCATGCATACAAGGACGGGGATGTGGGGATAATGCATACCTGACTTATACTCGACTCAATGAGCTTTCACAGTTTTTTATGACAAAATTAAGTGCCTTGGCATATACTTGAGTTGACTTATACTCAAGTACAGTTAGGTCCATATATATTTGGACAGAGACAACATCTTTCTAATTTTGGTTATAGACATTACCACAATGAATTTTAAGCAAAACAATTCAGATGCAATTGAAGTTCAGACTTTCAGCTTTCATTTGAGGGTATCCACATTAAAATTGGATGAAGGGTTTAGGAGTTTCAGCTCCTTAACCTGTGCCACCCTGTTTTTAAAGAGACCAAAAGTAATTGGACAATTGATTCCAAGGCTATTTCATGGACAGGTGTGGGCAATCCCTTCGTTATGTCATTCTCAATTAAGCAGATAAAAGGCCTGGAGTTGATTTGCGGTGTGGTGCTTGCATTTGGAAGGTTTTGCTGTGAAGTAAACATGCGGTCAAAGGAGCTCTCCATGCAGGTGAAACAAGCCATCCTTAAGCTGCAAAAACAGAAAAAACCCATCCGAGAAATTGCTACAATATTAGGAGTGGCAAAATCTACAGTTTAGTACATCCTGAGAAAGAAAGAAAGCACTCGTGAACTCATCAATGCAGAAAGACCTGGGCGCCCACAGAAGACAACAGTGGTGGATGATCACAGAATAATCTCCATGGTGAAGAGAAACCCCTTCACAACAGCCAACCAAGAGAACAACACTCTCCAGGAGGTCGGTGTATCAATATCCAAATCTACCATAAAGAGAAGACTGCATGAAAGTAAATACAGAGGGTTCACTGCACGGTGCAAGCCACTCATAAGCATCAAGAATAAAAAGGCTAGACTGGACTTTGCTAAAAAAAACATCTAAAAAAGCCAACACAGTTTTGGAAGAACATTCTTTGTACAGATGAAACCAAGATCAACCTCTACCAGAATGATGGAAAGAGAAAAGTATGGCGAAGGCGTGGTACAGCTCATGATCCAAAGCATACCACATCATCTGTAAAACAATGTGGAGGCAGTGTGATGGCTTGGGCATGCATGGCTGCCAGTGGCACTGGGTCACTAGTGTTTATTGATGATGTGACACAGGACAGAAGCAGCTGAATGAATTCTGAGGTATTCAGAGACATACTGTGTGCTCAGATCCAGCCAAATGTAGCAAAACAGATTGGTTGTTGTTTCATACTACAGATGGACAATGACCCAAAACATAAAGCCAAAGCAACCAGGAGTTTATTAAAGCAAAGAAGTGGAATATTCTAGAATGGCCAAGTCAGTCACCTGATCTCAACCCAATTGAGCATGCATTTCACTTGTTAGAGACTAAACTTCAGACAGAAAGGCCCACAAACAAACAGCAACTGAAAACCACCGCAGTGAAGGCCTGGCAGAGCATAAAAAAGGAGGAAACACAGCGACTGGTGATGTTCATGAGTTCAAGACTTCAGGCAGTCATTGCCAACAAAGGCTTTTCAACCAAGTACTAAAAATGAACATTTTATTTAAAATTATTTAATCTGTCCAATTACTTTTAGTCCCTTTAAAAACAGGGTTGCACATGTTAAGGAGCTGAAACTCCTAAACCCTTCATCCAATTTTAATGTGGATACCCTCAAATGAAAGCTGAAAGTCTGAACTTCAACTGCATCTGAATTATTTTGTTTCAAATTCATTGCGGTAATGTCTATAACCAAAATTTGAAAAATGTTGCCTCTGTCCAAATATATATGGACCTAACTGTATATACGGTATATTGTGGAGCTGTGTATACTTCTACTGTTCTGCATAAATGGTGTAATTCTCAGTATCTATTCTTATTATGTATGTGTGTGTGTATCTGTCTATCTATCACTCCGATTAATTGTGAGAAAAGTAGCGTACTCTTTATTGGCCCATGTGGCAACGTTTCGGATCCATAACTGCACATTTCTCTGATATGGAAATGAAATGTTGCCACATAGACTAGTAAAGAGTATTAAAAAAAAAAAATTGGTTCCATTTTCTTCCACAAAAGTGGTACGATTCTCTTCTCACTTGCTGTCTGTGTGCAGTCGTTTGTTTTTTTTTTTCTCAGCAGATGTTGCAGTCTGATACACAGCGAGTCAGACCATTGAGGAGATGGAGAAATTAATGTCTCCGTCTCCTCCACACCTGTGCTGCGATAGCATTGGAGCATGGACACTTGGCTCACCCTCACAGCAGAGCAAGAGCCAAGTATCATTGGCAGATCATATCTGATGCCATATGCTACTGTGATTCCACCCTAATGAGCACCTGTATTAAAGGGAACCTGTCACCCCCCTCAGGCGTTTTTAACTAAAAGAGACACCTTGTGCAGCACTAATGCTGCATTCTGCCAAGGTGGCTCTTTTAGTTTTGGGTTCCTTCCAACGCTGAAATAATTGTTTCTAGAATTTGCCTGTCATACCTGTAGTTTGTCGGGGGGCATGTCTTTCCCCCCTGACACAAACGCCTCCCAGCCATCACTCAGTACTCTGTGGGCCGGGCGCTGCCTCCTCTTCCTTCATTAGCATCCCCGGCGCCTGCACTGTAAGTTTTTTTTCAGGCATGCTCAGTTTGCGCTGCCCTTCAAACTTACAGCGCAGGCGCCGGGGACGCTAATGAAGGAAGAGGAGGTGGCGCCCGGCTCCGGAGCAGAGACGCTGGGCGGCAGGAGGAGCGCTGGTCCCCTGTGAGGGGAGATGGCGCCTCTGCTGTGACTCCTCTGCAGAGTGGTCAATGGGCGCTGTCCTCTTCAGTCCTCTGCCATCCTCTGGGCTCTGCTCGTCCCCAGGGTGTCCCCGGCACCTGCCTGCGGTGTAAAGAGCACCATGTAAATGGACCTGTGGTCGATCATGCACACTGCTGCGCCAATCACATGTGGCTCTTCAAATAATGCCTTTAGGCCGGGGACACACACAACGTATAAAAAAAGGTCCGTTTTTGACGGACGAGAATCGCACAAATGTTACCAAAACAGTGATCCGTGTGCAGTGCGAGGATGCGATTTTCTCGCATCAAATGATCCGTTTGACATCCGTGTGACATTTGTATGGCATCCGTATGGCGAGATTTTCTCGCAGGCTTGCAAAATGGACATATAACGGATTTTCCACCTGAAAAAAATTAAATCATCACCAAGAACATTATTTAATGTCCCTAAAACAGGTGCCACCCACCAATCTATGCAGTAGAGTCCCTGCTTGTGTTGGTGCACTTCTGATTGATGAGCAACATGTCTGATCTACTGACTTTAACACCACAGAGTGTGTGCTTTACAACTGGGTACTTGCCCAACGTTTTGGCCAGCCATACCCAGTTATTGTAGATCCGAGGAGGCGGAGACGGATGTGGGTACATCCACTTCTAAAGCAACGGATCAATAAAGGCCATTTCAGCCGTCTGTATGCTGCTCTGAGGTCAAATCCGGACAAGTTCATCAACTATTGTCGGATTAGGATTCAAACCTTTGATATTTTGTTAGAGATTTTGCGACCAGGGATCACGAAAAGGACACCAGGATGCGCAAATCTATTTCAGCAGAGGAGCGCCTTATCCTTACCTTGCGGTATGTCTTAATAATCTTTTGACAAAATAATTTACCACTTTAATGTTGTTCCCCCTTATTAAAATTAGCTAATTAAATGGTTATGTAACTTCAACATCATTTGGCCTTCTTAGATAATATTTAATTTTGGCAAAGATCAAAGCCATCGCATGTCCTTAATGTTTGAATAATCATCCCATCTTTTTATTTAAATTTGTGTTTGTGCAAATATAACACTGTATTGTTTTTATTTTATATTTTAAAAGAATACTCTGTTTTCTTTTAGCTTCCTTGCAACTGGCCCTTCATATGCGGCACTGCATTTAGAGTTTCTACTGGGCAAATCTACAATTTCTGGTATTGTGCGGGATTCATGCACGGAAATCTGGAGAAGACTCCATCAAGAGGTGATGCCTGAACCCAAAATGGCAAACTGGTTACGTATTGCACAAGGATTTCAGGACACCTGCCAGTTTCCACACTGTATTGGGGCACTTGACGGAAAGCACATCCGTGTGCGTAAGCCGCCAGGTTCAGGGACCCAATTCTATAATTATAAACAGTTTTTCTCTGTAGTGTTGTTGGCCCTAGTCGACAGCAACTACAGGTTTATAATTGTAGATATTGGGACCTATGGGAGAACTGGAGACTGTAGAGTCTTCAGTTCTTCCATTATGGGTCGGCGGCTGCGCAACAATGAATTGGATCTCCCACCCCCAAGTCAAATACCAGGTGCTAATTTGGATGCGGTGCCTTACATGATGGTAGCAGATGAGGCGTTTCAATTATCAAGGAACGTCATGAGGCCCTATCCACGAAGAGGCCTGGACTACCGGCGCAGAATATTTAATTTGTGTCTTTCCCGTGCCCGCCATCTAGTCGAGTGTTCATTCGGCATTCTCAGTGCAAAATGGCGGGTACTTCAGTCTTCAATCCAACTGAGTGAAGGCAATGTAAATGGCGTGATAAAAGCATGTGTTGTTCTTCACAACTTTACAAGATACCATGATTGCCCATCATCTGCTTCCGATGAAATTGATTATGCAAATACTGTCTTGACAACAACACGTGTTCTTCCTTCACATCGTCAGCCCTCAGGCCTTAAAGTTCATGATGTTTTAACAAATTTTTTTGTGTCACCAGAGGGATCGACTGTTTGGCAAGACAATGCTGTTTTGCAGTAAAGTTTAGTTATATTGTAAGTTACTAAATCCCATAATTTTCCACCTTCAATTGTGTATTATGTATCTGATTCAGAAATTAGCTAAGTGTGTAAAGTTGACAAATCATGTATGTAGTTGGACCAATACTTAACACTCAGATTTGAGAACAAAATTTTACTGCTCAAAGCATATATATATATATATATATTAAAAAAAACATATCAGCATATGTAATTTGAGCCATATAAACAAGACAGATTAACATGCCAAGGTAACAAAAAACTTGGGCCATACAACAGCCAAAATGACAGGCCAAAAAATAAAGAAAAAAATTACAGGTTCTGGTAGGTTGGGGGTGGTGATGGTGATGGCGGGTGTCCAGCATGTGCGGAACTTTGCCTGGGTGGTTGACCAACCAGACTGTCAACCTGTGGTATTGTAGATCTAAATTGAGGGTGTTGTGGCAAGTTACGATCATGTGTATAAGTTAACACTTGATGTGGAGGGTAGAAGGGCATCAAGTCCTGGGTAGTGGATTGTCCCATTTGGTCAGACCCCCCAATATGGCCATGTCGAGCAGACACATGTTGGGACCAGCCTCCAAACATGTGTCTGTTCAAGTGGTCATATTGGACAGTTGCAGGATAATCATAAATTGCCCTGTTTTGTGGTTGTTGGGTGCTTTGGCCAGGCTGCTGTTGTGGACCTGTAGGTTGCGGGGATGGTGCTGCGACAGTTTGTGATTGGTCCTGTGGAAGGTTTTGCACCGCCAGAAGGTTGTTAGCTGACATTTGCCACCGTTCGAGATAATTAAAAACATCAGTGGGGTTGTTTGGGGGTGTGGCCGCATCTAGCAAAATTTGGATACAACCTCTGGTACGCAGCCTGAGCGAGCGTGGAATGGGCCGTAAATAGCGGAAGGTTTTGCACCGCCAGAAGGTTGTTAGCTGACATTTGCCACCGTTCGAGATAATTAAAAACATCAGAGGGGTTGTTTGGGGGTGTGGCCGCATCTAGCAAAATTTGGATACAACCTCTGGTACGCAGCCTGAGCGAGCGTGGAATGGGCCGTAAATAGCGGGCAAGACTGCGGAAGTATGCTTCCTCACCATCGTCATGGGCAGCTCTGGACAAATAGTCCAACACCCCTGTACCCACTTGCCTCCTGGTGCCAATGTTAGAAGCCACCCTTCTGCGCCGACCACGGTTTGGTCTTGGATTAGGCTGTGGTGAGGTATCCAGAGCCAAGGTTGGACTGCTGCTCTGGGCTCCTTCCTCTGGATTTGCCTCCTGTGTGGCAGAAGACACTGCTGCTGGTTGTGGTGGTGGTTGGTTGCTGCCTGTTGCTTGCCCAGATGGTCCAGCCATTTCTGCATCTTCACCAACAGGGTCAATCACCAACTCAGAGTCAGATGCAGTCTCCCTTTCTGTCAGATTGGACTCTGTTCTGTATTTCACAAAAGATTATTTATATTAAAAAATACATACATATTCACGTAATAAGGTGTCTAAAATATTTCGAGACATGCATGCACTTACGGTCGGAGCTCCATCACCGGTGCCAGAAAATTAAGCCTATCAAAATAAAGGTATTTCTTTTTTTGGGGGGCTGCATCACCACTCCGCCCAGGAACTTTACGTTCACGCCGGTATTGGTCCCGGCAACTCCGCCAGCGTCTAGTGACATCATTGACTGCAAAGATCCAAAATTTTGTATATAAATATCACGCACATAACTCTAACCGCTACAGGGGTTGCAATCACACACGGGCCCAGGAGGCTAGGGGGACATAAAATTCCTTTGGGCCTATATTAAAGGACTATAGCTACTACATACTACTGATAATGTGTGCAAACTGTAAAGCGCTGCGGAATATGTTAGCGCTATATAAAAATAAAGATTATTATTATTATTACTACATTTCATCCATATTTGTGTGTCTTGGTAATGTTTTTGCATCTTCAACCAAGAGCATGGATCATTTACTTCACTCATAAACACACCACATATGATGTGTTCATGCTTATTTTTATCATGAACCCAATATAAAACACCATTTTTTGGTAAAGGCTGGTACTTACAAATTTCTTGCTGAACCTCTTGAGGTTGCTCATCAAAATCGGGGAACATGTGGCGACAGATTGACCTCCATGCTGCATCTTTACGTGCACGGTCCGCATATTGTGCGTCGCGTTGGTCCCATAATTCGGGTCTATCATGGACCAGAGCAATCAGCATATAAACATTTATATGTCTGGCCATGCTGCTACACAGTACACTCCGTGGAGGCATGCTTCCTGGTTTGCAATCCAGCGTGGGCCAGAAATTAGCATGCCAAAGCTTCCTGATAATGGATGATTCAATTTCCTGTCACCTGGAGAAGTCTTCCGTATTTCTCGCAATGCACACGCATGGTCCGTATGTAATCCGATTTTTTTCTCGCACCCATAGACTTGCATTGGCGATTCTCGGCCAAGATACGATGACAATCGCAGCATGCTGCGATTTCACTCTGATCCGGAATACGGCCGAGAAAATATCGGATGATGGGAGCTGCCCCATAGATTAACATTGGGATGAGTGCTATGCGATTTTTTTTATCGCATTGCACTCGTCCGTATTACAGTCTAGTGTGACCCCGGCTTAAGAGGAGTGCTGAAGGGCAGGACAATGTATAGCAAAATTCACTGATCGGGGATGGGAAGTGTTATAGTATGTGGGGTTTGTGTGGCAGGGCTGTTTTTTTTTGTCTGAGTCCGGCCCTGTGTTTGTGTGATTATACAGTGTGTGTGCGTGAGATTATACAGTGGGGCTGTGCGTGTCATTATACAGTTGGGCTGTGTGTGTTTCATTAGTTATACAGTAGGGTTGTGCGCGTGTGTGTGTGTGTCATACAGTGAGGCTGTGTGTGTGTCATTAGTTATACAGTAGGGTTGTGCGTGTGTGTGTGTGTCATTATACAGTGAGGCTGTGCGTGTCATTATACAGCGGGGCTGTGCCTGTCATTACACAGTGGGGTTGGGTGTGTGACTGTCACTATACAGTAGAACTGTGTGTGTGTCAATATACAGTGGGGCAAAAAAGTATTTAGTCAGTCAGCAATAGTGCAAGTTCCACCACTTAAAAAGATGAGAGGCATCTGTAATTTACATCATAGGTAGACCTCAACTATGGGAGACAAACTGAGAAAAAAAATCCAGAAAATAACATTGTCTGTTTTTTTAACAATTTATTTGCATATTATGGTGGAAAATAAGTATTTGGTCAGAAACAAAATTTCATCTCAATACTTTGTAATATATCCTTTGTTGGCAATGACAGAGGTCAAACGTTTTCTGTAAGTCTTCACAAGGTTGCCACACACTGTTGTTGGTATGTTGGCCCATTCCTCCATGCAAATCTCCTCTAGAGCAGTGATGTTTTTGGCTTTTCCCTTGGCAACACGGACTTTCAACTCCCTCCAAAGGTTTTCTATAGGGTTGAGATCTGGAGACTGGCTAGGCCACTCCAGGACCTTGAAATGCTTCTTACGAAGCCACTCCTTCGTTGCCCTGGCGGTGTGCTTTGGATCATTGTCATGTTGAAAGACCCAGCCACATTTCATCTTCAATGCCCTTGCTGATGGAAGGAGGTTTGCACTCAAAATCTCACGATACATGGCCCCATTCATTCTTTCATGTACCCGGATCAGTCGTCCTGGCCCCTTTGCAGAGAAACAGCCCCAAAGCATGATGTTTCCACCACCATGCTTTACAGTAGGTATGGTGTTTGATGGATGCAACTCAGTATTCTTTTTCCTCCAAACACAACAAGTTGTGTTTCTACCAAACAGTTCCAGTTTGGTTTCATCAGACCATAGGACATTCTCCCAAAACTCCTCTGGATCATCCAAATGCTCTCTAGCAAACTTCAGACGGGCCCAGACATGTACTGGCTTAAGCAGTGGGACACGTCTGGCACTGCAGGATCTGAGTCCATGGTGGCGTAGTGTGTTACTTATGGTAGGCCTTGTTACATTGGTCCCAGCTCTCTGCAGTTCATTCACTAGGTCCCCCCGCGTGGTTCTGGGATTTTTGCTCACCGTTCTTGTGATCATTCTGACCCCACGGGGTGGGATTTTGCGTGGAGCCCCAGATTGAGGGAGATTATCAGTGGTCATGTATGTCTTCCATTTTCTAATTATTGCTCCCACTGTTGATTTCTTCACTCCAAGCTGGTTGGCTATTGCAGATTCAGTCTTCCCAGCCTGGTGCAGGGCTACAATTTTGTTTCTGGTGTCCTTTGACAGCTCTTTGGTCTTCACCATAGTGGAGTTTGGAGTCAGACTGTTTGAGGGTGTGCACAGGTGTCTTTTTATACTGATAACAAGTTTAAACAGGTGCCATTACTACAGGTAATGAGTGGAGGAAAGAGGAGACTCTTAAAGAAGAAGTTACAGGTCTGTGAGAGCCAGAAATCTTGATTGTTTGTTTCTGACCAAATACTTATTTTCCACCATAATATGCAAATAAAATGTTAAAAAAACAGACAATGTGATTTTCTGGATTTTTTTTTCTCAGTTTGTCTCCCATAGTTGAGGTCTACCTATGATGTAAATTACAGATGCCTCTCACCTTTTTAAGTGGTGGAACTTGCACTATTGCTGACTGACTAAATACTTTTTTGCCCCACTGTATGTATATATATATATATATATATATATATATATATATAATATAAAAAAAAAATTTTTTTTCACATTCGCAAGACCACCTGTTCCCGGTGCCGGCACCAGAGAATCCTCACAGTGCACATGATATGAGGATTCACACATAGTGACTCTAGACATAGGTTAAGATCCGACAACCCCTTTAAGGATGGGCCGCGACTCATGGGCCACTGCTGTGTGCTTGCCCCCCAGGCTAAAATTTGCCAGCCAGCCCCTGCCCTTATCCCAACAGTAACCCTAACCACACCTCTAACCCTGACACACCCCTAATCCCAACCCTATTCCCAACCGTAAATGTAATCTAAACACTAACCGTAATTTTAGCCCCAACCCTAACCCTAACTTTAGCCCCAACCCTAACTGTAGCCTTAACCCTAGCCCCAGCCCTAACCCTAGCCCTAATGGGAAAATGGAAATAAATACTTTTTTTTAATTTTTCCCTAACTAAGGGGGTGATGAAGGGGGTTTGATTTACTTTTATAGCGGTTTTTTTAGCGGATTTTTATGATTGGCAGCCGTCACACACTGAAAGATGCTTTTTATTGCAAAAAATATTTTTTGCGTTACCACATTTTGTGAGCTATAATTTTTCCATATTTTGGTCCACAGAGTCATGTGAGGTCTTGTTTTTTTGCGGGACGAGTTTACCTTTTTATTGGTAACATTTTCGGGCACGTGACATTTTTTGATCGCTTTTTATTCCGATTTTTGTGAGGCAGAATGACCAAAAACCAGCTATTCATGAATTTCTTTTGGGGGAGGCGTTTATACTGTTCCGCGTTTGGTAAAATTGATGACGCAGTTTTATTCTTCCGGTCAGTACGATTACAGCGATACCTCATTTATATAATTTTTTTGTTTTGGCGCTTTTATACGATAAAAACTATTTTATAGAAAAAATTATTTTTTTTGCATCGCTTTATTCTGAGGACTATAACTTTTATTTTTTTGTTGATGATGCTATATGGCGGCTCGTTTTTTGCCGGACAAGATGACGTTTTCAGTGGTACCATTGTTTTTTTTATGTCTTTTTGATCGCGTGTTATTCCACTTTTTGTTCGGCGGTATGAAAAAGCGTTGTTTTTTGCCTCGTTTTTTTTTTTTTCTTACGGTGTTTACTGAAGGGGTTAACTAGTGGGCCAGTTTTATAGGTCGGGTCGTTACGGACGCGGCGATACTAAATATGTGTACTTTTATTGTTTTTTAAAATTTATTAAGGTAAAGAAATGTATTTATGGGAATAATATATATATATATTTTCATTATTTAGGTTTTTTGGGGGGGGAAAATTATTTTTTTTACTTTGTCCCGGGGGGGACATCACAGATCGCTGCACTCTGTCAGATCACCGATCTGTCTCAGAGCACTGCAGCCTTACCAGTCGCCTGCTCTGAGCAGGCACTTGGTAAGCCACCTCCCTCCCTGCAGGACCCGGATGCCGCGGCCATATTGGATCCGGGCCTGCTGTTGGGAGGGAGGTAAGGAGACCCTCGCAGCAATGCGATCACATCGCGTTGCTGAGGGGGTCTCAGGGAAGCCCGCAGGGAGCCCCGTCCCTGCGCGATGCTTCCCTGCACCGCCGGCACACCGCCGCCACAAGGACACTAAACTTCAGGAGGGCAAATTTCCAACGGATGAGAGAGGATCTTGGTGCAATTAAATGGGATGATATCCTGAGACACAAAAATACTCAAAGAAAATGGGAGACGTTTATTAACATCCTTGATAGGACCTGTGCACAGTATATACCGTATGGGAATAAACATACTAGGAATAGGAGGAAACCAATATGGCTAAATAGAGCTGTAAGGGGCGCAATAAGTGACAAAAAGAAAGCATTTAGAGAATTAAAGGAAGTAGGTAGTGAGGAGGCATTAAATAAATACAAAAATTTAAATAAATTCTGTAAAAAGCAAAGGCAGCAAAGATTGAGACAGAGAGACTCATTGCCAGAGAGAGTAAAAATAATCCTAAAATATTCTTTAACTACATAAATAGTAAGAAACTAAAAAATGATAGTGTGCACCCCCTTTAAAATAGTCTGGGTGAAATGGTGGATGAGGATGAGGAAAGAGCCAATATGCTAAATGACTTTTTTTCATCAGTATTTACACAAGAAAATCCCATGGCAAACAAAATGACTAGTGATATAAATTCCCAATTAAATGTCACCTGCTTAACCCAGCAGGAAGTGCGGCGGCGTCTAAAAATCACTAAAATTGACAAATCTCCGGGCCCGGATGGGATGCACCCTCGAGTACTGCAGGAATTAAGTACAGTCATTGATAGACCATTATTTTTAATCTTTAAAGACTCCATAATAACAGGGTCTGTACCACAGGACTGGCGTATAGCAAATGTGGTGCCAATATTCAAAAAGGGGACAAAAACTGAACTCGGAAATTATAGGCCAGTAAGCTTAACCTCTACTGTGGGTAAAATCCTGGAGGGCATTCTAAGGGATGCTATACTGGAGTATCTGAAGAGGAATAACCTCATGACCCAGTATCAGCACGGGTTTACTAGGGACCGTTCATGTCAGACTAATTTGATCAGCTTCTATGAAGAGGTAAGTTCCGGACTGGACCAAAGGAACCCAGTAGATGTAGTGTATATGGACTTTTCAAAAGCTTTTGATACGGTGCCACACAAAAGGTTGATACATGAAATGAGAATAATGGGGATAGGGGAAAATATGTGCAAGTGGGTTGAGAGCTGGCTCAGGGATAGGAAACAAAGGGTGGTTATTAATGGAACACACTCGGACTGGGTAGCGGTTAGCAGTGGGGTACCACAGGGGTCAGTATTGGGCCCTCTTCTTTTTAACATATTTATTAATGACCTTGTAGGGGGCATTCAGAGTAGAATTTCAATATTTGCAGATGACACTAAACTCTGCAGGGTAATTAATACAGAGGAGGACAATTTTATATTACAGGATGATTTATGTAAACTAGAAGCTTGGGCTGATAAATGGCAAATGAGCTTTAATGGGGATAAATGTAAGGTCATGCACTTGGGTAGAAGTAATAAGATGTATAATTATGTGCTTAATTCTAAAACTCTGGGCAAAACCGTCAATGAAAAAGACCTGGGTGTATGGGTGGATGACAAACTCATATTCAGTGGCCAGTGTCTGGCAGCTGCTACAAAGGCAAATAAAATAATGGGATGCATTAAAAGAGGCATAGATGCTCATGAGGAGAACATAATTTTACCTCTATACAAGTCACTTGTTCGACCACACTTAGAATACTGTGCACAGTTCTGGTCTCCGGTGTATAAGAAAGACATAGCTGAACTGGAGGGGGTGCAGAGAAGAGCGACCAAGGTTATTAGAGGACTGGGGGGGTCTGCAATACCAAGATAGGTTATTAGACTTGGGGCTATTTAGTTTGGAAAAACGAAGACTAAGGGGTGATCTTATGTTAATGTATAAATATATGAGGGGACAGTACAAAGACCTTTCTGATGATCTTTTTAATCATAGACTTGAAACAGGGACAACGGGGCATCCTCTACGTTTGGAGGAAAAAAGGTTTAAGCATAATAACAGACGCGGATTCTTTACTGTAAGAGCAGTGAGACTCTCTGCCGTATGATGTTGTAATGAGTGATTCATTACTTAAATTTGAGGGGACTGGATACATTTCTGGAAAAGTATAATGTTACAGGGTATATACACTAGATTCCTTGATAGGGTGTTGATCCAGGGAACTAGTCTGATTGCCGTATGTGGAGTCGGGAAGGAATTTTTTTCCCCAAGGTGGAGCTTACTCTTTGCCACATGGGTTTTTTTTTGCCTTCCTCTGGATCAACATGTTAGGGCATGTTAGGTTAGGCTATGGGTTGAACTAGATGGTCTTACAGTCTTCCTTCAGCCTTAATAACTATGTAATGTGCCAGGGGCGGTCCGTGACCGCTCCTGACACATAGTGCCGGATGTCAGCTGCGATAGGCAGCTGACACCCGGCCGCGATCGGCCGCGTATGACGTACTATCCCATCGGTGGTCATACGGGCCCACCCCACCTCGACGGGATAGTACGTCTTCTGGCAGAAAGGGGTTAATTATATGGAAAACCAAGTGGTACTCATGTTAACCCCCAAGTGCACTCCTGTGGCAGGCTAAAAATCCCAAGATGGGTGCCACGCTGGTAAATAGAAAGGTCAAAGAATGCACCCCAGTGGCAGAATAAAATGCCCAAGATGGGCTACACCGGTGGTAGGCAATAAGGCCAATAAGTGCAACCCAGTGGCAGGCTAAAAAGCCCAAGATGGAGGCCCCGCTGGTAACAAAAAGGTCAAAGAATGCATCCCGGTGGCAGAATAAAAAGCCCAAGATGGGTGCCCCGGTGGTAGGTAGAAAGAGCACCCCGTTACCAAGCTAAAATGCTCTGGAGGGGCAGCGAAAAAGGCCGAAAAAAGGCACCCTGGTAGCAAGCTAAAATGCCCAAGATGGGTTCACCGGTGGTAGGCAAGAGGCCAGACATCACACCCCGGTGGCAGAATAAACAGCCCAAGATGGGTGCCCCGGTGGTAGGTAGAAAGAGCACCCCGTTACCAAGCTAAAATGCTCTGGAGGGGCAGCGAAAAAGGCTGAAAAAAGGCACCCTGGTAGCAAGCTAAAATGCCCAAGATGGGTTCACCGGTGGTAGGCAAGAGGCCAGACAGCACACTCCGGTGGCAGAATAAACAGCCCAAGATGGGTGCCCTGGTGGTAGGTAGAAAGTGCACCCCGTTCCCAAGCTAAAATGTTTAGGAGGGGCAGCAAAAAGGCCAAAAAATGCACCCGGTGGCAAGATAAAAAGCCCATGATGGGTGTCTCGGTGGTAAGCAAAAGGGCCAGAGCGTGTACCCCGGTGACAGGGTAAAAAGCCCAAGATGGATGCCGTGGTGGTAGGCAATAAGGCCAGTGAATGCACCCCAGTGGCAGTATGCAAAGCCCAAGATGTGGGCCACGCTGGTAAATACAAAGGTCAGAAAATGCACCCTCGTGGAAGAACAAAAAGCCCAAGATGGATGCCCCGGTGGTAGGTAGAAAGTGCACCCCATTACCAAACTACAATGCTCAGGAGAGGCAGCGGAAAGTCCCAAAAATGCACCCCGGTAACGAGCTAAAATGCCCAAGATGGGTTCACCAGTGGTAGGCAAGAGGCCACATGGCACACCCCAGTGGCAGAAAAGCCCAAAATGGGTGCCCCGGTGGTAGGTAGAAAGTGCACTCTTACCAAGCTAAAATGCTCAGGAGGGCAGCGAAAAGGCCAAAAGAGTCACCTTGATAGCAAGCTAAAATACCCAAGATGGGTTCATCGGTGGTAGGCAAGAGGCAAGATGGCATACCCCGGTGGCAGAATAAAAAGCCCAAGATGGGTGCCCCGGTGGTAGGCAGATAGTGCACCCCATTACCAAGCTAAACTGCTCAGGATGGGCAGCATAAATGTCAAAAAATGCACCCCGGTGGCAACCTAAAAAGCCCTTGATGGGTGTCCCGGTGGTAAGCAAAAGGGCGAGATCGTGTACCCCGGTGACAGGGTAAAAAGCCCAAAATGGATGCCCTGGTGGTAGGCAATAAGGCCAATGGATACACCCCAGTAGCAGGCTACAAAGCCCAAGATGTGGGCCACTCTGGTAAATAAAAATATCAGAGAATGCACCCTGGTGGCAGAATAAACAGCCCAAGATGGGCGCCCCGGTGGTAAGCAAACAGGCCAGAGAGCACCCCGGTGTCAGGCTGAAATGCCCAAGATGGGCACCTCCGGTGGTAAGCAAAAAGGCCAAGTATTGGGCCCTTTTGGCGGGCCAACGGATAATTGTGTGCTCCGGTGGCACACCAACGGGAAATAGTGTGCTCCGGTGGCACGGAAAAGGGTGCACTCCGCTGGCACGCCAACGGAAAAGGGTGTGCTCCGGTGGCATGCCAATGGGAAAAAGGTGTGCTTCGGTGGCATGCCAACGGGAAAAGGGTGTGTTCCGGGCGGCACGCCAACGGAAAAGGGTGTGCTCCGGTGGCACGCCAATGGGAAAAGAATGTGCTTCGGTGGCACACCAATGGGAAAAGGGAGTGCTCTGGTGGCACAGATAAGGGAAGGCTAAGTGCAGCACTTTTAATTATATGGAAAACCAACTGGTACTCATATTAACCCCTTGCTGACATGCGCAGTATATATACGTCGCTGCGTTCCCGCAAACGGCTATGTGGAGACCACATATATTAACATATATTAAATGGAGAACTATGTGGGGGCCCCCATATATTAAATGTAGGGCTAGGTGGGCCCCATATATTGAATGGCGATCTAGATGGGGCTCAATGTAATGAAGTGCTATGTGAGGCCTCCATATATTAATTGGAGGGCTTTGTAGGACCCTCAGATTAAATGGAGGGATATATGGGCCCCATATATTAAATTGAGGGCCATGTGGGCCCCCCATATATTAAATGGTGTGCTGTGTGTGGTCCCCATATATTAAATGGAGGGCTATGTGGTGGTTCCCGTATATTAACCCCTTCATGACCTTGGGATTTTTCATTTTTCCGTGTTCGTTTTTCACTCCTCTCCTTCCCAGAGCCATAACTTTTTTATTTTTCCGTCAATTTGGCCACGTGAGGGCTTATTTTTTGCGGGACAAGTTGTACTTTTGAACGACATCATTGGTTTTAGCATGTCCTTTACTAGAAAAGGGAAAAAAATCCAAGTGCGGTGAAATTGCAAAAAAAGTGCAATCCCACATTTGTTTTTTGTTTGGCTTTTTTGCTAGGTTCACTAAATACTAAAACTAACCTGCCATTATGATTCTCCAGGTCAGTACGAGTTCATAGACACCTAACATGACTAGGTTAATTTTTACCTAAGTGGTGAAAAAAAATTCCAAACTTTGCTAAAAAAAAAAATTGCGCCATTTTCCGATACCCGTAGCGTCTCCATTTTTCATGATCTGGGGTCGGTTGAGGGCTTATTTTTTGCGTGCCGAGATGACGTTTTTAATAATAGCATTTTGGTGCAGATACGTTCTTTTGAGCGCCCGTTATTGCATTTTAATGCAATGTCGCGGCGACCAAAAAAACGTAATTCTGGCGTTTTGAATTTTTTTCTCGCTACGCCGTTTAGCGATCAGGTTAATGCTTTTTTTTAATTGATCGGGCGATTCTGAGCGTGGCGATACCAAATATGCGTAGATTTGATATTTTTTTAATTGATTTATTTTGATTGGGGCGAAAGGGGGGTGATTTAAACTTTTATATTTTTTTTATTTTTTTCACATTTTTTTTAACTTTTGTTTTTTACTTTTGCCATGCTTCAATAGCCTCCATGGGAGGCTAGAAGCAGGCACAGCACGATCACCTCTGCTACATAGCAGCGATCTGCTGTTTGCTGCTATGTAGCTGAAAATCAGGTGTGCTGTGAGCGCCGACCACAGGGTGGCGCTCACAGCTGCCGGCGATCAGTAACCATAGAGGTCTCTAAGACCTCTATGGTTACAATTCTGAAGCATCGCCGACCCCCGATCATGTGACGGGGTCGGCGATGACGTCGTTTCCGGCCGCCCGGCCGGATGCGGTAGTTAAATGCCGCTGTCTGCGTTTGACAGCGGCATTTAACTAGTTAATAGGCGCGGGCAGATCGCGATTCTGCTCGCGCCTATTACGGGCACATGTCAGCTGTTCAAAACAGCTGACATGTCCCGGCTTTGGTGCGGGCTCACCGCCGGAGCCCGCATCAAAGCAGGGGATCTGACCTCGGACGTACTATACCGTCCGAGGTCAGAAAGGGGTTAAATGGATGTCTAAATGGGGACCCATATATTAAATGGAGGGCTATGTCAGGCCCCTGTATATTAAATGGAGGGCTATGTGGGGCTCCTATGTATTAAATGGAGGGCTTTCTGTGGGGCCCATTATATTGAAATAGGGCTTTTTGGGGTCCCCATATTAAATGGAGGGCTATGTGGGACCCCCATATATGAAATGGAGGGCTATGTGGGGCCCACATATATTGATTGAAAGACCCATTATATTGAAATAGGACGATGTGAAGCCCCCATTTATTAAATTGGGAGGCTATGTGGGGCACCATATATTAAATGGAGAGGCTATGGTGGGCTCCTATATATTAAATGCATGGCTATGTGGGGACCCCATTTATTGAATTGAGGGGCTATGTGGGGCCTCCATATATGAAATGGAGGGCTAAGTGGGGACCCCTTATATTAAATGGAAGGCTATATGGGGGCCCCATATATTAAATGGAAGGCTATGTGGGGTGCCTTATAATAAAAGTACTATATGGGACCCCTTATATCAAATGGAGAGCTCTACGGGGCCCATTATATTAACCCCTTAATGGGACTTAATTCCCAGTGACGGGATAGTATGTCATATGCGATCGGCCGCGCTCACGGGGGGAGCGCGGCCGATCGTGGCCAGGTGTCAGCTGCCTATCGCAGCTAACATCCGGCACTATGTGCCAGGAGCGGTCACGGACCGCCCCCGGCACATTAACCCCCGACACACCGCGATCAAACAAGATCGCGATGTGCCGGCGGTATAGGGAAGCATCCCGCAGGAAGGGGGCTCCCTGCGGGCTTCCCTGAGACCCCCGCAGCAACGCGATGTGATCACGTTGCTCCGAGGGTCTCCTTATCTCCCTCCCTACAGCGGGCCCGGATCCAAGATGGCTGCGGCATCCGGGTCCTGCAAGGAGGGAGGTGGCTTACCAAGTGCCTGCTCAGAGCAGGCGCTTGGGAAGCCTGCAGCCCTGTATGTCAGATCGCTGATCTGACAGAGTGTTGTGCAAACTGTCAGATCAGCGATCTGTGATGTCAAAGTCAAAAAGTGAAAAAAAAAATGTCCACATGTATTAAAAAAAAAAAAAAAAAAAACCTAAATAAAGAAAAAAAATATTCCCATAAATACATTTCTTTAAATAAAAAAACAATAAAAGTACACATATTTGAGGCTCGGCACACCGAGCACAGACCGGCACAGCAGGCGGCACAGGGCGAGGTGAACGGCGGCAGTGAGAAGCCCGCGGACCCCCGCCGAGCTGAGAGGGCAGTGGAGGAGAGACCCTCCCGCCCTTGGAATCCCCACGGCGCACGCCGGGAGAGCACCGCGGGTGTGCTCGGTTAGATCCCCTGCAGGAGAATCTCCGAGGAGTGCACAGACCGCGCTCTACCGGCTCCCTCAGACCCCACAGACGGCACAAGGAGGCCTGGCAGACAGCACGCGGTGAGCACACACAGGGTGAACGCCGCGGACGTGCTCAACCGGAACCCCTGCGGTTGAATCCCCGCGCTCCACTGATATCTCGAGGCTCTGCAGTCAACACAGGGAGGCTCGACAGGCGGTGCGAGGTGAGCACTCACAAAGAGAGTGCCGTGGGCATCCTGAAATCCCTGCTGGGGAAACCCTAAAGTCTGCACCTCACCAAAGAAGGAGGAAAGGAAGGTAGGACTGTTATAGACGGGATAGGAGAGCCCCCAGAGCACCCTCTATTGCTCCTTCAGCGTTGACTATTTTCCCGCCATTGGGAGGGTAGACGCCATCTTGGGGACAGGGCTCCTCATAGAGAAGCACCATTCCAGGGCAGGATTACCCATGACACCCTGCACCCCTGCATATTGCTTTGCCTGTCATCTTTACTGCGGAGGCGGTGCGGTCACCCCACCATTGCCCATTACTGGGCTACCATTGTGCCTTATCTACATTTATTATTAGAAAAAGAACTTCAGCTCACCACGTAATAAGTTCACAATTTACTAGCCCAGACCTCTGGCGACACCTAGTGCTGGAATTGTGTATAACATCTAGAGGCTCCCTTTTTCTGGACTAGGACATTGTATATGCCCCACTAACTTCAAGACCATAACTAATGCACCTCGGAGGGGGCTTGCTGATGGAGGGCTTTGTCTGAAGCGGTGACCGCTACACCCCCATACTCCCCTGAACACTACCATGGGCAATTAATAGCAGCAGACATTTATGGGTAAAACTAGGAAGACTTCTGGGCAATCCGCAAGCTTACACAAGGAACCTCCTACGGAGGACATGGAACGATTCTTAAACCAGCCACCTCAAACAAGGAACACCAGATCAGCAATGTCGCAAACACCGCACAAACATAGTTCCTCCTCAAAGGAGCCACAAACCTTGCATATCTCTCCTAAAAAAAACAACAGACAACAGTGGGGGAGATGGAGACATGCCGGGGGAGATGGAGACATGCCAGAGGACATGAATATAGCTGAATTGAGCAAATACATTAAAGCTCTTCCAACTAAAACGGATCTGGAAAGTTTTGCGTGCAGGCTTGAGAACTCGTACAAAAAAGAGATACATAATTTACAGACAGAATTCACATCGCGTATAGAAGATGTAGAAAAGACGCAAGAGGATATCTCACAAGAACTCCAGGCACACAGAGAAATTTTAATGGACCACACCATGAAACTGGAGGAAATATCATCTGGCCTTGAGGATCTGGAGAATCGCAATAGGCGTAACAATATCCGTATACGTGGCCTAAAAGAATCTGTCAGTCCTCAGGACCTAGATCGTACAGTTCAGAGAGTATTTCTGGACATTCTCGGCGACCATGGAGACAACACCATCGAGTTCGACAGGATTCAAAAATCCCTTGGTCCTAAACCCACGTCTGAGGCGCGCCCTAGAGACGTCATCTGCAGGGTGCATTATTTCAGAATTAAGGAGGCCATTATGATGGCATCTAGGAAAAAGGGACCGCTCCAGTTTGAAGGTCATCCAATCTTACTCCTATCAGACTTATCCAGGCGCACTCTATTCCTGCGCAAAGCCCTGAAGCCCTTGCTGGAAGCTCTCAAGGAAAGAGATATCCCCTACAGGTGGGGGTTCCCATTTCAACTAACAGCATTCAAAGGTGGCAAAAGCGCATACTTCCGCCGGATTGGGGACCTGGCTAACTTTCTAGGAACATTTGAACTTCCACTAATAGATCTTCCAGATTGGCCTCTGGCTCCGACACTTCCAGATGCTCCTCCAAGGTGGCTCAAGGTTCCACGTTCCAAGAATCGTCATACCAACGAAGGCTCCTCAGATCCCCCATGAAGCTTTTCCCTCTTCATTTGTTCCATCTTCTTCTTAGTTTCAACCAGTTTCTATTCGTTGTTGCAATATGCTCAGATACTCTGCTGCAGCTGTGTGGTCCCATGAACACTTATTGTTAGTAGGCCGAGTCTCCTGGCGGGACGGTTTGTCCCACAGCGGGCTCGCCTTAGAGGTTTGATCCTATTCTTTGAGCGCCTGGGCGCGTGGTGTCTTGCCTGTCATCGGTGAATTTATCCCCCTCCCCCCCCCCTTTTTTTTTTTTCTCTCTCCCCTCTGTGTTCTCTGATGGCATGCGGGACATCTCGCTGGTGCAAAGACAATTATCCTGTTTAACTAGACGTTACATGTTTGCAAATTCTCGTTTATGGGACTTACCAAGTTCGTGGGGGTTGGGGGGATCGGTATCTCCCTTGGCTTCCCTTATCCACTTAAGGTGCTCGGGTGAAGGGAGGGGACGAGACTTCTCCATTCTTTTGCCCTAAATATACAGATGCATAATCTGACCTGGTGCGTCAATCCTAATGCACCTTCTTTTATGTTTTCCATGCTCTATCATTTCTTCTTTACCCCGCCTTTTTCCCTTCCCTCCTACTGTTTCTTCCCTACTACCCCTGGCTGTTGCGTGTTCTGGCGGATGGGGCGCATGGTACTGCGGAATGGCATAAAGATATTTGATAATGGATGAAATTAAATTTTGCTCCTTCAACGTTAAGGGGCTAAATATACCTGAAAAAAGACGGCAGGTCCTGCTTGATAGCCACAAACAGAGGGTCTCTGTGCTACTGCTCCAAGAGACACATTTCAAATTTGGTGTGGTGCCACATTGTACCACAAAAAATTACCCTAAATGGTATCATAGCCCAAATCCATTTTCAAAATCAAAAGGTGTCTCAATAGCCTTTCACAAATCTTTTGTGCCTGAGATCTTAGACTCACAAATTGACAAAAATGGCAGCTATATCTTCCTACTCATCACATGGGCAGCACATAAACTTGTAATTGCTAACGTATATTTCCCAAACCAAGGGCAACAGAAGTTTGGAGCCGACTGCAGAAGACGTCTCGAGGAGTTTGCTGGTTCCTCTCCTGTGATACTTGGGGGCGACTTTAATATTCCTATGAACCCTGCGGTGGATGTCTCTTCGGGTAAGTCTTCATATCCTTCATCTTCTATTAAAAAAATAAGATCCCAGCTGCGCAGCTTGAGACTGGTAGATGTCTGGAGGGTTCTTAACCCCTTAGTGACAGAGCCAATTTGGTACTTAATGACCAGGCCAATTTTTGCAATTCTGACCACTGTCACTTTATGAGGTTATAACTCTGGAACGCTTCAACGGATCCCGCTGATTCTGAGAATGTTTTTTCGTGACATATTGTACTTCATGTTAGTGGTAACATTTCTTCGATATTACTTGCGATTATTTATGAAAAAAACGGAAATATGGCGAAAATTTTTAAAATTTTGCAATTTTCAAACTTTGTATTTTTATGCCCTTAAATCAGAGAGATATGTCACGAAAAATAGTTAATAAATAACATTTCCCACATGTCTACTTTACATCAGCACAATTTTGGAAACAAATTTTTTTTTTGTTAGGGAGTTATAAGGGTTAAAAGTTGACCAGCAATTTCTCATTTTTACAACACCATTTTTTTTTAGGGACCACATCACATTTGAAGTCATTTTGAGGGGTCTATATGATAGAAAATAATGAAGTGTGACACCATTCTAAAAACTACACCCCTCAAGGTTCTCAAAACCACATTCAAGAAGTTTATTAACCCTTTACGTGCTTCACAGGAACTGAAACAATGTGGAAGGAAAAAATGAACATTTAACTTTTTTTTGCAAACATCTTAATTCAGAACCATTTTTTTTATTTTCACAAGTGTAAAAACAGAAATGTAACCATAAATTTTGTTATGCAATTTCTCCTGAATACGCCAATACCCCATATGTGGGGGTAAACCACTGTTAGGGCGCACCGCAGAACTTAGAAGTGAAGGAGCGCCGTTTGACTTTTTCAATGCAGAATTGGCTGGAATTGAGATCGGACACCATGTCACATTTAGAGAGCCCCTGATGTGCCTAAACAGTGGAAACTCCCCACATATGACACCATTTTGGAAACTAGACCCCTTAAGGAACTTATCTAGATGTGTGGTGAGCACTTAGAACCCCCAAGTGCTTCACAGAAGTTTATAACGTAGAGCCGTGAAAATAAAAAATCGCTTTTGTTTACACAAAAATGATCTTTTCGCCCACAAATTCTTATTTTCACAAGGGTAACAGGAGAAATTAGACCACAAAAGTTGTTGTGCGATTTCTCCTGAATACGTCGATACCCCATATGTGAGGGTAAACCACTGTTTGGGCGCACCGCAGAGCTTGGAAGTGAAGGAGCGCCGTTTTACTTTTTCAATGTTGAATTGGCTGGAATTGAGATTGGACGCCATGTCGCGTTTGGAGAGCCCCTGATGTGCCTAAACAGTGGAAACCCCCCACAAGTGACACCATTTTGGAAACTAGACCCCTTAAGGAACTTATCTAGATGTGTGGCGCGCACTTTGAACCCCCATGTGCTTCACAGAAGTTTATAACGTAGAGCCGTGAAAAAAAAAATCGCATTTTTTCTACAAAAATGATCTTTTTGCCCACAAATTTTTATTTTCACAAGGGTAACAGGAGAAATTAGACCACTAAAGTTGTTGTGCAATTTCTCCTGAGTACGTCGATACCCAATATGTGGGGGTAAACCACTGTTTGGGCGCACCGCAGAGCTTGGAAGAGAAAGAGTGCCGTTTTACTTTTTCAATGTAGAATTGGCTGGAATTGAGATCGGACGCCATGTCGCGTTTGGAGAGCCCCTGATGTGCCTAAACAGTAGAAATCCCCCACAAGTGACCCCATTTTGGAAACTAGACCCCCCATGGAACTTATCTAGATGTGTGGTGAGAACCTTGAATGCCCAAGTGCTTCACAGAAGTTTATAATGCAGAGCCGTGAAAATAAAAAATATTTTTTTTTTCCACAAAAAAGATTTTTTAGCCACCAAATGTTTATTTTCACAAGGGTAACAAGAGAAATTGGACCCCAAAAGTTGTTGTCCAATTTGTCCTGAGTATGCTGGTACCCCATATGTGGGGGTAAACCACTGTTTGGGCGCACGGCAGAGCTCGGAAGGAAGGAGCGCCGTTTTGGAATGCAGACTTTGATAGAATGGTCTGCAGGTATTATGTTGCGTTTGCAGAGCCCCTGATGTACCTAACCAGTAGAAACCCTCCACAAGTGACCCCATTTTGGAAACTAGACCCCCCAAGGAACTTATCTAGATGTGTGGTGAGAACTTTGAATGCCCAAGTGCTTCACAGAAGTTTAGAATGCAGAGTCGTGAAAATAAAAAATATTTTTTTTTTTCACAAAAAAGATTTTGTAGCCCCCAAGTTTTTATTTTCACAAGGGTAACAAGAGAAATTGGACCCCAGAAGTTGTTGTCCAATTTATCCCGAGTACGCTGATGCCCCATATGTGGGGGTAACCCACTGTTTGGGCGCACGGCAGAGCTCAGAAGGGAGGGAGCACCATTTGACTTTTTGAGCGCAAAATTGGCTGTCGTGTTTGGAGACCCCCTGATGTACCTAAACAGTGGAAACCCCCCAATTCTACCTCCAACCCTAACCCCAACACACCCCTAACCCTAATCCCAACCTCATCCATAATCCTAATCACTAACCCTAACCATAATCACAACCCTTACCCCAAAACAACCGTAATGTCAACCCTAACCATAACCCTAATCAAAACCCTAAATCCAACACACCCCTAATCCTAATCTCAACCCTAACCTCAAACCTAACCCTAATCCCAATACACCCCTAATCACATCCCTAACCTTAACCCTAATCCCAAACCTAACCCTAATCCCAAGCGTAACCCTAATGCCAACCCTATCCCTAATACCAACCCTAATCCAAACCCTAACCCTAATCCCAGCTCTAACCCTAACTTTAGCCCCAACCCTAGCCCTAACTTTAGCCCCAACCCTAACCCTAGCCCTAGGGCTACTTTCACACTTGCGTCGTTTGGCATTCCGTCGCAATCCGTCGTTTTGGACAAGAAACGGATCCTGCAAATGTGCCCGCAGGATGCGTTTTTTGCCCATAGACTTGTATTGCCGACGGATCGTGACGGATGGCCACACGTCGCGTCCGTCGTGCACTGGATCAGTTGTGTTTTGGCGGAGCGTCGGCACAAAAAAAGTTCAATGAAAGGTTTTTTGTACGTCGCATCCGCCATTTCTGACCGCGCATGCGTGGCCGTAACTCCGCCCCCTCCTCCCCAGGACATAGATTGGGCAGCGGATGTGTTGAAAAACTACAGCTGCTGCCCACGTTGTGCACAATTTTCACAACGTGCGTCGGTATGTCGGGCCGACGCATTGCGACGGCCCCGTACCGATGTAAGTGTGAAAGAAGCCTAACCCTAAGTTTAGCCCCAACCCTAACCCTAAATTTAGCCCCAACCCTAACCCTAAATTTAGCCCCAACCCTAGCCCTAACCCTAGCCCTAACCCTACCCCTAACCCTAACCCTACCCCTAACTCTACCCCTAACCCTACCCCTAATTTTAGCCCCAACTGCTGTTCTCCTGCCGGCCGGCAGATGGAGACAGATGGCGGGCGCACTGGGCATGCATCCGCCATGTTCTGCTGCCGGCGGCCAGGAGGAGCAGCAAGAGGATCCAGGGACCTAGGTGAGTATGCTAGGGTCCCCGAATCCCCCTATTTCTCTGTCCTCTGATGTGCGATCACATCAGAGGACAGAGAATTACACTTTACTTTTTTTTTTTTTTTTTGCGGTCGCCGGTAAACAGTTAATTACCGGCGATCGCAAAACAGGGGTCGGTAATACCGACCCCAATCATGCTCTTTGGGGTCTCGGCTACCCCCGGCAGCCGAGACCCCAAAGATTGTCCCGGTGCCGGCCGGCGGGCGCACTGCGCATGCGCCCGCCATTTTGAAGATGGCGGCGCCCACCGGGAGACACGAGGAGCATCGGGTTAGCTAGGTGAGTATTGGGGGGCCACCTGGGACCCCTTTTCTCTGTCCTCCGATGTGCGATCACATCGGAGGACAGAGAAATTAAAAAGAGATCGCTTTTTTTTTTTTTTTTTTGCGATCGCCGGTAAACGGTTAATTACCGGCGATCGCAAATGCGGGGTGGGTTAAAAAACCCCCGAATCATGTTCTCTGGGGTCTCGGCTACCCTCGGCAGCCGAGACCCCGGAGAAAATCGGCCTGTGGGGGGCGCTATGGACTTTTTCCACAGCGCCGTTAATTAACGGCGCTGTGGTTTAAGTACCCTTAGCGGCCGCCGTTAAAAGGCGTATCGGCGGTCGCTAAGGGGTTAATCCAACAACTAAGGACTATAGCTTCTTTTCAAAAATACACAACACCTACAGTAGAATAGATTATTTTTTCATATCACATAAGTTGCTTGACATGCAGGTAAAGGCGGACGTGGGGTCGATATTGTGGTCAGATCACGCTCCTATTTACCTAACAATTTCACTTCATTCTGCCTCGAGACCAGGTTTCTCCTGGCGTCTGAATGAAAACTTACTACAGGATCCCATATGTAAATCCAAGATTGATCAAACAATCACAGATTTCCTGACTGACCACGAGGAAGACACCACGTCCCCTACTATAAAATGGGAAGCCTTGAAAAGTGTAATAAGAGGCGTCCTCATCTCCCATGGCGCGAGGTTAAAAAAAGAAAGAGCGGCAGAAATACTTAGCTTAACAGATCAAATCCACCAATTAGAAAACAAACACAAACGAGACCTTGAGGCCAGCACATTTGCTAGGCTCTCCTCGGCCAGACAAAAATTGTTATCTATAATAGACCAAAAATCTAAATGCCTCAGAGAAAGACTCAAGAACCGCTTTTACCAGCTAGGCAATAAAAGTGGTAGACTCTTGGCCAGAGCACTTAATCAACGTAATCCCAATACCTACATTCCTTTTATTAAAAACAAAGAGGGGAAGAAAGTGTTTAATACAAGAGATATTCTTTCCAACTTCAGTGAATATTACAAATCTCTATACAACATAACGGGACACTATAAAGAGGCTCCACTACATTTTCTTCGTAATAAAATCAAATCAAATTTACAGGAACATAAACTACCCACTCTGCCTGAAGGGGATCTACTTGATCTTGAAAAGGAATTCTCAGTGGAGGAGGTGTCTGAAACCATTAGCGCTTTGAAACAGGGCAAGAGCCCGGGCCCTGATGGGTTCTCGGCAGGCTTCTACAAGTCGTTCAACACATTGCTTAGTCCAATACTTCTGAAGGCCTGTAATTTTGTCTCTCTTGGGTGTTCATTCCCTACACAGGCACTCATCGCTCACATAACAGTTCTCCCTAAGCCTGGCAAGGACCCTTCTACGTGTGATAATTACCGCCCGATCTCTTTAATAAATCTGGATATTAAAATATATGCAAAAATGTTAGCCAATAGACTATGCCCCCTTTTACCAAAACTAATAAACCAGGACCAGGTGGGCTTTGTTCCAGGGCGAGAGGCGAGGGACAACACAATCCGAACTATCTCTCTAATTGACAGAGCGGGCAGAGAGGGGGACCCCCTGTGTATCATGTGAATAGATGCTGAAAAGGCCTTTGACCGGGTCCATTGGGAATTTATTTCCCAGACTTTAGAGGAAATTGGCCTAAAAGAAAACATGCTGCGTAGGATCTCCGCCCTGTATTCTTCTCCTAGTGCTCAGGTCAAGGTAAACGGTTCACTATCGGAAATGTTCCCGATCAGAAATGGTACAAGGCAGGGGTGCCCTCTCTCTCCCCTCTTATATATCCTAACAATGGAGCATCTAGCCGTGGCCCTGAGAAATAACCCATCAATTAATGGTATAAAATTACGTTCTGAAGAACATAAGGTAGCACTTTTTGCAGATGACATCCTGCTATATATTACGTCCCCCTCTACGAGCCTACCAAACATTATTTCAGAGCTACATAAATTTGGCCACCTAAGTAACTTCAAAATGAATTCCCATAAATCCGAAATCCTAAACATATCACTCCAACTTCCCCTGGTGGATCAATTAAGGAGAGCTTTCCCATTTAAATGGAGCTTTGATTCCCTTACATATTTAGGTATCAAAATTACAAACAAAACGTCTAAACTGTTTGAAACCAACCTTGCGCCAATCCTACAGAAAACAAACTCAGACTTGGAGAAGTGGCACAGGCTACAATTGTCCTGGCTGGGTAGGATCAATGCAGTGAAGATGGACCTCCTGCCTCGCCTCTTATATTTTTTTCAAACAATTCCCCTATACCTACCAGCTTCCTTCTTTTCCCGCCTCAAACAAATAATTACTCGTTTTATTTGGTCTCATAGTCGAGCATGAATTTCATATACAACATTGAGTAGATCTAAATCGACAGGTGGACTGGGTCTCCCGGACCTCGCGATTTATAGTTATGCATCAATGGGAACTTGTATCCTAGACCTTTATCATAGTAAAAACAACAAGTGGGTCAACTTAGAAAATGATCTTAATGGACGCGACTCCCAAATTGTACTTTGGAAAGGAGGCAAGGGGCTAGGGCCGGACATCTACATGCCCTTCCTTACGAGAAACTTGTTGCTTCTTATCAAAAATCGAAATAAAGACTTTCAGATCACAACCCTCCCGGGCCCCTTAATTCCAATTTACGATAATTCTGCTTTTCCGGCAGGGCAGAATAGAGAGACATTTCTAAATAAGAGAAAAGAGTCAAAACCCATCATCCACAACTATTTAAATGAGACAGGGATGAAGTCCCTCAGGGAACTATTCCCAGAGGAGGAATCATGCTCTGTTGACTGGTTCTTCTATGAACAACTTAAAAGTTATATCCACTCAATCTCTAAACAAGCCAACATCAACAGGCCGCTAACTCCCTTTGAGAAGCTTTGCATATCAGCAAACCCCCCAGATCATACTGTCTCGCTGCTTTATAAAATCTTCCAAGAGGGGAGGGCTCCGCTGCAGGGTTGGCCATTATTTTTCTCAAAATGGGAGGGCGATCTGGGAAGACCCTTGTCATCTGAAGATAGGGAAAAAATTCTTCTCTTCTCTTCCAGATCGTCATTATGCGCAGTATCACAGGAGAGGAGCTATAAGATTCTAGCAAGATGGTATAGATGCCCCTCCATGGTGCATGCGGTGTTCCCCACGACTCCTGATGTCTTTTGGAGATGTTTAAAGGAAATAGGCTCCTACATGCATATCTGGTGGGACTGCCCCCCCATAAGGGATTTGTGGTTGGCCGTCTTTGAACTTCATAATAAGTTGTCTATCACACAGATCCAACCTTCAGCAGGTTTAGCTTTGCTGTCTCTATGCAACTTGTCAATATCTAGGTTCAAGAGGGGCATCCGAAGACACTTTCTTACCGCAGTCAGAAATTTGATCCCTCGGTTTTGGAAACAAGAAAAATTTCCTTCCCGTGCAGATTTTGTGGCAGAACTTAATAACATCTATAGAATGGAGCAGTTGATAAATCAGTCACCAGGTAACACAGAGAAAACTTACAACATATGGGCCCCTTGGATCGCTTTTAGGGAAACTCCTGAACTAGATCTCTGGGTTTCCAGAGCCTATTCTCGTATGCTTCCGAGCCGTTCCTCGGCATGCGTTCTGTCCGCTGGGATATGGGGGGCAGCCACACTCCTTCCCTGAACCCCCCACACCCTCATCCATCCTTCTTTTCTTCTTCCCACCCTCTTTTCTTTCCCCTTCCTTACTTTCTATGTTTGTCCTCCTCATAACTAGTTCAATTATACATATCGTATTTTGAATATTCACAAAGAAATCTAACAATTGGTACCAATTATCCCGGCTGTTTTTGTTGTTATCAGCTCATGATTTTGTGATAGCCAGGAGCATTGTTGATCAGAAAAGTTAAATCATAAGACATAAATGCTGTAACTATGCTCCCCTTGTTCGACTTAAAATTACTGCCTATCATTGCACAGATTTACCAGTTTGTAACGTTTGCCTTTGTTCTTTATTGCTGTGACCAATAAAAATTATTTATACAAAAGTACACATATTTAGTATCGCCGCGTCCGTAACGACCCAATCTATAAAACTGCCCCACTAGTTAAATCCTTCAGTGAACACCGTAAGAAAAAAAAAAACCCAGGCAAAAAACAACGCTTTATTATCATACCGCCGAACAAAAAGTGGAATAACACGCGATCAAAAAGACATGTAAATAAACATGGTACCGCTGAAAACGTCATCTTGTCCCTCAAAAAACGAGCCGCCATACAGCATCATCACCAAAAATATAAAAAAGTTATATTCCTGAGAATAAAGCGATGCCAAAATAATAATTTTTTTCTATAAAATAGTTTTTATCGTATAAAAGCGCCAAAGTATAAAAAAAGATATAAATGGGGTATCGCTGTAAACGTACTGTCCCGAAGAATAAAACTGCTTTATCCATTTTACCAAATGCCGGACGGTATAAACGCCTCCCCCAAAAGAAATTCATGAATAGCTGGTTTTTGGTAATTCTGCCTCACATAATTCGGAATAAAAAGCGATCAAAAAATGTCACGTGTCAGAAAATGTTACCAATAAAAACGTCAACTCGTCCCACAAAAAACAAGACCTCACATGACTCCGTGGACCAAAATATGGAAAAATTATAGGCCTCAAAATGTGGAGACGCAAAAACTTTTTTGCTATAAAAAGCGTCTTTTAGTGTGTGACAGCTGCCAATCATAAAAATCCGGTATAAAAAACGCTATAAAAGTAAATCAAACCCCCCTTCATCACCCCCTTAGTTAGGGAAAAATAATAAAATAAAAAAAAAATGTATTTTCATTTTACCGTTAGGGTTAGGGTTGGGGCTAGGGTTGGAGCTAAAGTCAGGGTTAGGGTTGGGGCTAAAGTTTAGGGTTAGGGTTGGAGCTAAAGTTAGGGTTGGGACTAAAGATAGGGTTAAGGTTGGGGCTAAAGTTAGGGTTGGGGCTAAAGTTAGTGTTAGGGTTTGGATTACATTTACGGTTGGGATTGGGTTTGGATTAGAGTTAGGGGTGTGTCAGGGTTAGGGGTGTGGTTAGGGTTACTGTTGGGATTAGGGTTAGGGGTATGTTTGGATTAGGGTTTCAGTTAGAATTGGGGGTTTCCACTGTTTAGGCATATCAGGGGCTCTCCAAACGCGGCATGGCGTCCGATCTCAATTCCAGCCAATTCTGCGTTGAAAAAGTAAAATAGTGCTCCTTCCCTCCCGTATGCCCAAACAGCGGTTTACCCCCACATATGGGGTATCAGTGTACTCAGGACAAAATGGACAACACCTTTGGGGTCCAAGTTCTCTTGTTACCCTTGGGAAATAAAAATTTTGGAGGCTAAAAATCATTTTTGTGGGAAAAAAAGATTTTTTATTTTCACGGCTCTGCGTTGTAAACTGTAGTGAAACACTTGGTGTTCAAAGTTCTCAAAACACATCTAGATAAGTTCCTTGGAGGGTGTAGTTTCCAATATAGGGTCACATGTTGGGGGTTTCTATTGTTTGGGTACATCAGGGGCTCTGCAAATGCAACATGACGCCTGCAAACCAATCCATCTAAGTCTGCATTCCAAATGGCACTCCTTCCCTTCCGAGCTCTGCCATGCGCCCAAACAGTGGCTTCCCCCCCACACATATGGGGTATCATCGTACTCAGGACAAATTGTACAACAACTATTGGGGTCCAATTTATCCTGTTACCCTTGTTAAAATACAAAACTGGGGGCTAAAATATCATTTTTGTGAAAAAAAAAAAAAAAAAGAATTTTTATTTTCACGGCCCTGCGTTATAAACTGTAGTGAAACACTTGGGGGTTCAAAGTTCTAACAACACATCTAGATAAGTTCCTTGGGAGGTCTAGTTTCCAATATGGGGTCACTTGTGGGGGATTTTAGTATTTTGGTACATCAGGGGCTCTCCAAAGGCGACATGGTGTCCCATCTCAATTCCAGTCAATTTTGCATTGAAAAGTAAAATGGTGCTCCTTCCATTCCGAGCTCTGCCATGCGCCCAAACAGTCATTTACCCCCACATATCGGGTATCAGCGTACTCGGAACAAATTGCACAACAACTTTTGAGGTCCAATTTCTTCTCTTACCCCTGGGAAAATAAAAAATTGGGGGCGAAAATATCATTTTTGTGAAAAAATATGATTTTTTATTTTTACGGCTCTGCATTATAAACTTCTGTGAAGCACTTGTTGGGTCAAAGTGCTCACCACACATCTAGATAAGTTCCTTAAGGGGTCTACTTTACAAAATTGTGTCACTTGTGGGGGGTTTCAATGTTTAGGCACATCAGGGGGTCTCCAAACGCAACATGGTGTCCCATCTCAATTCCAGTCAATTTTGCATTGAAAAGTCAAATGGCGCTCCTTCCCTTCCGAGCTCTGCCATTCGCCCAAACAGTGGTTTACACCCACATATGGGGTATCAGCATACTCGGGACAAATTTTGGGGTCCATTTTCTCCTGTTACCCTTGGTAAAATAAAACAAATTGGAGCTGAAGTAAATTGTTTATGAAAAAAAGTTAAATGTTCATTTTTATTTAAACATTCCAAAAATTCCTGTAAAACACCTGAAGGGTTAATAAACTTCTTGAATGTGGTTTTGAGCACCTTGTGGGGTGCAGTTTTTAGAATGGTGTCACACTTGGTTATTTTCTATCATATAGACCCCTCAAAATGACTTCAAATGTCATGTAGTCCCTAAAAAATATTGGTGTTGTAAAAATGAGAAATTGCTGGTCAACTTTTAACCCTTATAACTCCCTAACAAAAAAAATTTTGGTTCCAAAATTGTGCTGATGTAAAGTAGACATGTGGGAAATGTTACTTACTAATTATTTTGTGTGACATAATGTTAGGAGTAGAGTTTCCTCTGCTGCACAGGGGGAATCTCGATCCGTCTCCGCTGCGGTCTCCCATTCTCCAGCCGCAGTGGAGTCTGCTCAGCAGGGATGTCGATCCCAGCGTCTCGCTCAGTCTGACTGTGAGAAGAGTTACTGCTGCTTCTCCAGCTTCTGCCTTTAAAGCCAATACTGGTCAGCAGCGAGCGGACTTCTCTGGGACTAAGTCCTTATCTGCACACACTGAGCATGCCCAGGGCAAGATCTCCCGTTGGAGATCGAGGGTCATGTGCTCAGGCTCTGCGGCACATTCCATTGGTCCTCTTGGCAGGTCTTGGAAGGGCAAAAGTTCTGTAGCCACTTCCTGTGCTGCAACTATATAAACTGCGCATGACTGCACGGCCATACGCTAGTATTGTCTCATTATGTTATATGTGTGTGTGTAGATGAATGTATGTCGATGGATGAAAGCTCCTAAATATCCCTCCCTAGAGTTGTCTGCTCGCGGATGTTGGTAGCTATCTAGCGCCCGACTAATCATCTGCACGATACACACATTACAGCGTCCTCTTGCTGTGTCCGCCTGTACGGCGCCGTGCGCTTGCCTTGCGCTTTCCATACCCATGCCAGTGTGGTTGGTGGCGTCCGTCAGTGCGGCATTGCTCGCACTCCTGTGCATTTGTTTATCTATATTTAGTTTCCTTTCACACCCAGTTGCGGTGTAGTGCCAGCGAGGGTCTAATCGGACTTCAATCCCAGTTGGGGTTAAGTACGCTGACTACTCGCTCGCGCTTTAGGTGCGGTACCGCGTTTCTGTGACACAACAGGATTGCTCCCTTCACGCTGGGTGAGGTTGAACCCACGTGTATATACTTTAGTGTACCGCCATATAGTCTGTATTTACTAGCAGCAGGTTTTCACCTGCACGGTGGACCCCGGACTGCGAACGCATCTATATCACCTTTCTTGGTGCGTTCCGCCAGTCCTAACACATATCTCTGTGATTTAAGGGCATAAAAATTAAAAGTTGGAAAATTGCAAAATTTTCACCAAATTTCTGTTTTTTCACAAATAAACGCACGTTATATCGAAGAAATTTTACAACTATCATGAAGTACAATATATCACGAGAAAACAATATCAGAATCGCCAAGATCCGTTGAAGCGTTCCAGAGTTATAACCTCATAAAGGGACAGTGGTCAGAACTGTAAAAATTGTCCCGGTCATTAACGTGCAAACCACCCTCGGGGCTTAAGTGGTTAAATGGAGGGCTATGTGGGGTCAATTATGTTAAATGGAGGGCTCTGTGGGGCCCATTTTATTAAATTGAGGGCTATGTAGGGCCCATATGTATTAAATGGAGTACTATGTGAGGCCCAAGATGGGCTCCACGCTGGTGATTAAAAAGGTCAAAGAATGCACCCCACCCCGGTGTCAGGCTGAAATGCCCAAGATGGGCGCCTCCGCTGGTAAGCAAAAAGGCCAAGTATTGGGCCCTTCTGGCGGGCCAACGGGAAATGGTGTGCTCCGGTGGCACGCCAACTGGAAAAGGTGTGCTCCGGTGGCACGCCAACAGGAAATGGTGTGCTCCGGTGGCACGCCAATGGGAAATGGTGTGCTCCGCTGGCACGCCAATGGAAAAGGGTGTGCTCCGGTGGCATGCCAACGGGAAAAAGGATGTGTTCCGGTGACATGCCAAGGGTGTGCTCTGGTGGCACGCCAACGGGAAAAGGGTGTGCTCCGGTGGCACGCCAACGGAAAAAATGTGCTCCGGTGGCACGCCAACGGGAAAAGGGTGTGCTCCGATGGCACGCCAACGGGAAAAGTATGTGCTCCGGTGGCACACCAGCGGGAAAATGGAGTGCTCTAGTGGGACGGGTAGGTAAAGTTAAGTGGAGCACTTTTAACCCCTTTACCCCCAAGGGTGGTTTGCACGTTAATGAACGGGCCAATTTTTACAATTCTGACCACTGTCCCTTTATGAGGTTATAACTCTGGAACGCTTCAACGGATCCCAGTGATTCTGACATTGTTTTCTCGTGACATATTGTACTTCATGATAGTGGTAAAATTTCTTTGATATTACCTGCGTTTATTTGTGAAAAAAACATTTGGCGAAAATTTTGAAAATTTCGCAATTTTCCAACTTTGAATTTTTATGCAATTAAATCACAGATATGTCACACAAAATCTAGATAAGTTCCTTGGGAGGTCTAGTTTCCAATATGGGGTCACTTGTGGGGGATTTTAATGCTTAGGTACATCAGGGGCTCTCCAAACGCGACATGGTGTCCCATCTCAATTCCAGTCAATTTTGCATTGAAAAGTAAAACGGCGCTCCTTCCCTTCCGAGCTCTGCCATGCGCCCAAAGTCATTTACCCCCACATATCAGGTATCAGCGTACTCGGAACAAATTGCACAACAACTTTTGGGGTCCAATTTCTTCTCTTACCCTTGGGAAAATAAAAAATTGGGGGTGAAAATATCATTTTTGTGAAAAAATATGATTTTTTATTTTTACGGCTCTGCATTATAAACTTCTGTGAAGCACTTGTTGGGTCAAAGTGCTCACCACACATCTAGATAAGTTCCTTAAGGGGTCTACTTTTCAAAATGGTGTCACTTGTGGGGGGTTTCAATGTTTAGGCACATCAGGGGGTCTCCAAACGCAACATGACATCCCATCTCAATTCCAGTCAATTTTGCATTGAAAAGTCAAATGGCGCTCCTTCCCTTCCGAGCTCTGCCATGCGCCCAAACAGTGGTTTACCCCCACATATGGGGTATCAGCGTACTCAGGACAAATTGTATAACAACTTTTGGGGTCCATTTTCTCCTGTTACCCTTGGTAAAATAAAACAAATTGGAGCTGAAGTAAATTGTTTATGAAAAAAAGTTAAATGTTCATTTTTATTTAAACATTCCAAAAATTCCTGTAAAACACCTGAAGGGTTAATAAACTTCTTGAATGTGGTTTTGAACACCTTGAGGGGTGCAGTTTTTAGAATGGTGTCACACTTGGTTATTTTCTATCATATAGACCCCTCAAAATGACTTCAAATGTCATGTAGTCCCTAAAAAATATTGGTGTTGTAAAAATGAGAAATTGCTGGTCAACTTTTAACCCTTATAACTCCCTAACAAAAAAAATGTTGGTTCCAAAATTGGGCTGATGTAAAGTAGACATGTGGGAAATGTTACTTATTAGTTATTTTGTGTGACATATCTCTGTAATTTAAGGGCATAAAAATTAAAAGTTGGAAAATTGCAAAATTTTCAAAATTTTCGCCAAATTTCCGTTTTTTTTTCACAAATAAACGCACATTATATCGAAGAAATTTTACAACTATCATGAAGTACAATATATCACGAGAAAACAATGTCAGAATCGACAAGATCCGTTGAAGCGTTCCAGAGTTATAACCTCATAAAAGGACACTGGTCAGAATTGTAAAAATTGTCCCGGTCATTAATGTGCAAACGTAGAAGAAAAAATACCGCACACTTGAAACTGGTATGATGCAAAAGGTATATGCCAGATTTATTCACGAAAACAAGTCAACAATTGCCACTGTGATAATTCGTAGAGAGAAACCCGATGTTTCGACCCTCCCGGGTCTTATTCATGGGGTTACTAGGAAAGCAAATAAACAGTATAAGTAACTGTATGTGACATAACATTATATGTAAAAGAAAACAAATAAGAACAAAAAAAGACAAAATAAAAAACATACACCAAAATATAAAATATAATATGTACAATATATACAAGGCAACCAGAGGCGATGAAGAGAATACTGTCCGGAGCAGCGAAAAGTAAACCTGTAGCTAAGAGGTAATTCTAGTACATCAGTTAACCACTGTTTAGGGGAAATATAATGTTTACCTTAGCTCTTTTGATACACAGACATAGGAGTGGCAGTGATAGAAGGCAAGACAGTGGTCCTTTTAAGGCATAACCTGTCATTATAACAAAATATCAACATTACAAAGTGTATATGCATTCAGACAGCCTAAGTCCTGTATGAGTATGGGGGATGGGAGGGAAGAGAGTGTGTTCCAGACACGTTTGGTGATGGAGATATTGCAATGGCCCCAGTAAAGTGTGAAGGAATAATAAAATGTGGTATAGAATCTAATGGGGTGTGTCCTCAGTGGTCCCCAGTACCCCTAGGGCAGCGTGTGTGGGATAAGTATGGCTGTGAAGAGAACTCCCAACAGGAGAAACCCCAGATGTATAAAGGAATATGTTATGGATACCTTATAGTGGGTCCAGTAATTGCTCCTGTGGTATAGGTAGAGGGGTCCTGTTTAGGGTGAGCCGCAGCATATAAAGAAGTCCTGCAGGTAATATGAGCTAAATGGATTATACTACCAAACGGCAAGTAGAGGGTATAGCCATAAGGAATGCCGCACATGTTTAGAGAAATGTATTTAGGGTACCTTATAATGGGTCCAGTGAATGCTCCTGTGGCATAAATAGAGGGATCCTGCTTAGGGTGGGCCGCAGCATGTGGAGCTGTCCTGCAGGTAACATGAGCATAATGGGTTATATTACCAGGTGGCAAGCAGAGGGTGGAGGGGGGCAGAGGGTCCGTGTACCTGCTCTGTCCTGTGTCCGGGGGTCAGCAGCGCATCCCGCGCCCAGCTGTGTTGTCCTGGATTGGAGGTGGGGATATGCCTGTATGTCCACCTAAAATACCGCCAAACCGGAAGTACGTACTCCCGGACCGGAAGTGACGCGGTCACAGGGTCCGCGCATGTGCACTGAGCGCTAAACGCAAGTGAGGGCAAGAGGATGCCCACTTGTGGGAGTGATGGCACAGTGTGAGGCTGCACAATGGTCTCTGTGTAGGAGTAAGGCATAGGAGGGCCCAGAACAGGCGTCACAGTCTTATGACTAATGGGGGGCGGAGCACTTAGTCAACAAAGAGAAGGCTGTCAATTTGAATGTAAATGTAAATGAGGTTAATGGCACAAAGGGGATTAGAGGTGAATGGCCCACTATGAACAAACAAAATAAACAATATGGAGACATTTCTTGTTAGGGAAGAATATGTAGGCATGAGATAAGCAAAATATGAGCAAAAAATAAAATGTAATGAAGGAAAAAAAAAAAATGAAAATAATGAATGAGGAAAATGAATGAAAAAAACGAAAAAAGGGGGGAATAAAAAATGGAGGGATCCGTATGTTGCAGAGGACTCGCCTAATAGATAGAAGATTCAACGTGTCTGGAAGGTAAAAATATTAACGATTAGTATATTACTGCAGTATCCAGTCTATTTCCCTGTTGAGACCCTTGGGAGATAGGGTTTCTAGCTTATGGATCCAGAACGTCTCAGTTTTAATTGTTTGATGTGATTTCCACCCCTCCTGGGTCTAGGGACTTGTTCGATTATCTGATATTTCAGTTGCGCCACAGTATGTTTATATTTAGCAAAGTGTTTGGGGATGGGTAGCCAGGTTTTATTGCAGCGAATGGTGGATTTATGGCTAGCTATACGGTCTTTGATGTGCTGTGTTGTCTCACCTACATATAGAAGGCCACATGGGCACTTGATGACGTAGACAACAAAATTGGAATTGCACGTCCTAACGGGGACGTCTCTGTTGTGGAGATCCCCCTCACATCACTGGGACTGAGGAACCCTAGTTCTTTCAACCCACCCCAGACGTTCCATGCCGTGGAAACGTTTATTTCTTTTGTGGATAAGGATGTTAAGGACCTATCCCGCCAACACCGCCTGGGTCTCTTCCCTACACGTTCAAATCTGACACCATCAGAGAGACAGGCACTCTTGTCATTACAAAACAACAAAACTATAGTTGTCAAACCAGCGGACAAGGGTGGGGCCTTAGTCATCATGGATCGTACACTGTACTCTACTGAAATATTACGCCAACTATCAGATACTAGCACATATAGTATTATCCCGAGAGACCCCACCTTCGAAATCCGCAAGAAAATCCAGTCTGTCATCAATACTCACATTGACAATGGCACAATTGACCAACAGACAGCAAAATTCCTTACCAATCCACACCCTGTCACTCCAGTGTTTTATATCCTTCCAAAAATACATAAATCTCTAACCAATTTCCCCGGTCGCCCCATAGTGGCATCTACCGAGTCCATACTTTCACCCCTGTCAATTTACTTAGAAAAAATTCTGACACCATTAATCAAAACTACCAAATCCTTTGTATTGGATACAGGACACTTTCTTAACATAATACGACAACAGGTTAGTGTACCTCCCGACAGTCTCCTAGTCACCATGGACGTGAATAGTCTCTATACGTCCATTACTCATGAAAAAGGCATCACAGCAACCAAACGGTTGTTAGAGAATTCGGGCAAACCTACTACTTCTATACACCTCTGTCTAGACTTATTGAGGCTGGTCCTATATGAGAATTATTTCCTCTATGAGGATACCTACTATGTACAGTGCCGGGGGACCGCAATGGGTTCTATCGTTGCACCGGCTTACGCTAATGCGTATATGAACGCTTTTGAAGAGAGTTTCATATATACAGATGATCGGTACAACCAACACATATATTGTTATCTCCGCTACATAGATGACATCTTTTTCATCTGGACAGGATCAACTGACACACTTCAGGCATTTCACCAGACCCTGAACTCCATCTACCCGGAGCTGCAATTTACCATCCACTATGACCCTAACCGGATCCCCTTCCTAGACACTCTTTTACATAAAGATGGTCAAGGCTGTCTCTCGACAGACCTCTACTCTAAACCAACGGACTGCAACAGTCTTCTTCACTATTCCAGCTGTCACCCAAAGGCCACACGCAACAGCCTTCCTCGTTCCCTATTCACAAGGATAGCGAGGATTGTGTCCGACCCTGACCTACTCCATACACGCTTGGACGATATGTCCAGTAAATTCAGGGAGAGAAATTACCCCCAACGCTTACTCGACCAGGAGAAGACACGTGTTCTCCAGCCACTTTCACCTTCCCTGAGACGCACCAACGAAAATCGGGTACCTTTTGTCGATACCTTCCACCCCTTTATGCCCAAAGTGGAGATGGTCATTAAGAAACACTGGTCTCTTTTAGCGAAAGCCTACCCTAATATAGCTAGTTTCTCTACACCACCCCTCATGTGCAATAGGAGGGCCCCTAACATCAGGGACAGACTCGTTCGGGCTGACATCGGTAGCCTGCGCCCCACCTCAAATCAGAATGTACTGACTCCACAACGTCAGGGGACATTTCCGTGCCTCAACTGCGCCTCCTGCTCAAATGTCATTAAGTCTGACAGTGTGACACATCCCAGGACAGGCAAAACATATCCCATCCGCGGCTACTATACGTGCTATTCCAATTTTGTTGTCTACGTCATCAAGTGCCCATGTGGCCTTCTATATGTAGGTGAGACAACACAGCACATCAAAGACCGTATAGCTAGCCATAAATCCACCATTCGCTGCAATAAAACCTGGCTACCCATCCCCGAACACTTTGCTAAATATAAACATACTGTGGCGCAACTGAAATATCAGATAATCGAACAAGTCCCTAGACCCAGGAGGGGTGGAAATCACATCAAACAATTAAAACTGAGAGAGACGTTCTGGATCCATAAGCTAGAAACCCTATCTCCCAAGGGTCTCAATAGGGAAATAGACTGGATACTGCAGTAATATACTAATCGTTAATATTTTTACCTTCCAGACACGTTGAATCTTCTATCTATTAGGTGAGTCCTCTGCAACATACGGATCCCTTCATTTTTTATTCCCCCCTTTTATCGTTTTTTTCATTCATTTTCCTCATTCATTATTTTCATTTTTTTTTTTTCGTTCATTACATTTTATTTTTTGCTCATATTTTGCTTATCTCATGCCTACATATTCTTCCCTAACAAGAAATGTCTCCATATTGTTTATTTTGTTTGTTCATAGTGGGCCATTCACCTCTAATCCCCTTTGTGCCATTAACCTCATTTACATTTACATTCAAATTGACAGCCTTCTCTTTGTTGACTAAGTGCTCCGCCCCCCATTAGTCATAAGACTGACGCCTGTTCTGGGCACTCCTATGCCTTAAGGTACCGTCACACATAGCGACGCTGCAGCGATACCGACAACGATCCGGATCGCTGCAGCGTCGCTGTTTGGTCGCTGGAGAGCTGTCACACAGCTCTCCAGCGACCAACGATCCCGAGGTCCCCGGTAACCAGGGTAAACATCGGGTTACTAAGCGCAGGGCCGCGCTTAGTAACCCAATGTTTACCCTGGTTATCGTCCTAAAAGTAATAAAACAACCACTACATACTTACCTACCGCTGTCTGTCCTCGGCGCTCTGCTTCTCTGCTCTGGCTGTGAGCGCCGGGCAGCCGGAAAGCAGAGCGGTGACGTCACCGCTCTGCTTTCCGGCCGCTGTGCTCACAGCCAGAGCAGAGAAGCAGAGCGCCGAGGACAGATAGCGGTAGGTAAGTATGTAGTGGTTGTTTTTTTACTTTTAGGATGAATCGGTGTCACACACGCCGATTCAGCGATGTCTGTGGGGAGTCCAGCAACGAAACAAAGTTCTGGACTTTCTTCCCCGACCAGCGACAGCACAGCAGGGGCCTGATCGCTGCTGCCTGTCACACTGGACGATATCGCTAGCCAGGACGCTGCAACGTCACGGATCGCTAGCGATATCGTCTAGTGTGACGGTACCTTTACTCCTACACTGAGACCATTGTGCAGCCTCACACTGTGCCATCACTCCCACAAGTGGGCATCCTCTTGCCCTCACTTGCGTTTAGCGCTCAGTGCACATGCGCGGACCCTGTGACCGCGTCACTTCCGGTCCGGGAGTACGTACTTCGGTTTGGCGGTATTTTAGGTGGACATACAGGCATATCCCCACCTCCAATCCAGGACAACACAGCTGGGCGCGGGATGCGCTGCTGACCCCCGGACACAGGACAGAGCAGGTACACGGACCCTCTGCCCCCCCTCCACCCTCTGCTTGCCACCTGGTAATATAACCCATTATGCTCATGTTACCTGCAGGACAGCTCCACATGCTGCGGCCCACCCTAAGCAGGATCCCTCTATTTATGCCACAGGAGCATTCACTGGACCCATTATAAGGTACCCTAAATACATTTCTCTAAACATGTGCGGCATTCCTTATGGCTATACCCTCTACTTGCCGTTTGGTAGTATAATCCATTTAGCTCATATTACCTGCAGGACTTCTTTATATGCTGCGGCTCACCCTAAACAGGACCCCTCTACCTATACCACAGGAGCAATTACTGGACCCACTATAAGGTATCCATAACATATTCCTTTATACATCTGGGGTTTCTCCTGTTGGGAGTTCTCTTCACAGCCATACTTATCCCACACACGCTGCCCTAGGGGTACTGGGGACCACTGAGGACACACCCCATTAGATTCTATACCCCATTTTATTATTCCTTCACACTTTACTGGGGCCATTGCAATATCTCCATCACCAAACGTGTCTGGAACACACTCTCTTCCCTCCCATCCCCCATACTCATACAGGACTTAGGCTGTCTGAATGCATATACACTTTGTAATGTTGATATTTTGTTATAATGACAGGTTATGCCTTAAAAGGACCATTGTCTTGCCTTCTATCACTGCCACTCCTATGTCTGTGTATCAAAAAAGCTAAGGTAAACATTATATTCCCCCTAAACAGTGGTTAACTGATGTACTAGAATTACCTCTTAGCTACAGGCTTACTTTTCGCTGCTCCGGACAGTATTCTCTCCATCGCCTCTGGTTGCCTTGTATATATTGTACATATTATATTTTATATTTTGGTGTATGTTTATTATTTTGTCTTTTTTTGTTCTTATTTGTTTTCTTTTACATATAATGTTATGTCACATACAGTTACTTATACTGTTTATTTGCTTTCCTAGTAACCCCATGAATAAGACCCGGGAGGGTCGAAACGTCGGGTTTCTGTCTACGAATTATCACAGTGGCAATTGTTGACTTGTTTTCGTGAATAAATCTGGCATATACCTTTTGCATCATACCAGTTTCGAGTGCGGTATTTTTTCTTCTACTATTGACTTGACCACACGGTCTGTTTTACCAGCACCTCCGTGTCCTTGACCTGAGTGCACACCATTATCCTTGTTCATTAATGTGCAAACCACACTCGGGGCTTAAGGGGTTAAATGGAGGGCTATGTGGGGTCAATTATGTTAAATGGAGGGCTCTGTGGGGCCCATTTTATTAAATTGAGGGCTATGTAGGGCCCATATGTATTAAATGGAGTACTATGTGAGGCCCAAGATGGGCTCCACGCTGGTAATTAAAAAGGTCAAAGAATGCACCCCGGTGTCAGGCTGAAATGCCCAAGATGGGCACCTCTGCTGGTAAGCAAAAAGGCCAAGTATTGGGCCCTTCTGGCGGGCCAACGGAAAATGGTGTGCTCCGGTGGCACGCCAACGGAAAACGGTGTGCTTCGGTGGCACGCCAACAGGAAATGGTGTGCTCCGGTGGCACGCCAACGGGAAATGGTGTAATCCGCTGGCACGCTAACGGAAAAGGGTGTGCTCCGGTGGCACGCCAACGGGAAAAGGGTGTGCTCTGGTGGCACGCCAACGAGAAAAATGTGCTCCGGTGGCACGCCAACGGGAAAAGGGTGTGCTCCGGTGGCAAACCAGCGGGAAAATGGAGTGCTCTAGTGGGACGGGTAGGTAAAGCTAAGTGCAGCACTTTTAACCCCCTTACCCCCTAGGGTGGTTTGCACGTTAATGACCGGGTCAATTTTTACAATTCTGACCACTGTCCCTTTATGAGGTTATAACTCTGGAACGCTTCAACGGATCCCAGTGATTCTGACATTGTTTTCTCGTGACATATTGTACTTCATGATAGTGGTAAAATTTCTTTGATATTACCTGCGTTTATTTTTGAAAAAAACAGAAATTTGGCAAAAATTTTGAAAATTTCGCAATTTTCCAACTTTGAATTTTTATGCAATTAAATCACAGAGATATGTCACACAAAATCTAGATAAGTTCCTTGGGAGGTCTAGTTTCCAATATGGGGTCACTTGTGGGGGATTTTAATGTTTAGGTACATCAGGGGCTCTCCAAACGTGACATGGTGTCCCATCTCAATTCCAGTCAATTTTGCATTGAAAAGTCAAATGGCGCTCCTTCCCTTCCGAGCTCTGCCATGCGCCCAAACAGTGGTTTACCCCCACATATGGGGTATCAGCGTATTCAGGACAAATTGCACAACAACTTTTGGGGTCCAATTTCTTCTCTTACCCTTGGGAAAATAAAAAATTGGGGGCGAAAAGATCATTTTTGTGAAAAAATATGATTTTTTATTTTTACTGTTTTGCATTATAAACTTCTGTGAAGCACTTGGTGGGTCAAAGTGCTCACCACACATCTAGATAAGTTCCTTAGGGGGTCTACTTTCCAAAATGGTGTCACTTGTGGGGGGTTTCAATTTTTAGGCACATCAGGGGCTCTCCAAACGCAACATGACATCCCATCTCAATTCCAGTCAATTTTGCATTGAAAAGTCAAATGGCGCTCCTTCCCTTCCGAGCTCTGCCATGCGCCCAAACAAGTGGTTTACCCCCACATATGGGGTATCAGCGTACTCAGGACAAATTGTATAACAACTTTTGGGGTCCATTTTCTCCTGTTACCCTTGGTAATATAAAACAAATTGGAGCTGAAGTAAATTGTTTATGAAAAAAAGTTAAATGTTCATTTTTATTTAAACATTCCAAAAATTCCTGTAAAACACCTGAAGGGTTAATAAACTTCTTGAATGAGATTTTGAGCACCTTGAGGGGTGCAGTTTTTAGAATGGTGTCACACTTGGTTATTTTCTATCATATAGACCCCTCAAAATGACTTCAAATGTCATGTAGTCCCTAAATAATATTGGTGTTGTAAAAATGAGAAATTGCTGGTCAACTTTTAACCCTTATAACTCCCTAACAAAAAAAATTTTGGTTCCAAAATTGTGCTGATGTAAGGTAGACATGTGGGAAATGTTACTTATTAATTATTTTGTGTGACATATCTCTGTGATTTAAGGGCATAAAAATTCAAAGTTGGAAAATTGCAAAATTTTCGCCAAATTTGTTTTTTTTCACAAATAAACGCACGTTATATCGAAGAAATTTTACAACTATCATGAAGTACAATATATCACGAGAAAACAATATCAGAATCGCCAAGATCTGTTGAAGCGTTCCAGAGTTATAACCTCATAAAGGGACAGTGGTCAGAATTGTAAAAATTGTCTTGGTCATTAACGTGCAAACCACCCTCGGGGCTTAAGGGGTTAAATGGAGGGCTATCTGGGGTCAATTATGTTAAATGGAGGGCTCTGTGGGGCCCATTTTATTAAATTGAGGGTTATGTAGGGCCCATATGTATTAAATGGAGTACTATGTGAGGTCCAAGATGGGCTCCACGGTGGTAATTAAAAAGGTCAAAGAATGCACCCCGGTGTCAGGCTGAAATGCCCAAGATGGGCGCCTCCGCTGGTAAGCAAAAAGGCCAAGTATTGGGCCCTTCTGGTGGGCCAACGGGAAATGGTGTGCTCCGCTGGCACGCCAACGGGAAATGGTGTACTCCGGTGGCACGCCAACGGGAAATGGTGTGCTCCGGTGGCACGCCAACGGGAAATGGTGTGCGCCGCTGGCACGCCAACGGAAAAGGGTGTGCTCCGTTGGCATGCCAACGGGAAAAAGGTGTGCTTCGGTGGCACGCCAACGTAAAAGCGTGTGCTCCGGTGGCATGCCAACGGGAAAAGATGTGTTCCGGTGATACGCCAAGGGTGTGCTCCGGTGGCACGCCAACCAGAAAAGGGTGTGCTCCGGTGGAACGCCAACGGGAAAAATGTGCTCCGGTGGCACGCCAACGGGAAAAGGATGTGCTCCGATGGCACGCCAACTGGAAAAGGATGTGCTCCGGTGGCACACCAGCGGGAAATGGTGTGCTCCGGTGGCACGCCAACGGGAAATGGTGTGCTCCGGTGGCACGCCAATGGGAAATGGTGTGCTCCGCTGGCACGCCAACGGAAAAGGGTGTGCTCAGGTGGCATGCCAACGGGAAAAAGGTGTGCTTCGGTGGCACGCCAACATAAAAGGGTGTGCTCCGGTGGCATGCCAACGGGAAAAAGGATGTGTTCCGGTGACACGCCAAGGGTGTGCTCCGGTGGCACGCCAACGGGAAAAGGGTGTGCTCTGGTGGCACACCAACGGGAAAAGGGTGTGCTCCGATGGCACGCCAACGGGAAAAGGATGTTCTCCGGTGGCACACCAGCGGGAAAATGGAGTGCTCTACTGGCACGGGTAGGTAAAGCTAAGTGCAGCACTTTTAACCTTTTTACCCCCAAGGGTGGTTTGCACGTTAATGGCTGGGCCAATTTTTACAATTCTGACCACTGTCCTTTTATGAGGTTATAACTCTGGAACGCTTCAACGGATCCCAGTGATTGTGACACTGTTTTCTCGTGACATATTGTACTTCATGATAGTGGTAAAATTTCTTTGATATTACCTGCATTTATTTGTGAAAAAAACAGAAATTTGGCGAAAATTTCGCAGTTTTCCAACTTTGAATTTTTATGCAATTAAATCACAGAGATATGTCACACAAAATACCTAATAAGTAACATTTCCCACATGTCTACTTTACATCAGCACAATTTTGGAACCAAAATTTTTTTTTGTTAGGGAGTTATAAGGGTTAAAAGTTGACGAGCAATTTCTCATTTTTACACCATTTTTTTTTTAGGGACCACATCTCATTTGAAGTCATTTTGAGGGGTCTATATGATAGAAAATAACCAAGTGTGACACCATTCTAAAAACTGCACCCCTCAAGGTGCTCAAAACCATATTCAAGAAGTTTATTAACCCTTCTGGTGCTTCACAGGAATTTTTGGAATGTTTAAATAAAAATGAACATTTAACTTTTTTCACAAAAAAATTACTTCAGCTCCAATTTGTTTTATTTTACCAAGTGTAACAGGAGAAAATGGACCCCAAAAGTTGTTGAACAATTTGTCCAGAGTACACCAATACCCCATATGTGGGGGTAAACCTCTGTGTGGGAGCATGGGAGAGCTCGGAGGGGAAGGAGCGCCGTTTGACTTTTCAATGCAAAATTGACATAAATTGAGATGGGACGCCATGTTGCGTTTGGAGAGCCACTGATGTGCCTAAACATTGAAACCCCCCACAAGTGACACCATTTTGGAAAGTAGACCCCCTAAGGAACTTATCTAGATGTGTGGTGAGCACTTTGACCCACCAAGTGCTTCACAGAAGTTTATAATGCAGAACAGTAAAAATAAAAAATCATATTTTTTCACAAAAATGATCTTTTCGCCCCCAATTTTTTATTTTCCCAAGGGTAAGAGAAGAAATTGGACCCCAAAAGTTGTTGTGCAATTTGTCCTGAATACGCTGATACCCCATATGTGGGGGTAAACCACTGTTTGGGCGCATGGCAGAGCTCGGAAGGGAAGGAGCGCCATTTGACTTTTCAATGCAAAATTGACTGGAATTGAGATGGGACACCATGTCACGTTTGGAGAGCCCCTGATGTACCTAAACATTAAAATCCCCCACAAGTGACCCCATATTGGAAACTAGACCTCCCAAGGAACTTATCTAGATTTTGTGTGACATATCTCTGTGATTTAATTGCATAAAAATTCAAAGTTGGAAAATTGCGAAATTTTCAAAATTTTTGCCAAATTTCTGTTTTTTTCAAAAATAAACGCAGGTAATATCAAAGAAATTTTACCACTATCATGAAGTACAATATGTCACGAGAAAACAATGTCAGAATCACTGGGATCCGTTGAAGCGTTCCAGAGTTATAACCTCATAAAGGGACAGTGGTCAGAATTGTAAAAATTGACCCGGTCATTAACGTGCAAACCACCCTAGGGGGTAAGGGGGTTAAAAGTGCTGCACTTAGCTTTACCTACCCGTCCCACTAGAGCACTCCATTTTCCCGCTGGTTTGCCACCGGAGCACACCCTTTTCCCGTTGGCGTGCCACCGGAGCACATTTTTCTCGTTGGCGTGCCACCAGAGCACACCCTTTTCCCGTTGGCGTGCCACCGGAGCACACCCTTTTCCGTTAGCGTGCCAGCGGATTACACCATTTCCCGTTGGCGTGCCACCGGAGCACACCATTTCCTGTTGGCGTGCCACCGAAGCACACCGTTTTCCGTTGGCGTGCCACCGGAGCACACCATTTTCCGTTGGCCCGCCAGAAGGGCCCAATACTTGGCCTTTTTGCTTACCAGCAGAGGTGCCCATCTTGGGCATTTCAGCCTGACACCGGGGTGCATTCTTTGACCTTTTTAATTACCAGCGTGGAGCCCATCTTGGGCCTCACATAGTACTCCATTTAATACATATGGGCCCTACATAGCCCTCAATTTAATAAAATGGGCCCCACAGAGCCCTCCATTTAACATAATTGACCCCACATAGCCCTCCATTTAACCCCTTAAGCCCCGAGTGTGGTTTGCACATTAATGAACAAGGATAATGGTGTGCACTCAGGTCAAGGACACGGAGGTGCTGGTAAAACAGACCGTGTGGTCAAGTCAATAGTAGAAGAAAAAATACCGCACTCGAAACTGGTATGATGCAAAAGGTATATGCCAGATTTATTCACGAAAACAAGTCAACAATTGCCACTGTGATAATTCGTAGACAGAAACCCGACGTATGCAAAATTGACATAAATTGAGATGGGACGCCATGTTGCGTTTGGAGAGCCACTGATGTGCCTAAACATTGAAACCCCCCACAAGTGACACCATTTTGGAAAGTAGACCCCCTAAGGAACTTATCTAGAGGTGTGGTGAGCACTTTGACCCACCAAGTGCTTCACAGAAGTTTATAATGCAGAACCGTAAAAATAAAAAATCATATTTTTCACAAAAATTATCTGTTCGCCCCCAATTTTTTATTTTCCCAAGGGTAAGAGAAGAAATTGGACCCCAAAAGTTGTTGTACAATTTGTCCTGAGTACGCTGATACCCCATATGTGGGGGTAAACCACTGTTTGGGCACATGGGAGAGCTCGGAAGGGAAGGAGCTCCGTTTGACTTTTCAATGCAAAATTGACAGGAATTGAGATGGGACGCCATGTTGCGTTTGGAGAGCCACTGATGTGCCTAAACATTGAAACCCCTCACAAGTGACACCATTTTGGAAAGTAGACCCCCTAAGGAACTTATCTAGATGTATGGTGAGTGCTTTGACCCACCAAGGGCTTCACAGAAGTTTGTAATGCAGAGCTGTAAAAATAAAACAAAAATTTTTTCCCACAAAAATTAATCTTTAGCCCCCAGTTTTGTATTTTCCCGAGGGTAACAGGAGAAATTCGACCCCAAAAGTTGTTGTCCAATTTGTCCTGAGTACGCTGATACCCCAAATGTGGGGGGGGGACCACCGTTTGGGCGCATGGGAGGGCTCGGAAGGGAAGGAGCGCCATTTGGAATGCAGACTTAGATGGAATGGTCTGCAGGCGTCACATTGCATTTGCAGAGCCCCTAATGTACCTAAACAGTAGAAACCTCCCACAAGTGACCCCATATTGGAAACTAGACCCCCCAAGGAACTTATCTAGATGTGTTGTGAGAACTTTGAGCCCCCAAGTGTTTCACTACAGTTTATAACGCAGAGCCGTGAAAATAAATCTTTTTTTTCCCACAAAAATTATTTTTTAGCCCCAGTTTTGTATTTTTCCGAGGGTAACAGGAGAAATTGGACCCCAAAAGTTGTCCTATTTGTCCTGAGTACGCTGATACCCCATATGTTGGGGTAAACCCCTGTTTGGGCATACGGGAGAGTTCGGAAGGGAAGGAGCACTGTTTTACTTTTTCAACGCAGAATTGGCTGGAATTGAGATCGGACGCCATGTCGCGTTTGGAGAGCTGTTGTGAATTCTGCTCTTGGGCTCCCTCCGGTGGTTGTTGATGGTAATGCAGTTATTCCTGAGCAGCAGTGTTGGACAGGTGTTTCTGCTAATTGCAATTCTGACTGGGGTATTTAGCTGTGCAGGACTCATTAGTCCTTGCCAGTAGTCAATGTTCCTTTGGAAGTGTTGGCCCTCTGCCTGGCCTCTCCTGCTTGCAGCTAATTCAGCTAAGTGTTTGCTTCATTTTTTAGTCACACTGCTGTGTGTTATTTTCTGTGCTTATCTTGTTTCTATTTTTGTTCCTGCTAGACTGTGCCTGATGTTTTTCTCAGTCTAGTTGGACTCGCTGGAGTCGCAGATATACTCTCCACATCTTTAGTTAGGTGGTGGAGTTTTTGTATTTTTCTGCTGTGGATATTTTGTAGTGTTTTATGCTGACCGCATAGTATCCTGTACTATACTATCCTATCCTATCTAGGTAGAAGTGGCCTCCTTTGCTTATCCCTGTTTTCTGTCTGCGTGTGTCTTTTCCTCTCCTACTCACAGTCATTATTTGTGGGGGGCTACGTATCCTTTGGGGATCTACTCTGAGGCAAGAGAGTTTTCCTATTTCCATCTTTAGGAATATTTAGTCCTTAGGCTGTGTCGAGGTGTCTAGGTCTGGTTAGGCACACACCACGGCTACTTCTAGTTGCGGTGATAGGATCAGGGTTTGCGGTCAGTAAAGTTACCACTGCTCTAGCGAAAGTCATTTCATGCTGCTCCAAGGCCACCTGATCATAACAGAGAGCCCCTGATGTGCCTAAACAGTGGAAACCCCCCAATTATAACTGAAACCCTAATCCAAACACACTCCTAACCCTAATCCAGGGGTGGACTGGGCCGGGTGGCAGGCATGCATATGCCCCCCGGGCCGGTGCCTTAACAGCTGCACAGGGCCGCTGGAGGACTGGCAGCGATCTTAATACATAGCGCACGTGCTGAATCTCTCCAGCCGGCCCTTTAAAACTTAGCCAGGTCCTGTGTGCGAGCGTTGCCCGCGCTGATAAGTGTCGCGGCGGCCCACGCTAGTGCATGAGCACGGCTGCGGTCCTAGTTCCTGGCCTGCGCGTGCACGTCTGCTGCCTGTGCCAGTGCGGGCAAGCAGGAGACCGCGCGCGCACATGGAGTTATTTAAAAAGGCCGGCGCGGGCGCGCATAGGGCGCCTCCACCAGACTGTGTCTGATGCTGGCCGGCCTGCACCAGCGTCAGAGAAGACTGCTCACCAATGCCTCTGATCCTCTTCACTGCCGACGCTGGACAGGAGGACCCGGCCGACCCACCTCAGCTCTTCATCCTCCCGACCTCCCCCCCCAATCTCAGGGACCTGGGTGAGTCCCAAGATGTTTTTTTAATGTTTATACAGCAGTTGCACATATATAATTTGTATAGACTGCTATATATACATTATTTAGGTGATACTGCTGTGTATAATCACTATACCACTATAATGTATGTATAGCAGTCTATATCTTATATAGGTGACACTGCAGTTTGTGTGTGCATGTGCGCGCGCGCGCATGTGTGCGTGCGTGTGTATATACACACACGTATGTATACACATATATGTACATATATGTACATGTATACACAGCATTATCACCTATATAGCGTACATTGCCCAGTCACGTAGTATATTGCACAGCCCACATAGTATATTACCCAGCGACGTAGTATACAGCACAGAGCCACGTGGTATATTGCCCAGTCACGTACTATATTGCTCAGTCACATAGTATATTTCACAGCCCACGTAGTATATTGCCCTGTGACGTAGTATATTGCCCTGTGACGTAGTATATTGCCCAGTGATGTAGTATATTGCCCAGTGACGTAGTATATTGCCCAGTGACGTAGTATATTGCCCAGTGACATAGTATATTGCCCAGTGACGTAGTATATTGCCCAGCCACGTAGTATATTGCCCAGTGACGTAGTATATTGCCCAGCCACGTAGTATATTGCCCAGCCACGTAGTATATTGCCCAGCCACGTAGTATACAGCACAGAGCCACGTAGTATATTGCCCAGTCACGTACTATATTGTCCAGCCACGTAGTATATTGCACAGCCCACGTAGTATATTGCCCAGCCACGTAGTATATTGCACAGCGACATAGTATATTGCCCAGTCACGCAGTATATTGCCCAGCCACGTAGTATATTGCCCAGCCACGTAGTATATTGCCCAGCCACGTAGTATATTGCCCAGCCACGTAGTATATTGCCCAGCCACGTAGTATATTGCTCAGTTACGTAGTATACAGTACAGCACAGAGCCACGTAGTATATTGCCCAGTGACGTAGTATACAGCACAGAGCCACGTAGTATATTTCCCAGTTATGTAGTATATTGCCCAGTGACGTAGTATACAGCACAGAGCCACGTAGTATAGTGCCCAGTCACATATGTCACAGGTTAAAAAATAAAAAATAAAGTGCAGTTTTTTTTTTTTTTTTTTTTAAACATTACTTTTTTTTACTATTGATGCCGCATAGGCAGCATCAATAGTAAAAGGTTGGGGGACACACAGGGTTAATAGCGGCAGTAACGGAGTGCGTTACCCGCAGCATAACGCGGTCCGTTACTGCCGGCATTAACCCTGTGTTACCGGTGACCGGAGGGGAGTATGGAGCGGGCACCAGGGACACTGCGGGGAGCGGGGATTATGGAGCGGGCGCCGGGGACACTGCGGGGAGTATGGAGCGGGTGCCGGGGACACTGCAGGGAGCGGGGAGTATGGAGCGGGCGCCGGGGACACTGCGGGGAGCAGGGATTATGGAGCGGGCGCCGGGGACACTGCGGAGAGTATGGAGCGGGTGCCGGGGACACTGCAGGGAGCGGGGAGTATGGAGCGGGCGCCGGGGACACTGCGGGAAGCGGGCGCCGGCCACTGACTGCGGGGAGTAAGGAGCGGCCATTTTCTTCCGGACTGTGCCCGTCGCTGATTGGTCGCTGCAAAACAGCCACGACCAATCAGCGACTTGGATTTCCATGATAGACAAAGGCCACGACCAATGAATATCCGTGACAGACAGACAGGACAGACGGAAGTACCCCTTAGACAATTATATAGTAGATGGCACTATGTATATAGTGTGGAATTCACACTATATTTGCACTGCTGCCTCATCTCTACACTATATAATATATACACCGCTCTATATTCCTTAACACGGTATATAATATGGCGCTGTGTATATAATAGATTGTAGTATACCGTATAAACTCATGTATAAGCCGAGTTTTTCAACATATTTTTTTGTGCTGAAAACGCCCCCCTCGGCTTATACACGAGTCGTTGTCCCAAAAAAACGGAGGGGGAGCAGCGGGTCACAGAGGCAGGAGCCAGCGGCTGTGGCTAAAGCCTGTGTCGCTGCTAAGGAGAAATGAATATTCACTGCCCTGGCACACATCCCAAATACCTTCCCTGCGCACCATCGCTGCATCTTGTTCCGGTGCCAGCAGCTCTTCAGGCCGAGCGATCACGTGTCTTACGCTCATTAAGGTAATAAGTATTCACCCCTCTCCACTCCCATAGGCGTGGATAAATATTCATTACCTTAATGAGTGGGGGACACGTGATCACCCAGCCACAGGAGCTGCTGGCACCAGAACGCGATGCTGCGAGGGCATGCAGGGAAGGTAAGTAGGATGTGTGGGGTTTTTTTTTTTTTTTTAATCGCTCATGAACAATGAAGGAGCCAGGCAGTACAAGAGATGTGGTGCACTCCGCATGGAAAAAAGGTGCAGGCTGAACACAAAGTCACAGTGTCTTTAGAAAAAACAGCCGCACACTCAAGACTTGCAGGTTTTTACGTGAAAGTTGTATTTTTTATTATTAGTACAGGCATCACCAAATGCTTATTAGTGTTCAGAGAAAATGACAGATACTTTAAGTTACGGTTAACGTTTCGACCAAGGCTGGTCTTTGTCAAAACCACACTTCTAATGGAGGGTAGAAAAGGTGCAGAAGCAGTCTTGAGTAGGTGAAGTCTGCAAGGGTCCTGTAGCACTGAGTCGACGGACACCTTTTCTACCCTCCATTAGAAGTGTGGTTTTGACAAAGACCAGCCTTGGTCGAAACGTTAACCATAACTTAAAGTATCCGTCATTTTCTCTGAACACTAATAAGCATTTGGTGATGCCTGTACTAATAATAAAAAATACAACTTTCACGTAAAAACCTGCAAGTCTTGAGTGTGCGGCTGTTTTTTCTATAGACACAATGAAGGAGCCATGCATACAAGGACGGGAATAAGGAGCCATGCATACAAGGACAGGGACGGGGAGCCATGCAGACAAGGATGGGGATGAGGAGCCATGCATACAAGGACGGGGATGAGGAGGCATGCATACAAGAACGGGAATAAGAAGCCCATGCATTCAAGGATGAAGATAAGGAGCCATGTATACAAGGACGGGGATAAGGAGCCATGCAAACATGGATGGGGATAAGGAGCCATGGATACAAAGATGGGGATAAGGAGCCATGCATACAAGGATGGGAATAAGGAGCCATGCATACAAGGACAGGGACAGGGAGCCATGTAGACAAGGATGGGGATGAGGAGCTATGCATACAAGGATGGGGATAAGGAGCCATGCATACAAGGACTGGGATAAGGAGCCATGCATACAGGGACAGGGGAACCATGCATACAAGGACGGGGATGTGGGGACAATGCATACCTGACTTATACTCGACTCAATGAGCTTTCCCAGTTTTTTATGACAAAATTAAGTGCCTTGGCATATACTTGAGTTGACTTATACTCAAGTATATACGGTATATTGTGGAGCTGTGTATACTTCTACTGTCCTGCATAAATGGTGTAATTCTCAGTATCTATTCTTATTATGTATGTGTGTGTATCTGTCTATCTATCACTCCGATTAATTGAGAAAAGTAGCGTACTCTTTATTGGCCCATGAGGCAACGTTTCGGATCCATAACTGCACATTTCTCTGATATGGAAGTGAAATGTTGCCACATGGACTAATAAAGAGTATTAAAAAAAAAATTGGTTCCATTTTCTTCCACAAAAGTGGTACGATTCTCTTCTCACTTGCTGTTTGTGTGCAGTCGTTTGTTTGTTTTTTTCTCAGTAGATGTTGCAGTCTGATACACAGCAAGTCAGACCATTGAGGAGATGGAGAAATTCATTTCTCCGTCTCCTCCACACCTGTGCTGCGATAGCATTGGAGCACGGACACTTGGCTCACCCTCACAGCAGAGCAAGAGCCAAGTATCATTGGCAGATCATATCCGATGCCATATGCTACTGTGATTCCACCCTAATGAGCACCTGTATTAAAGGGAACCTGTCACCCCCCTCAGGCGTTTTTAACTAAAAGAGACACCTTGTGCAGCACTAATGCTGCATTCTGCCAAGGTGGCTCTTTTAGTTTGGGTTCCTTTCAACGCTGAAATAATTGTTTTTAGAATTTGCCTGTCATACCTGTAGTTTGTCAGGGGGGCATGTCTTTTCCCCCCTGACACAAACGCCTCCCAGCCATCACTCAGTACTCTGTGCGCCGGGCGCTGCCTCCTCTTCCTTCATGCGCCTGCACTGTAAGTTTTTTTCAGGCATGCTCAGTTTGCGCTGCCCTTCAAACTTACAGCGCAGGCGCCAGGGACACTAATGAAGGAAGAGGAGGCGGCGCCCGGCTCCGGAGCAGAGACGCTGGGCGGCAGGAGGAGCGCTGGTCCCCTGTGAGGGGAGATGGCGCCTCTGCTGTGACTCCTCTGCAGAGTGGTCACTGGGCGCTGTCCTCCTCAGTCCTTTGCCATCCTCTGGGCTCTTCTCGTCCCCAGGGTGTCCCCGGCACCTGCCTGCGGTGTAAAGAGCACCATGTAAATGGACCTGTGATCGATCATGCACACTGCTGCGCCATTCACATGTGGCTCTTCAAATAACACCTTTAAGAGGAGTGTTGAAGGGCAGGACAATGTATAGCAAAATTCACTGATCGGGGATGGGAAGTGTTATAGTATGTGGGGTTTGTGTGGCAGGGCTGTTTTTTTTTGTCTGAGTCCGGCCCTGTGTGTGTGTGTGCGTGAGATTATACAGTGGGGCTGTGCGTGTCATTATACAGTGGGGCTGTGTATATGTGTCATTAGTTATACAATAGGGTTGTGCACATGTGTGTGTCATTATACAGTGAGGCTGTGCGTGTCATTATACAGCGGGGCTGTGCCTGTCATTACACAGTGGGGTTGGGTGTGTGACTGTCGCTATACAGTAGAACTGTGTGTGTGTCAAAAAAAAAAAAAATATATATATATATATATATACACACATATATATATTTTTTTTTTTTTCACATTCGCAAGACCACCTGTTCCCGGTGCCGGCACCAGAGAATCCTCACAGTGCGCATGATATGAGGATTCACACATAGTGACTCTAGCCATATAGGTTAAGATCCGACAACCCCTTTAAGGATGGGCCGCGACTTATGGGCCACTGCTGTGTGCTAGCCCCCAGGCTAAAATTTGCCAGCCAGCCCCTGCCCTAATCCCAACAGTAACCCTAACCACACCTCTAACCCTAGATACATATACACTAGATCCCTTGATAGGGCGTTGATCCAGGGAACTAGTCTGATTGCCGTATGTGGAGTCGGGAAGGAATTTTTTTCCCCAATGTGGAGCTTACTCTTTGCCACATGGGTTTTTTTTGCCTTCCTCTGGATCAACATGTTAGGGCATGTTAGGTTAGGCTATGGGTTGAACTAGATGGACTTATAGTCTTCCTTCAACCTTAATAACTAAGTAACTATGGAACTATGTAACCCTGACACAACCCTAATCCCAACCCTATTCTCAACCGTAAATGTAATATAAACCCTAACCGTAATTTTAACCCTAACCCTAACTTTAGCCCCAACCCTAACTGTAGCCTTAACCCTAGCCCCAGCCCTAACCCTAGCCCTAACCCTAGCCCTAACCCTAACCCTAGTCCTAATGGGAAAATGGAAATAAATACATTTTTTTAATTTTTCCCTAACTAAGGGGGTGATGGAGGGGGATTTGATTTACTTTTATAGCGTTTTTTTAGCGGATTTTTATGATTGGCAGCTGTCACACACTGAAAGACGCTTTTTATTGCAAAAAATATTTTTTGCGTTACCACATTTTGAGCTATAATTTTTCCATATTTTGGTCCACAGAGTCATGTGAGGTCTTGTTTTTTGCAGGACGAGTTTACCTTTTTATTGGTAACATTTTCGGGCACATGACATTTTTTGATCACTTTTTATTCCGATTTTTGTGAGGCAGAATGACCAAAAACCAGCTATTTATGAATTTCTTTTGGGGGAGGCGTTTATACCGTTCTGCGTTTGGTAAAATTGATGAAGCAGTTTTATTCTTCGGGTCAGTACGATTAGAGCGATAACTCATTTATAATTTTTTTATGTTTTGGCGCTTTTATACGATAAAAACTATTTTATAGAAAAAATTATTATTTTTGCATCGCTTTATTCTGAGGACTATAACTTTTTTATTTTTTGTTGATGATGCTTTATGGCGGCTCGTTTTCTGCGGGACAAGATGACGTTTTCAGCGGTACCATTGATATTTATATCTGTCTTTTTGATAGCGTGTTATTCCACTTCTTGTTCGGCAGTATGAAAAAGCGTTGTTTTTTGCCTCGTTTTTTTCTTACGGTGTATAGTGAAGGAGTTAACTAGTGGGGCAGTTTTATAGGTCGGGTCGTTACGGACGCAGCGATACTAAATATGTGTACTTTTATTGTTTTTTTTAATTTATTAAGGTAAATAAATGTATTTATGGGAATAATATATATATTTTTTTCATTATTTAATTGTTTTTTTTTTTGCACAGCAGTCTGTCAGATCACCGATCTGTCTCAGAGCACTGCAGCCTTACCAAGCGCCTGCTCTGAGCAGGCACTTGGTAAGCCACCTCCCTCCCTGCAGGACCCGGATGCCGCGGCCATATTGGATCCGGGCCTGCTGCAGGGAGGGAGGTAAGGAGACCCTCGCAGCAATGCGATCACGTCGCGTTGCTGAGGGGGTCTCAGGGAAGCCCGCAGGGAGCCCCCTCCCTGCGCGATGCTTCCCTGCACCGCCGGCACACCGTGATCATGTTTGATCGCGGTGTTCCGGGGGTTAATGTGCCAGGGGCGGTCCGTGACCACTCCTGGCACATAGTGCCGGATGTCAGCTGCGATAGGCAGCTGACACCCGGCCGTGATCGGCCACATATGACGTACTATCCCGTCGGTGGTCATACGGGCCCACCCCACCTCGACGAGATAGTACTTCTTCTGGCAGAAAGGGGTTAATTATATGGAAAACCAAGTGGTACTCATCTTAACCCCCAAGTGCACTCCTGTGGCAGGCTAAAAATCCCAAGATGGGTGCCACACTGGTAAATAGAAAGGCCAATAAGTGCACCCCAGTTGCAGGCTAAAAAGCCCAAGATGGAGGCCCCGCTGGTAAAAAAAAGGTCAAAGAATGCACCCCGGTGGCAGAATAAAAAGCCCAAGATGGGTGCCCCGGTGGTAGGTAGAAAGAGCACCCCGTTACCAAGCTAAAATGCTCTGGAGGGGCAGCGAAAAAGTCCGAAAAAAGGCACCCTGGTAGCAAGCTAAAATGCCCAAGATGGGTTCACTGGTGGTAAACAAGAGGCCAGACAGCACACCCCGGGTGGCAGAATAAACAGCCCAAGATGGGTGCCCCGGTGGTAGGTAGAAAGTGCACCCCGTTACCAAGCTAAAATGTTTAGGAGGGGCAGCAAAAAGGCCAAAAAATGCACCCGGTGGCAAGCTAAAAAGCCCATGATGGGTGTCTCGGTGGTAAGCAAAAGGGCCAGAGCGTGTACCCCGGTGACAGGGTAAAAAGCCCAAGATGGATGCCGTGGTGGTAGGCAATAAGGCCAGTGAATGCACCCCAGTGGCAGTATACAAAGCCCAAGATGTGGGCCACGCTGGTAAATACAAAGGTCAGAAAATGCACCCTCGTGGTAGAACAAAAAGCCCAAGATGGATGCCCCGGTGGTAGGTAGAAAGTGCACCCCATTACCAAACTACAATGCTCAGGAGAGGTAGCGGAAAGGCCCAAAAATGCACCCCGGTAACAAGCTAAAATGCCCAAGATGGGTGCACCAGTGGTAGGCAAGAGGCCACATGGCACACCCCGGTGGCAGAAAAGCCCAAAATGGGTGCCCCGGTGGTAGGTAGAAAGTGCACTCTGTTACAAGCTAAAATGCTCAGGAGGGCAGCGAAAAGGCCGAAAGATGCACCTTGATAGCAAGCTAAAATACCCAAGATGGGTTCATCGGTGGTAGGCAAGAGGCCAGACGGCACACCCCGGTGGCAGAATAAAAAGTCCAAGATGGGTGCCCCGGTGGTAGGCAGATAGTGCACCCCATTACCAAGCTAAAATGCTCAGGATGGGCAGCATAAATGTCAAAAAATGCACCCCGGTGGCAACCTAAAAAGCCCGTGATGGGTGTCCCGGTGGTAAGCAAAAGGGCGAGATCATGTACCCCGGTGACAGGGTAAAAAGCCCAAAATGGATGCCCTGGTGGTAGGCAATAAGACCAATGGATACATGTTATGGACCTGGTGGTTAGGAGCACCCAGCACGACCTGATAGTTAAACTCACACAGGACAAGCTCTGGGATGTGGGAGCTCTGCTGACCGCAGGCCCTAATCCTATCACAACAACTAGAAATAGCCGTGGAGCGTTCCTGACACTCCCTAGACGCCTCTTCACAGCCTAAGAGCTAGCTAGCCCTAGAGATAGAAAATAAAGCCTACCTTGCCTCAGAGAAATTCCCCAAAGGAAAAGGCAGCCCCCCACATATATTGACTGTGAGTAAAGAAGAAAGTCTCAAACGCAGAAATGAATCAGGTTTCAGCAAAGGGAGGCCAGACTTACTAAACAGACAGAGGACAGGAAAGGTATCTTTGCGGTCAGCACAAAAAACTACAAAAGACCACGCAGAGTGTGCAAAAAGACCTCCGCACCGACTAATGGTGCGGAGATGCCACTCTGCATCCCAGAGCTTCCAGCTAGCAAGACAAAATCATGATAACCAGCTGGACAAGGAAACAATGAACAAATAATAACTTAGGAACTCAGGAACTTAGCTTCTGCTGGAGAAGACAGGTCACCAGAAAGATCCAAGAGCGAACTGAACCAATGCAGGAACATTGACAGCTGGCATGGCGTAACGATCTAAGTGGAGTTAAATAGAGCAGCCAACCAAAGGATAAACCACGTCACCTGTGTAAGGAACCTCAGAAGCAGCAGCTTCACTCACAGCCACCAGAGGGAGTCCATAGACAGAACTCGCCGAAGTACCATTCACGACCACAGGAGGGAGGTCGACAACAGAATTCACAACAGTACCCCCCCCCTTGAGGAGGGGTCACCGAACCCTCACCAGAGCCCCCAGGCCAATCAGGATCAGCCAAATGAAAGGCACGGACTAGATCGGCAGCATGAATATCAGAGGCAAAAACCCAGGAATTATCTTCCTGACCATAACCCTTCCACTTGACCAGGTACTGGAGTTTCCGTCTCGAAACACGAGAATCCAAAATCTTCTCCACCACATACTCCAACTCCCCCTTGACCAACACCAGGGCAGGAGGATCAACGGAGGGAACCATAGGCTTCACGTATCTCCGCAACAACGACCTATGGAACACATTATGGATGGCAAAAGAAGCTGGAAGGTCCAAACGAAATGACACAGGATTAAGAACTTCAGAAATCTTATATGGCCCAATGAAACGAGGCTTAAACTTAGGAGAGGAAACCTTCATAGGAACATGACGAGATGACAACCAAACCAAATCCCCAACACGAAGTCGGGGACCAACACAGCGCCGGCGGTTAGCGAAACGTTGAGCCTTCTCCTGGGACAATGTCAAATTGTCCACCACATGAGTCCAAATCTGCTGCAACCTGTCCACCACCGTATCCACACCAGGACAGTCCGAAGGCTCAACCTGCCCTGAAGAGAAACGAGGATGGAAACCAGAATTACAGAAAAAAGGAGAAACTAAAGTAGCCGAGCTGGCCCGATTATTAAGGGCGAACTTAGCCAAAGGCAAGAAGGACACCCAATCATCCTGATCAGCAGAAACAAAGCATCTCAGATATGTTTCCAAAGTCTGATTAGTTCGATCGGTTTGGCCATTAGTCTGAGGATGGAAAGCCGAAGAAAAAGACAAATCAATGCCCATCTTAGCACAAAAGGACTGCCAAAATCTCGAAACAAACTGGGAACCTCTGTCCAAGACGATGTTCTCTGGAATGCCATGCAAACGAACCACATGCTGGAAAAACAATGGCACCAAATCAGAGGAGGAAGGCCATTTAGACAAGGGTTCCAAATGGACCATCTTAGAGAAGCGATCACAAACCACCCAAATGACCGACATCCTTTGAGAAACAGGGAGATCAGAAATAAAATCCATGGAAATATGCGTCCAGGGCCTCTTCGGGACCGGCAAGGGCAAAAGCAACCCACTGGCACGAGAACAGCAGGGCTTAGCCCGAGCACAAGTCCCACAGGACTGCACAAAAGAATGCACATCCCGTGACAAAGAAGGCCACCAAAAGGATCTAGCCACCAAATCTCTGGTACCAAAGATTCCAGTATGACCAGCCAACACCGAACAATGAACCTCAGAGATAACTCTACTAGTCCATCTATCAGGGACAAACAGTTTCTCCGTAGGACAACGGTCAGGTCTATCAGCCTGAAACTTCTGCAGCACGCGCCGCAAATCAGGGGAGATGACAGACAAAATTACCCCCTCTTTAGGAATACCCGCCGGCTCCAGAACACCCGGAGAGTCAAGCACAAAACTCCTTGACAGGGCATCAGCCTTCACATTCTTAGATCCCGGAAGGTATGAAACCACAAAATCAAAACGGGAGAAAAAGAGCGACCACCGAGCCTGTCTAGGATTCAACCGTTTGGCAGACTCGAGATAACTCAAATTCTTGTGATCCGTCAAGACCACCACGTGATGTTTAGCTCCTTCAAGCCAATGTCGCCACACCTCGAATGCCCACTTCATGGCCAACAACTCTCGATTGCCAACATCATAATTGCGCTCAGCAGGCGAGAATTTTCTAGAAAAGAAGGCACATGGTTTCATCACCGAGCCATCAGAACTTCTTTGCGACAAAACAGCCCCTGCTCCAATCTCAGAAGCATCAACCTCGACCTGAAACGGGAGCGAAACATCTGGCTGGCACAACACAGGGGCAGAAGAAAAACGACGCTTCAACTCCTGAAAAGCCTCTACAGCAGCAGAGGACCAATTGACCACATCAGCACCTTTCTTGGTCAAATCAGTCAACGGTTTAGCAATACTAGAAAAATTAGCGATGAAGCGACGGTAAAAATTAGCAAAGCCCAGGAACTTCTGCAGGCTCTTCACAGATGTCGGCTGAGTCCAATCATAAATGGCCTGAACTTTAACAGGGTCCATCTCGATAGTAGAAGGGGAAAAAATGAAATCCAAAAATGAAACCTTCTGAACTCCAAAGAGACACTTTGACCCCTTCACAAACAAGGAATTCGCATGAAGGACCTGGAACACCATTGTGACCTGCTTCACATGAGACTCCCAATCATCCGAAAAGACCAAAATGTCATCCAAATATACAATCATGAATCTATCCAGGTACTCTCGGAAGATGTCATGCATAAAGGACTGAAACACAGATGGAGCATTAGAAAGCCCGAATGGCGTAACCAGGTACTCAAAATGGCCCTCGGGCATATTAAATGCTGTTTTCCATTCATCGCCCTGTTTAATTCGCACAAGATTATACGCCCCTCGAAGATCTATCTTGGTGAACCAACTAGCCCCCTTAATCCGAGCAAACAAATCAGACAGCAGCGGCAAAGGATGCTGAAATTTGACTGTGATCTTATTAAGAAGGCGGTAATCAATACAAGGTCTCAAAGAGCCATCCTTCTTGGCCACAAAAAAGAACCCTGCTCCCAATGGTGACGACGACGGGCGAATATGACCCTTCTCCAAGGATTCCTTTATATAACTCCGCATAGCGGCGTGCTCTGGCACAGATAAATTAAACAGACGGCCCTTAGGAAACTTACTACCAGGAATCAAATTAATAGCACAATCGCAATCCCTATGAAGAGGTAGGGCACCGGATTTGGGCTCTTCAGATACATCCCGGTAATCTGATAAAAACTCAGGGACTTCAGAAGGAGTGGAAGGCGAAATTGACAACAATGGAACATCACCATGTACCCCCTGACAACCCCAGCCGGACACAGACATAGATTTCCAATCCAACACTGGATTATGGACCTGTAGCCATGGCAACCCCAAAACGACCACATCATGCAGATTATGCAACACCAAAAAGCGAATATCCTCCTGATGTGCAGGAGCCATGCACATGGTCAATTGAGTCCAGTACTGAGGCTTATTCTTGGCCAAAGGCGTAGCATCAATTCCTCTCAATGGAATAGGATACTGCAAGGGCTCCAAGAAAAAACCACAGTGCCTGGCAAACTCCAAGTCCATCAAATTCAGGGCAGCGCCTGAATCCACAAATGCCATAACAGAATAGGACGACAGAGAGCAAATCAGAGTAACGGACAAAAGAAATATAGACTGTACCGTACCAATGGTGGCAGACCTAGCGAACCGCTTAGTGTGCTTAGGACAATCGGAGATAGCATGAGTGGATTCACCACAGTAAAAACACAGCCCATTCCGACGTCTGTGTTCTTGCCGTTCAGCTCTGGTCAAAGTCCTATCACACTGCATAGGCTCAGGCCTATGATCAGAGAATACCGCCAGATGGTGCACAGCTTTGCGCTCACGCAAGCGCCGATCGATCTGAATGGCCAAGGACAGACTCATTCAGACCAGCAGGCGTGGGAAATCCCACCATGACATCCTTAAGGGCTTCAGAAAGACCCTTTCTGAAAATTGCCGCCAGGGCACACTCATTCCACTGAGTAAGCACAGACCACTTTCTAAACTTCTGACAGTACACCTCCGCTTCATCCTGACCCTGACACAAAACCATTGGGTCCCTTGTTTATCCATTGCTCACATTCTGGTGGTATTAATATATGTTGAGTGGGTTCCACTTTTTTCTTTTCTCTCTTTGGCACAATAGAAGAGATGTATGTGAATATATACGGATATATATATATGTTTGTATTTAGGTATATATATATATATATATATATATACTTTAATTTTTTTAATATAAATAAGTGTTTACTGTGCCTTGTTGAGTGTCCCTGACACAAAACCAGCAAGATTTTCTCCGCCTGATCCACTGAATTTGGTTCATCATAAAGCAATCCTAACGCCAGACAAAACGCATCAACATCACGCAATGCAGGATCTCCTGGCGCAAGGGAAAATGCCCAGTCTTGAGGGTCACCACGCAACAAAGAAATAATGATTTTTACTTGTTGAATGGGGTCACCAGAGGAGCGGGGTTTCAAAGCTAGAAACAGTTTACAATTATTTTTGAAATTCAGAAACTTAGATCTATCCCCAGAAAATAAATCAGGAATAGGAATTCTAGGCTCTAACATAGGATTCTGAACCACAAAATCTTGAATGTTTTGTACCCTTGCAGTGAGATGATCCACACAAGAGGACAGACCTTGAATGTCCATATCTTCACCTGTGTCCTGAACCACCCAAAGGTTTAGGGGAAAAGAAAGACAAAACACAGTGCAAAGAAAAAAAAATGGTCTCAGAACTTCTCTTATCCCTCTATTGAGATGCATTAACCCCTTTCTGACATCGGACGTACTATCCCGTCCATGTGGGGTGGGCCCCTCTGACCATGGACGGGATAGTACGTCCAGCGCGATCGGCGGCGCTCACGGGGGGAGCGCCGCCGATCGCGGCCGGGTGTCAGCTGCCTATCGCAGCTGACATCCGGCACTATGTGCCAGGAGCGGTCACGGACCGCCCCCGGCACATTAACCCCCGGCACACCGCGATCAAAGATGATCGCGATGTGCCGGCGGTGCAGGGAAGCTTCCCGCAGGGAGGGGGCTCCCTGCGGGGCTTCCCTGAGCCCCCCGCAGCAACGCGATGTGATCGCGTTGCTGCGAGGGTCTCACCTCCCTCCCTGCTCCCTCCAACCCCGGATCCAAGATGGCCGCGGATCCGGGTCCTGCAGGGAGGGAGGTGGCTTCACAGAGCCTGCTCAGAGCAGGCACTGTGAAGGCTGGAGCGCTGCATGTCAGATCAGTGATCTTACAGAGTGCTGTGCACACTGTCAGATCACTGATCTGTGATGTCCCCCCCTGGGACAATGTAAAAAAGTTTAAAAAAAAAATCAAATGTGTAAAAAAAAATAAAAAAAAATATTCCAAAATAATGAAAAAAAAAAAATATTATTCCCATAAATACATTTCTTTATCTAAATAATAAAAAAAAAACAATAAAAGTACACATATTTAGTATCGCCGCGTCCGTAACGGCCCGACCTATAAAACTGGCCCACTAGTTAACCCCTTCAGTAAACACCGTAAGAAGAAAAGAAAAAAAAACGAGGCAAAAAACAACGCTTTATTATCATACCGCCGAACAAAAAGTGGAATAACACGCGATCAAAAGGACAGATATAAATAACCATGGTACCGCTGAAAGCGGCATCTTGTCCCGCAAAAAACGAGCCGCCATACAGCATCATCAGCAAAAAAATAAAAAAGTTATAGTCCTGAGAATAAAGGAATGCCAAAATAATTATTTTTTCTATAAAATAGTTTTTATCGTATAAAAGCGCCAAAACATAAAAAAATGATATAAATGAGGTGTCGCTGTAATCGTACTGACCCGAAGAATAAAACTGCTTTATCAATTTTACCAAACGCGGAACGGTATAAACGCCTCCCCCAAAAGAAATTCATGAATAGCTGGTTTTTGGTCATTCTGCCTCACAAAAATCGGAATAAAAAGCGATCAAAAAATGTCACGTGCCCGAAAATGTTACCAATAAAAACGTCAACTCGTCCCGCAAAAAACAAGACCTCACATGACTCTGTGGACCAAAATATAGAAAAATTATAGCTCTCAAAATGTGGTAACGCAAAAAATATTTTTTGCAATAAAAAGTGTCTTTCAGTGTGTGACGGCTGCCAATCATAAAAATCCGCTAAAAAACCCGCTATAAAAGTAAATCAAACCCTCCTTCATCACCCCCTTAGTTAGGGAAAAATTAAAAAAATGTATTTATTTCAATTTTCCCATTAAGGCTAGGGTTAGAGTTAGGGCTAGGGTTAGGGCTAGGGCTAGGGTTAGGGCTAGGGTTAGGGCTAGGGTTAGGGTTAGGGCTAGGGTTAGGGCTAGGGTTAGGGCTAGGGTTAGGGCTAGGGTTAGGGCTAGGGCTAGGGTTAGGGCTAGGGTTAGGATTAGGGTTAGGGCTAGGGCTACAGTTTGGGTTGGGGCTAAAGTTACAGTTAGGGTTTAGATTACATTTACGGTTGGGAATAGGGTTGGGATTAGGGTTAGGGGTGTGTCAGGGTTAGAGGTGTGGTTAGGGTTACTGTTGGGATTAGGGTTAGGGATGTGTTTGGATTAGGGTATCAGTTATAATTGGGGGGTTCCCACTGTTTAGGCACATCAGGGGCTCTCCAAACGCGACATGGCGTCCGATCTCAATTCCAGCCAATTCTGCGTTGAAAAAGTAAAACAGTGCTTCTTCCCTTCCGAGCTCTCCCGTCTGCCCAAACAGGGGTTTACCCCAACATATGGGGTATCAGCGTACTCAGGACAAATAGGACAACAACTTTTGGGGTCCAATTTCTCCTGTTACCCTTGGGAAAATACAAAACTCGGGGCTAAAACATATTTTTTGTGGGAAAAAAAAAGATTTTTTATTTTCACGGCTCTGCGTTATAAACTGTAGTGAAGCACTTGGGGGTTCAAAGTTCTCACAACACATCTAGATTAGTTCCCTGGGGGCTCTAGTTTCCAATATGGGGTCACTTGTGGGTGGTTTCTACTGTTTAGGTACATTAGGGGTTCTGCAAACGCAATGTGACGTCTGCAGACCATTCCATCTAAGTCTGCATTCCAAATGGCGCTCCTTCCCTTCCGAGCTCTGCCATGCGCTCAAACGGTGGTTTCCCCCAACATACGGGGTATCAGCGTACTCAGGACAAATTGTACAACAACTTTTGGGGTCGAATTTCTCCTCTTACCCTCGGGAAAATACAAAACTGGGGGCTAAAAAATAATTTTGGGGGGAAAGATTTTTTTTTTTTATTTTCACGGCTCTGCGTTACAAACTGTAGTGAAACACTTGGGGGTTCAAAGCTATCACAACACATCTAGATGAGTTCCTTAGGGGGTCTAGTTTCCAAAATGGTGTCACTTGTGGGAGGTTTCTACTGTTTAGGTACATTAGGGGCTCTGCAAATGCAATGTGACACCTGCAGACCATTCCATCTAAGTCCTCATTCCAAATGGAGCTCCTTCCCTTCTGAGCCCTCCCATGTGCCCAAACAGTGGTTCCCCCCCACATATGGGGTATCAGCGCACTCAGGACAAATTGGACAACAAATTGTGGGGTCGAATTTCTCCTGTTACCCTCAGGAAAATACAAAACTGGGGGCTAAAAAAATAATTTTTGTGGAAAAAAAATGTTGTTTTATTTTTACGGCTCTGCATTATAAACTTCTGTGAAGCACTTGGTGGGTCAAAGTGCTCACCACACCTCTAGATAAGTTCCTTAGGGGGTCTCCTTTCCAAAATGGTGTCATTTGTGGGGGGTTTCAATGTTTAGGCACATCAGTGGCTCTTCAAACGCAACATGGCGTCCCATCTCAATTCCTGTCAATTTTGCTTTGAAAAGTCAAACGGCGCTCCTTCCGAGCTCTCCCATCCGCCCAAACAGTGGTTTACCCCCACATATGGGGTATCAGCATACTCAGGACAAATTGTACAACAACTTTTGGGGTCCAATTTCTTCTCTTACCCTTGGGAAAATAAAAAATTGGGGGCGAAAAGATAATTTTTGTGAAAAAATATGATTTTTTATTTTTACGGTTCTACATTATAAACTTCTATGAAGCACTTGGTGGGTCAAAGTGCTCACCACACCTCTAGATAAGTTCCTTAGGGGGTCTACTTTCCAAAATGGTGTCACTTGTGTGGGGTTTCAATGTTTAGCCACATCAGGGGCTCTCCAAACGAAACATGGCGTCCCATCTCAATTCCAGTCAATTTTGCATTGAAAAGTCAAATGGCACTCCTTCGCTTCCGAGCTCTGCCATGCGCCCAAACAGTGGTTTACCCCCACATGTGGGGTATTGGCATACTCAGGACAAATTGTACAACAATGTTTGTGGTCCATTTTCTCCTGTTTCCCTTGGTAAAATAAAACAAATTGGAGCTGAATTAAATTTTTTGTGAAAAAAAGTTAAATGTTCATTTTTATTTAAACATTCAAAAAATTCCTGTGAAGCACCTGAAGGGTTAATAAACTTCTTGAATATGGTTTTGAGCACCTTGAGGGGTGTAGTTTTTAGAATGGTGTCACACTTGGGTATTTTCTATCATATAGACCCCTCAAAATGACTTCAAATGAGATGTGGTCTCTAAAATAAAATGGTGTTGTAGAAATGAGAAATTGCTGGTCAACTTTTAACCCTTATAACTCCCTAACAAAAAAAAATTTTGGTTCCAAAATTGTGCTGATGTAAAGTAGACATGTGGGAAATGTTACTTATTAAGTATTTTGTGTGACATATCTCTGTGATTTAATTGCATAAAAATTCAAAGTTGGAAAATTGCGAAATTTTCAGAATTTTCGCCAAATTTCCGTTTTTTTCACAATTAAACGCAGGTACTATCAAAGAATTTTTACCATTGTCATGAAGTACAATATGTCACGAGAAAACAATGTCAGAATCACAAGGATCCATTGAAGCATTCCAGAGTTATAACCTCATAAAGGGACAGTGGTCAGAATTGTAAAAATTGGCCCGGTCATTAACGTGCAAACCACCCTTGGGGGTAAAGGGGTTAATACTTTGGGCCAGCTGTACTGTTATGGACCTGGTGGTTAGGAGCACCCGGCACGACCTGATAGTTAAACTCACACAGGACAAGCTCTGGGATGTGGGAGCTCTGCTGACCGCAGGCCCTAATCCTATCACAACAACTAGAAATAGCCGTGGAGCGTTCCTGACACTCCCTAGACGCCTCTTCACAGCCTAAGAGCTATCTAGCCCTAGAGATAGAAAATAAAGCCTACCTTGCCTCAGAGAAATTCCCCAAAGGAAAAGGCAGCCCCCCACATATATTGACTGTGAGTAAAGATGAAAGTCACAAATGCAGAAATGAAAGAGGTTTCAGCAAAGGGAAGCCAGACTTACTAAACAGACAGAGGATAGGAACGGTATCTTTGCGGTCAGCACAAAAAACTACAAAAGACCACGCAGAGTGTGCAAAAAGACCTCCGCACCGACTAATGGTGCGGAGATGCCACTCTGCATCCCAGAGCTTCCAGCTAGCAAGACAAAATCATGATAACCAGCTGGACAAGGAAACAATGAACAAATAATAACTATCAGGAACTTAGCTTCTGCTGGAGAAGACAGGTCACCAGAAAGATCCAAGAGCGAACTGAACCAATGCAGGAACATTGACAGCTGGCATGGAGTAACGATCTAAGTGGAGTTAAATAGAGCAGCCAACCAAAGGATAAACCACGTCACCTGTGTAAGGAACCTCAGAAGCAGCAGCTTCACTCACAGCAACCAGAGGGAGTCCATGGACAGAACTCGCCGAAGTACCATTCACGACCACAGGAGGGAGTTCGACAACAGAATTCACAACAGATACACCCCAGTGGCAGGCTACAAAGCCCAAGATGTGGGCCACTCTGGTAAATAAAAAGATCAGAGAATGCACCCTGGTGGCAAAATAAACAGCCCAAGATGGGTGCCCCGGTGGTAGGCAAAACAGGCCACAGAGCACCCCGGTGTCAGGCTGAAATGCCCAAGATAGGCGCCTCCGGTGGTAAGCAAAAAGGCCAAGTATTGGGCCCTTTTGGCGGGCCAACGGAAAATTGTGTGCTCCGGTGGCACACCAACGGGAAATGGTGTGCTCCGGTGGCACGCCAACGGAAAAGGGTGCGCTCCACTGGCACGCCAGCGGAAAAGGGTGTGCTCCGTTAGCATGTCAACGGGAAAAAGGTGTGTTTCGGTGGCATGCCAACGGGAAAAAGGTGTGTTTCGGTGGCATGCCAACGGGAAAAAGGTGTGTTCCGGCGGCACGCCAATGGGAAAAGAATGTGCTTCGGTGGCACACCAATGGGAAAAGGGAGTGCTCTGGTGGCACGGATAAGGGAAGGCTAAGTGCAGCACTTTTAATTATATGGAAAACCAACTGGTACTCATATTAACCCCTTGCTGACATGCGCAGTATATATACGTCGCTGCGTTCCCGCAAACGGCTATGTGGAGACCCCATATATTAACATATATTAAATGGAAAACTATGTGGGGGCCCCCATATATTAAATGTAGGGCTAGGTGGGCCCCATATATTGAATGGCGATCTAGATGGGGCTCAATGTAATGAAGTGCTATGTCGAGACAACATTTCTTAAAGTGATCTCACTCAAACTCTTGGTTGGTTGACTGAGCACAGAGTTGTAGCTTTTTTTTTTCCTTAATTTGAGGGCTTTGTAGGACCCTCATAGATTAAATGGAGGGATATATGGGCCCCATATATTAAATTGAGGGCCATGTGTGTTGTGAATTCAGCTTTTGGGCTCCCTCCGGTGGTTGTAGAGGGTAATGCAGTTGTGCCTGGACTGCAGGAGTGGACAGGTGTATCTACTAATTGCAAAACTGACTGGGGTATATAGCTTTGCTGGATCCTTTAGTCAGTGCCAGTTGTCCATTGTTCTTGAAGGATTCACTTCCCTGCTGGTCTCTCCAGTTTGCTGTGTTTTTCTACAAAGATAAGTCCTGGCTTTGTTTTTGCTGTCCACCTGCAGTGGACCTTATAGTTCTGTGCATTTTCATGTTTTTGTCTTACCCAGCTTGGTCTGTGAAGGATTTTTTGCAGCCTAGCTATTTCTCTGGAGATGCAGATATACCCCCCATGTCTTTAGTCAGATGTGGTGATCCGTATTTTCTGCGGTGGATATTTTCTAGTGTTTTTATACTGACCGCATAGTACTCTGTTCTATTCTTTCTTTTTAGCTAGTATGGCCTCCTATGCTAAAATCTGATTTCATATCTGCGTATGTTTTTTCCCTCTCCTCTCAGTCAATATTTGTGGGGGGCTATCTATCCTTTGGGGATTTTCTCTGAGGCAAGATAGGTTTCCTGTTTCTGTCTTTAGGGGTAATTAGATCTTAGGCTGTGTCGAGGGGTCTAGGGAGTGTTAGGTACCCCCCACGGCTACTTTTAGTTGCGCTGCTAGGTTGAGGGTTTGCGGTCAGTACAGGGACCACCTTCTCCAGAGTACGTCTCATGCTGCTCCAAGGCCACCAGATCATAAGACATGTGGGGCCCCCATATATTAAATGGAGGGCTATGTGGGGCTTCCATTTATTAAATGGATGGCTGTGTGGGCCCCCCATATATTAAATGGTGTGCTGTGTGTGGTCCCCATATATTAAATGGAGGGCTATGTGTTATGGACCTGGTGGTTAGGAGCACCCGAAAAGACCTGATGGTTAAACCAATACAGGACATGCTCTGGGAAGTGGGAACTCTGCTGACCGCAATCCCTAATCCTATCACACACACTAGAAATAGCCGTGGAGCGTACCTGACATGGCCTAGACGCCTCGACACAGCCTAAGAACTAGCTAGCCCTAGAGATAGAAAATAAAGCCTACCTTGCCTCAGAGAAATTTCCCCAAAGGAAAAGGCAGCCCCCCACAAATATTAACTGTGAGTAAAGATGAAAGTCACAAACACAGAAATGAAACAGGTTTTAGCAAAGGGAGGCCAGACTAACTAAACAGAGGATAGGAAAGGTATCTGTGCGGTCAGCACAAAAAACTACAAAAGACCACGCAGAGTGTGCAAAAAGACCCCCGCAACGACTCACGATGCGGAGGTGCAACTCTGCATCCCAGAGCTTCCAGCTAGCAAAGCAAAATCATGAAAGCAAGCTGGACAAGAAAACTATGAACAGAAAATAACAATCGGGGACTTAGCTTCTTGCAGGAAGAGACAGGTCACCAGAAAGATCGAAGAGCGAACTGAACCAGTACAGGAACATTGACAGCTGGCATGGAGTAACGATCTGAGTGGAGTTAAATAGAGAAGCCAGCCTAAGAATAACCTAGGTCACCTGTGGAAGGAACCTCAGAACCAGCAACTCCACTCACAGCCACCAGAGGGAGTCCATGGACAGAACTCGCCGAAGTACCATTCATGACCACAGGAGGGAGTTTGATAACAGAATTCACAACATCTATGTGGGATATCATATATTAAATGGAGGGCTATGTGTGATATCCATATATTAAATGGAGGATGATGTGGGGCCCTCATTAAATGGAGGCTATGTGGATTTCCATATATTAAATGGATGGCTATGTGGGGCCCCCATGTATTAAATTGAGGGCTATGTGGAGGCCCGCAGATATTAAATGGAGGGCTATATGGAGGCCCCCATATATTAAATGGAGGGCTATGTGGTGGCTGCCGTATATTAAATGGATGTCTAAATGGGGCCCCATATATTAAATGGAGGGCTATGTCGGGCCCCTGTATATTAAATGGAGGGCTATGTGGGGCTCCTATGTATTAAATGGAGGGCTTTCTGTGGGGCCCATTACATTGAAATAGGGCTTTTTGGGGTCCCCATATTAAATGGAGGGCTATGTGGGACCCCCATATATGAAATGGAGGGCTATGTGGGGCCCACATATATTGATTGAAAGACCCATTATATTGAAATAGGACGATGTGAAGCCCCCATATATTAAATGGGGCTATGTGGGGACCCCATTTATTAAATTGGGAGGCTATGCGGGGCACCATATATTAAATGGAGAGGCCCCTATATATTAAATGCATGGCTATGTGGGGACCCCATTTATTGAATTGAGGGGCTATGTGGGGCCTCCATATATGAAGTGGAGGGCTATGTGGGGACCCCTTATATTAAATGGAAGGCTATATGGGGGCCCCATATATTAAATGAAAGGCTATGTGGGGTGCCTTATAATAAAAGTACTATATGGGACCCCTTATATCAAATGGAGAGCTATGCAGGGCCCATTATATTAAATGGAGGGCTATGTGGGGTCAATTATGTTAAATGGACGGCTCTGTGGGGCCCATTTTATTAAATTGAGGGCTATGTAGGGCCCATATGTATTAAATGGAGTACTATGTGAGGCCCAAGATGGGCTCCACGTTGGTAATTAAAAAGGTCAAAGAATGCACCCAGGTGTCAGGCTGAAATTCCCAAGATGGTCGCCTCCGCTGGTAAGCAAAAAGGCCAAGTATTGGGCCCTTCTGGCGGGCCAACGGGAAATGTTGTGCTCCGGTGGCACGCCAACGGGAAATGGTGTGCTCCGGTGGCACGCCAAGGGGAAATGGTGTGCTCCGGTGGCACGCCAACGGGAAATGGTGTACTCCGCTGGCACGCCAATGGAAAAGGGTGTGCTCCGGTGGCATGCCAATGGGAAAAAGGTATGCTTCGGTGGCATGCCAACGTAAAAGGGTGTGCTCCGGTGGCACGCCAACGGGAAAAGGATGTGCTCCGGTGGCACACCAGCGGGAAAATGGAGTGCTCTAGTGGCACGGGTAGTTAAAGCTAAGTGCAGCACTTTTAACCCTTTTACCCCCAAGGGTGGTTTGCACGTTAATGACCGGGCCAATTTTTACAATTCTGACCACTGTCTCTTTATCTAATATATAATTGCCTAGAGTACTACTTCCTGCAATTTGTTCCAACTTCCGTGGCTTTGTCTGGAGCTAATGTCCGGAGCTAATGTCCGGAGCTAATGTCCGGAGATAAGTGACGTCAACAGTGTCCAGTGTCTGATTGGTTGCCGCCTGCTGCGAGCGACCAATCAGAAACGTGCCGTACTGTGACACACTCCGCCCGCCATTTTGGTGTGATTTTTGAATTTTTACCTCACAGCAAGTTTCTACTGCGTGGAGGCGGGCCCAGTGACGTTGCTCTTCAAGCTCCTGCCGAATTTCGTCAAAAAAATGATAATACCATTTACCAAAACTATATATATTTAGTTGTGAAGTGGTTCAGTGACATTTTCACACCAATTTTGAACTTTTGTTTGGTGTTTTCTCCATATACTGCCTATTATTCACTGACTGTTATACTGAGAGACTGCCGTTTATTACCTCTTCTTTGCCACATTGGGTATATTGCTCTATTATTTGCCACATAAGGACATTGTCCATTATTGCCCAGCAATTTCTCTGCAATATAAACTGCCTATTTATTAATATCTGCATTCCTGCAAAGAACTATTGCCTATTATTAACTGGCTATTTTCCTACTACCTGACACTGCCCACAACACGCAAAGTTGTCGTCTGATGTCTTTCATCCCTCCCCTCATAAGCATGTTCATGGATCCTGTGTAACTGTACCTTAAATAACAAGAATTGTCAAGAGCTGGTGAGTGCAGCCATGTTTTGTTCTTTCTTACTATTATTTATTAATTGTATTATTCTTACATTTGAATAAATAAAGTATATATGGATTCTAGACTCCCGATTCTTTAGAATCGGGCTGCCATCTAGTGAGGTTATAACTCTGGAACGCTTCAACGGTTCCCAGTGATTCTGACACTGTTTTCTCGAGACATATTGTACTTCATGATAGTGGTAAAATTTCTTTGATATTACCTGCGTTTATTTGTGAAAAAAACAGAAATTTGGCGAAAATTTAGAAAATTTCGCAATTTTCCAAATTTGAATTTTTATGCAATTAAATCACAGAGATATGTCACACAAAATACTTAATATGTAACATTTCCCACATGTCTACTTTACATCAGCACAATTTTGGAACCAATTTTTTTTTTGTTAGGGAGTTATAAGGGTTAAAATTTGACCAGCAATTTCTCATTTTTGCACCATTTTTTTTTTAGGGACCACATCTCATTTGAAGTCATTTTGAGGGGTCTATATGATAGAAAATACCCAAGTGTGACACCATTCTAAAAACTGCACCCTTCACGGTGCTCAAAACCATATTCAAGAAGTTTATTAACCCTTCTGGTGCTTCACAGGAATTTTTGGAATGTTTAAATAAAAATGAACATTTAACTTTTTTTCACAAAATATTTACTTCAGCTCCAATTTGTTTTATTTTACCAAGGGTAACAGGAGAAAATGGACCCCAAAAGTTGTTGTACAATTTGTCCTGAGTACACCGATACCCCATATGTGGGGGTAAACCACTGTTTGGGCGCATGACAGAGCTCGGAAGTGAAGGAGCGCCGTTTGACTTTTCAATGCAAAATTGACTGGAATCGAGATGGGACACCATGTTGCGTTTGGAGAGCCCCTGATGTGCCTAAACATTGAAACCCCCCACAAGTGACACCATTTTGGAATGTAGACCCCCTAAGGAACTTATTTAGACGTGTGGTGAGCGCTTTGACCCACCAAGGGCTTCACAGAAGTTTATAATGCAGAGCCGTAAAAATAAAACAAAAATTTTTTCCCACAAAAATTATTTTTTAGCCCCCAGTTTTGTATTTTCCAGAGGGTAACAGGAGAAATTCGACCTCAAACTCAATTTGTCCTGAGTACGCTGATACCCCATATCTGGGGGGGGGGGGGGGGGGAACCACCGTTTGGACGCATGGGAGGGCTCGGAAGGGAAGGAGCGCCATTTGGAATACAGACTTAGATGGAATGGTCTGCAGGCGTCACATTGCGTTTGCGGAGCCCCTAATCTACCTAAACAGTTGAAACCCCCCACAAGTGACCCCATATTGGAAACTAGACCCCCCAAGGAACTTATCTAGATGTGTTGTGAGAACTTTGAGCCCCCAAGTGTTTCACTACAGTTTATAACGTAGGGCGTTTAAATATAAAATCCTTTTTTTTCCCACAAAAATTATTTTTTAGCCCCCAGTTTTGTATTTTCCCAAGGGTAACAGGAGAAATTTGACCCCAAAAGTTGTCCTATTTGTCCTGAGTACGCTGATACCCCATATGTTGGAGTAAACCCCTGTTTGGGCATAAGGGAGAGCTCGGAAGGGAAGGAGAACTGTTTTACTTATTCAACGCAGAATTGGCTGGAATTGAGATTGGACGCCATGTCGCGTTTGAAGAGCCCCTGATGTGCCTAAACAGTGGAAACCCCCCAATTATAACTGAAACCCTAATACAAACACACCCCTAATCCCAACAGTAACCCCAACCACACCTCTAACCCTGACACACCCCTAATCCCAACCCTATTCCCAACCGTAAATGTAATCTTAACCCTAACTTTAGCCCCAACCCTAACTGTAGCCTTAACCCTAGCCCCAGCCCTAGCCCTAACCCTAGCCCTAATGGGAAAATGGAAATAAATACATTTTTTTAATTTTTCCCTAACTAAGGGGGTGATGAAGAGGGGTTTGATTTACTTTTATAGCGTTTTTTTTAGCGGATTTTTATGATTGGCAGCCGTCACACATTGAAAGACGCTTTTTATTGCAAAAAATATTTTTTGTGTTACCACATTTTGAGAGCTATAATTTTTCCATATTTTGGTCCACAGAGTCATGTGAGGTCTTGTTTTTTGCGGGACGAGTTTACCTTTTTATTGGTAACATTTTCGGGCACGTGACATTTTTTGATCGCTTTTTATTCCGATTTTTGTGAGGCAGAATGACCAAAAACCAGCTATTCATGAATTTCTTTTGGGGGAGGCATTTACACCGCTGCGCGTTTGGTAAAATTGATGAAGCAGTTTTATTCTTCGGGTCAGTACGATTACAGCGATACCTCATTTATATAATTTTTTTATGTTTTGGTGCTTTTATACGATAAAAACTATTTTATAGAAAAAATTATTATTTTTGCATCGCTTTATTCTGAGGACTAACTTTTTTATTTTTTTGTTGATGATGCTGTATGGCAGCTCGTTTTTTGCGGGACAAGATGACGTTTTCAGCGGTACCATTGTTATTTATATCTGTCTTTTTTATCGCGTTATTCCACTTTTTGTTCAGCGGTATGATAAAGCGTTGTTTTTTTGCCTCGTTTTTTTCTTACGGTGTTTACTGAAGGGGTTAACTAGTGGGCCAGTTTTATAGGTCGGGTCATTACGGACGCGGCGATACTAAATGTGTACTTTTATTGTTTTTTTTATTTTATTAAGATAAATAAATGTATTTATGGGAATAATATATATATATTTTTTTCATTATTTAGGATTTTTTTTTTTTTTTACTTTTTTACCTTGTCCCGGGGGGGACATCACCGATCGCTGATCTGACAGTTTGCACAGCACTCACCGATCTGTCTCAGAGCACTGCAGCCTTACCAAGCGCCTGCTCTGAGCAGGCACTTGGTAAGCCACCTCCCTCCCTGCAGGATCCGGATGCCACGGCCCTATTGGATCCGGGCCTGCTGCAGGGAGGGAGATAAGGAGACCCTCGGAGCAACGTGATCACATCGAATTGCTGAGGGGGTCTCAGGGAAGCCCGCAGGGAGCCCCCTCCCTGCGCGATGCTTCCCTGTACCGCCGGCACACCGCGATTAACCAGGGGTTAATGTGCCAGGGGCAGTCCGTGACCGCTCCTGGCACATAGTGCCGGATGTCAGCTGCGATAGGCAGCTGACACCCGGCCGCGATCGACCGCGCTCCCCCGAGAGCGCGGCCGATCGCGTATGACCTACTTTCCCGTTGGTGGTCATATGGGCCCACCCCACCTCGACGTGATAGTACGTCTTCTGGCAGAAAGGGGTTAATTATATGGAAAACCAAGTGGTACTCATGTTAACCCCCAAGTGCACTCCTGTGGCAGGCTAAAAATCCCAAGATGGGTGCTACGCTGGTAAATAGAAAGGTCAAAGAATGCACCCCAGTGGCAGAATAAAATGCCCAAGATGGGCTACACCGGTGGTAGGCAATAAGGCCAATAAGTGCACCACAGTGGCAGGCTAAAAAGCCCAAGATGGAGGCCCTGCTGGTAACAAAAAGGTCAAAGAATGCACCCCGGTGGCAGAATAAAAAGCCCAAGATGGGTGCCCCGGTGGTAGGTAGAGAGAGCACCCCGTTACCAAGCTAAAATGCTCTGGAGGGGCAGCGAAAAAGGCCGAAAAATGCACCCTGGTAGCAAGCTAAAATGCCCAAGATGGGTTCACCGGTGGTAGGCAAGAGGCCAGACAGCACACCCCGGTGGCAGAATAAACAGCCCAAGATAGGTGCCCCGGTGGTACGTAGAAAGTGCACCCCGTTACTAAGCTAAAATGTTTAGGAGGGGCAGCAAAAATGCACCCGGTGGCAAGCTAAAAAGCCCATGATGGGTGTCTCGGTGGTAAGCAAAAGGGCCAGAGCGTGTACCCCGGTGACAGGGTAAAAAGCCCAAGATGGATGCCGTGGTGGTAGGCAATAAGGCCAGTGAATGCACCCCAGTGGCAGTATACAAAGCCCAAGATGTGGGCCATGCTGGTAAATAGAAAGGTCCGAAAATGCACCCTCGCGGTAGAACAAAAAGCCCAAGATGGATGCCCCGTTGGTAGGTATAAAGTGCACCCGATTACCAAACTAGAGGAGAGCTCAGGAGAGGCAGCGGAAAGGCCCAAAAATGCACCCCAGTAACAAGCTAAAATGCCCAAGATGGGTGCACCGGTGGTAGGCAAGAGGCCACATGGCACACCCTGGTGGCAGAAAAGCCCAAAATGGGTGCCCCGGTGGTAGGTAGAAAGTTCACTCTGTTACCAAGCTAAAATGCTCAGGAGGGCAGCGAAAAGGCCGAAAGATGCACCTTGATAGCAAGCTAAAATACCCAAGATGGGTTTATCGGTGGTAGGCAAGAGGCCAGACGGCACACCCCGGTGGCAGAATAAAAAGCCCAAGATGGGTGCCCCGGTGGTAGGCAGATAGTGGATCGCCCTCAGACACAGGGCCACGAGTTCTCGGTACCGGGCCTCTCTGGTTCGGTTCTGAGGCTGTCACGGTGGCTAGACCCGGTCCGCGACCCTGCTAAGGGGCGTCCAATAAAGGTGGTGCAGTCTGTCGGGTTCGTGACGCCACCTGTGGTGTTCGGTCAGGGTGACCGACGCTGCTGTGGGGTCCGCTGGGGTGATGGAATGGCAGCTGGATGGTATACCTTCCCACAGGTGAAGTATGTCCCCAGGGCTTCCCAGTAAGGTGGATGGTGATGGTGTGAGGTGCAGTAAATAACGAGGACACAGGGTTGCAGTCTCTTTACCTCTTCTGAAGACTTCAGACTTCAGGATCCTCAATCCAGAGCACGTTTAACAGGGCTATCTGAGACCGGCAGGTCCGATGGGCACTTCCAGAGTTTCCTTCACAGATGGAAATCGTTGCCTACCTCTAGCGCCTGTGTGTTGTATTCCTACCCTGCTGAGCATTCGGAATAGTCCTCACAGCTGCTGCTCTCGTTCATCGTTCTCTACAGCTCTCTCTCTCTTTAGTTCCAGATGTTGCTAGTTTCTCGTCCCCCAGTATGTTTTGGCTAGGGCGCACCCGTATGACGGGAAGGCCTGGAGGTCTTCCGGGACCCTAGAGACGCCCCTCTCCCACTGTTGCCCCCTATGTCTTCGTAGGAAATTTAAGGTAGACAGCCAACCTATAATTAACTGTCCTGCGGAGTTCGAAGTAAGGCCTAGAGTCAGTTACTCCCGCTGTGTTCCGGCCACCGGCTACGCGCCTCAGTAGGATGTTGCCTCGGTCTCACGGCACGACTCCTACTGGCTCTCCTTTGTGCTTGATCACGTTTGCACTGTTCCACAATATCCTTCCCTCCGTGTCTCTTTCTTAAGATACCGCCGCAAGGTAGTGCAGGCGCGGTTCCGTTCTGTTTGCTAGGTACCTGCCAGGTTCCCACGCCTGACAGGGACCCCCCTGTGTCTTCTCCCTGCAACACCCCCTGCCACGGGATGTTGCCTGAATGCAACCCAGTCAGCTTCTGACTAAGTTCCTCTCTGACCCCTAGTTTTACCAGTGTGAGGAGTGGCCCAATAAATAAAGCCTTTTTCTCCCCATAGTGGCCGGAGTGTGAAGTGTAATGTGTTCTGGTGATATCTGGTCAGGAGAACTCCTTTAGTGCCATCAGGCGTACCATCACTCCCCTTAGTGGCAGAGCGTCATACTGCAACGACCAGATCTCTGGGGTGCGGCAATAGTGCACCCCATTACCAAGCTAAAATGCTCAGGAGGGGCTGCATAAATGTCAAAAAATGCACCCCGGTGGCAACCTAAAAAGCCCATGATGGGTGTCCCGGTGTTAAGCAAAAGGGCGAGATCGTGTACACCATTGACAGGGTAAAAAGCCCAAAATGGATGACCTGGTGGTAGACAATAAGGCCAACGGATACACACCATGGGAAGGCTACAAAGCCCAAGATGTGGGCCACTCTGGTAAATAAAAAGATCAGAGAATGCACCCTGGTGGCAGAATAAACAGCCCAAGTTGGGTGCCCCGGTGGTAGGCAAACAGGCCAGAGAGCACCCCGGTGTCAGGCTGAAATGCCCAAGATGGGCGCCTCCGGTGGTAAGCAAAAAGGCCAAGCATTGGGCCCTTTTGGCGGGCCAACGGAAAATTTTGTGCTCCGGTGGCACACCAACGGGAAATGGTGTGCTCTGGTGGCACGGCAACGGAAAAGGGTGCGCTCCGCTGGCACGCCAACGGAAAAGGGTGTGCTCCGGTGGCATGCCAACGGGAAAAAGGTGTGCTTCGGTGGCACGCCAACGGGAAAAGGGTGTGTTGCGGCGGCACGCCAACGGAAAAGGGTGTGCTCCGGTGGCACGCCAATGGGAAAAGAATGTGCTTCGGTGGCACACCAATGGGAAAAGGGAGTGCTCTGGTGGCACGGATAAGGGAAGGCTAAGTGCATCACTTTTAATTATATGGAAAACCAACTGGTACTCATATTAACCCCTTGCTGACATGCGCAGTATATATACGTCGCTGCGTTCCCGCAAACGGCTATGTGGGGGCCCCATATATTTACATATATTAAATGGAGAACTATGTTGGGGCCCACATATATTAAATATAGGGCTAGGTGGGCCCCATATATTGAATGGCGATCTAGATGGGGCTCAATGTAATGAAGTGCTATGTGAGGCCTCCATATATTGGAGGGCTTTGTAGGACCCTCATAGATGAAATGGAGGGATATATGGGCCCCATATACAGGTCCTTCTCAAAAAATTAGCATATAGTGTTAAATTTCATTATTTACCATAATGTAATGATCACAATTAAACTTTCATATATTATAGATTCATTATCCACCAACTGAAATTTGTCAGGTCTTTTATTGTTTTAATACTGATGATTTTGGCATACAACTCCTGATAACCCAAAAAACCTGTCTCAATAAATTAGCATATTTCACCCATCCAATCAAATAAAAGTGTTTTTTAATAACAAACAAAAAAACCATCAAATAATAATGTTCATTTATGCACTCAATACTTGGTCGGGAATCCTTTGGCAGAAATGACTGCTTCAATGCGGCGTGGCATGGAGGCAATCAGCCTGTGACACTGCTGAGATGTTATGGAGGCCCAGGATGCTTCAATAGCGGCCTTAAGCTCATCCAGAGTGTTGGGTCTTGCGTCTCTCATCTTTCTCTTCACAATATCCCACAGATTCTCTATGGGGTTCAGGTCAGGAGAGTTGGCAGGCCAATTGAGCACAGTAATACCATGGTCAGTAAACCATTTACCAGTGGTTTTGGCACTGTGAGCAGGTGCCAGGTCGTGCTGAAAAATGAAATCTTCATCTCCATAAAGCATTTCAGCCGATGGAAGCATGAAGTGCTCCAAAATCTCCTGATAGCTAACTGCATTGACCCTGCCCTTGATGAAACACAGTGGACCAACACCAGCAGCTGACATGGCACCCCACACCATCACTGACTGTGGGTACTTGACACTGGACTTCAGGCATTTTGGCATTTCCTTCTCCCCAGTCTTCCTCCAGACTCTGGCACCTTGATTTCCGAATGACATGCAAAATTTGCTTTCATTAGAAAAAAGTACTTGGGACCACTTAGCAACAGTCCAGTGCTGCTTCTCTGTAGCCCAGGTCAGGCGCCTCTGCCGCTGTTTATGGTTCAAAAGTGGCTTTACCTGGGGAATGCGGCACCTGTAGCCCATTTCCTGCACACGCCTGTGCACGGTGGCTCTGGATGTTTCCACACCAGACTCAGTCCACTGCTTCCTCAGGTTCCCCAAGGTCTGGAATCGGTCCTTCTCCACAATCTTCCTCGGTCCGGTCTCCTCTTCTCGTTGTACAGCGTTTTCTGCCACATTGTTTCCTTCCAACAGACTTACCATTGAGGTGCCTTGATACAGCACTCTGGGAACAGCCTATTTGTTGAGAAATTTCTTTCTGGGTCTTACCCTCTTGCTTGAGGGTGTCAATGATGGCCTTCTTGACATCTGTCAGGTCGCTAGTCTTACCCATGATGGGGGTTTTGAGTAATGAACCAGGCAGGGAGTTTATAAAAGCCTCAGGTATCTTTTGCATGTGTTTAGAGTTAATTAGTTGATTCAGAAGATTAGGGTAATAGGTCGTTTAGAGAACCTTTTCTTGATATGCTAATTTATTGAGACAGGTTTTTTGGGTTATCAGGAGTTGTATGCCAAAATCATCAGTATTAAAACAATAAAAGACCTGACAAATTTCAGTTGGTGGATAATGAATCTATAATATATGAAAGTTTAATTGTAATCATGGTAAATAATGAAATTTAACACTATATGCTAATTTTTTGAGAAGGACCTGTATTAAATTGAGGGCCATGTGGGGCCCCCATATATTAAATGGAGGACTATGTGGGGCTTCCATTTATTAAATGGATGGCTGTGTGGGCCCCCCATATATTAAATGGTGTGCTGTGTGTGGTCCCCATATATTAAATGGAGGGCTATGTGGGATATCCATATATTAAATGAAGGGTTATGTGTGATATCCATATATTAAATGGAGGATGATGTGGGGGCCCTCATATTAAATGGAGGCTATGTGGAGTTCCATATATTAAATGGATGGCTATGTGGGGCCCCCATGTATTAAATTGAGGGCTATGTGGAGGCCCGCAGATATTAACCCCTTTACTCCCAAGGGTGGTTTGCACGTTAATGACCGGGCCAATTTTTACAATTCTGACCACTGTCCCTTTATGAGGTTATAACTCTGGAACGCTTCAACGGATCCCAGTGATTCTGACATTGTTTTCTTGTGACATATTGTACTTCATGACAATGGTAAAAATTCTTTGATAGTACCTGCATTTATTTGTGAAAAAAACGGAAATTTGGCGAAAATTATGAAAATTTCGCAATTTTCCAACTTTGAATTTTTATGCAATTAAATCACAGAGATATGTCACACAAAATACTTAATAAGTAACATTTCCCACATGTCTACTTTACATCAGCACAATTTTGGAACCAAAATTTTTTTTTGTTAGGGAGTTATAAGGGTTAAAAGTTGACCAGCAATTTCTCATTTCTACAACACCATTTTTTTAGGGACCACATCTCATTTGAAGTCATTTTGAGGGGTCTATATGATAGAAAATACCCAAGTGTGACACCTTTCTAAAAACTACACCCCTCAAGGTGCTCAGAACCATATTCAAGAAGTTTATTAACCCTTCTGGTGCTTCACAGGAATTTTTTGAATGTTTAAATAAAAATGAACATTTAACTTTTTTTCACAAAAAATTTAATTCAGCTCCAATTTGTTTTATTTTACCAAGGGTAACAGGAGAAAATGGACCCCAAACATTGTTGTACAATTTGTACTGAGTACGACAATACCCCATATGTGGGGGTAAACCACTGTTTGGGCGCATGGCAGAGCTCGGAAGCGAAGGAGCGCCATTTGACTTTTCAATGCAAAATTGACTGGAATTGAGATGGGACGCCATGTTGCGTTTGGAGAGCCCCTGATGTGCCTAAACATTGAAACCCCCCACAAGTGACACCATTTTGGAAAGTAGACCCCCTAAGGAACTTATCTAGAGGTGTGGTGAGCACTTTGACCCACCAAGTGCTTCACAGAAGTTTATAATGTAGAACCGTAAAAATAAAAAATCATATTTTTTCACAAAAATTAAATTTCCGCCCCCAATTTTTTATTTTTCCAAGGGTAAGAGAAGAAATTGGACCCCAAAAGTTGTTGTACAATTTGTCCTGAGTACGCTGATACCCCATATGTGGGGGTAAACCACTGTTTGGGCGGATGGGAGAGCTCGGAAGAGAAGGAGCGCCGTTTGACTTTTCAATGCAAAATTGACAGGAATTGAGATGGGACGCCATGTTGCGTTTGGAGAGCCACTGATGTGCCTAAACATTGAAACCCCCCACAACTGACACCATTTTGGAAAGTAGACCCCCTAAGGAACTTATCTAGAGGTGTGGTGAGCACTTTGACCCACCAAGTGCTTCACAGAAGTTTATAATGCATAGCCGTAAAAATAAAACAAAACTTTTTTCCCACAAAAATTATTTTTTAGCCCCCAGTTTTGTATTTTCCCGAGGGTAAGAGGAGAAATTTGACCCCAAAAGTTGTTGTCCAATTTGTCCTGAGTACGATGATACCCCATATGATGGGGGGAACCACCGTTTGGGCGCATGGGAGGGCTCGGAAGGGAAGGAGTGCCATTTGGAATGCAGACTTAGATGGAATGGTCTGCAGGCGTCACATTGCGTTTGCAGAACCCCTAATGTACCTAAACAGTAGAAATCCCCCACAAGTGACCCCATATTGGAAACTAGACCCCCCATGGAACTTATCTAGATGTGTTGTGAGAACTTTGAACCCCCAAGTGTTTCACTACAGTTTATAACGCAGAGCCGTGAAAATAAAAAATCTTTTTTTTTCCCCACAAAAATTATTTTTTAGCCCCCAGTTTTGTATTTTCCCAAGGGTAACAGGAGAAATTGGACCCCAAAAGTTGTTGTCCTATTTGTCCTGAGTACACTGATACCCCATATGTTGGGGTAAACCCCTGTTTGGGCACACGGGAGAGCTCGGAAGGGAATGAGCACTGTTTTACTTTTTCAACGCAAAATTGGCTGGAATTGAGATCGGACGCCATGTCGCATTTGGAGAGCCCCTGATGTGCCTAAACAGTGGAAACCTCCCAATTATAACTGAAACCCTAATCCAAACACACCCCTAACCCTAATCCCAACAGTAACCCTAACCACACCTCTAACCCTGACACACCCCTAACCCTAATCCCAACCCTATTCCCAACTGTAAATGTAATCTAAATCCTAACCGTAACTTTAGCCCCAACCCTAACCCTAGCCCTAACCCTAACCCTAGCCCTAACCCTAACCCTAGCCCTAATGGAAAAATGGAAATACATTTTTTTAATTTTTCCCTAACTAAGGGGGTGATGAAGGGGGTTTGATTTACTTTTATAGCGGGTTTTTTAGCGGATTTTTATGATTGGCAGCCGTCACACACTGAAAGACGCTTTTTATTGCAAAAAATATTTTTTGCGTTACCACATTTTGAGAGCTATAATTTTTCCATATTTTGGTTCACAGAGTCATGTGAGGTCTTGTTTTTTGCGGGACGAGTTGACGTTTTTATTGGTAACATTTTCGGGCACGTTACATTTTTTGATCACTTTTTATTCCGATTTTTGAGAGGCAGAATGACCAAAAACCAGCTATTCATGAATTTCTTTTGGGGGAGGCGTTTATACCGTTCCGCATTTGGTAAAATTGATAAATCAGTTTTATTCTTCGGGTCAGTACGATTACAGCGACACCTCATTATATCATTTTTTTTATGTTTTGGCGCTTTTGTACGATAAAAACTATTTTATAGAAAAAATAATTATTTTTGCATCGCTTTATTCTCATCACTATAACTTTTTTTTTTTTGCTGATGCTGTATGGCGGCTCGTTTTTTGCGGGACAAGATGATGTTTTCAGCGGTATCATGGTTATTTATATCTGTCTTTTTGATCGCGTGTTATTCCACTTTTTGTTCGGCGGTATGATAAGAAAGCGTTGTTTTTTGCCTCGTTTTTTTTTTTTTTCTTACGGTGTTTACTGAAGGGGTTAACTAGTGGGCCAGATTTATAGGTCGGGCCGTTACGGACGCGCCGATACTAAATATGTGTACTTTTATTGTTTTTTTTTATTATTTAAAGAAATGTATTTAGGGGAATAATATATATATATTTTTTCATTATTTTTTTCATTATTTAGGAATATTTTTTTTTATTTTTTTTTACACTTTTTGAAAAAATATTTTCTTACTTTTTACATTGTCCCAGGCGGGGACATCACAGATCAGTGATCTGACAGTGTGCACAGCACTCTTGTCAGATCACCGATCTGAGAGCAGTGCAGGCTGCTTCACAGTGCCTGCTCTGAGCAGGCTCTGTGAAGCCGCCTCCCTCCCTGCAGGACCCGGATCCGCGGCCATCTTGGATCCAGGCCTGGAACAAGCAGGGAGGGAAGTAAGACCCTTGCAGCAACGCGATCACATCGCGTTGCTGCGGGGGGCTCAGGGAAGCCCGCAGGGAGCCCCCTCCCTGCGGGAAGCTTCCCTATACCGCCGGCACATCGCGATCATGTTTGATTGCGGTGTGCCGGGGGTTAATGTGCCGGGAGCGGTCCGGGACCGCTCCTGGCACATAGTGCCGGATGTCAGCTGCAATAGGCAGCTGACACCCGGCCGCGATCGGCCGCGCTCCCCCCGTGAGCGCCGCCAATCGCGCTGGACGTACTATCCCATTCGTGGTCATGGGGGCCCACCCCACCTCGACAGGATAGTACGTCCGATGTCAGAAAGGGGTTAAATGGAGGGCTATATGGAGGCCCCCATATATTAAATGGAGGGCTATGTGGTGGCTCCCGTATATTAAATGGATGTCTAAATGGGGCCCCATATATTAAATGGAGGGCTGTCAGGCCCCTGTATATTAAATGGAGGGCTATGTGGGGCTCCTATGTATTAAATGGAGGGCTTTCTGTGGGGCCCATTATATTGAAATAGGGCTTTTTGGGGTCCCCATATTAAATGGAGGGCTATGTGGGACCCCCATATATGAAATGGAGCGCTATGTGAGGCTCACATATATTGATTGAAGGGCCCATTATATTGAAATAGGACGATGTGAAGCCCCCTTTTTGGGGTCCCCATATTAAATGGAGCTATGTGGGGACCCCATTTATTAAATTGGGAGGCTATGCGGGGCACCATATATTAAATGGAGAGGCTATGGTGGGCCCCTATATATTAAATGCATGGCTATGTGGGGACCCCATTTATTGAATTGAGGGGCTATGTGGGGCCTCCATATATGAAATGGAGGGCTATGTGGGGACCCCTTATATTAAATGGAAGGCTATATGGGGGCCCCATATATTAAATGGAAGGCTATGTGGGGTGCCTTATAATAAAAGTACTATAAGGGACCCTTATATCAAATGGAGAGCTATGCGGGGCCCATTATTTTAATTGGAGGGCTATGTGGGGCCCTCATTAAATGTGGGGCCCCATATATTAAATGGAGGGCAATGTGGGGCCCCCTTATATTAAATGAAGGGCTATGTGGTGCCCCCATATATTAAATGGAGGGCTACGTGGGCCCCAATATATTGAATGGCGGGCAAGGTGGGGCCCATTATTGTGAAATAGTGCTATGTGAGGTTTCCATATATTAAATGGAGGGCTTTGTAGGGCCTTCATATATTAACCCCTTCATGACCCAGCCTATTTTGACCTTAAAGACCTTGCCATTTTTTGCAATTCTGACCAGTGTCCCTTTATGAGGTAATAACTCGGGAACGCTTCAACGGATCCTAGCGATTCTGAGATTGTTTTCTCGTGACATATTGGGCTTCATGTTAGTGGTAAATTTAGGTCAATAAATTTTGTGTTTATTTGTGATAAAAACGGAAATTTGGCGAAAATTTTGAAAATTTTGCACTTTTCACATTTTGAATTTTTATTCTGTTAAACCAGAGAGTTATGTGACACAAAATTGTTAATAAATAACATTTCCACACGTCTACTTTACATCAGCACAATTTTGGAAACAACATTTTTTTTTGCTAGGAAGTTATAAGGGTTAAAATTTGACCAGCGATTTCTCATTTTTACAACGAAATTTACAAAACCATTTTTTTTAGGGACCACCTCACATTTGAAGTCAGTTTGAGGGGTCTATATGGCTGAAAATACCCAAGTGACACCATTCTAAAAACTGCACCCCTCAAGGTGCACAAAACCACATTCCAGAAGTTTATTAACCCTTCAGGTGCTTCACAGCAGCAGAAGCAACATGGAAGGAAAAAATGAACATTTAACTTTTTAGTCACAAAAATGATCTTTCAGCAACAATTTTTTTATTTTCCCAATGGTAAAAGGAGAAACTGAACCACAAAAGTTGTTGTACAATTTGTCCTGAGTACGCTGATACCTCATATGTGGGGGTAAACCACTGTTTGGGCGCACGGCAGGGCTTGGAATGGAAGGAGCGCCATTTGACTTTTTGAATGAAAAATTGGCTGCACTCTTTAGCGGACACCATGTCCCATTTGGAGAGCCCCGTGTGCCTAAAAATTGGAGCTCCCCCACAAGTGACCCCATTTTGGAAACTAGACGCCCCAAGGAACTTATCTAGATGCATAGTGAGCACTTTAACCCCCCAGGTGCTTCACAAATTGATCCGTAAAAATGAAAAAGTACTTTTTTTTCACAAAAAAATTCTTTTAGCCTCAATTTTTTCATTTTCACATGGGTAACAGGATAAAATGGATCCTAAAATTTGTTGGGCAATTTCTCCTGAGTACACCGATACCTCACATGTGGGGGTAAACCACTGTTTGGGCACATGGTAAGGCTCAGGAGGGAAGGAGCGCCATTTGACTTTTTGAATGTAAAATTATCTCCATCGTTAGCGGACACCATGTCGCGTTTGGAGAGACCCTGTGTGCCTAAACATTGGAGCTCCCCCACAAGTGACCCCATTTTGGAAACTGGACCCCCCAAGGAACTTATATAGATGCCTAGTGAGCACTTTAAACCCCCAGGTGCTTCACAGAAGTTTATAACACAGAGCCATGAAAATAAAAAATAATTTTTCTTTCCTCAAAAATGATTTTTTAGCCTGGAATTTCCTATTTTGCCAACGGTAATAGGAGAAATTGGACCACAAATTTTGTTGTCCAGTTTGTCCTGAGTACGCAGATACCCCATATGTGGGGGTAAACCACTGTTTGGGCGCACGGCAGGGCTCAGAAGGGAAGGCACGCCATTTGGCTTTTTAAATGGAAAATTAGCTCCAATCATTAGTGGGCACCATGTCGCGTTTGGAGAGCCCCTGTGTGCCTAAACATTGGAGATCCCCCACAAATGACCCCATTTTGGAAACTAGACCCCCAAAGGAACTAATCTAGATGTGTGGTGAGCACTTTGAACCCTCAAGTGCTTCACAGAAGTTTATAACGCAGAGCCATGAAAATAAAAATAAAAATTTATTTTCTCAAAAATGATTTTTTAGCCCGCAATTTTTTATTTTCCCAAGGGTAACAGGAGAAATTTCACCCCAAAAGTTGTTGTCCAGTTTCTCCTGAGTACGCTGATACCCCATATGTGGGGGTAAACCACTGTTTGGGCACATGCTGGGGCTCGGAAGTGAAGTAGTGACGTTTTGAAATGCAGACTTTGATGGAATGCTCTGCGGGCGTCACGTTGCGTTTGCAGAGCCCCTGATGTGGCTGAACAGTAGAAACCCCCCACAAGTGACCCCATTTTGGAAACTAGACCCCCAAAGGAACTAATCTAGATGTGTGGTGAGCACTTTGAACCCCCAAGTGCTTCACAGAAGTTTACAACGCAGAGCCGTGAAAATAAAAAATCATTTTTCTTTCCTCAAAAATGATGTTTTAGCAAGCAATTTTTTATTTTCTCAAGGGTAACAGGAGAAATTGGACCCCAGTAATTGTTGCGCAGTTTGTCCTGAGTATGCTGGTACCCCATATGTGGGGGTAAACCACTGTTTGGGCACACGTCGGGGCTCGGAGGTGAGGGAGCACCATTTGACTTTTTGAATACAAGATTGGCTGGAATCAATGGTGGCGCCATGTTGCGTTTGGAGACCCCTAATGTGCCTAAACAGTGGAAGCCCCTCAATTCTACCTCCAACACTAACCCCAACACACCCCTAACCCTTATCCCAACTGTAGCCGTAACCCTAATCACACCCCTAACCCCAACACACCCCTAACCACAACCCTAACCCCAACACACCCCTAACCCTAACCACAACCCTAATTCCAACCCAACCCTAACCCTAAGGCTATGTGCCCACGTTGCGGATTCATGTGAGATTTTTCAGCACCATTTTTGAAAATTCCGCGGGTAAAAGGCACTGCGTTTTACCTGCGGATTTACCGCGGATTGCCAGTGTTTTTTGTGCGGATTTCACCTGCGGATTCCTATTGAGGAACAGGTGTAAAACGCTGCGGAATCCGCACAAAGAATTGACATGCTGCGGAAAATACAACGCAGCATTTCCGCGTGGTATTTTCCGCACCATGGGCACAGCGGATTTGGTTTTCCATATGTTTACATGGTACTGTAAACCTGATGGAACTCTGCTGCGCATCCGCAGCCAAATCCGCACCGTGTGCACATAGCCTAATTCTAAAGGTATGTGCACACGCTGCGGAAAACGCTGCGGATCTGCAGCAGTTTCCCATGAGTTTACAGTTCAATGTAAACCTATGGGAAACAAAAATCGCTGTGCACATGCTGCGGAAAAACTGCACGGAAACGCAGCGGTTTACATTCCGCAGCATGTCTCTTTCTGCGGATTCCGCAGCGGTTTTACAACTGCTCCAATAGAAAATCGCAGTTGTAAAACCGCAGTGAAATGCGCAGAAAAACTGCGGTAAATCTGCCATAAATCCACAGCGGTTTAGCACTGCGGATTTATGAAATCCGCTGCGGAAAAATCCGCAGAGGACCAGAATACGTGTGCACATTCCTAACCCTACCCCTATCCCTAACCCTACCCCAAACCCTATCCCTAACCCTATCCCTAACCCTAGTTCTAACTCCAACCTTAGTGGGGGAAAAAAAAAAATTCTTTATTTTATTATTGTCCCTACCTATGGGGGTGACAAAGGGGGGGGTCATTTACTGTTTTTTTTATTTTGATCACTGTGAGGTTTTATCACAGTGATCAAAATTCACTCTGGAATGAATCTGCCGGCTGGCAGATTCAGCGGGCGCACTGCGCATGCGCCCGCCATTTTGGAAGATGGCGGCGCCCAGGAAAGAAGACGAACGGACCCAGGGAGGCTAGGTAAGTATAAGGGGGGGAGATCAGGGCACGGGGGGGGGGGGCGTCGGAGCACGGGGGTGGATCGGAGCATGGGGGGGTGGGGATCGTAACGGGGGGGTGGATAGGAGAACAGGAGGGTGGATCGCAGTGCGGGGGGGTGGATCGCAGTGCGGGGGGTTGGATCGGAGGTCAGGGGGGTGGGATTGGAGCACGGGGGGAGCGGACAGGAGGACGGGGGAGCGGAGCACAGGATGGAGGGGAGCGGACCACAGATTGGAGGGCTGGGGGGGCGATCGGTGGGGTGGGGGCACATCAGTGTTTCCAGCCATGGCCGATGATATTGCAGCATCGGCCATGGCTGGATTGTAATATTTCACCAGTTTTTTAGGTGAAATATTACAAATCGCTCTGATTGGCTGTTGAAAGTGAAACTGCCAATCAGAGCGATCGTAGCCACGGGGGGGTGAAGCCACCCCCCCTGGGCTAAAGTACATCTCCTCCTGTCCCTGCAGGCCGGGTGAAATTGGAGTTAACCCTTTCACCCGGCCTGCAGGAACGCGATTCCGCCATGACTCATACGCTGCGTCATGGGTCGGAATGGCACCGACTTTCATGACGCAGCGTATGCGTCAAAGGTCGGGAAGGGGTTAAATGGAGGGCTATGTGGGGCCTCCATATATTAAATAGAGGGCTTTGTGGGTCCTCAATATTTTAAATGGAGGGCTCTGTGGGGCCCCCATATATTAAATGTTTGGCTATGTGGGGCCCCCATATGTTGACTGCAGGGCTATGTGGGGCCCATTATATTGAAATAGGGCTATGTGAAGCCCACATATATTAAATGAAGTACTATGTGGGGCCCCCATATATTAATTGGCAGGCTTTCTTGGACCTCCATATATTGAATGGATGGCTATGTGGAGCCCCCATATATTGAATGGAGGGCTATGTGAGGCCCATTATATTGAAATTGGGCTGTGTGAAGCCCCCATGTATTAAATGTAGGACCCCTATATATTAACTGGCTGACTATGTTGACACCCCTTTATTGAATGGATTGCTATGTGGAACCCTCTTATATTAAATAGAGGGCTATGTGGGGCCCATTATATTGAAATTGGGCTATGTGTGGCCCCATATGTTGAATGGATGGCTATGTGGAACCCCATATATTGAATGGAGGTCTGTGTGAGGCTCATTATATTGAAATTGGGCTATGTGAAGCCCTCATATATTAAATTGAGGGCTATGTGGGGCCAGTTATTTTAAATGTAAGGCTATGTGGGGCCCATTATATTGAATGGAGGGCTATGTGGGGCCCATTATATTGAAATAGGGCTTTCTGGAGTCCCCATATATTAAATAGAGGGCTATGTGGGGCTCCATATTTTAAATAGGGGGGATATGTGTGGGTATAATAGGGTATAATGCAGCGTCCCTCCATAGGGTATAATGCAGCCCCCTCTTGTATACAATAATGCTGCCCCCCTCATCGGGTGTCATACAACCCCCCATGTAGAATAATGCAGCTCCACTCATGGGGTATAATGCAGCCCCTCTCATACAGAATAATTCAGCCCCATTCATAGGGTATAATACAGCCCCCCTCGTAGGGTATAATGCAGCCCCTCTCATATAGAATAATGCAGCCCCACTCATAGGGTATAATACAGTCCCCTCAAATAGAATAATGCAGCCTCCCTCATATAGAATAATGCAGCCCTCCTCATAGGGTATAATGCAGCCCCCCTCATTGGGTATAATGCAGCCCCCCTCATAGGGTATAGTGCAGCCCTCCACAGAATATAATGCAGCCCCACAGTCAAGTACAGTCTTATTCACTCCTCTCCACGCTCATGGGGGTGTGGTAAAGAATGAATATTCTATTTTTAGCAGGGACAGGCTTTAGCCGCGCCTTTCTGGCTTCTGCCTCCTGTCACCCGCTGCTGCCCCGCTGACATCGGGCTGGCCACCATGAAACACAAGCCCCATAGCAGCTGCATGCTATTGGCAACACGCCACTGGCTGGGGGTGCTTGGAGCAGCGGGGGCCCTAGGCAGCAGGTTTCAGTACATGGGCCCACCAGACAATCTTCCATTTCTCCCGTGGGCCAGTCGAACCCTGTGTGTCATACACTCCAGAATATACGGATCGGTGACTGGATTTCCTCACATTCATGATAGCACCACCATGTTGTGCTTTCTTGGGTGGGAAGAAGCCAAGTCGTGAGTGTTGGCCGGCTATTAAGGGGTGGAAGAGGCCTGATGTTTTGTTTTTTTCAGTAGCACCTCCCACATGCCTGTGACACATTTATTACTTTATACAGATGTATCCACTGTATAGTAAGTTTTAAAACTAACTGATAATGAGATTTCCTCTTGTTCATGACAAATCTGTCATAGGTGAGGGTAAAAGGGTGCGAGATGGTTAATTAATTAGGCAGTTGAGCAGGCTGGATTTTTTTGCAGTAATACCTAGCACATGCCTGTGACACATATTTATTACTATATACAGAATCAGGGCCGCCATCAGGACATTACTGCCTTTATTGGTATATGGGCCACGGTGGGCATAAGCAAAGAGGGGGACAGAACAGAGTGAGACACGCTGCGCAGCCTGCGCTGTGCACCACATCTGAGCCACTGTATAAACGGCCGGGCAGACTGCGTGGCTCGCTGGGGTTCGGTGTAATTGCTTTGCTTTATTAAGCCCCGGGGTTCCTAAGTTAGAGAGAAGTAACAGAACAGACAGTAATGTTTCAGTTGGGTGACCAGCACCTGACTGACCCAGCGATGTACTATCAGTACCCCAGATGGGAATACCCGTGTAATATTAGCGCTCAGACCTTAGGAAAGTGCGCACTATTGTTTGTCATTCTTAGATTTATGGAAATATGTCTGTATTATTAGGCTTCAGTTCCTTAGATCACGTGCAACGTTTCTTGCTTTTATATTATGTTTTTCTGGCCTCTCAAAATGACATTTTTATTCTAATAATTGGTTATATGTGTTGTCTTTGTTCTTTTGTTTATTTGTTTTCTGTTTGTTTTGTTACTGACACTATAATTTTGCACTTTACACAATTGGCCAAAAGATTTAACTAAATGACTCTTATGAAAAATAGATTTAGTTAGGGAAATATTTAATGGGAATGTGTTATGAAGCTTTTATGTTAAGGGCATTGATCATTCTCTGGTTATTGTTACCCAATGTCTTTGTGAAATGGATAAAAGGCAGAAATTCAGCATAACCGATATTTCTATTTCGCATATTTCATATTTAGTGCCAATAATTCAAGAAAGGTCATATTAGTAAGTGCCTCATAATCATCTCAAACACATTGGTCAACAATAAGCAGAAATGGCCAGTCCTTTTATTCATAGATTAAAGTTTTGGAAGAATTTACTTTAAAGTTTACGTCACCCCTTATATTATAAAATAATAAACACAAATTGCTTCTCTAATAGACTGACAGATCCAGAAGAGATCCTATTTAATAATAATAATAATCTTTATTTTTATATAGCGCTAACATATTCCGCAGCGCTTTACAGTTTTGCACACATTATCATCACTGTCCCCGATGGGGCTCACAATCTAGAATCCCTATCAGTATGTCTTTGGAATGTGGGAGGAAACCGGAGTGCCCGGAGGAAACCCACGCAAACACGGAGAGAACATACAAACTCTTTGCAGATGTTGTCCTAGGTGGGATTAGAACCCAGGACCCCAGCGCTGCAAGGCTGCTGTGCTGCTATTTCAGCAGTCACCTCATTATCATAACAAGCAGGATTACAATGAGATAACAGAATCCACCATTCACAGTAGGTAGTGTCACAGCTCATCTCTTCGAATTCCTGTACAGTGACAATTGCATGTCACTAAACATGTGAAGATGTATAGAAAACGGTCCCAAGGAAATAAAGTCCCCTAAAATATCATGTTATATATATACATATTTATATATATCCAATGTTCTTAACTCCAAGCAGGCAAGAGAGCAGGTTCAATATGTATAGAAAACAGGATACAATAATCTGCAATCAGAAATACAGATTATAGAAAAAATATCACAATCTAGTTTCAGTTAGTTTAAAAAATATTATATGACACATTTGCCTAAAAACATAAAATAAAACATACCTAAAAAGAGTATTGGGTATTATAAGAAATGTTTCTAGGTTAGGGTAGAGTAGGGCCCTGCCAGAATAGTCTACCTTGTCGTGGTGGCAGGCTTAACAAATTTTTTGGCCAAAGCAAAAGCTGCTGGCTGTGTATGTGATATGGTGTTTAATGGGAACTGTTACTTTGTGATAAGGGAGGACGGGGTGCAGAAGTGGAGTTTTTCCAAGAGTGGACGGTGAGACTGTGAAAGGTTCGTGGGGTGGAGGCGGAGCTGGGGTGGAGCCTGGGCGGAGTCTCAAGGGGGCCCGAAAATGTTACAACTGACCTGCCATTATGATTCCCCAGGTTATTATGAGTTCATAGACACTAAACATGTCCAGGTTCTTTTTCATCTAAGTGGTGAAAGAAAAATCCAAAGCTTGCTAAAAAATAAATAATTGCGCCCTAGCGTCTCCATTTTTCATGATCTGGGGTTAGGTGAGGGCTTATTTTTTGCATGCTGAGCTAACGTTTTTAATGATACCATTTTGGTGCAGATAAGTTCTATTGATCGCCCGTTAATACATTTTAATTCAATGTCGCAGCGAGCAAAAAAACGTAATTCTGTCGTTTTTACTTTTTTTTCTCGCTACACCGTTTAGCGATCAAGTTACTCCTTTTTTTTAATTGATAAATCGGGCAATTCTGAACGCAGCGATACCAAATATGTGTAGGTTTGATTTTTTTTTTTAATTGTTTTATTTTGAAAGGGGCGAAAAGTGGGTGATTTTATCTTTTATATATTTTTAATTTATTTCATATTTTTAAAAACATTTTTTTTATTTTTGGCATGCCTCAATAGCCTCCAGGGGAGGCTAGAAGCTGCCATAACTCGATCGCCTCTGCTACATAGTGGCGATGCTCAGGAGACCTCTGGTTGTTATACCGATGGGCCACCATCACGTGACTGGGGTCAGCGGTGCACGTATTTCCGGCCCGATGGCCGGCACCGCGCTTTAAATGCCGCTGTCAGAGTTTGACAGTGGCATTTAACTAGTTATAGGTGCGGGTGGATTGCGATTCCACCTTCGCCTATTGCGTGCACATGTCAGCTGTTCAAAACAGCCGACATGTTCCGGCTTTGATGCAGACTCACTGCCGGAAACCACATCAAAGCGGGGGTTCTGCCCTCGGATGTTCTATTCCGTCCGGGGGCAGAAAGGGGTTAAGAAAATGTGTGTACTGGTATCTGGATTTCCTCACATTCATGACGGCACCACCATGTTGTGGTGCCTTGGTTTGTAGAAAACCAAACGGTGCATGTTGGCCGACTATTAAGGAGTGGAAGAGGCCACATTTATTTTTTTTAAAGATGAAGTATGCTAATGGACCGGACTTTGTTATCAGCAACCACTGCCCCATGCTTCCGATACTTTTACTTTTTCCTCCTTCAGTGCGTGGGCAACTTACTGTACATGTATTTAATTATTAAAAGATTATTTTTCCCAGCAGAGGGAAAGCCGACGGCTGGAAGCAGATGTTTATAGCCTGGGAATGGGGTAATACCCAGGAAGCTTCTCAGGCTATTAACTGCTTTGTGACCGCCGACGGTTGATAAACGTTGGAGCTATCATGGCTTTGTGCAGCACCAACGTTTGTCTAAGGTCGGTGGTTATGTGCTCACTGGGACCCCCATTTACCTTATAACGAGGGGATTCCGATGCATAACGCTTCCTATGACCCCTGACCTCATCGAGATCTGACTGGTTCAGGTCCCGATGACGTCAGCGTCACACCAGCCAACGAGACAAATCACTGGGAAAGTTTGTTGCAGCAACAATCTTTCCCGGGCAATCTGCCTCATAATAACGCTGTTTCTCCTCTGATCTCCTGTCAGTGAGAGATTAGAGTAGAAACTGTGTGACAAGTGCTGCTGGGTACAGCGGTGCCAGTCAGCGATCTTGTTATAAAGTAAAAAACAGATAAGGCAGGTTAGGATTATGTTATTCTAAAACTAGTGTTAGGCTAAAGTTAGGGTTGGGTCTAAGGTTAGGGTTAGTGTTAGGCTAAAGTTAGGGTTGGCGCTAAAGTTAGGGTTGGGGCTATAGTTAGAGTTATGTTTCGGACTAAAGTTAGGGCTGCGGCTAAAGTTAGGGTTGGGGCTAAAATTAGGGTTAGGGTTGGGATTAGGGTTAGGGGTGTGTTAGGGTTAGGTTTGTGGTTAGGGGTTTGTTGGGTTAGGGTTGGGATTAGGGTTAGGGATGTGTTGGTGTTAGGGGTGGAATTAGAATTGGGGGGGGTTCCACTGTTTAGGCACATCAGGGGCTCTCCAAACGCTACATGGCGTCGAATCTCATTTCCAGCCAATTCTGCATTGAAAAAGTCAAACTGCGCTCCTTCCCTTCTGAGCTCTTCCATGCGCCCAAACAGTGGTTTATCCCCACATATGGGGTATCGGCGTAATCACTACAAATTGCACAACAACTTTGGGGGTCTAATTTCTCCTGTTACCCTTGGAAAATAAAATTTGGGGGCAAAAATTCATTTTTGTGGAAAAAATATGATTTTTTATTTTCACGGCTCTACGTTATAAATTTCTGTGAAGCACTTGGGGGTTCAAAGTGCTCACTACACATCTAGATAAATTCCTTGGGGGGTCTAATTTCCAAAATGGGGTCACTTGTGGAGTGTTTCCACTGTTTAGGCGCTTCTCCAAATGCGACATGGTGTTCGATCTCAATTCCAGCCAATTCTGCATTGAAAGAGTGAAACGACACCCCTACCCTTCCGAGCTCTGCCGTGCGCCCAAACAGTGGTTTACCCCCACATGTTGGGTATCGGCGTATTCAGGAGAAATTGTAAAACACATTTTGTTTTTCATTTTCTATTTTTAAACGTGTGAAAATAAAAAAATTGGTTCTGAATTAAAATGTTTGAAAAAATTTAAATGTTCATTTTTCCTTCCACATTGCTTCAGTTCCTGTAAAGCAAGTAAAGGGTTAATTAACTTTTTGAATGTGGTTTTGAACATCTTGAGGGGTGCAGTTTTTAGAATGGTGTCACTTTTGGGTATTTTCTGTTATATTGACCCCCCAAACTCACTTCAAATGTGAGGTGGTCCCTAAGAAAAATGGTTTTGTAAATTTTGTTGGAAAAAATGAGAAATCGCTGGTCAATTTTTAACTCTTATAACTTGCTAACAAAAAAAAATGTTTAAAAAATTGTGCTGAAGTAAAGAATACATATGGTAAATGTTATTTAATAACTACTTTATGCGATATGACTCACTGATTTAAGCGCATAAAAATTAAAACTTTGAAAATTGCAAAATTTTCACATTTTTTGCCAAATTTACATTTTTTTAACAAATAAACGCAAGTCATATCAAAGAAATTTGAACACAGTCATAAAGTACAATATGCCACAGGAAAACATTCTCAGAATCACCGGGATCCGTTAACATGTTCTAGAGTTATGACCTCATAAAATGACACTGGTCAGAATTGAAAATATTGGCCCGGTCACAAAATGGGGGACTCCTCCAAAAAATTACATGGGGTCCCCTTATAATTAATAACCAGCAAAGGCTAGAGAGACCGCTGCTGGCTGATAATAATAGCCTAGGAAGGGGCCATGAATACTGCCTCCTTCCCCAGGCTAAAAACAGTTGCAGGCTATTAAAGGGAACCTTTCTCCAGAAAAATCACTTATCCAATCCCTATAAGGACATGCAAGTTGTCCCCCTATAAGGTAGTAAAGTCATCCTTGGCCCCTTCCAGGTATGGTATATATACCCCCCACCATGGTCCCCTTCCTGGTATCTATGTCCACCATTCTGGTGTATGACCCCATCTTGGTATATGTGCCCCATTCTGGTTTACGGTCCACATCCAGGTATATGTCCCTCATCCAGGTATATGTGCCTCATCCAGGTATGTCTCATCCAGTCATATGTTCCTCATCCTGGTATATGTCCCTCGTCCATGAATACGGTTCCCATCCTGGTATATGTGCCCTATCAAGTTATATGTGTCATCATGGTATATGTGCCCCATCCTGGTATATGTGCCTCATCATGGTATATGTTCCTCATACTGGCATATGTTGCCCATCCTCATATATGTGCCTCATTATGGTATATGTGACCCATCCTGGTATATGTGCCCCATCCTGGAATATGTCCCTCATCCTGGAATATGTGCCCCATCCAGGCATATGTTCCCAGGGCTGTGGAGTCGGAGTTAGTTTTGGTCGGAGTCGGTAGTAATGTACCGACTCCCGACTCCAGCTTTAAAAAATTTTTATTAATATTTCATAATTGAACTTTCATATGAATTTTATAAATGTTACTCAAATATGTATGTTCTTTCAAACTATGAACAACAGTGATAAGCAGTTCTGCTGGAAATAGAGACATTTCTTCTTGGGTGTCACTGTTCTCCACTGCCCTTATCTAATCTTATACTTGCTTAACCTCATGCTCAAGATTGCCTTGTGCAGGCATGTACTACGGAGGACAGAGAATGAACTTCAATCCAATATTGCAGCCAGCGGGTAAGGAAAGGGTGAATCAAACACCCGAAAACCCCGCCTCTGTGACTGAAAATTGTTCCCTCCAAATTCAGGTGACAGAGTCCCTTTAAATAAAAGGAAGAACTTAAAAAACTCTCAAGGGACGCTTTATGTTTCTTAAAATGGATGCCTGCACACGTCACAGAGTGAACTATTTTGCCATCAATGTCCGATTTGTTTGTGACAAAAATGAAATAGTTACCAAGACATTGGCAGTAAAAGACACCAAAGCTCATCACACCAGTGAGTTTCTCCAGGTCTTGGTGGAAAAGGTTCTGCAAGACTAAAAAAGAGCAAGTTCTTTCTATCGTAACTGACAATGCTTCAAATATGATAAGTACTATTAAGCTAATAAATGAGAGTAATGATGGTGACCAGCAGCTAGAAGAACTTTCTGGGTCCACAGACACAGAAATGTTTGAAATAGAGGAACACAGTATTGCAACTGAGGAGCAAATTGAAGTTGCTTCAGATGAACAGCAACATGATAGTTTAGATGATCTTGTTGAAACTGTGTCAATACGTTCTTTCATTCATCACATGCGCTGTTGTGCATACGCTACAGCTGGCTATAAGAGACAGTCTGCAAGAAGGACATGCTGCTGCACTGATTGGCAAGGTGAGAAAATTGGCTACTGTTGCCAGAACCCCTAAAGTTGACTCAATTTTGGAAAAGGGGCAATTATTGATCAAGCCACACGATGGGGCAGTACGTAATGATTCAGCGCTTGGTTGAACTGAAAACCTTTCTTGTAGACATGGCTAACCCTCAACTGATGCTAAATGAAAGTCAGTGGAATCAGGTGACTGAGCTGGAAAAATTGCTAGAGCACCCATTTACAGTGACTAAAAAATTACAAGCAGAGGACTTAACTCCAGGTATTTTCTTTTTTTTTTTTCTTTTCAGTAAATATATTGAAATTTGAATGACATTTTAAACAGGAAAAACAATAAAAATAATCATTACAATGTCCAGAGCTATACATTACGCCTCTGAGAACACAGCACAAGTGTAGTTGAACATGGACTCTAGCACATGAAGGTTACATGCTTCTCATCTTGAGAATCACCTCGGGACATGGACCTTATATACAGAATACAGAACCTGTAAGAAAAGCAATTGTAGAGATGGGAGAAAAGGAAAGAAAGAGAAGAGAAAAAAAAGGGAGGAATGGAGGAGTAAGGAGGGGGAGGGAGGGTTAAGGGAGACCCAGCAATGTACACGCCCATGTATTGAGAATTATGAGTATGTACGCAGCCAAGTCAGGAACCCTGCGCTCTCCTTCAAGGATTGCCAGAGGAACCAGGTGCGTCCCTGGTCATATGCAGCATCACCAACACCTGCCACCAGCGGCTCCAGACGATGTAATCTATCCATTTCAGCTATCCATTCCTCCGTGGAGGGGACCTCAGTGGACCTCCAATGTTGGGGAATAACTGCCCTGGCAGCTATGATGCAAAATCTCAGGATCCCCTTTTTAACGGAAGCTATCGAACTGGGTATCGGGAACTGTAGGGCCATTTGGGGGGAGAGCTCATGGCGGACCCCAGTCATCAAATGAAAGGCATCGAAAACTGAGTTCCAGAAGGGTTGCAGGGGACCACAGGACCACCAAACATGAAGCACAGAGTCCGTGGCGGAGCCACATCTCCAGCAGGCGTCCGAGATCTCCGGGTTAATCCTGTGGAGAAGGGTGGGACACCTATACCAGCGTGTCAGTAATTTATAATTCCTCTCCTGCGCCTGACTGGACATCGTCATCTTATGTGCAAGAGTGAAGATTTTCAGACTATCGGCCTCAGAAAAGGTGATCCCCAGGTCCCTCCCTCCATAAATCCAAGCGTAGTAGGGGGAAGTGAATTCAAGACCAGGCCATAGAGCACAGAAACCACGTGGGAGGGACCCTCTGTAGGAGGCATCGGACTCATGGCGTCAGCGCCCCCATCGGCACACTGGAAAGAAAGCTCCACAATTGCAGAAACTCTAGCCAGGACAGCGGTGTTGTAAGACCAGAACCTCGTAACCCCCACACGCCAGAGAGCCCCGCAAGCTTATCCTTAACCTGACCCAGTCCCACCCCGTCAAGTCGTGACCAACACAGATACGTAGATCTATTCATTGCTGGGGGAAAGGCCGGATTGTCAAAAAGGGGACTCAGTCTGCTCAATCGGGAGGTAAGGCGTAATTTCACATAGGATCTATCCCAGAACCTCAAAACAATCTGTGTGAGTGGAGCAAAACTCGACACAGATGGGCATCCGGTCCCCCCCAGCCAAGGCAGCCAGTACAAAGAAGAGGGCGATAAAAGTTTCTCTAGGAGCACCCACTGTTTATGAGCATCACCGAACCTCCAGTCGAAAATCCTAGAGAGCAAGACTGCCTGAAAATAACGTTTAAAATCAGGAAGGCCTACCCCCCTTTAGTCTTGGGTCTCACTAACACTGAGAATCGAGTACGCGGCTTCTTAGTTCCCGAAATAAAGCTATTGATGGATGACTGCAGGCGCCTGAAAAAGCAATCCGGAACCTGCACTGGAGCAGTCTGAAACAGATAGAGGAATCGGGGTAAAATATCCATCTTGACCACTCCCACCCATCCGAACCAAGATAGCTGAGGTCTGCCATACGTTTAAGGTCTGAGATAGTTTTCTGCAGGAGCGGGACATAGTTCAGAGCATATGTTGCGCTAATGTCAGCAGGTATTAAGACTCCTAAATATTTTAAGGCATCGGTCTTCCGCTTAAAAGAGAAGGACGCCTGGAGCTGAGAGACTAGATCATCAGGCAGGGAGATATTGAGCGCCTCCATCTTGGAGTAGTTGACTTTAAAGTTTGAAACCTCCCTGAACCTACGGAACTCTCGGATGAGTACAGGAAAAGCCACGGTTGGGTTGGTAATGTACAGCAATAAATCATCCGCATACAGGGATATCTTAAACTCATGTTGGCCAATCCGCAGACCCTCAATATCAGGTGTCTTCCGTAATGCCACTGCCAGATGCTCCATCGCAAGGATATTAAGTAAGGGGGAAAGGGGGCAACCCTGACGGGTCCCGTTTCTTATGTCAATGGGTGGGGAAAGGGTGCCGTTCACTCTAAGATGGGCCGTAGGCCTATGATACAGAGCAAAAATCCTCTCCAACATATTAGGTCCCACTCCCAGTTGCTTCAGGGAGGCACGTAGAAAGGTCCAGCCTAGGCGATCAAACGCTTTCTCAGCGTCAATAGATAATAAACATGCTGGTACCTTTCCTGTGCGCATGTACGAGGTCAGAAGCAACGTCTTCACCGTGTTATCCTTGGCCTCCCTGTGTGGCACAAAGCCCACCTGATCACTATGGATGGACCCAGGGAGAATAGGGTTCAGTCTACCAGCTAACACTTTCGCGAACACCTTCACATCCACATTAATGAGGGATATGGGCCTATAGCTTGCACACAATAGGGGATCTTTTCCCAGTTTAGGAATCACGGTGATTGTGGCCATCAGTGTTTGGGGGCGAAGAAGCAGCTGGCCGAGATGGAGTTAAACAGTTTGGTCATGAAGGGGACCAGGGAATTCGCATATAACTTATAGAAGGCGGCAGAGAATCCATCAAGACCAGGGCTTTTACCACAGGTATTTTCTTAAAGGAGTGGAAGAACCTGATGTTTTGCCTGTCCCAAAGAGGAGGGTTAATTGCAAGTGGCATTGCTACATCAATGAAACGGAGAGAGGAGCTACTATTACAGAACAACATTCTTTTGGCAGCTGTTTATGTAGACTCAATGCATCGGATTCTTCTAGATGATCAACAGCTAACTCAGGGAAAAGAAGCTCTGTTTGAAATAGCAGTAAGCATGAAAGGGTTGCAGAACAGTCAGGAGGAACAAGAAGAATTTGGGCATCCTGCTACATCTTCACCCTCATCAACTGATGAATTTAATTTTGAAAAATATTTGGATCACAAGGACCGTGCAAAGCGTTCCCGCATAGAAGAGTCATCCCCATCAAAGAACACAGCCAGTACATTTCAGCAGAATTTTTCATGTGCACTAAAAGAAATTGAGAAATTTGACCATTCATCAAAAATAACAGTGCAAGAAGCCATTCCTCTGTATCCTGACATTGTCAGAGATGTTGCCCGAGTGGTTACTGCTTTGCCACCAATCCAAGTTAGTGTAGAGAGGTTGTTCTCTGCTCTCAAAATAATTAGATCTGATTTGAGGGCATCCATGAAGGAGGATTTGACAGGCAATACTTTTTCTGAGGACAAATTTATAGATTTCTTATTAACTGCATAACCGTGTTTATTACATATTTAGTTGCAAGAGTTTAGAAAAGTTTATAAAAGTTATTTGCTATATTCTAATTGTATTTTAATAAATATAGTTTTCGCTCTAAGTGGTCTGATTACTTATATAATGGTGAGAAACTGAATAAGCATGATGTTAATATTTGACAACAGTAAATTTATTGTTTCGAATTGGCCATTTATGAAGGAGTCGGAGTCGCAACTGTGGCTTACCGACTCCACAGCCCTGTATGTTCCCCTCCCTGCCAGCGCCTGTATTGTTCAATGCAGAAAACAAAACTATCTTCAAAAGCCGGCAGCTGACTTCAGCATCCAAGCGACAGGAGCTCCTGACGTCACAGCCATGCGCCACCCCCCAGTCACATGCACGCCAACATCAGCTGCTGGCCTCTGATTGGCTGGTAGCATGTATTGCGGCGCATGGACCTGGCAAGTTTGTGATCTGCAATACACTTCACCTGTTTATTGGAGGACGCACATCTAGCTAAAATAGGGGTTGGTATTGGCAAACCTCACCCCCAGGGCCCATTCACAGAGGCGACCACTGCTACCTCGGTTGTTATATCACTGGTTCCCGGCCATACCTTTAGCATATAAATTCTCTGAAATGCTGAGAAAAACACCTGGCTGTGATTGTGCAGCCGAGCTTTAATCCATGCTGCCTGTGGCTTGGAGACTTGAATCAGATGTCCAGTTCCCTTTAAATTAAACATGCTTGCAGGCTATACTGTGTCATGATACATGCTGACCATACTTCAGATGTACAGTGAACAATCTGTCATAGACCAGAGCACATGAGCTGCCATTATTCTCAGCAGTGCAGCCCTTTTTATACAGAATGATGTGCTGCCAAGACCCATGACCTTTTGCAGCACAAAATATAATTTCCCCAGATTACTGAGCCTTTTGCTTGTTGGTTAGATCATCAGCAGCTTGTATACACTGCATATTATGATACAAGCATTCCTAACATAGCTCATCCATGATAATTTTGTAGTGTAAATAGACCTGAACTCATTTCTGTGCAGGCGAACCACGTCTCACAGGCACATAGACATATGAGGCTCTTTAGTTTGAGTCTAGAGCGGCATGGTCAGTCCATGCATCACGGTCTTTACTCGAATGTCAGAATTAGGCTTAAGAACTCGCTCACACCATTGTATACATCGGATGAGTGTGATTTGATTCTTTTTATCGGTTAGACCTCGAACCAATGTTATTCAATGAGGCGGTGCAGATGTCTGATTCTTGTCACTGATAGAATCTGTCAGTGAATAAAATCACAGCATGCTGCAATTTCACTCTGATATCGGATGTCACTCACCCATTCAAGTGTATTAATGGGAGGAAATCATCAGACTGTACTTGGATGACATCCGAGTGCAGTCTGATTTCCACAGACTTACACAATGGAGAAGACGGAAGCATCTTGTTCTCCATCTTGTCTTACCATGTGGTATGATCGGATCACACTATGATGACAAGATTGTCAGTAACGTAACACCCTGATTCTCTTGGATGAGAGAATTTACAGTCCTGTGACCCCAGCCTAATACTAATACTAATTCTGTCCCCTAAAAACACATAAAAGTAGACAACCCCTATAATAAATATTGTGCCAGTTGTCATTTAAGGAAAGTAAATTTATTTTTTTCATAGGAGAAAATCACTGATGAAACACTGATGGTGAAAAACTGACACATTGACCAAACACTGATGAAACATGGATGAAAAAGAATTGATGACATTTTTTGCACATGGAAAAAATCAAGGATGTCTGAATGAGGCCTAACTGTTCATGTTCATGAATGAGGCCTAACTGCTCATGTTCACTTCCTGAACCAAAAAGTGCCAAAAACACTCATTTATCACCATGCACCTTTACATTAGGTGCCCATTATCTTTAGGCTTTATTCACACAGCAGTATTGTTGATCAATATTTCATCAGTATTGCGAAAAAAACAGCAATGTCTCCAAAACAGAACAGATGCCAATCTTTCAATTTTAGGTTCTCTCTGTAAGTCCCCCTCCTGGTTTTGGCACACAAACACTGATGCAAAATATTGACCAAATACTGATGTGTGAATAAGCCCTTTACCCATTAATCCCATATGACGTACTATCCCGTCAAGGTGACCTGGGACTTAATTCCCAGTGACGGGATAGTACGTCTTATGCGATCGGCCGCGCTCACGGGGGAAGCGCGGCCGGGTGTCAGCTGACATCCAGCACTATGTTCCAGGAGCGGTCACGGACTGCTCCCGACACATTAACCCCCGGCACACTGCGATCAAACATGATCGCAGTGTTCCGGCGCTACAGAGAAGCATCGCGCAGGGAGGGGGCTCCCTGCGGGCTTCCCTGAGACGATCGGTACAAGGCGATGTGCTCACCATGTACCGAGCGTCTCCTCCCTGCAGGCCCCGGATCCAAAATGGCCACAGGGCTACTTCCGGGTCCTGCAGGGAGGTGGCTTACCAAGTGCCTGCTCAGAGCAGGCGCTGGTAAGCCAGGAGCAGTGCACGTCAGATCGCTGATCTGACACAGTGCTCTGCAAAGTGTCAGATCAGCGATCTGTCACTATACAGTGATGTCCCCCCTGGAACAAAGTAAAAAAAAATGTTTTAAATGTGTAAAAAAAAAATTGCTAAGAAAAGAGAAAAAAAAATTGTTCCCATAAATACATTTCCTTATCTAAATAAAAAAGTACATATATTTAGTATTGCCGCGTCCGTAACGACCCGACCTATAAAACTGGCCCACTAGTTAACCCCTTCAGTGTACACAGTAAAAAAAAACGAGGCAAAAAAACGCTTTATTATCATACCGCCGAACGAAAAGTGGAATAACACGCGATCAAAAAGACGCATATAAATAACCATGGTACCGCTGAAAACATCATCTTGTCCCGCAAAAAAAGAGCTGCCATACAGCATCATCAGCAAAAAATAAAAAAGTTATAGTCCTCAGAAAAAAGCGATGCAAAAATAATTATTTTTTTCTATAAAATAGTTTTTATTGTATAAAAGCGCCAAAACATAAAAAAATTATCTAAACGAGGTATCGCTGTAATCGGACTGACCCAAAGAATAAAATGGCTTTATACCATTCCACGTTTGGTAAAATGGATAAACGCCCCCACCCCAAGGAAATTCATGAATAGCTGGTTTTTGGTTATTCTGCCTCACAAAAATTGGAATAAAAAGCGATCAAAAAATGTCACATGCCCAAAAATGATACCAATAAAAATGTCAACTCGTCCCGCAAAAAACAAGGCCTCACATGACTATGTGGACCCAAATATGGAAGAATTATAGGTCTCAAAATGTGGTAACGCAAAAAATATTTTGTGCAATAAAAAGCGTCTTTTAGTGTGTGACAGCTGCCAATCATAAAAGTCCGCTAAAAAACCCACTATAAAAGTAAATCAAACCCCCCTTCATCACCCCCTTAGTTAGGGAAACTTTAAAAAATGTATTTCCATTTTACCATTAGGGTTGGGGCTACAGTTAGGGCTAGGGCTACAGTTAGGGTTGGGGCTATAGTTAGGGTTGGGGCTAAAGTAAGATAAAGGGTTGGGGTTAGGGTTTGGATTACATTTACGGTTGGGATTAGGGTTAAGGGTGTGTCAGGGTTAGGGGTGTGTTTGGGATAGGGTTTCAGTTAGAATTGGGGGTTTCCACTGTTTAGGCACATCAGGGCTCTCCAAACGCAACATGGCATCCGATCTCAATTCAAGCCAATTCTTTGAAAAAGTAAAACAGTGCTCCTTCCCTTCCGAGCTCTCCCGTGCGCCAAAACGGGTTTACCCCAACATATGGGGTATCAGCATACTCAGGACAAATTGGACAACTATTGGGGTCCAATTTCTCTTGTTACCCTTGGGAAAATAAAAATTTGGGGGGCTAAAAAAACATTTTTGTGGGAAAAAAAATATTTTTTTTTCACGACAGCGTTAATAAATGTAGTGAAAAACTTGGGGTTCAAAGTTCTCACAGCACATCTAGATAAGTTCCCTGGGGGATCTAGTTTCCAATATGGGGTCACTTATGGGGGATTTCTATTGTTTAAGTGCATCAGGGCCTCTGCAAATGCAACGGGACGCCTGCAGACCAATCCATCTAAGTCTGCATTCCAAATGGCGCTCCTTCCTTTCCGAGCTCTGCCATGCGCCCAAACGGTGGTTCCCCCCACATATGGGGTATCAGCGTACTCAGGACAAATTGGACAACAACTTTTGGGGTCCAATTTCTCCTGTTACCCTTGGAAAAATACAAAAAACGGGGCTAAAAAACTATTTGTGTGAAAAAAAAAGAATTTTTATTTTCACGGCTCTGCGTTATAAACTGTAGTGAAACACTTAGGGTTCAAAGCTGTCAAAACCAATCTAGATAAGTTCCTTAGGGGGTCTACTTTCCAAAATGGTGTCACTTGTGGGGGGTTTCAATGTTTAGGCACATCAGGAGCTCTCCAAACGTGACATGGTGTCCCATCTCAATTCCAGTCAATTTTGTATTGAAAAGTCAAACGACGCTCCTTCCCTTCCGAGCTCTGCCATGCACCCACACAGTGGTTTATCCCCACATATGGGGTATCTGCGTACTCAGGACAAATGGCACAACAGCTTTTGGGGTCCAATTTCTTTCTTAATTATTTGTGAAAAAAATGATTTTTTATTTTGACAGCTCTGCCTCAAACTTCTGTGAAGCACTTGGTGGGTCAAAGTGCTCACCACACATCTAGATAAGTTCCTTAGTAGGTCTACTTTGAAACCCCCTGCAAGTGACACTATTTTGCAATGTTTAGGCACATCAGGGGCTCTCCAAACGCAACATGGCGTCCCATCTCCATTCCAGTCAATTTTGCATTGAAAAGTCAAACGGCGCTCCTTCCCTTCCGAGCTCTGCCATGCACCCAAACAGTGGTTTACCCCCACATATGGGGTATCAGCGTTCTCAGAACAAATTGTACAACAACTTTTGGGGTCCATTTTCTCCTGTTACCCTTGGTAAAATAAAACAAATTGGAGTTGAATAAATTTTTTGTGAAAAAAAGTTACATTTTTATTTGTTTTTTAAACATTCCAAAAATTCCTGTAAAACACCTGAAGGGTTAATAAACTTCTTGAATGTGGTTTTGAGCACCTTCAGGGGTGCAGTTTTTAGAATGGTGTCACACTTGGTTATTTTCTATCATATAGACCCCTCAAAATGACTTCAAATGTGATGTGGCCCCTAAAAAATATTGGTGTTGTAAAAATGAGAAATTGCTGGTCAACTTTTAACCCTTATAACTCCCTAGGAAAAAAAAAATTTTGGTTACAAAATTGTGCTGATGTAAAGTAGACAGTAACGGTGGGAAATATTACTTATTAATTATTTTACAAGGATATCTGAAGGAGATAAAAGGGGAGACGAGGGGCGCAGAGTCTAAGTGTAGGTGTATATTCACAGCAAGAAATATATATTGTTGCACTCACCCTTTGGATGTCTTGTATGTACATTCAATTGATCCATATGATGGATCCACGCCTTATAGTATTCCGGTATGCAGCACTATTGCAGGAACTATGCCAGCCTTGATCCAAGGATTGCTTGTGAATACAATGGTTAGAGAAAAAAAATGTTCCTTTCTTGGCGCTTCCGGAAGACAAGGATAGTTTGGAGGTTTGAGATAATTTGCTCAGTACTAAATTTATTAGGACACTTTAAGAAGAACAAAACAACGAGTTTCAGCCCACAATCATCAGGTATTATGTGCTTTTAACCCCTTAGCGACAGAGCCAATTTGGTACTTAATGACCGAGCCAATTTTTGCAATTCTGACCACTGTCACTTTATGAGGTTATAACTCTGGAACGCTTCAATTGATCCCGCTGATTCTGAGAATGTTTTTTCATGACATATTGTACTTCATGTTAGTGGTAACATTTCCTCGATATTACTTGCAATTATTTATGAAAAAAACGGAAATATGGCAAAAAAATTTAAAATTTTGCAATTTTCAAATTTTGTATTTTTATGCCCTTAAATCAGAGAGATATGTCACAAAAAATAGTTAATAAATAACATTTCCCACATGTGTACTTTACATCAGCACAATTTTGGAAACAAAATTTTTTTTTGTCAGGGAGTTATAAGGGTTAAAAGTTGACCAGCAATTTCTCATTTTTACAACACCTTTTTTTTTTTAATGACCACATCACATTTGAAGTCATTTTGAGGGGTCTATATGATAGAAAATAACGAAGTGTGACACCATTCTAAAAACTACACCCCTCAAGGTTCTCAAAACCACATTCAATAAGTTTATTAGAAGAAGATGAATAAGGTGAAGAAGTTGATGTAAAAGATGCTGATGATGATGAAGATGAAAGTGTGGGAAAAGTAAAAAAAAAGAAGGAAGGGCGTGGAATAGTGAAACATCAATATCTGACAAAATAAAAAAAATCTTTACATAGTCAATATCTTTGTAACTCCGAACGTCTTTAAAAAAAATTAAAATTCCTGCTATTCTATTTGATTGGGCTAAACCTCTATGCCTTTAATGTCTCCGCCACCTCCCCAAATACATCCTCCATTATTCTTAGTTGTTTTCCTTCATGTAGAATGAACCTACAAGGAAAGAAAGCGTTTATTTTAATGCCGATATTTTGGTCCCATTGACTTGTATTGGGATCGGGTATCGGTATTGGCGATATCCGATAATTTTTGAATATCGGCCGATCCAATCCGATACCGATACTTTCCGATATCGGAAGGTATCGCTCAACACTAGTGAAGAGCCTTCAGAAATTTTTGGGTTTTGCTAATTTTTATCGCCGTTTCATTGCTAATTTTTCCAGTGTGGTTAACCCCTTCCCGACCTTTGACGCCACGTAGGCGTCATGAAAGTCGGTGCCAATCCGACCCATGACGCCTATGTGGCGTCATGGAAAGATCGCTGCCCTGCAGATCGAGTGTAAGGGTTAACTCCAATTTCACCCGATCTGCAGGGACAGGGGGAGTGGTAGTACAGCCCAGGGGGGGGGGGTTGGCTTCACCCCCCCCGTGGGTACGATCGCTCTGATTGGCTGTTGAAAGTGAAACTGCCAATCAGAGCGATTTGTAATATTTCACCTATTAAAACTGGTGAAATATTACAATCCAGCCATGGCCGATGCTGCAATATCATCGGCCATGGCTGGAAACACTAATGTGCCCCCACTCCATCCCACCGATCGCCCCCCCAAGCCACCGATCTGTCCGGTACACTGCTCCAGCTCCCCTCTGTCCTGTGCTCCGCTCCCCCCGTGCTCTTGTCCGCTCCCCTCGTGCTCCAATCACTCCCCCCGTGCTCTGATACAACCCCCCCCGCGCTCCGAATCAACCCCCCGTGCTCCGATCCACCCCCGTGCTGCGATCCACCCCCCGAGCTCCGATCCACCCCCCCGCGCTCCGATACACCCCCGCGCTCCGATCCACCCCCCCATGCTCCGATCCCCCCGTGCTCCCCCCCCCCATCATACTTACCGATCCTCCCGGGGTCCGTCCGTCTTCTCCCTGGGCGCCGCCATCTTCCAAAATGGCGGGCGCATGCGCAGTGCGCCCGCCGAATCTGCCGACCGGCAGATTCGTTCCAAAGTGCATTTTGATCACTGAGATATAACCTATCACAGTGATCAAAATAAATGACACCCCCCCCCCCTTTTTCACCCCCATAGGTAGGGACAATAAAAAAATATATATATTTTTTTTCCCCCACTAAGGTTAGACTAGGGTTAGGGTTAGGGTTTCAATATGTGCACACGTATTCTGGTCCTCTGCGGATTTTTCCGCTGCGGATTTCATAAATCCGCAGTGCTAAACCGCTGCGGATTTATGGCGGATTTACCGCGGTTTTTCTGCGGAATGTAAACCCCTGCGTTTCCGTGCAGTTTTTCCGCAGCATGTGTACAGCGATTTTTGTTTCCCATAGGTGTACATTGAACTGTAAACTCATGGGAAACTGCTGCGGATCCGCAGCGTTTTCCGCAGCGTGTGCACATACCTTTAGAATTAGGCTATGTGCACACGGTGCGGATTTGGCTGCGGATCCGCAGCAGATTGGCCGCTGCGGATTCGCAGCAGTGTTCCATCAGGTTTATAGTACCAAGTAAACCTATGGAAAACCAAATCCGCTGTGCCCATGGTGCGGAAAATACAGCACAGAAACGCTGCGTTGTATTTTCCGCAGCATGTCAATTCTTTGTGCGGATTCCGCAGCGTTTTACACCTGTTCCTCAATAGGAATCTGCAGGTGAAATCCGCACAAAGAACACTGGAAATCCGCTGTAAATCCGCAGGTAAAACGCAGTGCCTTTTACCCGCGGATTTTTCAAAAATGATGTTGAAAAATCTCACGAATCCGCAACGTGGGCACATACCCTTAGGGTTAGGGTTGGAATTAGGGTTGTGATTAGGGTTATGGCTACAGTTGGGATTAGGGATAGGGGTGTGGGGGGGTTAGTGTTGGAGTTAGAATTGAGGGGTTTCCACTGTTTAGGCACATCAGGGGTTTCCAAACGCAACATGGCGCCACCATTGATTCCAGCCAATCTTGTATTCAAAAAGTCAAATGGTGCTCCCTCACTTCCGAGCCCCGACGTGCGCCCAAACAGTGGTTTACCCCCACATATGGGGTACCAGCATACTCAGGACAAACTGCGCAACAATTATTGCGGTCCAATTTATCCTGTTACCCTTGTGAAAATAAAAAATTGCTTGCTAAAACATCATTTTTGAGGAAAGAAAAATTATTTTTTATTTTCACGGCTCTGCGTTGTAAACGTCTGTGAAGCACTTGGGGGTTCAAAGTGCTCAACACATATCTAGATAAGTTCCTTGGGGGGTCTAGTTTCTAAAATGGGGTCACTTGTGGGGGGTTTCTACTGTTTAGGCACACCAGGAGCTCTGCAAACGCAACGTGACGCCCGCAGACCATTCCATCAAAGTCTGCATTTCAAAAGTCACTACTTCCCTTCTGAGCCCCGACGTGTGCCCAAACAGTGGTTTACCCCCACACATGGGGTATCAGCGTACTCAGGAGAAACTGGACAACAACTTTTGGGGTCCAATTTCTCCTGTAATCCTTGGGAAAATAAAAAATTCTGGGCTAAATAATTATTTTTGAGGAAAGAAAACGTATTTATTATTTTCACGGCTCTGCATTATAAACTTCTGTGAAGCACTTGGGGGTTCAAAGTGCTCACCACACATCTAGATAAGTTCCTTTCGGGGTCTAGGTTCCAAAATGGGGTCACTTGTGGCAGGTTTCTACTGTTTAGCTACATCAGGGGCTCTGCAAACGCAACGTGACGCCCGCAGAGCATTCCATCAAAGTCTGCATTTCAAAACGTCACTACTTCACTTCCGAGCCCCGGCATGTGCCCAAACAGTGGTTTACCCCCACATATGGGGTATCAGCGTACTCAGGAGAAAATGGACAACTTTTGGGGTCAAATTTCTCCTGCTACCCTTGGGAAAATAACAAAATTGCAGGCTAAAATATCATTTTTGAGAAAATAATTTTTTTTTATTTTCATGGCTCTGCGTTATAAACTTCTGTGAAGCACTTGAGGGTTCAAAGTCCTCACCACACATCTAGATTAGTTCCTTAGGGGGTCTAGTTTCCAAAATGGGGTCATTTGTGGGGGATCTCCAATGTTTAGGCACACAGGGCTCTCCAAACGTGACATGGTGTCTGCTAATGATTGGAGCTAATTTTCCATTTAAAAAGCCAAATGGCGTGCCTTCCCTTCCGAGCCCTGCCGTGCGCCCAAACAGTGGTTTACCCCCACATATGGGGTATCAGTGTACTCAGGACAAACTGGACAACATTTGGGGTCCAATTTCTCCTATTACCCTTGGCAAAATAGGAAATTCCAGGCTAAAAAATCATTTTTGAGGAAAGAAAAATTATTTTTTATTTTCATGGCTCTGCGTTATAAACTTCTGTGAAGCACCTGGGGGTTTAAAGTGCTCAATATGCATCTAGATTACTTTCTTGGGGGGTCTAGTTTCCAAAATGGGGTCACTTGTGGGGGAGCTCCAATGTTTAGGCACACAGGGGCTCTCCAAACGCGACATGGTGTCCGCTAACAATTGGAGCTAATTTTCCATTCAAAAAGTCAAATGGCGCGCCTTCCCTTCCGAGCCCTGCCGTGTGTCCAAACAGTGGTTTACCCCCACATGTGAGGTATCGGTGTACTCAGGAGAAATTGCCCAACACATTTTAGGATCCATTTTATCCTGTTGCCCATGTAAAAATGAAAAAATTGAGGCTAAAAGATTTTTTTTGTGAATAAAAAGTACTTTTTCATTTTTACGGATCAATTTGTGAAGCAGCTGGGGGTTCAAAGTGCTCACTATGCATCTAGATAAGTTACTTGGGGCGTCTAGGTTCCAAAATGGGGTCACTTGTGGGGGAGCTCCAATTTTTAGGCACACGGGGGCTCTCCAAACTTGACATGGTGTCCGCTAAAGAGTGGAGTAAATTTTTCATTCAAAAAGTCAAATGGCGCTCCTTCCCTTCCAAGCCCTGCCGTGCGCCCAAACAGTGGTTTACCCCCACATGTGAGGTATCAGCATACTCAGGACAAATTGGACAACAACTTTCGTTGTTCAGTTTCTCCTTTTACCATTGGGAAAATAAAAAAATTGTTGCTAAAAGATAATTTTTGTGACTAAAAAGTTAAATGTTCATTTTTTCCTTCCATGTTGCTTCTGCTGCTGTGAAGCACCTGAAGGGTTAATAAACTTCTTGAATGTGGTTTTGAGCACCTTGAGGGGTGCATTTTTTAGAATGGTGTCACTTTTGGGTATTTTCAGCCATATAGACCCCTCAAAATGACTTCAAATGTGAGGTGGTCCCTAAAAAAAATGGTTTTGTAAATTTCGTTGTAAGGGCCCCTTTCCACTTGTGAGAAAAACGGACGAGTGCAATCCGATAAAAAATCGTATTGCACTCGTACCAATGTTAATCAATAGGTGACATTCCATTTGCGATTTTTTTCTCAGCCGAAATCGGACTGAGAAAAATCTGTGTCGGCTGAGTAAAAAATCGCAGCATGCTGCGTATTGCTGCGATTCTCGGACGAGACTCGCCAATGCAAGTCAATGGGTGCGAGAAAAAAAACGCACAGCACTCGCACCATGCGAGTGCTGTCCGATTTTTACGCACCCGTGTCCTTAGAAAAAGCCGGCAATTCAGCGCACAGTACAGTAAAATCACACTGACAGGTTAGATTAGAGTAGATATATACACATAGAATAGGTATATATACATATATATATGTCAGGCAGACACCTATATATATATATTAATATTTCATACAGCGCTAGATAGCTTTAAAGCTGGTAATTCAATTACCGGCTTTTGCTTTCTCCTTCACAAACCCGACATGATATGAGACCTGGTTTACATACAGTAAACCATCTCATATCACCATTTTTTTTTGCATATTCCACACTACTAATGTCAGTAGTGTGTATATGCAAAATTTGGCCGTTCTAGCTAGTAAAATAAGGGGTTAAATGGCGGAAAAAATTGGCGTGGGCTCCCGCACAATTTTCTCCACCAGAGTAGTAAAGCCAGTGACTGAGGGCAGATATTAATAGCCTGGAGAGGGTCCATGGTTATTGCCCCCCCCTGGCTAAAAACACCTGCCCCCAGCCACCCCAGAAAAGGCACATCTGGAAGATGAGCCTATTCTGGCACTTGGCCACTCTCTTCCCATTCCCGTGTAGCGGTGGGATATGGGGTAATGAAGGGTTAATGCCACCTTGCTATTGTAAGGTGACATTAAGCCAAATTAATAATGGAGAGGCGTCAATTATGACACCTATCCATTATTAATCCAATACTAGTAAAGGGTTAAAAAAAACACACACACATTATTAAAAATTAATTTAATGAAAAAATCACAAAGGCTGTTGGATTAATTTATTCTACTCTCAATCCACTCACTGAAGACCCTCGATCTGTAAATTAAAAAAAAATAATAAACCAACAATATACATACCTTCCGAGGATCTGGCACGTCCAACGATGTAGATCCATCTGAAGGGGTTCAAATATTTTGCAGACACGAGCTCCGCTAATGCAGGATGCTCATTTCTGCAAAACCCCGGCGAATGAAGCTAAATATAGGTCAATGATCTATATTTAGCTTCATTTGCGGTGAGGCGCCCTCTGCTGGTTGTCCTTATATGAACTCGAGCCAGGGAGCTTTCTAGGAAAGTTCCCACGATCTAGGAACAGCCAGCAGAGGGCGCCTCACCGCAAATGAAGCTAAATATAGATCATTGACCTATATTTAGCTTCATTCGCCGGGGTTTTGCAGAAATGAGCATCCTGCATTAGCGGAGCTCGTGTCTGCAAAATATTTGAACCCCTTCAGATGGATCTACATCGTTGGACGTGCCAGATCCTCGGAAGGTATGTATATTGTTGGTTTATTTTTTTTTAATTTACAGATCGAGGGTCTTCAGTGAGTGGATTGAGAGTAGAATAAATTAATCCAACAGCCTTTGTGATTTTTTCAATAAATTAATTTTTAATAATGTGTGTGTGGTTTTTTTTTAACCCTTTACTAGTATTGGATTAATAATGGATAGGTGTCATAATTGATGCCTCTCCATTATTAATTTGGCTTAATGTCACCTTACAATAGCAAGGTGGCATTAACCCTTCATTACCCCATATCCCACCGCTACACGGGAATGGGAAGAGAGTGGCCAAGTGCCAGAATAGGCGCATCTTCCAGATGTGCCTTTTCTGGGGTGGCTGGGGGCAGGTGTTTTTAGCCAGGGGGGGCCAATAACCATGGACCCTCTCCAGGCTATTAATATCTGCCCTCAGTCACTGGCTTTACTACTCTGGCGGAGAAAATTGTGCGGGAGCCCACGCCAATTTTTTCCGCCATTTAACCCCTTATTTTACTAGCTAGAACGGCCAAATTTTGCATATACACACTACTGACATTAGTAGTGTGGAATATGCAAAAAAAATGGTGATATGAGATGGTTTACTGTATGTAAACCATGTCTCATATCATGTCGGGTTTAGGAAGGAGAAAGCAAAAGCCGGTACTTGAATTGCCGGCTTTTCAAAGGAGACCCGTGCGTAAAAATCGGACAGCAATACGGATGTCATACGGATGTTGCGATAAGAAAATCGCATGACACTCGCATGGCACTCGCATGGCACTCGCAGACGTTACATCAGTTTTTTCGGTCCGTAAATCGGACCGTTTTTTTCTCACACAAGTGGAAATGAGCCCTAAAAATGAGAAATCGCTGGTCAAATTTTAACCCTTATAACTTCCTAGCAAAAAAAAATTTTGTTTCCAAAATTGTGCTGATGTAAATTATACATGTGGGAAATGTTATTTATTAACTATTTTGTGTCACATAACTCTCTGGTTTAACAGAATAAAAATTAAAAATGTGAAAATTGCGAAATTTTCAAAATTTTCACCAAATTTCCGTTTTATCACAAATAAACGCAGAATTTATTGACCTAAATTTACCACTATCATGAAGCCCAATATGTCACGAAAAAAACAATCTCAGAACCGCTAGGATCCGTTGAAGCGTTCCTGAGTTATTACCTCATAAAGGGACACTGGTCAGAATTGCAAAAAACGGCCAGGTCATTAAGGTCAAAATAGGCTGGGTCATGAAGGGGTTAAACCCTTGACTGATTTGACGAAGAAGGGCGCTGATGTGGCGAGTTGGTCCCCTTCGGCTGTCTCTGCCTTTCAGGAACTTAAGCATCGTTTTACTTCTGCTCCTGTGTTGCATCAACCGGATGTTTGTCTTCCATTTCAGGTTGAGGTTGACGCTTCTGAGATTGGGGCAGGGGCTGTTTTGTCTCAGAGGGATCCTGTTGGTTCCTTAATGAAACCGTGTGCCTTCTTTTCCCGTAAGTTTTCGCCTGCTGAACGCAATTATGATGTCGGCAATCGGGAGTTGTTTTCTATGAAGTGGGCGTTTGAGGAGTGGCGACATTGGCTTGAGGGAGCTAAGCACCGTATTGTGGTCTTGACCGATCATAAGAATCTGATTTACCTCGAGTCTGCCAAACGGTTGAATCCTAGACAAGCTCGATGGTCCTTGTTTTTTTCTCGTTTCGATTTCGTGGTCTCGTACCTTCCGGGTTCTAAGAATATTAAGGCTGATGCCCTCTCTAGGAGTTTTTTGCCTGATTCTCCTGAGGTCTTGGAACCAGTCGGTATTTTGAAGGAAGGGGTAGTCCTTTCTGCCATTTCTCCTGATTTACGACGGGTTCTTCAGAAATTTCAGGCTGACAAACCTGATCGTTGTCTTGTGGGGAAGTTGTTTGTTCCTGACAGATGGACTAGTAGAGTGATTTCTGAGGTTCACTGTTCCGTGTTCGCTGGTCATCCTGGCATTTTTGGTACCAGAGACTTGGTTCATAGGTCATTTTGGTGGCCTTCTTTATGGCGTGATGTACGGTCTTTTGTGCAGTCCTGTGGGACTTGTGCGCGGGCCAAGCCTTGTTGCTCCCATGCTAGTGGGTTGCTTTTGCCATTGCCGGTCCCTGAGAGGCCCTGGACGCATATTTCTATGGATTTTATTTCCGATCTTCCTGTTTCCCAGAGGATGTCTGTTATCTGGGTTGTTTGTGACCGATTCTCTAAGATGGTTCATTTGGTGCCATTGCCTTCTTCTGATTTGGTTCCGTTGTTTTTTCAGCATGTGGTCCGTTTGCATGGTATTCCTGAGAATATTGTGTCCGACAGAGGTTCCCAGTTTGTTTCTAGGTTTTGGCGGGCCTTTTGTGCTAGGCTGGGCATTGATTTGTCTTTTTCTTCTGCATGTCATCCTCAGACAAATGGCCAGAGCGAGCGTACTAATCAGACTTTGGAGACTTATTTGAGATGCTTTTTGTCTGCTGATCAGGATGATTGGGTGGCTTTTTTGCCATTGGCCGAGTTTGCCCTTAATAATCGGGCCAGTTCGGCTACTTTGGTTTCGCAGTTTTTTTTGTAATTTTGGTTTTCATCCTCGTTTTTCTTCTGGGCAGGTTGAGTCTTCTGACTTTCCTGGTGTGGATTCTGTGGTTGACAGGTTGCAGCAGATTTGGGCTCAGGTGGTGGACAATTTGGTGTTGTCTCAGGAGGAGGCTCAACGTTTTGCTAACCGACGTCGCTGTGTTGGTTCCCGGCTTCGGGTTGGGGATCTGGTTTGGTTATCTTCCCGTTATGTTCCTATGAAGGTTTCTTCTCCTAAGTTTAAGCCTCAGTTTATTGGTCCTTATAGGATTTCTGAGATTATTAATCCAGTGTCTTTTCGTCTGGCGCTTCCGGCCTCTTTTGCTAACCATAATGTCTTCCATAGATCTTTGTTGCGGAAATATGTGGAGCCCGTTGTTCCCTCTGTTGATTCTCCGGCCCCTGTGTTGGTCGATGGGGAGTTGGAATATGTGGTTGAGAAGATTTTGGATTCTCGTTTTTTGAGGCGGAAGCTTCAGTACCTTGTCAAATTGAAGGGTTATGGCCAGGAGGATAATTCTTGGGTTTCGGCCTCTGATGTCCTTGCCGCTGATTTGGTTCGTGCCTTTCATCTTGCTCGTCCTGACCGGCCTGGGGGCTCTGGTGAGGGTTCGGTGACCCCTCCTCAAGGGGGGGTACTGTTGTGAATTCTGCTCTTGGGCTCCCTCCGGTGGTTGTTGATGGTAATGCAATTATTCCTGAGCAGCAGTCTTGGACAGGTGTTTCTGCTAATTGCAATACGGACTGGGGTATTTAGCTGTGCAGGACTCATTAGTCCTTGCCAGTAGTCAATGTTCCTTTGGAAGTGTTGGTCCTCTGCCTGGCCCCTCCTGCTTGCTGCCAATTCAGCTAAGATAAGTTTTTTCTTCATTTTTTTAGACACACTGCTGTGTGTTTATTTTCTGTGCTTATCTTGTTTCTATTTTGTTCCTGCTAGACTGTGCCTGTTGTTTTTTCTCAGTCTAGTTGGTCTCGCTGGAGTCGCAGATATACTCTCCACATCTTTAGTTAGGTGGTTGTTATGATCTGGTGGCCTTGGAGCAGCATGAGACGTACTCTGGAGAAGGTGGTCCCTGTACTGACCGCAAACCCTGAACCTAGCAGCGCAACTAAAAGCAGCCGTGGGGGGTACCTAACACTCCCTAGACCCCTCGGCACAGCCTAAGATCTAACTACCCCTAAAGACAGAAACAGGAAACCTATCTTGCCTCAGAGAAAATCCCCAAAGAATAGATAGCCCCCCACAAATATTGACTGTGAGAGGAGAGGGAAATGACATACGCAGATATGAAATCAGATTTTAGCATAGGAGGCCATACTAGCTAAAAAGAAAGGATAGAACAGAGTACTATGCGATCAGTATAAAAACACTAGAAAATATCCACCGCAGAAAATACGGATCACCACATCTGACTAAAGACATGGGGGTATATCTGCATCTCCAGAGAAATAGCTAGGCTGCAAAAAATCATTCACAGACCAAGCTGCACAAGACAAAAACATGAAAATGCACAGAACTATAAGGTCCACTGCAGGTGGACAGCAAAAACAAAGCCAGGACTTATATTTGTAGAAAAACACAGCAAACTGGAAAGACCAGCAGGGTAGTGAATCCGTCAAGAACAATGGACAACTGGCACTGACTAAAGGATCCTGCAAAGCTATATACCCCAGTCAGTCCTGCAATTAGTAGATACACATGTCCACTCCTGCAATCCAGGCACAACTGCATTACCCTCTACAACCACCGGAGGGAGCCCAAAAGCTGAATTCACAACAGTACCCCCCTCTGAGGAGGGGTCACCGAACCCTCACCAGAGCCCCCAGGCCGATCAGGATGAGCCCGATGAAAGGCACGAACCAAATCAACGGCATGGACATCAGAGGCAGAAACCCAAGAATTATCCTCCTGGCCATAACCCTTCCACTTGAAAAGGTACTGAAGCTTCCGCCTCGAAAAACAAGAATCCAAAATCTTCTCAACAACATATTCCAACTCCCCATCAACCAATACAGGGGCCAAAGGATCAACAGAGGGAACAACGGGCTCCACATATTTCCGCAACAAAGATTTATGGAAGACATTATGAATAGCAAACGAGGCCGGAAGCGCCAGGTGAAAGGACACCGGATTAATAATCTCAGAAATCCTATAAGGACCAATATATCGAGGCTTAAACTTAGGGGAAGAAACCTTCATAGGAACATGACGGGAAGATAACCAAACCAGATCCCCAATCCGAAGCCAGGAACCATCACACCGACGACGATTAGCAAAACGTTGAGCCTCCTCCTGAGACAGCACCAAATTGTCCACCACATAAGCCCAAATCTGCTGCAACCTGTCGACCACAGAATCCACACCAGGAAGGTCAAAAGGCTCAACCTGCCCAGAAGAAAAACGAGGATGAAAACCAAAATTACAAAAAAAAGGCGAAGCCAAAGTAGCCGAACTGGCCCGATTATTAAGGGCAAACTCGGCCAAAGGCAAAAAAGCCACCCAATCATCCTGATCAGCAGACACAAAGCATCTCAAATAGGTCTCCAAGGTCTGATTAGTTCGCTCAGTCTGGCCATTTGTCTGAGGATGAAATGCAGAAGAAAAAGACAAATCAATGCCCAGCTTGGCACAAAAGGCCCACCAAAACCTAGAAACAAATGGGGAACCTCTGTCGGACACAATATTCTCCGGAATACCATGCAAACGCACCACATGCTGAAAAAACAACGGAACCAAATCATAAGAAGAAGGCAATTTAGGCAAAGGCACCAAATGAACCATCTTAGAAAATCGGTCACAGACAACCCAGATAACCGACATTCTTTGGGAAACAGGAAGATCGGAAATTAAATCCATAGAAATATGTGTCCAGGGCCTCTCGGGGATCGGTAATGGCAAAAGCAACCCACTAGCGCAGGAACAGCAAGGCTTAGCCCGCGCACAAATCCCACAGGACTGCACAAAAGAACGCACATCCCGCGACAAAGAAGGCCACGAAAAGGACCTACTAACCAAATCTCTGGTACCAAAAATCCCAGAACAATGAACCTCAGAAATCACTTTAGTAGTCCATCTATCAGGAACAAACAGTTTCCCCACAGGACAGCGGTCAGGCTTATCAGCCTGAAATTCCTGAAGAACCCGTCGCAAATCAGGAGAGATGGCAGAAAGAATCACCCCTTCCTTCAAAATGCCGACCGACTCAAGAACCCCAGGGGAATCAGGAAAAAACTCCTAGAGAGGGCACCCGCCTTAACATTCTTAGTACCAGGAATGTACGAGACCTCAAAATCAAAATGGGAGAAAAACAGGGACCATCGAGCCTGTCTAGGATTCAGCCGTTTGGCAGACTCAAGGTAAATCAGACTCTTATGATTGGTCAGGACCACAATACGGTGCTTGGCCCCCTCAAGCCAATGTCGCCACTCCTCAAATGCCCACTTCATAGCCAACAACTCCCGATTGCCGACATCATAATTGCGTTCCGCAGGCGAAAACTTCCGAGAAAAGAAGGCACACGGTTTCATCAAGGAACCATCAGAATTCCTCTGAGACAAAACGGCCCCTGCCCCAATCTCAGACGTGTCAACCTCAACCTGAAATGGAAGAGAAACATCTGGCTGACGCAACACAGGGGCAGAAGTAAATCGGCGTTTAAGCTCCTGAAAGGCAGAAACAGCTGCGGAGGACCAATTCGTCACATCAGCGCCTTTCTTGGTCAAATCGGTTAGAGGTTTAACCACACTGGAGAAGTTGGCAATGAAACGACGATAAAAATTAGCAAAGCCCAAGAATTTCTGAAGGCTCTTCACAGATGTGGCCTGAATCCAATCATGAATGGCCTGAACCTTAACCGGATCCATTTCTATAGATGAGGGAGAAAAAATGAAACCCAAAAAAGAAACCTTCTGCACTCCAAAGAGACACTTTGACCCATTCACAAACAAAGCATTATTACGGAGGATCTGAAATACCATCCTGACCTGTTTCACATGAGACTCCCAATCATTGGAAAAAATCAAAATATCATCCAAATATACAACCATGAATTTATCAAGATAACTCCGAAAGATATCATGCATGAAGGATTGGAACACAGATGGGGCATTAGAGAGTCCGAATGGCATCACAAGGTATTCAAAATGGCCTTCGGGCGTATTAAATGCAGTTTTCCATTTGTCACCCTGCTTGATACGAATAAGATTATATGCCCCTCAAAGGTCAATCTTAGTAAACCAGCTAGACCCCTTAATCCTAGCAAACAAATCAGTAAGCAAAGGCAAGGGGTATTGAAATTTAACCGTGATCTATTCAAGAGGCGATAATCAATACAGGGTCTCAAGGATCCATCCTAATTGGCAACAAAAAAGAACCCCGCTCCCAACGGTGAAGAAGATGGCCGAATATGCCCTTTCTCCAAAGACTCCATAATATAGCTCCGCATGGCGGCATGTTCAGGCACAGACAGGTTGAAAAGTCGACCCTTAGGGAACTTACAACCTGGAATCAAGTCAATAGCACAATAATAGTCCCTATGTGGTGGAAGGGAACTGGACTTGGGCTCATCGAATACATCCTGAAAGTCTGACAAAAACTCAGGAACTTCAGAAGAGGGGGAAGAGGAAATTGACATCAAAAGAACCTGATCATGAACCCTGTTATGAATAGGTAATTCAGAACCACAATGGACCTTGAAGTTCAGAGCACACAAAGTGACCTGACAATAACCAAAAGACATAGGACGAGCTCTGAGACGTGGGAACTCTGCTGACCGCAATTCCTAATCCTATCCAACCACACTAGAGGCAGCCGTGGATTGCGCCTAACGCTCCCTATGCAACTCGGCACAGCCTGAGAAACTAGCTAGGCCTAAGAAGGAAAAATAAGCCTACCTTGCCTCAGAGAAATACCCCAAAGGAAAAGGCAGCCCCCCACATATAATGACTGTGAGTTGAGAAGAAAATACAAACGCAGAGATGAAATAGATTTAGCAAAGTGAGGCCCAACTTACTGAACAGACCGAGGATAGAAAAGATTGCTTTGCGGTCAACACAAAACCCTACAAACAACCACGCAGAGGGGGCAAAAAGACCCTCCGCACCGACTAACGGTACGGAGGTGCTCCCTCTGCGTCCCAGAGCTTCCAGCAAGCAAGAAAAACCAATTAAGCAAGCTGGAAAGAAAAAATAGCAAACAAAAAATAACACAAGCAAAACTTAGCTTATGCAGGAAGACAGGCCACAGGAACGATCCAGGAGGAAGCAAGACCAATACTAGAACATTGACTGGAGGCCAGGAGCAAAGCACTAGGTGGAGTTAAATAGAGCAGCACCTAACGACTTCACCACATCACCTGAGGAAGGAAACTCAGAAGCCGCAGTACCATTCACCTCCACCAACGGAAGCTCATAGACAGAATCAGCCAAAGTACCACTTGTGACCACAGGAGGGAGCTCTGCCACAGAATTCACAACAGTACCCCCCCTTGAGGAGGGGTCACCGAACCCTCACCAGAGCCCCCAGGCCGACCAGGATGAGCCATATGAAACAAGATCGGCAGCATGAACATCAGAGGCAAAGACCCAGGAATTATCTTCCTGACCATAACCCTTCCACTTAACCAGATACTGGAGTTTCCGTCTCGAAACATGAGAATCCAAAATCTTCTCTACAATATACTCCAACTCCCCCTCCACCAAAACCGGGGCAGGAGGATCAACAGATGGAACCATAGGTGCCACGTATCTCCGCAACAATGACCTATGGAATACGTTATGAATGGAAAAAGAATCTGGAAGGGTCAAATGAAAAGACACAGGATTAAGAACCTCAGAAATCCTATACGGACCAATGAAACGAGGCTTAAACTTAGGAGAGGAAACCTTAATAGGAATATGACGAGATGACAACCAAACCAAATCCCCAACACGAAGTCGGGGACCCACACAGCGTCTGCGATTAGCGAAACGTTGAGCCTTCTCCTGGGACAAGGTCAAATTGTCCACTACATGAGTCCAAATCTGCTGTAACCTGTCCACCACAGTATCCACACCAGGACAGTCCGGAGACTCAACCTGCCCTGAAGAGAAACGAGGATGGAACCCAGAATTGCAGAAAAACGGCGAAACCAAGGTAGCCGAGCTGGCCCGATTATTAAGGGCGAACTCCGCCAAAGGCAAGAAGGACACCCAATCATCCTGATCAGCAGAAACAAAGCATCTCAGATATGTTTCCAAGGTCTGATTGGTTCGTTCGGTCTGGCCATTTGTCTGAGGATGGAAAGCCGAGGAAAAAGACAAATCAATGCCCATCCTAGCACAAAAGGCTCGCCAAAACCTCGAAACAAACTGGGAACCTCTGTCAGAAACGATGTTCTCTGGAATGCCATGTAAACGAACCACATGCTGGAAGAACAATGGCACCAAATCAGAGGAGAAAGGTAATTTAGACAAGGGTATCAAATGGACCATCTTAGAGAAGCGATCACAAACCACCCAAATGACCGACATCTTTTGAGAAACGGGGAGATCCGAAATAAAATCCATAGAGATGTGTCCAAGGCCTCTTCGGGACCGGCAAGGGCAAAAGCAACCCACTGGCACGAGAACAGCAGGGCTTAGCCCGAGCACAAATCCCACAGGACTGCACAAAAGAACGCACATCCCGCGACAGAGATGGCCACCAAAAGGATCTAGCCACTAACTCTCTGGTACCAAAGATTCCAGGATGACCAGCCAACACCGAACAATAAACCTCAGAGATAACTTTATTCGTCCACCTATCAGGGACAAACAGTTTCTCCGCTGGGCAACGATCAGGTTTATTAGCCTGAAATTTTTGCAGCACCCGCCGCAAATCAGGGGAGATGGCAGACAAAATTACTCCCTCTTTGAGAATACCCGCCGGCTCAGACAAACCCGGAGAGTCGGGCGCAAAACTCCTAGACAGGGCATCCGCCTTCACATTTTTAGAGCCCGGAAGGTACGAAACCACAAAGTCAAAACGGGAGAAAAACAGCGACCAACGAGCCTGTCTAGGATTCAACCGTTTGGCAGACTCGAGATAAGTCAAGTTCTTGTGATCAGTCAAGACCACCACGCGATGCTTAGCTCCTTCAAGCCAATGACGCCACTCCTCGAATGCCCACTTCATGGCCAGCAACTCTCAATTGCCAACATCATAATTTCGCTCAGCAGGCGAAAACTTCCTGGAAAAGAAGGCGCATGGTTTCATCACCAAGCAATCAGAACCTCTTTGCGACAAAACAGCCCCCGCTCCAATTTCAGAAGCATCAACCTCGACCTGGAACGGAAGCAAAACATCTGGTTGACACAACACAGGGGCAGAAGAAAAACGATGCTTTAACTCTTGAAAAGCTTCCACAGCAGCAGAAGACCAATTGACCACATCAGCACCCTTCTTGGTCAAATCGGTCAATGGTTTAGCAATACTAGAAAAATTACAGATGAAACGACGATAAAAATTAGCAAAGCCCAGGAACTTTTGCAGACTCTTCAGAGATGTCGGCCGAGTCCAATCATAGATGGCCTGGACCTTAACAGGGTCCATCTCGATAGTAGAAGGGGAAAAAATGAACCCCAAAAATGAAACCTTCTGAACACCAAAGAGACACTTTGATCCCTTCACAAACAAAGAATTAGCACGCAGGACCTGGAACACCATTCTGACCTGCTTCACATGAGACTCCCAATCATCCGAGAAGACCAAAATATCCAAGTATACAATCAGGAATTTATCCAGGTACTCTCGGAAGATGTCATGCATAAAGGACTGAAACACCGATGGAGCATTGGCAAGTCCGAATGGCATAACTAGGTACTCAAAATGGCCCTCAGGCGTATTAAATGCAGTTTTCCATTCATCGCCCCGCTTAATACGCACAAGATTATACGCACCACGAAGATCTATCTTTGTGAATCAACTAGCCCCCTTGATCCGAGCAAACAAATCAGATAATAGCTGCAAGGGGTACTGAAATTTGACCGTGATTTTATTTAGAAGGCGGTTATCTATACAAGGTCTCAGCGAACCATCCTTCTTGGCCACAAAAAAGAACCCCGCTCCCAATGGCGACGATGACGGGCAAATATGACCCTTCTCCAAGGACTCCTTCACGTAACTCCGCATAGCGGCGTGCTCAGGCACAGATAAATTAAACAGTCGACCTTTAGGAAACTTACTACCAGGAATCAAATCGATAGCACAATCACAATCCCTATGCGGAGGTAGGGCATTGGACTTGGGCTCATCAAATACATCCCGGTAATCAGACAAGAACTCTGGGACCTCAGAAGGGGTGGATGACGAAATAGACAGAAATGGGACATCACCATGTACCCCCTGACAACCCCAGCTGGACACAGACATTGATTTCCAATCTAATACTGGGTTATGGACTTGTAGCCATGGCAACCCCAACACGACCACATCATGCAGATTATGCAACACCAGAAAGCGAATATCCTCCTGATGTGCAGGAGCCATGCACATGGTCAGCTGGGTCCAGTACTGAGGCTTATTCTTGGCCAAAGGCGTAGCATCAATTCCTCTCAATGGAATAGGACACTGCAAGGGCTCCAAGAAAAACCCACAACGCCTAGCATACTCCAAGTCCATCAAATTCAGGGCAGCGCCTGAATCCACAAATGCCATGACAGAATAAGATGACAAAGAGCAGATCAAAGTAACGGACAAAAGAAATTTTGACTGTACCGTACCAATGGTGGCAGACCTAGCGAACCGCTTAGTGCGCATAGGACAATCGGAGATAGCATGAGTGGAATCACCACAGTAGAAACACCGCCCATTCTGACGTCTGTGTTCTTGCCGTTCAACTCTGGTCAAAGTCCTATCGCACTGCATAGGCTCAGGTTTATGCTCGGACAATACCGCCAAATGGTGCACAGATTTACGCTCACGCAAGCGTCGACCGATCTGAATGGCCAAAGACATAGACTCATTCAGACCAGCAGGCATAGGAAATCCCACCATGACATCCTTAAGGGCTTCAGAGAGACCCTTTCTGAAAATAGCTGCCAGCGCACCTTCATTCCATTGAGTGAGCACGGACCACTTTCTAAACTTCTGACAATAAATCTCTATCTCATCCTGACCCTGACACAGAGCCAGCAAATTTTTCTCTGCCTGATCCACCGAATTAGGTTCATCGTACAGCAATCCGAGCGCCAGGAAAAACGCATCAATATTACATAATGCAGGATCTCCTGGTGCAAGGGAAAATGCCCAGTCTTGAGGGTCGCCACGTAATAAAGAAATAATAATCCTAACTTGTTGAACTGGGTCACCAGAGGAGCGAGGTTTCAAAGCCAGAAACAGTTTGCAATTATTTTTGAAATTCAGAAACTTAGTTCTATCTCCAGAAAACAAATCAGGAATAGGAATTCTAGGTTCTAACATAGATTTCTGAACCATAATGTCTTGAATTTTTTGTACTCTTGCAGTGAGATTATCCACACAAGAAGACAGACCTTTAATGGCCATCACTACACCTGTGTCCTGAACCACCCAAATGTCTAGGGGGAAAAAAAGGCAAAACACAGTGCAAAGAAAAAAAAATGGTCTCAGAACTTTTTTTCCCTCTATTGAGAAGCATTAGTACTTTGGGCCTCCAGTACTGTTATGAATAGGTAATTCAGAACCACAATGGACCTTGAAGTTCAGAGCACACAAAGTGACCTGACAATAACCAAAAGACATAGGACGAGCTCTGAGACATGGGAACTCTGCTGACCGCAATTCCTAATCCTATCCAACCACACTAGAGGCAGCCATGGATTGCGCCTAACGCTCCCTATGCAACTCGGCACAGCCTGAGAAACTAACTAGGCCTAAGAAGGAAAAATAAGCCTACCTTGCCTCAGAGAAATACCCCAAAGGAAAAGGCAGCCCCCCACATATAATGACTGTGAGTTGAGATGAAAATACAAACGCAGAGATGAAATAGATTTAGCAAAGTGAGGCCCAACTTACTGAACAGACCGAGGATAGAAAAATTGCTTTGCGGTCAACACAAAACCGTACAAACAACCACGCAGAGGGGGCAAAAAGACCCTCCGCACCGACTAACGGTACGGAGGTGCTCCCTCTGCGTCCCAGAGCTTCCAGCAAGCAAGAAAAACCAATTAAGCAAGCTGGAAAGAAAAAATAGCAAACAAAAAATAACACAAGCAAAACTTAGCTTATGCAGGAAGACAGGCCACAGGAACGATCCAGGAGGAAGCAAGACCAATACTAGAACATTGACTGGAGGCCAGGAGCAAAGCACTAGGTGGAGTTAAATAGAGCAGCACCTAACGACTTCACCACATCACCTGAGGAAGGAAACTCAGAAGCCGCAGTACCATTCACCTCCACCAACGGAAGCTCATAGACAGAATCAGCCGAAGTACCACTTGTGACCACAGGAGGGAGCTCTGCCACAGAATTCACAACAGAACCCCCTGACAACCCCAACTAGTCACAGACATGGATTTCCAGTCTAACACCGGATTATGTAGCTGTAACCATGGAAAACCCAGCACAATATCATCATGCAAATTATGCAACACCAGAAAATGACAATCTTCCTGATGGGCTGGCGCCATGCGCATGGTCAGCTGTGTCCAAAACTGAGGTTTATTTTTAGCCAACGGTGTAGCATCAATGCCCCTCAAAGGAATAGGGTTCTGCAAAGGCTGCAAGGGAAAACCACAACGTCTGGCAAATTCTAAGTCCATTAAGTTCAGAGCGGCGCCTGAATCCACAAATGCCATGACAGAAAATGTTGATAATGAGCAGATCAAGGTCACAGATAACAGAAATTTAGGTTGTATAGTACTGATGGCAACAGAACTAGCGATTCTCTTAGTACGCTTAGGGCAATCAGAAATAACATGAGCAGAATTGCCGCAGTAAAAACACAACCTATTCTAACGCCTGATTGTTTGACGTTCAGCTCTAGACAAAATCCTATCACACTGCATAGGCTCAGGGCTCCGCTCAGAGGACAACGCCATAGTGTGCACAATTCTGTGCTCGCGCAAGCGCCGATCAATCTGAATGGCCAGAGACATAGAATCACTCAGACCAGCAGGTGTGGGGAACCCCACCATAACGTCTTTAACGGATTCAGAAAGACCCTTTCTGAAAATTGCCGCCAAGGCATCCTCATTCCATTTAGTCAGTACAGACCATTTTCTAAATTTCTGGCAATACGATTCTGCCGCTTCTTGACCTTGACACAGGGCTAACAAAATTTTCTCAGCCTGATCCACAGAATTAGGCTCATCATACAACAACCCCACTGCCTGAAAGAACGAATCAACATCAAGCAAAGCAGGATTGCCAGTTTCCAGGGAAAATGCCCAATCCTGTGGGTCACCACACAGCAGAGATATGATGATTTTAACCTGCTGAATAGGATCACCAGAAGACCGGGGTCTTAATGCAAAAAACAGTTTACAGTTATTTTTGAAACCCAAAAATTTGGATCTGTCACCAAAGAATAAATCAGGAGTGGGAATCTTAGGTTCTAAGGCAGGAGTTTGAACAATATAATCTGAAATACCCTGTACCCTAGCAGCAAGCTGATCCACCCGAGATACTAACTCCTGAACATTCATGTTAATACAAGACTCTGTAGCCACCCAGAGGTAAAGAGGGAGGAACAGACCAAACAGGCTAAGGAAAAAAAAATTGCTCAAAATCTTTCCACCCTTCTTCTGAGATGCAATTAACTCATTGTGGGCCAGTTGTACTGTTATGATCTGGTGGCCTTGGAGCAGCATGAGACGTACTCTGGAGAAGGTGGTCCCTGTACTGACCGCAAACCCTGAACCTAGCAGCGCAACTAAAAGCAGCCGTGGGGGGTACCTAACACTCCCTAGACCCCTCGGCACAGCCTAAGATCTAACTACCCCTAAAGACAGAAACAGGAAACCTATCTTGCCTCAGAGAAAATCCCCAAAGGATAGATAGCCCCCCACAAATATTGACTGTGAGAGGAGAGGGAAATAACATACGCAGATATTAAATCAGATTTTAGCATAGGAGGACATACTAGCTAAAAAGAAAGGATAGAACAGAGTACTATGCGGTCAGTATAAAAACACTAGAAAATATCCACCGCAGAAAATACGGATCACCACATCTGACTAAAGACATGGGGGGTATATCTGCATCTCCAGAGAAATAGCTAGGCTGCAAAAAATCCTTCACAGACCAAGCTGCACAAGACAAAAACATGAAAATGCACAGAACTATAAGGTCCACTGCAGGTGGACAGCAAAAACAAAGCCAGGACTTATCTTTGTAGAAAAACACAGCAAACTGGAAAGACCAGCAGGGAAGTGAATCCTTCAAGAACAATGGACAACTGGCACTGACTAAAGGATCCTGCAAAGCTATATACCCCAGTCAGTCCTGCAATTAGTAGATACACATGCCCACTCCTGCAATCCAGGCACAACTGCATTACCCTCTACAACCACCGGAGGGAGCCCAAAAGCTGAATTCACAACAGGTGGTGGAGTTTTTGTATTTTTCTGCTGTGGATATTTTGTAGTGTTTTATGCTGACCGCATAGTATCCTGTACTATCCTTTCCTATCTAGGTAGAAGTGGCCTCCTTTGCTTACCCCTGTTTTCTGTCTGCGTGTGTCTTTTCCTCTCCTACTCACAGTCATTATTTGTGGGGGGCTACCTATCCTTTGGGGGTCTACTCTGAGGCAAGAGAGTTTTCCTAATTCCATCTTTAGGGATATTTAGTCCTTAGGCTGTGTCGAGGTGTCTAGGTCTGGTTAGGCACACCCCACGGCTACTTCTAGTTGCGGTGATAGGATCAGGGTTTGCGGTCAGTGAAGTTACCACTGCTCCAGCGAAGGTCATTTCATGCTGCTCCAAGGCCACCTGATCATAACAGGGGCCGTGACCTGTTGTCTATTGAGGGGGACCCCTGTGGTGGGGTTTGAGGGCCACCTGCTTGTGGTGGGATTTGAGGGCTATCTCCTTGTGGGATGTGGGGGGGAGACCTGCTGCAGGCTATTGGGGGACCCCTGTGGTGATATGTGGGGGTGACCTGCTTGTGGTGGGATGTGGGGAGGCGACCTGCTTGTGGTGGGACGTGGGGAGGCGACCTGCTTGTGGTGGGACGTGGGAAGGCGACCTGCTTGTGGTGGGACATGGGGAGGCGACCTGCTTGTGGTGGGACGTGGGGAGACGACCTGCTTGTGGTGGGACGTGGGGAGGCGACCTGCTTGTGGTGGGACGTGGGGAGGCGACCTGCTTGTGGTGGGATGTGGGGAGGGGGGACCCCGTCGTGGGATTTGAGGGCGACCTGCTGCTTACAGAGGGATCCCTTTTATTGGGGGACACCTGCTGCTTACTTGGGGATCCCCTTTATTGGGGGCAACCTGCTTATGGGTTGGGTTTGGGGGGCTGATGATGGTTCAGGCTGGGTGGAGTGGATGTCCGATGAGGGTTTAGGCTGGGTGGGGGGTGGACGTCCGATGGGGGGGTTGTGCTGTGTGGGGGGTCCGCGTCTGATGGGGGTTTGTGCTGGATGGGGGTTTGTGCTGGGTGGGGGGGTCCATGACCGATGGGGGGGTCCACGACCGGCGGGGGGGTTTGGACGTCCGGTGGGGGCTTGTACGTCCAGTGGGGGTTTATTCTTGGGTGGGTGTGGTGTGCAATGGGAGTAATGCTTGGAGGAGGGGTGGACGTCCTATGGGGGGTTAAGCTGGGGTGGCATCCGATGGGGGGTGTCTGATGGGATTTATGGTTGGGGGCAGGGGGCGTCATATGGGGATTTACGCTTGTGGGAGGGAATGTCTGGTGGGCTTTGGGTTTATCCTGTGGGGTCCGCTGGTTAATGTGAGGTGGAGGTTTCTGACTGGGGGAGCAAGGTTATGCTGTGTGGCCTTCTGGTTGATGTGGGGGGGGGCTAATGCTTCATTGGGGTACACAAAAAAAACATGGCTGCATGCTGCTTATGCTATGCAAAAAAAAAAAAAGGTATTTCCTGTAGAGGAGGGTACACCACCAACTGGCACGAAGCTAATCCGTTTTAGCTTAATTTCAGTAGGAGGCAGACATGAGTCTGGACCGCCCAGCCCAGTTTCTGCCCTAGGTTTTTTTTTTTTGGGGGGGAGGTTTATTAACGATTATCCTTTTTTCTTTTTAATTTTTTGTTTTCCAGATATGGCTTTTGAGGGCGACAGTGGAATTGTCACTCTAATCTTCCACCTACAATTGTCACTACCATATCAGCACGGTGGCGCAGTGGTTAGCACAGCAGCCTTGCAGCGCTGGAGTGCTGGGTTCTAATCCCACCCAGGACAACATCTGCAAAGAGTTTGTATGTTCTCTCCGTGTTTGCGTGAATTTCCTCTGGGCACTCCGGTTTCCTCCCACATTACAAAGACATACTGATAGGGATTCTAGATTGTGAGCCCCATCAGGTACAGTGATGATAATGTGTGCAAACTGTAAAGTGCTACGGAATATGTTAGCGCTATATAAAAATAAAGATTATTATTATTATTATCTGTAGTCTACGAGGCAAGGCCCTAACACATCAAAAGTGTTTGGGATTCCCCGGAGGACGGTCCATGCCACGAATCCCCCTACCCTCTTGCCCCTCTGCGTCCAGGTTATTCCATCTTCATCATCGGTCTGCTAAAAAGGATTTGTGATCTTAAGGACAGGTATATCCTACAAGGCAGTGAGGGGGCTACTTTAAAAAATAATAAAAAAAGACAGGACAAATATGTCCTAGTTTTCCACTGAGCAATATGGACGTCTCCTGGGGAAACCTTCCTATTCATGCAGCCTCCACGTTTTCCAGAGGCTCCTGTGACCCTGCTGTTAAAATATCCAAGGCTTCGGTCTAGGCCTTCTCTGGTGGCCAGTCCACACTGCCAGCGCCCTGAACAATCATGCACGCCAACTTTCTAGTGCGTCCTACTCTGCACCTATCAGTTTGAGTACTTCGCTTCTGCAACAGAGGACTAAAGTCTGCCTCCCGAGAGATCTGCTGTTCAATTTTGTTTGTTTTGGAAATGTTCTGTCCAAAAAAACAACGGGACAACTCTCCGACCCCTCCTGGCATCCATGAACCCACTAGCACTGGTCTGCTAGGCCTGGATCTAGCAGACTCTCTTCGACATGATGGGCCGTTCCCACCTTGGATGTTTCTCAGGATCGGCTGCCGTGTCTTTCACAATTCAAGGCCGGTATTATGATCTCTGGTCTGGGACACCGAAACCTCAGACACCGGAGGCAGGCCTGGGGAAGGGGGGGGGGGCAGAGCCACATACCAAACCGACAGTCCAGCCCACATGCACCAACAGCATATTACAGTTTTACAATACTTTAGAAATGCATAAAATGAAACAAGCAAAGGCAAAAAAAATCAAACAAGCAAAGGCATAAAGTTTTTCAATGCAAAAAAAATGCAGTTTTATAAAATTAGAAATGTTTCTATATCTAATGTTAAAATTATATTTATCCAGTATTTCTATGAGTAAAAGTCTGAGATTTTTGTGGGAAATAGTAATTTGTTCCTCTTAACCCCTTAGCGACCGCCGATACGCCTTTTAACGGCGGCCGCTAAGGGTACTTAAACCACAGCGCCGTTAATTAACGGCGCTGTGGAAAAAGTGAATAGCGCCCCCCAGAGTCGGATTTTCTCCGGGGTCTCGGCTGCCGGGGGTAGCCGAGACCCCAGAGAACATGATTCGGGGGGTTTTTAACTGACCCCGCATTTGCGATCGCCGGTAATTAACCGTTTACCGGCGATCGCAAAAAAAAAACACCGCGATTTGCGTTGTGTTTCTCTCCCCTCTAATGTGATCGGACATTAGAGGGGAGAGAAATAGGGTCCCCCGAGCCCCCCACGGTACCTTATGTACCGGAGAAGGTACCCCCCAGGTCCCTGTCCCTCCTCCTTTCTAGTGCTCCAAAATGGCGGGCGCATGTGCAGATGCGCCCGCCAAAACCTAGCTTCCCCCGCAGTGTATTGGGGTCGGTTTTTACTGACCCCTGGAGCGATCGCAATCCCGGGGGTCTTTCCAGACCCCCGGGGTTGCGATCGCTGCAAATAGTTTGTAAAAAAAAAAAATGCTTTGCATTTCTCTTCCCTCTGATGTGATCGCACATCAGAAGGGAGAGAAATAGAGCCCCCGAGCCCCCCACCATACCTCTAGTAGTCCTGCTTGCTGATATGCCCCTGTCCCCGATCCCCCGTCCATGGTCCCCGGTCCTCAGCCCACGGCTCCTGGCCCCCCTTCTTCTTCTCTACTGGAAGAAAATGGTGGGCGCATGCGCAGTGCGCCTGCCATGATCTGCCAGCAGAGACCCAGCAACCTATGAGAATTTTCTCATTGGCTGCTGGGTTTTGATTACTGTAATATGTCCAATTACAGTGATCAAAACCCCTAATATTTAATAAATATGGCAGCACTTGGGCTGTACCTCTCTCTTCTCTCCTTGTAGTTGTTCTAGGAGAGAAGAGAGAGAGATTACAGTTCAAGTGCTGCCCTGTCAGTTACAAAAAACACTTTATTTATATCCGCCAGCATCCAATTTACCCACCCCCGTTCTCAGTAATCCCTGCATCATCAGCAGAGGATTATAAAAGAAAAAAGAAAAAATTATAATTTTTTTTAAAAAAAATTTTAGGGTTAGGGTTAGGGGAAGAATTAGATAAAATGGCCCGCAGAACTTTCAGCCCGGAGCAAGCTTACAGCCTGCTTTGCTCCGGCAGCTCCGACAGCGAAACAGATTCTGCCCCTGAAGTTGAGCAGCTTTCAGACAGTGATAACGACTCTTCCTCCACGGGATCCCCCAGCCCGGTGGTAGCGGAGTCGGTCGTCACTGCTGAAGCTTCAGAGGCAGGACCAAGTACCGCAGTCCCCCCACTGCTGTGGTATAATGACACCTCATTTTCCCCTCAAATTCCCCCTTTTTCTGCAGTCCCTGGAATAAAAATTGATGTCGCCAATTTTACCCCCATTGATTTTTTTGAAATTTTCATTAGCCCCAAAGTCCTGCAATTAATCGTCCACCAAACAAACCTATATGCCCGGCAATATATTTCCCAAAAACCCACTGCCTTTCATTCATCATTAATTTCGTTCCTGGATCCCCACAAATGTCCCCGAAATAAAAAAATTCTTAGGCCTCACCCTGAATATGGGTATAGTAAAAAAAAACACTCTCCGCTCTTACTGGGCAACAAAAGCTATCCACTGCACCCCTGTATTTGCAGCCATCATGTCCCGAGCCCGTTACGAAGCTCTGATGAGATTCCTCCACTTCAGTGACAATTCCCAAGCTCTCCCAAGAACTGACCCCAACTACGATCGGCTAAATAAATTAAGACCCCTAATTTCCCTCCTAAAAACTTCCTTTCTAAATTCCTATACCCCAGAGCAAAATGTGGCAGTCGACGAGTCCTTGATGAGCTACAAGGGCCGTCTGTTATTCTGCCAATTTATTCCCTCCAAGAGAGCCAAATACGGCGTAAAATTATATAAAGCTTGCGAGAGCTCATCATCAGGGTACACGTCAACCTTCTTAATTTATGAAGGTAGGGACCGCCAAATAAACCCCCCAAACTGCCCCCAGACAATTGGTATCCCAGGCAAAATTGTTTGGGAGCTAATGACGCCCTTTCTCAATCAAGGGTACCACGTGTATACCGACAACTATTACACGAGCATCCCCCTATACAAATCCCTCCATGCTGCAAATACAGAGGCCTGTGGGACAGTGAGGAAAAACAGAGTGGGGTTTCCGTCACAGTTGGTGTCCAGACGTTTGGAGAGGGGGGCGTCATTCTCACTTGCAAGCGACCAACTTCTTGCAGTGAAGTGGAAAGACAGGAAGGACGTCTACATGCTTTCCACACTGCATACGGACACCACTGTGACGGTCAGAGAGAGGGGTGCCACCAGGGACAAAGAAAAACCTGTCTGCGTCACAGACTATAACAGACATATGGGTGGCGTAGACCTGTCAGACCAGGTTCTGCAACCATACCTGGTCAAGAGGAAGATCAGGGCGTGGTATAAAAAGGTGGGAATCTATCTAATTCAAACTGCCACATATAACAGTTTTGTCCTATATAAAAAATCTCAAGGACCACTTACGTTCCTGCACTTTCAGGAAAAAGTAGTAGAGAGCCTCATATTTGAGTCCATGGCACCGGTGGAAGCCTTCGACTCTGAGGATTCCCGGAGACTTTCAGAATGCCATTTTCCTTACCCTGTCCCTGTCACTCCCACCCAAAGGTATCCTCAAAAAAGGTGCCGAGTTTGCAGAAAGCATGGCAGACGGAGTGATTCCCGATTCTATTGCCCCACATGCCCATCCCAACCAGGCCTTGTATCTCCCCCTGTTTTGAGACCTACCACACCACCTACAATTATTAGTTTGTTTTTTTCAATAATTTTTATTTTCTGCTTAGTGGCCCCAGTAGTACAATTTGGAACAATTGATAAATAATATTTTAATTAGTAGATCCCATTTTACCCCATTTCAAAATTAATTCCAGAACTTGATCAATCCCATACCAAACTACTATCCCAACAAATTCTCATCCACGTACCCACGTCTGTACGCTCTAGAGTGTGGACCCCACAAATGTTCTTGCAAAGACAGGTCATCTGAAAATTCTAGGACTCGATCAATCCCATACCAAACTACTATTCCAACAAATTCTCGTCCACGTACCTATGTCAATAAGCGTTAGAATCTGGACCCCAGAAATGATCTTGAAAATGAATTCTAGGACTTGATTACTCACAAACATTTTTGACCATTTATCTAACTTTGACTGTTTTATGACTGTCTTGCTACACAAAACTTTGGCTTCCATTTATATTACTTATATTTATGTTGATGATACGGGCATGATCATTTTATTGTAGGATTTCTAAAAAAATTAGGAAGTTCCGTACTTATACACTATGGGCTTCACTTTATGGTTCTTGCCGAACCTCTGGTACCAGACAATACTTTCTATAGAGAACAGGTTGTTTTGTGCATATAGCGGTTCTGACCTTGGCGGGTGGGAGCTTGCTATGGTGTACCACGTCTATTGGCACATTCGTCTCTCATATAGGGATTGATGGAGCTAAAAGGACGTTGTACGACCAGTCTCTGAAAGTGTCTGCCATTCTAGCCCTGATGGTGTTCTTTCATCTTTGGAACAAACTCCGCTTTGCCACATAGTTGGCTGCATTTTTCTACACATTTTGCCCTTCATTCCAGTACAGTTTATTCTTCCTGCTACAATATACGCAAATGCGGGACAACTGTTTTGTTAGCAAGACCAATTTTATAGTCAGCCATTGTGTTTTAGGAGCATGCCTCCCTCTGTGATTAATAATTCCTGGAAGGATTTTCTTTTTTGCTCAATGTTGCTAGAATGGGTCCTGGATCTTCAATTTCAAATAAAGCCAAATTTGTCACATTGTGCCCCTTTCTGTCCAAGCCCTGCCATTTGTCCAAACAGAACTTTTTGACTACATATGGGATATTGCTGCGCTCATAATAAAGTGGGTAACGAATTGTGGGGTCCACTTTTTGATGTTATTTCTGAAAAAGTGAGACACTCAGGTCTAAAACAAGATTCTCGTGGAAAAAAATGAATTTTTTCAATATGACGACCTAATGTTGTCAAACTCTGTGTCATACATGTGGGTTCAAATTGCTCAATATATCCCTGATTAAAATCTTTGAGGGGTGTAGTTTCCAAAACGGGGTCAGTTGTGGGGGGTTTCTGCTGTTAGGCACATCTACAAACCCAAAATGGCGTCCACTCTCACAATTTAGAGATTAAAAAGTCAAACGGCGCTCCTTCCCTTCCAAGCTCCGCAGTGCGCCCAAACCCCCACATACGGGGTATCGACATACTCAGGACAAATTGCACAACAACTTTTGGGAACCAATTTCTCTTGCTACCCTTAGGAAAATAAAAAATTGGGGGTGAAAAGATCATTTTTGTGAAAAAAAAATGATTTTTAATTTTTTCAGCTCTACGTTATAAACTTGTGTGAAGCACTTGGGGGTTCAAAGTGTTGACCACACACCGAGATAAGTTCCTTAGGGGGTCTAGTTTCCAAAATGGTGTCACTTGTGGGGGGTTTCCACTGTTTAGGCACATCAGCGGCTCTCCAAATGCGACATGGTGTCCGATCTCAATTCCAGAGAATTCTATGTTGAAAAAGTCAAATGGCGCTCCTTCCCTTCTGAGCTCTACTGTGCACCCAAACAGAGGTTTACCCCCACATACGGGGTATCGACATACTCAGGACAAATTGCACAAAAACTTTTGGGGTCCAATTTGTCTTGCTACCCTTGGTAAAATAAAAAAATTGGGGGTGAAAAGATCATTTTTGTGAAAAAAAAATGATTTTTAATTTTTTCGGCTCTACGTTATAAACTTGTGTGAAGCACTTGGGGGTTCAAAGTGTTGACCACATGCCTAGATAAGTTCCTTAGGGGGTCTAGTTTCCAAAATGGTGTCACTTGTGGGGGGTTTCCACTGTTTAGGCACATCAGCGGCTCTCCAAACGCGACATGGTGTCCGATCTAAATTCCAGAGAATTCTATGTTGAAAAAGTCAAATGGCGCTCCTTCCCTTCTGAGCTCTACTGTGCACCCAAACAGAGGTTTACCCCCACATACGGGGTATCGACATACTCAGGACAAATTGCACAACAACTTTTGGGGTCCAATTTGTCTTGCTACCCTTGGGAAAATAAAAAATTGGGGGTGAAAAGATCATTTTTGTGAAAAAAAAAATGATTTTTAATTTTTTCAGCTCTACGTTATAAACTTGTGTGAAGCACTTGGGGGCTCAAAGTCTTTACCACACACCTAGATAAGTTCCATAGGGGGTCTAGTTTCCAAAATGGTGTCACTTGTGGGGGGTTTCCACTGTTTAGGCACATCAGCGGCTCTCAAAACGCGACATGGTGTCCAATCTCAATTCCAGGGAATTCTATGTTGAAAAAGCCAAATGGCGCTCCTTCCCTTCTGAGCTCTACTGTGCACCCAAACAGTGGTCCTTCCCCACATATGGGGTATCGGCATTCTCCGGACAAATTGCACAACAAATTATGTGGTTCATTTCCTTTTTTTACACTTGTGGAAATAAAAAAAATTGGTTCTGAAGTAAAATGTTTGTGAAAAAAAGTAAAATGTTCATTTTTTCCTTCCACATTGCTTCAGTTCCTGTGCAGCAACTGAAGGGTTAATAAACTTCTTGAATGTGGTTTTGCGCACCTTGAGGGGTGCAGTTTTTAGAATGGTGTCAATTTTGGGTATTTTCTGCCACATAGACCCCTCATACTGACTTCAAATGTGAGGTGGTCCCTAAAAAAATGGTTTTGTAAATTTTGCTGTAAAAATAAAAAATTGCTGGTCAAATTTTAACCCTTATAACTCCCTAATAAAAAAAAATTGTTTCCAAAATTGTGCTGATGTAAAGTAGACATATGGGAAATGTTATTTATTGACCATTTTGTGTGACATATCTCTTTGATGTAAGGGAATAAAAATTCAAATTTTGAAAATTGCTAAATTTTCAAAATTTTCGCCATATTTCTGTTTTTTTAATAAATAATCGCAAGTAATATCAAAGAAATTTTACCACTAACATGAAGTACAATATGTCACGAAAAAACATTCTCAGAATCAGCGGGATCAGTTGAAACGTTCCAGAGTTATAACCTCATAAAGTGACAGTGGTCAGAATTGCAAAAATTGGCTTGGTCATTAAGTACCAAATTGGCTCTGTCACTAAGGGGTTAAACCAGTTCTGAATGTAAATAAAATATTGCTCTGATTAAGTCTCCACATTGTATTTTAGCCTTTCATTTCATGGGTAGGGCAGGACAAGCCCATGATGTATCTGTGTAAGACATGTAAGGTGCTATAATAACAGCCATTGGCTGGTTTCACACCAGCATTCACCAGGGCTGCGGATGGCAGACTTCTTCCTCTGTTAAGCCCCGCCCACTGCCGCACCTCTTCCTTTAGCTCCGCCTACGTCTGCATGCATCCTGCATACCCTATCTTTAACATTGGGTACGCAGGCCAAGCGGATGCCTTCGCATGCGTTGTTTTGACGCTGCGCCAACCGCAACAAAATGCAACATGTTGCGTTCGACGCAGTTCAGCGCATCGTCAAAACAATGCATGCCTGCGTACCCAATGTTAAAGAAGGAAGAGGTACAGCAGTGGGCGGGGTTTAACGGAGGAAGTAGGCTGCCGAACGCTGGTGTGAAACCAGCCTTACACAGGTAAACCACTTTTGAAACCATGTTCACTTGTACAAGCACTTAACCCCTTAGTGATGGGGCCAATTTTTTAAAATCTGACCAGTGTCACTTTATGTAGTAATAACTCTGGAATGCTTCAACATATTCCATTGATTTTGAGATTTTTTTTTTCCTGACATATTAGACTTTATGAAAATGGTAAACTTGGGCTAATGGTAAACTTGGTTTAATATGTTTTGCTTTATTTTGTAAAAATATCAGAAATTTTACAAATTTAAAAAAAATAGAAATTTTAAAATTTTGAATGATTTTTCCTTTAAGGCCGGAGTCACACTAGAGAGGAATACCGACGAGTGCTATGCGAGAAAAAAAAATCGCATAGCACTCAGACCAATGTTAATCTGTTGGGCAGCTCCCATTTCTTTCTTTTTTTTTTTTTTTCACGGCCGAGTGAAATTGCAGTATGCTGCGATTTGCACCGGATATCAGCCGAGACTCTCCAATGAAAGTCTATTTGTGCAAGAAAAACTCGCACCACACGGGCCATCAGTGTGACTTGCGAGAAATACGCAACAGTGTCTGGCTGGCAATTCAAGTGCAGTGTACAGTAAAATCACACTGACAGCTTACAAATAGTTAATTTGTCGGCTTCTGTCAAATCATTGCAGGATAGGAGACATGGTTTACATACAGTAAACCATTGCAGAACGGTTAGATTTATACGGTTAGTAGTATGTGTGTGTGTAAAATTTGGGACCTGTATGTATTTAATAAAAATGTTTTCACTGAAAAAACTGGCGTGGGCTCCCACACAATTTTCTGTGCCACAGAGGGAAAGCCAGTGACTGAGGACAGATATTATAGCCTAGAGAGGGACCATGGTTATTGCCACCCCTGAAAAGGTGCATCTGTAAGATGCGCCGATTCTGGCACTCAGCCTCTCTTCTCACTGCCCTGTAGCGGTGGCATATGGGGTAATAAGGGGTTAATGTCACCTTTGTATTGTAAGGTGACATTAGGCCAGCTTAGTAATGTAGAGGTGTCTGATAGATGCCTCTCCATTACTAATCTGTGGGCTTGATGTTACTTGACAATGAAAAGGTGACATCAACCCCACTGCTACAGGGCAAGTGGGAAGAGCGAGGCTAAGTGCCAGAATTGGCACATCTGTAAGATGCGCAATTTCTGGGATGGCTGAGAGCTGATAGTTTTTAGCCTGTGGGGCTGCCAATATCCATGGCCTCTTCACAGGCTATTAATATCAGCCTACAGCTGTCTACCTAGCCTTTGCTGGTTTGATTTTATAGGGGGACCCCATGTCAATATTTTGTGTCCCACTGTAAAATAGCCAGTAAAGGCTAAGCAAACAGCTGTGAGCTGATATTAATAGCCTGGGAACCTTTATGGTTATTGGCTCCTCCAGGATATTATCATCAGCTGTCAGCTTTCCCTCTGCTGGTTATGAAAATTATGCGGGAGCCCATGCAGGTTTCTTTTATTTTTTTAAAAATAAACATTACATTTCACGCAGGTTTCTTAGTTGACTTTTCTTTTTACAGCATGTGTAGGTTAATTATGTTAATGCTCCTACATGGGGGTGTGTGTGTGTATCTTTAGTTAATATTAATGCTCTCGTGATGAGGTTGAATAAGGAAAATACATCACAATTCCTTTTTTTTTTTTTAATATACCTTTAGCGCTCTGGATTTACAAAAACACATCAAATCCGCATAAAAATAGTGCTGAATTTCCACTGCGTTTTCTGCTAAGAGATGCAGAAAGTCTGCAACGTGCGCACATATATAGATAAATATGACAAACAATCATGGTAGATAAATATTTTTTTGAAAATTGTATAACACCATTTATACAAATTTTTTTTTTAACCCCTCTCTGACCTTAGACGTACTATCCCGTCTAGGTGCCCTGGGCCTATCTGACCCTCGACGGGATAGTACGTCATAGCGATCGGCCGCGCTCACGGGGGGAGCGCGGCCGGGTGTCAGCTGCCTATCGCACCTGACATCCGGCACTATGTTCCAGGAGCGGTCACGGACCGCCCCCGGCACATTAACTCCCGACACACCGCGATCAAACATGATCGCGGTGTGCCGGCGGTATAGGGAAGCGTCGCGCAGGGAGGGGGCTCCCTGCGGGCTTCCCTGAGACCCCCGCAGCAACGCGATGTGATCGCGTTGCTCCGAGGGTCTCCTACCTTCCTCCCTGCAGCAAGGTCCGGATCCAAAATGGCCGCAGCATCCGGGTCCTGCAGGGAGGGAGGTGGCTTACCAAGTGCCTGCTCAGAGCAGGCGCTTGGTAAGGCTGCAGCGCTGTAAGTCAGATTGGTGATCTGACAGAGTGCTATGCAAACTGTCACATCATCGATCTGTGATGTCCCCCCCGGGACAAAGTAAAAAAAATAAAAAATAAAAATTCCTAAATAATGAAAAAAAATAATATATATATTATTCCCATAAATACATTTCTTTATCTAAATAAAAAAACAATAAAAGTACACATATTTTGTATCGCTGCGTCCGTAATGACCCAACCTATAAAACTATCCCACTAGTTAACCCCTTCAGTAAACACCATAAGAAAAAAAAAACGAGGCAAAAAACGCTTTATTATCATACCGCCGAACAAAAAGTGGAATAACACGCGATCAAAAAGACAGATATAAACAACCATGGTACCTCTGAAAACGTCATCTTGTCCCGCAAAAATTGAGCCCCCATATAGCTTCATCAGCGAAAAAAAAAAGTTATAGTCCTCAGAATAAAGCGATGCAAAAATAATTATTTTTTCTATAAAATAGTTTTTATCATATAAAAGCGCCAAAACATAAAAAATAATATAAATGAGGTATCGCTGCAATCGTACTGTCCCGAAGAATAAAACTGCTTTATCAATTTTACCAAACGCAGAACGGTATAAACGCCTCCCCCAAAAGAAGTTCATAAATAGCTGGTTTTCGGTCATTCTGCCTCACAAAAATCGGAATAAAAAGCGATCAAAAAATGTCACGTGCCCGAAAATGTTTCCAATCAAAACGTTAACTCGTCCTGCAAAAAACGAAACCGCACATGACTCTGTGGACTCAAATATGGAAAAATTATAGCTCTCAAAATGTGATAAAGCAAAAAATATTTTTTGCAATAAAAAGCGTCTTTCAGTGTGTGACGGCTGCCAATCATAAAAATCTGCTAAAAAACCCACTATAAAAGTAAATCAAACTCCCCTTCATCACCCCCTTAGTTAGGAAAAAAAAATGTATTTATTTCCATTTTCCCGTTAGGGGTAGGGTTAGGGTTAGGGCTAGGGTTAGGGCTAGGGTTAAGGCTACAGTTAGGGTTGGGGCTAATGTTAGCGTTAGGGTTGGGGCTAAAGTTAGGGTTTCAATTACATTTACGGTTGGGATTAGGGTTAGGGGAGTGTCAGGGTTAGGGGTGTGGTTAGGGTTACTGTTGGGATTAGGGTTAGGGGTATGTTTGGATTAGGGTTTCAGTTATAATTGAGGGGTTTCCACTGTTTAGGCACATCAGGGGCTCTCCAAACGCGACATGGCGTCCGATCTCAATTCCAGCCAATTCTGCGTTGAAAAAGTAAAACAGTGCTCTTTCCCTTCTGAGCTCTCCCATGTGCCCAAACAAGGGTTTACCCCAACATATGGGGTATCAGCGTACTCGGGACACATTGCACAACAACTTTTGGGGTCCAATTTCTCCTGTTACCCTTGGGAAAATACAAAACTGGGGGCTAAAAAAATAATTTTGTGGGAAAAAAAAGATTTTTTATTTTCATGGTTCTGCGTTATAAACTGTAGTGAAACACTTGGGGGTTCAAAGTTCTCACAACACATCTAGATAAGTTCCTTGAGGGGTCTAGTTTCCAATATGGGGTCACTTGTGGGGGGTTTCTACTGTTTAGGTACATTAGGGGCTCTGCAAACGCAATGTGACGCCTGCAGACCAATCCATCTAAGTCTGCATTCCAAATGATACTCCTTCTCTTCCGAGCTCTGCCATGCGCTCAAACGGTGGTTCCCCCCCCCCCCACATATCGGGTATCAGCGTACTCAGGACAAATTGGACAACAACTTTTGGTGTCCAATTTCTCCTGTTACCCTCTAGAAAATACAAAATTGGGGGCTAAAAAATAATTTTTGTGGGAAAAAAATTTTGTTTTATTTTTATGGCTCTGCATTATAAACTTCTGTGAAGCACTTGGTGGGTCAAAGTGCTCACCACACATCCAGATAAGTTCCTTAGGGGGTCTACTTTCCAAAATGGTGTCACTTGTGGGGGGTTTCAATGTTTAGGCACATCAGTGGCTCTTCAAATGCAACATGGCGTCCCATCTCAATTCCTGTCAATTTTACATTGATAAGTCAAACGGCGTTCCTTCCCTTCCGAGCTCTCCCATGCGCCCAAACAGTGGTTTACACCCACATATGGGGTATCAGCGTACTCAGGAGAAATTGTACAACAACTTTTGGGGTCCAATTTCTTCTCTTACCCTTGGGAAAATAAAACATTGGGGGCATAAATATGATTTTTTATTTTTACGGTTCTGCATTATAAACTTCTGTGAAGCACTTGGTGGGTCAAAGTGCTCACCACACATCTAGATAAGTTCCTTAGGGGGTCTACTTTCCAAAATGGTGTCACTTGTGGGGGGTTTCAATGTTTAGGCACATCAGTGGCTCTCCAAATGCAACATGGCGTCCCATCTTAATTCCTGTCAATTTTGCATTGAAAAGTCAAACGGCGCTCCTTCCCTTCTGAGCTCTGCCATGCGCCCAAACAGTGGTTTACCGCCACATATGGGGTATTGACGTACTCAGGACAAATTGTACAACAACTTTTGGGGTCCATTTTCTCCTGTTACCCTTGGTAAAATAAAACAAATTGGAGCTGAAGTAATTTTTTTGTGAAAAAAAAGTTAAATGTTCATTTTTATTTAAACATTCCAAAAATTCCTGTAAAACACCTGAAGGGTAAATAAACTTCTTGAATGTGGTTTTGAACACCTTGAGGGGTGCAGTTTTTAGAATGGTGTCACACTTGGTTATTTTCTATCACATAGACCCCTCAAAATGACTTCAAATGAGATGTGGTCCCTAAAAAAAAAATGGTGTTGTAAAAATGAGAAATTGCTGGTCAACTTTTAACCCTTATAACTCCCTAACAAAAAAAAAATTGGGTTCCAAAATTGTGCTGATGTAAAGTAGACATGTGGGAAATGTTACTTATTAAGTAGTTTGTGTGACATATCTCTGTGATTTAATTGCATAAAAATTCAAATTTGGAAAATTGCAAAATTTTCAAAATGTTTGCCAAATTTCCATTTTCTTTCACAAATTAACGCAGGTAATATCAAAGAAATTTTACCACTATCATGAAGTACAATATGTCACGAGAAAACAGTGTCAGAATCACCAGGATCCGTTGAAGCGTTCCAGAGTTATAACCTCATAAAGGGACAGTGGTCAGAATTGTAAAAATTGGCCTGGTCATTGACGTGCAAACCACCCTTGGGGGTAAAGGGGTTAAATACCATGAAATTAATAGGACTTATGCAGCCTATCATCAGCTACTACATAGATCAGGACAAAAATGATGATCACAAGACCATTATTGGATAATAAAAATACAAATATTTATTGAAAAGCATCATTTTAAAACCACATTACCAAGGTGAAACAGAGAAACAAACCTCCCGCTCATCACAGTCATCCATAAACAACGCGCCGCTATGGATGACACAAAGCTAATATACATAAATCAACCAGGGTGGGTGGCTAATAGTAAATACATAAATAATACCCAGGAGGAAAGATCAAACAAACAGTTAATCTATGCAGTTACAAAATATCTCATAGTTGTGCCAAAAATCCAACTCCCAATATATAACTGACATGTTGTTCACTCCTGTGTTTCTCCACCCACCCCCGGCTACATCCTACCATTAAGGGTAATATACCCTTCTATGAGACCATGCTCAGATCAAACTATTTCGGTAAAATTACCTTAAGAGAACCGTGCTAGATATAGCCACTGTCATTCACAGCAGCACGTCCGCCCCGACGCGCTTTTCTGACTCCTTTCTCAGGCCCCCCAAAAAGTGTTAACTAAGTACCCTTTATTTTCTTGCACTTTAGCCATTTACTTACTACAGGGTATTCAATCATTGTTTCTGCTCCCCCGATATAAAGTACGACCACTATCTATATGCTCTTATATACAGCATTCTAGAATGCTGTGTATATGTAGTACGACCACTATCTATATGCCCTTATATACAGCATTCTAGAATGCTGTGTATATATAGTAGGCCCACTGCCTGTATACCCTTATATACAGCATTTTGTAAAGCACAACCACTATCTGTATGCCCTTAGGATAGTGGCATATTAGACTTGCCTAGCCCCATCCAATGGGCTTCGCTAGTCTTAATCCGGTGCCTTCTCCTCTTCTATCACCGTCCTTCTTTCTATGAGTCGATGACGCGTCCTATGTCATCCACACGGTATCTTCCATCGCGCTCCTGTGCAAGCGCACTTCTTTCTGCCCGTTGCAGTACTTTGCTTTGTACTCGGCAGAGAAGTGTTCCTGCACAAAAGCGTGATGAGGGAGGTTGTGTGGATGATGTAGAACACATCATCCACGGGATGAAGACCAGCGCCAAACATAACACCGGACCGCCCCGTAGGTGAGTATAAGAAGTTATTTACATTATGCACATTGGCTTAGGGACATACCGTATATACTCGAGTAGAAGCCGACCCCCCTAATTTTCCACAAAAAACTGGGAAACTTATTGACCAGAGTTACGCCTAGGGTGGAAAATGCAGCAGCTACCGGTAAATTTCAAAAATAAAAATAGATACCAATAAAATAAATTGAGACATCAGTAGGTTAAGTGTTTTTGAATATCCATATTGAATCAGGAGCCCCATATAATGCTCCATACAGTTCATGATGGGCCCCATAAGATGTTCCATATTAAAATATGCCCCATATAATGCTGCACAAATGTTAATAATGGCCCCATAATAATTTTATAATAATAATTTTTGATTTATATAGCGCCAACATATTCCGCAGCGCTTTACAAATTATAGAGGGGACTTGTACAGACAATAGACATTACAGCATAACAGAAATACAGTTCAAAACAGATACCAGGAGGAATGAGGGCCCTGCTCGCAAGCTACAAACTATGAGGAAAAGGGGAGACACGAGAGGTGGATGATAACAATTGCTTTAGTTATTCGGACCGGCCATAGTGTAAGGCTCGGGTGTTCATGTAAAGCTGCATGAACCAGTTAACTGCCTAAGTATGTAGCAGTACAGACACAGAGGGGTAATAACTGCATAAAGTGAATGAGAACACGATGTGAGGAACCTGATTGTTTTTTTGTTTTTTTTTATAAATAGGCCACACCGGGATCGTTAGGTTAATGCATTGAGGCGGTAGGCCAGTCTGAACAAATGCGTTTTTAGGATACGGTTAAAACTGTGGGGATTGGGGATTAATCGTATTAACCTAGGTAGTGCATTCCAAAGAATCGGTGCAGCACGTGTAAAGTCTTGGAGACGGGAGTGGGAGGTTCTGATTATTGAGGATGCTAACCTGAGGTCATTTGCGGAGCGGAGGGCACGTGTAGGGTGGTAGACTGATACCAGGGAGGAGATGTAGGGTGGTGCTGAGCCATGGAGTGCTTTGTGGATGAGGGTAGTAGTTTTGTACTGGATTCTGGAGTGGATGGGTAGCCAGTGTAATGACTGGCACAAGGTAGAGGCATCGGTGTAACGGTTGGTGAGGAATATGATCCTGGCAGCAGCATTCAGGACAGATTGGAGCGGGGAAAGTTTGGTAAGAGGGAGGCTGATTAGTAGAGAGTTACTATAGTCCAGACGAGAATGAATAAGTGAAACAGTAAGAGTTTTTGCAGAGTCGAAAGTAAGAAAAGGGCGAATTCTAGAAATGTTTTTGAGATGCCCCATGAGATGCTCCATAGAAACTTTTGCCCCATACAATGCTGCATAAAGGTTGATGGCCCCATAAGATGCTCCATAGATTTTGCCCCATGAGATGCTCCACACATTATGCCCCATATGCTGTTGCTGCGAATAAAATAAAAAAAATCACATACCTCTCTTCGCTCAGGCCCCCGGCACTTGCGATAGTCACCTTCCACCGCTGTGCGCTAGTCTGTCTTCCATCCTCTGCACTGACTGTTCAGGCAGAGGGCGGCGCACACACTAACTACGTCATCGTGCCCTCTGACCTAAACAGTCACAGCCAGAGGACAGAAGACAGAGCAGCCCGCAGCGGTGGAAAGGGGAGAGGTGAATATCGCGCAATGCTCACCTCCCCCGTCATACTCACCTGCTCCCGGTGTGGTCCCTGGAAGCTTCTCACTGTCAGATGGTCTCCGGGAGTCGGCGGCATCTTCCTGTGTTCAGTGGTCACGAACAGCTCATTAAAGTAATGACTATGCATCCATATTCATTACTTTAATGAGTGGTACCACGTGACCACTGAACAAAGGAAGAGCTTCCCGGAGACCATCGGACTTGCAGGGACTGCACCAGGAGCAGGTGAGTATGTGACAGCCGCCACTCCCCCTCCCCCGCCGACCCCCCTACCGACAATCACTTGAGTATAAGCCGAGAGGGTCACTTTCAGCCCAAAAAAGTGGGCTGAAAATCTCGGCTTATACTCGAGTATATACGGTATGTACAGCACTCTAGAAGGGTGTGTATAAGTGCATATAGGTTCTGGTGTTACTATATATGGGGAAAACCTAGTGACAGGTTCCCTTTAAGAAACCTATGGAACTAGGTTAAAAATAGCATTTTTTGGATGGTGAAAAACTTGTAGTTTAAATATTGATGATGGCTGAACTGCAGGTGGTCTGTGTTGCTTCATAAGTTTAAGGCCGGGGTCACACTAACGTAGAATATGGACGAGTGCTATGTGAGAAAACACCGCATAGCACTCGGACCAGTGTTAATCTATGGGGCAGATCACATCTGTGATTATTTTTTCATGCCGAATCAGCATACGAGAACAATCGCAGCATATATACCTGACAGGGGCCCGTACATTCTGATATCATCAGTAATATATACCTGACAGGGGCCCACACATTCTGATATCATCACTAATATATACCTGACAGCAGCCCATACATTCTGATATCACTACTGTAATATATACCTCACAGAGGCACATACATTCTGATATCATCAGTAATATATACCTGATAGGAGCCCATACATTCTGATATTATTTATTTATATACTGTAGCACCATTAATTCCATGGTGCTGTATATGAGAAAGGGGTTACATACAGGGTTATAGATATCGTTTACAGTAAACAGGTTTACAGTGATAGACTGGTACAGAGGGGAGAGGACCCTGTCCTTGCGGACTTACATTCTATGGGATATCATCAGTAATATATACCTGACAGGGGCCCGTACATTCTGATATCATCACTAATATATACCTGACAGGGGCCCATACATTCTGATATCATTAATAATATACACCTGACAGGGGCCCGTACATTCTGATATCATCAGTAATATGTACCTGACAGGAGCCCGTACAGTTTATATCTACAATACTATACACCTGACAGGAGCCCGTACAGTTTATATCTACAATACTATACACCTGACAGGAGCCCATACAGTTTGTATCTACAATACTATACACCTGACAGGAGCCCATACAGTTTATATCTACAATACTATACACCTGACAGGAGCCCATACAGTTTGTATCTACAATACTATACACCTGACAGGAGCCCATACAGTTTATATGTACAATACTATACACCTGACAGGAGCCTGTACAGTTTATATCTACAATACTATACACCTGACAGGAGCCCATACAGTTTATATGTACAATACTATACACCTGACAGGAGCCCGTACAGTTTGTATCTACAATACTATACACCTGACAGGAGCCCATACAGTTTATATCTACAATACTATACACCTGACAGGAGCCCATACAGTTTATATGTACAATACTATACACCTGACAGGAGCCTGTACAGTTTATATCTACAATACTATACACCTGACAGGAGCCCATACAGTTTATATGTACAATACTATACACCTGACAGGAGCCCGTACAGTTTGTATCTACAATACTATACACCTGACAGGAGCCCATACAGTTTATATCTACAATACTATACACCTGACAGGAGCCCATACAGTTTATATCTACAATACTATACACCTGACAGGAGCCTGTACAGTTTATATCTACAATACTATACACCTGACAGGAGCCTGTACAGTTTATATCTACAATACTATACACCTGACAGGAGCCTGTACAGTTTATATCTACAATACTATACACCTGACAGGGGCCCATACAGTTTATATGTACAATACTATACACCTGACAGGAGCCCGTACAGTTTGTATCTACAATACTATACACCTGACAGGAGCCCATACAGTTTATATCTACAATACTATACACCTGACAGGAGCCCATACAGTTTGTATCTACAATACTATACACCTGACAGGAGCCCATACAGTTTATATCTACAATACTATACACCTGACAGGAGCCCATACAGTTTATATCTACAATACTATACACCTGACAGGAGCCCATACAGTCTATATCTACAATACTATATACCTGACAGGAGCCCGTACAGTCTAGCGTCTTCACCAGTGAGCTGGCTAGACTGTATGGGCTGCAGTCAGGACCTGGCCGGAGCCCATATATTCTGCTGGCTTTAATAATTTATACCTTGAAGGAGCACATACATTCTAGTGTCATGTATGGGCTACAGTCAGGGCCAGGCAGCAGCCCATAAAGTCTGCGATCTTCAAGAATATATACCTAGAAGGAGCCCATACAGTCTAGCATCTTCAGTAGTGAGCCGGCTAGAGTGTATGGGCTGCAGTCAGGACCTGGAAGGAGCCCATACAGTCTAGCATCTTCAGTAGTGAGCCAGCTAGACTGTATGGGCTGCAGTCAGGACCTGGAAGGAGCCCATACACTCTAGCGTCTTCAGTACTGAGCCAGCTAGACTGTATGGGCTGCAGTCAGGACCTGGAAGGAGCCCATACACTCTAGCGTCTTCAGTACTGAGCCAGCTAGACTGTATGGGCTGCAGTCAGGACCTGGAAGGAGCCCATACACTCTAGCGTCTTCAGTACTGAGCCGGCTAGACTGTATGGGCTGCAGTCAGGACCTGGAAGGAGCCCAGTCTAGCATCTTCAGTAGTGAGCCAGCTAGACTGTATGGGCTGCAGTCAGGAAACCAGGAAGGAGCTCATACACTCTAGGCTCAACCGTCTATTATCTCCTATGTCCATGGGGTGCCGTAAAATGACACTGATAGTGTCGTGAACTGCTGTGAAACCAAGATGTCAGCCCCCAGTGCCTTCTTTAAACTCATATTACAGGCGTAATCTGTTTCACATGCATTTAAAACTTGGTTATAGCAGCATGTTATGCTACATTACAGTGATTTATTAATTATCTACAAACGCGGTACCTTCCCTTTAAGAAGATTAATGCCGCCTGATGCACAAGTAAAAAATAGGCTCTGTGACTTTAAGAGTCCCTCCTTCATAAATGAAACAAGATGGATCCGCTTATGTGTCACACACCACATGGCCAGCTAGGGGTGTTAAATGTTATAATGACATTTCCCAGTGAATGCATTTGTAGTGGTTGAAAGCAATGTTAAAGTTGAAAAACGCTTCAAAAAACGCAGCATCAGAACTAAGCCTAAGTGGGGGAGGAGATTTTCGGTCTGGGGTTAAATATTTGGCCTTACAGGCGAGTCATTAACCTGCAAAGGATGTACCTTAACATACTTCCCAGCAAAATCCGTTTTGGTTTCGTTTTCACGTGTTTTTTTTGTGGCACCGGAAAAAAAATGGCATGAATCTTGGAAGAAATTATTAAAACTGTGAACTAGGAGCCAAGAATGCTTCCAGGGGTGATCCTCATGATGCCCCTGTGACATTTGAGCAGTGTTTCCATCAATATCAGACCTTCAAAAGACCCCCGGGGGGGATCGCAGTAAAAATATTCGGGTCTCCCATAGACTTACATTGGGCTCGTTGTTCTGGCCAAGTCCCCGAGTATTCCAATCTGCTCGACCCGAGCAACAAGCAACCGAGCATTTTAGTGCCCTCTCATCACTATTCGTGATCCCATGGTGCTGTGTGTACGGTCAGTGTTACCGCTGGTCACTTTGTGATCCCATGGTGCGGTGTGTATGGTTAGTATTACCGCTGGTCACTTTGTGATCTCATGGTGCGGTGTGTATGGTTAGTATTACTGCTGGTCACTTTGTGATCTCATGGTGTGGTGTGTACGGTCAGTGTTACCGCTGGTCACTTTGTAATCCCATGGTGCGGTGTGCACGGTCAGTGTTACCGCTGGTCAGTTTGTGATCCCATGGTGCGGTGTGTACGGTCAGTGTTACCGCTGGTCACTTTGTGATCTCATGGTGCGGTGTGTATGGTTAGTATTACCGCTGGTCACTTTGTGATCTCATGGTGCGGTGTGTACAGTCAGTGTTACCGCTGGTCACTTTGTGATCCCATGGTGTGGTGTGTACGGTCAGTGTTACCGCTGGTCACTTTGTAATCCCATGGTGCGGTGTGTATGGTTAGTGTTACCGCTGGTCACTTTGTGATCCCATGGTGCGGTGTGTACGGTCAGTGTTACCGCTGGTCACTTTGTGATCTCATGGTGCGGTGTGTACGGTCAGTGTTACCGGTGGTCATTTTGTAATTTCACGGTACAGAGTGTATAGTCAGTGTTACCGCTGGTCACTTTGTGATCCCATGGTGCGGTGTGTGTGATCAGTGTTACCACTGGTTACTATGGGATGATTTTTATTCAGTAAGATTTGTAGATGATTGTCCCCCACAATAACCTTGAATACCCCCTCCATTCCTCTGAATTCCCAGCACCCTCACAAGAAGGACACAGAAGCCGGACAATAAATCTATACATTTTATTATCAGATCTCAACAAGGTATAACCCCCTCCCCACATTATCCGTGTAGCATTGGCATATACCGCAGCGTTCATCCTCACTGACAGATGCTCTCCTTTATGGCCATGGCCAGGCAGCTGATGAAGAGCATGAACTCCTTAAAGTCAACTTTCTTATCTCCGTCCATGTCCAGCTTCCCAAAGATTCCCTTCAGCAGCTCATCCTTGCTCTGGTTTTGCTGTGGAAAAGAAGCTGGAGTGTTACTGAGTGTCACCACATATAATATATGCACTTATCAATAACTCCTGGGAGGTGAGGCGGGCAATCCCCTGACTCTGGGAAGTGGGGGAGAGGGAATCCCATGGCTCTGAAACGTGGAGGTGGGGGGAGAGGGGTGGCAATATCCAGATTCTGGGATGCGGGGGTTCCCCTTCACTGAATATTTAACAGCCATATTTACACTTAGTGCAGGAAACTCTTTCTTTGCCAATTCGACGAGCTCTGCCTGGCTCAGGGAGCTGCAATCTCCATCGCCTTTGGCATACTTATCAAAGGTGAGGATGATGCCAATCATCTGGTCCTGAAGGGTCATTGTGATCTGAGGAGAGAGCACAGATGGGCGGTTAGCGACTACAGGAGGCCGTACTGCAGTATGCTAATGGAGGACGAGCGCAGCAGATGAAGGAATCGCTGTAATATGCAAAATTGCCGGAGATATCACCCCGAGCCCAAGGCATAAGCAAATCATCCCTGCAATTACCGTATCTACCAAAGGCAAAATGTCTGTGATCCCATCCGGCCGCTGCAATAACTGATCATGTGCTGCTCACTAATCCTTTACTATACACAAAGCGACAGCCACCAAATCACAATGTCTGAGGAAAAGACACAAAAATGAGAGTGCAGGAGACATCACATGTCATGCAGACTAAGCGGGAGGCATGAAAGGAGAGGACAGACGACATACAAGAGCGGAGCAGGGAGCACGGACGACATACAAGAGCGGAGCAGGGAGCACGGACGACATACAAGAGCGGAGCAGGGAGCACGGACGACATACAAGAGCGGAGCAGGGAGCACGGACGACATACAAGAGCGGAGCAGGGAGCACGGACGACATACAAGAGCGGAGCAGGGAGCACGGACGACATACAAGAGCGGAGCAGGGAGCACGGACGACATACAAGAGCGGAGCAGGGAGCACGGACGGCATACAAGAGCGGAGCAGGGAGCACGGACGGCATACAAGAGCAGAGCAGGGAGCACGGACGGCATACAAGAGCGGAGCAGGGAGCACGGACGGCATACAAGAGCGGAGCAGGGAGCACGGACAACATACAAGAGCGGAGCAGGGAGCACGGACGGCATACAAGAGCGGAGCAGGGAGCACGGACGGCATACAAGAGCGGAGCAGGGAGCACGGACGGCATACAAGAGCGGAGCAGGGAGCACGGACGGCATACAAGAGCGGAGCAGGGAGCACGGACGGCATACAAGAGCGGAGCAGGGAGCACGGACGGCATACAAGAGCGGAGCAGGGAGCACGGACGGCATACAAGAGCGGAGCAGGGAGCACGGACGGCATACAAGAGCGGAGCAGGGAGCACGGACGGCATACAAGAGCGGAGCAGGGAGCACGGACGGCATACAAGAGCGGAGCAGGGAGCACGGACGGCATACAAGAGCGGAGCAGGGAGCACGGACGGCATACAAGAGCGGAGCAGGGAGCACGGACAACATACAAGAGCGGAGCAGGGAGCACGGACAGCATACAAGAGCGGAGCAGGGAGCACGGACGGCATACAAGAGCGGAGCAGGGAGCACGGACGGCGTACAAGAGCGGAGCAGGGAGCACGGACGGCGTACAAGAGCGGAGCAGGGAGCACGGACGGCGTACAAGAGCGGAGCAGGGAGCACGGACGGCATACAAGAGCGGAGCAGGGAGCACGGACGGCATACAAGAGCGGAGCAGGGAGCACGGACGGCATACAAGAGCGGAGCAGGGAGCACGGACGGCATACAAAAGCGGAGCAGGGAGCACGGACGGCATACAAGAGCGGAGCAGGGAGCACGGACGGCATACAAGAGCGGAGCAGGGAGCACGGACGGCATACAAGAGCGGAGCAGGGAGCACGGACGGCATACAAGAGCGGAGCAGGGAGCACGGACGGCATACAAGAGCGGAGCAGGGAGCACGGACGGCATACAAGAGCGGAGCAGGGAGCACGGACGGCATACAAGAGCGGAGCAGGGAGCACGGACAACATACAAGAGCGGAGCAGGGAGCACGGACGGCATACAAGAGCGGAGCAGGGAGCACGGACGGCATACAAGAGCGGAGCAGGGAGCACGGACAACATACAAGAGCGGAGCAGGGAGCACGGACGGCATACAAGAGCGGAGCAGGGAGCACGGACGGCATACAAGAGCGGAGCAGGGAGCACGGACAACATACAAGAGCGGAGCAGGGAGCACGGACGGCATACAAGAGCGGAGCAGGGAGCACGGACGGCATACAAGAGCGGAGCAGGGAGCACGGACGGCATACAAGAGCGGAGCAGGGAGCACGGACGGCATACAAGAGCGGAGCAGGGAGCACGGACGGCATACAAGAGCGGAGCAGGGAGCACGGACGGCATACAAGAGCGGAGCAGGGAGCACGGACGGCATACAAGAGCGGAGCAGGGAGCACGGACAACATACAAGAGCGGAGCAGGGAGCACGGACGGCATACAAGAGCGGAGCAGGGAGCACGGACGACATACAAGAGCGGAGCAGGGAGCACGGACAACATACAAGAGCGGAGCAGGGAGCACGGACGGCATACAAGAGCGGAGCAGGGAGCACGGACAACATACAAGAGCAGAGCAGGGAGCACGGACGGCATACAAGAGCGGAGCAGGGAGCACGGACGGCATACAAGAGCGGAGCAGGGAGCACGGACAACATACAAGAGCGGAGCAGGGAGCACGGACGGCATACAAGAGCGGAGCAGGGAGCACGGACGGCATACAAGAGCGGAGCAGGGAGCACGGACGGCATACAAGAGCGGAGCAGGGAGCACGGACGGCATACAAGAGCGGAGCAGGGAGCACGGACGGCATACAAGAGCGGAGCAGGGAGCACGGACGGCATACAAGAGCGGAGCAGGGAGCACGGACGGCATACAAGAGCGGAGCAGGGAGCACGGACGGCATACAAGAGCGGAGCAGGGAGCACGGACGGCATACAAGAGCGGAGCAGGGAGCACGGACGGCATACAAGAGCGGAGCAGGGAGCACGGACGACATACAAGAGCGGAGCAGGGAGCACGGACGGCATACAAGAGCGGAGCAGGGAGCACGGACAACATACAAGAGCGGAGCAGGGAGCACGGACGGCATACAAGAGCGGAGCAGGGAGCACGGACAGCATACAAGAGCGGAGCAGGGAGCACGGACGGCATACAAGAGCGGAGCAGGGAGCACGGACGGCATACAAGAGCGGAGCAGGGAGCACGGACGGCATACAAGAGCGGAGCAGGGAGCACGGACGGCATACAAGAGCGGAGCAGGGAGCACGGACGGCATACAAGAGCGGAGCAGGGAGCACGGACGTCATACAAGAGCGGAGCAGGGAGCACGGACGGCATACAAGAGCGGAGCAGGGAGCACGGACGGCATACAAGAGCGGAGCAGGGAGCACGGACGGCATACAAGAGCGGAGCAGGGAGCACGGACGGCATACAAGAGCGGAGCAGGGAGCACGGACGGCATACAAGAGCGGAGCAGGGAGCACGGACGGCATACAAGAGCGGAGCAGGGAGCACGGACGGCATACAAGAGCGGAGCAGGGAGCACGGACGGCATACAAGAGCGGAGCAGGGAGCACGGACGGCATACAAGAGCGGAGCAGGGAGCACGGACGACATACAAGAGCGGAGCAGGGAGCACGGACGGCATACAAGAGCGGAGCAGGGAGCACGGACAACATACAAGAGCGGAGCAGGGAGCACGGACGGCATACAAGAGCGGAGCAGGGAGCACGGACGGCATACAAGAGCGGAGCAGGGAGCACGGACGGCATACAAGAGCGGAGCAGGGAGCACGGACGGCATACAAGAGCGGAGCAGGGAGCACGGACGGCATACAAGAGCGGAGCAGGGAGCACGGACGGCATACAAGAGCGGAGCAGGGAGCACGGACGGCATACAAGAGCGGAGCAGGGAGCACGGACGGCATACAAGAGCGGAGCAGGGAGCACGGACAACATACAAGAGCGGAGCAGGGAGCACGGACGGCATACAAGAGCGGAGCAGGGAGCACGGACGGCATACAAGAGCGGAGCAGGGAGCACGGACGACATACAAGAGCGGAGCAGGGAGCACGGACAACATACAAGAGCGGAGCAGGGAGCACGGACGGCATACAAGAGCGGAGCAGGGAGCACGGACGGCATACAAGAGCGGAGCAGGGAGCACGGACGACATACAAGAGCGGAGCAGGGAGCACGGACGGCATACAAGAGCGGAGCAGGGAGCACGGACAACATACAAGAGCGGAGCAGGGAGCACGGACGGCATACAAGAGCGGAGCAGGGAGCACGGACGGCATACAAGAGCGGAGCAGGGAGCACGGACGGCATACAAGAGCGGAGCAGGGAGCACGGACGGCATACAAGAGCGGAGCAGGGAGCACGGACGGCATACAAGAGCGGAGCAGGGAGCACGGACGGCATACAAGAGCGGAGCAGGGAGCACGGACGGCATACAAGAGCGGAGCAGGGAGCACGGACAACATACAAGAGCGGAGCAGGGAGCACGGACGGCATACAAGAGCGGAGCAGGGAGCACGGACGACATACAAGAGCGGAGCAGGGAGCACGGACAACATACAAGAGCGGAGCAGGGAGCACGGACGGCATACAAGAGCGGAGCAGGGAGCACGGACAACATACAAGAGCGGAGCAGGGAGCACGGACGGCATACAAGAGCGGAGCAGGGAGCACGGACGGCATACAAGAGCGGAGCAGGGAGCACGGACGGCATACAAGAGCGGAGCAGGGAGCACGGACGGCATACAAGAGCGGAGCAGGGAGCACGGACGGCATACAAGAGCGGAGCAGGGAGCACGGACGGCATACAAGAGCGGAGCAGGGAGCACGGACGGCATACAAGAGCGGAGCAGGGAGCACGGACGGCATACAAGAGCGGAGCAGGGAGCACGGACGGCATACAAGAGCGGAGCAGGGAGCACGGACGGCATACAAGAGCGGAGCAGGGAGCACGGACAACATACAAGAGCGGAGCAGGGAGCACGGACGGCATACAAGAGCGGAGCAGGGAGCACGGACGGCATACAAGAGCGGAGCAGGGAGCACGGACGACATACAAGAGCGGAGCAGGGAGCACGGACAACATACAAGAGCGGAGCAGGGAGCACGGACGGCATACAAGAGCGGAGCAGGGAGCACGGACGGCATACAAGAGCGGAGCAGGGAGCACGGACGACATACAAGAGCGGAGCAGGGAGCACGGACGGCATACAAGAGCGGAGCAGGGAGCACGGACAACATACAAGAGCGGAGCAGGGAGCACGGACGGCATACAAGAGCGGAGCAGGGAGCACGGACGGCATACAAGAGCGGAGCAGGGAGCACGGACGGCATACAAGAGCGGAGCAGGGAGCACGGACGGCATACAAGAGCGGAGCAGGGAGCACGGACGGCATACAAGAGCGGAGCAGGGAGCACGGACGGCATACAAGAGCGGAGCAGGGAGCACGGACGGCATACAAGAGCGGAGCAGGGAGCACGGACAACATACAAGAGCGGAGCAGGGAGCACGGACGGCATACAAGAGCGGAGCAGGGAGCACGGACGACATACAAGAGCGGAGCAGGGAGCACGGACAACATACAAGAGCGGAGCAGGGAGCACGGACGGCATACAAGAGCGGAGCAGGGAGCACGGACAACATACAAGAGCGGAGCAGGGAGCACGGACGGCATACAAGAGCGGAGCAGGGAGCACGGACGGCATACAAGAGCGGAGCAGGGAGCACGGACGGCATACAAGAGCGGAGCAGGGAGCACGGACGGCATACAAGAGCGGAGCAGGGAGCACGGACGGCATACAAGAGCGGAGCAGGGAGCACGGACGGCATACAAGAGCGGAGCAGGGAGCACGGACGGCATACAAGAGCGGAGCAGGGAGCACGGACAACATACAAGAGCGGAGCAGGGAGCACGGACAACATACAAGAGCGGAGCAGGGAGCACGGACGGCATACAAGAGCGGAGCAGGGAGCACGGACAACATACAAGAGCGGAGCAGGGAGCACGGACGGCATACAAGAGCGGAGCAGGGAGCACGGACGGCATACAAGAGCGGAGCAGGGAGCACGGACAACATACAAGAGCGGAGCAGGGAGCACGGACAACATACAAGAGCGGAGCAGGGAGCACGGACAACATACAAGAGCGGAGCAGGGAGCACGGACGGCATACAAGAGCGGAGCAGGGAGCACGGACAACATACAAGAGCGGAGCAGGGAGCACGGACAACATACAAGAGCAGAGCAGGGAGCACGGACGGTATACAAGAGCGGAGCAGGGAGCACGGACGGCATACAAGAGCGGAGCAGGGAGCACGGACGGCATACAAGAGCGGAGCAGGGAGCACGGACAACATACAAGAGCGGAGCAGGGAGCACGGACAACATACAAGAGCAGAGCAGGGAGCACGGACGGTACATCGGACCCTCCTGTCTAGACTACACAGTATGCAAGGTGTTGTCTATGACGGTGCAGACAGTGAGGCACCTACCAGAGGATGAGGCACCGCTGTTGTCAGAGAGGGAGACGTGGCTGGTGAGTCAGAGAGTCATTTTCCAGTATATATACAGGCGTCTGTGCTCCTCCCTGACATCCCCCACATTACATGGGGTCCTCCTCCAGAGGATGTCACATCACTATAGTCCCGCAGATTCTGCTCTGAACCTCCCTATTCACCCCTCCTGCCTGTGGGCGACACACCCTGTACTGGCGGCTGGGAATTCGCGGCAGCTCGGTGTAACCTCAGCCCCTCATTGTGGCGCTGCTTGCTGTCAGTGAATGAGCACATTTTTCTTTACTTCAGAAGCTGGAAACGGACGCTGAGTGTTTGTTACAATGAATCAGCCCAGGTTATACCTACAGTGATTAAGAGATGTAATTAATAAGGCTTCTATTCCCTGACAGCAAGCTGAGATCCATGAAATGGAGACTATGCCACAATACATCAGAAATAGAGAGGGAACGTAACACCTGGAATCATGGAAGACCACCTGTGACCCGCCGGCCCCTCACTGCACCCAGGTGTGTCTGCCCGGGGGTAACGCCTGACACTGTCTCTGGGCGGAGATGTCTCACATTCAGCTGAAAATCCTCTCCTTAGGGCTGATCCACCTCATGCTGCAGAAAGAATGCTGAAATTCTACTGCTGCTAGTACTACCACTCCTACCGTCCCTGAGCAGTCAGCCGCCCAAGAATACTGTTATCTCACATTATGTAATAGCCTCTACTATCCTCCGTACTGTAGTAATAGCCTCTACTATTCCCCCAGCCATACTACTAGTAGTAGCCTCTACTATCCCCCCATACTACTAGTAATAGCCTCTACTATCACCGTACTACCAGTAATAGCATCTACTATCCCCCCATACTACTAGTAATAGCCTCTACTATCATCGTACTACTAGTAATAGCCTCTACTATCACCGTACTACTAGTAATAGCCTCTACTATCCCCCCATACTACTAGTAATAGCCTCTACTATCATCGTACTACTAGTAATAGCCTCTACTATCACCGTACTACTAGTAATAGCATCTACTATCCCCCCATACTACTAGTAATAGCCTCTACTATCATCGTACTACTAGTAATAGCCTCTACTTTCACTGTACTACTAGTAATAGCCTCTACTATCGCTGTACTACTAGTAATAGCCTCTACTTTCACTGTACTACTAGTAATAGCCTCTACTATCGCTGTACTACTAGTAATAGCCTCTACTTTCACTGTACTACTAGTAATAGCCTCTACTATCACCGTACTACTAGTAATAGCCTCTACTTTCACTGTACTACTAGTAATAGCCTCTACTATCGCTGTACTACTAGTAATAGCCTCTACTTTCACTGTACTACTAGTAATAGCCTCTACTATCGCTGTACTACTAGTAATAGCCTCTACTTTCACTGTACTACTAGTAATAGCCTCTACTATCACCGTACTACTAGTAATAGCCTCTACTTTCACTGTACTACTAGTAATAGCCTCTACTATCACCGTACTACTAGTAATAGCCTCTACTTTCACTGTACTACTAGTAATAGCCTCTACTATCACCGTACTACTAGTAATAGCCTCTACTTTCACTGTACTACTAGTAATAGCCTCTACTATCGCTGTACTACTAGTAATAGCCTCTACTTTCACTGTACTACTAGTAATAGCCTCTACTATCACCGTACTACTAGTAATAACCTCTACTATCATCGTACTACTAGTAATAGCCTCTACTTTCACTGAACTACTAGTAATAGCCTCTACTATCGCTGTACTACTAGTAATAGCCTCTACTATCACCGTACTACTACTAGTAGCCTCTACTATCCCCCCGTACTACTAGTAATAGCCTCTACTATCAACGTACTACTAGTAGTAGCCTCTACTCTTTCCCCCAATACTACTAGTGATAGCCTCTATTATCACCGTACTACTAGTAATAGCCTCTACTATCCCCCCATACTACTAGTAATAGCCTCTACTATCATCGTACTACTAGTAATAGCCTCTACTATCACCGTACTACTAGTAGTAGCCTCCACTATCCCCGCATACTACTAGTAATAGCATCCACTATCCCCCCACACTACTAGTAATAGCCTCTACTATCCTCCGTACTGTAGTAATAGCCTCTAATATCACCGTACTTCTAGTAATAACCTCTACTATCACCGTACTACTAGTAATAGCCTCTACTATCACTGTACTACTAGTAATAGCCTCTGCTATCGCTGTACTACTAGTAATAGCCTCTGCTATCGCTTTACTACTAGTAATAGCCTCTACTATTCTCCGTACTGTAGTAATAGCCTCTACTATCACCATACTACTGGTAATGGCCTCTACTATCACTGCACTACTAGTAATAGCCCCTAATATCACCGTACTTCTCATAATAGCCTCTACTATCCCCAGTACTATTAGTAATAATCTGTGCTATTATGGCACTATTATGAGGGCACTGTGTGGATGGCATTCATATGAGGGCATTGCGTCTATGGCACTGTTATGAGGACACTTTGCGGATGGCACTGTTATGAGGGCACTATGAGGATGGCACTGTTATGAGGGCAATGTGTGGATGGCACTGTGTGGTTGGCACTGTTATGAGGACATTGGTTAACACATATGAGGGCACTATGTAGATGGCACTGTTATAATGGCACTGATATGAGGGAACTATGTGGGTAACACTGTTATGAGGGCATGGTGTGGATGGCACTTTTATGATGGTACTGTGTGGATGACACTTATGAGGGCACTATTTGATTGGCACTGATATGAGGGCATTGTGTCAATGGCACTGTTATGAGGGCACTTTGCGGATGGCACTGTTATGAGGGAACTGTGTGGATGTCACTAAAATCAGGGCACTTTGTGGATGGCACTGATACAGAATGAGGGCACTGTGTGGATGGCACTGATATGAGGGCACTGTATGGACGGCACTGTTATGAGGACACTGTGGATATCACTTTTATGAGGGCACTGTTATCAGGGTACTGTGTGGACGACACTGTTATAAGGGCAGTGCAGTTAACACATATGAGTGCACTATGTAGATGGTGTTGTTATGATCGCACTGATATGAGGGCACTCTGTGGATAACACTATGAGGACACTGTATGGATGGTATTGTCATGAGGGTACTGTGTGGATGACCCTGTTATGAGGGCACTATGTTGTTGGCACTGATATGAGGGCACTGTGTGAATGGCACTGTTATGAGGGCACTATGTCGATGGCACTGTAATGAGGGCACTGTGCAGTTAACATGTATTTGGGCACTATGTAGATGGCACTGTTATGAGGGCACTGTGTGGATAACGCTGTTATGAGGGCAGTGAGTGAATGACACCGTTATGAAGGCACTGTGAGGATGGCACTATTATGAGGGCACTGTGAGGATGGCACTGTTATAAGGGCACTGTCAGAAAGGCACTGATATAAGGGCACTATGTGGATGCCACTGTTATGAGGGCACTGTGTGGATGGCACTGCTTTGAGGGCACTATGTGGATGGTACTGCTATGAGGGAACTGTTCGTATAACACTGTTATGATTGATCTGTGTGGATGGCACTGATAAGAGGGCAATATGTGGATGGCGCTGTTACAAGTGCACTGTGAGGATGGCATTGTTATGAGGGCACTGTATGGCTTGCCATGTGTTGTCCCCAGCTGTTTCTATAAGGACAATACATGGTGATGTAGTATGGAGCTAGTGATGAGCGAGTATACTCACTACTCGAGATTTCCCAAGCATGTTGGGGTGGTCTCCTAGTATTTGTGTCTGCTCGGAGATTTAATTTCTGTCTCCATGGCTGCATGATTTATGGCTGCTAGCCAGCCTGAGTACATGTGGGGGTTTTCTGTTTGTTAGGAAATCCCCACGTGTATTCAGGCTGTCTAGCAGCCACAAATCATGCAGCCACGGAGACAGAAACTAAATCTCCGAGCACATCCAAATACTCGGAGATCACCCGAGCATGCTCGGGAAATCTCTAGTAACGAGTATACTTGCTCATCACTATATGGAGCATGTGCGATCACCTTTCTTCTTTGGGGCCATTTAGGTTGCAGAGTATTATTATTATTATTATTATTGTGATCGGGGGGAGTTTCAGGAGATGCCCCTTCCACGTTTAATGATGTATAAACCATAAAGATTTAGATGGTAATTTCCCTTTAAATGTCACTGGCCCTTGTTGGATTCTGACCTTCTAGGCCTTCCTTACAGCCCAGACCTATACATACACATTGGTGCCCAGGGTCTGTGCCATCCCATAGTGTGTCCCTTCTGATCTGCAGCCTGAAACTCTGCTGTTGTGCAGGATTTGGGTCACTATAGTTTACAGATGGAGGCAACGCCCTGTGAGTCACAAGCCAAAAATTCACCCGCAGCCACAAACATATCACAGACGGCCCACTCCTCGCCCTGCGGCTCCAGCCTCTGCCACTACAGGAGCTGTCAGCTCAGGTCCAGCTGCGACAGAGGGTCTACATAGAATAGGGAGCTGGTTACTCTCTGGGCATCCAGCTGCTATAGGGCGTCCGCCTAGTAATAAGCTTTTAGCTACTATTGGGGGTCCAGGTAGTAATGATAATCCAGCTGCTATTGGGGGTCTGGTTAGTAGTGATCATCCAGCTGCTATTGGGGTTCCGGCTAGTAATGAGCATCCAGCTACTATTGGGAGTCCAGTTAGTAATGAGCATGCAGCTGCTATTGGGGGTCCGGTTAGTAATGTGCATCTAGCTGCTGTTGGGGGTCCGGAGAGTAATGAGCATCCAGCTCCTATTGGGGGTCCAGTTAGTAATGAGCATCCATCTACTATTGGGGTCTAGTTAGTAATCAAAACCCAGCTACTATTGGGGTACTGTTAGTATAGAACATCAAGCTACTATTGGGGGTCTGGTTAGTTTTGAGCATCCAGCTGCTATTGGGGGTCCGATTAGTAATGAACATCCAGCTACTATTGGGGGTCTAGTTTGTAATGAGCATCCAGCTACTATTGTGGGTCCACTTAGTAGTGAACATCTAGCTTCTATTGGGGGTCCACCTATTAATGTGCAGCTAGCTGCTGTTGGGGGTCCTCTTAGTAATGAGCATCCAGCTGCCCTTGGGGGTCCACCTACTAATGAGCATCCAGCTACAATTGGGGGTCCATTTAGTAATGAGCATTCAGCTACTATTGGGGTCCAGATAGTAATGAGCATCCAGCTACTATTGGGAGTCCAGGTAGTAATGAGCATCCGGCTGCTATTGGGGGTCCGCCTAGTAATGAGAATCCAGCTACTATTGGGGGTCTGGTTAGTAATGGCATGCACAGTACCTTATAGGGAATGTGCCTCTGACTGCAAAGCCACTAGGAAAGAGCTAGAAAGGAAACCGTGCAGTGCTCAATTTCCCCCCTCCCTCTACTCACCAGGTGATGCCATAATTGGGGCGACCAACTGGAAGAAAGAGGTAGGGGCGTCCGGCCACACCCTCGGGTTAAATTCAGGTGCCCGGGGTCAGTGCCTTCCTCTTTCTCCCCGGCTGAGCCTTGGAAGCTGTTGTCCCGAGGATCCCCAGGATCTCCCCTGCAGCCATGTGCGAAGCTATGATTGAGGCCCTGCGGCAGATAGCAGCACTGGAAGGTGAGAAGTGGTGACTCACCTTCCTGTGCCCTCTCAGGACCCCCTAACCTTGCCGCAGGCCTTTACTTCCACGGTGGCTTCATCCCTTCCCGGGCCGCAGGCCTCCCTTGCAGCCTCCAAGCTTCAATCCCATCTCGGCCGCAGGCCTCTCCTGCTCCCCCTGAGCCCCTGTCCCATCCCGGGCCACAGGCCTCTGCCCCCATTCCATCCTAGGCCCCGGACCTCATCGGCATCCACCGGGGCCCAGTCCTACCCTGGCCTCTCACCCCCATTATGGCCACGATGCTCGGTCCCCCCTGGCCTCCTCCCCCATGCTGTTCCCTCCATGCTCACCTCCTGCATTTGCTCCAGCAGTTTCGGCGGTGCAGGCAGACGGTCCGCGCTGTCCTACCGCACTCCGGAGCGTCTTCACGTAGGCGGCGGTTCGGCACTTCTGAGCCGACGTGTCCGTGCCTCTGCCCCGTTCACCCTGGTGGGCGGTGCGTGGGCCACACTCGCAAGCTCCCCAGGCTGCGGCACAGCCGACTCCCATGCTCGGCGTCGCTCATCCCAGCCAAGCCATGCCCACTTCCGGTTTGCCAGCGAGAACTTCCTGTGCCGCAGCCAGGGCTATGATAGCCCCGCCCACTCCCTCTGCCTGCCTCTCGGCGCCCAGGCTGCAGTCCCTGACAGCCCAGGCTCGAGCATCTGTACGCAGCACCGCACCAGCGTCGCCAAACCACTGCGTACCTACAACCAGCCTCCCAGCAGGCACATCGGCGCTGCCTGCACGGGGAACGTGGGGTCAGATGCCAGAGCCCACTATGCGGCCGCAGAGCGCAATGACCGGTCCAATTGGACAAATCAGCCCGCTCCGCAGCCAGGAGAGTATGCACCAAGCACGCACACAGTCGCACCAAACATAAACACATCTATAATAAATTATGCACCACCAACACCCCCATGGTCCCAAACACAAACCATTAGCGAGTTTCTATCACCCCCTGCCCCCCCAAGCTAGTCTAACCGTCACTACGCCTTCCTTTGCTTTACGCCCTACACCACCAGTCACGCCCCATAGCCGGAATAATGACCCCCCTACTTTACAAATGAACGCCCCAGCACAACACCTAGCCATGGTGGTCGCAGGCGTACATGCCGCAGATCATCCTCACTCTCATCTGAAGACTCCCTCGCAGTCCCTCTAATGGTCTGTATTCCCACCACCGACGCAGACACAGCTCATACAGGAGCCACCATAGATCCCGTTCCTCCAGATGGCATTCGCCATCCACAACGGATGGGTCAGACACCTTGGGAAATCACACGTGGCGGTGTCACGCACACAAGGGAAGATGGCGGTCTCACCGCTTACCCAGAGTGGTCACCTGGAGGGAACACCCCCATCATCGACCAGGCGTCAGTCAGCCGGAGTTCCACTAGAAGCGGTAGCCTCTCGGCTTTGGGCACACGACAGATCACATCCATCACGTGCCCAGTCCTTGGCTGCCACACAGGGAGACCCAAAACCCATATCTCCCCAGTCCACCGGCCAGCACCGAACCTTTGAGGCAACAGAAGCTGAAGCTCCCCCCTCACCTGGGGTCACTGGGCAACAGACTCACCTTCATCTCCCCAGGCTGTCTGCCAGCGCCAAGACAACACCACTGATGGAGCCAGAGTCCCTCCATCCGGAGACACTCAGCCTCTGAATTTGGAGAGCACTATTCTATACAAAACCCAGGAGAAAGTGAATTAGCATCCGCCATCAAGGTGCTAGTTCAGCAATTAACTCGCCCAGGCGGGTCAACCGACACTAGCACACCTCAATCAGCTAGCCTTCATAAGGACGTATTTTTCTGTGGAGTTAGCCCATTAGGCGCACATGTTGACTTAGAATCCAAGCAAAAGATATGGGATAACGAATATATGGACATATGGTCACTATTATCAGCAGACCAACAGTCCATAGACAAGGAAAGGAGGACAGCCGAGCGGCTACACGATAGGAATAAACCAAAAATCGCGCAAACTATAAAGGACTGGCTTCAGGCCTTCACTGTTCTCGGCTGCATCATGGGCCAAAAACATCCATTTGAATCATTGCCATTCAGGAATTTCAGAATCTCCCCATAAGGCATTGTTCCCAAAAAAGAACCTGGAAAATATTGGCTGATACATCACCTTTCCTACCCAAATGGCACTTCGGTTAATGACGCAATACCCACGGAAGAATTGTCCGTAACCTACGCTTTGTTTGATAGGGCAGTCGAACTCATGCGCGCAGCTGGGCCAGGTGCCCTGCTGGCAAAATCGGACATAGAGTGAGCTTTCCGCCTCTTGCCCGTGCACCCTGAATGCTTCCATTTGCTGGGTTGTAAGGTGAACCAGCTGTTTTATTTCGACATGTGCCTACCGATAGGCTGCTCCATTTCCTGTTACTATTTTGAGCTTTTCAGTACCTTCCTAGACTGGGTAGTACCATACGAAACAGCCATCAATTCACTACCTCGATGATTTTTTTTTTCGTGGGACCCAGGGACTCCAAACTCTGCTCCTTCCTTCTCCAAAAGTTTAAGTTTATATCTCGTCAATTCGGAGTACCACTATCATAGGAAAAAACAGTCGGCCCGTGTAACATGCTGCCTTTCCTCGGCATTGAAATAGACGCCAATGCAATGGTTTTTCGATTACCAGCTGATAAATTACAAAAAACCCTGCAAATGGTAGAAAGTTTCCACGAAGCTAAAAAGTCACTCTACTGCTGATGCAATCCTTTGCTCAAGGTTTGCTCAACTTTACTTGCCGCGTAAAGCCAATGGGCAGAGCTTTTTTATGCCGATTATCACTAGCAACCAAGGGCTACAGAATTAGAATCAACCACCTCCTGAAGGTGGATTTGTTGGTCTGGAGGACATTCCTAGAATCCTACAATAGGCATACTTGCGTCATGGCGCGAGAGACACCAAGCAAAGATCTAGGCCTAGTGGTGGGTGGAAATACAACAGATGGTTTTGTGGCAATCTACAAGGATCAATGGTGCAAAGGCACCTGGCCAGATCTATGGACCACGGCCACCTGGGGCCGTGACCCAGCATTGGTAGAAATTTTTTCGATCGTAACATCAGTCGAGCTTTGGGCTGTCCAATTAAAAATAAGAACATCAGATTTTAACCCAAACATCCATGAACAGAAAAAAGCTTAAGCAGCATGTCCTCTTCTTCCCAGCCCTTACTCGCGCTGTTGCTCCGCCTAGCGCTATTATGCCTGAACCACAACATCTGGTGCCATGCCAGATTTATGTCAGTTGTAGATGGTAAAATTGTTAACTCTGTTATCTTCCGATTGGCAGGCCTTCAAAGTCATCCTTCCCAACGTGCAGCCATTGGGCCTACAGAGTCTTCCTTCCCTTTGGGATACGGTGGCCAATCACAGATGCCCTTAATCCGCGCTTCAGTGACATCGGCTACCTGCAAGAAAAAAGGGAAAAGAAATAGCCAGCTCACCGATCCTCTGAAGTCGCACGGAACTCCGTCCTGAGGAGACGTGATTACATGAAGAAAAAAGGCAAATGTTCCAGCTTCATAATAAAAGGAAAATTTTAATCCAAAATCATTAAAATACAAAAAGTTCCTCAGACATCACCATATCACACGTGAGGAAAGCGACGCATTTAGACCATTGCTGCGGTCTTTGTCAAAGCTATTCTACCATAGACCCAACAATTATAAAAAGGATCTTAGTGCCAATCAGATGTTAGAATCATGTCACATAATCAAAGGTCCTAATGCATATAAAAACAATTATAAATTTACAAAAATTTGATCAAGGAAAAATAGACAACAAAAATGTAGAAACAATGTGTAAAAATATGTAAACTGTATTATATTGTACTTTTGTTAATAATGAAACATTATTTCATTCTTCCTATTTAATCCGTCAGGGAATCTAGTGCCTAAGGCTACTTTCACACTAGCGTTTTTCTGCAGACGTCGAAATGCGTCGTTTTGTGGAAAAAACGGATGCGTCAAAAATAGTGAAAAACGGATGCAACGCATACACCATTTTGACGGATCCGTCGCAAATCCGCTAAACGGTTCCGTCGAAATACTGTATGCGTTGCATCCGTTGCATCCGTTTTTGCCATCCGTTGCATCCGTTTTTATGACGGATCCGTTTTTATGACGGATCTGTTTTTAAAATGGGAGTCTCCCAAATGTGATTGGCTACTGGAAAATAGGGAAAACTATATACTGACTGTATTTACAGCCCATCTTTGAAAGGGTTTAGAGAAAGTGGCAGAGATGGAAGGAGTACTTATGAGGATTGCGAGTGTGGTAACTGATGTTATTTTTGAGACAAATCGCCTGGATATTATAGTGCGGGAGAAGGAGGAACAAGCAAGACAGAGGATTCTTCTGCAGCGACGTCAACGGAGAAGACTATGGATACATCCTGTAAATGAACTGCGGATGACCCGGGGCGTCCAGTCAACCCTCTACATGGAGTTGCGTCAGAACCCGGACAAATTTTACAATTATGTTCGGATGAGGCAGGAGCATTTTGATTATTTGCTGGAACAAGTTGGGGATGTCATCCAAAGGCAGGACACACGGATGAGGCTTGCCATCACACCGGCAGAGCGGCTGATGGTGACACTGCGGTAAGCCTCTTTTTTGTAATGTCATTGCTCATATTTAATGTCATGTAACATGCTGCAGAAAATACTGCGCTGAAACATTGCGTTGCATTTTCTGCAGCATGTAATTTTTTTATTGTTTCTGGCCATTCTACTGCCTCATTTTTTTATGTCATTGCTCATATTTAATGTCATGTTATTGTTTCTGGCCATTCCACGGTTTTACACCTGTTCAATGCAGTTTTTATTGTGCGTCCCGTCAGAACAAAACTTTCCACAGTGCCATTTATTGAAATTTTACCATAAAAGAAAAAAAAAGAATGGACGCCCCCCCTTCGAAGAATATGAAGGGGGTCGCATGATAACACAGCCTCTCCCCTTATCTCCCCTCTGGTTTTTATACATGTCCCGGTATATATAATAGGTTTTCTGAGGTACTGAAGCTTTTAATGAAAGGGTTAATTCAACTAGTAAGCTGCGCTATTGCGCGAGCAGGTTCTGTCTGGTTTTGACTGGTTTATTCCCGCACTTTCTAAGGGTTCTGATTGGTTTATTCAGAAAGTGCGGGAAGAATTCTCTCTATATAATCAGCTGTTCCATCAGCTGTCTCTCAGTCACCTGACGAAGACAGAAGACCCCACCCTCCCTCCCTTATGCTTTGGCCTTTAATGTGTTAAACTGTCGTGTCGTTTGTGGGAGAATCGCCCGTTGAATTCGGGTGGATTTGGTGATGAGTTGGAGTAGTACTAATTTATTTATTCAAATGGTTTTTATTCTTGATTATTGGATTAAAATATAATTTTACATGTAACTCAAAATAAACGCCACAGCCATTTTCTTCCAACATTTATCTATTGTGTCATGTGTCTTTATTGGCGTTTTTAATGGGGCTTGTGTTACCATGTTGTTGGCCTGTGCAATTTAATTTTAACATGCTTATTTGTTTTTCACAGCTTCCTTGCTATGGGTGAATCCCTGACGTCACTCCATTACCAATTACGGCTTGGAATTTCTACTATTTCCGGAATAGTGAAAGAGACCTGTCGGGCGATCTGGGATACTTTGCAGCAGGAGTATATCCCCCAACCAACAATGAACATCTGGCTGACAAGCGCAGACCTGTTTGAGAACATTTGCCATTTTCCAAATTGTGTTGGTGCCGTCGATGGGAAACACATACGGATTGCTAAACCGGCAGGATCTGGATCTGAGTACTACAATTATAAGTACTACTTTTCTATCGTACTCATGGCTATAGCAGATGGCAACTGCAGATTCCTGGCTGTGTGGCTGTGGACATAGGAGCCTATGGCCGGTCCAACGACTCCCAAGTTTCAAAAACTCTCCGATGGGCCGTTGCTTGTATGGAGATACAGGTCCTTCTCAAAAAATTAGCATATAGTGTTAAATTTCATTATTTACCATAATGTAATGATTACAATTAAACTTTCATATATTATAGATTCATTATCCACCAACTGAAATTTGTCAGGTCTTTTATTGTTTAAATACTGATGATTTTGGCATACAACTCCTGATAACCCAAAAAACCTGTCTCAATAAATTAGCATATTTCACCCATCCAATCAAATAAAAGTGTTTTTTAATAACAAACAAAAAAACCATCAAATAATAATGTTCAGTTATGCACTCAATACTTGGTCGGGAATCCTTTGGCAGAAATGACTGCTTCAATGCGGCGTGGCATGGAGGCAATCAGCCTGTGACACTGCTGAGATGTTATGGAGGCCCAGGATGCTTCAATAGCGGCCTTAAGCTCATCCAGAGTGTTGGGTCTTGCGTCTCTCAACTTTCTCTTCACAATATCCCACAGATTCTCTATGGGGTTCAGGTCAGGAGAGTTGGCAGGCCAATTGAGCACAGTAATACCATGGTCAGTAAACCATTTACCAGTGGTTTTGGCACTGTGAGCAGGTGCCAGGTCGTGCTGAAAAATGAAATCTTCATCTCCATAAAGCATTTCAGCCGATGGAAGCATGAAGTGCTCCAAAATCTCCTGATAGCTAGCTGCATTGACCCTGCCCTTGATGAAACACAGTGGACCAACACCAGCAGCTGACATGGCACCCCACACCATCACTGACTGTGGGTACTTGACACTGGACTTCAGGCATTTTGGCATTTCCTTCTCCCCAGTCTTCCTCCAGACTCTGGCACCTTGATTTCCGAATGACATGCAAAATTTGCTTTCATCAGAAAAAAGTACTTGGGACCACTTAGCAACAGTCCAGTGCTGCTTCTCTGTAGCCCAGGTCAGGCGCCTCTGCCGCTGTTTATGGTTCAAAAGTGGCTTTACCTGGGGAATGCGGCACCTGTAGCCCATTTCCTGCACACGCCTGTGCACGGTGGCTCTGGATGTTTCCACACCAGACTCAGTCCACTGCTTCCTCAGGTTCCCCAAGGTCTGGAATCGGTCCTTCTCCACAATCTTCCTCGGTCCGGTCTCCTCTTCTCGTTGTACAGCGTTTTCTGCCACATTGTTTCCTTCCAACAGACTTACCATTGAGGTGCCTTGATACAGCACTCTGGGAACAGCCTATTTGTTGAGAAATTTCTTTCTGGGTCTTACCCTCTTGCTTGAGGGTGTCAATGATGGCCTTCTTGACATCTGTCAGGTCGCTAGTCTTACCCATGATGGGGGTTTTGAGTAATGAACCAGGCAGGGAGTTTATAAAAGCCTCAGGTATCTTTTGCATGTGTTTAGAGTTAATTAGTTGATTCAGAAGATTAGGGTAATAGGTCGTTTAGAGAACCTTTTCTTGATATGCTAATTTATTGAGACAGGTTTTTTTGGTTATCAGGAGTTGTATGCCAAAATCATCAGTATTAAAACAATAAAAGACCTGACAAATTTCAGTTGGTGGATAATGAATCTATAATATATGAAAGTTTAATTGTAATCATTACATTATGGTAAATAATGAAATTTAACACTATATGCTAATTTTTTGAGAAGGACTTGTACATATGATTTCCCGCCAGCCAGACCACTCCCGGGAACAACTGAACCACCCATGCCATATCTATGTGTTGGTGATGAGGCTTTCCAGTTATCGCCACACCTACTTAAACCATATGGTAGCCGAGACTTAACCAGAACAAAAAGGGTATTTAATTACCGCCTTACTTGAGCAAGACGAGTGGTCGAGTGTGTATTTGGATTATTAACTGCAAAGTGGCGAGTTCTGCTAACTGCCATCAAACTGCACACCCAAACAGTAGACGAGGTGGTGAAGGCCTGTGTGGTGCTCCATAACTTTGTAGTTTCAAAGGAGCCTGTTTCCGTTGATGATGAAGACTTGGAGACAACCTTGTGGGATTACCGCAGCGGCTCTGTTCGCTCCGTTGGTTCTGTTACCAGAATGAGGGACCAGTTTGCGGAGTATTTTGTGTCACCTGTTGGCCAGGTTCCATGGCAAGACACAATTGTGTGACATCTTTATGTCATTTATCTTGGATTTGTTTCTGTACAAATTGTGTTCCCCCCCCCCCCCAAAAAAAAAAATCAGTTTCAAAAAGTGTGGTTTTCTTGGTAATAAACCCAATATATTATACCTTTTAACATGTGGTGTTTAAATTTTTTTTAAACTTTTGTTAGTTACCATACCAGCTTACCTAAACGAAGGCACATACACAAAGAGTAGAGTTTAAATCCAAAATAACTTTATCTAAACTTCCCTTTTTTTTTAAGAATCAAAACATTTCTCTCTTTGTAAAAAATAAACTTTTTTTTTTCAGATAAAGACTTTGTATAAACATATTTTTTTCAGATAAAGACTACACAAACATATTTACATTGCATAAAAAAAAAAAAATTACAGGTCTTCAAAGTGTGGGGTGGAGATACTAGCGGAGGTGGGCAAAGCCTACTGGGTTGGGGTGCAGTGGAAGGGGGGGGGGAAGCAGAAAGCTGACCAGAGGGGGGGTGGTGTTGGGGTAGGTGGCATACTTAATGGGGAAGGAAAGCTGGGCAAAGAAGAAAACAGTTGGAAAGGCATTTGGTTTGTGGGCCGGGATGGGTATTGGGACTGGCTTTGGTATTGGGACTGGCTTTGGTATTGGGACTGGGGTGGATATTGGGACTGGGTTTGGTAATGGGGGGACTGGGGTGGAAATGGGGACTGGGATGGGGCCTGGTGTTGAAATCGGGCCTGCGATGGGGAGTGGTGTGGAAATGGGGCCTGGGGTGGCAATGTAGTAGTGGCTGTGTGGGGAGGTGTGGGGGTAGTTTGGGGTTCGGACAGGACCTTAAGAAGAGCATCATGGCAGCTATGCATTACCCGCATCTGCTTCTCAAAAGAAAGCTTTTCCATGCTCCTGAGCATGGATTGAAAAAAAAAGGTTGCCCGGAGATTGACTTACATCTGAATGCAGCCTATCCAAGCGACTTGGTTTTACTGATGCGTGCTTGCACCATGCTGAAACCAGCAGTCACTTGCTCTCCCAAAATTTTGAAAGATCCTTGGAAGGATGCATTCAGATGTAAGAATTCAGGAGCATAGCTCCTTTCCTGACCCCTCTGTCGCTGCTGCCACGAATTAAATAGTGGTCTAGAGGTGGCAGGATCAGAGGGGTGGGGTAAAGGGAACGCTAACTTTTGAGCATCAGATGCAAGTAAGGAAGGCTGCAATGATGCTCCAGTGCTTGGGGCGGTGGAAGTGGATGGGACAGAGGGGTCAGACAAGGGGTCAGAAGTGTGGGGCCTACCGACGTGGCCCTTGGTGGCGGACTCCTGAGAGATCGCTCCAGAGGGCGCCGAGGTCGATGCAGGCGCCCGATGGCTGCTGACGGTGCTGTGAAAGAAAAAACAAAAAAGAATTAATATATTGATAGGAAAAAGCCCTGACTGAAACCAAACAAAGCTAGACAGGTTAACATGGTTATTTAATGGGCTGTTGAATACGTACACTCGACTCAGCATGGTTTTCCTGAGGAAGGTCAGGGCAGGGCCGTATTTAAAGCGACTCCTTTTCCTTCCTGCTGAGCCACTCGGGGCCTGCATCTCCTCGCTAAACTCCCTCTTGAAGCGATCCCTGAGTGACCGCCACCACTTCCGTTCCGCCACCTGTGAAGACAAGAATGAAAGAAAAAAAATTGTTAATGCCAATACATTACATTCAGCTCAAAACATCACTGAAAAGTGAATACTTACGTTCTTTACTCTGCTGCCTTGGATGAAGGTCCTCCCACCTCGGAAACAGATTTTGGCACACTTCCTCCCAGAGCCGACGGGTGACATGGGTATCAGTATGCCTGCGGTCAGCCATGTTCCACAGCGGCTCCCGCTTGCGGACCTCCTCAATGAGGCTGTCCACATTTATTCCCTCCTCCTCCTCATCAGTTTCGGGAGCACGCTGTGAAGACTGTGAAAATAAAGAAAAAAAAAATTAGTACACTGAAACACAAAACTAACAATATAAGAAAAAAAAAAATACAACTCACCGCTGGCCGACCACGGCGGCGATTACGCCGACTCTGGGAGCGGCTGGGAGGACCTTCACGGCGTTCAGATTGTGCAGCAGCAGACTAAAAAAAAAGGAAAATAATAATAATCTTTAATGTAGGCATATGTTTTATGCGTACAGTGATGTATGAAGATCAGTTTTGTGTTGGGTGCACTGTGTTGTGTGAAGCAACTTTTTCGCCACAACTTACACTCTGTTCCTACGCTATTTGCATCTCTCCACCCGTCTCGTCCCCTTCTGACAGGCCCTCGGCTGCTTCAGCTTCCTGTTTAAACATAATTAATGCATGTAGTGATTAACATAAATGTAAATTATAAAAACAAAAACATTTTAAAATTTTTGGTAACTTACCGATACACGCTGTTGCTCTGGAGAAGAGCTGTCAGAAGAGGACATTGTGGCTGTGGTCCTGGTGGCTCTGTAAGTAAAAAGACACTTGTAATCTGCTATTCACATTGATTTTGCAGATTTAGGGTACCGTTACACTATACGATTTACCAACGATCACGACCAGCGATACGACCTGGCCGTGATCGTTGGTAAGTCGTTGTGTGGTCGCTGGAGAGCTGTCACACAGACAGCTCTCCAGCGACCAACGATGCCGAGGTCCCTGGGTAACCAGGGTAAACATCGGGTTACTAAGCGCAGGGCCGCGCTTAGTAACCCGATGTTTACCCTGGTTACCAGCGTAAAAAAAAACAAACACTGCATACTTACATTCCGGTGTCTGTCCCTTGCCGTCTGCTTCCCGCACTGACTGACTGCCGGCCGTAAAGTGAAAACACAGCACAGCGGTGACGTCACCGCTCTGCTCTGCTTTCACTTTACGGCCGGCAGTCAGTCAGTGTGGAAAAGCAGACGGCAAGGGACCTGACGGACACCGGAATGTAAGTATGTACTGTTTTTTTTTTACATTTACGATGGTAACCAGGATAAACATCGGGTTACTAAGCGCGGCCCTGCGCTTAGTAACCCGATGTTTACCCTGGTTACAAGCGAACGCATCGCTGGATCGGTGTCACACACACCGATACAGCAATGACAGCGGGAGATCCAGCGACGAAAGAAAGTTCCAAACGATCTGCTACGACGTACGATTCTCAGCAGGGTCCCTGATCGCTGCTGCATGTCAGACACAGCGATATCGTATGGATATCGCTGGAACGTCACGGATCGTACCGTCGTAGCGACAAAAGTGCCACTGTGAGACGGTACCCTTAGGGTCTTTAATAGCTTTAGTTCAAGCTGTGTGGACGTCTGGGTGGTCCCTGTGGGATGGCAGATGTGGCTGTGGTCCCTGGTCCTGTGGGATGGCAGAGGTGGCTGTGGTCCTGGTGGCTCTGTAAGTAAAAAGACACTTGTAATCTGCTATACACATTGATTTGGCAGATTTAGGGTCTTCAAAACTTACTTAAGGAAAAAATCCAGATGTGTGCACGTCTCGGTGGTCCCTGTGTGATGGCTTTGGTACCTGGTGGATCTGTAGGTATAAAGAATTTATAGTTAGACCCACCACCCGAACTAGGTAATGTTAACGATAACCACCCTGCTCAAATGATGTGAGCAATGTTCATGCAGGCCAACACCCAAACCCAAAAACAAATACACTAGGGTTGAACGACTTTTACTTTTTCATGGTCGAGTCGGGTTTTGCAAAACCCGACTATCTCAAAAGTCGTGTCGACTGAAATCGGCCAATTATCGCGTAAAGTCGGGGTCGGGATCGACCGAAACACGAAACCCAATGCAAGTCAATGGGGGAGCATAGTCGGCAGTGAGTGGAGGCCAGGAAAACACCTACAGTGCCCATTTTAATGGCAAAAACATCCATTCTTGGTACTGAAGCTTGTCAATCTTAATTTACCTAATAATAATAGTTAGGCATTGGACATTGGGGGTCATTTGGCTAAAGTTGTGGGGGGTATGGTGGTTCAAGTATTTAGTGGGCCCAGGAAACGTGGACCACGTCACGGCAGTGGAGCAGGGAGAGGTAAGTATTTCAACTTTGCAAGTGCTGTGATCCTGAGCAAGCAGGGGGGCCCACTTGTTTGCATTGGCACTGGCACAGGGCCCCTCAAAGTACGGCGGTGTGTTTGCACGGCGGGGGCGCCTCCCACCGGCAGCGACACTTTTGCATACTATGAGGGGCTCTGTGCCAGTGACGTCGCCAACGAGTATCCCCCCCACCTGATGAAGGAACCTGCACTTTCATCTGCACCTTCCTCTTTGTCCCCGTGTAAGGTGGTATAGTATGCGGGAAGGGGAACCTCACTTTCAGCAGGGTCAGAATCTGGCTGTGTAGCGTGCAAGGGGAATGTAGCGGTCTGGGTCAATGTTCCAGCAGAGTCATCTAGCACTGGCTGGGCAATGGGCAGGATGAGGAGGAAACACAGATATAGTCCCAAAAACAAAAGTAGGCTAAAAGCAGTTCAAAATTGTTAACAGGACTAAACAGGCGGAATTGCTTTGTTCAGTGGAGGACAACTGTAATGAGAGGCTGACACAGTGAGTAGGCCCAAATCAGTAAGTAGTCTAAATGCAGTTCAAAATTGGTAACAGTAAACAGGCAGCACTGCTTTGTTCAGTGGAGAACAGCAAGGAGCAGCAGACACCGTTAGTAGGCCCCAACCCAACTAGTAGGCCAAATGCAGTGTAATAGTAACAACTACTTAACGAGAGCCTGAAAATGGAAGTTCAGGACAGGAAACCAGGAGAACAGCAAGGAGCGGCAGACACCGTTAGTAGGCCCCAACCAAACTAGTAGCACCACTGCAGTTCCATTTAACAACTATTTAACAAGAGCCTGAAGATAGAAGCTCAGGAAAGGCAACCAGGAGAACACCTTGGAGCGGCAGACACTGTTAGTAGGCCCCAATCAAGCTAGTAGCCCCACTGCAGTTTTAAAATTTGGATAGGCTGAAAACCTGATAATTGCAGGTCCTTTTTTTTAATAGGACAGCTGTATTGAGTGGCGCAGCCAGACACTGCTAGTAGGCCTTACACCACAAAGTTGGCTCGATGCAGGTTTAAAAAAGGATACATGGGTACACAGTCAGCATTGGTGTGGTCAGTGGAGGACAATTGGAAGGAGGGACCGCAGACAGACTTAGTAGGCCTAAAATAACAAAAGGAGGCTCAGTGCAGTTTCAATTATCTTGCAGGAGTACACAGGCAGCATTGGTGTAGTCAGTGGCGGACTATTGGAAGGAGGGACCGCACACAGACTTAGTAGGCCTAAAATAAAAAAAGGTGGCTCTATGCATTTTTAACCCCTTAAGCCCCGAGGGTGGTTTGCACGTTAATGACCGGGCCAATTTTTACAATTCTGACCACTGTCCCTTTATGAGGTTATAACTCTGGAACGCTTCAACGGATCTTGGCGATTCTGACATTGTTTTCTCGTGACGTGTTGTACTTCATGATAGTGGTAAAATTTATTCGATATAACTTGCGTTTATTTGAGAAAAAAACGGAAATTTGGCAAAAATTTTGAAAATTTCGCAATTTTCCAAATTTGAATTTTTATACCCTTAAATCACAGAGATATGTCATGCAAAATACTTAATAAGTAACATTTCCCACATGTCTACTTTACATCAGCACAATTTTGGAACCAAAATTTTTTTTTATTAGGGAGTTATATGGGTTAAAAGTTGACCAGCAATTTCTCATTTTTACAACACCATTTTTTTTTAGGGACCACATCTCATTTGAAGTCATTTTGAGGGGTCTATATGATAGAAAATACCCAAGTGTGACACCATTCTAAAAACTGCACCCCTCAAGGTGCTCAAAACCACATTCAAGAAGTTTATTAACCCTTCAGGTGTTTTACAGTAATTTTTGGAATGTTTAAATAAAAATGAACATTTAACTTTTTTTTCACACAAAATTTATTTCAGCTCCAATTTGTTTTATTTTACCAAGGGTAACAGGAGAAAATGGACCCCAAAAGTTGTTGTACAATTTGTCCTGAGTACGCTGATACCCCATATGTGGGTGTAAACCACTGTTTGGGTGCATGGCAGAGCTCGGAAGGGAAGGAGCGCCATTTGACTTTTCAATGCAAAATTGACTGGAATTGAGATGGGACGTCATGTTGCGTTTGGAGAGCCCCTGATGTGCCTAAACATTGAAACCCCCCACAAGTGACACCATTTTGGAAAGTAGACCCCTTGAGGAACTTATCTAGATGTGTGGTGAGCACTTTGACCCAACAAGTGCTTCATAGAAGTTTATAATGCAGAGCCGTAAAAATAAAAAATCATATTTTTTCACAAAAATGATTTTTTGCCCCCAATTTTTTATTTTCCCAAGGGTAACAGAAGAAATTAGACCACAAAAGTTATTGTGCAATTTGTCCTGAGTACGCTGATACCCCATATGTGGGTGTAAACCATTGTTTGGGCGCATGGCAGAGCTCGGAAGGGAAGGAGCGCCATTTGACTTTTCAATGCAAAATTGACTGGAATTGAGATGGGACGCCATGTTGCGTTTGGAGAGCCCCTGATGTGTAAACATTGAAAGCCCCCACAAGTGACACCATTTTGGAAAGTAGACCCCCTAAGGAACTTACTTAGATGTGTTTTGAGAGCTTTGAGCCCCCAAGTGTTTCATTACAGTTTATAACGCAGAGCCGTGAAAATAAAAATTCTTTTTTTTTTCACAAAAATGATTTTTTAGCCTCCAGTTTTGTATTTTCACAAGGGTAACAGGATAAATTGGACCCCAAAAGTTGTTGTCCAATTTGTCCTGAGTACGCTGATACCCTATATGTGGGGGGAACCACTGTTTAAGCGCATGGCAGAGCTCGAAAGGGAAGGAGCGCCATTTGGAATACAGAATTAGATGGATTGGTCTGCAGGCGTCACGTTGCATTTGCAGAGCCACTGATGTACCCAAACAGTACAAACCCCCCACAAGTGACCCCATATTGGAAACTAGACCTCCCAAGGAACCTATGTAGATGTGTTGTGAGAACTTTGAACCCCCAAGTGTTTCACTGCAGTTTACAACGCAGAGCCGCGAAAATAAAAAAAAATCTTATTTTTCCCACAAAAATTATTTTTAGCCCCCCACATTTTTATTTTCCCAAGGAAAACAAGAGAACTTGGACCCCAAAAGTTGTTGTCCAATTTGTCCTGAGTACGCTGATACCCCATATGTGGGGGGGAACCACTGTTTGGGCGCATGGCAGAGCTCGGAAGGGAAGGAGCGCCATTTGGAGTACAGACTTAGATGGATTGGTCTGCAGGCATCACGTTGCATTTGCAGAGTCCCTGATGTACCCAAACAGTAGAAACCCCCCACAAGTGACCCCATATTGGAAACTAGACCTCCCAAGGAACCTATCTAGATGTGTTGTGAGAACTTTGAACCCCCAAGTGTTTCACTGCAGTTTACAACGCAGAGCCGCGAAAATAAAAAAAAATCTTATTTTTCCCACAAAAATGATTTTTAGCCCCCCACATTTTTATTTTCCCAAGGATAACAAGAGAACTTGGACCCCAAAAGTTGTTGTCCAATTTGTCCTGAGTACGCTGATACCCCATATGTTGGGGTAAACCCCTGTTTGGGCGCACCGGAGAGCTCGGAAGGGAAGGAGCACTGTTTTACTTTTTCAACGCAGAATTGGCTGGATTTGAGATCGGACGCCATGTCGCGTTTGGAGAGCCCCTGATGTGCCTGAACAGTGGAAACTCCCCAGTTCTACCTGAAACCCTAATCCAAACACACCCCTAACCCTAATCCCAACGGTAACCCTAACCACACCCCTAACCCTGACACACCCCTAATTCTAATCCCAACCCTAATCCCAACCGTAAATATAATCCTAACCCTAACTTTAGCCCCAACCCTAACCCTAACTTTAGCCCCAACCCTAACCCTAACTTTAGCCCCAACCCTAACCCTAACTTTAGCTCCAAACCTAACCCTAGCCCCAACCCTAACCCTAGCCCCAACCCTAGCCCTAACCCTAGCCCCAACCCTAGCCCTAACCCCAGCCCTAACCCTAGCCCTAACCCTAGCCCTGATGGGAAAATGTAAATAAATACATTTTTTTAATTTTATTATTTTTCCCTAACTAAGGGGGTGATGAAGGGGGGTTTGATTTACTTTTATAGCATTTTTTATATCGGATTTTTATGATTGGCAGCCGTCACACACTAAAATACGCTTTTTTTATAGCAAAAAAGTTTTGCGTCTCCACATTTTGAGACCTATAATTTTTCCATATTTTGGTCCACAGAGTCATGTGAGGTCTTGTTTTTTGCGGGACGAGTTGACGTTTTTATTGGTAACATTTTTGGACACGTGACAGTTTTTGATCACTTTTTATTCCGATTTTTGTGAGGCAGAATGACCAAAAACCAGCTATTCATGAATTTCTTTTGGGGGAGGCATTTATACCGTTCCGCGTTTGGTAAAGTGGATGAAGCAGTTTTATTCGTCGGGTCAGTACGATTACAGCGATACCTCATTTATATCATTTTTTTATGTTTTGGCGCTTTTATACGATAAAAGCTATTTTATAGAAAAAATAGTTATTTTGGCATCGCTTTATTCTCAGGACTAACTTTTTTTATTTTTTTGCTTATTATGCATTGTGGTGGCTCGTTTTTTGCGGGACAAGATGACATTTTCAGCGGTATCATGGTTATTTATATCCGTCTTTTTGATCGCGTGTTATTCCACTTTTGGTTTGGCGGTATGATAATAAAGCGTTGTTTTTTGGCTCAGTTTTTTTTTTTTTTTCTTACGGTGTTCACTGAAGGGGTTGACTAGTGGGACAGTTTTATAGGTCGGGTCGTTGCAGACGCGGCGATACTAAATATGTGTACTTTTATTGTTTTGTTTGGTTTTTTTTTAGATAAAGAAATGTATTTATGGGAATAATATATTTTTATTTATTTAGTAATTTTTTTTTTTTTTTTACACATGTGGAAATTTTTTTTTAAACTTTTTTACTTTGTCCCTGGGGGGGACATCACAGATCGCCGATCTTACAGTTTGCACAGCACTCTGTAAGATCGGCGATCTCACTGACATCGCTGCAGGCTTACCAGCACCTGCAGGCGACCCGGAAGTACTCCTTGCAGGACCCAGATGCAGCCCCGCGGCCATTTTGGATCCGGGGCCTGCAGGGAGAAGACGTTCGGTATAAGGTGAGCACATCACCTTGTACCGATCGTCTCAGGGAAGCACGCAGGGAGCCCCCTCCCTGCGCGATGCTTCCCTGTACCGCCGGCACATCGCGATCATGTTTGATCGCGGTGTGCCGGGGGTTAATGTGTCGGGAGCGATCCGTGACCGCTCCTGGCACATAGTGTCGGATGTCAGCTGCAATAGTCAGCTGACACACGCCCGCGATCGGCCGCGCTCCCCCGTGAGCGCGGCCGATCGCATATGATGTACTATCCCATCACTGGGAATTAAGTCCCAGGTCACCTCGACGGGATAGTACGTCATATGGGATTAAGGGGTTAAATAGGATCCTGGGGTACACAGGCAGCATTGGTGTGGTCAGTGGAGGACTATTGCAAAGAGGGACCGCAGACAGATTTAGTAGGCCTAAAATAAAAAAAAAGGTGGCTCTATGCACTTTTAAATATGATCCTGGGGTACACAGGCAGCATTGGTGTGGTCAGTGGAGGACTATTGGAAGGAGGGAACGCAGACAGACTTAGTAGGCCTAAAATAAAAAAAAGGTGGCTCTATGCACTTTTAAATATGATCCTGGGGTACACAGGCAGCATTGGTGTGGTCAGTGGAGGACTATTGGAAGGAGGGACCGTAGACAGACTTAGTAGGCCTAACATAAAAAAAGGTGGCTCAATGCAGTTTCAATTATCTTGCAGGGGTACACAGGCAGCATTGGTGTGGTCAGTGGCGGACTATTGGAAGGAGGGACCGCAGACAGACTTCGTATGCCTAAAATAAAAAAAGTGGCTCTATGCACTTTTAAATAGGATCCTGGGGTACACAGGCAGCATTGGTGTGGTCAGTGGAGGACTACTGGAAGGAGGGACCGCAGACAGACTTAGTAGGCCTAACATAAAAAAAAGGTGGCTCAATGCAGTTTCAATTATCTTGCAGGGGTACACAGGCAGCATTGGTGTGGTCTATTGGAAGGAGTGTCTGACACAGTACTCCAAAAGAATACATAGATGTTAATGTCTCGCAAAAAAACAAACCCCCTCCCCCCAAAAAAAAGGGTGGTATACTTAGGTACAGGGTTGGGCTATTCTGCTGACTTTCAGACATTGTTATTTGGTGCAAAGTTTTTACTGGTGTAAATGTAGGACAGGGCCACTGAATAGTTTAAGTAGCATCATGCATGTCAACAAATTGGTATTGTCAGTGCCAGGCATTGAAGGATTTCACCGCATAGACTAAAGGTACCTTCACACTCAGCGACGCTGCAGCGATACCGACAACGATGGCTGTTTGGTCGCTGGAGAGCTGTCACACAGACCGCTCTCCAGCGACCAACGATCCCGAGGTCCCCGGGTAACCAGGGTAAACATCGGGTTACTAAGCGCAGGGCCGCGCTTAGTAACCCGATATTTACCCTGGTTACCAGCGTAAAAGTAAAAAAAACAAACACTACATACTTACCTACCGCTGTCTGTCCCCGGCGCTGTGCTTCTCTGCACTCCTCCTGCACTGACTGTGAGTACAGCGGCCGGAAAGCAGAGCGGTGACGTCACTGCTATGCTTTCCGGCTGACCGACGCTCACAGCCAGTGCAGGAGGAGTGCAGAGTGTTGTGAATTCTGTTTTCGGGCTCCCTCCTGTGGTCATGAATGGTACTTCGGCTGGTTCTGTCCATGGACTTTCTCTGATGCCTGTGGGTGTTTCTGAGTTTCCTTCCACAGGTGACGAGGCTAATTCGTTAGTGGGCTGCTCTATTTAACTCCACTTGGATCCTTGTCCGATGCCAGCTGTCAATGTTGTAGCATTGGTCTAGTTCGCTCCTGGATCTTCCTGGTTACCTGTTTTCTCCAGCAGAAGCTAAGTTTCGCTTTGATTTTTTCTTGTTTGCTATTTTTTTTGTCCAGCATGCATATGTGAATTTTGCCTTGCTTGCTGGAAGCTCTGGGACGCAGAGGGGCACCTCTGCTCCGTTAGTCGGTGCGGATGGTTTTTTCCCTGCACTCTCTGTGTGGCTTTTTTAGGGTTTTTGTGCTGACTGCAAAGTGACCTTTCCTATCTTCTGTCTGTTTAGTAAGTCGGGCCTCTCTTTGCTAAATCTATTTCATCTCTGTGTTTGTGATTTCATCTTACTCACAGTCAATATATGTGGGGGGCTGCCTTTTCCTTTGGGGAATTTTCTCTGAGGCAAGATAGGCTTATTTTTCCTATCTCTAGGGCTAGCTAGTTCTGAGGCTGTGACGAGGCGCCTAGGTCATGATAGGAGCGCTCCACGGCTATTTCTAGTGTACGTGATAGGATTAGGGATTGCGGTCAGCAGAGGTTCCACTTCCCAGAGCTGGTCCTGTATTAATGTGCTATCAGGTCTTTTCTGGTGCTCTAACTACCAGTTCCACTATTTGTTCTAACCACCAGATCATAACAGTACAGGTGGCCAAAAGTATTGATGCATCTCAATAGAGGGATAAGTGAAGCTCTGAGACCATTTTTTTTTCTTTGCAGCATGTTCTGTCTCACTTTTCCCCTTTACCTCTGGGTGGTTCAGAACACAGGTGTAGACATGGACATTCAAGGTCTGTCCTCTGTCTGTCCTCTCACTACAAGGGTACAAAACATTCAAGATTTTGTGGTTCAGAATCCGATGTCAGAGCCTAGGATTCCAATTCCTGATTTATTTTTTGGTGATAGATCTAAGTTCTTGAATTTCAAAAATAATTGTAAATTGTTTCTAGCTTTGAAACCTCGCTCCTCAGGTGATCCTGCTCAACAAGTAAGGATCATTATTTCTTTGTTACGTGGTGACCCTCAAGACTGGGCATTTTCCCTTGCGCCAGGAGATCCGGCATTGCGTGATGTGGATGCGTTTTTCCTGGCGCTCGGATTGCTTTATGACGAACCTAATTCAGTGGATCAGGCAGAGAAAATCTTGCTGGCTCTGTGTCAGGGTCAGGATGAAGCAGAGATATATTGTCAGAAGTTTAGAAAGTGGTCTGTGCTCACTCAGTGGAATGAATGTGCCCTGGCAGCAATCTTCAGAAAGGGTCTCTCTGAAGCCCTTAAAGATGTCATGGTGGGATTTCCCATGCCTGGTGGTCTGAATGAGTCTATGTCCTTGGCCATTCAGATCGATCGGCGCTTGCGTGAGCGTAAAACTGTGCACCATTTGGCGGTACTATCTGAGCATGGGCCTGAGCCTATGCAGTGTGATAGGACTTTGACCAGAGCTGAACGGCAGGAACACAGACGTCGGAATGGGCTGTGTTTTTACTGTGGTGATTCCACTCATGCTATCTCCGATTGTCCTAAGCGCACTAAGCGGTTTGCTAGGTCTGCCACCATTGGTACGGTACAGTCAAAATTTCTATTGTCCGTTACACTGATTTGTTCTTTGTCTTCCTACTCTGTTATGGCATTTGTGGATTCAGGCGCTGCCCTGAATTTGATGGACTTGGAGTATGCTAGGCGCTGTGGTTTTTCCTTGGAGCCCTTGCAGCATCCTATTCCATTGAGAGGAATTGATGCTACGCCTTTGGCCAAGAATAAGCCTCAGTACTGGACCCAATTGACCATGTGCATGGCTCCTGCACATCAGGAGGATATCCGTTTTTTGGTGTTACATAATCTGCATGATGTGGTCGTTTTAGGGTTACCATGGCTACAGGTCCATAATCCAGTATTGGACTGGAAATCTATGTCTGTGTCCAGCTGGGGTTGCCAGGGGGTACATGGTGATGTTCCATTTTTGTCAATTTCGTCTTCTACTCCTTCTGAAGTTCCAGAGTTTTTTTCGGATTATCAGGATGTATTTGATGAGCCCAAAGCCAGTGCCCTACCTCCTCATAGGGATTGCGATTGTGCTATTAATTTGATTCCTGGTAGTAAGTTTCCTAAGGGCCGATTGTTCAATTTATCTGTGCCAGAACACGCCGCTATGCGGAGTTATATAAAGGAATCCTTGGAGAAAGGCCATATTCGCCCATCGTCATCACCGTTGGGAGCAGGGTTCTTTTTTGTGGCCAAGAAGGATGGTTCTTTGAGACCTTGTATTGATTACCGCCTTCTTAATAAAATTACTGTCAAATTTCAGTATCCTTTGCCGTTGCTGTCCGACTTGTTTGCTCGTATTAAAGGGGCTAGTTGGTTTACCAAGATAGACCTTCGAGGGGCGTATAATCTTGTGCGTATTAAACAGGGCGATGAATGGAAAACAGCATTTAATACGCCCGAGGGCCATTTTGAGTACCTGATGATGCCATTCGGGCTTTCCAATGCTCCATCAGTATTTCAGTCCTTTATGAATGACATCTTCCGAGAGTACCTGGATAAATTCCTGATTGTGTATTTGGATGATATTTTGGTCTTTTCGGATGATTGGGAGTCTCATGTGAAGCAGGTCAGAATGGTGTTCCAGGTCCTTCGTGCTAATTCCTTGTTTGTGAAGGGGTCAAAGTGTCTCTTTGGAGTTCAGAAGGTTTCATTTTTGGGGTTCATTTTTTCCCCTTCTACTGTCGAGATGGACCCTGTTAAAGTCCAGGCCATTCATGATTGGACTCAGCTGACATCTGTGAAGAGCCTGCAAAAGTTCCTGGGCTTTGCTAATTTTTATCGTCGCTTCATCGCTAATTTTTCTAGTGTTGCTAAACCATGGACTGATTTGACCAATAAGGGTGCTGATGTGGTCAATTGGTCTTCTGCGGCCGTGGTTGCTTTTCAGGAATTGAAGCGTCGTTTTTCTTCTGCCCCTGTGTTGTGCCAGCCAGATGTTTCGCTTCCGTTTCAGGTTGAGGTTGATGCCTCTGAGATTGGAGCAGGGGCTGTTTTGTCGCAAAGAAGTTCTGATGGCTCGGGAATGAAGCCATGTGCTCTCTTTTCTAGAAAGTTTTCGCCTGCTGAGCGCAATTATGATGTTGGTAATCGTGAATTGTTGGCCATGAAGTGGGCATTCGAGGAGTGGCGTCATTGGCTTGAAGGAGCCAAGCATCGCGTGGTGGTCTTGACAGATCACAAAAATTTGACTTATCTTGAGTCTGCCAAACGGTTGAATCCGAGACAGGCTCGATGGGCGTTATTTTTTTCCCGTTTTGATTTTGTGGTTTCGTACCTTCCGGGCTCTAAGAATGTGAAGGCTGATGCCCTGTCAAGGAGTTTTGTGCCTGACTCTCCAGGTGTTTCTGAGCCGGCAGGTATTCTCAAAGAGGGGATAATTTTGTCTGCCATCTCCCCTGATTTGCGGCGGGTGCTGCAAAAATTTCAGGCTGATAGACCTGACCGTTGCCCAGCAGAGAAACTGTTTGTCCCTGATAAATGGACTAGCAGAGTTATCTCTGAGCTTCATTGTTCGGTGTTGGCTGGGCATCCTGGAATCTTTGGTACCAGAGATTTGGTGGCTAGATCCTTTTGGTGGCCTTCTTTGTCACGGGATGTGCGTTCTTTTGTGCAGTCCTGTGGGACTTGTGCTCGGGCTAAGCCCTGCTGTTCTCGTGCTAGTGGGTTGCATTTGCCCTTGCCGGTCCCGAAGAGGCCCTGGACGCATATTTCTATGGATTTTATTTCGGATCTCCCCGTCTCTCAAAAGATGTCAGTCATTTGGGTGGTTTGTGATTGCTTTTCTAAAATGGTCCATTTGGTACCCTTGTCTAAATTGCCTTCCTCCTCTGATTTGGTGCCATTGTTTTTCCAGCATGTGGTTCGTTTACATGGCATTCTGGAGAACATCGTTTCGGACAGAGGTTCTCAGTTTGTTCCGAGGTTTTGGCGATCCTTTTGTGCTAGGATGGGCATTGATTTGTCTTTTTCCTCGGCTTTCCATCCTCAGACAAATGGCCAAACCGAACGAACTAATCAGATGTTGGAAACATATCTGAGATGCTTTGTTTCTGCTGATCAGGATGATTGGGTGTCCTTTTTGCCGTTGGCTGAGTTTGCCCTTAATAATCGGGCCAGCTCGGCTACTTTGGTTTCGCCGTTTTTCTGCAATTCTGGTTTCCATCCTCGTTTCTCTTCAGGGCAGGTTGAGTCTTCGGACTGTCCTGGTGTAGATACTGTGGTGGATAGGTTGCAGCAGATTTGGACTCATGTGGTGGACAATTTGACATTGTCCCAGGAGAAGGCTCAACGTTTCGCTAACCGCCGGCACTGTGTGGGTCCCCAACTTCGTGTTGGGGATTTAGTTTGGTTGTCGTCTCGTTATGTTCCTATGAAGGTTTCCTCTCCTAAGTTTAAGCCTCGTTTCATTGGCCCGTATAAAATTTCTGAGGTTATCAATCCTGTGTCATTTCGTTTGGCCCTTCCAGATTCTTTTGCCATCCATAATGTGTTCCATAGGTCGTTGTTGCGGAGATACGTGGTGCCTGTGGTTCCATCCATTGACCCTCCTGCTCCGGTGTTGGTTGAGGGGGAGTTGGAGTATGTGGTGGAGAAGATTTTGGATTCTCGTATTTCGAGACGGAAACTCCAGTACTTGGTCAAGTGGAAGGGTTATGGTCAGGAGGAAAATTCCTGGGTTTTTGCCTCTGATGTTCATGCGGCCGATCTGGTTCGTGCCTTTCATTTGGCTCATCCTGGTCGGCCTGGGGGCTCTCGTGAGGGTTCGGTGACCCCTCCTCAAGGGGGGGTACTGTTGTGAATTCTGTTTTCGGTCTCCCTCCTGTGGTCATGAATGGTACTTCGGCTGGTTCTGTCCATGGACTTTCTCTGATGCCTGTGGGTGTTTCTGAGTTTCCTTCCACAGGTGACAAGGCTAATTCGTTAGTGTGCTGCTCTATTTAACTCCACTTGGATCCTTGTCCGATGCCAGCTGTCAATGTTGTAGCATTGGTCTAGTTCGCTCCTGGATCTTCCTGGTTACCTGTTTTCTCCAGCAGAAGCTAAGTTTCACTTTGCTTTTTTCTTGTTTGCTATTGTTTTTGTCCAGCATGCATATGTGAATTTTGCCTTGCTTGCTGGAAGCTCTGGGACGCAGAGGGGCGCCTCCGCTCCGTTAGTCGGTGCGGATGTTTTTTTCCCTGCACTCTCTGTGTGGCTTTTTTAGGGTTTTTGTGCTGACTGCAAAGTGACCTTTCCTATCTTCTGTCTGTTTAGTAAGTCGGGCCTCTCTTTGCTAAATCTATTTCATCTCTGTGTTTGTGATTTCATCTTACTCACAGTCAATATATGTGGGGGGCTGCCTTTTCCTTTGGGGAATTTTCTCTGAGGCAAGATAGGCTTATTTTTCCTATCTCTAGGGCTAGCTAGTTCTGAGGCTGTGACGAGGCGCCTAGGTCATGATAGGAGCGCTCCACGGCTATTTCTAGTGTACGTGATAGGATTAGGGATTGCGGTCAGCAGAGGTTCCACTTCCCAGAGCTGGTCCTGTATTAATGTGCTATCAGGTCTTTTCTGGTGCTCTAACTACCAGTTCCACTATTTGTTCTAACCACCAGATCATAACAGCAGAGAAGCACAGCGCCAGGGACAGACAGCGGTAGGTAAGTATGTAGTGTTTTTTTTTTTTTACTTTTACGCTGGTAACCAGGATAAACATCGGGTTACTAAGCGCGGCCCTGTGCTTAGTAACCCGATGTTTTCCCTGGTTACCAGTGAAGACATCGCTGGATCGGTGTCACACACGCCGATCCAGCGATGTCTGCAGGGAGTCCAGCGACGAAATAAAGTTCTGGACTTTCCTCAGCGACCAACGATCTCCCAGCAGGGGCCTGATCATTGGTCGCTGTCACACAGAACGATTTCCTTAACGATATCGTTGCTACGTCACAAAAAGCAACGATATCGTTAACGATATCGTTACGTGTGAAGGTACCTTAATCAGCGGTGGAGCAGTGACAGATAATTTTGCAAGTGGTACAGCACAGTTTGAGCTGGGGGGTGGGGGGCACTCTCGTGCAGTACTGGCCAAAGGCCCCTCATGTTACAACGGTGTGTCTGACGTTGGGTGCGAACCACCACCGCCAGAGACACTTCATTGTACTATGAGGGACCCGGTGCCAGTGCCATCGACCAAAAGTGGGCACACCCACCTCTTCAGAAAAAAAGGCACTCTCACAGGTGCTTTCGCCAAGTGGCAAGACCACGGCCCCGTGGGGGGAGTCAGCCCATTTAGGGAGGTGTAAACGTAAATAGAGAAATTGGAACACTCAGTAAGACCAGTCCAAAAGCAAGACCTTTTTAAAGGAAAGCTAGGTGTAAGCCGGGAAAGGTGGAGCAAAATAATTAGAAATCCATGAGTGGTTCATTTTAATGAAGGTTAGATCATCAACATTTTGGGTAGCCAGACGAGTCCTTTTTTCGGTCAGTATTGAACCAGCAGCACTGAATACTCTTTCTGATAGCACACTAGCTGCTCGGCAAGCGAGCTCCTGCAATGCATATTCGGACAATTCAGGCCAGGTGTCTATTTTGGATGCCCAGTAATCAAATGGGAATGACGGGTGAGGGAGAACATCGATAGGGGAGGAAAAAAAGTAACCATACTGGACATATGTTGTCTCCTGTCACTTTGAATTGATGCTGCAATACCTGTCCTGTCTGCGGTCATTGCGAAATCACTCCACAACCTGGTCAGAAAACCCCTCTGTCCAACGCCACTTCTGATTTGTGCACCTCTAACACCTCTGCCCTGTTGCCCCCTGCAGCTCGTGTGAGAACCATCACCGGCGCTGTGTGCTGGGAATGCCTGAATCAAATGGTCAACAAGAGTTGCTTGTTTGGTTGCCAATATTTGTTCAAGGTTCTCATGTGGTGTTTTGCCGTTTCCCCTTATAGCGTGGATCCAGGAGGCAGGCCAACCAGTAATCGTCATCGGTCATCATTTTTATAATGCGGGGGTCCCTTTTTAGGATACGCAAGGCATAATCTGCCATGTAGGCCAATGTTCCAGTTGTCAATTCACTGCTTGTGCTGGGTTGAGGAGCACTTTCGGGCAAATCAACGTCACTTGCCTCCCTCAAAAACCATGAACCTGGCCTTGTAACGCCACCAGTTTCTATTGCCCCCTATGAAACTTCCTCATCCAAAAAATACTCATCCCCATCATCCTCCTCGTCCTCCTCCTCTTTGCCCGCCACCTCGTCCAGTAGACTTCCCTGACCAGACAATGGCTGACTGTCATCATGGCTTCCCTCGTCCTCGGCTGCAGACGCCTGCTCCTTTATGTGCGTCAAACTTTGCATCAGCAGACGCATTAGGGGGATGCTCATGCTTATTATGGCGTTGTCTGCACTAACCAGCCGTGTGCATTCCTCAAAACACTGAAGGACTTGACAGAGGTCTTGGAGCTTCGACCACTGCACACCTGACAACTCCATGTCTGCCATCCAACTGCCTGCCCGTGTATGTGTATCCTCCCACAAATACATAACAGCACGCCTCTGTTCGCACAGTCTCTGAAGCATGTGTAGTGTGGAGTTCCACCTTGTTGCAACGTCGATGATTGGGCGATGCTGGGGAAGGTTAAAAGATCGCTGATGGTTCTGCATACGTCTGGAGTGTACGGGCGAACGGCGGATGTGCGAGCAAAGTCTGCGCACCTTCAGGAGCAGGTCTGGTAACCCTGGATAACTTTTCAGGAAGCACTGCACCACCAGGTTTAAGGTGTGAGCCAGGCAAGGAATGTGTTTCAGTTGTGAAAGGGCTATGGCAGGCATAAAATTCCTTCCGTTATCACTCACTACCTTGCCTGCCTCAAGATGTACACTGCCCAGCCATGACTGAGTTTCTTGATGGAAGAACTCAGACAGAACTTCCATGGTGTGTCTGTTGTCGCCCAAACACTTCATTGCCAATACAGCCTGCTGACGCTTGCCACTAGCTGTTCCATAATGGGACACCTCGTGTGCAACAGTGGCAGCTGCGGATGGAGTGGTCATGCGACTGCGGTCTGTGGACGAGCTTTCGCTTCTGCTGGAGGATGAGGAGGAGGGGGGGCCAACGCCTACAGCCAACTGTTTCATAGACCGTGGGCTAGGCAGAACTGTCCCAATATTGCTGTCCCCTGTGGACCCGGCATCCACCACATTAACCCAGTGTGCAGTGATGGACACGTAACGCCCCTGGCCATGCCTACTGGTCCATGCATCTGTTGTCAGGTGCACCTTTCTACTCACAGATTGCCTGAGTGCATGGACAATGCGGTCTTTTACGTGCTGGTGGAGGGCTGGCATGGCTTTTCTTGAAAAGAAGTGTCGACTGGGTAGCTCGTAGCATGGTACTGCATAGTCCATCAGAGCTTTGAAAGCTTTGCTTTCCACTAACCGGTAGGGCATCATCTCTAACGAGATTAGTCTAGCAATGTGGGCGTTCAAACCCGGTGTACGCAGATGAGAGGATGAGTACTTCCTTTTCCTAACGAGAGTCTCTTGTAAGGTGAGCTGGACTGGAGAGCTGCATATGGTGGTACTAGCGGGGGTGCCGGTGGACATGGCAGACTGAGAGAGGGTTGGTGATGGTATTCTTGCTGTTGGCCTACATACAGTGTTTCCTACCAAGAACCTGTTGATTTCCTGACTGCTTTGGCCTTGTGACAAAACCTCCACATTTGCTGCAGGTGGTGTGGTAAACGTTGGGCTTACAGTGAGGGAAGGGATGTAGCGTTGCTGACTAGCTTCATTGTGAGAGGGTGCAACAACGTTAAGGGATGTTTGGTAGTTAGTCCAGGCTTGCAAGTGTATGGTGTTTAAATGTCTACGCATGCAACTTGTATTTAGACTTTTAACATTCTGACCTCTGCTGAAGTTCCTTGAGCATTTCTTACAGATGACTTTGCACTGATCATTTGGATGTTGGTTAAAAAAAATGCCAGACTGCACTCTTCCTACTATTGGATACCTTTTCAGGCATTGCACACTGAGCTACTTTAACCGGAGGGCCACGCTGTCCTACAACTGGTTTTGGTTTAGCCACACGTTTTTGGCCAGATACGGGCCTGCCAGATGGAATTAAAATCTCCCTTTATAGGTGTGTGAGAGTGCAGGGAAAATCAGGCCCACTATATTACAGTACACAGTTTCAGTGGCACACAGTGGCTGACAGATATGCCACTAACAGGACTGACGCAGATGCACAGATTTGCCAATATTAATCTCCCCTTCTTTTTTTGGGGGGATGGCAGACTAGTGAATCAATCTGGCCCACAGTTTTACAGTTGTGTTTCAGTGGCACAAAATGACAGACCGATACCACAGACTGGACTGGCACAGATGCACAGATTTGCCAATATTAATCTCCCCTTCTTTTTTTTGGGGGGGATGGGAGACTAGTGAATCAATCTGGCCCACAGTTTTACAGTAGTGTTTCAGTGGCAGACAGTGGCTGACAGATATGCCACTAACAGGACTGACGCAGATGCACAGATTTGCCAATATTAATCTCCCCTTCTTTTTTGGGGGGATGGGAGACTAGTGAATCAATCTGGCCCACAGTTTTACAGTAGTGTTTCAGTGGCTGACAGATATGCCACTAACAGGACTGACGCAGATGAACAGATTTGCCAATATTAATCTCCCCTTCTTTTTTGGGGGGATGGGAGGCTAGTGAATCAATCTGGCCCACAGTTTTACAGTAGTGTTTCAGTGGCACAAAATGACAGACCGATACCACAGACTGGACTGGCACAGATGCACAGATTTGCCAATATTAATCTCCACTTTTTGTTTTTATATGGAAGACTAGTGAATAAATCTCGCCCACTTTTTTACAGTATTGTTTCTGTGGCAAAAAATGACTGACAGATACAACAGACTGGACTGGCACAGATGCACTGATTGGCAATATAAATCTCCCTTTTTAGGTGTGGGACAGTGCAGAAAAGTACAGGCCCACTGTTTCACACTACACAGTTTCAGGGGCAGAAAGTGGCTTGAAGATATATATATATATTAAAAAAAAGGGACTGTACTACAATTACTATCTCCCTACAGTAATCTCAGAAAAGTATGGCAGGCAGCAATAAAAAGGACTGCTGCAGACAAAAGTGTGGACAAACAAACAAGATAAGATAACTGTGCAGAAAGGAAGGAACAACAGGATTTGTGCTTTGAAAAAAGCAGTTGGTTTGCACAGCGGTGTACACACAGCAATGCAGCTATCAGGGAGCCTTATAAGGCAGCCTAATAAGCTACAGAGCTGATGCACTGAAATCTAGCCTCCACTGTCCCTGCAAGGAAAAGGTGGTGTTGGACAGTGGAAATCGCTACAGCACAGGCGGTTTGGGGGTTTATATTCCCTGCCTAACTATATCCCTTGTTCTGATGAAGTGACAGCAACCTCTCCCTATGCTCAGATCAGCAGCAGTAAGATGGCGGTCGGCGTGCACGCCCCTTTATAGCCCCTGTGATGCCGCAGAAAGCAAGCCAATGACTGCCATGCCCTTCTCTAAGATGGTGGGGACCGAGAACCATGTCATCATGCTGCCCACACTCTGCGTTCTCCTTCATTGGCTGAGAAATGGCGCTGAACGCATCATATGAAACGCGACTTTGGCGCGAAGGTCGCGTACCGCATGGCCGACCCCACACAGGGATCGGGTCGGGTTTCATGAAACTCGACTTTGCCAAAAGTCGGCGACTTATGAAAATGACCGATCCGTTTCGCTCAACCCTAAAATACACCAGATGCACCTAACCATTTCCACCCACCCCCCCAAAAAAAAATTAAATCGAAATGTCAACCCACCATTTAAAAGGTATTTACCACATATTTGATTTTCAAATATCCCTTGAAAAATTCCCCCCCCACCCAAAAAAAACCTTTAACCCCTTCACCCCCGGAGCTTTTTCCGCTTTTTCATTTTCGTTTTTTGCTCCCCTCCTTCCCAGAGCCATAACTTTTTTGTTTTTCCGTCAATATGGCCATGTGAGGGCTTATTTTTTGCGGGACGAGATGTACTTTTGAAAGATACAATTGATTTTACCATGCCATGTAACAGAAAACGGGAAAAAAATTCCAAGTGTGATGAAATTGCAAAAAAAGTGCAATCTCACACTTATTTTTTGTTTGGCTTTTTTGCTAGGTTCACTAAATGCTAAAACTGACCTGCCATTATGATTCTCCAGGTCATTACGAGTTCATAGACACCAAACATGTCTAGGTTATTTTTTATCTAAGTGGTGAAAAAAAATTCCAAATTTTGCTAGAAAAAAAAAAAAAAATGCGCGATTTTCTGATACCCGTAGCGTCTCCAAATTTCGTGATCTGGGGTCAGGTGAGGGCTTATTTTTTGCGTGCCGAGCTGGCGTTTTTAATGCTACCATTTTGGTGTAGATACGTTCTTTTGATCGCCCGTTATTGCATTTTAATGCAATGTCGCAGCGACCAAAAAAACATTATTTTGGCGTTTTGATTTTTTTTCTCGCTACGTCATTTAGCGGTTAGGTTAATCCTTTGTTTTTATTGATAGATCGGGCGATTCTGAACGCGGCGATACCAAATATGTGTATGTTTGATTTTTTTTTAATTGTTTTATTTTGATTGGGGCGAAAGGGGGGTGATTTGAACTTTTATATATTTTTTATTTTTTTTATATTTTTAATCACTTTTTTTTTTTTATTTTGGCATGCTTCAATAGCCTCCATAGGAGGCTAGAAGCATGCATAACTCGATCGGCTCTGCTACATAGAGGTGAAGTACAGATCACCTCTATGTAGCAGAAATGCAGGGTTGCTTTGAACGCCGACCACAAGGTGGCGCTCAAAGCAATCGGCCATCAACAACCATAGAGGTCTCAAGGAGACCTCTGGTTGTTATGGCGATGCACTGCTGACCCCCGATCATGTGACGGGGGTCCGCAGTGCGAGCACTTCCGGCCGCGCGGCCGGGAGCGCTAGTTAAATGCCGCTGTCAGCGCTTGACGGCGGCATTTAACTAGTTAATGGGCGCGGGCGGATCGCGATTCCGCTCGCGCTCATTGCGCGCACATGTCAGCTGTACAAAACAGCTGACATGTCGCGGCTTTGAGGTGGGCTCATCGCCGGAGCCCACCTCAAAGCAGGGGATCTGCCAGCTGACGTACTATTCCGTCAGCTGGCAGAAAGGGGTTAAAAAATTAACTTTATTAACCCTCCGTCACATACAACTGATCTGACAGGCGCTTCTCTTTTACTTTCATTTCTCCTTCCTCACCAGATTGTGAGGAAACCCCCTCCCTCCAGGTAGTCTCCTGTCTCTTGAAGGTCTGTGAAACCTGATATCACAGTTGGATTTCAGAGCTTCAGGGGAGAGGATATAGCTGCACAGATCTCTCAGGCTCATTGTATGTGAATACGTCACATTCAGTAAGGTTGGTATTTTATGTTTTTATTCATCACAATAGTTTATTTAGCTTGTTTTATGAATGTATAGCACAAAATGTGAGGATATTTCATAGAAATAAGGGAGATTTTCTAAAAGAAAGTGTGCTGCTCAGGCATATACAGTAGTTCCCTAACATATTCCTTCTCTTGCTTCAGATTATCTGCTGAAATGGAGAGGAAAATGTACAATTTATCCAAACAACTTGATGTTGAGGAAGTAACAAACATGCTGTTAGATGATAGAGACCTCACACTGAATGAGGATTTAGGAGAGGAAAGTGAGATTGATTCTCATGATGAGGTGGAAGAATGTGTCCTGGATTCTGAAACAGAGCAAGATGGTGACAGTGGTGAGGATGAAGAAGTTGGATCATATTATATTGGAAAAGATAAAAATACTAAATGGAACAAGAAGCCATTCCAGAAAAAACGTAGGGAACCTTTAAACATTATTACTCACCTTCCTGCAGTAATAGGAACTGCACGTAATGCAAAAACTGCAGTTGAATGCTGGAACAGTATATTTACAGATGACATTCTGGACTCTATTGTCACATATACCAACCAATATATAGACATTATAAAGGACAAGTACATCTGCAACAGAACCATCAAGCCCACAGATGAAATAGAACTGCGTGCTTTTTTTGGATTACTGTACCTTGCAGGAGCTTATAGGGCAAATAGACAAAGTTTGGAGGAACTTTGGGGTAAAGATGGGGATGGAGTTGAAAAATTTAGCCTTGTTATGTCCATAAACAGATTCAAGATTCTAATTCGTTGCCTTCGGTTTGACGACAGAACTACCCGAACCGAACGCAAAACACATGACCGACTTGCTCCAATTCGTGATATATTTCAAAGATTTGTTGTAAACTGTAAACAAAGTTATTACCCTGGAGAGAATCTCACTATTGATGAAATGCTCCCTGGTTTTCGTGGTAGATGTGCCTTTCATCAATATATTCCATCAAAGCCAAACAAATATGGAATAAAAATTTATGCCCTTGTTGATGCCAGTAAGGGTACCGTCACACTATACGATTTACCTACGATCACGACCAGCGATATGACCTGGCCGTGATCGTAGGTAAATCGTAGTGTGGTCGCTGGGGAGCTGTCACACAGACAGCTCTCCAGCGACCAACGATGCCGAGGTCCCTGGGTAACCAGGGTAAACATCGGGTAAGTAAGCGCAGGACCGCGCTTAGTTACCCGATGTTTACCCTGGTTACAAGCGTTAAACTAAAAAAAAAACAAACAGCACAAACTTACATTCTGGTGTCCGTCAGGTCCCTTGCAGTCTGCTTCCCGCACTCAGTGACTGCCGGCCGTAAAGTGAAAGTGAAAGCACAGCCGCTGTGCTCTGCTTTCACTTTACGGCCGGCAGTCACAGTGCGGGAAGCAGAGACGGCAAGGGACCTGACGGACACCAGAATGTAAGTATGTGCTGTTTTTTTTTTTTTAGTTTAACGCTTGTAACCAGGGTAAACATCGGGTAACTAAGCGCGGTCCTGCGCTTAGTTACCCGATGTTTACCCTGGTTACAAGCGAACGCATCGCTGGATCGCATCGCTAGATCGGTGTCACACACACCGATCTAGCGATGACATCGGGAGATCCAGCGATGAAAGAAAGTTCCATACGATCTGCTACGACGTACGATTCTCAGCAGGATCCCTGATCGCTGCTGCGTGTCAGACACAGCGATATCGTAACGATATCGCTGGAACGTCACGAATCGTACCGTCGTAGCGATCGAAATGTTATAGTGTGACGGTACCCTTAGACCTACACTTACAACCTGGAAGTTTATGCAGGAAAACAACCAGAAGGTCCTTACTGTGTGAGCAACAAACCCATTGATGTTGTAAAAAGACTGGCTGAACCCTTATTTGGATCGGGTCGCAATATTACAGCTGACAATTGGTTTACAAGTTGTGATCTGATTGATTATCTGAAAATTCAGAAGCTGTCATATGTGGGAACTGTAAGAAAAAACAAAAGGGAATTGCCGCCACAGTTTGTAAGTGTGAAAGAGAGACAACAGTACAGCAGTATGTTTGCATTCCATAATGGAAAGGCTTTAGTTTCCTATGTACCACATGCCAAAAAAATCGTACTTCTTCTATCAACACTTCATGATGATGCTGCCATCGATCCTGGGACTGGGGCAGAAAAAAAACCGGAGATAATTACATTTTACAATGCCACCAAAGGGGGTGTGGATACAGCAGATCAGATGTGCTCCACTTTCAACGTCAGCAGAAACATCAAACGCTGGCCAATGGTCATATTTTTTGCTATGTTGAATTTGGGTGGTATAAATTCACAAGTAATTTATCTTGAAAACAAGCTTGAACCACTCCGTAGACGATTGTATCTGAAAAAATTGGCCCATGAACTAGTACTTGGAGAGCTACGCAGGAGAAGCGTGAAAACAATCGGTATCCCCTCTCGCCTTCAAGTTCAGCTCAAAAGGTTCCGCCCAGAAGATGATGGTGAAAAGTCACCATCTGCACCACCTCACAAAAGAAGGAGATGCACCACCTGCCAAACGGAAAGCGGAACCAGAAGGCTTTCAAATTATGAATGTCTCAAATGTCATAAAGCAATTTGCCTGACACATGCAAAAATGGTGTGTAATTCTTGCTATTTGCTCTGCAAGTGTGACTTTTCTGGGGAAACCTCAGCATCTACTTCTGATTGAATATGTTTTTAATAGTACTTAAGGTACCTTAAAATTAAGTTTGTGTTCAAAAATTTTCTTTGTACATTTTTTTGAGAGAGTCGAACTGGGGACTATTTGGCGGGAGTTTTGAAAAGTTTGTATTTCATAGTTATTAGTTTTATGTTAAGTGAATGTTTTTTTTCGCAACTGATTATGTGTAGTCTCTTTTATTACATCCCTATGAAGGTCACTGATCACTTTTAGAGCACTGGAATTGCAAACATTAGATATTATAGGTATTTTTCCAGCAGGCGCCTGACAGGCACATTGTATGTGAACTCGTTAGTCCGAATATTGTATGTGACGGAGGGTTAAAAAATAAAACCCAAACCAACTCTGTATTGCATGTGTGGCCATTTGTACATACACCAGTTTTAAATTTACCGTTCTGAAATGATACAACGAACATTTTTTTTAACACATTTTATTAATTTCTTTTGTATTTTCTTTTTTTTAACATCACAATTAGGAGCAAAAATGCTCTTTATTTTAAATACAAGTACATCAACTGTGAAAAGTTTCAACAGTAAAAAAAACAACAATTTTTAAGAGAACAAAAAACACACACGCAAGACACAAGCTCACACATTGAAAACACATGTTGCACAGACCACTAAAATACATCAGATTTTAAAAAAAAATAGACAACAATTTTAAAGAGAAAAAAAAAAGCAACACACACGCTCACACATTGAAACCACATGCTGCACAGACCACTATACTTGGTAAATGCATCAGATAAAGGGAAATAACCAAAAGGCATGGACGCATGCACATGCAATCAACAATACGCACACACACATGCCTGACAGCACACAGGTGCATGCATACACACAAAAGCACACAGGCTTATGCAAAGACACACAGATGCACAAAAGTACACAGGCAGACCCAAACACAAGACACATACAGGCACGCACACACACGCAAGAAGTGCTGGCAGGCCTCCGGCTGGAGATGGATGTCTTCAGTGGCAGGCCTCAGGCTGGATCTGGACGCTGGCAGGACGCTGGCTGTTGCAGGACGATGGCAGGCCTCTAGCTATATTCAGGTTTTTAGCTCTTGCTGTAGTCTGTACGTCATACAGACACAAATGCACACATAGACATGCAGACACATGAACACAAAAAGGGCTATACTCACACTGGCTCTATGGTGGCTGGATTTTGGGTGTGGCAGGAGTCTTGCTGGCAGTAGCTGGAGTCTTCCTGGCAGGCTGGAAGGCCGGTGTATTTCTGGAAGGCTGGGTCTTGCTGGCAGGCTGTAGTCTGGCTGGAGGCTTCTTCTCTCTGTCTTCTTGCTGGCATATGTGGGGTTGAAGGCCCAGGCCAGGTTTATATAGATTTGGGGTTGTCTGGTAAATTTGCTACAAAATCCTGAATCTGAGCATGCTCAGTGTAAAAAAAAGTATTGCAGCGCTGCATTGCGTCATACGACGTGTCTCGACGGATCCTGCGTCCATAGACTTCCATTGTAGCCAACGACGTATGCCGCAGGATACGTTGCGACACGTTTTTTAGGCGGAGACAAAAAACAATACAATCTACGTTTTTTCCAGACGTGTCGCCAAATTTCAAAGCATCCATCGTACGATGTACACTACGTATGACAATCCGTCGCAATGTGTCGCCAATACAAGTCTATGGGAAAAAAAAGCATCCTGCGGGAGATTTTGCAGGATGCGTTTTTTTCACAAAACGATGCATTTCGACGTCTGCAGAAAAACGCTGGTGTGAAAGTAGCCTAAATTAAAAATCCAGTATGCTTCACGAGTCAATAAGACTCTCCTGATGTCACCACCGCAAAGCATTTTTTAAATTTTTTCTAAACCTGTAATTCTCAAAGAGTTAATATTGCATGAGTGATGATCTATAAAATGTTTTGCAGCAGAAAATATATTACGACTATTATTCCTAATGTTAGAGGTATCGTATAGGTGTTCACTAATGCGAGTTTTCAGATTTATGGTGGTACATCCTGCATAGGCTTTATTACATGTAGTGCAATCAATTTTATATACAACAAATTGTGTGCTGCAATTGATAAAATCCTGTATCCTAAATGTATTAGTATTATTATGATTTGGTTATAACCATTTGTTTGCACGTAGTACAATTAGATGTGCCACATTTGTAACTACCTTTACATTTTAACCATGTTCCTTGTTGTTTGTTATAAATAAACATGCTAGGAGATAAAATATTCCCCAACATTGGTTCCCTTCTTGCCACCGGCTACCTGGCAGGTTTACAGTAAGGCATGGAAATAGTGATGCTCACGAATTCAAGGAAGACCAGTTGATAGGTGCGATCAGGCCAGATGCGACGTTTTAGTAGAACTTTTGAATCGGCTCAAGCGTAGAGGCGCGTCAGGTACATTAGCGCAGCGACACCTATCGGGAGTAGCCTTTTTCTTCCAGCTAATGGGGTGGGGGGACGTAAATAAATATTTTTTCATCAAGCAAGCCATTAAAGGCTGGAAAAGGCTTTAACCTAGTCAGGAATGTCGTCACCCCGTTTCTTTAAGTCTATTGCACGATATTATTGCAATTTCCTCATTAGCGTGCATGTCACAAGTCAACACTAATATCTACAGCATTCGCAATCGCATTCTTCAGGGCACTTCGCATTAGCGAACTAGTGCCGCGGTCAAAAATAGCATCGGTAGGTGGCTTAATCAGTGAAGACCTCATTATATGCGGTGACACTGTGCATTAGGGTGCAGAAATCTAAATGCGACCCCACCGGTAGAAGGACGTGGGTCTTGATCACAGTGGTGGACGGCCCTATATGCCCTGTAAAAAGAGTCAGACGGTATACGGTAATAAGACATGCGGGTAGATTTTTTGTGTCACACACTGACTGTCTCCTCTTACTAAATATCAGTTTCAAGCAATCTTTAAACAGTGCTTAGAGGCAGTAGGCGTTGACACAAAAGAATACGGGACACATTTCTTCCGAATAGGGACAGCCACTGAAGCAGCTAGAGCGAGAGTATCAGAAGTCGAAGTACAGAGAATGGGTCGTTGGAAATCCGCATGTTTTGCCAGATATATAAGACCAGACCTGCTTTAACACATCTTGTCTCTTACAGGCGTCTGTAAGCCCACAGTTTGGGTAGTGGGACATACTTTTGTCTATTGGGCATGCAAAAGGGCAAAACTACCGCCAGGCGGAAAAACTTTTAGCCTCCTGAAGCTGGAGGTCAACTAGAGGCATCAAAGGGCTCCGGTGGCGTCAGATCTTCCCGGAGATGGTCGACATTGTTAAGAAGGCCAAAGGGCCGGTGATACTAGTGCTACATGCCGGAGGCAATGATCTGGGCAAGCGGAAAGGAGCAAAGTTATATACCGTGATGTCAACGGACATAGAGCGGTTTGCCTGTTTATTACAGGATACGGTGGTGGTGTGGTCGGAAATAATACAATGAGCGGTCTGACATGGAGCCAAGGACGTGAAAGACATCGACAAATCAAGGAAAAGGATTAACACGAAGATAGCGAAGTTTGTGAAAGAAAACTGCGGCATTGTGGTTCGCCACGACGAGCTAGAAGGAGACAATTCAGCTTTACTGAGATCGGACGGCATTCACCTCATGGACATCGGGCTCGACATATTTTTGGCTGGCTTGCAGGAGGGAGTTGAACAGGCACTAATGATGTGTGGGGGTCGGAGTCCTGTGTAGGTCATACACATGATCCTCTGTGGCGGTAGGATAGAGGGGGCAAAAGTTCGTAACCTCTCATCGGCTTGTTCACCCAGCGGTCACTGATGGGGCCTTCAGTGATGAGTCCATGGCGGATTGTAACTGCCCTTCTCTACTTATCAATTAATAAACTGACCGACCTGTTCAACCCATCCAGGCCTGTCGGTGTTTTTTATTACGGGATTGGCGGGAGGGGGGAAATGCACTGTTTATGACACACGGGTCTCTGCAGTCTGAGCATCCAGCTGCTATTGGGGATCCAGTAAGTAACGAAAATTTAGCTACTATTGGGGGTCCAATTAGTAATGAGCATCCAGTTGCTATTGCGGTCCGGTTAATAATGAGCATCAAGCTACTATTGGAGGTCCAGTTACTAATAAGCATCCAGCTGCTATTGGGGGTCCGCCTAGTAATGAGCATTTAGCTGCTATTGGGGGTCCTCTTAGTAATGAGCAACCAGCTGCTCTTGGGGGTCCACCTACTAATGTGCATACAGCTCTAACTGGGAGTCCAGTTAGTGGGGAGCATCCAGCTACTATGGAGGATCTGGTTAGTAGTGAGCATCCAGAAATATTGGGGGTCTGGTTAGTAATGAGCATCCAGCTACTATTAGGGATCCGCCTAGTAATGAGCATTAAGCTACTATTGGGGGTCCATTTAGTAATGAGCATTCAGCTACTATTGTGGGTACAGTTAGTAATGAGCATCTAGCTACTATTGGGCGTCCAGTTAGTAATGAGCATCCGGGTGCTATTAGTGGTCTGGTTAGTAATGAGCATCCAGCTGCTATTGGGGGTCTGTTTAGTAATGAGCATCCAGCTGCTATTGAAGTCCCATTAGTAATCAGCATGTAGCTACTATTGGGATCTGTCTAGTAATGAGCATCCAGCTACTATTAAGGGTCCGGTTCGTAAAAAGCATCCAGCTACTCTTGGAGGTCTGGTTAATATGTGTCAAGATAATGTAAAAATGTCAATGTGAGATCATTTCTATAAAGTTTAGACCCCCCCTTTCTGCCCCTCTGCATTCGCTCATACAACAAGCAAAGCCCTATGGCAGATACTCTGTGCAACTTGATACTAATGTGTGAGCAGTTTATGGCTTTTAAACTGCAGACGACAAATCCCATAAAGCCACTCGTTCCCCCCTCCCTTTTACTAAGGAATGTCTTTGTTGGGGGACTCAAAAAAACTTAAATGGTAGAAAAAAGGAGTGAATGTCATTACTCAGCCCACTCAGTGATGTCACGACAAGAGGGCATATCTTACCCCCGCTGAGGTGGGAGTAGTGTTGGTCCAGGTGGCGAGCAAACAACAGCTCGGCAAAGCTGTACTCATGCATCTAGATATATATGGACTTCCTTCTTTCCCCCAGCCCATGGCCAGCCAAGATGATACCATGACATAATGGACCTTTAAGTTTTCTATTCAATTTTAATCCCATTTTATTTGTAATCTGTAATGTACACATGATTTTGTCTTCTTTACAATATCTTTTATACTTTGTAAACACTGTCTACCTTTTTATGGAGTAAAATATGTAATTTACTAGCTTGTCTCTCCCTGCTCTATCAACGAACTGTCTCTTCCTCTGAAGAGAATTGCGCTACTGATCTGGGTTGGCTCCGGACCCGTTAAGCCTTGTGGAATTGGAGCTGGTGGCATACTTTGTTCTATGCGATTGGGAATCTTTGTAGTAACGGCTTTGTTGATATTTATTGTTCCCGCCTGTGTGAGAGTAGTTATATCACCCTCGCTGCAGCGTGCCCAATAGCCAGTACATAGCAGGCAGCATTTCTGGCGACTAATTACTCTAGGTGCAGTAGCTGATCTGACCTGAGGGTAAAGGGGGTGCCAGAGAGCTGCAAGTTCCAAACCGGTACTGGGAAGTGGGATATAGATAAATCCCCTTCAGAAGGAACCAGGGGCAACCAAACAACCCCAGTTCGTGACAAATTGGTGAGTGGTGGTGACGATACAGGTATCCTCCCCGGGATCCCTGACATATTGTGTTGGGATCTGCAACATATTGTTGGCAGCACGTTGTGAAGTGTGACAGTATGGAACATCCAGCTACTATTGGGGTCCGGTTAGTATGGAGCATGAAGCTACTATTGAGGATCCGGTTAGTATTGAGCATCCTGCTTCTATTGGGGGTCTGGTTAGTAATGAACATCCAGCTACTATTGGGGGTCCGATTTGTAATGAGCATTCAGCTGCTATTGGGCGTCCAGTTAGTAATGAGCATCCAGCTACTATTGGAGGTCCAGTTAGTAATGAGCATCCGGCTACTATTGGGAGTATGCCAAGAAATGAGCATCCAGCTACTATTGGGGTCCACCTAGTAGTGAACATCCAGCTACTATTGGGGGTCCAGTTATTAGGGAGCATCCAGCTGCTACTAGGGACCTAGTTAGCAGAGAGCATCCATCAATATTGGGGGTCCGGTTAGTAATGAGGATCCAGCTACTATTGGGGGTCCTCTTAATAATGAGCAACCAGCTGCTCTTGGGGGTCTGCCTAATAATGAGCATCCAGCTCTTAATGGGAGTCCAGTTAGTAGGGCATCCAGCTGCTATTGGGGGTCTGCCTAGTAATTAGCATCCAGCTACTATTGGGGGTCTGGTTAGTAATGAGCATCCAGCTGCTATTGGGGATCCTTTTAGTAATGAGCAGCCAGCTGCTATTGGGGATCCGATTAGTTGAATGCATCCAGCTGATGTTGGGGGTCCAGATAGTAATGATCATTCAGCTACTATTGGTGGTCCAGATAGTAATGAGCATCCAGCTACTATTGGGGTCCGGTTAGTAATAAGCATCCAGCTACTCTTGGGGGTCTGGTTAGTATGGAGCATCCAGCTATTATTGGGGTTTGGTTAGTATGGAGCATCAAGCTATTATTGAGGGTCCGGTTAGTATTGAGCATCCAGCTATTATTGGGGGTCCGGTTAGTAATGAACATCCAGCTACTATTGGTTGTCCGATTTGTAATGAGCATCCAGCAACTATTGGTTGTCCAGTTTATAATGATCATCCAGCAATTATTGGGGGTCCAGTTAGTAATGAGCGTCCAGCTACTATTGGGGTCCATCTAGAAGTGAACATCCAGCTACTATTGAGGGTCAGCCTAGTAATGAGCATCCAGCTGCTATTGGTGGTCCTCTTAGTAATGAGCATCCAGCAATATTCGGGGTCCAGATAGTAATGAACATCCAGCTAATATTTAGGCTGTGTGCACACGTTGCTGTTTTTTCGCGTTTTTTCCCGATAAAAACGCTATAAAACCGCAAAAAAAAAAGCAAACAATTTTTTCCTCGAAAAAAACGCATCACGGTAAAAAACGCAGCATGTTCATTAATTTTGCATTTTTTTGCGGATTTCCCACTACAAAATGCATTGGGAAATGTCCGGAAAAAAACGCATCAAAAACGCACCAAAAACGCAGCAAAAACACATGCAGATTTCTTGCGGATTTCTTGCAGAAAATTTCAGGTTTTTCTCAGGAATTTTCTGCGAGAAATCCTGACCATGTGCACATAGCCTAAGGGTCCAGTTAGTAATAAGCATCCAACTACTCTTGGGGGTCTAGTCAGTATGGAGCATCAAGCTACTATTGGGGGTCCGGTTAGTATTGAGCATCCAGCTGCTATTGGGAATCTGGTTAGCAATGAACATCCAGCTACTATTGGGGGTCCGATTTGTAATGAGCATTCAGCTGCTATTGGGCGTCCGGTGTTGTGAATTCCGCTCTTGGGCTCCCTCCGGTGGTTGTAAGTGGCACTTTTGTGAGTTCTGCTCTTGGGCTCCCTCCGGTGGTTTTAAGTGGTATGGCTGCTCCTTGGATTTAGCTGTCTTCAGCTGCTTCCACTGATTGTGTATTCTGCTCGGCTATTTAGCCTGGCTCTTTCCTTCAGCTGGTGCCACTTGTCAATGGTTCCTGGTTGGATTCACATCTCTTTGGATTTCCCTGTTATCCTGACCGGTTCAGCAAAGCTAAGTCCTTGCTTGCTCTTTTCTGTCCACAGGTTGTGGACTTATCCGTTCTGTGCTTTCTATGTTTGTCCAGCTTGTCAGTATGAATTAATTCTGTTATGCTGGAAGCTCTGGGAAGCAGATTTACCCTCCACACCTTTAGTCAGGTGTGGAGATTTTTGTAAACTCTGCATGGATTTTTTTGTAGTGTTTTATACTGACCGCACAGTATTCCATCCTGTCCTATCTATCAAGCTAGACTGGCCTCCTGTGCTCATCCTGGTTTCATTCTGTGTATGTCTTTTCCCTCTCCACTCACAGTCATTATTTGTGGGGGGCTGTTATGACCTGGTGGTTAGAAGCACCCGGGACGACCTGATAGTTAAAACTCACACAGGACAAGCTCTGGGATGTGGGAGCTCTGCTGACCGCAATCCCTAATCCTACCACACACACTAGAAATAGCCATGGAGCGCTCCTGACGCTCCCTAGGCGCCTCGTCACAGCCCAAGAGCTAGCTAGCCCTAGAGATAGAAAATAAAGCCTACCTTGCCTCAGAGAAATTCCCCAAAGGAAAAGGCAGCCTCCCACATATATTGACTGTGAGTAAAGATGAAAGTCACAAACGCAGAAATGAAACAGGTTTCAGCAAAGGGAGGCCAGACTTACTAAATAGACAGAGGATAGGAAAGGTAGCTTTGCGATCTGCACAAAAAACTACAAAAGACCACGCAGAGTGTGCAAAAAAGACCTCCGCACCGACTAACGGTGCGGAGATGCCACTCTGCATCCCAGAGCTTCCAGCTAGCAAGACAAAATCATGATATCCAGCTGGACAAGAAAACAATGAACGAATTAGATACTATCAGGAACTTAGCTTCTGCTGGAGTAGACAGGTCACCAGAAAGATCCAAGAGCGAACTGAACCAATGCAGAAACATTGACAGCTGGCATGGAGTAACGATCTAAGTGGAGTTAAATAGAGCAGCCAACCAAAGGATAAACCACGTCACCTGTGTAAGGAACCTCAGAAGCAGCAGCTCCACTCACAGCCACCAGAGGGAGCCCACGGACAGAACTCACCGAAGTACCATTCACGACCACAGGAGGGAGCTCGACAACAGAATTCACAACAGTACCCCCCCTTGAGGAGGGGTCACCGAACCCTCACCAGAGCCCCCAGGCCGATCAGGATGAGCCAAATGAAAGGCACGAACTAGATCGGCAGCATGAACATCAGAGGCAAAAACCCAGGAATTATCCTCCTGACCATAACCCTTCCACTTGACCAGGTACTGGAGTTTCCATCTTGAAACACGAGAATCCAAAATCTTCTCCACCACATACTCCAACTCCCCCTCGACCAACACCGGGGCAGGAGGATCAACGGAGGGAACCATAGGCGCCACGTATCTCCGCAACAACGACCTATGGAACACATTATGGATGGCAAAAGAAGCTGGAAGGTCCAAACGAAATGACACAGGATTAAGAATTTCAGAAATCTTATATGGCCCAATGAAACGAGGCTTAAACTTAGGAGAGGAAACCTTCATAGGAACATGACGAGATGACAACCAAACCAAATCCCCAACCCGAAGTCGGGGACCAACACAGCGCCGGCGGTTAGCGAAACGTTGAGCCTTCTCCTGGGACAATGTCAAATTTTCCACCACATGAGTCCAAATCTGCTGCAACTTGTCCACCACAGTATCCACACCAGGACAGTCCGAAGGCTCAACCTGCCCTGAAGAGAAACGAGGATGGAAACCAGAATTGCAGAAAAAAGGAGAAACCAAAGTAGCCGAGCTGGCCCGATTATTAAAGGCGAACTCAGCCAAAGGCAAGAAGGACTTTATTTTTATATTCCACAGCGCTTTACAGTCTGCACACGTTATCATCACTGTCCCCGTTGGGGCTCACAATCTAAATTCCCTATCAATATGTCTTTGGAATGTGGGAGGAAACCGGAGAACCCGGAGGAAACCCACGCAAACACGGAGAGAACATACAAACTCTTTGCAGATGTTGTCCTTGGTGGGGTTTGAACCCAGGACCCCAGTGCTGCAAGGCTGCTGTGCTAACCACTGAGCCACCGTGCTGCCTGATCTGCAGAAACAAAGCATCTCAGATATGTTTCCAAAGTCTGATTAGTTCGTTCGGTTTGGCCATTAGTCTGAGGATGGAAAGCCGAAGAAAAAGACAAATCAATGCCCATCTTAGCACAAAAGGACCGCCAAAACCTTGAAACAAACTGGGAACCTCTGTCCGAGACGATGTTCTCCAAAATGCCATGCAAACGAACCAGATGCTGGAAAAACAATGGCACCAAATCAAAGGAGGAAGGCAATTTAGACAAGGGTACCAAATGGACCATCTTAGAGAAGCGATCACAAACCACCCAAATGACCAACATCCTTTGAGAAACAGGGAGATCAGAAATAAAATCCATGGAAATATGCGTCCAGGGCCTCTTCGGGACCGGCAAGGGCAAAAGCAACCCACTGGCACGAGAACAGCAGGGCTTAGCCCGAGCACAAGTCCCACAGGACTGCACAAAAGAACGCACATCCCGTGACAAAGAAGGCCACCAAAAGGATCTAGCCACCAAATCTCTGGTACCAAAGATTCCAGGATGACCAGCCAACACCGAACAATGAACCTCAGAGATAACTCTACTAGTCCATCTATCAGGGATAAACAGTTTCTCCGTTGGACAACGGTCAGGTCTATCAGCCTGAAACTTCTGCAGCACGCGCCGCAAATCAGGGGAGATGGCAGACAAAATTACTCCCTCTTTAAGAATACCCGCCGGCTCCGGAACACCCGGAGATTCAGGCACAAAACTCCTTGACAGGGCATCAGCCTTCACATTCTTAGATCCCGGAAGGTATGAAACCACAAAATCAAAACGGGAGAAAAAGAGCGACCATCGAGCCTGTCTAGGATTCAACCGTTTGGCAGACTCGAGATAAGTCAAATTCTTGTGATCCGTCAAGACCACCACGCGATGTTTAGCTCCTTCAAGCCAATGTCGCCACTCCTCGAATGCCCACTTCATGGCCAACAACTCTCGATTGCCAACATCATAATTGCGCTCAGCAGGCGAGAATTTTCTAGAAAAGAGGGCACATGGTTTCATCACCGAGCCATCAGAACTTCTTTGCGACAAAACAGCCCCTGCTCCAATCTCAGAAGCATCAACCTCGACCTGAAACGGGAGCGAAATATCTGGCTGGCACAGCACAGGGGCAGAAGAAAAACAACGCTTCAACTCCTGAAAAGCCTCTACAGCCGCAGAGGACCAATTGACCACATCAGCACCTTTCTTGGTCAAATCAGTCAACGGTTTAGCAATACTAGAAAAATTAGCGATGAAGCGACGGTAAAAATTAGCAAAACCCAGGAACTTCTGTAGGCTCTTCACAGATGTCGGCTGAGTCCAATCATAAATGGCCTGAACTTTAACAGGGTCCATCTCGATAGTAGAAGGGGAAAAAATGAAACCCAAAAATGAAACCTTCTGAACTCCAAAGAGACACTTAGACCCCTTCACAAACAAGGAATTTGCACGAAGGACCTGGAACACCATTCTGACCTGCTTCACATGAGACTCCCAATCATCCGAAATGACCAAAATGTCATCCAAATATACAATCATGAATCTATCCAGGTACTCTCGGAAGATATCATGCATAAAAGACTGAAACACAGATGGAGCATTAGAAAGCCCGAATGGCATAACCAGGTACTCAAAATGGCTCTCGGGCGTATTAAATGCTGTTTTCCATTCATCGCCCTGTTTAATTCGCACAAGATTATATGCCCCTCGAAGATCTATCTTGGTGAACCAACTAGCCCCCTTAATCCGAGCAAACAAATCAGACATCAGCGGCAAAGGATACTGAAATTTGACTATGATCTTATTAAGAAGGCGGTAATCAATACAAGGCCTTAACCCCTTACCGGCATCGGACGTACTATACCGTCCAATGCCGGCTCCCCTGCTTTGATGCAGGGCTCCGCGGTGAGCCCGCACCAAAGCCGGGACATGTCAGCTGTTCAAAACAGCTGACATGTGCCCGTAATAGGTGCGGGCAGAATCGCGATCTGCCCGCACCTATTAACTAGTTAAATGCCGCTGTCAAACGCAGACAGCGGCATTTAACTACCGCTTCCGGCCGGGCGGCCGGAAATGACGTCATCGCCGACCCCCGTCACATGATCGGGGTCGGCGATGCGTCTGGATGGTAACCATAGAGGTCCTAGAGACCTCTATGGTTACTGATCGCCCGTCGTTGTGAGCGCCACCCTGTGGTCGGCGCTCACAGCACACGTGCAATTCTGCTACATAGCAGCGATCAGCAGATCGCTGCTATGTAGCAGAGGCGATCGTGCTGTGCCTGCTTCTAGCCTCCCATGGAGGCTATTGAAGCATGGCAAAAGTTAAAAAAAAAAGTTTAAAAAAATGTGAAAAAAATAAAAAAAACATAAAAGTTTAAATCACCCCCCTTTCGCCCCAATCAAAATAAATCAATAAAAAAAATATCAAATCTACGCATATTTGGTATCGCCGCGCTCAGAATCGCCCGATCTATCAATTAAAAAAAAGTCTTAACCTGATCGCTAAACAGCGTAGCGGGAAAAAAATTCGAAACGCCAGAATTACGTTTTTTTGGTCGCCGCGACATTGCATTAAAATGCAATAACGGGCGATCAAAAGAACGTATCTGCACCGAAATGCTATCATTAAAAACGTCACCTCGGCACGCAAAAAATAAGCCCTCAACCGACCCCAGATCATGAAAAATGGAGACGCTACGAGTATCGGAAAATGGCGCAATTTTTTTTTTTTTTTTTTTTTTTTTTAGCAAAGTTTGGAATTTTTTTTCACCACTTAGATAAAAAAATAACCTAGTCATGTTAGGTGTCTATGAACTCGTACTGACCTGGAGAATCATAATGGCAAGTCATTTTTAGCATTTAGTGAACCTAGCAAAAAAGCCAAACAAAAAACAAGTGTGTGATTGCACTTTTTTTGCAATTTCACCGCACTTGGAATTTTTTTCCCGTTTTCTAGTACACGACATGCTAAAACCAATGATGTCGTTCAAAAGTACAACTCGTCCCGCAAAAAATAAGCCCTCACATGGCCAAATTGACGGAAAAATAAAAAAGTTATGGCTCTGGGAAGGAGGGGAGCGAAAAATGAACACGGAAAAACGAAAAATCCCCCGGTCATGAAGGGGTTAAAGAGCCATCCTTCTTGGCCACAAAAAAGAACCCTGCTCCCAATGGTGACGACGACGGGCGAATATGACCCTTCTCCAAGGATTCCTTTATATAACTCCGCATAGCAGCGTGCTCTGGCACAGATAAATTAAACAGTCGGCCCTTAGGAAACTTACTACCGGGAATCAAATTAATAGCACAATCGCAATCCCTATGAGGAGGTAGGGCACCGGATTTGAGCTCCTCAAATACATCCCGGTAATCTGATAAAAACTCAGGGACTTCAGAAGGAGTGGAAGGCGAAATTGACAACAATGGAACATCACCATGTACCCCTTGACAACCCCAGCCGGACACAGACATAGATTTCCAATCCAATACTGGATTATGGACCTGTAGCCATGGCAACCCACATCATGCAGATTATGCAACACCAGAAAGCGAATATCCTCCTGATGTGCAGGAGCCATGCACATGGTCAATTGCGTCCAGTATTGAGGTTTATTCTTGGCCAAAGGCGTAGTATCAATTCCTCTCAATGGAATAGGATACTGCAAGGGCTCCAAGGAAAAACCACAGCGCCTGGGCAAACTCCAAGTCCATCAAATTCAGGGCAGCGCCTGAAGCCACAAATGCCATAACAGAATAGGACGACAGAGAGCAAATCAGAGTAATGGACAAAAGAATTTTAGACTGTACCGTACCAATGGTGGCAGACCTAGCGAACTGCTTAGTGCGCTTCGGACAATCGGAGATAGCATGAGTGGATTCACCACAGTAAAAACACAGTCCATTCCGACGTCTGTGTTCTTACCGTTCAGCTCTGGTCAAAGTCCTATCACACTGCATAGGCTCAAGCTTATTCTCAGAGAACACCGCCAAATGGTGTACAGCTTTGCGCTCACGCAAGCACCGATCGATCTGAATGGCCAAGGACATAGACTCATTCAGACCAACAGTCGTGGGAAATCCCACCATGACATCCTTAAGGGCTTCAGAAAGACCCTTTCTGAAAATTGCCTCCAGGGCACATTCATTCCAGTAAGAACAGACCACTTTCTAAACTTCTGACAGTACACCTCCGCTTCATCCTGACCCTGACACAATGCCAGCAAGATTTTCTCTGCCTGATCCACGGAATTTGGTTCATCATAAAGCAATCCAAGTGCCAGAAAAAACACATCAACATCATGCAATGCAGGATCTCCTGGCGCAAGGGAAAATGCCCAGTCTTGAGGGTAACCACGCAACAAAGAAATAATGATTTTTACTTGTTGAGCGGGGTCACCAGAGGAGCGGGGTTTCAAAACTAGAAACAGTTTACAATTATTTTTGAAATTCAGAAACTTAGATCTATTCCCAGAAAATAAATCAGGAGTAGGAATTCTAGGCTCTAACATCGGATTCTGAACCACAAAATCTTGAATGTTTTGTACCCTTGCAGTGAGATGATCCACACAAGAGGACAGACCTTGAATGTCCATATCTACACCTGTGTCCTGAACCACCCAAAGGTTTAGGGGAAAAGAAAGACAAAACACAGTGCAAAGAAAAAAAAATGGTCTCAGAACTTCTCTTATCCCACTATTGAGATGCATTAATACTTTGGGCCAGCTGTACTGTTATGACCTGGTGGTTAGGAGCACCCAGAATGACCTGATAGTTAAAACTCACACAGGACAAGCTCTGGGATGTGGGAGCTCTGCTGACCGCAATCCCTAATCCTATCACACACACTAGAAATAGCCGTGGAGCGCTCCTGACGCTCCCTAGGCGCCTCGTCACAGCCCAAGAGCTAGCTAGCCCTAGAGATAGAAAATAAAGCTTACCTTGCCTCAGAGAAATTCCCCAAAGGAAAAGGCAGCCCCCCACATATATTGACTGTGAGTAAAAATGAAAGTCACAAACGCAGAAATGAAACAGGTTTCAGCAAAGGGAGGCCAGACTCACTAAATAGACAGAGGATAGGAAAGGTAGCTTTGCGATCAGCACAAAAAACTACAAAAGACCACACAGAGTGTGCAAAAAATAATAATAATAATAATAATAATAATCTTTATTTATATAGCGCCAACATATTCCGCAGCGCTTTACAGTTTAACAGTTTCAAACACAAAAGTCATAAGTAACAACGTTAACAATACAATAATTAAAGCAAAATAAGACGACCCTGCTCGTGAGAGCTTACAATCTACAATGAGGTGGGGGAGATACAAAGTACAGGTGTGTATTTACAATGATGTATTTACAATCATGGTCCAGCCATCTTCAGGGGTTGGGGAATAGATGGGGATTGTTATGTTTGCTAATGACAGGTGTTATGAAGGCAATCCAGAAACACAGTGTGCTTAGCGATCAGAGCGCACACAGAGATCTGACAAATACCCAAAAATACAAGAACGAGCTCTGAGACGTGGAAACTCTGTAGACTGCACACCTGATCCTATCCTAAACACAACTAAAAGCGGCTGTGGATTGCGCCTAACAACTACCTAGGCAACTCGGCACAGCCTAAGAAACTAGCTAGCCTGAAGATAGAAAAATAGGCCTGACTTGCCCCAGAGAAATTCCCCAAAGGAAAAGGCAGCCCCCCACATATAATGACTGTGAGTAAGATGAAAAGACAAAACGTAGGGATGAAATAGATTCAGCAAAGTGGGGCCCGATATTCTAGGACAGAGCGAGGACAGTAAAGCGAACTTTGCAGTCTACAAAAAACCCTAAAGCAAAACCACGCAAAGGGGGCAAAAAAAACCCACCGTGCCGAACTAACGGCACGGCGGTACACCCTTTGCGTCTCAGAGCTTCCAGCAAAACAAAAGACAAGCTGGACAGAAAAAAAGCAACAAAAAAGCAAAAAGCACTTAGCTATACAGAGCAGCAGGTCACAGGAACAATCAGGAGAAGCTCAGATCCAACACTGAAACATTGACAAGGAGCAAGGATAGCAGCATCAGGCGGAGTTAAGTAATGAAGCAGTTAACGAGCTCACCAGAACACCTGAGGGAGGAAGCTCAGAAGCTGCAGTACCACTTGTGACCACAGGAGTGAATTCAGCCACAGAATTCACAACAGTACCCCCCCCTTGAGGAGGGGTCGCCGAACCCTCACCAGAGCCCCCAGGCCGACCAGGATGAGCCGCATGAAAGGCACGAACAAGATCGGAAGCATGAACATCAGAGGCAAAAACCCAGGAATTATCTTCCTGAGCATAACCCTTCCATTTAACCAAATACTGGAGTTTCCGTCTAGAAACACGAGAATCCAAAATCTTCTCCACAATATACTCCAATTCCCCCTCCACCAAAACCGGGGCAGGAGGCTCAACAGATGGAACCATAGGTGCCACGTATCTCCGCAACAACGACCTATGGAATACATTATGTATGGAAAAGGAGTCTGGGAGGGTCAAACGAAAAGACACAGGATTGAGAACCTCAGAAATCCTATACGGACCAATAAAACGAGGTTTAAATTTAGGAGAGGAAACCTTCATAGGAATATGACGAGAAGATAACCAAACCAGATCCCCAACACGAAGTCGGGGACCCACACGGCGTCTGCAATTAGCGAAAACTTGAGCTTTCTCCTGGGACAAGATCAAATTGTCCACTACCTGAGTCCAGATCTGCTGCAACCTATCCACCACAGAATCCACACCAGGACAGTCCGAAGACTCAACCTGTCCTGAAGAGAAACGAGGATGGAACCCAGAATTGCAAAAAAATGGAGAAACCAAGGTAGCCGAGCTGGCCCGATTATTAAGGGCGAACTCAGCCAACGGCAAAAAGGACACCCAATCATCCTGGTCTGCAGAAACAAAACATCTCAGATATGTTTCCAAGGTCTGATTGGTTCGTTCGGTCTGGCCATTAGTCTGAGGATGGAAAGCCGAGGAAAAGGATAGGTCAATGCCCATCCTACCACAAAAGGCTCGCCAAAACCTTGAAACAAACTGGGAACCTCTGTCAGAAACAATATTCTCAGGAATGCCATGCAACCAAACCACATGCTGAAAGAACAAAGGTACCAAATCAGAGGAGGAAGGCAATTTAGCCAAGGGCACCAGATGGACCATTTTAGAAAAGCGATCACAGACCACCCAAATGACTGACATCTTTTGAGAAACGGGAAGGTCAGAAATGAAATCCATCGAAATATGTGTCCAAGGCCTCTTTGGGACCGGCAAGGGCAAAAGCAACCCACTGGCACGAGAACAGCAGGGCTTAGCCCTAGCACAAATCCCACAGGACTGCACAAAAGTACGTACATCCCGTGACAGAGATGGCCACCAGAAAGATCTAGCCACTAACTCTCTGGTACCAAAGATTCCAGGATGACCAGCCAACACCGAACAATGAAGTTCAGAGATAAGTTTATTAGTCCACCTATCAGGGACGAACAGTTTCTCTGCTGGACAACGATCAGGTTTATTCGCCTGAAATTTTTGCAGCACCCGCCGCAAATCAGGGGAGATGGCAGACACAATGACTCCTTCCTTGAGGATACCCGCTGGCTCAGATAAACCCGGAGAGTCGGGCACAAAACACCTAGACAGAGCATCCGCCTTCACATTTTTAGAGCCCGGAAGGTACGAAATCACAAAGTCGAAGCGGGCAAAAAATAACGACCAACGGGCCTGTCTAGGATTCAAGCGCTTGGCAGACTCGAGATAAGTCAAGTTCTTATGATCAGTCAATACCACCACGCGATGCTTAGCTCCTTCAAGCCAATGACGCCACTCCTCGAATGCCCACTTCATGGCCAGCAACTCTCGATTGCCCACATCATAATTACGCTCAGCGGGCGAAAACTTCCTGGAAAAGAAAGCACATGGTTTCATCACTGAGCAATCAGAACCTCTCTGTGACAAAACCGCCCCTGCTCCAATCTCAGAAGCATCAACCTCGACCTGGAACGGAAGAGAAACATCTGGCTGACACAACACAGGGGCAGAACAAAAATGACGCTTCAACTCCTGAAAAGCTTCCACAGCAGCAGAAGACCAATTAACCAAATCAGCACCCTTCTTGGTCAAATCGGTCAATGGTTTGGCAATGCTAGAAAAATTACAGATGAAGCGACGATAAAAATTAGCAAAGCCCAGGAACTTTTGCAGACTTTTCAGAGATGTCGGCTGAATCCAATCCTGGATGGCTTGGACCTTAACTGGATCCATCTCGATAGTAGAAGGGGTAAAGATGAACCCCAAAAATGAAACTTTCTGCACACCGAAGAGACACTTTGATCCCTTCACAAACAAAGAGTTAGCACGCAGGACCTGAAAAACCATTCTGACCTGCTTCACATGAGACTCCCAATCATCTGAGAAGATCAAAATGTCATCCAAGTAAACAATCAGGAATTTATCCAGATACTCACGGAAGATGTCATGCATAAAAGACTGAAACACAGATGGAGCATTGGCAAGTCCGAACGGCATCACTAGATACTCAAAATGACCCTCGGGCGTATTGAATGCAGTTTTCCATTCATCTCCTTGCCTGATTCTCACCAGATTATACGCACCACGAAGATCTATCTTAGTGAACCAACTAGCCCCCTTAATCCGAGCAAACAAGTCAGATAACAATGGCAAGGGATACTGAAATTTAACAGTGATCTTATTAAGAAGGCGGTAATCAATACACGGTCTCAGCGAACCATCCTTCTTGGCTACAAAGAAGAACCCTGCTCCCAGTGGTGATGACGATGGGCGAATATGTCCCTTCTCCAGGGACTCCTTCACATAACTGCGCATAGCGGCGTGTTCGGGCACGGATAAATTAAATAATCGACCTTTAGGGAATTTACTACCAGGAATCAAATTGATAGCACAATCACAATCCCTATGCGGAGGTAGAGCATCGGACTTGGGCTCTTCAAATACATCCTGATAATCAGACAAGAACTCTGGGACCTCAGAAGGGGTGGATGACGAAATTGACAAAAATGGAACATCACCATGTACCCCCTGACAACCCCAGCTGGATACCGACATGGAATTCCAATCCAATACTGGATTATGGGTTTGTAGCCATGGCAACCCCAACACGACCACATCATGCAGATTATGCAACACCAGAAAGCGAATAACTTCCTGATGTGCAGGAGCCATGCACATGGTCAGCTGGGCCCAGTATTGAGGTTTATTCTTGGCCAAAGGTGTAGCATCAATTCCTCTCAATGGAATAGGACACTGCAAAGGCTCCAAGAAAAACCCACAACGTTTAGCATAATCCAAATCCATCAGATTCAGGGCAGCGCCCGAATCCACAAACGCCATGACAGAAAACGACGACAACGAGCATATCAAGGTAATGGACAGAAGGAATTTGGACTGTACAGTACCAATGACGGCAGACCTAGCGGACCGCTTAGTGCGCTTAGGACAATCAGAAATAGCATGAGTGGAATCACCACAGTAGAAACACAGACCATTCAGACGCCTGTATTCCTGCCGTTCAACTCTAGTCATAGTCCTATCGCACTGCATAGGCTCAGGTTTAACCTCAGGCAGTACCGCCAAATGGTGCACAGATTTACGCTCGCGCAAGCGTCGACCGATCTGAATGGCCAAAGACAAAGACTCATTCAAACCAGCAGGCATAGGAAATCCCACCATGACATCCTTAAGAGCCTCAGAGAGACCCTTTCTGAACAAAGCTGCCAGCGCAGATTCATTCCACTGAGTGAGTACTGACCATTTCCTAAATTTCTGACAATATACTTCTATATCATCCTGACCCTGGCACAAAGCCAGCAAATTTTTCTCAGCCTGATCCACTGAATTAGGCTCATCGTACAGCAATCCGAGCGCCAGGAAAAACGCATCGACACTACTCAATGCAGGGTCTCCTGGCGCAAGAGAAAATGCCCAGTCTTGAGGGTCGCCGCGCAAAAAAGAAATAATAATCAAAACCTGTTGAATAGGATTACCAGAAGAATGAGGTTTCAAGGCCAGAAATAGCTTACAATTATTTTTGAAACTTAGAAACTTAGTTCTATCTCCAAAAAACAAATCAGGAATAGGAATTCTTGGTTCTAACATAGATTTCTGATCAATAGTATCTTGAATTTTTTGTACATTTATAACGAGATTATCCATTGAAGAGCACAGACCCTGAATATCCATGTCCACACCTGTGTCCAGAATCACCCAAATGTCTAGGGGGAAAAAAAAAAAGTGAACACAGAGCAGAAAAAAAAAAAAAAAAATGATGTCAGAACTTTTTCTTTCCCTCTATTGAGAATCATTAGTTTGGCTCCTTGTACTGTTATGTTTGCTAATGACAGGTGTTATGAAGGCAATCCAGAAACACAGTGTGCTTAGCGATCAGAGCGCACACAGAGATCTGACAAATACCCAAAAATACAAGAACGAGCTCTGAGACGTGGAAACTCTGTAGACTGCACACCTGATCCTATCCTAAACACAACTAAAAGCGGCTGTGGATTGCGCCTAACAACTACCTAGGCAACTCGGCACAGCCTAAGAAACTAGCTAGCCTGAAGATAGAAAAATAGGCCTGACTTGCCCCAGAGAAATTCCCCAAAGGAAAAGGCAGCCCCCCACATATAATGACTGTGAGTAAGATGAAAAGACAAAACGTAGGGATGAAATAGATTCAGCAAAGTGGGGCCCGATATTCTAGGACAGAGCGAGGACAGTAAAGCGAACTTTGCAGTCTACAAAAAACCCTAAAGCAAAACCACGCAAAGGGGGCAAAAAAAACCCACCGTGCCGAACTAACGGCACGGCGGTACACCCTTTGCGTCTCAGAGCTTCCAGCAAAACAAAAGACAAGCTGGACAGAAAAAAAGCAACAAAAAAGCAAAAAGCACTTAGCTATACAGAGCAGCAGGTCACAGGAACAATCAGGAGAAGCTCAGATCCAACACTGAAACATTGACAAGGAGCAAGGATAGCAGCATCAGGCGGAGTTAAGTAATGAAGCAGTTAACGAGCTCACCAGAACACCTGAGGGAGGAAGCTCAGAAGCTGCAGTACCACTTGTGACCACAGGAGTGAATTCAGCCACAGAATTCACAACAGGGGATAGTGAATGGGCTACACACACACACAAACATAACATAACTTTGATTAGTGAACGTGATAGGCCGCTCTGAACAAATGTGTTTTGAGCGAGCGCCTAAAACTATGCAAATTATGGATGGTCCTAATATCTTGGGGTAGAGCATTCCAGAGGATTGGCGCAGCACGGGAGAAGTCTTGGAGTCGGGAGTGGGAGGTACGGATTAGTGCAGAGGTTAGCCGAAAGTCATTTGCAGAGCGCAGTGGTCTGTTAGGCTGATAGACAGAAATGAGGGAGGAGATGTAAGGGGGTGCCGCACTGTGGAGAGCTTTGTGGGTGAGAACAAGTACTTTGAATTGTATCCTGTAATGAATGGGCAGCCAGTGTAACGACTGGCGAAGAGCGGACGCGTCCGAGTAACGATTAGCCAGATGGACGACCCTGGCTGCTGCATTAAGGATGGACTGGAGAGGGGAAAGTCGAGTGAGGGGGAGGCCAATTAATAGAGCGTTACAGTAGTCCGGGCGGGAGTGGATCAGGGCGACAGTGAGGGTTTTAGCTGTCTCCATGGTGAGAAAAGGGCGGATTCTAGAGATGTTCTTTAGGTGTAAGCGGCACGAGCGGGCAAGAGATTGTATATGGGAGGTGAAGGAGAGATCGGAGTCAAACATAACACCCAGACAGCGCGCCTGCTGCCGGGGTGTTATTATGGTGCCACCCACGGAGAGGGAAATGTCAGATTTAGGGAGGTTAGTAGATGGTGGGAGCAGAAGAAGTTCAGTTTTGGAGAGGTTGAGTTTCAGATAGAGAGCGGACATGATGTTGGAGACTGCGGACAGACAGTCAGTGGCATTCTGTAGTACAGCGGGGGTAAGGTCAGGGGATGACGTATATAGTTGTGTGTCGTCGGCATAAAGATGGTAAAAAAGACCTCCGCACTGACTAACGGTGCGGAGATGCCACTCTGCATCCCAGAGCTTCCAGCTAGCAAGACAAAATCATGATATCCAGCTGGACAAGAAAACAATGAACGAATTAGATACTATCAGGAACTTAGCTTCTGCTGGAGTAGACAGGTCACCAGAAAGATCCAAGAGCGAACTGAACCAATGCAGAAACATTGACAGCTGGCATGGAGTAACGATCTAAGTGGAGTTAAATAGAGCAGCCAACCAAAGGATAAACCATGTCACCTGTGTAAGGAACCTCAGAAGCAGCAGCTCCACTCACAGCCACCAGAGGGAGCCCACGGACAGAACTCACCGAAGTACCATTCGTGACCACAGGAGGGAGCTCGACAACAGAATTCACAACAGGGGGCTATCTATCCTTTGGGAATATTCTCTGAGGCAAGATAGTTTTCCTGTTTCTATCTATAGGGCTAGTTAGTTCTCAGGCTGTGACTAGGTGCCTAGGGAGTGTTAGGAGCATCCCACGGCTACTTCTAGTGTTGTTTTGAGCTTAGGGACTGCGGTCAGTACAGATACCACTTCCTTCAGAGCTCGTCCCATGTTGCTCCTAAACCACCCGATCATAACAGTCCGGTTAGTAATGAGCATCCAGCTACTATTGGCGGTCCTCCAAGTAATGAGCATCCAGCTACTATAGGGGTCCACCTATAGTGAACATCCAGCTACTATTGGGGGTCCAGTTAGTAAAGAACATCCGGCTGCTATTGGGGGTCCGCCTAGTAATGAGCATCCAGCTGCTTTTGGGGGTCCTCTTAGTAATGAGCATCCAGCTGCTATTTGGGATCTGGTTAGTTGTGAGCATCCAGCAATATTGAGGTCCGGTTAGAGTAATGATCATCCATCTACTATAAGGGGTCCGCCTAGTAATGAGCATTCAGCTACTATTGGGGGTCCAGTTAGTAATGAGCATTCAGCTACTATTGTGGGTCCAGATAGCAATGAACATCCAGCTACTATTGGGAGTCCAGGTAGTAATGAGCATCCGGCTGCTATTGGGGGTCCGCCTAGTAATGAGCATCCGGCTGCTATTGAGCTCCAGTTAGTAATGAGCATCAAGTTACTATTGAGGGTCTGCCTAGTAATGAGCATCCAGCTGCTCTTGGAGGTCTGATTAGTAGTGTGCATCAAGCTACTATTGGGGGGTCCAATTAGTAAATAGTATCCAGCTACTATTGGGGGTCTGGTTAGTAATGAGCAACCAGCTACTATTGCGGGTCCAGTTAATATTGAGCATCCAGCTACTATTGGGGTCCTGTTAGTAGGGAGCATCTAGCTACTATTGAGGTTTCGGTTACTAATGACTATCCAGCTACTATTGGGAGTCCAATTCGTAAATAGCATCCAGCTACTATTGGGGGTCTGGTTAGTAATGAGCATCCAGCTGCTATTGAGGGTCTGCCTAGTAATGAGCATCCAGCTACTATTGGGGTCTGTTAGTAGTGAGCATCCAGATATTTGGGGTCCGGTAAGCAATGAGCATCCTGCTACTATTGGGGTCTGGTTTGTAATGAGTATCCAGCTGCTATTGGGGGTCCAGTTAGTAATGAGCATTCAGCTACCATTTCGAGCCCAGTTATTAATGAGCATCCTGCTGCTATTGTGGTCCGGTTAGTAATGGGCATCCAGCTACTATTGGGGGTCCTATTAGTAATGAGCATCCAGCTGCTATTGGGGGTCTGGTTAATAATGAGCATTTTGCTACTCTTGGGGGTCAAGTTAGTAATGAGCATCCAGCTGCTATTTGGGGTCCATCCAGTCCTGAGCTTCCAGCTGCTATTGGGGGTCCACTTAGTAATGAGCATCCAGCCATTATTGGGGATCCATCCAGTAATGAGCATCCACTTACTATTGGGGATCCACTTAGTAATCCAGCTGCTATGGGGGGGTGCTTGTTAATGAGTATCCAGCTACCACAGTAGTCCGGTTAGTTGTGAGCATCCAACTGCTGTTGGGGATCCGCTAAGTATTGAGCATCCAGCTACTATTGGAGTCCTCCTAGTAATGAGCATCCATCTGCTATTGGGGGTCTGGTTAGTAATGAGCATCCAGCTACTATTAGGGTACAACCAAAACAATTCTTCCAACAATAAACTGAGATCCTCTTCACATCTAATAACTTTACACCAATAGAGCAAATGAAGTAGCAACACGGTAAAAAATTATCTAAAAAATATAGGGGCAACGTTTCTCCTTATGGAGAGTGACATACAGTATCAGCTCTGGCTTGTCAAGGTTAGGAGGCTTATTCGCCGTGCAATGCTGCTCTGGGAAATATAATATGCAAATTGCCTCTTCAGAGAAAAAGAGGACTTAAACTCTATAGCGCCACCTGTTGGAAGTAGCGATCCTACAAGTCACAATCAACCCTTTATATTGCACGACTTGTTAAAGGGTTGATTGTGACTTGTTGGATCGCTACTTCCAACAGGTGGCACTATATCGTGACCCTTAAACCCCAGTCCAGAGCCTCTCATCTAGCCAAATTAGTTATCATGCTTCGCACTGATGAGGGCCAACAGCCCGAAACGCTGTGTCTGCGAATTGAGATACTGATTTGGCTTTTATCCTAAGTCATATTGCAAGACTCATTAAAGGGTTGATTGTGACTTGTAGGATTGCTACTTCCAACAGGTGGCGCTATAGAGTTTAAGTCCTCTTTTTCTCTGAAGAGGCAATTTGCATAAAAAATATAATATTTATTATAGATAATCAACAAATAGAATAATCTCTCAAGAATAATATCATGTACATCAATTAACACGGGGTAACCTTCCCCCAATAATCATGGACAATCAAGAGACAAAACATATAGAGACCTATGACCTGCATAACCTGCTATCGACATATATCCTAATACTCATATGAACTTTTCTACTGGCAATAACTGTAAATCTGTAGGTTTAAGTGACATACATTACCAGCATACATACTGTGTGTATATATATAGGTGTATCTAACAGATGATTATTATTATTACTAGATGGCAGCCCGATTCTAAAGAATCGGGAGTCTAGAATCCATATATACTTTATTTATTCAAATGTAAGAATAATACAATTAATAAATAATAGTAAGAAGGAACAAAAATAATAGGCAGTATATGGAGAAAACACCAAACAAAAGTTCAAAATTGGTGTGAAAATGTCACTGAACCACTTCACAACTAAATATATATAGTTTTGGTAAATGGTATTATCATTTTTTTGACGAAATTCGGCAGGAGCTTGAAGAGCAACGTCACTGGGCCCGCCTCCACGCAGTAGAAACTTGCTGTGAGGTAAAAATTCAAAAATCACACCAAAATGGCGGGCGGAGTGTGTCACAGTACGGCACGTTTCTGATTGGTCGCTCGCAGCAGGCGGCAACCAATCAGACACTGGACACTGTTGACGTCACTTATCTCCGGACATTAGCTCCGGACATTAGCTCCGGACAGGAAGTTGGCACAAATTGCAGGAAGTAGTATTCTAGGCAATTATATATTAGATTATTCATTTTTATAGCGCCATTTATTCCATGGTGCTTTACATGTGAACGGGGCAAATATAGACAAGTACAAAAAACATGAGTAAAACAAGGCACACACAAGTACAGGAGGAGAGAGGACCCTGCCCGCGAGGGCTCACAGTCTACAAGGGATGGGTGAGGATACACTAGGTGAGGGTAGAGCTGGTCATGTGGTGGCTCAGTAGACTGGGGATCACTGCAGGTAGTAGGCTTGTCGGAAGAGGTGGGTCTTCAGGTTCCTTTTGAAGGTTTCCGTGGTAGGTGAGAGCCTGATGTGTTGGGGTAGAGAGTTCCAGAGTATAGGGGAAGCATGGGAGAAGTCTTGGATGTGGTTGTGTGAGGAAGAGATGAGAGAGGAGTAGAGAAGGAGATCATGAGATGATCGAAGGTTATGTGTAGGTAGGTAGCGGGAGACCATGTCACAGATGTATGGAGGAGTCAGATTGTGAATGGCTTTGTATGTCATTGTTAGTGTTTTGAACTGTAGCCTCTGGGCAATAGGAAGCCAGTGAATGGCCTGGCAGAGAGGAGAGGCTGGGGAGTAACGGGGAGACAGATGGATTAGTCGGGCAGCAGAGTTTAGGATGGATCGGAGTGGTGCCAGAGTGCTAGAGGGGAGGCCAGAGAGTAGGAGGTTGCAGTAGTCGAGGCGGGAGATGATAAGGGCATGTACTAGTGTTTTTGTGGTTTCATGGTCAAGAAATGCACGGATCCGGGAAATGTTTTTGAGTTGGAAACGGCAAGGGCTTGGATATGTGGCTTGAAAGAGAGGGTAGAGTCAAGGATCACCCCGAGGCACCGAGCGTGCGGAATCAGGGTAAGTGAGCAGCCATTGACATTGATGGATAGGTCGGGTGGAGGGGTAGAGTGAGGTGGGGGAAAGATGATGAATTCTGTTTTGTCCATGTTTAGTTTTGGAAAACGAGCAGAAAAGAAGGATGAAAAAGCAGACAGACATTGTGGGATTTTGGTCAGTAAGGAAGTGAGGTCGGGTCCAGATAGGTAGATCTGCGTGTCATCAGCGTAGAGATGATATTGTAAACTGTGGGATTCTATGAGCTGTCCCAGGCCGAAGGTGTAGATAGAGAAGAGTAGGGGTCCTAGAACTGAGTCTTGGGGAACACCGACAGACGGGGGTGATTTGGCTTTTATCCCAAGTCATATTGCAAGACTCATTAAGATGAGGAGGTGGTGTGGGAGAGGGAGACACTGAATGTCCGGTCTGTTAGATATGATGAGATCCAGGATAGGGCCAAGTCTGTGATGCCAAGAGATGAGGGAATCTGTAATAGGAGGGAGTAGTCCACAGTGTCGAAGGCAGAAGACAGGTCCAGGAGGAGGAGGACAGAGTAGTGTCGCTTGCTCTTGGCAGTTAGTAGGTCATTGGTCACTTTATTTAGGGCAGTTTCAGTTGAGTGATGTGTTCGGAAGCCAGATTGTAACCGGTCAAAGAGGGAGCAGGAGGAGAGGTGGGAGGACAGTTTAAGGTGGACATGCTGTTCCAGTAGTTTTGAGGCATAAGGGAGAAGGGATATCGGGCGATAGCTGGACACAGAGGATGGGTCGAGGGAGGGTTTTTTGAGGATAGGTGTGATTGATGCGTGTTTGAAGGATGAGGGGAAGACACCGTTTGTAAGTGAGAGGTTGAAGAGTTGTGTTAGGGTTGAGTGAAGACTTTTGCGAGGTTAGGGATGAGGTGGGACGGGAGCGGGTCAAGGGTGCAAGTGGTGAGATGTGATCTTGATAGAAGGATGGAGAGCTGATCGTCTGTCATGGTGGAGAAACTGGCTTTGGAACAGGGCTGAGAAGTCAATAGGAGGGGCATTGGGGGCTGCGGGCCAAAGCTTTGTCTGATGTTATCTATCTTCTGCTTAAAGAAAGAGGCAAATTCTTCAGCTTAAATGAGAGGGGAGGGAGGAGATGCTGGGGGACGGAGTAAAGAATTGAAAGTGTTGAAGAGCTGTTTAGGGTTGTGAGTCAGGGAGGATATGACAGATGAGAAGTAAGTTTGTTTTGCTGCAGTGAGCGCGGACTTGAAGCTGGTGAGGGACTGCTTGTATGCAGTTAAGTGCTCAGCAGAACCAGATCTCTTCCATCACCGTTCAGCGATCCTGGAAGCCCGTCTCAGTTCTTTGGCCAGGCTGGTTAGCGAGGGCTTCCTGTTGTTTCTACGAGTTTTGCTATGCATGAGTGGGGCGGCCGAATCAAGTGTTGCTGTTATTGTGGTGTTATAAAAAGAGGCAGCAGCATCTGTGTCATGGAAGGAAGCTATGTCTGGAAGAGGGGACTCAGAGAGTGATTGTAAATTGAGGTGTTTGAGATTTCTGCGAGGGTGAGTGAGTTTGTGGAGTGGAGGTTGCGCGCTAGGGGAGAGAGAAGAAAATGTCAGTAGGTTGTGGTCAGACAGGGGGAGGGGTGAGTTAGTGAGATTAGTAAGAGAACAGAGGTGGGTGAAGATGAGGTCCAGTGTGTGGCCATCTTTATGGGTGGCTGCAGATGACCTTTGAGTGAGACCAAAGGAGACAGTGAGCGATAAATGTTTAGATGCGGCTGAGGTGGAAGAGTCAATGGAGATATTGAAGTCACCCATGATGATTTTGGGGTTGTCGGCTGAAAGGAAATGAAGTAGCCAGGTGGTGAAGTGGTCAAGAAAGGTGGAGATGGCTAGTTCTGGGGGGCGGTAGATGACAGCCAGCTGGAGATTGGAGGGGGAGTAGATGCGGACAAAGGGCACATCCAAACGAGGGAAGAGTAGCAGAAGGTGGTAGTGGAATTGGGGTAAAGGAGCAGGTATCGGACAGGAGCAAGCCAACCCCTCCACCACGTTTGTTGCTGGGGCGAGGGGTGTGAGAGAGGTGGAATCCACCATAGGAAAGAGCGGTCAGAGAGAGTCAGAGGGGGTAAGCCAGGTTTCAGTGATGCCGAGGAAGGAGAGATTGTTATTGATAAAGAGGTCGTGGATAAATGAGTTTATTGCAGACAGAGCGTGTGTTCCATAGTGCTCCAGGTAGGGAAATTGGGGGATTGGGGGCTGGATGAAAGGGTATGAGGTTACTGTGGTTGCGAAGATGTGTAGAGGATCGTGGCAGGGGATTAGAAATGAGTGTGGGGATGTGATGAGGAGGGCCAGGATTTGGGGATATGTCGCCAGCAATGAGGAGCAGTAGACAGAGCGTTAGAAGGTGTGAGCTGGATAGGTCATGATGTGGCCCTGTGTGCCTGGAGAGAAAGGATTGTATGTGGGGGAATAGTTCTGTGGAGGAGATGAGGTGGCTGGGGAGGATGGAGGAAGAAATGACTAGTTCCTTACTAGGTGGAGGGATTACAGGAAATAGGAAGAAACTAGCTGTTTCCAGCTAGCTAACACTCGGGACGCTCATTGCTATCTAATTACCGCTGCTGGTGATTAAACTAAAGTAAGGCTGGTTTCACACTTGCGTTTTAAAATGCAGCGTTTTTAACACAAATGCATTTGATGCAAAAACGCGTTTAAACGCATGCGTTTTTTGCGTTTAAACGCGTTTAGACGCGTTTTTCCCTGCGTTTGCGTTTTTGAAACGCATAATGAGAAGTGTGTGACAGCTGCCAATCATCAAAATCAACTAGAAAACCCACTATAAACATAAATACTTAGGGTTAGGGTTAGTGTTAGGATCCCTAGTAACCCTAGGGATCCTAACCCTAACACAAACCCTAACCCTAACCCTACGGATCCTAACCCTAACACAAACCCTAACCCTAACACAAACTCTAACCCTAACCCAAACTCTAACCCAAACTGTAAAACAAACTCTAACCCAATCTCTAACCCAAACTCTAACCCAAACTCTAGCACAAACCCTAACACAAACCCTAGGGATCCTAACCCTAACACAAACTCTAACCCTAACACAAACCCTAACACAAACCCTAACCCTGGGGATCCTAACCCTAACATAAACCCTAACCCTAACACAAACCCTAACCCTAACACAAACCCTAACACAAACCGTAACCCAAACCCTAACCCTAGGGATCCTAACCCTAACACAAACCCTAACACAAACCCTAACCCTAGGGATCCTAACCCTAACACAAACTCTAACCCTAACACAAACCATAACCCTTACCCTAGGGATCCTAACCCTAACACAATCTCTAACCCTAACACAAACCCTAACCCTAGGGATCCTAACCCTAACACAAACTCTAACCCTAACCCTAACACAAACCCTAACCCTAGGGATCCTAACCCTAACACAAACTCTAACCCTAACCCTAACACAAACCCTTACCCTAGGGATCCTAACCCTAACCCTAACACAAACTCTAACCCTAACCCTAACACAAACCCTAACCCTAGGGATCCTAACCCTAACACAAACTCTAACCCTAACACAAACCCTAACCCTAACACAAACTCTAACCCTAACCTTAACACAAACCCTAACCCTAACCCTAGAGATCCTAACCCTAACACAAACCCTAACCCTAACACAAACCCTAACAAACCCTAACTCTAACCGTAACCCTAAGAAATCCTAACCCTAACCCTAAGGGTTAGGGTTAGGATCCCTAGGGTTAGGGTTAGGGCTAGGGTTAGGGTTACAGTTTGGGTTAGGGTTTGTGTGAGAGTTTGTGTTACAGTTTGTGTTACAGTTTGTGTTAGAGTTTGTGTTTTAGGGTTAGGGTTAGTGTTTGTGTTAGGGTTAGGATCCCTAGGGTTAGGGTTAGGGTTAGGATCCCTAGGGTTAGGGTTAGAGTTTGTGTTAGAGTTTGTGTTACAGTTTGTGTTTTAGGGTTAGGGTTTGTGTTAGGGTTAGGATCCCTAGGGTTAGGGTTAGGGTTAGTGTTAGGATCCCTAGGGTTAGGGCTAGGGTTAGGGTTTGTATTAGGGTTAGGATCCCTAGGGTTAGGGCTAGGGTTAGGGTTTGTGTTAGGGTTAGGATCCCTAGGGTTAGGGTTAGAGTTTGTGTTAGTTTGTGTTAGAGTTTGTGTTACAGTTTGTATTACAGTTTGTGTTTTAGGGTTAGGGTTAGGGTTTGTGTTAGGGTTAGGGTCCCTAGGGTTAGGGTTAGGGTTTGTGTTAGGGTTAGGATCCCTAGGGATATATCATCAACCCTACGGATGTTTAGCGGCCGTGGAGGTGCCACCCCCGGGGCTGACTCAACCCACGTGGTGACCTATATCAGAGTACGGCAAAACACATCCGGTTAATTTCAATCACCTTGGCTGGCGTCTTTCACCTGCGTGGCTGACTCGCACGGAGGAAAATCATTTTGCCACAGTTCAAGACACAGAGAAACACGGCACTTTAATAAACTATTACGAGACGCTCTGTTTGACTGCGGGAAACCCTTCGCAATGGAGCGGTGAGTAGAAGACATTTGTCGGCCACATAGAGACACATGAATGTACCTTGTAGTGGAGTTGTACACTTGCTGGCAAGGTGACCGGTTTTATTGCTTGTGTCTCCCCCGCAGGCACCCACGGACACCACTTACATGCCCCGTGTGCCACAGGGTAACCAAATATCTATCCACACATCTGAGAAGGGTATGCCTGAGGCCACACTGTGATTCGGAGATAAAAACCGCCATAGCCTGCGCCAAGTGTCAACTTCGCTGTATCGCTAACAAGGGGACAAGTGAGCTCAAGCCCCTCCAATCCTTGGAGGAGACTGTCGCCTTCTTAGAAGGTCGCGGCTTTTTGATAGCAAACAAGCCTAGGTTTGAGTCACAAATCACACCACTGACCTGTGAAGGGCCCGCTCAGGTACCAACTGACAATCCGGAGCTCCGCCCAGGCTCCATGCCAGAGCTAGATTTAGATGTAATGGATGTGCCTTTCCTTTTACGGCCGGTAGACAGTCTGGAGGGAGACCCGTGCCCCCCGCCAGAGCTAGATTCGGATGAGATGGGCGTGCCTTTCCTTTTACGGCCGGTAGACAGTCGGGAGGGAGACCCATGCCCCCCGCCAGAGCTAGATTCGGATGAGATGGACGTGCCTTTCCTTTTACGGCCGGTAGACAGTCGGGAGGGAGACCCGTGCCCTGAGCCTGACCACACAGGGAGCGTTTCTGACCGCATAGGCAATGAGGAGTGTCATGATCCCAATGGCAGGGGATCACAAGAAGACAAGCACACAAAAAACAGAACTAGCTCTAGGGTGATGGAAACTGAGCTGACCGCGATCCTGAACCTAATTCACAACACTAGCAGTAGCCGGGGAACGTGCCTACGATGATTCTAGACGTCTCGCGCCAGCCGAAGGACTAGCTTCCCCTATTAGAAGAAACAAAGACCTCTCTTGCCTCCAGAGAAACACCCCACAGAAATAGCAGCCCCCCACATGTAATGACGGTGAAATGAGAGGAAAGCACATACGTAGTAATGAAAACAGATTCAGCAAAATAAGGCCCGCTAAAACTAGATAGCAGAGGATACAAAAGTGAACTGCGCGGTCAGCGAAAAACCCTACAAAAAACCATCCTGAAATTACCTGAACTCATGTGCCAACTCATGGAACATGAGGAGTAATATCAGACCACTAGAGCAACCAGCAACAAGGAATCAAATAACTGCAAGCTGGACTAAAACAAAAATAAAGCAAAACGTGGAACAGGAAAATCAAAAACTTAGCTTGTCCTGAAGATTACAGAAGCGGGAAGCAGAGGTAACAAGACACACTGATTACATTGATCGCCGGCGAGGAAATGACAAGAAAGCCAGGTTAAATAGGAAACTCCCATATCCTGATAGAACAGGTGGACACCAGAGACCGCAGAGAACACAAGTCACCCAGTACCATCTGTAACCACCAGAGGGAGCCCAAAAACAGAATCCACAACAGTACCCCCCCCCCTTGAGGAGGGGTCACCGAACCCTCACGAGAACCACCAGGGCGACCAGGATGAGCCCTATGAAATGCATGGACCAAATCAGCAGCATGAACATCAGAGGCAACCACCCAAGAATTATCCTCCTGACCATAACCCTTCCACTTGACCAAATACTGAAGTTTCCATCTGGAAACACGAGAATCCAAGATCTTCTCCACAACATACTCCAATTCTCCCTCCACCAGCACCGGAGCAGGAGGCTCAAGCGAAGGAACAACAGGTACCTCATACTTCCGCAACAACGACCGATGGAACACATTATGAATAGCAAACGATGCCGGGAGATCCAAACGAAACGACACAGGGTTAAGAATTTCCAAGATCCTATAGGGACCAATAAACCGAGGCTTGAACTTAGGAGAAGAGACCTTCATAGGAACAAAACGAGAAGACAACCACACCAAGTCCCCAACACGAAGTCGAGGACCCACGCGGCGACGGTGATTAGCAAACTGCTGAGCCCTCTCCTGGGACAACTTCAAATTGTCCACCACATGACTCCAAATCTGATGCAACCTATCCACCACCATGTCCACTCCAGGACAATCAGAAGGTTCCACCTGACCAGAGGAAAAACGAGGATGAAACCCCGAATTACAAAAGAAAGGAGAAACCAAGGTAGCAGAACTAGCCTGATTATTAAGGGCAAATTCGGCAAGCGGCAAAAAGGTAACCCAGTCATCTTGATCAGCAGAAACAAAACACCTTAAATAAGTTTCCAAGGTCTGATTAGTTCGTTCCGTCTGGCCATTCGTCTGAGGATGGAATGCAGACGAAAAGGACAAATCAATGCCCATCTTAGCACAGAACGTCCGCCAAAATCTAGACACAAACTGGGATCCCCTGTCAGAAACAATGTTCTCCGGAATCCCATGCAAACGAACCACGTTCTGAAAAAACAGAGGGACCAACTCAGAGGAGGAAGGTAACTTAGGCAAGGGAACCAGATGAACCATCTTAGAAAAGCGGTCACACACAACCCAGATGACGGACATTTTTTGAGAGACAGGGAGATCCAAAATAAAGTCCATGGAAATGTGCGTCCAAGGCCTCTTCGGGATAGGCAAAGGTGACAACAATCCACTGGCCCGAGAACAGCAAGGCTTAGCCCGAGCGCAAACTTCACAAGACTGCACAAAAGAACGCACATCCCTCGACAAGGAAGGCCACCAAAAAGACCTGGCCACCAAGTCTCTAGTACCAAATATTCCAGGATGACCTGCCAACGCAGAAGAATGGACCTCGGAGATGACTCTACTGGTCCAATTATCCGGAACAAACAGTCTTTCAGGCGGACAACGATCAGGTTTATCCGCCTGAAACTCCTGCAAAGCACGTCGCAAGTCTGGGAAGACAGCCGACAAAATCACCCCATCCCTAAGGATACCAGTGGGCTCAGAATTTCCAGGGGAATCAGGCACAAAACTCCTAGAAAGAGCATCCGCCTTCACATTCTTTGAACCTGGCAGGTATGAAACCACAAAATCGAAACGGGAGAAAAACAGTGACCAACGAGCCTGTCTAGGATTCAGACGCTTGGCAGACTCAAGGTAAATCAGATTTTTGTGATCAGTCAAGACCACCACACGATGTCTAGCACCCTCAAGCCAATGACGCCACTCCTCAAATGCCCACTTCATGGCCAAAAGCTCCCGATTACCAACATCATAATTCCGCTCAGTGGGCGAAAACTTTCTAGAAAAGAACGCACATGGCTTCATCACCGAGCAATCGGAGCTTCTCTGTGACAAAACCGCCCCCGCTCCAATCTCAGAAGCATCAACCTCAACCTGAAAAGGAAGCGAAACATCTGGCTGACGCAACACAGGAGCAGAAGAAAACCGGCGCTTAAGTTCCTGAAAGGCCTCCACAGCCGCAGGAGACCAATCAGCAACATCAGCACCCTTCTTAGTCAGATCCGTCAAAGGCTTAACAACACTAGAAAAACCAGTTATGAAACGACAATAAAAATTAGCAAAGCCCAAGAACTTCTGTAGACTCTTAAGAGATGTAGGCTGCGTCCAGTCACAAATAGCTTGAACCTTGACGGGATCCATCTCAATAGTAGAAGGTGGAAAAAATATACCCCAAAAAAGAAATCTTCTGGACTCCAAAGAGACACTTTGAACCTTTTACAAACAAAGAATTGGCCCGCAGGACCTGAAACACTTTCCTGACCTGCTGAACATGGGACTCCCAGTCATCAGAAAAAAACCAAAACATCATCCAAATACACAATCATAAATTTATCCAGATATTCACGGAAAATATCGTGCATAAAGGACTGGAAGACAGAAGGAGCATTAGAAAGTCCAAAAGGCATCACCAAATACTCAAAATGGCCCTCAGGCGTATTAAATGCGGTTTTCCACTCATCACCCTGCTTAATCCGCACAAGATTATACGCACCCCGAAGATCAATCTTAGTGAACCATTTAGCCCCCTTAATGCGAGCGAACAAATCAGTCAACAATGGCAAAGGATACTGATATTTGATCGTAATCTTATTCAAAAGACGGTAATCTATACAAGGCCTCAAGGAACCATCTTTTTTGGCCACGAAAAAAAAGCCTGCTCCCAAAGGGGACAAAGATGGACGGATATGTCCCTTTTCCAAGGACTCCTTAACATAATCCCGCATAGCAGTATGCTCTGGCACTGACAGATTGAACAAACGACCTTTAGGAAATTTACTGCCAGGAATCAAATCTATAGCACAATCGCAATCCCTGTGAGGAGGAAGCGAATTGAGCTTAGGCTCCTCAAAAACATCCCGATAATCAGACAAAAAGACAGGAACCTCAGAAGGAGTAGATGAAGCGATAGAAATCGGAGGTGCATCATCATGAACCCCCTGACATTCCCAGCTTAACACAGACATCGCCTTCCAGTCCAAGACTGGGTTATGAGTTTGTAACCATGGCAGACCAAGCACTAAGACATCATGTAAATTATACAGTACCAGGAAGCGAATCACCTCCTGATGAACGGGAGTCATACGCATGGTCACGTGTGTCCAGTACTGAGGTTTATTCATAGCCAAAGGTGTAGAGTCAATTCCTTTCAAAGGAATAGGGACTTCCAGAGGCTCCAGACTAAACCCACAGCGGTTGGCAAATGACCAATCCATAAGACTCAGGGCAGCGCCTGAATCCACATAGGCATCGACGGAAATGGCTGATAATGAACAAATCAGAGTCACAGACAGAATGAACTTAGACTGTAAAGTACTAATGGCAACAGACATCAACCTTTTTTGTGCGTTTAGAGCATGCTGATATAACATGAGCTGAATCACCACAATAAAAACACAACCCATTTTTCCGCCTATAGTTTTGCCGTTCACTTCTGGACTGAATTCTATCACATTGCATTGTCTCAGGTGCCTGTTCAGAAGACACCGCCAAATGGTGCACAGGTTTGCGCTCCCGTAAACGCCGATCAATCTGAATAGCCATAGTCATAGACTCATTCAGACCTGTAGGCGCCGGGAACCCCACCATAACATCTTTAATGGCCTCAGAAAGGCCATCTCTGAATTTTGCAGCCAGAGCGCACTCATTCCACTGAGTAAGCACTGACCATTTCCGAAATTTCTGACAATATATTTCTGCTTCATCTTGTCCCTGAGAGAGAGCCAATAAAGCTTTTTCAGCCTGAATCTCTAGGTTAGGTTCCTCATAGAGCAAACCCAATGCCAGAAAAAACGCATCCACATTGAGCAACGCAGGATCCCCTGATGCCAATGCAAATGCCTAATTCTGAGGGTCACCCCGCAGGAAAGATATTACAATTTTGACTTGCTGAGCAGGGTCTCCAGAGGAGCGAGATTTCAAAGAAAGAAACAACTTGCAACTGTTCCTAAAATTCAGAAAACTAGATCTATCTCCAGAAAAAAACTCTGGGATAGGAATTCTAGGTTCAGACATAGGAGCATGTACAACAAAATCTTGTATATTTTGAACCTTAGCAGCAAGATTATTCAGGCTGGAAGCCAAACTCTGGACGTCCATGATAAACAGCTGAGGTCAGAGCCATTCAAGGATTAAGAGGAGGTAAGACGCAGCCAGGCTGCAATTAAGGCTAGGCAGCAAACTCTGAGGGAAGGAAAAAAAAAAAAACTTCCTCAGACTACTTTTCCTCCTACTTCAGCCAATACGATTACCACTTTCAGGCCGGCGATACTGTCATGATCCCAATGGCAGGGGATCACAAAAGGACAAGCACACAAAAAACAGAACTAGCTCTAGGGTGATGGAAACTGAGCTGACCGCGATCCTGAACCTAATTCACAACACTAGCAGTAGCCGGGGAACGTGCCTACGATGATTCTAGACGTCTCGCGCCAGCCGAAGGACTAGCTTCCCCTATTAGAAGAAACAAAGACCTCTCTTGCCTCCAGAGAAACACCCCACAGAAATAGCAGCCCCCCACATGTAATGACGGTGAAATGAGAGGAAAGCACATACGTAGTAATGAAAACAGATTCAGCAAAATGAGGCCCGCTAAAACTAGATAGCAGAGGATACAAAAGTGAACTGCGCGGTCAGCGAAAAACCCTACAAAAAACCATCCTGAAATTACCTGAACTCATGTGCCAACTCATGGAACATGAGGAGTAATATCAGCCCACTAGAGCAACCAGCAACAAGGAATCAAATAACTGCAAGCTGGACTAAAACAAAAATAAAGCAAAACGTGGAACAGGAAAATCAAAAACTTAGCTTGTCCTGAAGATTACAGAAGCGGGAAGCAGAGGTAACAAGACACACTGATTACATTGATCGCCGGCGAGGAAATGACAAGAAAGCCAGGTTAAATAGGAAACTCCCATATCCTGATAGAACAGGTGGACACCAGAGACCGCAGAGAACACAAGTCACCCAGTACCATCTGTAACCACCAGAGGGAGCCCAAAAACAGAATCCACAACAGAGGAGGTCGTGGATGGCAGCAATTTAAGTATTCAGAAAAGGGAATGGAAAGACAAAAACCGCACGGCTACCAAGGCCGCCGGATTGTACAAGCGTCACTCATTGAATCACCCCATGTTAAAGGGGTTCCACTCGTACCTAACAGTTACCCATGGGGTCCCAAACTGTCAACAGGAGGTATCAAACGTAGCACGGTTTCTATTTTTTGTGAACCCAAAATCTGTAACTCTGGAGTACCTCGTAAAACCAAACAAGGTTAATAATTTTTTTCAACAACTTGGAAAACTCCATCTATCGAGCCAGACCTCCCTCAAAATGTTGAAGCATATACGGAGAGTTACCATCTATCAGATGAGGGCTACCAAACTGAGACTAGAGAATCCTCAACTTTATAAGGCATGTGAAGTGTTTATGAATTTTACAACAGATCTTCAGAAATCATTGTACAAGGGAGCCTGCCGAGAGTCTGTAAGTAAAAGGTACACCGTTCAAAAGAGCCAATATTCAGCGCATTGTTACGAAACCTTGGATGTTGGTTAATTGCCTTTATTTTTCCCTGCAAGTACGATCTATTGATGAAGCCATCAAAGTCACCCAAGGACTGCCAGATTATACTGGAGGAGGCAAGGCCAACATTTCTAGCTAGCGTCGAGGCTGTGACAGATGGCGGATCGGAAGTAGATCGCCGGGAAGTGGTACTGTACCTCGAGGCCCTTCTGATTCTAAAACATCTCCAAAGACCAGGTGTTGTTCGTAACATGACGGTAAGTCGTCGGGCCCTGTGGGTCAGCGGTATTTGCTGAACCGGTTCAATATTTTTCCACCTTGTGTTTTCACATCGTAGGTTTCAGAGTGGAATGAGAGGATCCATCACACATACCAAGGAAGACGCAAGACAATTGTGAAGACTCACAAGTGCTCCACCTCTCAGGTAGCAACTTTTGTACTTTCAGAGGAAGAGGAATCGGTAAGCTTTTCTCAAAGCCAGGGAACACAGGCAACCCCACTCATTATGGGGAGCAAAACACTCTCTTGTCCCCATGTAAAACCTTTTGGAGGGGTGCCCCCTGGCTGGAGATTAACATACATTTTTTTTTCTTTTTCAGTGGTTCAATGCATATGCGGAATATGTCAGACCGGTCTTTACCGCTGGCCGAAAGATTATCACAAACTTTTTCGTGACATGTACCGGGAAGGTCATAAAAAATACATCCGTGAGCCTCAGACGATACCATTCAAGGTAAGGTGGCCACAAGTCAAGTGACCCACAGCCATAAGTAGCAACCGGTACTAACAATGTGCTTTCCTCCATAGCTACAACCTCCCAAACATCACCAGCCACCTTGTACGGCGGATTTGCGAGACATGGACTTTGTCACAATACACGGATTGCGAAAAGCGCTTATTTGCACGCTACTTGGCACATACAAACGATGTGGCCGAGAGAGTTTACCGGGAGAAGACCCTGACAGATATGTGCCGTGCCCAAGAGCTAGTGTTCAACGCAGGAAATCGTGAGGACGCCAAAATTATGTCACCAGTAATGGCATCAACCAGTGAATTGGATAACAAGGTGGTAGACCTCACGGAAAGTGATACCGAGTCATCCGAGTCTACTGAGGGGTATGGACTCAAGAATATTCGGCTTGTCCCAATCAGGAGAACAAAGCCCTTGTGAATCTGTCAATTTTTATATGCCATTAATAAAATTATTCAAATGTACATTCATCTTTGCCTCTTTGACTTGCCTCACTTTTCTCCCACTTTGGGGACCCTCTCGGGTTACTCCGCAACATATTGAAGCCCCTCTTGGGTGGGGGTAAGGGGAAATGTGATGTTTTTTTTTTTTCTCAGAAAATTGCCCAAAATTTTCTAAGTGTCAAGGACTCTTCCAGAAAAGCTTCCCCAGGCTTCTGGAAGTATCCTCGGTATACCTCCAGCGGTTTCCCCGCCTGGAAGTCTGATACTTGTCTGAAATTTTCAAAGTGTGAAAGTATGGTTTTTCACCCAAAATTCAACTTTCCGCCCATGAACCACAGACTTCACCCACACTTAGGTCACTGTCTTAGGGTACACCTCCAGTGCTCTGTCACGGTCGTCACTGTTGTCACAAAAATTAACTTTTGTTAAGGCCAAGCAATTTGAGGAAGGCACGGCATCCAGCAGCCCGTACGGTCCAGGGGTTGATCAGACCCCGGTACGTCCGGTCGTGGTCTCCGTGCCCCGAAGGGGTTCCCACTTCTCGCCTGCACCAGGCACGGCAGCCAGTAGACCGTACGGTCCAGGGGTGGATCAGACCCCCGTACGTCCGGTTGTGGTCTCCGTGCCCCGAAGGGGTTCCCGCTTCTCACCTGCACCAGGCACGGCAGCCAGCAGACCGTACGGTCCAGGGGTGGATCAGACCCCCGTACGTCCGGTTGTGGTCTCCGTGCCCCGAAGGGGTTCTCGCTTCTCGCCTGCGGCAGGCACAGCAGCCCGTACGGTCCAGGGGTTGATCAGGCCCCTGTACGTCTGCCCGTGGTCTCCGTGAGTCTTTCGCCCCTATACCCAGGTCAGACGACCGATTTGCACGTCAGGGCCGCTGCGGACCTCCACCAGAGTTTCCTCTGGTTTCGTCCTACCCAGGCATAGTTCACCATCTTTCGGGTCCAATCGTGCGCGCTCGTGCTCCACCTCCCCGACGGAGCGGGCGAGGTGGGCCGGTGGTACGCCCACTGTGTCAACCCCCCGGAGCGGGCGGCGGGATACCACCTCGGCCGGGGCGCCCCGGCCTTCACCTTCATTGCGCCACAGGGTTTCGCGTCGCAACGGGGGAAGTGACGGATGGTAAACCCCATCAGGTGGGCCCAGGGCGGGTGAGTCTGGCCTTGGGGGGACGTAAGGGATAAAGGAGGAGAGACCATCGGGGCACGGAGCCTCGGGCCTCCCTCGTTGTCACCCTTGCGAGGGGACCCCAGCTGCGCCACGGAGGCGATAGACGGAGGGGCGACCCTCAGACAGGCATAGCCCCGGGAGCACCCCGGGGCCGCAAGGTGCGTTCAAAGTGTCGATGATCAATGTGTCCTGCAATTCACACTAATTCTCGCAGCTAGCTGCGTTCTTCATCGACGCGCGAGCCGAGTGATCCACCGTTAAGAGTCACGCTTTCTGGTTTGGGGACGCTCGGAGGCGCCCCCCTTTTCACTCTCGTGTCAGCCGGCCGCAAAAGACTGGGATGCTTCGGAGGGTTGTTTTCAAATCTCGGCCCTGTTGCCCGGGCGCTCGGCCTCCCCGTCCCTCCCTCCAGCGGGGAGGAGAACGAAGGAGGGCTCGAGGCTTCTCGACCTACCGCCCGGACCCGCATACCCTGGGGAGGGGTGTGTGAGCGCACGGGAGAATGGTACCTGGGACGGCCTTTAGCGTGCGCGGGGGGCTTCTTATTTTTCCTCGGCAGGCAGCGGCAGGGCAACAATCGTCGGCGCGAGGCCGGGCGTCTTTTTCCTGGGCAACGGAGCGAGAGGGGCTCCCCGCACCCTCCCGACGTCGCCCGCCCGCTGTCCTCACGTGCCCTCGCCGTCCCCACCCTGCGGAGCGCCCTGGCGAAGCGGAAAGAGACCCACCACCGCCCCCATCGCGTTCAGTACCCTTCGGGGATTTGGCTGGCGGCTGGCCTGGGCTTCCTGCTCCTAATCAGTATTTTTCACTCGCCCATTAATTATCCTTCCGCAGGTTCATCTAGGGAAACCTTGTTACGACTTTTACTGTCTCTAGATAGTCAAGTTCGATCGTCTTCTCGGCTCTCCACCATGGGTCTTGGCCGACCCCGGCGGGGCCGATCCAAGGACCTCACTAAACCATCCAATCGGTAGTAGCGACGGGCAGTGTGTACAAAGGACAGGGACTTAATCAATCGAGGGAGAGAAGCCGGAAAGGAAGCCGCGCAGCAGGAAGAGCGCCCGAAGGAAGGGGAAATCCCCATTGTCGTCCGTGCCAGCAGGCGGGCATCCCCGGGCATCACCTTGCGGAGGAAGAAGGGAGCCTGAACAGCGAGTGCAGTGCCACTGGGGAGATCGTGCACGCTGTACGGTGCGAGGCGGCCGATGCGGAGGGTGTCTGGAAAAAACCCACCTTGCACGGAGAGGGCGAGGTGACTGGCCTCCGGAGGACGCCACGGCCCCCCTGCCTCGTGACCCACCGCTCCCGGGGCGACACACAGAGTCGCTGCTGGGGAGAGGGGCCAGGGCGGTGGGGGGCCTATGCAGCACCGCCGTCTGGCTTAGACCCGGCCTCCCGATCGGAGGGCATCCGTTGTAAAAACCACCCCTTGCGCGGGGAGGGCCGTAGGTGACTGGCCTTCGGAGGACGCCACGGCCGCCCTGCCTCGTGACCCACCGCTCCCGGGGCGACACACAGAGTCGCTGCTGGGGAGAGGGGCCAGGGCGGTGGGGGGCCTATGTGGGGCCTCCGTCTGGCTTAGACCTGCCTCCGCCGCAGGGGGTCCTCGACCCACCGGCGGATTGGCGCGAGGAGTGGGAGAGGGGGGCTGGCCATCGGGGTCCACCGCGGCTCAGGCGCAGAGCCCGCCAGTGACGCGGAGGTCGCGCGGGGGGCACAGTTGGCCTGGCCGTGTCGGCGTCGCCCTCTGGCGTAGTCCCTCGTCCCGGGCTCTTGCCCGTAACCTCAAAGGAGCCCCAACCGAGCGGCGTCTCCCCCCAAAGCCGTGCCTCCGCTGTTGAGAACAGAAGAAGCCCGGGGCGGCAGTTCGCCGGGTACTCCCCTTCGCCAAAACTCTTTTTGCCCCCCTCGTGGACGATTCGTCTCTCCCTTTTCCATCCTCCCTTCTCGCTCTGGGGCGTCCGCTTGGTCTCTCTCTCTCTCTCTCTCTCTCTCCCTCTCGCGCTCCCTGCCGAGCCGCCTCGGAGGACGTCGGACGAGCAGGGAAGGCGACGGCGTTCGGCCGGGCACACCACGCGGTGAGAACCCACTCCGCCTGCCTCCCCATGCGTCTGTCGTCCCCCCACTATCGTAGGGGCTCGGGAAATGACTGGAGAACGCGGAGCTCGGCGGTGGCGTGGAAGCGCCACCCACTGCCGCCGCTCTCGCCGATGCCCACCGCGGAGGCCGCCCATCGGACGCTGGGTGGGGGTCAGCGCGGGCCTCCGCGGGCGAGCTGCGCATCTGGAAGTCAAAGGGCCGCCCTCGGAGAAGATCGTTGTGCTACCCCGCGCGGGGAGCGATTCGGACGGCGGGCCCCCACGCCGAGGTGGGTGGGCGCCCCGCCGTTCGCCCGCGCGGGTCGTCGGAACCCTGCCGTACCACAGTTCGGGTCAAACTCCCCCTCTGCACGGCAGCCACCGTCCTGCGAACGGGAGGCGACTGCCGGCGTGCGCGCCCAAGGACGAGTGCCTGAATCCCGGGGGGGTAAAAGAGGAAGGAGACCGCCTGCCTTAGACCGACGCGGGCTCCAAAGCCCGGGCCGAGCGAGCGGCACCACCTCCCCACCCGGGAGGGCTGAGCCAAATCGATCAGAGGAAGAGCCGGTGGGGGGCATGGGTGAGAAACCCCACCCGCTGCCATCCTTCCCCTCGGGGAGACGGGGAAGAAACGTGCCCGACAGTCCTGGAGGTACCTCTCCGACACGCTACGGGCGCCCTCGAGACGGAATCCGGGTCACGGTGCAATTCTCTCATAGGTCTCCCCGGTGGCGTGGAAGCGGGAGACATCCGACGCAGAGAAACGCCAAGCCTGCTCTGAGGGGACCGAGTCAGGGGGTGCAATCCGCCCTCCTGGAGCCCTCTTCAAGACGAAGACTCCAGATCTGCCTCCCTTCTGACATCCGTCACCCTCGGAGAACCAGAACACGCTTGGGGAGGGTCCGTTCAGGCTCAGGCGACCCAGGAAACGCGTCTCTGACTTGGGGCAGACGACCGGCAAGAGTCCCCCTGGAGCCGCGGAAGCCTGGTGTCGACGCGAGGGCGGACTTCCATGCAAACAGGGGGGTACTCGCCAAACCGCCTACCCGACTCAAGGAACCACGAAAACATCGGAAATCAGTCGGGCCCGAGAGGTACCCCTCTCTCCTATATCCTGCAGCTGGTGTGCAAAAGTGGGTATTTGCATGGCGAAACACCGACCCCCACTTTAAGGGAGCGAAGCCGAAAAGTGTCCGACTTCCTGGAGCTGTGCGGCGGATCCGGCGGCCAGAAATTCCCTCATTCCGGTTCTATTTTTTTTTTTTTTTTCGATTTTGCGAAATTTGGCGGCCAGGCGGCGTAGCTGGGGCCTGGACTAGCCCGAAACACCTGGAACCGGCGACGGAACGAATTTCCCAAGTTTCTGCGGCTCCCGGAAGCCAAAAACGCCTCGCCGAAAAATTTCAAAGTCCCAAGGACTCGTTCTTGAAAATCGATCCGGGGGCCATAGAAGTGTCCTCGGTACAGCCTCAGAGCTTTCCCCCCGCCTGGAAGTCTGAAAGTTCTATGTTTGTTCTAAGTGGAAAATCGCTTTTTTTTCAGTGTTCCACCCATCAGACCCAAACTTTGCCCACGCTTAGGTCTCTGTCTCGGGGTGCTTTACAACATATTGACGCCCCTTTAGGGTGGAAGTAGGGGAAAGGGGTCAATTTTCACAAAATCGTGATTTTCTGAAAATATTTCTACGTGTCAAGGACACTTTTGGAAAATCTTCCCCAGGCTCCTGGAAGCCTCCTCGGTACGCCTCCGGCGGTTTCCCCCTGCCTGGAAGTCTGACACTTGTCTGAAATTTTTAAAGTATGAAAACGCGGTTTTTCACCCAAAATTCGACTTTGCGCCCATGACTCGCAAACTTCACCCACATTTGGGCGACTGTCCTGGGGTACCTCACAACATATTGACGCCCCCCTGGCGTGGAAGTAGGGGAAACGTGTCAATTTTCACAAAATCGTGATTTTCTCAAAATATTTCTAAGTGTCAAGGACACTTTTGGAAAATCTTCCCCAGGCTCCTGGAAGCCTCCTCGGTACGCCTCCGGCGGTTTCCCCTTGCCTGGAAGTCTGACACTTGTCTGAAATTTTTAAAGTATGAAAACGCGGTTTTTCACCCAAAATTCGACTTTGCGCCCATGACTCGCAAACTTCACCCACATTTGGGTGACTGTCCTGGGGTACCTCACAACATATTGACGCCCCCCTGGCCTGGAAGTAGGGGAAACGTGTCAATTTTCACAAAATCGTGATTTTCTCAAAATATTTCTAAGTGTCAAGGACACTTTTGGAAAATCTTCCCCAGGCTCCTGGAAGCCTCCTCGGTACGCCTCCGGCGGTTTCCCCTTGCCTGGAAGTCTGACACTTGTCTGAAATTTTTAAAGTATGAAAACGCGGTTTTTCACCCAAAATTCGACTTTGCGCCCATGACTCGCAAACTTCACCCACATTTGGGCGACTGTCCTGGGGTACCTCACAACATATTGACGCCCCCCTGGCCTGGAAGTAGGGGAAACGTGTCAATTTTCACAAAATCGTGATTTTCTCAAAATATTTCTAAGTGTCAAGGACACTTTTGGAAAATCTTCCCCAGGCTCCTGGAAGCCTCCTCGGTACGCCTCCGGCGGTTTCCCCCTGCCTGGAAGTCTGACACTTGTCTGAAATTTTTAAAGTATGAAAACGCGGTTTTTCACCCAAAATTCGACTTTGCGCCCATGACTCGCAAACTTCACCCACATTTGGGCGACTGTCCTGGGGTACCTCACAACATATTGACGCCCCCCTGGCCTGGAAGTAGGGGAAACGTGTCAATTTTCACAAAATCGTGATTTTCTCAAAATATTTCTAAGTGTCAAGGACACTTTTGGAAAATCTTCCCCAGGCTCCTGGAAGCCTCCTCGGTACGCCTCCGGCGGTTTCCCCCTGCCTGGAAGTCTGACACTTGTCTGAAATTTTTAAAGTATGAAAACGCGGTTTTTCACCCAAAATTCGACTTTGCGCCCATGACTCGCAAACTTCACCCACACTTAGGTCACTGCCTTGGGGTGCCTCACAACATATTGACGCCCCCCTGGCGTGGAAGTAGGGGAAAGGGGTCAATTTTCACAAAATCATGATTTTCTCAAAATATTTCTAAGTGTCAAGGACACTTTCGGAAAATCTTCCACAGGCTCCTGGAAGCCTCCTCGGTACGCCTCCAGCGGTTTCCCCCCGCCTGGAAGTCTGACATTTTTCACAGTGCGAAAATACGGTTTTTCGCTCAAAATTCAACTTTCCGCCCATGGAACGCACACTGTGCCCCCACCTTGGAGAGTCTCTCTGGCGTACTCGGGGTGACTATTAAGCCCTCAGACAACCTCCACAGGCCGACTATTAAGCCCTCCACCGACTTCCGCAGGGCCGACTATTAAGCCCCCCTCCGACTATTAAGCCCTCCCCCTCGGAGTCCACTCAGCCAGCGACTGAAACGCGGCGAGCGGGGCGTGCGCACCCCGGCCGCGCCCAAAGTGCTTCACCGCGGTCATGGCTGTCGCCACCGAAAACGGCAAATGTTTGTTTCGGCCAAGCTGCAAGTATACACCTCGGAACACAAAAACCAAAACGGTGGGGACATCCTACAGAGAAACACCGAGCCTGCTCTAGGGGACAGGGACAGAAGTGCGTCCGCCTTCCGAGAGCCCTCACCTGGGTGAGGACTCAAGATGTGCCCTTCTGACAGTGATAACCTCCAGAGAACCAGGACCCCCGTGGGAAGGGTCCTGCCAAGCTTGGGTCACCCAGATTCGCCTCTCTCACTCGGGACATGCGCCCAGCCAACGTCCGCAGAAGACTTCTGACAAACACCGAGCCTGCTCTGGGGGGGGGACAAAGACAGAAGGGTGTCCGCCTTCCGAGAGCCCTCACCTGGGTAAGGTCTCAAGATGTACCCTTCTGAAAGTGATTACCTCCAGAGAACCAGGACCCCCGTGGAAAGGGTCCCTCCAGGCTCGGGTCACCCAGATTTGCCTCTCTCACTCGGGTCACATGCCCAGCCAACGTCCGCAGCAGATTTCCGACAAACACCCAGTCTGCTCTGGGGGGACAAAGACAGAAGGGCGTCCGCCTTCCGAGAGCCCTCACCTGGGTGAGGACTCAAGATGTGCCCTTCTGACAGTGATAACCTCCAGAGAACCAGGACCCCCGTGGGAAGGCTCCTGCCAAGCTCGGGTCGCACGCCCAGCCAACGTCCGCAGCGGATTTCCGACAAACACCGAGCCTGCTCTGGGGGGGACAAAGACAGAAGGGTGTCCGCCTTCCGACAGCCCTCACCTGGGTAAGGTCTCAAGATGTACCCTTCTGAAAGTGATTACCTCCAGAGAACCAGGACCCCCGTGGGAAGGGTCCTGCCAAGCTCGGGTCGCCCAGATTCGCCTCTCTCACTCGGGTCACGCACCCAGCCAACGTCCGCAGCGGATTTCCGACAAACACCGAGCCTGCTCTGGGGGGACAAAGACAGAAGGGTGTCCGCCTTCCGAGAGCCCTCACCTGGGTGAGGACTCAAGATGTACCCTTCTGAAAGTGATTACCTCCAGAGAACAAGGACCCCCGTGGGAAGGGTCCTGCCAAGCTCGGGTCGCCCAGATTCGCCTCTCTCACTTGGGTCACGCGCCCAGCCAACGTCCGCAGAAGACTTCCAATAAACACTGAGCCTGCTCTGGGGGGGACAAAGACAGAAGGGCGTCCGCCTTCCAAGAGCCCTCACCTGGGTGAGGACTCAAGATGTGCCCTTCTGACAGTGATAACCTCCAGAGAACCAGGACCCCCGTGGGAAGGGTCCTGCCAAGCTCGGGTCGCCCAGATTCGCCTCTCTCACTCGGGTCACGCGCCCAGCCAACGTCCGCAGAAGACTTCCGATAAACACCGAGCCTGCTCTGGGGGGACAAAGACAGAAGGGCGTCCGCCTTCCAAGAGCCCTCACCTGGGTGAGGACTCAAGATGTGCCCTTCTGACAGTGATAACCTCCAGAGAACCAGGACCCCCGTGGGAAGGCTCCTGCCAAGCTCGGGTCGCACGCCCAGCCAACGTCCGCAGCGGATTTCCGACAAACACCGAGCCTGCTCTGGGGGGGACAAAGACAGAAGGGTGTCCGCCTTCCGACAGCCCTCACCTGGGTAAGGTCTCAAGATGTACCCTTCTGAAAGTGATTACCTCCAGAGAACCAGGACCCCCGTGGGAAGGGTCCTGCCAAGCTCGGGTCGCCCAGATTCGCCTCTCTCACTCGGGTCACGCACCCAGCCAACGTCCGCAGCGGATTTCCGACAAACACCGAGCCTGCTCTGGGGGGACAAAGACAGAAGGGTGTCCGCCTTCCGAGAGCCCTCACCTGGGTGAGGACTCAAGATGTACCCTTCTGAAAGTGATTACCTCCAGAGAACAAGGACCCCCGTGGGAAGGGTCCTGCCAAGCTCGGGTCGCCCAGATTCGCCTCTCTCACTCGGGTCACGCGCCCAGCCAACGTCCGCAGAAGACTTCCAATAAACACTGAGCCTGCTCTGGGGGGGACAAAGACAGAAGGGCGTCCGCCTTCCAAGAGCCCTCACCTGGGTGAGGACTCAAGATGTGCCCTTCTGACAGTGATAACCTCCAGAGAACCAGGACCCCCGTGGGAAGGGTCCTGCCAAGCTCGGGTCGCCCAGATTCGCCTCTCTCACTCGGGTCACGCGCCCAGCCAACGTCCGCAGAAGACTTCCGATAAACACCGAGCCTGCTCTGGGGGGACAAAGACAGAAGGGCGTCCGCCTTCCAAGAGCCCTCACCTGGGTGAGGACTCAAGATGTGCCCTTCTGACAGTGATAACCTCCAGAGAACCAGGACCCCCGTGGGAAGGGTCCTGCCAAGCTCGGGTCGCCCAGATTCGCCTCTTTCACTCGGGTCACGCGCCCAGCCAACGTCCGCGGCGGATTTCCGACAAACACCGAGCCTGCTCTGGGGGGACAAAGACAGAAGGGCGTCCGCCTTCCAAGAGCCCTCACCTGGGTGAGGTCTCAAGATGTGCCCTTCTGACAGTGATAACCAGCTCGGGTCGTCCAGATTCGCCTCTCTCACTTGGGTCACGCGCCCAGCCAATGTCCACAGCAGATTTCCGACAAATTTTCACTGAAAATTCAACTTTGCGCCCATGAACCAGACACTTTACCCACACTTAGGTCTCTATCTTGGGGTACTTTACAACATATTGACGACCCATGAGGTTGAAGTAGGGAAAATGTGAGATTTTTTTACAAAATCAGGATTGTCTCAAAATTTTTCTAAGTGTCAAGGACCCTGCCTGCAATCCTTCCCCAGGATCCCTGGAAGTGTCCTTGACATAACACCTGAGATTTTTCCCTTTCTGAATGTATGACACAACAGGATTCGAACTCGAGACGCCAGCTCGGCAAGGCCGCAGCGCCAACAAGTGAGCCACCGTGCTTTGACTGGGATCGATGGATCCAGTTAGTACCACATCCGTTACAGATATGACTGATCGACAGCCGTGTAGGTGCCACCCCCTGGGGCTGAGTCATCCCCCGTGATGCCGTATAGGCAATTATGGCAGGTGGATCCGGTCAGGTGCCACCCCTGGGGCTGAGTCATCCCCCGTGATGCCGTATAGGTGATTATGGCAGGTGGATCAGGTGAGGGTTAGGGTTAGAGTTTGTGTTAGAGTTTGTGTTAGAGTTTGTGTTAGAGTTTGTGTTACAGTTTGTGTTACAGTTTGTGTTACAGTTTGGGTTACAGTTTGGGTTACAGTTTGGGTTAGAGTTTGTGTTTTAGGGTTGGGGGATGGCTTATAAGTGTGTATTCTTGTGTTTTTCTATAAAAACGCATGCAAACGCATGTGCTTAAAAACGCATGCGTTTACATAGACATCAATGGGTTTTTTTTACAAAAAAACGCCGCTAAACGCCGCTAAAATTACTACATGTTGCATTTCTGCAACAAAACGCATGCAGTGAAAAAACGCATGCGTTGCAAAAACGCGTCAAAATGCATGCAAAAAAACGCATGCGTTTTTAATGTTAAGTATAGGAGAAAAAACGCATGCGCTTTTTTGCGTTTTTTACCGCAAAAACGCAAAAAAAAACGCAAATGTGAAACCACCCTAAATAATGACAACATTCAATAGCGCTTACGCAGGTGGTAAATTAACTTAAAATGAAGTTAATAACAATAATAATCATTAAAAATCTAAATAATACTAATAATACATTTTATTCACAGTGTAAAATCAAAAACAAACTGGATTCAGTAAGATGTGCGGTTTTTATTCATTCCAGCATCTAAACAAATTTCATAACAAAACATAAATTAAGTAAAAAATTTCTCTTTAAACACAATCACATGTGTGAGGACGGAGCCTCGTGTGGTAATGTGCGGGGACGGAGCCTTGTGTGGTAATGTGTGGGGACGGAGCCTCGTGTGGTAATGCGGGAAGAGGGATTATGTGTGGTGATGTGGAGGGGCGGGATTGTGTGTGGTGATGTGGTAGGGGGCGGGATTATGTGTGGTGATGTGGGAGGGCCGGATTATGTGTGGTGATGTGGAGGTGCGGGATTATGTGTGGTGATGTGGTGGGGGGTAAGATTATGTGTGGTGGTGGGGGGTGGGATTATGTGTGGTAATGGGGTGGGGGGCGGAATTATGTGTGGTGATGTGTTGGGGGAGCGGGATTATGTGTGGTGATGTGGTGGGGCGGGATTGTGTGGTAATGTGATGGGGGGCGGGATTGTGTGTGGTGATGTGATGGGGCGGAGCTACTGTGCAGGGGGCGGGATTAGCGAGTAATCACAATGCCCCATATATATAGATAAAGTAGTATGGGGGTGAATGTTAAAAGAAACTGAAACATTATAGCAGTTTTCTATTCTTTTACCTTCCAGTCAATTCCAGTCCAATTCTAGTCTAATTCATAGTAATTAAAAATCTGTAATTTAAAAGATGGAATTTCAAAGATGGTCAGACACGTCTGGTCAGACTTATGGCTTTAGATCTGCAGTACCTATAACTACCTAATATCTATTGCCCAAATAGGGGCTATAAAGAAATAGCATAGCCTCTATGGCTCTATGCCTCTAAAGGCAACTATATAGGATAAGGTCCGTAAGTACAACAATTACCTGCGGCCATGTCTGTAGCAGGGTAACGGTCAGTGGCTACACCTCGACGCGCATTTCACCGCCTCTGCAGTTTCGTCAGTTTCTCCTGTGTCAATAGCAGGTATGAAGGTCATAGGGTCATAGGTCTCTATATATTTTGTCTCTTGATAGTCCATGATTATTGGGGGAAGGGTACCCCGTGCTAATTGTTGTACATGATATTATTCTTGGGAGATTTATTATTCTATTTGTTGATTATCTATAATAAATATTATATTTTTTTATATAATTTTTGATCGTGTTGCTACTTCATTTGCTTTTTTATTAGGGTACGCCTAGTAATAAGTATCAATCTGCTATTGGGGGTCTGGTTAGTAATGAGCATTTATCTGCTTTTTGGAGTCCAGTTGGTAATGATCATCCAGCTGCTATTGAGGGTCCACCTAGTAATGCGTAGTGCTGTGCGAATTTGTGTGAAAAACGATCACCAATCATAAATTTGGCATGAATGTGGCACTTTTGGATTTGTGATCGCAAACCGAGCAAAATTTAATAAAATCGGAAAAAAAAAAATCGATTACATTCAGTAAGGCTGTGTGCACACGTCGCGTTTTTTTTCCGCATTTTTTCGCTATAAAAATGCAAAAGAAGCACTAACATTAAGCATCCTATTAATTAGAATGCAATCCGCAAATGTTGTGCACATACTGCATATTTTTCCGCAGCGGAAACGATTTGCGGTAAAATACGCAGCATGTTCATTAATTTGCAGAATCGCGGCGATTCTGCGCCCATAGACTTCTATTGGAATGCTTAAAATCCGCAAATATAATTTTTTTGCGGATTTCAAGCGCATTTGCGGCAGTAAAAAATGCGGCATACAGGAAGTGACATGGCCATCCCATCATGTCCATCCCATCATGCCATGCCAGGAGCATCCCATAATCCAGGAAGACAAGATAATATCCGTCTTCCTGAATGATGGCTGCCAACATGGACTGGTATGACCGGATGGAGCTGGATGTGCCTTTAATGATTAGTGTGGTGTCTATGTGTGTGCCCGTGTGTGTTGTGGGTGTATGTGTGTTATCAGACATAGGCCGATGAGACTACTACTACTCCCATCGGCCTATGTCTGTTCCCTATCATAGTCGTAGCAGGCTCAGCTCGATGGGAGCAGTATTCCCATCGAACTGTTCCTGCTTCCAAATAAAAAAAGCCCTGACCCGATATATTTTCGCCCCCCCCAATTCCCATATTAATTATGTTTATGCCAATTTCATGTCCCCCAAATTATATTGGCCCTTTTTTTAACCCCCCCAAAAAAGTTTCATTGGTGGCCAGGGATAGTATTCTGTATTCCCCCCCAAAAAAAAAGTTTCATTGGTGGACAGTGGATAGTGTCCCGTATTTTTTCCCCCAAAAAAAGTTTCATTGGTAGATAGTGTCCCGTATTTCCCCCCCCCCAAAAAAAAAAAATTTCATTGGTGGCCAGTGGTTACCTGTGAAAATAAATATACATACCTGTCCCCAACGATCACCACCTAAAATAAAAGTAAAAAAAAAACCCGTACTCACCTACACACCCAATTCCACGGAGCCCTCGTCCAAAAAAGTAAAAAAAGAAACCACAATGTATACCTACCCTCCGCAGCATCCAATTAAATGAGTGTCCCACGATGATCTACAGTTTAGAGCAGCCACATGACATGTGGCTGCTCTAAACTGCGGCCGCCGATACAATGAATGGGATCGTAAAGCGATCCCGTTCACTGTATAACGAGTTCTCCCGAAGGCAGCTCGCGCTGCTCGGGTAAACTCGTTCGGTAGTTACTGTGGCTGCGCGGACTCCCCGGCTGACCGGAGGTGAACTCGGTAGCATGGGAAAATTTCCCACGCTTATCAGTTCATCTTCGGTCAGCCGTGGGAGTGGTTTACAGCTGGGCTGGTTGCATTAGCACCGGTCCTGTTGTAAACTTGTTAACCCTTTGTGGAGGATTACTGCGTGGGTCATGACTGAACAGGTATGTTTTTTTTTTTTTAAACCGTGTTTTTTTTTGGGTGGATTTGCTGTGCAAAAAAAAAATGTGGTCAAAAACATGGTGTCATTATTTCATTAAAATTTTTTTTCACAAATGTGTGTGTCTTTCTTAACCATTAAGATTATAGGGTTAATAATGGATAGGAGTCTTATTGATGCTTCTCAATTATTAAACCGGCTTAATGTCACCTTTCAATAGCAAGGTGACATTAACCCATTATTACCCCATATCCCACCGCAACAGGGGAGTGGGAAGAGAGAGGCTAAGTGCCAGAAAAGGCGCATCTTGCTGATGCGCCTATTCTGGGGTGGCTGAGGGCAGATGTTTTTATCCGGGGGGGGGGCAATAACCATGGTCCCTCTCTTGGCTATTAATATCTGCCTTCTGTCACTGGCTTTCCCACTCTGGCAGAGAAAATTGTGCGGGAGCCCATGCCATTTTTTTCCATGATTTAACCCTTTATTTTAACACCTAGGGTTAGGGATAGGGTTAGGATTAGGGTTGTGGCTAGGGATAGGGCTAAGGTTGCTACTAGGGTTTGAGTTGTGGCTACTGTTGTGATTAAGGTTAGGGGTGTAGTGGGGTTAGGTTTGGATTTAGAATTGGGGGGTTTCGACTGTTCAGGCACTTCAGGCTCTCTGCAAATGCGAGCTTCCGTCTGATCTAAATTCCAGCCAATTTTGTGTAGAAAAAGTGTAATGGCGCTCCTTCCCTTCCCAATTTTTCTGTGCGACCAAACCTAGGTTTACTGCCACACAGAGGGAATTGCACAAAACCATTTGGGGTCAAATTGTTACCCATGGAAATGGGAAAATTCAGTCCAAAATTTTAATTTTTCGATGTCACAAAACAGCAGCATCAATAGTGAAAAGCTCTCATGTTAAAAATAATTAAAAAAAAAACAAAAAACCTGCTATTCTCACCATCCGTCGTCCGCCGAGGCGCGCGTGCCTGCCGTCAGCTTCCGTTCCCAGAGATGCATTGCTAAATTACCCAGAAGACATAGCGGTCTCGCGAGACCGCTACGTCATCTGGGTAATTTCGCAATGCATCCTGGGAATGGAAGCTGGCGGCAGCCACACGCGCATCGACAGAGCTTCACTGGATGACAGAGGGTGAGTATAGAACTATGTTTTATTTTAATTACTTTTTTTAACAGGGATATGGTGCCAACACTGCTAAATACTATGTGGGCTGTATTATGTACTGCGTGGGCTGCGTTATATACTACGTGGGCAGTGTTGTATACTACGTGGGCAGTGTTGTATACTATGTGGGCTTTGTTATATACTACATGGCTGCTATATACTACATGGGCAGTGTTATATACTACATGGCTGCTATATACTACATGGGCAGTGTTATATACTATGTTGGCAATGTTATACACTGCGTGGGCTGTGTTATATACTACTTGGGAAATGTTATATACTGTTTGGGCTGTATTATATACTGCGTGGCCACTGTTATATACTGCATGGCCTGTATTAACGCATCGGGTATTCTACAATATGACGTGGCCTGTGCTATATACTATGTGGCCGTGCCAGTGAAGAGTATCCTCTTCAAAACGTGATGCCTGGTCAGCCATTGTCACGGAAATCTTTCCTCAGTGGCCTCAACCATCTAAATCGGAGGAAAAAATGATTTGGATGATTTGGAAGTATTTTAAATTTGTGTTTTTTGTTTTTTTTTAGTATTCCTTTATAATTTTTTTTACTTGTTCCATTTCAGTGGACGATGTCAAAAAAAGGTGGAGATCTTTGACTGACAGGCTGGTGAAGGCACAGAGGACAGAAAGCGGCAGCTCACCATCAAAGAGGAGGGTGCCGTTCGCAGACCAGCTGCAGTTTATTTTAACTAGCAGGAATTTGCAGCGGTAAGTTATATATATATATATTTTGTTTTATCTTCAATGTTTCACAATACTCTTATTAAACATGTCTTTTTTTATTCCTTGTACAGAACTGAAGGCAATGTAAGGGCCCAAACCCCACCGGTCCATGAAGGCAACTGCCCGGAGCATGGTGTTGGAGAGGAGGTGGAGGACTTTCCAATGTGCTCCTCACCAAATCCACCCTTGCCTAGGCAGTCATCCTCTATGTATGCTGCTGTTATGGCACCCTCCTGTACGGTGCCAGTCCGTCATCTGCGGTGGATGCGGCGTTGGTGTCTACTGCTGTTGCTCCTGCCTCTGGCACTGCGTCAAGCTCTGCTGGTGGCGCTTCAAGGCCCACTGGGATGGGGACTGGGATACAGACCCGATGCTGCAGAAGCCTACACTTCCAGCCACTCACCAGTAACTCGTCCATGTACTGGGTATAATGTCTCCCAAAATACAAGTATTACATCACAAGAACTTTTTCCGGGGTATGGGTACGAGCCGGGGTACCAACAGTTTTGAGGATTTCTGCCCCAACCCCCCGGTCCTGTTGACAGGTTGTGATAACGTCCATTGTTGATGGACCTTTTTGGACAATGTTTATCCTTGTGTTGTTATATCTACGTCAGTTAACGACGTTTGGTTTATATGTGTAGTACATATTTAATTTTGAATAAAAACTAAATTTGTATTTGAAAAAATGTGTGGTCATTTTGTATTTAAAAAAAGGATATGCTTATTTCCAGTATGTGAACTGTGGGTAATGGGATCAGTAAAAGTGTCAGTCACTAAAGAGTAAGTCGTGGACACAAGATTTGAAATTTCAAACAAAGTTATTTTTTATTAATTTCTTTTTGTTTTTGGTTAAATGCTGTGGAACACAAGGGCCTTGATTGCTTGGGGTTAGCCATCCGATCTGCTCTGCTGTACTGCTGAAGAAAAAAGGGCCTTGATTGCTTGGGGTTAGCCATCCAATCTGCTCTTCTGTACTGCTGAAGAACACAAGGGCCTTGATTGCTTGGGGTTAGCCATCCGATCTGCTCTGCTGTACTGATGAAGAACACAAGGGCCTTGATTGCTTGGGGTTAGCCATCCGATCTGCTCTGCTGTACAGGCTGACAACTTGATTTGGGTTAAGTAGTCAGTGAAGGTCTCTCTCACACGCACCCCCGAGCTGGATAGCCTTCCTTGACCCAAGTTGTCCACTGTAATTAATTCAGACAGCTGTGACTCTTCAACTACCTCTGTGCTGTAGCCACGAACGTAGTTGTGGAGAACACAGCATGCCTTTATTACAGTGTCAACGGTCTCCGTATCTAACAGGATGGCAGTGTGAAAGATCCTACATTGACTAAACATGATCCCAAAGGTGCTTTCCAAAGGTGCATTCCACATATTTTCATGCACGGCTCATCCTATAGTTAAAAATTCTCCGCCGGTCATCCAGTGCCCTTCGTGGGCATGGGCGCAGCAGGTTGGTCTTTAAGGGAAATGCCTCATCCGATACCATTACAAAGGGTACTGGATGTGAGGAACCGGGCAAAGGTCTTGGGGCTGGGGGCGTTCCGCCATCTCGAAGAATTTGAAGTCCAATCTGTGATGCTTGCAGTACCCGAGAGTCCCCATAACTGCCATATGCACCGACATCTATGGCAACAAACTTGTAATGGGCATCAGCCACCGCCATCAGGACCACAGAAAAATACTTCTTATAATTAAAGAAGCGTGATCCTGATCGTGGTGGCTTCAGCACTCTCACATGTTTGCCATCGACAGCACCTACGCAGTTGGAAAAATTGGCCACAGTTTGAAAGCCTGCTGCAACCTGCAGCCAAGTCTCCTCGGTTGGGCAAGGCATCACGATGGGCTGCAACTTCTGCCAGATGACGGTACATGTGCACCTTACAATTTGAGAGATGGTGGATTTGCCAACCCTAAATTGGAGGTGCAGGGATGTGTAGCTCTCTCCTGTGGCCAAAAACCTGAAAAAAAAATTGAATATTTTTAATAACTATAAAAATATGTATGGCAACCTAAAAAATACGATTCAGGGGCACTATATCTGTCAACATTGTGGCCCAGTGGCAGCATTATGGGGGCACTGGCAGCATTGTGGCACAGTGGCAGCATTATGGGGGCACTGGAAGCATTGTAGCACAGTGGCAGCATTTTGGGGGCACTGGCAGCATTGTGGCACAGTGGCAGCATTATAGGGACACTGGCAGCATTGTGGCACAGTGGCAGCATTATTGGGGCACTGGCAGCATTGTGGCACAGTGGCAGCATTATGGGGGCACTGGAAGCATTGTAGCACAGTGACAGCATTTTGGGGGCATTGGCAGCATTATGGGGGCACTGGCAGCATTATGGCCCAGTGGCAGCATTTTGGGGGCACTGGGAGCATTGTAGCACAGTGGCAGCATTTTGGGGGCACTGGCAGCATTGTAGCGCAGTGGCAGCATTATAGGGGCACTGGCAGCATTGTAGCACAGTGGCAGCATTTTGGGGGCACTGGCAGCATTGTGGCCCAGTGGCAGCATTATGGGGGCACTGGCAGCATTGTGGCGCAGTGGCAGCATTATGGGGGCAGTGTGGCAGCATTAACTATGGGGGCAATGTGTCTGGGAGTATGTGTAAAAAAAAAAAAAAAAATTGGCCTTACCGCAAGGTGATGAGCAGCCTTTCCTCTGCAGAGATTGATCTTCGCATGACCGTGTGTTCATAACTGAGGTGTGGAGCCAGAATAATCAGAAAGCGATCAAATGCCTGAATGGAAGCCGGCAAAATTTATATATTTTTCTTTGGTATTTAATTATTTATTTATATGGTTGTACACATTTCTTGTTGTGTGTCATATTTATATGTGCTTGTGGTTCTTTGCCCTTCTTTTGAATTATTGTATCTTAATGACTTTAATAAAGATTGTGGTTAGTTTTATTGGCCTTGTGTGAAGTTTATTTCTTTGGTGTATTTATGATTGTTGACTTCTTGCCTTTAAATTAGTGGATATGTTTAGGTGTTTCTAGTTAGTTAGGCGGTTGTATATCGGTCAGATAGTGTAGCTAGCTAGTGTCCATTGTGCTTGTTAATGGGAACCTGTCACCTCAAATTGCGAGGATATATAAATGCCTTTTTCCGATCCGATGGGCAGCGTTTCGTCTTCATTTCTCCACCCCATCTGTCCCTGTTGTCCGCAATTTGTTAGAGAATTAGAGTAAGCCTGAAGATTGAAGCTGAGCTTTGTAAAGTGGAGGAGAACACCAAGCAGCGGCAGACAACGTTAGTACGCCCAACCAAACCAGTATCCCAAATTCAGTGTAATATGTGATGTAGGCCGAAAGACTGAAAATTGAAGCTCAGCTTTGTAAAGTGGAGGAGAACACCAAGCAGCGGCAGACATCATTAGTACGCCCAACCAAACCAGTAGCCCAAATTAAGTGTAACATGTGATGTAGGCCGAAAGCCTGAAGATTGAAGCTCAGCTTTGAAAAGTGGAGGAGAACACCAAGCAGCGGCAGACAACGTTAGTACACCCAACCAAACCAGTAGCCCAAATTCAGTGTAATATGTGATGCAGGCCGAAAGCCTGAAAATTGAAGCTCAGCTTTGTAAAGTGGAGGAGAACACCAAGCAGCGGCAGACAACGTTAGTAAGCCCAATCAAACCAATAGCCCAAATTCAGTGTAATATGTGATGTAGGCCAAAAGCCAGGAGATTGAAGCTCAGCTTTGTAAAGTGGAGGAGAACACCAAGCAGCCGCAGACAAAGTTTGTACGCCCAACCAAACCAGTAGCCCAAATTCAGTGTATTATGTGATGTAGGCCGAAGGCCTGAAAATTGAAGCTCAGCTTTGTAAAGTGGAGGAAAACACCAAGCAGCGGCAGACAACGTTAGTACACCCAACCAAACCAGTAGCCCAAATTCAGTGTAATATGTGATGCAGGCCGAAAGCCTGAAAATTGAAGCTCAGCTTTGTAAAGTGGAGGAGAACACCAAGCAGCGGCAGACAACGTTAGTAAGCCCAACCAAACCAATAGCCCAAATTCAGTGTAATATGTGATGTAGGCCAAAAGCCAGGAGATTGAAGCTCAGCTTTGTAAAGTGGAGGAGAACACCAAGCAGCGGCAGACGTTAGTACGCCCAACCAAACCAGTAGCCCAAATTCAGTGTAATATGTGATGTAGGCCGAAAGCAAGAAGATTGAAGCTCAGCTTTGTAAAGTGGAGGAGAACACCAAGCAGCCACAGACACCATTAGTACGCCCAACCAAACCAGTAGCCCAAATTCAGTGTAATATGTGATGTAGGCCGAAAGCCAGAAGATTGAAGCTCAGCTTTGTAAAGTGGAGAACACCAAGCAGCGGCAGACACCGCTAATAGGCCCAACCAAACAAGTGGGCCAAATGCAGTTTAATATTTGATATAGGCTAAAAGCCTGCAAATTTACGATGACCTTTATTCTGTGGAGAACACTAAGCTGCGGCTCACACCATTTGTAGGCCCAACCAAAGAAGTAGGCCAAATGCAGTTAAATACCTGACACCGGATGAAAATTGAGGCTCAGCTTTTTTCAGTGGAGGACAACAGTAATGGGAGGGAGACACAGTTAGTAGGCCTTAATAAGTAAGTAGGCAAAATGCAGTTCAAAATAGGTAAGTGGAGTACACAGGCGGCATAGCTTTGTTCAGCGGAGGACAACTGTAATAAGTGGCTCAGAGAGACAGAGTAGGCCCACAATTAAAAAAGCTGGCAAATTGCATTTCAGAGTTGGTACGAGGAATACACAGGCGGCATAGCGTGGTTAAGCGGAGGAGGACAAGTGTAATTAGTGGTGTAACGGGGTCTACCAAGCTGGGGTACCTCTTTCAGTACCACCCCGTGTTTCAGGAGGTCCACTCTGCTTTTGCTGGATTCTGAATGAAGGACGCTAGCTGGAATTCCTTGGTTACGTGAGAGCATATAAAAGCTGACTGCTACCCCACGTATTTGCAGTCTCAAAAACTCACTTTATTTACAGCACCCAGAATATATAACAAAGATACACAGGGCAGGCCAATAGAAAAAGCAGGCCAGACATACATTACAATAGCCGCAGGGGGCCAGAGCCTGCTGATATTCACTGGGGGAATTACAAAGGTGGGGGAGGACAGAAGGGGGATATCTTTTCCTCTCTGCCCAGGGCACAGCCTGTGGACTGATGCATTTCACATGGAACCTATTATACATAATATATACTGCATAACATTTTTGGTGCTGGGGATTCTGTAACACGGCTCCCCTTTTCAGCGACGCGATCGGCATACACAGTCTGATCCTTAACGGATCGGTTTGGGGATGACCGAAGTTTATGGGGTTGGTACAAGTTCCGTTTGTCGACTTAGTCCATTGGCTGTTGTGAATTCTGTTATCAAACTCCCTCCTGTGGTCATGAATGGTACTTCGGCGAGTTCTGTCCATGGACTCCCTCTGGTGGCTGTGAGTGGAGCTGCTGCTTCTGAGGTTCCTTCCACAGATGACGTAGGTTATTCTTTGGCTGGCTGCTCTATTTAACTCCACTCAGATCGTTACTCCATGCCAGCTGTCAATGTTCTTGTACGGTTCAGTTCGCTCTTGGATCTTTCTGGTGACCTGTCTACTCCAGCAGAAGCTAAGTCCCTGATAGTTAATTATTTGTTCATTGTTTCCTTGTCCAGCTGGTTTTCATGATTTTTCCTTGCTAGCTGGAAGCTCTGGGAAGCAGAGTGGCACCTCCGCACCGTGAGTCGGTGCGGAGGTCTTTTTGCACACTCTGCGTGGTCTTTTGTAGTTTTTTGTGCTGACCGCAAAGATACCTTTCCTATCCTCTGTCTATTTAGTAAGTCTGGCCTCCCTTTGCTGAAACCTGTTTCATTTCTGCGTTTGTGACTTTCATCTTATCTCACAGTCAATATATGTGGGGGGCTGCCTTTTCCTTTGGGGAATTTCTCTGAGGCAAGGTAGGCTTTATTTTCTATCTTTAGGGCTAGTTAGCTCTTAGGCTGTGAAGAGGCGTCTAGGTCGTGTTAGGTACGCTCCACGGCTATTTCTAGTTGTGTGACAGGATTAGGGGTTGCGGTCAGCAGAGCTCCCACTTCCCAGAGCTTGTCCTGTGTGAGTTTAACCATCAGGTCGTTCCGGGTGCTCCTAACCACCAGGTCCATAACAATCGGCGTTACCATTTTGTTTGCCGGGTCTGTTGTGGATGGTCAAGTCCAGAGGTTGTAGCGCTAAACTCCACCGCAGTAATTTGGCGTTGTCTCCGGAGACCCGATTAAGCCAGACTAGGGGATTATGGTCTGTTAGGAGGGAAAACTGTCGTTCATACAAATATGGTTGTAACTTTTTGAGTGCCCATACTATTGCCAGGCACTCCTTCTCGATGGCCGCATAGCTCACTTCACGGGGCAGTAGTTCCGACTCAGGTAAGCTACCGGGTGTTCTTGGCCGTCCGGCCTGACTTGGCTTAGTACTGCCCCCAATCCAAACATAGAAGCGTCTGTGTGAACAAGGAAACGTTTAGTTGGATCGGGTGCGGCCAATACAGGGGTATTGGTGAGGGCGTCCTTTAGCTGACGGAAGGCTTCCTCACACTCTGGGGTCCAGGTTACCTGGCGGGGTTGGTTTTTACGGGTCAGATCAGTGAGGGGCTTGGCCACGCTGCTGTAATTGGGAACGAATTTCCTGTAATACCCCGCTGTCCCTAGAAACGCCATGACCTGGGTTTTAGTGCGTGGGGTGGGCCATTTGGCTATGGCCTCAATCTTGGCTGGTTCTGGTCTCTGTTTTCCACTTCCCACCCAATGCCCTAAATACTGAACCTCTGCTTTGCCCACGTGACACTTCTTTGGGTTCAGGGTGATTCCGACCTTGTGGATCCTGTCTAATACTGTCTGTAGGTGATTTAGATACTCTTCCCATGTCGCGCTGTAGATGGCGATGTCATCCAGGTAGGCATACGCATAGTCCTGGAGACCATCCAGAAGCCGGTCAGCCAGCCTCTGGAAGGTCGCTGGGGCAGTCTTCATCCCGAATGGCATAACTCGAAACTGGAATAAGCCAAACGGGGTGACAAATGCCGACTTGGGAATAGCATCAGGACTAAGGGGAATCTGCCAGTAGCCTTTGCATAGATCGATGGTGGTCAAATACTTTGCCCTGCCATCCGGTCTAACAAGTCATCCACACGCGGCATGGGATACGCATCCGTCACTGTTTTCTCATTGAGCTTACGATAGTCTACACAAAACCGTGTACTCCCATCCTTCTTGGGCACTAACACTACGGGGGATGCCCAGGGACTATCTGACTCTTCAATGACCCCTAAACACAACATCTCTTGTATCTCTTGTCGCATCCCTTCTCGTACAGACTCAGTGATGCGGAAGGGGGGGTTGTCGCAGGGTGGTCTGATCCTGGGTCTCAACCTTGTGTTGTGCCAGGTGAGTGTACCCGGGTTTCCCCGAAAACATCCTCTGTCGCTGTCTCAACAACTCCTCCGCCTGCTGTCTCTCCCGGGGACCTAAGTCTTCACCCCAGTGTACCTGGTCCCATGTTTTAGACTGAGTCCTCTCCCCTAAGACATCAGGCAAGGGAAGTCCAGCTTAATCCTCTGCTTCAGGTGCACAGATGGCCACTACCTCTTCAGGGCGCTCCCGATAGGGCTTCAGCATATTCACGTGGAACATGCGGATAACCCTGGAGTCGTCACAATCGGCGACATTATACATGGTGTCGGCTATTTTCCCCACTACCTGGTAGGGCCCCTGCCATGCAGCTTGGAACTTGTTCTGCCTAGTGGGCTCTAACACCAGGACCTTCTGCCCTATTTCCAAGGTGCGCTCTCTGGCCCTCCGATCGTACCATACGCGCTGGCGCCGCTGGCCCACCTGCATGTTCCCACGTACAGCCTGGGTCAGCTCCTGTAGGCGGTCCCGGAATTCCAGTACATAGGGTACAATAGGTACCCCTTCTATGATGCCCTCCCCTTCCCAGTGTTCTAGCACTGAGTCTAGGGGTCCCCTTACCCGTCTCCCGTATACCAGTTCGAATGGGGAGAACCCCGTGGATTCTTGGGGCACCTCTCGATAGGCAAACAGGAAGTGAGGCAAGAATTTCTCCCAGTCCCTGTAGGTCCTGTTAAAAGTCCCAATGAGTTGTTTTAACGTCCCGTTAAAGCGTTCACACAACCCACTGGTTTGCGGGTGGTACGGGGCGCTTCTAATGGACTTTACGCCGCACAGCTTCCACAGTTGGTTGGTCACCTCTGCTGCAAACTGGGTACCCTGGTCTGAGATAATCTCCCGGGGAAATCCAACCCGTGAGAAAACCTGGAGCAGGGCAGCCGCCACCGTCTCTGCCAGTATGTTAGGTAACGCAACCGTCTCTCGATACCGTGTGGCATAATCTACCACTGTCAATATTTACCTTTTCCCCGACGGGCTGGGTTTGGCTAACGGCCCTATCAGATCGACCGCTACTCGGCTAAATGGTTCCTCCACAATGGGGAGGGGGCGTAATTTGGCCTTGCATCGATCTCCCCTCTTGCCAATGCGCTGGCAACTGTCACAGGTCTGGCAGTATTGACAAACATCATAGGTTACCGCCGGCCAAAAGAAGTTTTGTGTCAGACGATGCCTGGTGCGACTGACACCGAAGTGCCCGGCCAAGGGTATGTCATGAGAGATTCGTCGTAATTCCTGCCTATACTTCTTGGGAACTACCAGCTGTCGTTTTATAGTGGGGCTCGTCCCTGTGTGGTGCTGCTCTGTGATCCGGTAGAGGAGTCCCTGCTTCCATATAAACTGTTCCCCTTCCAGAACCCCTCTCCCCTCCTGTGCCTTCCCACGATATCCCTCCAATGAAGGATCCTCAAGTAACTCCCTCTTAAATTCATCTGGGGTGGCCCAAGAAATGTGTCTGGCTATGGGAATACGTGTAGGGCTGGGATGTCTTACCTGGGCCTCCTCTGAGTGTGATTCCGCCTCCGCAGCTCGAGCTTGTCTCCGGGTGGTCGCAGGATATGTCTCAGCCAGAAGGGCAACCGAGAAGGCAGACAACATGGGCCCCAAGTCATTTCCCAGCAAAATGTCTGCAGGCAAATCCTCCATCAAGCCGACCTAAACAAGGCCCTCCCCAACTCCCCAGTTCAGGTGAATCTGGCAGTGGGCAGTCGATGTATGGCTCCCCCTGCTACACGGACTGCCACTGTCCGGTCCGTCTTCTCTTGGTTCCGGACGAGATGAGGCTTCACAATGGTCAAAGTTGCTCCGGAATCTCTTAGTCCCTGCATGCGTTTCCCATTAACCCACACGACCTGTCGATGCTGTTGTCGATTATCTGCCCGGGCTGCCTGCACGGGGTCTACTTCATGCAGCACTTCCTCCATGTCTTCCACCCCTTGGTTAGTTGTAGCCAATGCCGGGTCAGCTTCGCCTTGGTAGCAGTGTACAGTGGCCCGGCGGAAGGTAGCTGTTCCCGCCTTTGGCCACTGGGTATGCTGAGTCCGGTTGGGACACTGTCTTTGCAGGTGACCCAGCTGACAGCAGGTGTGGCATCGCGCCCCAGGGGAACTGTGGTAGGCCGGGTTTCTATCTGGTCCCCCTACAATCTTCGGTGGTTTGGGGCCCTCCAGGTCCATGGGCGGACCCCTAGTGACCATCTTTGATCCGGACAACTGAGGCCTCCTGGCGTCATGATGTTCATCGGCCAGATGAGCGGCTTCCTCAAGAGTCATTGGCCGCCTGTCCCGAAGCCATTCCTGTGTCTCGGGGTTTAGTCCATTAAAGAATCATTCTAACAAGAAGAGCTGGAGGACGTCCTCCTTAGTGGTTGCTTGGCTCCCTTGTACCCACTGTAGCAGTGACCGCCGTAATTTACAGGCCCATTCAGCGTGGGTATCGGTTACTCATTTTATAAGTCCGCAGAACTTTTGGCGGTATGCCTCTGGTGTCAGCGCATACCGGGCCAAGATCACTTCTTTGATCTGCTCATAGTCCATACAGTCTTCATCAGGTACCGTGCGATAGGCGTCCACTGCCCGGCCTGTCAGCTTGCTGGCCAGAATCTGAACCCGTTCCTCCGGCTTCACTTGATGAAGGGCACACTGCCGCTCAAAGTCCTGCAGAAAGCCATCAATGTCTTCCTCTGCCTCCCCCAACTGTCGGAAGGCATTATACTGGATCTTTTTGTGGCTTACTGTTGAAGGTACCTGGGCGGAAGCCAGAGCTCCCCCTGCTCGCTGACTCTCCTCTCTTCGCTCTGCCATCTCCATCTTGGCTAGCTCTATCCTGGTCCGCTCGGCCATCTTTTCCTTCAGATCAGTACGCACATCAGCCATCACCTCTCGTATGATCTCTACTGCAGGGTTTGGGCCATAGAACGCCAGTCTGTTCTTTACCTCCCTCTGGAATTCAGTCTCTTCCACGTTTACATTGGGGGGCGCTGCACTGTCGTGTTCCATGATGGCTGCTATCAAATCCGCTTTTGTTTTGTTGCTGGCGATTAACCCTCGGGCTTCCACCAGATCTTTTAATGTAGTCCTCTTTAACTTCTGGTAGTTGTCTTCCATTCATTCCTTTCCTCCTGTAGAAGGGGTATCAGATCCCGCTGTCTGCCACCAGTGTAACGGAGTCTACCAAGCTGGGGTACCTCTTTCAGTACCACCCCGTGTTTCAGGAGGTCCACTCTGCTTTTGCTGGATTCTGAATGAAGGACGCTGGCTGGAATTCCTTGGTTACATGAGAGCATATAAAAGCTGACTGCTACCCCACGTATTTCCAGCCTCAAAAAACTCACTTTATTTACAGCACCCAGAGTATATAACACAGATACACAGGGCAGGGCAATAGAAAAAGCAGGCCAGACATACATTACAATATCCGCAGGGGGCTGGTGCCTGCTGATATTTACTGGGGGAATTACAAAGGTGGGGGAGAACAGAAGGGGGATATCTTGTCCTCTCTGCCCAGGGCGCAGCCTGTGGACTGATGCATTTCACATGGAACCTATTATACATAATATATACTACATAACATTCTTGGTGCTGGGGGGCTCTGTAACAAGTGGTTTTGACACACTGAGTAGGCCTAAAATTAAAAATAAGGCTATATTCTGTTCACAATTGCTAAGAGGACTACAGAGGCGGCATTGCTGGGCTCAGCGGTGGAGGATAACTGTTGTGAGAGTCTGACACAGTTACTAGGACAAAATAAGTAAGTAGGTTAAATGCTGTTCTAAATTGGTCAGAGGAGTACACAGGCGGTATAGCTTGGTTCAGCGGAGGAGGACAACTGTAATAAGTGGCTCAGACAGACAGAGTAGGCCTAAAATAAAAAAGTTGGCTAATGTCTGTTCCAAATTAGTTTGAGTAGTACACAGGCGGCATAGCTTTGTAAAGCGGAGGACAGTTGTAATGTGTGGCACGGACAGACAGACAGAGGACTAAAATAAAAAAAAGTAGGCTACTGTCTGTTCCAAATTAGTTTGAGTAGTACACAGGCGGCATAGCTTTGTAAAGCGGAGGACAGTTGTAATGTGTGGCACGGACAGACAGACAGAGGCCTAAAATTAAAAAAGGTAGGCTAATGTCTGTTCCAAATTAGTTTGTAAAGCGGAGGACAGTTTTAATGTGTGGCACGGACAGACAGACAGAGGCCTAAAATAAAAAAAAGTAGGCCAATGTCTGTTCCAAATTAGTGTGAGTAGTACACAGGCGGCATAGCTTTGTAAAGCGGAGGACAGTTGTAATGTGTGGCACAGACAGACAGACAGAGGACTAAAATAAAAAAAAGTAGGCTAATGTCTGTTCCAAATTAGTTTGAGTAGTACACAGGCGGCATAGCTTTGTAAAGCGGAGGACAGTTGTAATGTGTGGCACGGACAGACAGACAGAGGCCTAAAATAAAAAAGTAGGCTAATGTCAGTTCAAAATTAGTTTGAGTAGTACACAGGCGGCATAGCTTTGTAAAGCGGAGGGCAGTTGTAATGTTTGGCACGGACAGACAGACAGAGGCCTAAAATAAAAAAGTAGGCTAATGTCAGTTCAAAATTAGTTTGAGTAGTACACAGGCGGCATAGCTTTGTAAAGCGGAGGGCAGTTGTAATGTTTGGCGCTGACAGACAGACAGAGGCCTAAAATATAAAAAGGTGGCAAAATGCAGAGCATAACTGCTGCCAGGACCAACCAGGCGGCCTAGCTTGTTTCAGGGGGGAGAGTTCTAATGTGTGGCGCAGACAGACAGGCAGACAGAGGCCTAAAATAAAAAAAGGTGGCAAAATGCAGTTCTAAACTGCAATCAGGACTAACCAGGTGGCCTAGCTTGTTTCAGAGGGGGAGAGTTGTAATGTGTGGCGCAGACAGACAGACAGACAGAGGCCTAAAATAAAAAAGGTGGCTAAATGCAGTTTACAATTGGTAACAGGATTACTCAGGTGGCATAGCTTTGTTCAGCGGAGGACAACTGTTATAAGTGGCTGACACAGTTAGTATAACTAAAGCTGGCTAAATGTCAGCCAATGAATTGGTCAGGTCAGAGTCATAGCTAGGGTTTTATCTTAGGAGGGGGGGGGGGCGAAAAATCTGAGTGGGCCCCTAACCAGGTACCCCTGACTACAGCTATGTGGTGCACCCTAATTGTGAGCATAGAGGAACATCAGCAGATGACCACACTCTGACTGAAAAAACATCTATAAACAAAAACGAACACTGATATTACTATATGGAGACCATATAGTGGTAGATACCAGTCTTGCAGACCATATAAAAGATCACTGGACAGTTTTAGATGGTGACTTACAGCTGATGGTCTTTCTTATGGAGTTGTTCACTTTTCCCATCTTTTCCATCTGGCCCAGAACAATGTAAAGGTACCGTCACACTAAGCGACGCTGCAGCGATACCGACAACGATCCGGATCGCTGCAGCCAGGGCCGGCTCCAGGTTTTCGAGGGCCCCGGGCGAAAGAGTCTCAGTGGGCCCCCCCCTTTAACACATACCCCGATTTATGATGCCCAGATACGGCAGAGAAATGTATAGTACAATGCCAGATTTCACTTCTTACATGAGTGACAGCTATTGTAGATTCTGCAGTGTATATATACACAGGAGGAAAGGTGCTGTGCAGTGTATATATACAGGAGGAAAGGTGCTGTGCAGTGTATATATACAGGAGAGGTGCTTTTCTGTTTTGAGTTTTTCTATGAAACAAAGACTTTTCTACATAAACAACTTTGTTTGGTTTTGCGGCCCCAACAGATCTGTGCTACAAAGTAACAGGCGGCTCGGGCATTAATGAGGGACCTGATGCTGAATCCTTTCCACAAACCCTAATGACCCAATTAGTGCCCTGTCATTAGAAGCTCATTAAACGCCTCCCTGTCCTGAGTAGTCATGTACAGTATGGGGGGATCCTGCAGCCCACCCCCTGACTGCTCCATACCATACACTGCCCTCTGTCACTCTCACTATTATCCTGTGCATTTCTCTGTCATCGTTACCCCATGTTACACTTGTCACACCCCACTACAGAGTAGCAGGGCAGCCAATGTCACCCCCTCCCGGACCCTAATGGCAGCAGGAAATGTCTGCTCCTCTATTGGGTTGGAACCTGATTTAATCAAGGAATAATGTAGATTTGTTGCCGGTGGCTGCAGGGGAAGGGTTAAGTGATGCCATGTCCTTGGTGGGAGCAGTGGCAGCTGCTGGGACCTGGACAGACACAACCAATGTTGCTGTGACTGCACAGTGTGATGTGGAGGAGAGAAGCTGAGACTCCGGAGCAGAAATCACCCACATGCCAGCACTGGGCAGAGTCCCTCCAGTCACCAGCCTGGGGCCACGGGGCCCCAATGTACAGCCCACAGCTCAGTTTTATCCATGGCAGCAGCTCCCCTTCCTCCTGGCATCTGGTTAACCCCATTTATGCGGGTCGGATTGTTATCTTTAAGGTTCAGCAATAACCTTCATACAGATGGGAAGGGGTTAAGCTTCTTCCTACCCCACTGGTGCAGGTTTCGTGCAGCATGCATGTATTCTGGGTGAGCTGGGCGGCTACAGGCTGCACCCCACCAGCTGCTCCTCCAGACATCACCCACATTTTTAGGCAGCGGAGACAGACAGCAGCAGACTAAGCCACAACTGCAACCACTGCTGGATACCTTTGCACTCACTCAGGCACTAGTAGGACGGAGCTCCTCAGAATCTGCCTGATAAACTTCAGCACTGTCTGCAGCCACCCAGGGGGGAGAGCAGAGAACGTGCTCTCTCCGCCCACAATGTCACACTGGCTGCCTTCTGTTAACCCCTATGTGTGCCTGCCTGGCTGCACTGACTGAGTGAGAAGATGCTTGTGTCAGAGCTGGCACATAGGGGTTAAGAGAACGCAGCCAGCAGTGACTTTGTGGGGGGAGAGAGCATGTTATCTCCTGCTCTGCTCTCCGTGGGCCCCCCCTCTCCCCAGGGCCCCGGCATTTGCCCGCTGTGCCGGGTGCTGACGCCGGCCCTGAGTTGCAGATATACGCTCCACATCTTTAGTTAGATGGTGGAGTTTTTGTATTTTCTGCTGTGGATATTTTTGGAAGGATTTGTAATACTGACCGCTTAGTATCATGTCCTATCCTTTCCTATTTAGCTAGTGTGTGCCTCATTTGCTAAATCCTGCTTCCTGCCTGCGTGTGTCTTTTCCTCTACTACTCACAGTCAATATTTGTGGGGGGCTGCCTATCCTTTGGGGTTCTGCTCTGAGGCAAGGTAGAAATTCCTATTTCCATCTATAGGGGTATTTAGTCCTCCGGCTGTGTCGAGGTGTCTAGGTTTTGTTAGGCACACCCCACGGCTACTTCTAGTTGCTGTGTTAAGATCAGGGTTTGCGGTCAGTATAGTTACCACCTACTCCAGTGAAAGTTATTCATGCTGCTCCAAGGTAACCTGATCATAACAGTACAACTGGCCCATAATGAGTTAAATGCATCTCAGAAGAATGGAAGAAAGGTCATGAGCCATTTTTTTTTCTTCAGTCTACTTTGTCTTCTCCTCCCTCTTTATCTCTGGGTGGCTGAAGAGCCTTGTGCTAGCATGAATGTTCAGGAATTAGCTTCTCGTGTAGACCAGCTTGCTGCTAGGGTACAGGGTATTTCTGATTATATTGTTCAGACTCCTGTTTTAGAACCGAAGATTCCTACTCCTGATTTGTTTTTTGGTGACAGGTCCAAATTTTTGAGTTTTAAAAACAACTGTAAACTGTTTTTTGCTTTGAGGCCTCGATCCTCCGGTGATTCCGTTCAGCGGGTTAAAATTGTCATCTCCCTGCTGCGTGGTGACCCGCAGGATTGGGCATTTTCCCTGGAATCTGGGAATCCGGCTTTTCTTGATGTAGACTCCTTTTTTCAGGCTTTGGGATTGTTATACGATGAACCTAATTCTGTGGATCAAGCTGAGAAGACCTTGTTGGCCCTGTCTCAGGGTCAAGAGGCGGCAGAATTGTATTGTCAGAAATTCTGAAAATGGTCGGTGTTGACTAAATGGAATAATGATGCTTTGGCGGCAATTTTCAGAAAGGGTCTTTCTGAATCCGTTAAATATGTTATGGTGGAGTTTCCCACGCCTTCCGGTCTGAGTGATTCTATGTCTCTGGCCATTCAGATTGACCGGCGCTTGCGGGAGCACAGAACTGTGCGCGCTGTGGCGTTATCCTCAGAGCAAATTCCTGAGCCTATGCAGTGTGATAGGATTCTGTCTAGAATGGAACGACAAGGTTTCAGACGTCAGAATAGGTTGTGTTATTATTGTGGCGACGCTTCTCATGTCATTTCTGTCTGCCCTAAGCGGATAAAGAGGATCGCCAGTTCATTTACCATCAGTACTGTACTAAATTTTTGTTATCTGTGTCCTTGATCTGCTCATTGTCATCATTTTCTGTCATGGTGTTTGTGGATTCAGGCGCAGCCTTGAACTTAATGGACTTTTGAGTTTGCCAAGCATTGCGGTTTTCCCTTGCAGCCTTTGCAGAACCCTATTCCTTTAAGGGGCATTGATGCTACACCCTTGGCTAAAAATAAGCCCCAGTTTTGGACACAGGTGACCATGCGCATGGCGCCAGTCCATCAGGAAGATTGTCGATTTCTGGTGTTGCATAATTTGCATGATGCTATCGTGCTGGGTTTTCCGTGGTTGCAGGTACATAATCCTGTGTTGGATTGGAAGTCCATGTCTGTGACTAGTTGGGGTTGTCAGGGGGTTCATAATAATGTTCCTTTGATGTCAATCTCCTCTTCTTCCTCTTCTGAAATTCCAGAGTTTTTGTCTGATTTTCAGGATGTATTCGATGAGCCCAAGTCCAGTTTCCTTCCACCGCACAGGGACTGCTATTGACTTAATTCCAGGCTGCAAGTCGACTTTTCAACCTGTCTGTGCCTGAACATACCGCCATGCGGAGCTATATTAAGGAGTCTATGGAGAAAGGGCATATTCGACCATCTTCTTCACCGTTGGGAGCGGGGTTCTTTTTTGTTGCTAAAAAAGATGGTTCCTTGAGACCCTGTATTGATTATCGCCTCTTGAATAAAATCACGGTCAAGTTTCAATACCCTTTACCTTTGCTTTCCGATTTGTTTGCTAGGATTAAGGGAGCTAGTTGGTTTACTAAGATTGACCTTCGGGGGGCATATAATCTTGTTCGTATTAAGCAGGGTGATGAATGGAAAACTGCGTTTAACACGCCCGAAGGCCATTTTGAATACCTTGTGATGCCATTCGGACTCTCTAATGCTCCATCTGTTTTTCAGTCCTTCATGCATGATATCTTCCGGACTTATCTTGATAAATTCTTGATTGTATATTTGGACGATATTTTGATTTTTTCCGATGATTGGGAGTCTCATGTGCAACAGGTCAGGATGGTATTTCAGATCCTTCGTGAAAATGCTTTGTTTGTGAAAGGGTCTAAGTGTCTCTTTGGGGTGCAGAAGGATTCTTTTTTGGGCTTTATTTTTTCTCCCTCGTCTATAGTGATGGATCCGGTTAAGGTTCAGGCCATTCATGATTGGATTCAGCCCACATCCGTGAAGAGCCTTCAGAAATTTTTGGGTTTTGCAAATTTTTATAGCCGTTTCACTGCCAATTTTTCCAGCGTGGTTAAACCATTGAACGATTTGACAAAGAAAGGCGCTGATGTGGCGAATTGGTCCTCTGCGGCTGTCTCTGCCTTTCAAGAGCTTAAACGTCGATTTACTTCTGCTCCGGTGTTGCGCCAACCGGATGTTTCTCTTCCGTTTCAGGTTGAGGTTGACGCTTCTGAGATTGGGGAAGGGGCCGTTTTGTCTCAGAGGGATCCTGTTGGTTCCTTGATGAAACCGTGTGCCTTCTTTTCCCGTAAGTTTTTGCCTGCTGAACGCAATTATGATGTCGGCAATCGAGATGTTGGCTATGAAGTGGGCGTTTGAGGACATTGGCTTGAGGGAGCTAAGCACCGTATTGTGGTCTTGACCGATCATAAGAATCTGATTTACCTCGAGTCTGCCAAACGGCTGAATCCTAGACAGGCTCGATGGTCCTTGTTTTTTTCCCGTTTTGATTTCGTGGTCTCGTACCTTCCGGGTTCTAAGAATATTAAGGCTGATGCCCTCTCTAGGAATTTTTTGCCTGATTCTCCTGAGGTCTTAGAACCGGTCGGTATTCTGAAAGAAGGGGTGGTCCTTTCTGCCATTTCCCCTGATTTACGACGGGTTCTTCAGGAATTTCAGGCTTACAATCCTGACCGCTGTCCTGTGGGGAAACTGTTTGTTCCTGACAGATGGACAAGTAGAGTAATTTCTGAGGTTCACTGTTCTGTGTTGGCTGCTCATCCTGGCATTTTTGGTACCAGAGACTTGGTTGGTAGGTACTTTTGGTGGCCTTCTTTGTCGCGTGATGTGCGTTCTTTTGTGCAGTCCTGTGGGACTTGTGCGCGGGCCAAGCCTTGTTGTTCCCGTGCTAGTGGGTTGCTTTTGCCATTGCCAGTCCCTGAGAGGCCCTGGACGCATATTTCGATGGATTTTATTTCTGATCTTCCGTTCTCCCAGAAGATGTCTGTTATCTGGGTTGTTTGTGACCGGTTCTCTAAGATGGTTCATTTGGTGCATTTGCCTAAATTGCCTTCCTCTTCAGATTTTGTTCCGTTGTTCTTTCAGCATGTGGTTTGCATGGTATTCCGGAGAATATTGTGTCCGACAGAGGTTCCCAGTTTGTTTCTAGGTTTTGGCGGGCCTTTTGTGCTAGACTCGGTATTGATTTGTCTTTTTCTTCTGCATTTCATCCTCAGACAAATGGCCAGACTGAGTGAACTAATCAGACTTTGGAGACTTATTTGAGATGCTTTGTGTCTGCTGATCAGGATGATTGGGTGGCCTTCTTGCCATTGGCCGAGTTTGCCCTTAATAAACGGGCTAGTTCGGCTACTTTGGTTTCGCCTTTCTTTTGTAATTTTGGTTTTCATCCTCGTTTTTCTTCTGGTCAGGTTGAGCCTTCTGACTGTCCTGATGTGGATTCTGTGGTTGACAGGTTGCAGCAGATTTGGGCTCATGTGCTGGACAATTTGGTGTTGTCTCAGGAGGAGGCTCAACGTTTTGCTAACCATCGTCGGTGTGTTGGTTCCTGGCTTCGGGTTGGGGATCTGGACTGGTTGTCTTCCCGTCATGTTCCTATGAAGGTTTCTTCCCCTAAGTTTAAGCCTCAGTTTATTGGTCCTTATAACATTTCTGAGATTATTAATCCGGTGTCTTTTCGTTTGGCGCTTCCAGCCTCTTTTGCTATCCATAATGTCTTCCATAGATCTTTATTGCGGAAATATGTGGAGCCCGTTGTTCCCTCTGTTGATCTTCCGGCCCCTGTGCTTGATGATGGAGAGTTGGAGTATGTGGTTGAGAAGATTTTGGATTCTCGTTTTTCGAGGCGGAGGCTTCAGTACCTTGTCAAATGGAAGGGTTATGGCCAGGAGGATAATTCTTGGATTTTTGCCTCTGATGTCCATGCTGCTGATTTGGTCCGTGCCTTTCATCTGGCTCATCCTGATCGTCCTGGGGGCCCTGGTGAGGGTTCGGTGACCCCTCCTCAAGGGGGGGTACTGTTGTGATTTCTGCTCTTGGGTTCCCTCCAGTGGTTGTAGGTGGGAATGCAGTTGTCTCTGAGTCGCAGTCCTGGCCAGGTGTATCTGCTGATTGCAGTTCTGACTGGGATATTTAGGTGTGCAGGATTCATTAGCCCTTTCCAGTTGTCAATGTTTCTTGTGAAGTGTTGGATCACTTTCTGGCTTCTCCTGCTTAGCTGCCAATTCAGCAAAGATAAGTGTCTGGTTTTTGTTTCTGTGGCACACATGCAGTGTGCTTATATTCTGTGCTATTCATTTGTTTTTCTCTTGTCCAGCTTAGACTGTGTCAGTGTTTTCTCAGTCTTGTTGGATTCTCTGGAATTGCAGATATATGCTCCACATCTTTAGTTAGATGGTGGAGTTTTTGTATTTTCTGCTGTGGATATTTTTGGAAGGATTTTTAATACTGACCGCTTAGTATCATGTCCTATCCTTTCCTATTTAGCTAGTGTGTGCCTCATTTGCTAAATCCTGTTTCCTGCCTGCGTGTGTCTTTTCCTCTACTACTCACAGTCAATATTTGTGGGGGGCTGCCTATCCTTTGGGATTCTGCTCTGAGGCAAGGTAGAAATTCCTATTTCCATCTATAGGGGTATTTAGTCCTCCGGCTGTGTTGAGGTGTCTAGGTTTTGTTAGGCACACCCCACGGCTACTTCTAGCGGTGTTAAGATCAGAGTTTGCGGTCAGTATAGTTACCACCTACTCCAGTGAAAGTTATTCATGCTGCTCCAAGGTAACCTGATCATAACACTCCCTGTTAGGGGTCGAGTTCCTGCCTCTGCACAGGGGGAATCTCGGGCCATCTCCGCTGCGGTCTCCCATTCTTCTCCTGCCGCAGTGGAGCTTGCTCAGCAGAGACGTCGATCCCAGCGTCTCGCTCAGTCTGACTCTGTGCTTAGAGTTACTGCTGCGTTTCCTGCTTCTCCCATAGAAGTCAGTGCTGGGCAGCGGCGAGCGGACGTTTCTAGGGCTAAGTCCTGCTTTTCACATTCTGAGCATGCCCAGAGTAAGATCTCTCAGTGGAGATCGAGGGTCACATGATCAGATACTGCAGCTAAGGTCCTTGTAGCTGCTAGGACTAAATCCTGCTTGGCACTCTGAGCATGCCCAGGGCGAGATCTCTCAGTGGAGATCCAGGGTCACATGCTCTGGTGCTGCAGCACTCCATTGGTCCTTCTTTGGAAGGTCCTAAACATGCTGCAGCTATTTAAGCCTCGCATGGCCGCACGGCCATGCGCTAGTATTGTCTTTTGTAAATGTGTGTGTGTTGTGAGTGAAAGTCGTTCTTTAAAATCCCCTCCCTACTGTATGACTGCTCGCGGAAGGTGGGTGATTGCTACCTAGCGCCCGACTTAGCCATCAGCACGGTACACACATTACAGCGTCTTATTGCTGTGACCGCCAGTGCGGCGCCGTGCGCTTTCTCTGCGCTTTCCTAACCCAAGCCTGGGTGGTTAGTGTCGTCTTCCAGTGCGGCACCGCACGCACTCTCGTGCCTCTAAATATATTCTCTTGGTGCGGTACCGCGGCCCTGTGACTCAATAGGGTTCGCTTCCTTCACACTGGGTGAAGTTAACCCAAGTGTGTATTCATATTGTACCGCCATCTCGTCCGTCTCTACTAGCAGCAGGGTTTTCACCTGCACGGTGGACCTCGGACGACGAACGCACCTAATACCATTACACCTTATACTTGGTGCGTTCCGCCAGTCCTAACATAATACTAGCGCCAAGGTCTGGCTAGTAATGACGGACAATCAGCGTTCACAGCGGTACATCCAGCAGCTGGAGGGAAGGTTGGTGGCTCTTGAGCGTTCAACCTCAGCTGTGGATGTTACTGCTGTCGCTGTTCAGGCTGCAAGTGTGGCTGCAGCTACCTTGTCCACTGCCGCCCCTGTACCGACGCTATCTCGCCTCCCGCTACCAGAGAAATTTTCTGGTGACAGTAAGTCCTGTAGGGGTTTCGTGAGTCAGTGCTCAATACATCTCGAGCTTCTGGCCTCTCGTTTCCCTACAGAGTGGGCTAAGGTGGGCTTTATCGTATCTTTATTGTCGGACAGGGAGTTGCAGTGGGCTACGCCGCTGTGGGAGCGTGGCGATCATGTGGTGCAGAGTGCTCCGTTATTCCTGAGCACTCTGAAACAGGTCTTTTTAGGACCTCGTGTCACCCATGATACGGCGCTCCAACTGTTGGCATTGACTCAGGGCTCGTCCTTGGTCAGCCAGTTTGCCGTCCACTTCCGCACCCTAGCATCTGAGCTGGAGTGGTCGGATAAGGCCCTTATTCCTATATTTTGGAGGGGGCTGGCTGACCACATTAAGGACGCCCTTGCCACTAGGGAGATTCCCGCCACACTGGAGTAATTAATAACAGCATCCACTCGTATTGACCTCCGTTTTCACGAGCGGAGGTTAGAGCGAGCCCAGTGTAGGCAGAGGTTTCGGCTGGCTCCCACCTTCGCCAAACCTTTGGAATCTCCAGTCCAGGCTCCTGAGTCCCATGAGCCTATGGTAGTGTCACGAGCGGGATCTAAGTCCCGGACCGCTCGTGCACTCCAGGTTTGTCATGTTTGCCAACAGTCAGGACATCTTGCCACCAGATGTCTCCAGCAGTCGAGGAAACGTCAGCGTCTAGTGGTAGTAGGTGGAGGTGCACTAGACACGGCGACGTTTGCCTCCAAATTGTCCTTTAAGGGGACAATAACATTAGGCTCATCCTCCCACTCGGTAGACCTCTGCGTGGATTCTGGGGCGGAGGGCAATTTTATGTCTTCTGCCTTCGCCCAACGTCACGCAATACCCCTGGTTATGCTACCTCAACCAGTAACGGTACGAGGGGTGAATGGGTCGACACTGCCCGCACAGATAACACATCAGACCATTCCTTTTACTCTGTCCATGTCACCATCCCATCAGGAGATTATATCTCTGCTCATCATTCCTGAGGGGATTGATGAGGTCCTGTTGGGGATACCTTGGTTATGGTACCACTCTCCTCACATCGAGTGGTCCTCAGGCAGAATTCTGGGATGGGGTGAATCATGTGGGGGTAGGTGTCACCGAGAGTGCGTTCAGGTTGCTACTACAGAGGTACCCGCAGATCTATCCTCTCTCCCCAAGCAATATTGGTCGTATGCAGACGTGATCTCCAAAAAGGCGGCGGAGACCCTTCCGCCCCATCGCCCCTATGACTGTCCTATTGATCTCTTGCCTGGTGCTGAGCCTCCCCGGGGTCGAGTCTATCCATTATCTCTCCCGGAGACGGAGGCAATGTCTCAGTACATTCAAGAGAATCTGGCAAGAGGGTTCATCAGGAAGTCAGTGTCATCTGCTGGGGCAGGGTTCTTTTTCGTGCAGAAGAAGAATGGGGAACTACGTCCATGCATAGACTACAGGGGTCTTAACGCTATCACCGTTAAGAACAAGTATCCTTTGCCCTTGATATCTGAGCTTTTCGATAGGCTTCGGGGAGCAAGGGTGTTTACCAAACTAGATCTGCGGGGTGCTTACAACCTGATTCGCATCCGTGAGGGGGACGAATGGAAAACGGCGTTTAACACCAGAGATGGGCACTATGAGTATCTGGTGATGCCCTTTGGGCTCTGTAATGCCCCAGCTATTTTCCAAGACTTTGTCAACGACATCTTCCGGGATATGCTTTCCACCTCGGTTGTAGTCTATCTGGATGATATTCTCATCTTTTCTCCAGATATTGACTCCCACCGGAGAGATGTTGGCAGAGTCTTCGACCTCCTACGGGCAAACTCTCTTTATGCAAAGTTGGAGAAGTATATGTTTGAGCAGGAGTCTTTACCGTTCCTGGGCTATATCATCTCCGCCCAGGGATTGGCTATGGATCCTGCCAAACTACAGGCTGTGATGGACTGGCAAGAGCCCCATTCTCTTAAAGCGGTGCAGCGCTTTATGGGGTTCATTAATTATTACCGCCAGTTCATTCCCCACTTCTCAACTCTGGTAGCTCCCTTGGTAGCCCTCACCAAGAAGGGAGCAAATCCCAAAGTGTGGTCTGAAGAGGTCTCCAGGGCCTTTTCTTCTACTAAGTCTCATTTTGCTAGCGCTCCCATCCTACATCGTCCCGATGTCGATAAGCCGTTTATAATGGAGGTGGATGCCTCTTCCGTTGGTGCTGGAGCAGTCCTCTTCCAAAAGGATGCTCAAGGTCGGAAGCATCCGTGCTTCTTCTTCTCCAAGACCTTCACACCAGCGGAGAGGAATTATTCCATCGGGGACAGGGAGTTGCTAGCGATGAAATTGGCTCTCAGAGTGGAGACATCTCTTGGAGGGGGCTCGTTTTCCCTTTCAAGTTTTCACAGACCACAAAAATTTGCTATATTTGCAAACAGCCCAGCGGCTAAATTCTCGCCAGGCCAGATGGTCCTTATTCTTCTCCCGATTCCACTTCACCCTCCATTATCTCGCTGGGGAGAAGAACATTCGAGCTGATGCCCTTTCTCGCTCTGTTGTGTCATCTGAGGAGGAGGAAGGAGAGCCTCAGCTTATTGTTCCTTCTGAGAGCTTGAGAACTGTGGCTCCGATGTCGCTTGAGTCTGTGCCTCCGGGCAAGACTTTTGTGCCCATAAATTTGCGACCGGAGGTTCTCTCTTGGGCTCATTCCTCCAGGGTGGGTGGCTGCTGGCGAGGACGTACTGGTGGCCGCATATGCTTCGAGATGTCAGAGATTACGTTCTGGCGTGTGTCTCATGCGCCAAAAATAAGTCTCCTCGACAACGGCCGTCTGGGTTACTCTATCCCTTGCCGGTGGCAGACAGGCCCTGGGAGATGGTCAGGATGGACTTTGTAGTGGGTTTGCCCAAGTCTCGCAGCTGTACTGTCATTTGGATTATTACCGATCATTTCTCGAAAATGGTGCATTTGGTGCCGCTACCATGGTTATCTTCTGCACGGGCCTTGGCAGCGTTGTTCATAAGACACATCTTCCGCCTACACGGCATGCCAGACAAAATTGTCAGTGACCGGGGTCCCCAGTTTGCGTCTCGGTTCTGGAGAGAGCTTTGTTGTCTTCTCAGCATTGAGTTAAATCTCTCTTCCGCATATCATCCCGAGACGAATGGGTTGGTAGAGAGGGCCAATCAGACTCTGGTCACATATCTACGACATTTTGTTTCTGCCAGGCAGGATGACTGGGCATCTTTATTACCATGGGCAGAGTTCGCCCTTAATAATGCTGTAGCCGACTCCACTGGTCAGACACCTTTCCTCCTTAATTACGGCCAGCATCCGAGGGTTCCTGTGCCTATGCCCGTGTCCTCTGCTGACTCCAGGGTGGCAGACTGGGCAGTGGAGGCACGGGACATTTGGGACCGCACTCAGGATTCCATTCGGGCCTCAAAGGAGAGAATGAGGTCCTCCGCCGATGCACATCGGCGCCCTGCCCCGACCTTTGCTCCTGGCGATTTAGTGTGGCTCTCCGCCCGTAACATCAGGCTGCGTGTAGAGTCCACTAAGTTTGCACCTCGCTACTTGGGTCCCTTCAAGGTCCTCGAACAGGTTAATCCTGTGGTCTACCGTCTGACCCTTCCTCCACGCCTTGGTATCACCGACACCTTTCATGTGTCCCTCCTTAAGCCCGTATACATGTCCCGGTTTTCTGAGTCATCTGCCGGGACATCGAGTTCATCTACGGATGATTACGAGGTGAACGCTATTTTGGGGTACAAGGTGGTACGTGGTAAAAAATTCTATTTGGTGGATTGGAAGGGTTATGGCCCTGAGGACAGGTCCTGGGAGCCTGCTGAGCACATTCGGGCTCCGCAGCTCATTGCTGCCTTCGAACGTAGCAAGGCCCAAGGAGGGGGGGGGGCCCTAGGAGGGGGGGTAATGTTAGGGGTCGAGTTCCTGCCTCTGCACAGGGGGAATCTCGGGCCATCTCCGCTGCGGTCTCCCATTCTTCTCCTGCCGCAGTGGAGCTTGCTCAGCAGAGACGTCGATCCCAGCGTCTCGCTCAGTCTGACTCTGTGCTTAGAGTTACTGCTGTGTTTCCTGCTTCTCCCATTGAAGTCAGTGCTGGGCAGCGGCGAGCGGACGTTTCTGGGGCTAAGTCCTGCTTTTTACATTCTGAGCATGCCCACAGTAAGATCTCTCAGTGGAGATCGAGGGTCACATGATCAGATACTGCAGCTAAGGTCCTTGTAGCTGATAGGACTAAATCCTGCTTTGCACTTTGAGCATGCCCAGGGCGAGATCTCTCAGTGGAGATCCAGGGTCACATGCTCAGGTGCTGTAGCACTCCATTGGTCCTTCTTTGGAAGGTCCTAAACATGCTGCAGCTATTTAAGCCTCGCATGGCCGCACGGCCATGCGCTAGTATTGTCTTTTGTAAATGTGTGTGTGTTGTGAGTGAAAGTCGTTCTTTAAAATCCCCTCCCTACTGTATGACTGCTCGCGGAAGGTGGGTGATTGCTACCTAGCACCCGACTTAGCCATCAGCACGGTACACACATTACAGCGTCTTATTGCTGTGACCGCCAGTGCGGCGCCGTGCGCTTTCTCTGCGCTTTCCTAACCCAAGCCTGGGTGGTTAGTTTCATCTGCCAGTGCGGCACCGCACGCACTCTCGTGCCTCTAAATATATTCTCTTGGTGCGGTACCGCGGCCCTGTGACTCAATAGGGTTCGCTTCCTTCACACTGGGTGAAGTTAACCCAAGTGTGTATTCATATTGTACCGCCATCTCATCCGTCTCTACTAGCAGCAGGGTTTTCACCTGCACGGTGAAATATAGCCACTAAGTGGATCTATGTGAGTTCTGTTTGGAGTATATCTGCCATCCACGTTCTGCCTTTTCCATTGTGTGGTGTAATACACAGTGCCTGTTATTTCCTCCCCCCAACAAAAATAAAAGGGAGCTTTAAATAGCCACAAAGTGGATCTACGTAAGTTCTGTTTGGCGTATATCTGCCAGCAGGGCTGGCACTAGAAATTTCAGGGTCCCATACTGGCAAAATTTCCGGGGCCCCCTTGAGACTCCGCCCAGGCTCCACCCCAGCCCCGCCTCCACGCTCCACCCCTCAAACTGTCCACAGTCCCACCACTCTTTCTTGGAAAAACTCCACTTCTCACCTATCACACATTAACAGTTCCCATCACCAGATTACACATATAGCCGGCAGCTTTTGTTTTGGCCAAAAGATTTTTTAAGCCACCAAAATGAAAAGGTAGACACTTTTGGCTGTGCCCTACTCTACTGTAACCTATTAAATATTTGTTAAAATATGCAATACAATTTAGGTATATTTTTATTTATTTTTCAATTTTTAAAATGACCTAAAATACCACATACAAGGAACAAATACCACAGCACCATGACCAGACACCATATCACCACAGTGACCTATAATACTATCTACAAGGCACAAATACCGCCACACCATGACCAGATGACATATTGCCACCACAGTGATCGAATAATATCAAATACAAGGAACAAATACCACAACATCATGACCAGACCACATATTACCACCACCACACAGTGACTGAATACTACAATACTGATCAATAATAAAAAAAAAACACAATACTATCACCATCAGTGCCATTATACACAGGAGATCTGTACTTAGTATGCAGTGTCTGTGTACAGGTAATACAGTGATCACCAGTGACATTATACACAGGAGCTCTGTATATAGTGTATAGGTAATCCAGTGATCACTGGTGACTAGGGTTGAGCGAAACGGGTCGGCCATTTTCAGAAGTTGCCGACTTTTGGCAAAGTCGGGTTTCATGAAACCCGACCCCATCCCTGTGTGGGGTCGGCCATGAGGTCGGCGATCTTCTGAATCTGGTATAGGAATTCCGATACCGAGTTCCGATATGTTTGCAATATCGGAAATCGGTATCGGAATCCATATTTAAGTGTAAAATAAAGAATTAAAATAAAAAATATTGCTATACTTACCCTCTGACGCGCCCTGGTACTAACCGGCAGCCTTCCTTCCTTAGAATCAGCGCGTGAAGGACCTTAGATGACGTCTCGGCTTGTGATTGGTCGCGCGACCGCCCATGTGACCGCTCACGCGACCAATCACTAGCCGCGACGTCACCGAAGGTCATTGAAGCGCTGATTCTTAGGAAGGAAGGCTGGCGGAAAGAAGCAGGGCGCGTCCGAGGGTGAGTATATACCTAATAGGGGCCCCCTCTGCTCACCGGGCCCCATACGCCAGTCACGGCTGTAATGCCCTGATGGCGGCCCTGTCTGCCAGCCACGTTCTGCCTTGTCCATTGTGTTGTCTAATACACAGGGCCGACTAATGCACTAATTAATGTCTAATACACTATTTCCTGCAGTCTCCCCCCAACAAAAAAAAGGGAGCTTTAAATTGCCACTAAGTGGATCAACGTGAGTTATGTTTGGCGTATATCTGCCACCCACGTTCTGCTTTGTACATTGTGTGTATTTTAACACACAGGGCCTGTTTTTTCCTGCAGTCTCCCACAAAAAAGGGGCTTAAAATTGACACTAAGTGGATTTACGTGAGTTCTATTTGGTGTATATCTGCCACCCATGTTCTGCCTTGTACATTGTGTGTAGTTTAACACACAGGGCCTGTTTTTTCCTGCAGTCTCTCACCCAAAAATAAAAAGCGTGCTTTAAATTGCCACTAAGTGGATCACTGGGAGTTCTGTTTGGCGTTTATCTTCCACCCATGTTCTGCTTTGTACATTGTGTGTACTTTAACACACAGGGCCTGTTTTTTCCTGCAGTCTCCCACCCAAAAATAAAAAGGGTGCTTAAAGAGAGGTTGCTGCAGCTTCTTCAGAAGCAGGGCTATACTTAGGGAGGGAATATTAACCCCCAAACTGTTTGTGCTGTAGCGATTTCCACAGTCCAACACCACCTTTTCTTTGCAGGGACAGTGGTTTTTTTTGGGGTGCATCAGCTCTGTAGCTGCTGCATTCTAAGGCTCCCTGATAGCTGCATTGCTGTGTGTACGCCGCTGTGCAAACCAACTGCTTTTTTCAAAACAAAAATCCTGTTGCTTCTTTCTGCACAGTTCTGTTTCTTTGTCCACACTGTTGTGTGCACTGTGCAGCAGTCCTTTTTATTGCTGCCATACTTGTCCTTTGATCATTGTAGGGAGATTTAAATTCTACTACAGCCCTTGTATTTTTTGATATATCTGCCACCCACGTTCTGCCTTGTACATTGTGTGGTGTCATACACTGGGCCTGTTTTTTCCTGCAGTCTCCCACAAAAACAAAAAAAGAGTGCTTTAAATTGCCAGTAAGTGGATCAACGTGAGTACTGTTTGGCGTATATCTGCCAGCTATGTTCAGCCTGGTCCATTGTGTGGTCTAATACACAGGGCCTGTTATTTCCTGCAGTCTCCCCCCAACAAAAAAAAAAGTGAGCTTTAAATTGCCACTAAGTGGATCTACGTGAGTTATGTTTGGCGTATATCAGCCAGCCACGTTCTGCCTTTTACACTGTGTTGAGTAATACACATGGCCTGTTTTTTCCTGCTGTCTTCCCGCCAAAAAAAGGGAGATATAAATTCGCCAATAGTTAATATACACCTTCTACCTTGTGTAACAGTAGCATATAACGCTTGTTATTTTGGTAACATTTTCGCAAAAATGAGGAAGTCTGGTGGAAGAGACCGTGGGCGGTCGCTGCCAGCTGGTACTGATGGTGGGGGTGGTAATGGAAAATCTGGTGGTACTGGGAAAAGCAAGATAGCACCAAAGGCTCGAGGTGTAGAGGCAGCGTCATCGTTTGGCTACACAAGGCCTCGAAGGCTCCCTTATCTGGGAGTAGGGAAACAGCTTTTAAAGCCGAAGCAGCAGGAACAAGTTTTGGCTTTCCTTGCTGACTCAGCCTCCAGCTCTTTCACCTCCTCTTCAGAAGCTTCGAAATCTAAAACCAGCGAGTCGTCAGTGGATGCTCCATGTCCGATAAAAAGTTGCTTCCTTGTGTCCTTCGCCCAAAACAAAAGTGAAGGATGCGGCAGGTAACACTACACTTTACTCCATGGAGCTCTTTACACATACCGTGCCTGGGTTAGAGAGGGAAATTGTTAAAAGCCCATTACAGGAAGAATCGGGCAGGGAGTGCACCGATGCACAGCCACAGCTTGATTATTATGCTGTTCCATTGACTCAGATCACAACTTTGCCCTCGCAGTGTACTGAGCCCGAATCTGACCCTGATGAGACTATGGCGCCCAGTCCCGAACGCTATAGCACCTTACACGGTGACACAGTGGACGGTGCACATGACATTGAAGAGGAGGTGATAGATGACCCAGTTGTTGACCCTGATTGGCAGCCATTGGGGGAAGAGGGTGCCGCAGCCTGTAGCTCAGAAGCATAGGAGGATGATCTGCAGCAGCCATCTACATTGCAAAAGTTGTCATCTGGCACGCCCGCATCAGGCCCAAAATGTGTGTCAAAAACCACAACAGGTGTAGGACAGTGTTGCAATCCGGTGGCAGTAGCACGGCGTGCAAAGGCTGAAAAGGTATTCCATAGTAGGACGAGTGCAGTGTGGCAATTTTTTAACCAAGATGCGAATGATCAATACAAAGTTATATGTAAGAAATAAGAAATGCTCCAAGACCTTTAGCAGTGGGCAAAATGTTCTAAATTTAAATACAATGTGCATGCGTAGACATCTAACCAGCAGGCACTTGGAAGCATGGACTAACTACCGAACGTCCCGTACCGTTGGTGCACCTGCTCATATTGAAGCTAGTCAGCAACGCAACATTGCTTCCCTAACTGGAAGCCCACCGGTTATGACACCACCAGTAGCAAATGTGGAGGTATTGTTGCAAGGCCAAAGCAGTCGGGGAATCGCAAGGTTCTTGGTTGGAAACACTGTCGGTAGGCCCACATCAAGAATACCATCGCCAAGCATCTCTCAATCTGCCATGTCCACTACCACCCCCGCCAATTCCACCATATGCAGCTCTCCAGTTCAGCTCAGCCTAAAAGATACTCTCATATAGTAACATAGTAACATAGTTAGTAAGGCCGAAAAAAGACATTTGTCCATCCAGTTCAGCCTATATTCCATCATAATAAATCCCCAGATGTACGTCCTTCTACAGAACCTAATAATTGTATGATACAATATTGTTCTGCTCCAGGAAGACATCCAGGCCTCTCTTGAACCCCTCGACTGAGTTCGCCATCACCACCTCCTCAGGCAAGCAATTCCAGATTCTCACTGCCCTAACAGTAAAGAATCCTCTTCTATGTTGGTGGAAAAACCTTCTCTCCTCCAGACGCAAAGAATGCCCCCTTGTGCCCGTCACCTTCCTTGGTATAAACAGATCCTCAGCGAGATATTTGTATTGTCCCCTTATATACTTATACATGGTTATTAGATCGCCCCTCAGTCGTCTTTTTTCTAGACTAAATAATCCTAATTTCGCTAATCTATCTGGGTATTGTAGTTCTCCCATCCCCTTTATTAATTTTGTTGCCCTCCTTTGTACTCTCTCTAGTTCCATTATATCCTTCCTGAGCACCGGTGCCCAAAACTGGACACAGTACTCCATGTGCGGTCTAACTAGGGATTTGTACAGAGGCAGTATAATGCTCTCATCATGTGTATCCAGACCTCTTTTAATGCACCCCATGATCCTGTTTGCCTTGGCAGCTGCTGCCTGGCACTGGCTGCTCCAGGTAAGTTTATCATTAACTAGGATCCCCAAGTCCTTCTCCCTGTCAGATTTACCCAGTGGTTTCCCGTTCAGTGTGTAATGGTGATATTGATTCCCTCTTCCCATGTGTATAACCTTACATTTATCATTGTTAAACCTCATCTGCCACCTTTCAGCCCAAGTTTCCAACTTATCCAGATCCATCTGTAGCAGAATACTATCTTCTCTTGTATTAACTGCTTTACATAGTTTTGTATCATCTGCAAATATCGATATTTTACTGTGTAAACCTTCTACCAGATCATTAATGAATATGTTGAAGAGAACAGGTCCCAATACTGAGCCCTGCGGTACCCCACTGGTCACAGCGACCCAGTTAGAGACTATACCATTTATAACCACCCTCTGCTTTCTATCACTAAGCCAGTTACTAACCCATTTACACACATTTTCCCCCAGACCAAGCATTCTCATTTTGTGTACCAACCTCTTGTGTGGCACGGTATCAAACGCTTTGGAAAAATCGAGATATACCACGTCCAATGACTCACCGTGGTCCAGTCTATAGCTTACCTCTTCATAAAAACTGATTAGATTGGTTTGACAGGAGCGATTTCTCATAAACCCATGCTGATATGGAGTTAAACAGTTATTCTCATTGAGATAATCCAGAATAACATCCCTCAGAAACCCTTCAAATATTTTACCAACAATAGAGGTTAGACTTACTGGCCTATAATTTCCAGGTTCACTTTTAGAGCCCTTTTTGAATATTGGCACCACATTTGCTATGCGCCAGTCCTGCGGAACAGACCCTGTCGCTATAGAGTCACTAAAAATAAGAAATAATGGTTTATCTATTACATTACTTAGTTCTCTTAGTACTCGTGGGTGTATGCCATCCGGACCTGGAGATTTATCTATTTTAATCTTATTTAGCCGGTTTCGCACCTCTTCTTATAAGTAAGAGTACTTTTCTCGATAGGAAAAGAAAGTACTCTTCCTCTCATCCGCGTACACAGGGTTTGAACGGCTACATTGCTCGACTAATCTCATTAGAGACCACGCTATGACCTACCCAGTCGACACTTCTTTGCGAGAAAGGCCATTCCAGCACTCCACCAACATGTCAAAGAACGCATTGTCCATGCACTCAGGCAATCGGTCAGTAGAAAGGCGCACCTCACAACAGATGCATGGACCAGTAGGCATGGCCAGGGACATTACGTGTCCATTACCGCACACTGGGTGAATTTGGTGGATGCAGGGTCCACAGGGGACAACGATACTGGCACAGTTCTGCCTAGCCCACAGTCTTGCTGTAGGTGTTTGCTCCTCCTCCTCCAGAAGCGAAAGCGCGTCCACACAGCGCAGTCGCACGACCACTCCATCCTCAGCTGTCAGTCTTGCACCCGTGGTGTCCTATTATGGAACAGCTAATGGGAAGCGTCAACAGGCTGTGCTGCAAATGAAGTGTTTGGGTGACAACAGACACACCGCGGAAATACTGGCCGAGTACTTGCAGCAAGAAACTCAGTCATGGCTGGGCAGTGTACATCTTGAGGCAGGCAAGGTAGTCAGTGATAGCGGAAGGAATTTTATGGCTGCCATAGCCCTTTCAGAACTGAAACACATACCTTGCCTGGCTCACACTTTGAACCTTGTGGTGCAGTGCTTCCTCAAGAGTTACCCAGATTTACCAGTCTTGCTCCTGAAGGTATACGAAAGGAAAAGAACACAAAAAAAACGAACTAATGCCCAAATGATAAATATAAGTAAATTTATTTTGGAATAAGTACACCAAATGGTAGGGGGGAAGGAAACCAAAAAGAAGGCACAATACCAAGAAGACAGGGCGATAAATAATCCTACTGTAATAATGGACACATAGTACAATTATGTTTATATATAGCCCTGCAGCACTAATAAAATATGTACACAAAAAAAAAAAAATAAATTGCACAAAATACAAAGAAGCATGTTATAATATATCATGCATGGCCGTGCACCTTTAAAAATGTCCTGGGATACTAAATAGGCTAAGGTGCATTATAAAGGAATAACAAATGCCATAAAAAAAAAATATATATATATATGTGTTATTTTACACTGGCATAAAGTGCACCTAGTGCTTAACAGGTGCAGCCAAGATATAAATATATATGAATATAAAGTGCTGGTGTGCGGCCACCGATAATTGTGTTGATAACATAGATAACATAGATAGAGACAGGTACCTGCTGAGTAAGCACAGGCCACTAGAATTAACATATAATTATAATAATCTCTATGAGAAAATAGTAATGGGCCGGGAGCAGGTATTACCTGTGGTGCTGCCGTCTCTTGGATGTGCCGCTCCCCGACGCGCGTTTCGGCGTAAGCCTTCGTCAGGGGGTGGCATCATCCAGCAGAGGAGAGGTATAAATAGGGGGAGCACTCCAATGAACGGAGGGCGTGGGCGTATAGCGACGCGCACTGTTAGAACTCACCATGGCAACCCCCGCCGCCAGCCCATGTGGTCCCCGACGTCGCGTACATATGACGCAGCACCGAGGGACATGGAGCCGGAAAGCAAGGACGCCAGGGAACCAACCGCAATGTGCGTACCGCCCCGCCCGCCGTCATTGGTTGAAACAGGACACATGACCCGCAGGTCCTAAAAAGTAAAGGAAAAAGATGAACAAAAGGTCCTGGAAGTGCTATAACTAAGCGGGCATTATGTGGATCTAGGTAATAAGGAGAAAACTAACATGGGAACTGGCAATTAAATAAGAAAAGAAAAGAGTGATAAAGGAAAAAATAATACAAAGTAATGAAAACAAAATAATAATCATGAAAGTGTGAAAATGTGAATGTGTGTATATTGTGTGAATGGAGAGTGAGGCAAAAAGAAAAACTAACAGGGAGGGGTCGAAGTGAATATAAAAAAAAATATATATATATATATATATATATATATATATATATATATACAAGTGGCAAATCCTGGCTGCAAATATATAAATAACAGGATAAGTGGCAAAAAGAAGTGCATAATGGATATATGCGATAGTAATGTATGTAAAGGTGTGTATAAGGTATTAAGTGGAGTCATAAAAAACGAAAGATACAATGTATAACAATAGTGAAATATACACAGGATAAAATATATGTGTATAGCATAATATAAATGCTATGGAGATAGTGATGCATGGAAAAAAAATAAAAAATAAAATAATGAAAATTGAATAATAATGAATGAATAAATAAAAGAAAAAAATATATAAAAATAAATAATAATAAATAAAAAATAAAAAAAATATAAAAATAAATAAATGATAAATAATAATGCATAAATAAAATAAAAAATAATAATAATATTAAATAATAATAATTATATATAACAATTATGTATAACAATAGTGAAATATACACAGGATAAAATATATGTGTATAGCATAATATAAATGCTATGGAGATAGTGATGCATGGAAAAAAAAATAATAATGAAAATTGAATAATGAATGAATAAATAAAAGAAAAAAATATATAAAAATAAATAATAATAAATAAATAATAAAAAATATATAAAAATAAATAATAAATGATAAATAATAATGCATAAATAAAATAAAAATAATAATAATATTAAATAATAATTATTATTATTATTTAATATTATTATTATTTTTTATTTTATTTATGCATTATTATTTATCATTTATTATTTATTTTTATATTTTTTTATTATTTATTTATTATTTATTTATTTTTATTTTTTTCTTTTATTTATTCATTCATTATTCAATTTTCATTATTATTTTTTTTTTCCATGCATCACTATCTCCATAGCATTTATATTATGCTATACACATATATTTTATCCTGTGTATATTTCACTATTGTTATACATTGTATCTTTCGTTTTTTATGACTCCACTTAATACCTTATACACACCTTTACATACATTACTATCGCATATATCCATTATGCACTTCTTTTTGCCACTTATCCTGTTATTTATATATTTGCAGCCAGGATTTGCCACTTGTATATATATATATATATATATATATATATATATATATATATATATATATATATATATATATTTGTATTTTGTGCAATTTCTTTCTTTTTTTTTTTGTGTACATATTTTTTTAGTGCTGCAGGGCTATATATAAACATAATTGTACTATGTGTCCATTATTACAGTAGGACTATTTATCGCCCCGTCTTCTTGGTATTGTGCCTTCTTTTTGGTTTCCTTCCCCCCTACCATTTGGTGTACTTATTCCAAAATAAATTTACTTATATTTATCATTTGGGCATTAGTTCGGTTTTTTGTGTTTTTTCTTTCGTATATGTTTCCTTCCGATTTGTCCTTTATTTTGTCCATCATGGGCTATATATAACATCATACATGCAAATTGCATAGTTTATACCTACCATTATACTGAGAGTATTAGGAATTTTCGTATCCCTTTCATTGAGTTTTTCTTTTAATTGCTCCTGAAGGTGCGCAGACTTTGTTCGCACATCCGCCGGTCGCCCGTACACTCCAGCCGTATGCTTAACCTTCAGCGATCGCTGAATCTTCCCCAGCACCGCCTAATAATCGACGAGGCACACTGCACATGCTTCAGAGGCTGTGCGAACAGAGGCGTGCTGTCATGTATTTGTGGGAGGATACACATACACGGGCAGGCAGTTGGATGACAGACATGGAGTTGTCTTGTGTGCAGTGGTCAAAGCTAAAAGACCTCTGTCAAGTCCTTCAGTGTTTTGAGGAATGCACACGGCTGGTCAGTGCGGACGACGCCATCATAAGCATGAGCATCACACTAATACATCTGCTGATGCAAAATTTGACGCACATCAAGGAGCAGGCATCTGCGGCCGAGGAGGAGGGAAGCCTTGATGACAGTCAGCCATTGTCTGCTCAGGGAACTTTCCTGGACGAGGTGGCGGACGAAGAGGAGGAGGAGGATGATGGGGCTGAATATTTATGGGAGGAGGATGCTTCATAGGGGGAAATAGAAACTGGTGGCATTGCAAGGTCAGGTACAGGGTTTTTGCGTGCCACAAGTGATGTAGATTTTCAAGAAAGTGCTCCTCAACCCAGCACAAGCAGTGAATTGACACCTGAAACTTTGGCCCACATGGCAGAGTATGCCTTGCATATCCTAAAATGGGACCCCCGCATTATCAAATTGATGACCGATGACGATTACTGGTTAGCATGCCTCCTGGATCCACGATACAAAGGCAAATTACAAAGTATCATGCCACATGAGAACCTTGAGCAAATATTGGCTACCAAACAAGCAACTCTTGCAGACCGTTTGGTTCTGGCATTCCCAGCACACAGCAGCGCTGATGGTTCTAACATGAGCTGTAGTAGGCAACATGGCAGAGGTGTTAGAGGTGCACAAAGCCGAAGTGGCGTTGGACAGATGGGATTTATGACCAGGTTGTGCAGTGATTTCGCAATGACCGCAGACACGATAGGTACTGCTGCATCGATGCAAAGTGACAGGAGACAGCATTTGTTCAGTATGGTTACCAACTATTTTTACGCCATTATCGAAGTTCTCCCTCACAGGTTATTCCCATTTGATTACTGGGCATCTAAACTAGACACCTGGCCCAAATTGGCAGAATATGCATTACAGGAGCTTGCTTGCCCAGCTGCTAGTGTGCTATCAGAAAGAGTCTTCAGTGCTGCTGGTTCAATACTGACCGAAAAAAGGACACGTCTGGCTACCCGAAATGTTGATGATCTAACCTTCATTGAAATGAACAAATCTTGGATTTCAAATTATTTTGCCCCCCCTTCACCTGCAGACACGTAGCTTGCCTGAATAATTGCTTGTATTTGGCCTCCTCTTACTGACTGCTCCAATTCCGCCATTTGCAGGTGCCGAATGTCCACCATAGGCCATTTTTATACCTCCCTAAATAGGCTGACTCCCCCCACAGGGCCATGGTCACAACTTGGCGCAAACACCCGTGCGAGTGTCGTTTGCCTGGACAGGTGTGTGTGCCCACTCTTGGGCGACGGCACTGGCACAGGGTCCCACATAGTACAATGAAGTGTCTATGATGGTGGTGGTGCACAACCAACGTCAGACACACCGTCGTAATATGAGGTACCCTGTGCCAGTACCGCCGCCCACGAGAGTGTTCCACCCAGCTCGAACTGTGCTCTGCCACTTGTAAAACTTACCTGCCCAACCACTGTGTAGTCTGTGCTGTTAAATCCTTAAATGGCACTGCCAATACAAATTTGTTGCAATGATAGATGATAGTTAAATATACAGGGGCCCTTGCTTCCTTTTTGACCCCTTAATGTTTTGCACCAACTACCACTGTCTGCCACTCTGCAGAGGAGCCCACCCCTGTACCTCGCTATTCCACCAGTTTATTTATGACCTGACCTACTGGGGGTGCAGAGGGGGCCTTCGCCCCGGGCCCTGTTACATGAAGGGGCCCACTGGGAGTCGGCACTGCCACTTCCGTCATGAGGCACAATACAGCACAGGAGGAGAGCAGTAAAATGCCTGCTCCCCTGCCTGACGGAGATTCTGCACGCTGGCAGCACAGTGGACAGTTACAAATCTCCCTCCTGCACTGTATTGTGCTGACCTCAGGAGCTTCTCCCAGGCTGCAGGTTTCTTCCCTCTGTGTGCACGCTGGGATTGGCTCAGGGCAGCACGCTGGGTCCTAGTGCCCACCTGCATTTCACTCACTCAGATACTTCCTGGTCCTGCTGCAAACGTCATTGGTAAGTGGGGATAAAATGCATTAAATTGATAGGCATGTCATAGTCCCTGGGGGGTAAATGTGAGAGGATGGGGGTGTTGTGGGGGCTTAGGTAGGGGAGGGGGACAGGGCACTGGGGGGGGGGGGGGGGGGTGAATGTGAGAAGATAAGGGTATTGTGAGGTCTGAAGTGGGTGAGGGGCAACAACACTGAGGGGCTGATTATTATACGGTTTTGTTAAGAGACTATATGCACTCCATCACATGTAAGGCCGGATTCACATGTCAGTGGCTCCGGTACGTGAGGTGACAGTTTCCTCACGTACCGGAGACACTGACTCACGTAGACACATTGAAATCAATGTGTCAATACACATGTCAGCGTGTTTTCACGGACCGTGTGTCCGTGTGCAAAACACGGAGACATGTCAGTGTTCGTGGGAGCGCACGGATTACACGGACCCACTAAAGTCAATGGGTCCGTGTAAAATACGCACCGCACACGGACGCTGTCCGTGTGCAGTCCGTGTGCCGTGCAGGAGACAGCGCTACAGTAAGCCCTTCCCCCCCACGTGGTGCTGAAACCGCCATTCATATCTTCTCTCCAGCAGCGTTTGCTGGGATAGGGACAGGGATCTTTATTTTAAACACGAAAAAAATAAAAAAGGATTTTTCATATCTTCTTTCCAGCAAATGCTGCTGGAGAGAAGATATGAATGGCGGCTTCAGCACCAGATGCAGGGGACAGCGCTTATCTCGTGTGCCGCACGGATGGCCTACGTGAGCTCACGGACACAAGGGCAAGGATAATTCCGGCCTAATAGTTGTTCTCTGGGAAGGGGAGGTAGGGGGCATATTATACTTATCAGCTGGGTAAGCCATGAGCTGCATCACATTTAAAGCATCACTGCAGCATTTTTTGTTATTTCACCGCTGGAGTGGCGCTTTAAGGCACACGGTGCGGATTTTGCTGCGGACCCGCAGCGTTTCTGCAGCGGCGGATCCACAGCAGTTTCCCATGAGTTTACAGTTCAATGTAAACCTGTGGGAAACCGAAAACGCTGTGCACATGCTGTGGAAAAAACCGCGCGGGAACGCAGCGGTTTACAATCCGCAGCATGTCACTTCTTTGTGCAGAAACGCGGCGATTCTGCACACATAGGAATGCATTGATCCGCTTACTTCCTGCATGGGGCTATGCCCACCATGCGGGAAGTAAGCGGATCATGTGCGGATGGTACCAGGGGTGGAGGAGAGGAGACTCTCCTCCAGGCCCTGGGAACAATATTTCTGTAAAAAAAAAAATTAATATAAAACATAATGATATACTCACCTCCCAGCGCTGCACGCGGCCGTCCGGTCGCAGGGTTGCTGTGCGAGCAGGGCCTGTGATGATGTTGCGGTCACATGACCGTGACGTCACGAAGGTCCTTCTCGCACAGCATCTTTGGAACCAGACCGCCGCGTGCAGCGCCGAGGAGATCGGGACATCAGAGGGTGAGTATATAACTATTTTTTTATTATTTTTAACATTACCTATGCAGCATCAATAGTAGGAGTAAACCCGCAGCGGAAACCGCAAGACAAACCGCGATAAATCTGCAGGTATAACCGCAGCGGTTTTGCCCTGCAGATTTATCAAATCCGCTGCGGGAGAACCCCAAGGGACTCTTCCTACTTGTGCACATAGCCTTAGGCTATGTGCACACGTTGTGGATCCGCAGCGGATTTCCATCAGGTTTACAGTACCATGTAAACCTATGGAAGACAAAATCCGCAGTGCACATGCTGCGGAAAATACAGCGCGGAAACGCTGCGTTGTATTTTTCGCAGCATATCAATTCCGCAGGTGTAAAAACACAGGCGAAATCTGCACAAAATCAGCAGTAAATCCGCTGGGAATCCGCAGGTAAAACGCAGGGTGTTTTTACCTGCGGATTTTGCAGAATCCGAACGGAAAAGTCCGCAATGTTATCCGCAACATGTGCACATACCCTAAGAGGCGCAGTTATAGCTGCTGTGACTGAAACAGCATCGGCGCCGCTCCCTAAGCTGCAGTGATGAATGAAGTTAATTTCCTCCTGGCATCATGACTCTCAGTGCAGGCGACGCACGTTGTCAGAACACTATTAACTATTATGCTGTGTTTTGTATAGGGGAGCTGTGGGGGCATTATACTATATATAGGAAAGCTGTGGGATCATAATATTGTCTATAGGGTAGCTGTGGGGGCATTATACTGTGTATAGAAAAGCTGTGGGCTCATCATACTGTGTAGAGGGGAGCTGTGTGCTCATTATACTGTGTATAGGGGAGCAGTGGGGACATCATACTGTGCAGGGCCGGCGTCAGCACCCGGCACAGCGGGCAAATGCCGGGGCCCTGGGGAGAGGGGGGGCCCACGGAGAGCAGAGCAGGAGATAACATGCTCTCTCCCCCCACAAAGTCACTGCTGGCTGCGTTCTCTTAACCCCTATGTGCCAGCTATGACACAAGCATCTTCTCACTCAGTCAGTGCAGCCAGGCAGGCACACATAGGGGTTAACAGAAGGCAGCCAGTGTGACATTGTGGGCGGAGAGAGCACGTTCTCTGCTCTCCCCCCTGGGTGGCTGCAGACAGTGCTGAAGTTTATCAGGCAGATTCTGAGGAGCTCCGTCCTACTAGTGCCTGAGTGAGTGCAAAGGTATCCAGCAGTGGTTGCAGTTGTGGCTTAGTCTGCTGCTGTCTGTCTCCGCTGCCTAAAAATGTGGGTGATGTCTGGAGGAGCAGCTGGTGGGGTGCAGCCTGTAGCCGCCCAGCTCACCCAGAATACATGCATGCTGCACCAAACCTGCACCAGTGGGGTAGGAAGAAGCTTAACCCCTTCCCATCTGTATGAAGGTTATTGCTGAACCTTAAAGATAACAATCCGACCCGCATAAATGGGGTTAACCAGATGCCAGGAGGAAGGGGAGCTGCTGCCATGGATAAAACTGAGCTGTGGGCTGTACATTGGGGCCCCGTGGCCCCAGGCTGGTGACTGGAGGGACTCTGCCCAGTGCTGGCATGTGGGTGATTTCTGCTCCGGAGTCTCAGCTTCTCTCCTCCACATCACACTGTGCAGTCACAGCAACATTGGTTGTGTCTGTCCAGGTCCCAGCAGCTGCCACTGCTCCCACCAAGGACATGGCATCACTTAACCCTTCCCCTGCAGCCACCGGCAACAAATCTACATTATTCCTTGATTAAATCAGGTTCCAACCCAATAGAGGAGCAGACATTTCCTGCTGCCATTAGGGTCCGGGAGGGGGTGACATTGGCTGCCCTGCTACTCTGTAGTGGGGTGTGACAAGTGTAACATGGGGTAACGATGACAGAGAAATGCACAGGATAATAGTGAGAGCGACAGAGGGCAGTGTATGGTATGGAGCAGTCAGGGGGTGGGCTGCAGGATCCCCCCATACTGTACATGACTACTCAGGACAGGGAGGCGTTTAATGAGCTTCTAATGACAGGGCACTAATTGGGTCATTAGGGTTTGTGGAAAGGATTCAGCATCAGGTCCCTCATTAATGCCCGAGCCGCCTGTTACTTTGTAGCACAGATCTGTTGGGGCCGCAAAACCAAACAAAGTTGTTTATGTAGAAAAGTCTTTGTTTCATAGAAAAACTCAAAACAGAAAAGCACCTCTCCTGTACATATACACTGCACAGCACCTTTCCTCCTGTATATATACACTGCACAGCACCTTTCCTCCTGTATATATACACTGCAGAATCTACAATAGCTGTCACTCATGTAAGAAGTGAAATCTGGCATTGTACTATACATTTCTCTGCCGTATCTGGGCATCATAAATCGGGGTATGTGTTAAAGGGGGGGGGGGGGCCCACTGAGACTCTTTCGCCCGGGGCCCTCGAAAACCTGGAGCCGGCCCTGCTGCAACTCCAGAGAATCCAACAAGACTGAGAAAACACTGACACAGTCTAAGCTGGACAAGAGAAAAACAAATGAATAGCACAGAATATAAGCACACTGCATGTGTGCCACAGAAACAAAAACCAGACACTTATCTTTGCTGAATTGGCAGCTAAGCAGGAGAAGCCAGAAAGTGATCCAACACTTCACAAGAAACATTGACAACTGGCAAGGGCTAATGAATCCTGCACACCTAAATATCCCAGTCAGAACTGCAATCAGCAGATACACCTGGCGAGGACTGCGACTCAGAGACAACTGCATTCCCACCTACAACCACTGGAGGGAACCCAAGAGCAGAATTCACAACAGGGGAGACTGCAGGAAATAACAGGCCCTGTTGTGTATTAGACCACACAATGGACAAGGCAGAACTTGGCTGGCAGATATACGCCAAACAGAACTCACGTTTATCCACTTAGTGGCAATTTAAAGCACCTTTTTTCTTTTTTTTTTTTGTCGGAGGCTGCAGGAAAAAACTGTCCCTGTGTGTTAAACTAGACACAATGTACAAAGTAGAACGTGGCTGGCAGACATACGCCAAACAGAACTAACATTGATCCACTTAAGGTACCGTCACATTGAACGATATCGTTAACGATATCGTGCTTTTTGTGACGTAGCAATGATATCGTTAACGAAATCGTTATGTGTGACAGCGACCCATGACCAGGCCCCTGCTGGGAGATCGTTGGTCGCTGGGGAAAGTCCAGCACTTTATTTTGTTGCTGGATCTCCCGCTGATATTGCTGAATCGGCGTGTGTGACGCCGATCCAGCGATGTCTTCACTGGTAACCAGGGTAAATATCGGGTTACTAAGCGCAGGGCTGCGCTTAGTAACCCGATGTTTACCCTGGTTACCATTGTAAATGTAAAAAAACAAACACTACATACTTACATTCCCGGTGTCTGGTCATGTCCCCCGCCGTCAGCTTCCTGCACTGACTGGTGAGTGCCGGCCAGCCGTAAAGCACGCTGTGCAGCGGTGACGTCACCGCTGTACTTTACGGTCGGCGCTCAGTCAGTGCGGGAAGCTGAAGGCGAGGGACATGACCAGACACCGGGAATGTAAGTATGTAGTGTTTTTTTTTTTTTACATTTACAACGGTAACCAGGGTAAACATCGGGTTACTAAGCGCGGCCCTGCGCTTAGTAACCCGATGTTTACCCTGGTTACCCGGGGACTTTGGCATCGTTGGACCAAACAGCGACGCTGCAGCGATCGACATCGTTGTCGGTATCGCTGCAGCGTCGCTTAGTGTGACGGTACCTTAAGTGGCAATTTTAAGCCCCCTTTGTTTGTTTTTTTTGTGGGAGACTGCAGGAAAAAATAGGCCTTGTGTGTTAAATTACACACAATGTACAAAGCAGAACGTGGGTGGCAGATATACTCCAAAAAGAACTCACGTTGATCCACTTAGTGGCAATTTTAAGCACCCTTTCTTTTTTTTTGGGGGGGGGGGGGAGACTGCAGGAAAAAACAGGCCCTGTGTGTTAAACTACACACAATGTACAATGCAGAACGTGGCTGGCAGATATACGCCAAACAGAACTCACTTTGATCCACTTAGTGGCAATTTAAAGCACCCTTTTTTTTGTGGGAGACTGCAGGAAAAAAACAGGCCCTGTGTTTTAGGGTACCGTCACACAGTGCAATTTTGATCGCTACGACGGCACGATTCGTGACGTTCGAGCGATATAGTTACGATCCCGCAGTGTCTGACACGCTACTGCGATCAGGGACCCCGCTGAGAATCGTACGTCGTAGCAGATCGTTTGAAACTTTCTTTCGTCGTCAAGTGTCCCGCTGTGGCGGTATGATCTCATCGTGCAACATAGGTGTGCACGATATTGTATACGATGTAATGGGTGGAGGAGCTGGCTATGTAGGAGCGCCAAATTCTCCACCTCCTGTGTGCTGATTGGGCGGTACAATACTGTGCGCTCATTCGACAGATGAAGTTCTATTGTTCCCGGCTGATAAAACCGGAGCTGTCGAGCGCTGTATTCTTTTCTCTCTGGAGCACGTGCTTGAAACAGAACTCTTAAATTCCCTGGATTCCCTGGACTTAAAACTACAGACTCTTACCGCAAGAGGTATGTACAACGCTACAGCGTAGCAGATGTTGCGCTTCAACGAGGGTACCTCCTGTTAACGCTGGAGCGTGGACGATTGTTCCTTTTATGGGGAGTAGGGTAGGCCAGAGAGCCTCAGGTAGACAGCTGTAGCGTGGCCCAATTAATCCTTTTACAGATCAAGCTGTAGCATGGTGGACTGCCCCGTTTATGCCGGCAGCAACATATATATTTAGATCAATGGTCGAAACATTGTTTTGTAAGCACGTGTATTTATTGTACATTTGTTTTCTTTTTAGGAAGTATGCTCACTTCCGGTGAGAGGTCTGTCGTTGCTGCTGCCCTGGTGTTTGAGGCAGCATGTCTCCTAGAGGAGAGACGTCCTAAACGAAAACGTCGCATGTGGACCCGGAGCTGGCTGCAGAAAAGATCTACATTGTCACACATGGGTCTCATAAGAGAGTTACGTGATAATAACCCTCATGATTTCCGAAACTACCTTAGGATGTCAGAGGAATCCTTCAAGATTATACTTGCTGCTGTTACGCCACTCATACAAAGGCGTGGATGAAAGGTTGGCGGTGACACTGCGGTTCCTGGCCACAGGAAGGTCTCTTCAGGATTTGCAGTTTTCCGCTGCTGTTTCCAGACCTTTACTGAGCGTTGTGATTCCGGAGACATGCGAGGCCATTGTGCAGAGCTTAAGGCATTATATGGAGGTGACTGTATATTTACTACTATTGTTTTTTTCTGCTGTGTTATGTTATGTCGATATATTATACTAGCTATTGAACTCGTTCTACACCCTGGTGGCGAGCATTTCTATTGGTATATGGTCTCCATCCTATCATGTGCTGCTCCCATCCTGCGCCCCCGTTCTGACATGTGCTGCTCCCATCCTGCTCCTCCATTCTGACATGTGCTGCTCCCATTTTGCGCCTCAATTCTGACATGTACTGCTCCCATCCTGCGCCACCAATCTTTTATTTGCTGCTCCCAGCGTTATTTTATAGGTTATATTATTTCAATATATTGTTTAGCACCCCCTCTCAGTCAGTGAAGCAGTCTGACAAAATGGCTGCCTGCATACTCAGGATTGTTGACTTTGTTTTACTACTCCATACTGCGCGTCAATCACTCTAGGATGTCCACATGAGAGTGTATGTGCACAACAATATATTTTTCCTAATTTGTACATGTTTCCTTTTCATCTTGCAGTTTCCCAAGACGGCGGATGACTGGAAGAGGATTGCTTCCGATTTTGATCAGCTGGCGCAGTTTCCAAACTGCGGTGGCGCATTGGATGGAAAGCATGTGCGCATCACGCAACCAGCCAACTCTGGATCCTTTTTTTACAACTATAAAGGATATTTCAGTGTGATCCTCATGGCCCTCGTCAATGCGAACTATGAGTTCGTGGATGTGGAAGTTGGCATGAATGGTCGAGTCTCCGATGGTGGTGTTTTTGAACACACTTCATTTGGGCAATGCTTGAGGAACAATCAACTGCAGTTGACACAAAATGAAGACACAAATGGAAACCTCAATTTTGTTTTCATCGCAGATGAAGCTTTCCCTCTTCATCCACATCTGCTGAAGCCATTTGCGCAGCGAACACTCACAGCGGAGCGCAGAATCTATAATTACCGGTTGTCTAGGGCCCGTCGTGTGGTTGAAAATGCCTTTGGGATTATGGCGAATCGGTTTAGAGTTTTCCACACAGCTATCAACTTGAAGCTGCCGTCTATAGACTTTGTGGTTTTGGCATGCTGTGTGCTCCATAACTTCCTGAGACGTCACGATACCAGCTCCTACTCTCCTCCTTCATTTATTGATTCTGTGGACCCAAGAACCGGAGATATTGTGCCCGGGGAATGGCGGTCACAAGAAGAAAATTTATCAGCTCTTCAAGCGCTGGGATCTGGCAGACAGGCAGACGATGCAAGGGACTGTAGAGAAAAATACTGTCTGTACTTTAATGGTTCTGGAGCTGTACCCTGGCAGGATCACGCCGTATAAAAAAAAAAATTATGTTTTGCGTTAACTCAACAATATGTATGTTATGCTTTGGTTCCCATAATGTAATAGTTTGAGTAGGCAACTCTCTTTTGTGTAATAAAATTTTATTGTATTACTCCCGTTATTCTTGGTTTTTCATTTTAGATAGAGTGGTTAACTCCTTAATCCCATATGACACCCCTAATGTACCTAAACAGTAGAAAACCCTCACAAGTGACACCATTTTGGAAAGTAGACCCCCTAAGGAACTCATCTAGATGTGGTGTGAGAGCTTTGAACCCCCAAGTGTTTCACTACAGTTTATAACGCAGAGCCGTGCAAATAAAAAATATTTTTTTTTCCCACAAAAATTATTTTTTAGCCCCCAGTTTTGTATTTTCCCAAGGGTTAAAGGAGAAATCGGACCCCAAACATTGTTGTCCAATTTGTCCTGAGTACGCTGATACCCCATATGTTGGGGTAAACCCCTGTTTGGGCACACGGGAGAGCTCAGAAGGGAAGGAGCACTGTTTTACTTTTCAACGCAGAATTGGCTGGAATTGAGATTGGAAGCCATGTTGCGTTTGGAGAGCCCGTGATGTGCTTAAACAGTGGAAACGCCCCAATTATAACTGAAACCCTAATCCAAACACACCCCTAACCCTAATCCCAACGGTAACCCTAACCACACCTCTAACCCTGACACACCCCTAACCCTAATCCCAACCCTATTCCCAACCGTAAATGTAGCCCCAACCCTAACTTTAGCCCCAACCCTAACTTTAGTCTCAACCCTAACTGTAGCCTTAACCCTTGCCCCAACCCTAACCCTAGCCCTAACATTAGACCTAACCCTAGCCCTAACCCTAGCCCTAAGCCTAATCCTATCCCTAACCCTAGCCCTAACCCTAACCCTAGCCCTAACCCTAATGGGAAAATGGAAATAAATACATTTTTTTAATTTTTTTAAATTTTCCTTAACTAAGGGGGTGATGAAGGGGGGTTTCATTTACTTTTATAGCGGTTTTTTTTAGCGGATTTTTATTATTGCCAGCTGTCACACACTGAAAGACGCTTTTTATTGCAAAAAATATTTTGACCACATTTTGAGAGCTATAATTTTTCCTTATTTGGGTCCACAGAGTGGAGGTCTTGTCTTTGCGGGATGAGTTGACGTTTTTATTGGTAACATTTTCGGGCATGTGACATTTTTTTATCGCTTTTTATTCCGATTTTTGTGAGGCAGAATGACCAAAAACCAGCTATTCATGAATTTCTTTTGGGGGAGGCGTTTATACCATTCCGCGTTTGGTAAAATTGATAAAGCAGTTTTATTATTCAGGTCAGTACGATTACAGCGATACCTCATTTTTATCATTTTTTTATGTTTTGGTGCTTTTATATAATAAAAACTATTTTATAGAAAAAATAATTATTTTTGCTTCGCTTTATTCTGAGGACTATAACTTTTTTAATTTTTCGCTGATGATGCTGTATCGTGGCTCGTTTTTTGCGGGACAAGATAACGTTTTCAGTGGTAACATGGTTATTTATATCAGTCTTTTTGATCACGTGTTATTCCACTTTTTGTTTGGCGGTATGAGAATAAAGCGTTGTTTTTTGCCTCGTTTTTTTTTTACTGTGTTCCCTGAAGGGGTTAAGTAGTGATATAGTTTTATAGGTGGGGTCGTTACGGACGTGGCGTTACTAAATATGTGTACTTTTATAGTTTTTTTTATTTAGATAAAGAAATGTATTTATAGGAAGAATATTTTTTTTTGGGGGGGGGGGGAATTTTTTGTTACATTTTTTTTTTACACATCTGAATATTTTTTTTTTACACTATAACATTTCCCCAAGGGGGTATCATGTTATAGTGTAAGATCGCTGATCTGACACTTTCCTGTGCACTGTGTCAGATCAGCGATCTGACGTGCACTTCTCCTGGCTTCCTGGCGCCTGCTGTGAGCAGGTGCAGTGAAGCCACCTCCCTGCATGACCCGGATGCCACGGCCATCTTGGATCCGGGCCTGCTGCAGGGAGGAGGAGGTAAGAGACCCTCACAGCAACGCGATCACATCGCGTTGCTCCGGGGGTCTCAGGGAAGCCCGCAGGGAGCCCCCTCCCTGCGCGATGCTTCCCTATACCGCCGGCACACTGCGATCATGTTTGATCTCAGTGTGCTGGGGGTTAATGTGTCGGGGGCGGTCCGTGACCGCTCCTGGCACATAGTGCCGGATGTCAGCTGCAATAGTCAGCTGACACCCGGCCGTGATCGACCGCACTCCCTCCGTGAGCGCGACCGATCGCTATGACGTACTATCCCATCGAGGGTCATATAGGCCCAGGTCACCTCGACGGGATAGTACGTCTAAGGTCAGAAAGGGGTTAAAGCAGCGTCAGTCCCCACTGACTGAATACCACAGATGGGGTTATGAACATAAACTTTATTCAATTTCCCTTTTACATGGGACCGGGTCGCCACCGTGACATCCCACTGTGAACCCTGGACCCAGTATCGGGGTACCCCACGGCCCTGGCGGGAGACTCATCTTGGCGTCACAAACAGGATGTGTGCCTAAAAGACTGTGTTGTGCTGAGAGACTGTGTTTTATGAATTGCTACCAATACTGCCGCCATTATAGCGCCACGAGGAGTGCGAGGGAAGTAGGGACATACCTTCGTAGGCGGAGCCAGCCGAAAAGAGAGCGAAGAAGGAAACGGGTGCTGCATTGCCAGAGGAACGCCGGAAGTGAAGATGCCGTACAGCAGACCCAGAAGTGAGGATGCCGCAAAGTGCTGGACGGAGGACCGGGAACCAGCTGCAGACTGCACACCGGAGGAATCGCTACAAACGCCAGAGGAGAGACCCCTGTGATGCCCCAAGACCTTGGGGTCGACGCAGCCGCAGCCCCTGTGTTACCCCAAGACCCTGTGGGGGATGCAGCTGCCGGACTCATGGCACCCCTGGGCCCTGCCGCAGATGCACCTGCAGGTCCCATATTGCCACCAGGCCCCGCAGGGCCCGCAGCTTCTACCAGCAGGCCGGACCCCGCTGCAGCTACAGTGCCCATCATTCCCCTGTCCATGCCCTATATTCCTGGAGCAGCTTGGCTTCCATAATATTCCGGGGAGTCCCATACAATAAGTGACTTTAAGGAAAGACTCTGGAGCCTGTTTGAGGTATATCCCCTGACCGAGCATCAAAAGGTCAGCATCTTAATTGGACAATTGATAGGCACAGCCCTAAGAGAAGTGAAATCCTGGCCAAATAAGGAAAAAGTAACTGTGCGGCAGATATTTGCTAAACTTAAAACCACATTTGACACCCGCACCGCTACAGAAATCAAAATGAAGTTCTTTGGGTGCAAACAGAGAGCACAGGATAGCATATGGGACAATGCCCTTAATCTCCAGGAGGCACTGCCGGCCTTCAGACAGGTTGACCCTAACAGTGTGCAGGATGGAGACAAGCTCTTAAAGGAACAGTTCATTGAGGGTCTCTTCTCCAGCAACCACAGGACACAGCTGCGCAACCTGGCCTTGCAAAACCCTAACCTGGACTTTGCGCAATTCAAGGACAGGGCTATATGGGTGCTGCACGAACCTCAGCCCAGCCGCACAGTGCCCCCTAGGCATCCAGCCCTCATGTACAACCAGGAGGAGGAATGCTGCCAACCGGTCCCATTTGAGGCTGATGCACGGATCCTGGATGATGATTCTTCCATAGTACTACGCCTCCAGGTTCGGGAACTGACTAAAAACGTAGCTGCTTTAGCTAAAACCGTGCAGTTCCTGCAGGAATCACCGAAAGAGAAGATCAAGCTGGCTTCCAGACCAGCGGATGTTCCCTGGCGACGACAGAAGAGGATCCTGCTGACCAGAGGGAAAGATGACGATCGCTATCATTAGGAGGGACGACCCATCTGCCACAGCTGCGACCAGACAAGACACATCGCAAGGTGCTGTCATTTAAATGAGCGACCCCTGGGGCAGAGGGCCAACCCCCAGGGATAGGACAACCAGGCCCACACAACTGGCGAGACAAGTACGTCGGAGGACGACCGGTCCTCCCTATTGTGATCGACGGCATCCCGATGAACGCTTTATTGGACACCGGTTCTTAGGTGACAACTATGCCTTACATTCTATATAAACGGTACTGGGCTGACACAGACATTAACCATGGCCCAGATGATGATTTGACAATAGTAGCCAGTAACGGTCAGCCGTTGCCACAGGTGGGATACAAAGAGGTCAACATTAAGGTGGGGCAGGTAGAATTGAAGACCCAAGGAATAGTGATTGTTGATATTGACCGACGTGAAAATAACCCCATGATGACCATTGGTACTAATGTCATAGAAAATTGTCTTGCAGAGGTTATTGTCTTATTACAACAGGTGGCCGAAACTGCTGGTTCCAGTAAACGTGTCCTGCAGAAAGAAATCAGAGCTCTGGTGCAGAGACAGCAGGTAGAACTCTCTGGTGGAGAAATTGGCCGTGCCACAGTGAGTGATTCGATCCCCATCGCAATACCCCCCAGGAGTGAAATATTGATATGGTCCTGGGCAGCAATAGGCCTCAGATGTAAAGACTACCAGGCCCTGGTAGAACCTGTGTATTCAGATAGTAGGCCCACAATCCTGACAGCCAGAGGGGTGGTTGAAGTCCGCAAAGGGAGGGTACCAGTACGTGTCCTTAACTGTGGAAAGAAAGAGGTCCACCTAACCAGATATACCACACTTGCCAAACTGTTTACTGTTGATAATAATGTAATACAGGCAACAGAACCCTTTGTCCCATCCAACCAGGAAGAGGGCTCTGCAGGACAAATGGAGGATTGGTGTCAGAAATTACATTTGGGTACTGATTCTACACCTTCACATCAGAAACAAGGGGCTTACTGGGTGGTCCATGAGTATGAGAGGGTATTCAGCAAACACCCAATAGATTTTGGGCAGGTAAAAGGGATTCAACATCATATCCCCACGGAGAGATACCGTGGGGATATGATGTTGAATCCCTTTTACCTGCCCATGATATCCGCCCATCAAGGAGAGATACCGGCCTGTACCTCCAGCTCATTATCAGTGTGCCAAAGACATGTTACGAGAAATGAAGGAAGCTGGGGTAATCAGAGATAGTTATAGCCCCTGGTCAGCTCCATTAGTTCTTGTCAGGAAAATGAATGGCACAATGAAATTGTGTGTTGATTATAGGCAGACAACGGGTCTCTGTGAATTCAACTACATGCCATTCGGACTGTGCAACGCATCCGGAACATTCCAGAGGATGATGGAGTGCTATCTCGGGCACAAGAATTTTGAAACCGTCTTGCTGTACCTGGATGATGTTATTGTCTTCTCCAAGACTTATGAGGACCACCTAAAGCACCTGGCCGAAGTGTTTGAAGCCCTGTCCAACTTTGGCCTAAAGGTAAAACCATCCACATGCCATCTGTTAAAGCCCAAAGTACAGTACCTGGGCCATGAGGTGAGCGGCGAAGGGGTGGCACCAGACCCTGACAAGGTCACCGTGATCAAGAACTGGCTAAAGCTCAGCAACCTCCATGAAGTCCAGCCTCGGTTGGTAGGCTACTACAGAAGATTTATCAAAAACTTCACCAAGATAGCCACACCATTACAAGACCTGTTAGTGGGCCAATCTAAGAAAACCAAGGGTAAGAATACCCTATTTGACTGGGACGACGGGCTGGAGAGGTCCTTCACTCGATTGAAGTTGGCTCTCATGGGAGATGACGTACTGGCTTACCCTGATTATGACCAACCGTTTGTGCTGTACACGGACGCCAACAACATGGGACTGGGAGCCGTGTTGTCCCAGGTACAAAAAGGCAAAGAAAGGGTAATTGATTATGCTAGCAGGAAACTTCACCCCACCAAAAGGAACCCTGAGAACTACAGTTCCTTTAAGTTAGAGTACCTCGCTACCATCTAGGCGTTGACAGAGAGGTTCAAGCGCTACCTGGCCTCAGCAAGATTCACCGTCTTCACGGATAACAATCTGCTGACCCACCTGGAGACAGCAAAACTAGGTGCGTTAGAGCAACGATGGATGACCCGGCTATCCAATTATGAGTTCACCATCAAGTACCATGCAGGGCACAAGAATGCGAATGCCAAAGTATTGTCTAGGATGCCCAACTTGCCAGAGATGGGAGAAGATTCAGAAACAATCGAAGAGATAGAGTTACCCACTTTCCATCGCCCCGGGGCGACTCAGTATTCCCATTATGTGAGGAACAGACGCAAGGACAAGCAAGAAACCATGTTGAACCCATTGCCTCATCATGGATGGGCGGAGACGCAGGACAGTGACCCTGCAGTCTATCTGGTCAAAGAGCTGCTGACACAAGCCAATTCGCACCCTGGTCCAGATGCTCCACAAGTGACTCAACAGCTGTGGAAAGAGAAAGGCAAACTGTTTATGAACGATGGTAAGCTGTGTCAGAGGAGTATTGACCCATGCACTCATGAGCTGGTCTGGCAGATAGTGGTCAAGACAAGATGCGCCAATGGTTCTGGAAGCGTACCATGATGGAGCAGAACACTTCGGATGGAAGAAGTTAGAAACCCTACTGTCTACGCTTTGACTATTGTTGACCATTACTTCAGATTCCTGGCAGTAGTGCCTGTCAAAGACCACACAGCAAAGACGGCAGCCAAAGCCTTCCAACAGCACATCTGTAGACCACATAGATATCCTGAGAAGGTACTTACTGATCAAGGCACAGCCTTCAAAGCGGAAGTGTTTCAAAAAATCTGCAACCTGTACGGATGCAAAAAGATCAGAACAACACCGTACCACCCACAAACCAACGGTATGTGTGAAAAGATGAACCAAGTAGTGATTGACTTACTGAAGACCTTGCCTGAAAGGAATTTATGGCCAGAAATGTTGCCAGACTTGGTAGATTTGTTCAACCACATTCCAGTGAATTCCACCAACTGCACTCCAGCATACCTGATGAGAGGAAGATCTAGTACACTACCAGTTGATCTAGACATGGGAGTCCTAACCCCAGAAAATACCTCATCTGATGCAGATTGGGATACTGAGAGACAACAAAAGTACCACCAAGTACAAGAGTGCGTTGAAAGAAGTGTATCACAGGCGAGACAAAAACAAGAGAGAGACTATAACCAACTTGCCCCTGCAATTTCCTTGTCACCAGGTGAACAAGTGCTAAAATGTAAAAGGAGAATGCACAAACTTGACGACTAGTGGGAGCAGAACCGTATGCTATCCTACCTTCAAACTTCGACAATACAAAAGTATGCCTTATAAGTAAAGATGGAGGAGAAACTTCAACTGCAGAATCCAGAGATCACCTTAAAGTCTGCCTTGACACACTTAGAAACCAAGAAAAAGACCTAAGTACTTCTCAACCAATGGAGGAAGAACAAAAGAAAATCCACAAAATCCTTGGTATTTTTCCCCAGTCTTGGACTCAAATACATTAGGCCATAGTGATACCTGTCTTGGCTTTTCCACAGTTAGAGATGTCAGAAGCAGAAGTGACTCAAAACCATCCTGAAACAGAAGAGACTCTACAACAGTGGGCTCAAGCAGAAAACGTCACACCAGCAGTGCAACCAGAAAATCGGTGAATCTGCCATGCCTACAGTGAGTAGAAGTAGTCCAGAAGGTCCAGTATACCTGTGCTACGTAAACTCACCAGAGGTGTAGCCATAAGAGAGAGCACTACACCAGTAGTAGCAAGGACAGTGAACCCCGTTAGGTCACTAGCAATCCCTGTACTGCGTAGGTCTACTCATAGCACCAAGGGCCAAATTCCAGCTTGTTACAGGGACTAAAAATGTTAATAATTGCTGTTAATTGTTTGAATTACTTGCTTATAATTGTTACAGGTTAAAAATTGACAATAGGGTAATGGACAGTGAATTATCCAAAAACTGTCTTTGTACATAGTTGGCACCCTCAAGGTGCACCCTGGTTCTACGTACAATGGCATCGTGGATAGGGCCTTGTTTGCTTGTTTCTTCACAGACCCGAAGCAAAACCATCTGGCGTGGCGAGCAATGGGTCTGCATTCGCCTTGTAGCCCGTGCAAGTCCTACATTGGGGTTTATGATGGGTCCCTCGCATTGGTAGTTTCATTTATAAACAGAGACACCCTGGTATAAAACCAGATGTACTTTTATAAACTTGTTGCAATGTTCAAAGCCAACAGTACCTCCATTAAAAGAAAGCCAAAGTTTATAATTGTTCAAATGTTTTTCAAAATGGTTGCATTATTTAACCTGTAATTGTTGTTCTTTTTTTCCCAGTCCGGGAGTACTGGATTTAACAGGGGGGAGTGTGGTGCCCCAGGGTCCTGGTCGTCACAGTAGCATTACTTTCCTCATGGAGAGAGTGATGTTATGCCTGAAAGCGATGAAGGAGATCTTTTATCAGGTAAGCACAATGCATAAAACATGTTCACACTACAGACTAGAAGGGGGAGCTCTAAGTCTTGTTTAGGGTGAACTCTCCTATAAAAACATTCTGATCTGGAGGGAAAGAGTTCAGTTTTGTTCAGGAAAGTGACTGAAAGAGAAGAAAGCAGACTGGCACAGGGTGTCAGAAGGTCTGAAGGGGCCTGTAGTCTGAAGTACGACAGCCCCAGGAAAAGGAGATCATAGAGAAGGACAGAACATCGTTCAGTGATTGTGAAGGAGAGCGAAGCACAGGAGAGGATATATCGGAGTCCAGCTACGAGCAGGCTGCCTCTCTCTGAAACGCAGATAACCGGTAGCTGGACCACCGAGGTTGTAAGGGACTCTAAGACTTACATCAGTGACCGGCGGGACAGCTGAACTGCAAGTTACCTGTCCTCCACACACACCTGAGACACAGTGACATATAGAGCCTGGGGTATGCTAGAGTTCCTGTAGAAAGCTCGAGTTACCTGTCATGCAGGTATTGTCCTATCCTATAAGGGGGACAGAGAGAAGAACTGTGAGGACCTTATCTGAAGCCAAAGGCAGTAAGGGACTACAACACCACCACGCTAGAGGAAGGCTTTTAACTCCACCTGGTAAAGGGGAACTCTGGATTTTCTTCCAAGCCGGCTGGACCCTGCCTGCCCTGTGATCTGGTGCCCTGGACTGTGGCTGCTGAAGTCTTCAGTAAATCAGGTAAGGAGACTGCAAACCTGTGTCCTCGTTCTTTACTGCGCCATTCGCCATCTTCCATCTGCACACCGGGAGCCCTGGGGATATACTTCACCTGTGGGAAGTTATGCCATCTAGCTGCCATAACATCACCCCTAAGGACCCCTTAAAGCAGCGTTGGTCCCCACTGACCGAATACCGCAGGTGGCGTCACGAACATAAACTTTATTCAATTCCCCTTATACATTGGTGACCAGGGCCACGGACCGGGTCGCCACCGTGAGATCCCCCTGTGAACCCCAGACCCGGTACTGGGTAACCCACAGCCCTTGCGGGCGAATCAGAAGTATTTAGCTGTGTTCTGGGACATAGTACACCGGCGCATGCGCAGTAATGATTTTCGGCTTTGCCCGCAGTTGGGCAAAGCATACTGCAGGTGTGCGAGCGAAGATTGCATTGCGCACGCGCAAACTATGGAAGACAAATTACTCTATTTCTCGAACATATTGCAGACAACAGGGATAGATGGGTGGAGAAATGAAGACGAAACGCCGCCCATCGAACTGGAAAAAAGGCATTTACATATCCCACCAATTTGAGGTGACAGGTTCCCTTTAATTTAACTTTCCAGCATTTTTTTTTGCCCATTACTGAGGTCCCCAGACAAAGCCAACAGGGAACATGTCCTACAAGTATGTTGCTTCTGTTGTGCTCCATGTATGATTATTGCATTTTAATTTATAGTCTTTCACTAGCTAAATGTGAAACAACTTGCTGTATCTCACCTTGTCATTTTGTGAAGGTGATATGACCATGTCTCAGGACCAAAGGCATTAAACAAAATAATTTTTCAGTTGCAAAACCCGCTGTATGACACTTTATCATTTGGTTGGGTTGAAATTAAGCTGTAGAGGCCTGATCCATAGGCAACAAACAAATTATTCTGTTCTTACTGTCATACAGTATGGGACTAGTGATGAGCGACCGTGCTCGCCACTAATCGTTACTCGCGCGAGTATCACTATGCTTGGTGTACTTGGTGAGCACCGAGCATTTCCGGGATTATTTGGCGGTAACTGGAGTCTCCACCCAGCATTTTTGGTGGACTTTAGAGACCCAATCACACTGCAGGGATTGTCTGCCAGGTCATGAAATGCCCCAGCCATCTTTGTTGTGGTCATGCAGTGATTGGCTTGGTCGCACAGAATCATCCCGAGTATAAGAGACCTGGCGCCGCCTTGCTCGCCACATTCTGCTCCGGATTCAGTGAGAGTAGGGAGAGCAACTGCCGAGATAGGGTCAGAATCGTGATTTTTATAGTTAGTGTAGGTCTGCAACTCTTAAATCCACATCTCCTGAGAAACCACCAGTCGTTTTTAGGGCTAATTCGTGGGTCCCGATATTGCAGCGCTAGGAAGGCAGGGAACAGCATATCCACATCAGTGCAAGGCCTGCAGGCATTGTATGTGTGTCCATTGCTCCCACTGCATTGCTCCCAAAGCCCCATAACTGTCTGCTGCTGCTGCAGCTTCTTTAATATATACCTAGTTGCATTTTTTCCCCAAAATTCACCCCCCCCAAAAAAAAAAAAAAAATACAGTGTGTTCTGTCAGACTGAGGCCTGTTTAAAAATCATAGTTTGTCAGGCATCTGGCATACGTAGCATAGTTGTGTGTACTTGCCTTGTGCCACTTTATTTTATTTTTGTTTTTTTGATGTTTTAACCCCTTCATGACCCAGCCTATTTTGACCTTAAAGACCTTGCCGTTTTTTGCAATTCTGACCAGTGTCCCTTTATGAGGTAATAACTCAGGAACGCTTCAACGGATCCTAGCGGTTCTGAGATTGTTTTTTCGTGACATATTGGGCTGCATGTTAGTGGTAAATTTAGGTCAATAAATTCTGCGTTTATTTGTGATAAAAACGGAAATTTGGCGAAAATTTTGAAAATTTTGCAATTTTCAGATTTTGAATTTTTATTCTGTTAAACCAGAGAGTTATGTGACACAAAATAGTTAATAAATAACATTTCCCACACGTCTACTTTACATCAGCACAATTTTGGAAACAAAATTTTTTTTTGCTAGGAAGTTATAAGGGTTAAAATTTGACCAGCGATTTCTCATTTTTACAACGAAATTTACAAAACCATTTTTTTTAGGGACCACCTCACATTTGAAGTCAGTTTGAGGGGTCTATATGGCTGAAAATACCCAAAAGTGACACCATTCTAAAAAATGCACCCCTCAAGGTACTCAAAACCACATTCAAGAAGTTTATTAACCCTTCAGGTACTTCACAGCAGCAGAAGCAACATGGAAGGAAAAAATGAACATTTAACTTTTTAGTCACAAAAATTATCTTTTAGCAACAATTTTTTTATTTTCCCAATGGTAAAAGGAGAAACTGAACCACGAAAGTTGTTGTCCAATTTGTCCTGAGTACACTGATACCTCATATGTTGGGGTAAACCACTGTTTGGGCGCACGGCAGGGCTTGGAAGGGAAGGAGCGCCATTTGACTTTTTGAATGAAAAATTGGCTCCACTCTTTAGCAGACACCATGTCACGTTTGGAGAGCCCCCGTGTGCCTAAAAATTGGAGCTCCCCCACAAGTGACCCCATTTTGGAAACTAGACGCCCCAAGGAACTTATTTAGATGCATAGTGAGCACTTTGAACCCCCAGCTGCTTCACAAATTGATCCGTAAAAATGAAAAAGTACTTTTTTTTTCACAAAAAAATTCTTTTAGCCTCAATTTTTTTCATTTTCACATGGGCAACAGGATAAAATGGATCCTAAAATTTGTTGGGCAATTTCTCCTGAGTACACCAATACCTCACATGTGGGGGAAATTACTGTTTGGGCACATGGTAAGGCTTGGAAGGGAAGGAGCGCCATTTGACTTTTTGAATGAAAAATTATCTCCATCGTTAGCGGACACCATGTCGCGTTTGTAGAGCCCCTGTGTGCCTAAACATTGGAGCTACCCCACAAGTGACCCCATTTTGGAAACTAGACCCCCAAGGAACTTATCTAGATGCCTAGTGAGCACTTTAAACCCTCAGGTGCTTCACGAATTGATCTGTAAAAATGAAAAAGTACTTTTTTTTCACAAAAAAATTATTTTCGCCTCAATTTTTTTATTTTCACATGGGCAATAGGATAAAATGGATCATAAAATTTGTTGGGAAATTTCTCCCGAGTACGCCGATACCTCATATGTGGGGGTAAACCACTGTTTGGGCACACGGCAGGGCTCGGAAGGGAAGGCGCGCCATTTGACTTTTTGAATGGAAAATTAGCTCCAATCAATAGCGGACACCATGTCACGTTTGGAGTGCCCCTGTATGCCTAAACATTGGAGCTCCCCCACAAGTGACCCCATTTTGGAAACTAGACCCCCCAAGGAACTTATCTAGATACATATTGAGCACTTTAATCCCCCAGGTGCTTCACAGAAGTTTATAACGCAGAGCCATGAAAATAAAAAATAATTTTTCTTTCCTCAAAAATGATTTTTTAGCCTGGAATTTCCTATTTTGCCAAGGGTAATAGGAGAAATTGGACCCCAAATGTTCTTGTCCAGTTTGTCCTGAGTACGCTGATACCCCATATGTGGGGGTAAACCACTGTTTGGGCGCACGGCAGGGCTCGGAAGGGAAGGCACGCCATTTGGCTTTTTAAATGGAAAATTAGCTCCAATCACCATGTCACGTTTGGAGAGCCCCTGTATGCCTAAACATTGGAGATCCCCCACAAATGACCCCATTTTGGAAACGAGACCCCCAAAGGAACTAATCTAGATGTGTGGTGAGGACTTTGAACCCCCAAGTGCTTCACAGAAGTTTATAACGCAGAGCAATGAAAAAAAAAAAATTATTTTCTCAAAAATGATCTTTTAGCCTGCAATTTTTTATTTTCCCAAGGGTAACAGGACAAATTTGACCCCAAAAGTTGTTGTCCAGTTTCTCCTGAGTACGCTGATACCCCATATGTGGGGGTAAACCACTGTTTGGGCACATGCCGGGGCTCGGAAGTGAAGTAGTGATGTTTTGAAATGCAGACTTTGATGGAATGCTCTGTGGGCGTCACATTGCGTTTGCAGAGCCCCTGATGGGGCTAAACAGTAGAAACCCCCCACAAATGACCCCATTTTGGAAACAAGACCCTGAAAGGAACTTATCTAGATGTGTGGTGAGGACTTTGAACCCCCAAGTGCTTCACAGAAGTTTATAACGCAGAGCCATGAAAATAAAAAATAAAAATTATTTTCTCTAAAATGATCTTTTAGCCTGCAATTTTTTATTTTCCCAAGGGTAACAGGAGAAATTTCACCCCAAAAGTTGTTGTCCAGTTTCTCCTGAGTACACTGATACCCCATATGTGGGGGTAAACCACTGTTTGGGCACACGCCGGGGCTCGGAAGTGAAGTAGTGACGTTTTGAAATGCAGACTTTGATGGAATGCTCTGCGGGCGTCACGTTGCGTTTGCAGAGCCCCTGATGTGGCTAAACAGTAGAAACCCCCCACAAGTGACCCCATTTTGGAAACTAGACCCCAAAAGGAACTTATCTAGATGTGTGGTGTGCACTTTGAACCCTCAAGTGCTTCACAGAAGTTTATAATGCAGAGCCGTGAAAATAATAAATACGTTTTCTTTCCTCAAAAATAATTATTTAGCCCAGAATTTTTTATTTTCCCAAGGGTTACAGGAGAAATTGGACCCCAAAAGTTATTGTCCAGTTTCTCCTGAGTACGCTGATACCCCATATGTGGGGGTAAACCACTGTTTGCGCACACGTCGGGGCTCAGAAGTGAAGTAGTGACTTTTGAAATGCAGACTTTGATGGAATGGTCTGCGGGCGTCACGTTGCGTTTGCAGAACCCCTGGTGTGCCTAAACAGTAGAAACCCCCCTCAAGTGACCCCATTTTAGAAACTAGACCCCCCAAGGAACTTATCTAGATATGTGGTGAGCACTTTGAACCCCCAAGTGCTTCACAGACGTTTACAACGCAGAGCTGTGAAAATAAAAAATAATTTTTCTTTCCTCAAAAATGATGTTTTAGCAAGCATTTTTTTATTTTCCCAAGGGTAACAGGAGAAATTGGACCCCAGTAATTGTTGCGCAGTTTATCCTGAGTATGCTGGTACTCCATATGTGGGGGTAAACCGCTGTTTGGGCACACGTCGGGGCTCGGAAATGAGGGAGCACCATTTGACTTTTTGAATACAAGATTGGCTGGAATCAATGGTGGCGCCATGTTGCGTTTGGAGACCCCTGATGTGCCTAAACAGTGGAAACCCCTCAATTCTACCTCCAACACTAACCCCAACACACCCCTAACTCTAATCCCAACTGTAGCCATAACCCTAATCACAACCCTAACTACAACCCTAATTCCAACCCTAACCCTAAGGCTATGTGCGAGATGTTTGAGATTTGTGAGAGTCGTGTGAGATTTTTCAGCATCATTTTTGAAAAATCCGTGGGTAAAAGGCAGTGCGTTTTACCTGCGGATTTCCCGCGGATTTCCAGTGTTTTTTGTGCGGATTTCACCTGCGGATCCCTATTGAGGAACAGGTGTAAAACGCTGCAGAATCCGCACAAAGAATTGACATGCTGCGGAAAATACAACGCAGCGTTTCCGCGCGGTATTTTCCGCACCATGGGCACAGCGGATTTGGTTTTCCATAGGTTTACTTGGTACTGTAAACCTGATGGAACACTGCTGCGAATCCGCAGCGGCCAATCCGCTGCGGATCCGCAGCCAAATCTGCACCGTGTGCACATAGCCTAATTCTAAAGGTATGTGCACACGCTGCGGAAAACGCTGCGGATCCGCAGCAGTTTCCCATGAGTTTACAGTTCAATGTAAACCTATGGGAAACAAAAATCGCTGTACACATGCTGCGGAAAAACTGCACGGAAACGCAGCGGTTTACATTCCGCAGCATGTCACTTCTTTCTGCGGATTCCGCAGCGGTTTTACAACTGCTCCAATAGAAAATCGCAGTTGTAAAACCGCAGTGAAAGGCGCAGAAAAAACGCGGTAAATCCGCGATAAATCCGCAGCGGTTTATCACTGTGCATTTATCAAATCCGCAGCGGAAAAATCCGCAGAGGACCAGAATACGTGTGCACATACCGAAACCCTAACCCTAGCCCTAACCCTAACCCTACCCCTAACCCTACCCCTAACCCTAACCCTAACCCTATTCTAACATTAGTGGAAAAAAAAATCTTTATTTTTTTATTGTCCCTACCTATGGAGGTGACAAAGGGGAGGGGGTCATTTATTATTTTTTTATTTTGATCACTGGGATAGATTATATCTCAGTGATCAAAATGCACTTTGAACGAATCTGCCGGCCGGCAGATTCGGCGGGCGCACTGCGCATGCGCCCGCCATTTTGGAAGATGGTGGCGCCCAGGGAGAAGACGGACGGACCCCGGCAGGATCGGTAAGTATGATGGGGTGGAACGGAGCACAGGGGGGTGGAACGGAGCACGGGGGGGTGGAACGGAGTGCAGGGGGGGTGATTGGAGCACGGGAGGGTGATTGGAGCACGGGGGTGAGCAGACAAGAGCACGGGGGGGAGCGGAGCACAGGACGGAGGGGAGCGGGGCAGTGTACCGGGCAGATCGGAGGGCTGGGGGGGCGATCGGTGAGGTGGGGTGGGGGCACATTAGTATTTCCAGCCATGGCCGATGATATTGCAGCATCGGCCATGGCTGGATTGTAATATTTCACCCGTTATAATGGGTGAAATATTACAAATCGCTCTGATTGGCAGTTTCACTTTCAACAGCCAATCAGAGCGATCGTAGCCACGGGGGTGTGAAGCCACCCCCCCTGGGCTAAACTACCAGTCCCCCTGTCCCTGCAGATCGGGTGAAATGGGAGTTAACGCTTTCACCCGATCTGCAGGGACGCGATCTTTCCATGACGCCACATAGGCGTCATGGGTCGGATTGGCACCGACTTTCATGACGCCTACGTGGCGTCATGGGTCGGGAAGGGGTTAAATTCACCAAAAAAAACTCATATACAGTTATATGAAAAAGTTTGGGCACCCCTATTAATCTTAAGCTTAATGTTTTATAAAAATTGTTTTTTTTTTGCAACAGCTATTTCAGTTTCATATACAGTGGGGCAAAAAAGTATTTAGTCAGTCAGCAATAGTGCAAGTTCCACAACTTAAAAAGATGAGAGGCGTCTGTAATTTACATCATAGGTAGACCTCAACTATGGGAGACAAACTGAGAAAAAAAATCCAGAAAATCACATTGTCTGTTTTTTTAACATTTTTTTTGCATATTATGGTGGAAAATAAGTATTTGGTCAGAAACAAACAATCAAGATTTCTGGCTCTCACAGACCTGTAACTTCTTCTTTAAGAGTCTCCTCTTTCCTCCACTCATTACCTGTAGTAATGGCACCTGTTTAAACTTGTTATCAGTATAAAAAGACACCTGTGCACACCCTCAAACAGTCTGACTCCAAACTCCACTATGGTGAAGACCAAAGAGCTGTCAAAGGACACCAGAAACAAAATTGTAGCCCTGCACCAGGCTGGGAAGACTGAATCTGCAATAGCCAACCAGCATGGAGTTAAGAAATCAACAGTGGGAGCAATAATTAGAAAATGGAAGACATACAAGACCACTGATAATCTCCCTCGATCTGGGGTTCCACGCAAAATCCCACCCCGTGGGGTCAGAATGATCACAAGAACGGTGAGCAAAAATCCCAGAACCACGCGGGGGGACCTAGTGAATGAACTGCAGAGAGCTGGGACCAATGTAACAAGGCCTACCATAAGTAACACACTACTCCACCATGGACTCAGATCCTGCAGTGCCAGACGTGTTCCACTGCTTAAGCCAGTACATGTCCGGGCCTGTCTGAAGGTTGCTAGAGAGCATTTGGATGATCCAGAGGAGTTTTGGGAGAATGTCCTATGGTCTGATGAAACCAAACTGGAACTGTTTGGTAGAAACACAACTTGTCGTGTTTGGAGGAAAAAGAATACTGAGTTGCATCCATCAAACACCATACCTACTGTAAAGCATGGTGGTGGAAACATCATGCTTTGGGGCTGTTTCTCTGCAAAGGGGCCAGGACGACTGATCCGGGTACATGAAAGAATGAATGGGGCCATGTATCGTGAGATTTTGAGTGCAAACCTCCTTCCATCAGCAAGGGCATTGAGGATGAAACGTGGCTGGGTCTTTCAACATGACAATGATCCAAAGCACACCGCCAGGGCAACGAAGGAGTGGCTTCGTAAGAAGCATTTCAAGGTCCTGGAGTGGCCTAGCCAGTCTCCAGATCTCAACCCTATAGAAAACCTTTGGAGGGAGTTGAAAGTCCGTGTTGCCAAGCGAAAAGCCAAAAACATCACTGCTCTAGAGGAGATCTGCATGGAGGAATGGGCCAACATACCAACAACAGTGTGTGGCAACCTTGTGAAGACTTACAGAAAACGTTTGACCTCTGTCATTACCAACAAAGGATATATTACAAAGTATTGAGATGAAATTTTGTTTCTGACCAAATACTTATTTTCCACCATAATATGCAAATAAAATGTTAAAAAAACAGACAATGTGATTTTCTGGATTTTTTTTTCTCAGTTTGTCTCCCATAGTTGAGGTCTACCTATGATGTAAATTACAGACGCCTCTCATCTTTTTAAGTGGTGGAACTTGCACTATTGCTGACTGACTAAATACTTTTTTGCCCCACTGTATCTAATAACTGTTGGACACAGTAATGTTTCTGCCTTGAAATGAGGTTTGTTGTACTAATGTTGAGGGAGGATCTAAAGTGATCCTTCTTGGTTGACTCAGTGATTTCCAAATTAATCTAAAGGGCGTTGCCGGCAACTGAAAATGACCAGACGGAGACTCGTGCCTCTGTGTGGGGGATCGAGCAGATCTCTGGGCCCCCGTTTATTGTGTATGAGTTTTCATAGTCATAGAAATTATACTTCAACCAATCAGCATAAGAATACGCTCACAATTCTTAACCTATAAGAATGCAGGAAAAACTTAACCCATGAGGATACAGGAAAAATGGAAACTACAGATATGGTCGTGTCTTTTTGGCATAAAAAACATATTAACAGATGCCTCAGTCTTGTATAGCGATACACCCATGAGTCTCTTATCTGGCTCACTCGAGTTAGAATACTCAAGGTCTTTATACCAATTATGAACCATAGACTAGCTGAATAACAAAATGTTATCTTCGTGAGAAACAGGACAGAGTTATTTCATAGCAGCTGTAACCTTCTACCTAAGTAAATAACAGAATTTATCTTTAACCAACAACAAAATCGAGTCAAAGCACAAAATGGAGAATCTTTCATAATTTGTTCCCGCACATTCCCCCCTAGATAAATTTTGTTAATTAATGTCCAGCATCAGAGGTACTATCCCAAGCTATAAGCTTGAGGGGTACTGGTCTTCACATGACTGGTGCCATGTTACCAGCCATGGCTGTTGCGGCGTACCCGTCCCCCCTGTATGCTAGAATTTACGAATAACAATTGTTGATGACGGTGGTGGGGATCTTTTGAAGATAGCTATGCGCTTGGCTTCAACATCTTCATCTGGTAACTTTGTGAAATCGGTGTAGAGAGCAGGGGTGGCAACGCTTTTGGTTTCATCCTTAGTTGTCTTAGTGCAGAATTTCCTAATACATACAGAAATACACCAAAGAACAAGTTTTAGTATTACATACATTATTATTATTATTTATTGTTATAGCGCCATTTATTCCATGGCGCTTTACATGTGAGGAGGGGTATACATAATAAAAACAAGTACAATAATCTTGAACAATACAAGTCATAACTGGTACAGGAGGAATGAGGACCCTGCCCGCGAAGGCTCACAATCTACAAGGATACATACATGACAAGGATAAAGGCAGCGATGTGTAACAAACTTTGCAAGATTCCAGCTATCCAGCCGCAAGTCCCTCAAACCAATTGGCTGGATTAAGAAAGGAGAAGGTGTCTGCCCACCAACTGTCCTTATTACAGTCATTGTCTTTATCATATTGATCTCTGACTTTTTGAATATCTTCTAACTTTAACTTTAGAGTACTATTGGGATCTGTATAATAACAGCATGCGGGTCCAATAATCTGACACATACCACCCTGTGCTGCTGTTAAGTAGTCCAGTACTACAGTATATTGATTAGTGACTATGATAAGTTGGTTTTGGACAGCGACAGTAGTATTAAGTATAGTATATTCAATATATCCCAAATTTGATCATCTGGATAATCTGTGGCCCTAAGCAATTTATCCCACATTTGTGTAATCATAGGGTAAATGAAAATAGAACTGACAATTTTATTGGCTATACCCATCTGTACTATTAATCTTTTATGATATTGTACAAACTTATTATTCAAGGATGTTGGAGAATTTAGGCTGTCCCATTCGGTTATCAACATTATTATATGGAAATACGAAAAACCAAAACATCATGTCCCCTTATTTGCTACTAGTCTGTTTGACCAGCTTGCAGTGCGATGTGTGGATCCATGTCGGCCTTCCTTCCAGCTTTACTGACATAGGAGTAATGAGGAGGACTTGGTAGGGTGTTATGAACAGGTAATTCAGAACCACAATGGACCTTGAAGTTCAGAGTACACAAAGTGACCTGACAATTACCAAAAACATAGGACGAGCTCTGAGACGTGGGAACTCTGCTGACCGCAATCCCTAATCCTATCCAACCACACTAAAGGTAGCCGTGGAGCGCTCCTGACCAGTCCTATGCGCCTCGAGCACAGCCTGAGAAACTAGCTAGCCCTAAGAAAGAAAAACAAGCCTACCTTGCCTCAGAGAAATACCCCAAAGGAAAAGGAAGCCCCCCACATATAATGACTGTGAGTAGAGATGAAAATACAAACGCAGAGATGAAATAGATTTAGCAAAGTGAGGCCCAACTTACTGAACAGACCGAAGATAGGAAAGATTGCTTTGCGGTCAACACAAAACCCTACAAACAACCACGCAGAGGGGGCAAAAAGACCCTCCGCACCGACTAACGGTACGGAGGTGCTCCCTCTGCGTCCCAGAGCTTCCAGCAAGCAAGAAAAACCAATATAGCAAGCTGGACAGAAAAAATAGCAAACAAAAATAACACAAGAAAACTTAGCTTATGCAGGAAAGACAGGCCACAGGAACGATCCAGGAGAAAGCAAGACCAATACTAGAACATTGACTGGAGGCCAGGATCAAAGCACTAGGTGGAGTTAAATAGAGCAGCACCTAACGACTTAACCTCATCACCTGAGGAAGGAAACTCAGAAGCCGCAGTACCACTCCCATCCACCAAAGGAAGCTCATAGACAGAACCAGCCGAAGTACCACTCACGACCACAGGAGGGAGCTTGGCCACAGAATTCACAACAGTACCCCCCCCTTGATGAGGTGTCACCGAACCCTCACCAGAGCCCCCAGGCCGACCAGGATGAGCCACATGAAAGGCACGAACCAGATCGGCAGCATGGACATCAGAGGCAAAGACCCAGGAATTATCTTCCTGACCATAACCTTTCCACTTAACCAGATACTGGAGTTTCCGTCTCGAAACACGAGAATCCAAAATCTTCTCCACTATATACTCCAACTCCCCTTCAACCAAAAGCGGAGCAGGAGGATCAACAGATGGAACCACAGGTGCCACGTATCTCTGCTACAATGACCTATGGAACACGTTATGGATGGAAAAAGAAGCTGGAAGAGTCAAACGAAAAGACACAGGATTAAGAACCTCAGAAATCCTATATGGACCAATGAAACGAGGCTTAAACTTAGGAGAGGAAACCTTCATAGGAATATAACGAGATGACAACCAAACCAAATCCCCAACACGAAGTCGGGGACCCACACAGCGCCTGCGGTTAGCGAAACATTGAGCCTTCTCCTGGGACAAAGTCAAATTGTCCACTACATGAGTCCAAATCTGCTGCAACCTATCCACCACAGTATCCACACCAGGACAGTCCGAAGACTCAACCTGCCCTGAAGAGAAACGAGGGTGAAACCCAGAATTGCAGAAAAACGGCGAAACCAAAGTAGCCGAGCTGGCCCGATTATTAAGGGCGAACTCAGCCAAAGGCAAAAAGGACACCCAATCATCCTGATCAGCAGAAACAAAACATCTCAGATATGTTTCCAAGGTCTGATTGGTTCGTTCAGTCTGGCCATTTGTCTGAGGATGGAAAGCCGAGGAAAAAGACAAATCAATGCCCATCCTAGCACAAAAGGCTCGCCAAAACCTCGAAACAAACTGGGAACCTCTGTCAGAAACGATGTTCTCTGGAATGCCATGTAAACGAACCACATGCTGGAAAAACAATGGCACCAAATCAGAGGAGGAAGGCAATTTAGACAAGGGCACCAAATGGACCATCTTAGAGAAGCGATCACAAACCACCCAAATGACTGACATTCTATGAGAGACGGGGAGATCCGAAATAAAATCCATAGAGATATGTGTCCAAGGCCTCTTGGGGACCGGCAAGGGCAAAAGCAACCCACTGGCACGAGAACAGCAGGGCTTAGCCCGAGCACAAATCCCACAGGACTGCACAAAATAACGCACATCCCGCGACAGAGACGGCCACCAAAAGGATCTAGCCACCAAATCTCTGGTACCAAAGATTCCAGGATGACCAGCCAACACCGAACAATGAACCTCAGAGATAACTTTATTCGTCCACCTATCAGGGACAAACGGTTTCTCCGCTGGGCAACGGTCAGGTCTATTAGCCTGAAATTTTTGCAGCACCCGCCGCAAATCAGGGGAGATGGCAGACAAAATTACCCCCTCTTTGAGAATACCCGCCGGCTCAGGCAAACCCAGAGAATCGGGCACAAAACTCCTAGACAGGGCATCCGCCTTCACATTTTTAGAGCCCGGAAGGTACGAAACCACAAAGTCAAAACGGGAGAAAAACAGCGACCAAAGAGCCTGTCTAGGATTCAACCGTTTGGCAGACTCGAGATAAGTCAAGTTCTTGTGATCAGTCAAGACCACCACGCGATGCTTAGCTCCTTCAAGCCAATGACGCCACTCCTCGAATGCCCACTTCATGGCTAGCAACTCTCGATTGCCAACATCATAATTTCGCTCAGCAGGCGAAAATTTCCTGGAAAAGAAGGCGCATGGTTTCATCACCGAGCAATCAGAACTTCTCTGCGACAAAACAGCCCCTGCTCCAATTTCAGAAGCATCAACCTCGACCTGGAACGGAAGCGAAACATCTGGCTGGCACAACACAGGGGCAGAAGAAAAACGACGCTTCAACTCCTGAAAAGCTTCCACAGCAGCAGAAGACCAATTGACCACATCAGCACCCTTCTTGGTTAAATCAGTCAACGGTTTAGCAATACTAGAAAAATTATTGATGAAGCGACGATAAAAATTAACAAAGCCCAGGAACTTCTGCAGACTCTTCAGAGATGTTGGCTTAGTCCTATCATAAATGGCCTGGACTTTAACAGGGTCCATCTCGATAGTAGAAGGAGAAAAAATGAACCCCAAAAATGAAACCTTCTGAACACGAAAGAGACACTTTGACCCCTTCACAAGCAAAGAATTAGCACGCAGGACCTGGAACACCATTCTGACCTGCTTCACATGAGACTCCCAATCATCCGAGAAGACCAAAATATCATCCAAGTATACAATCAGGAATTTATCCAGGTACTCTCGGAAGATGTCATGCATAAAGGACTGAAACACTGATGGAGCATTAGAAAGCCCGAATGGCATAACCAGGTACTCAAAATGGCCTTCGTGCGTATTAAATGCTGTTTTCCATTCATCGCCCTGTTTAATACGCACAAGATTATATGCACCACGAAGATCTATCTTGGTGAACCAACTAGCCCCCTTAATCCGAGCAAACAAATCAGACAGCAGTGGCAAGGGGTACTGAAATTTGACCGTAATTTTATTTAGAAGGCGGTAATCAATACAAGGTCTCAGCGAACCATCCTTCTTGGCCACAAAAAAGAATGCTGCTCCCAATGGCGACGATGACGGGCGAATATGACCCTTCTCCAAAGACTCCTTCACGTAACTCCGCATAGCGGCGTGCTCAGGTACAGATAAATTAAACAGTCGACCCTTAGGAAACTTACTACCAGGAATCAAATCGATAGCACAATCACAATCCCTATGCGGAGGTAGGGCATTGGACTTGGGCTCATCGAATACATCCCGGTAATCAGACAAGAACTCTGGGACCTCAGAAGGGGTGGATGATGAGATAGACAGAAATGGAACATCACCATGTACCCCCTGACAAACCCAGCTGGACACAGACATAGATTTCCAATCTAATACTGGGTTATGGACTTGTAGCCATGGCAACCCCAACACGACCACATCATGCAGATTATGCAACACCAGAAAGCGAATATCCTCCTGGTGCGCAGGAGCCATGCACATGGTCAGCTGGGTCCAATACTGAGGCTTATTCTTGGCCAAAGGCGTAGCATCAATTCCTCTCAATGGAATAGGACACTGCAAGGGCTCCAAGACAATCCCACAGCGCCTAGCAAACTCCAAGTCCATCAAATTCAGGGCAGCGCCGTAATCCACAAATGCCATGACAGAATAGGAAGACAAAGAGCAGATCAAAGTAACGGACAAAAGAAATTTTGACTGTACCGTACCAATGGTGGCAGACCTAGCGAACCGCTTAGTGCGCTTAGGACAATCGGAGATAGCATGAGTGGAATCACCACAGTAAAAACACAGCCCATTCTGACGTCTGTGTTCTTGCCTTTCAGCTCTGGTCAAAGTCCTATCGCACTGCATAGGCTCAGGTTTATGCTCAGATACTACCGCCAAATGGTGCACAGATTTACGCTCATGCAAGCGTCGACCGATCTGAATGGCCAAAGACATAGACTCATTCAGACCAGCAGGCATAGGAAATCCCACCATGACATCCTTAAGGGCTTCAGAGAGACCCTTTCTGAAAATAGCTGCCAGCGCACATTCATTCCATTGAGTGAGCACGGACCACTTTCTAAACTTCTGACAATAAATCTCTATCTCATCCTGACCCTGACACAGAGCCAGCAAAATTTTCTCTGCCTGATCCACTGAATTAGGTTCATCGTACAGCAATCCGAGTGCCAGAAAAAACGCATCAATATTACATAATGCAGGATCTCCTGGCGCAAGGGAAAATGCCCAGTCTTGAGGGTCGCCACGTAATAAAGAAATAATGATCTTAACTTGTTGAACTGGGTCACCAGAGGAGCGGGGTTTCAAAGCCAGAAATAGTTTACAATTATTTTTAAAATTCAAAAACTTAGCTCTATCTCCAGAAAATAACTCAGGAATAGGAATTTTAGGTTCTAACATAGGATTCTGAACCACTAAATCTTGAATATTCTGTACATTTATAGCGAGATTATCCATCAAAGAGAACAGACCCTGAATGTCCATGTCCACACCTGTGTTCTGAACCACCCTGATGTAAAGGGGAAAAGAAAGACAGAACACAGTGCAAAGAAAAAAAAATGGTCTCAGAACTTCTCTTTTCCCTCTATTGAGAAGCATTAGTACTTTGGGCCTCCAGTACTGTTATGAACAGGTAATTCAGAACCACAATGGACCTTGAAGTTCAGAGCACACAAAGTGACCTGACAATTACCAAAAACATAGGACGAGCACTGAGACGTGGGAACTCTGCTGACCGCAATCCCTAATCCTATCCAACCACACTAAAGGTAGCCGTGGAGCACTCCTGACCAGTCCTATGCGCCTCGAGCACAGCCTGAGAAACTAGCTAGCCCTAAGAAAGAAAAATAAGCCTACCTTGCCTCAGAGAAATACCCCAAAGGAAAAGGAAGCCACCCACATATAATGACTGTGAGTAGAGATGAAAATACAAACGCAGAGATGAAATAGATTTAGCAAAGTGAGGCCCAACTTACTGAACAGACCGAAGATAAGAAAGATTGCTTTGCGGTCAACACAAAACCCTACAAACAACCACGCAGAGGGGGCAAAAAGACCCTACGCACCGACTAACGGTACGGAGGTGCTCCCTCTGCGTCCCAGAGCTTCCAGCAAGCAAGAAAAACCAATATAGCAAGCTGGACAGAAAAAATAGCAAACAAAAATAACACAAGAAAACTTAGCTTATGCAGGAAAGACAGGCCACAGGAACGATCCAGGAGAAAGCAAGACCAATACTAGAACATTGACTGGAGGCCAGGATCAAAGCACTAGGTGGAGTTAAATAGAGCAGCACCTAACGACTTAACCTCATCACCTGAGGAAGGAAACTCAGAAGCCGCAGTACCACTCCCATCCACCAAAGGAAGCTCATAGACAGAACCAGCCGAAGTACCACTCACGACCACAGGAGGGAGCTTGGCCACAGAATTCACAACAGTAGGGACCATCATACAAGGGTTCTAATCCGTGTTTTCTGACATAGCTTTTCACGACCATAAAAACACCAGGCTTCAAATTGTGACAAGTGTTGGTTTCTGCTGAATCTGGAAGGGAAGAAGAAACTAAAACATGGGTGTCAGCAACATTTTTACTAAGCTGAATAACATATTGAACAGCACGGACAGTTTCTTCTGACAACTACTGAGACTGAAAATTTGCAACTGAGAACCTAGCACCAAACAATATCTCATATGGGGACAGGCCATGTTTTGCAATAGGGGCAGTACGAATATGTAAGAGCCCTAGTCATGGAGCCGTAGTCTCCTGCATCAATTTGGTCAATTGTCCCTTCAGTGTGCCATTCAGCCTCTTAACTTTCCCAATGGATTGTGGATGGTACAGAGTATGGAGGGCTACAGTGGATCTAAGCATTGTCAGAACCTCCAGATACACATGAGAAGAAAAGTCCGGGCCTTGTCACTTTCAACAACTTCTGGAACACCATATCTGCATATAACTTCCATCACCAGTTTCTTTGCTGTAATCTTTGCAGTCACGTTGGTAACGGGGAATACTTCTGGCCAACTGGAGAACATATCGACAACCATCAGACAATATTCATACCTTCCAGACTTAGGCAACGTGAGGTGGTCCACCTGGAGCCTTTGGAATGGATAGTCGGGCTTAGCAAGGTGCTTCGGGGTTGCACGTTGAAGTTGACCGGGATTGCAGGTCTGACAGATACCTCGATGTGTGGGCCCATGCGCCCACGTGGCAATAGCAGGGTACATCCGCTTAGGGAGACACACAAGTTGGTCCTTTTTCCAGAGACCATGTCCATACGTGCTCCATCAGCTTTCCAGTGCTTCACTTCTTCCTTTGGAGACATTCTCTGCATCGTCATTAAGCTGTCTCGCGGGTTCCGACAGAAGACCTCAGTCTGGCATAGATCATCAGGTTCCTGTAGAGTCAGTGTTTCTTGTAACTGTTTACGCTGAGAGCGTGTGGTCACCATAGCTGGTATGGTCTGTTCAACAGGCAGAAGAGCAGCTGCTTTTGCTTGCATATCCGCAAAGGCATTACCACCAGTCTGTGGACTGTTCCATAGTACCGTGCTCCTTAACTTTGATAATAGCCACCTGAGTAGGTAATTTGATTGAGTCCATGAGGGTTTTAGCAGCTTCAGCATTCTCCACTGAGTCCCGGCGGTAGTAACAAATCCTCGATTGGCCCATAGGGCTCCGAAATCATGAGCAATACCAAATGCATACTGTGAGTCCGTGTATATATTAGCCCGCCTGTCTTTGGCCAAAACACATGCAGTAGACAGAGCCTGAAGTTCTACTTGTGCTGACAGTGAGGGAGGGAGTGCAGCTCCGGGCAATACAGTGTCTTCCGTAGTAACAGCTTATCCGGAGCTGATGGCTATTTTTCTTTCTTCTGTGAGGTGTCTGGCACCCTGAAGGAGACAGTGACCCAAAAATATCACTTGACCAAGGCAGAACTGAAGTTTCGAGGCCGAAACCCGACAGTTCAGATCTGCAAGATACTTGAGGAAACGAACAGTGGCAACAATGGCTTCCTGCTCTGTCCATACACACAAGAAAAGATAATTCACATACTGAAGCAGCGTGACATAGGGGGGTGATTTAACTGCCAGGGTAAAAGACATTGGCCCATATTTTTTGCAAACTGATTGGGACTGTTTTGTGCCCCTTGTGGCATAACTGTCCAATGCAAACAGAAACTAGCAATCAGGGAGTAATGGAATGCTGAAGAAGGCATTGGCGAGGTCGATGACTGTGAACCAAGCAGCATCCTGAGGTATCTGGGACAAGAGTATGTGGATTAGGCACCACTGGAGTTTCTAGAACCGTGGCTGCATTAACTGCCCGTAGATCTTGTACCAGCCGGTACACAGGGGGTTGGCTGGGTGGGGTCTTTTTCTTAACGGGAAACAAGGGCGTGTTACATGGAGAAACACAGGGTACCAGGGCACCATTATCGAGTAACGTTTGTATTTGCCCCTTGAGGCCCCGCTCCTGATCATGTTTCAAAGGGTACTGATGGACTTTGGGAAAAGGGGCACCAGGTTTGAGAAACACTTTTACTGGTTTTACAGGCATTATTGGGGGTGGATCTGGGCCTACCAGGGCCATCATAACCGTGGGAAGGGCGTGTAAGTTATACATCTCATTATGTTCATCTGCATAGGGGTTATATAACGTAAATACCATTTGACCAGCATCTTGGAATTATATTCTGGAGCGGAACTGTGATAATAAATCTGCCCCCAGTAAATTTACTGGACATGAGGGAGAGATTACAAACTGAGCAGTAACTTCAGGGAAAGATCCCACAGGGATGGGTTTTGTGAGAGTATATTTATTGGGTCTGCCATCTACTCTAATTAAAACAAGCTCTCGATCTGAGAATTGACATGGCGAGGCTTGGGAGGGAGATTCCCAGACATAGGGTTAAAATGGATATTGGAGTATGGGACTGGATTTGTGTAAGGTGGGAGAAGGTCAGGAGCTGGAGTCTGGTGGGCCACCGATAAGGAATGGAGCTGTGTCCTTGCTGCTGCTGCGTTGGGAGGGGGATTCGGGGCTGAGATTGGAGCAGAAATCCCTGCAGCTACTGCAGCTACAGTTTTATCCCTTGATTTTACTGTTGATGCAGAACGTGCTAAATTCTTTTGAAAACTTTTAATTACTTTTAGTGCATCGTCCGGAGTGGAATTCTCGATGTCAGGTCTAACTGACATTATTGCCTCCTTCAATTCAGATTTAAGGCCGGACATCAAAGCTGCCACAAAAAGGTGTGAATAGGCTTTATTATACAGTGAAAACCCCAAATCTTTAAACACTACCATAAGACGCCCATAGAACTTCTCGGCAGTCTCCCCCTTGTCCTGTGTGATATCTGTGAGGGAGGTAGCGTGGTCCACTAGTCTATCTTGTGCCCAAACCTTTAAAGCATTACAGAAATCAACATCACTCTCATAGGTTCCCCCGTTCACATTATACATTATGCCACCCTCAATAATTGGAAAATACCCCTCTCCAGCCTTCACATGGAGTAAGTGTAACAGATCTTTCCGGGGAGTGGAATAAATCTCTCGATTCGCTGCTATTTGTCTATATAAGGCCATGGGGGATGTTTCTGAATCGGATAACTAAAGTAGGAGGGGGTGGATACTCATAACCACTAGCAATACTAAGCATAGCAGGGACTGGTGCTGGCGGTGGCTGATAATAAGTGCCGTCAGCGTTTAGCAAGGGAAAGGTGGGGGCTACAACTCCGGGTCTTCTTGCTTCACAATTGTAACAGACCTGTCTCCACTGAGAATTAGTAACTCTGCATACATCACAAATCCACCCGGCAGGATCATAGGGTGGGGGCGCACTGAGTTTTGGCAACCCAGGATATATTGGAGCTTTGGGGTTAAGGGGCACAGAGCTTACAGTCGGGAGAAGAGGCTTGATTTCCTGGGGAGGGACCTTATCATCTAGCAGGGAGCCCCCCTGTTTCAGATTATTATTTTTAATTGTTTGTCTTTCTAACACATTACCCTCAATCACTTTCTCAGTTCCTTCTTGCACCACAAACATCCAGTTTTTGTCATAGTAATAGACAACTTTCCTTTTTCAACGTAACAAAAACAAATCAGAATTCACTTTCTCTGTTAATCCTTAATTTGCTATATATCAACCACTCAACTTGAAGCAGGTGAATCTTTTACCAATCTTTCAATTACACTGATAACCAAACAATCTCTTACAAGTTTCCTTCTAAAACTAGGCGCCATTTTTTACTTTAAACTTACAATATTTCTTTCTACTTCAATACAATATTGTACTATTGCTTTAAATAAAGCACAGATCTTTAAAGTAATAAACACTGGCGCTGTACACTACGGACGATGGAGGAAATAGGGGAATAGGCTAATAAAGGAAGATGAGGGGAAAAAAACGAGGGGGGGGAAGAGAGAAGAGGACAGAGCTGCTGGTGGGGTGGCAGGGTCTGTGCTATACCCTGTCTGAAAGAAAAAACTATATACTAATGAACCACCTGCGCTCATGAACCAAGTGGAATGCAGAGGCTTAGACGGAACCACTGGCGTACAGTTAAGTACAGTAAGTATAAGAGGCCAAAGAGTGAATAGTATACTGGAAGTCTCCTATTACGGTGACATGAAGATATGTCCACTATGGACCGACAGCAATGGAGTGCCTGCAATGAGTGTAACATCCACTTACTGGTATAGAAGGTCCGAGTGGCTGTGGAGAGCAGTGGGGGTCCCAGACTAACGTCGGCTGATGTGCTGGGCTGCAATATGAGATGGCCGTAGAGTCCTGGGACCGGCTGTTTCCAGAACAGGCGCTGAACGCTGGGGCGTCTGGATAGGTAAGAGCCGCCGACTCCTGGCGTGCCCCGGCCGGAAGCAACGCCGGAGCGATAGCGGTGTGTGGAGGGGGCGTGGCTAGGATCGTGACGTCACGGATAGGGCGGGCTTGGCAACAGGGGGAACCAATCCAACGCGTTTCGAAGGAGGTACTCCTTCTTCGTCAGGGCTGGAGTTCCCTGAAAGATCCGTCCTAATATAGCCTCCGCCCCCCCTTTAGTTCAGACCTGCCCCTATGGGTGCCGGACAGTACCATCTACATGCTGAGATAAGGCCTCATAATAATGGAACGTTCTAAAGTGAATGTGTGAATGGGGACATATGTAAATCTAAAATACAGGAACACTAAAAGGTGATGAGTATCCTGGTGGTAATACCTAAGTGGTGTGTTTATGTAACCATAAACGCACTAAAGAAAAGAGGGGGGGGAAGGGGGGGGGAGGAAAAAAATAAAATAAAAATAAAAAATAAATTTTTTTATAATAAATGAAAAATAATGAATAAAAATAAAAATAAAAATAAATAAAAGAGGAAAAAAAGGGGGATTAGAGGATGGGAGGAAAGGTTACAAATGTGCAAAAGTTAAAACCACTGTTTAATAGTCTTTTATTAAAATTACGCTATATGTTTAAAAGGCCAGATAGGTATATATTAATTCTAAACCAGGAAAAGACCTATAGTTAAATGGGTCTATATTAATGTATAAAATATAGGAACTAAAATAGGAATTAAAATAAACTCAATAAAGATGATCCATCGGGGTCACTAAGATATTAGCTAAAAGACGTGTACCACAGTACCTATAAACAAAATAAAGCAAAATCCATAATGTAATATATAATACATAAGATAACGACTAGTACGCTAATGTAGTGCATAAAGGGTTAAAAGGATAATCATACTGTTAGAATGCATATAGCTCAATCTCATGGTTGAGCCCTTTAGGGGCCAGACTGTCCAGGGTAAAAATCCACTTGGATTCCACCCTGGACATCAATTTTAGGAAATCACCTCCCCTGGGATTTTGTTGAACTACTTGTATGCCGCAAAACGAAACATTCGTGCAGGATCGGTTATGTTGTTCTAGAAAATGGCGTGATAGGGGGTGTCCTTTAAAGCCTTTCTGAATGTTGTCCAGATGTTCTTTAATCCTAACTTTCAAAGGCCTCTTAGTTCGGCCTACATATATTTTCTTGCAAGGGCAAATAAGAATGTAAATGACCCCAACTGTTGCACAAGAGATCGATTCCTTTATGGAAAAACTTTTGATGCCACTGGAATCTTTAAATGTTGTTTGGGTACATTTTTTACGGGATGTACGTATACAGCAAGAGCCTATTCCCCTATTTCCTCCATCGTCCGTAGTGTACAGCGCCAGTGTTTATTACTTTGTATTTCTTTTCTCTGTGCATTCACACTTAGGCAGCTACACCATGGCACTAGATGCACTCAAAACTGATAGAGATGTCCGACGCAGATTCATCCAGACCCAATTCTCCCAACACAAATTGTCTATTAATGAACTAGATCAGGTCAAATCTCTACTGAGATCATTGGAAAAACATCTAGTAAACGAAATGCGTAACCTCTGGGAGATTGCTTCATTGGAGAAATATGCAGAAGCAGATATTGTCCCAAAGGGGTTGGTTATTCAGAAAACCCTGGCAGGTGATTTTGGAGAACCAAAAATCCCAAAAGAATGGGATGCCCTATTCAAAATGTTTTCTAATAAAGCCCTTCACTTTATAATAGAAAAACGCGGCGTTAATCTGGCTAAAATCAACCAGTCTATTACTGAGCTATTTGACCAATTGAAAATGTATAACCATATTGAAGAACCACATGATCTTATCCCTAGGATTATGTATAGAATTAAAGAAAAAGAAAAGGATATTATTAATAAAAAAATGAAAAAATTTGCTAGGGACAACCTACCGTTTGAAAACATTGTGCCTAATAATTGTCTGAACGAACCTTTATCCAGCCCCAGTAATGAACTGGTCACAGTAGACGAATACAATCTTTCCCCAACCCACCATCTGGAGGACATATCTTTAGTTTTTTCTACTTACACGAATACCAACTCGACCCAGTACACTCCTGTGTCTATTCGAACTAGAACTAATGGTGGGGCGATACAAACAGAACCTTTAACGAACATTGACTCTCCTGATGTCTATATTAATCAAGTCCTCACCCCCCCATCAGGAGCACCTAGTACTGTGGATCATATTCAAATCCCCACTTCTAATCATTTTTCCCAGCTCTCGAATATGGGGGAGGATGTGGAAACTACCACAGAATGGGAAGATCCCATCCCCACCACAAGCAAACAGAATCACATATCATATTCAACTGTAGTGAGTAAAATGAATAGTAAACTTCCTAATCAAACAAATATGAAAAATAAACAAGTGGGAGGCACAAATCCCAACACCTATTTGAGGAGGATTCCAAATAGGCTTACTAACAAAAATCCTATAGTCAAGAGAAAGAATTTAAAACCCATTGTACATTCAACAATTAAACGGGATTTTTTCCATCCTCACAGTTCAAAACCAAAAGAGGTAAGAGGGGTGGGAAACTCGCCCAAAAGAAAAACGTAAAGAATAAACCCCAAGCCTACACTCAAAAAATCTTCAATCTGAGTTCATATCAGCTCACTACAAGCGAGGAGAACCTATTGCAAAAAGGCCTCAAATTTGCACCTACAACTCAAGCCAACCCATTTAATCTATTTATTAGCATTAAAAAATGTATGCGTAATTTGGCTTTAAAAAAATATTTTTTAAAAAAGGGTACTAATGCATATAATACAACCAGGTCCTATTCTACCACCACTACGGAATTTATCCACACCGATTTGGCCCCTCAGTCTAGGTTTAACCCTATCAATGAATATTCAAACTCCTTCCGGTCCTTTGAGACCTTGGTTACTGCAGATATTAAAAAACTTAACATAAATCATTCCAAATACACGCCACATAACCTTAGTACTAATGAAAAGAGAACAATTGTGGATCTACAAGCCAATCACAACATTGTCATCCGCCCTGCGGATAAAGGGGGAGGCATTGTTGTGCTAGATCGTGCTGCATATCACAACGAAGCACTTAGACTTCTTAGTGATACCATAACATATAAAAAATTGTCGTCTGACCCGACTATCAAATACACACACAAGCTTAATTGTTTAGCCCTGAAAGGCAAATCTTTAGGTATCCTTAATAAAAAGGAATTTTATTTTGTTAATAACAAAACTCCCACATTAGCCATTTTTTATCATATACCCAAAATCCACAAGGATAGTGCAAATCCACCAGGCCGCCCCATTATATCAGGCATAAACTGCCTCACGGCCAACCTTTCGAAATATGTGGATTTACATCTTCAAAAATGTATGCCATTGATTCCAGCCTACCTTAAGGACACCACCCATACCATACAAATTTTAGAATCTATCGTTTGGCAAAACCACTTCATTTTAGGTACCCTCGACATTAAGTCACTATACACCGTCATTAATCATGAACTGGGTTGTAAATCAGCACAGCTATTCCTTCATGCCCTGGGCGCATACAAAGAATCTCAAATCCAATTCATTTTGGAGAGTATAGAGTTCATACTCAAACATAACCACTTCCAGTATGAGAACCAACACTATTTGCAAACGTGGGGCACCGCAATGGGCACGCGGTTTGCGCCAAGTTATGCAAACCTCTATGTAGGCAACTGGGAGCAACAATACATCTTTAAAGAAGGTTCACTACATACGGGTCTTATACTGTGGCGTCGATTCATCGACGACATTTTGTTTATCTGGGAGGGTACGACTGCTGATCTAGATGTGTTCATCTCCAATCTAAACAATAATTCCTTTGGTCTGGAGTTTACACCTACGGTAAGCCATTCTCAAATCAATTTTCTAGATCTTACAATCTACGTGGAAAACAATACATTAAAAACTAAATGTTTCCACAAGGAGGTAGATTCAAACAGTTACATACACATTCAAAGCTGTCACCTCCCAATCTGGCTCACCAACATTCCTAGGGTCCAATATACCCGTATTAGAAGGAATTGCACTGATCTCAAGGACTATATTGATGAAACGTCACACGTCACCAAATGTTTCGAAGCCAAAGGATATGACCCACAAATCTTGAATGAAGCTAGACGGGCAGTGACCCAAATACCCAGGGAAAATTTGATCCACAAAATGGGCAATAATAACCCTCCCGAAGATATACATCAACAGATTAATAAATTATCGATAATAACTCAGTTTCATTCAGGATATAAGAAATTTACGAATATAGTGAGGAAACATTGGCCCATTTTACAAGGGGACAAGATTATTGGGGATCTCCTATCTAAGAATCCCAGATTTGTCTATACGAGGGCACCAAATCTGGGCCTCCTTGTAGCACCCACAACAAAATCGATCTTAAGAAAGGGTATATCCACATCAGTAGCAAACCACCGCCCTGTGGGATTTACATCATGTGGACAGTGCTCTTGCTGTATACGTACATCCCGTAAAAAATGTACCCAAACAACATTTAAAGATTCCAGTGGCATCAAAAGTTTTTCCATAAAGGAATCGATCTCTTGTGCAACAGTTGGGGTCATTTACATTCTTATTTGCCCTTGCAAGAAAATATATATAGGCCGAACTAAGAGGCCTTTGAAAGTTAGGATTAAAGAACATCTGGACAACATTCAGAAAGGCTTTAAAGGACACCCCCTATCGCGCCATTTTCTAGAACAACATAACCGATCCTGCACGAATGTTTCGTTTTGCGGCATACAAGTAGTTCAACAAAATCCCAGGGGAGGTGATTTCCTAAAATTGATGTCCAGGGTGGAATCCAAGTGGATTTTTACCCTGGACAGTCTGGCCCCTAAAGGGCTCAACCATGAGATTGAGCTATATGCATTCTAACAGTATGATTATCCTTTTAACCCTTTATGCACTACATTAGCGTACTAGTCGTTATCTTATGTATTATATATTACATTATGGATTTTGCTTTATTTTGTTTATAGGTACTGTGGTACACGTCTTTTAGCTAATATCTTAGTGACCCCGATGGATCATCTTTATTGAGTTTATTTTAATTCCTATTTTAGTTCCTATATTTTATACATTAATATAGACCCATTTAACTATAGGTCTTTTCCTGGTTTAGAATTAATATATACCTATCTGGCCTTTTAAACATATAGCGTAATTTTAATAAAGGACTATTAAACAGTGGTTTTAACTTTTGCACATTTGTAACCTTTCCTCCCATGCTCTAATCCCCCTTTTTTTCCTCTTTTATTTATTTTTATTTTTATTCATTATTTTTCATTTATTATAAAAAATTTTATTTTTTATTTTTATTTTATTTCCCCCCCCCCTTTCCCCCCCTCTTTTCTTTAGTGCGTTTATGGTTACATACACACACCACTTAAGTATTACCACCAGGATACTCATCACCTTTTAGTGTTCCTGTATTTTAGATTTACATATGTCCCCATTCACACATTCACTTTAGAACGTTCCATTATTATGAGGCCTTATCTCAGCAAGTAGATGGTACTGTCCGGCACCCATAGGGGCAGGTCTGAACTATAGGGGGGGCGGAGGCTATATTAGGACGGATGTTTCAGGGAACTCCAGCCCTGACGAAGAAGGAGTACCTCCTTCGAAACGCGTTGGATTGATTCCCCCTGTTGCCAAGCCCGCCCTATCCGTGACGTCACGATCCTAGCCACGCCCCCTCCACACACCGCTATCGCTCCGGCGTTGCTTCCAGCCGGGGCACGCCAGGAGTCGGCGGCTCTTACCTATCCAGACGCCCCAGCGTTCAGCGCCTGTTCTGGAAACAGCCGGTCCCAGGACTCTACGGCCATCTCATATTGCAGCCCAGCACATCAGCCGACGTTAGTCTGGGACCCCCACTGCTCTCCACAGCCACTCGGACCTTCTATACCAGTAAGTGGATGTTACACTCATTGCAGGCACTCCATTGCTGTCGGTCCATAGTGGACATATCTTCATGTCACCGTAATAGGAGACTTCCAGTATACTATTCACTCTTTGGCCTCTTATACTTACTGTACTTAACTGTACGCCAGTGGTTCCGTCTAAGCCTCTGCATTCCACTTGGTTCATGAGCGCAGGTGGTTCATTAGTATAAAGCACAGATCTTCCAGTACATATTACACAAGGATAGAAAATTCAGAGAGGACGCAACATTGTGCCCCCTCCATACCAGAAACACAGAACAGATAAGAACATCACAGCATTCCTCAACACAAAAGAAAGCAATAGCGCAGCTGTTTGACCCCACCCATCGGATATTTTGGAAATCTATACACAGAAACAGAATACATCAGTTCTCAGACTTAATTTCTACAAAACCTTCATCACACAATTCATATGCCAGAACACCTTAGAAAAAACAATGATTGAGAATATTTTCCTCATTTTTGGGCTAACAATATCAGATTCAACACACAAATTCAAAGTCTTCTCTTACTTCCATGGAAACATGTTTCTCCTTTAGAGCTAAATATCCTTACTTTGTCGTGCATAGTACCAGAGCGGCCGTATATAGTCTATTCCACTAGGTTTACCTGTCCCCCGCTGGGACAACCCAAAAACGCAGTACTCAGTGAAAGGAGGAGGGCATCTTAGACTTCCCTCCGAATACCTCTGGATATATATACTGTATACTTCTATATATTCCTGAGTTACGTATCCTACCCAATCTTCGATCACCTCACCGCGCCTGATTCTAACAATGATCAGGAATTCAGGATATTTTGACTATAAAGAGAATTACATCACTGGTCAATCCGGGGTTTCCGTCCCTTATGAGGTACGGTTCGAGCACTGGGCTCCCAACGGAACTACACCTCTATATGATTCCACCCAAAAATCACCCACCATCGGGGACAAACCTCAGATCCTCTTTGCAGCAACAAACACAGGAAAACCACACCAAACGGTCAGTCTGGACAGTATAACTGCCAACTTACCGTGGTTGTTGTGGGGGATGATCAGTCCCAATTTTCCAGTGCCTGTGTCCGCTCCGAGGGTCCTTTGTCTTGTTGTCCTCCGGGGGGCAGAGGCGTTCCTGTTTGGGGCCCCACGTTTCGGGCGCCAAGCTGTTGAGGGAGGATCTAAAGTGATCCTTCACGGTTGACTCACTGATTTCCAAATTAATCTAAAGGGCGTTGCCGGCAACTGAAAATGACCAGACGGAGACTCGTGCCTCTGTGTGGGGGATCGAGCAGATCTCTGGGCCCCCGTTTATTGTGTATGAGTTTTCATAGTCATAGAAATTATACTTCAACCAATCAGCATAAGAATACGCTCACAATTCTTAACCTATAAGAATGTAGGAAAAACTAAACCCATGAGGATACAGGAAAAATGGAAACTACAGATATGGTCGTGTCTTTTTGGCATAAAAAACATATTAACAGATGTCTCAGTCTTGTATAGCGATACACCCACGAGTCTCTTATCTGGCTCACTCGAGTTAGAATACTCAAGGTCTTTATACCAATTATGAACCATAGACTAGCTGAATAACAAAATGTTATCTTCGTGAGAAACAGGAGAGTTATTTCATAGCTGTAACCTTCTACCTAAGTAAATAACAGAATTTATCTTTAACCAACAACAAAATGGAGTCAAAGCACAAAATGGAGAATCTTTCATAATTTGTTCCTTCACACTAACAGAAAATGTGCAATCTGCAGTCAAACAAAATTTGACAGGTGCATAAGTATGGGCACCCCACCAGAAAAGTGACATTAATATTTAGTAGATCCTCCTTTTGCAAAAACAACAGCCTCTAGTCGCTTCCTGTAGCTTTTAATGAGTTCCTGGATCCTGGATGAAGGTATTTTGACCATTCATCTTTTCAAAACAATTCCAGTTCAGTTAAGTTTGATGGTCGCCGAGCATGGACAGACCTCTTCAAATGATCCCACAGATGTTCAATGATATTCAGGTCTGGGGACTGGGATGGCCATTCCAGAACAGTGTAATTGTTCCTCTGCATGAATGCCGGAGAAGATTTGGAGCGGTGTTTTGGATCATTGTCTTGCTGAAAGATCCATCCCCTGCGTAACTTCAACTTTGTCACTGATTCATGAACATTATTGTCAAGAATCTGCTGATACTGAGAGGAATCCATGCGTCCCTCAACTTTAACAAGATTCCCGATGCTGGCATTGGCCACACAGCCCCAAAGCATGATGGAACCTCCACCAAATTTTACTGTGGGTAGCAAGTGTTTTTCTTGGAATTCTGTGTTTTTTGGCCGCCATGCGTTTTTGACCAAACAACTCAATCTTGGTTTCATCAGTCCACAGGACCTTCCAAAAAGAAATTGGCTTCTCCAAATGTGCTTTTGCATACCTCAGCCGACTCTGTTTGTGGCGTGCCTGCAGAAACGGCTTCTTTCGCATCACTCTCCCATACAGCTTCTCCTTGTGCAAAGTGCGTTGTATAGTTGACTGATGCACAGTGACACCATCTGCAGCAAGTTGATGCTGCAGCTCTCTGGAGGTGGTCTGAGGATTGTCCTTGACTGATCTCACCATTCTTCTTCTCTGCCTTTCTGATGTTTTTCTTGGCCTGCCACTTCTGGCCTTAACAAGAACTGTACCTGTGTTCTTCCATTTCCTTACTATGTTCCTCACAGTGGAAATTGACAGGTTAAATCTCTGAGACAGCTTTTTGTATCCTTCCCCTGAACAACTATGTTGAATAATCTATGTTTTCAGATCATTAGACAGTTGTTTTGAGGAGCCCATGATGCCACTCTTCAGAGGAGATTCAAACAGGAGAACAACTTGCAAGTGGCCACTTTAAGTAGCTTTTCTCATGATTGCACCTGGCTATGAAGTTCAAAGCTCAATGAGGTTAAAAAACAAAAAAAAGTGCTTCAGTAAGTCAGTAAAAAGTAGATAGGAGTATTTAAAACAAGAAAATGATAAGGGTGCCCATACTTATGCACCTGCCAAATTTTGTTTGAATGCAGATTGCACATTTTCTGTTAGTACAATAAACCTCATTTCAAGGCAGAAACATTACTGTATCCAACAGTTATTAGATATATGAAACTGAAATAGCTGTTGCAAAAAAAAAACAATTTTTATAAAACATTAAGCTTAAGATTAATAGGGGTGCCCAAACTTTTTCATATAACTGTATCTGCGTGCTCAAAGTTTTGGCATTTTGGGCCATTTTGCCACTGTTTTTGCTGTCTGTTACTCTAATTATATATAGCACTATTTGGCATTTAAACAGGCCACTCGTATTTGCCAGTGCGGTATTTCCGTGACAGCCCTCATATAGCTGCGTGCTCCAAGTATGGTCATGGTAGACCGGTGGACCACTTTTTTTGCTGCCTGTTTCTCAAATTATATACAGCACTATTTAGCATAAAAAATTATAAAAAGGCCACATATTTGCCAGTGTGGTATTTACATGAAAGCCCTCATATATCTGCGTACTGTTTGGTCATTGTAGGCCGGTGGACCTTTTTTTTGCTGTCTGATTCTCTAATTATATACAGCACTATTTAGCTTAAAAAAATATAAAAAGGCCCCCACAGTATACAGCTCCTGCACCTCCTCCTCCTCCTCTTCATCCTCCATCCCTGAAATCAACACATCAGTCAGAAGCTGGAAGCACTGCAGCACTGCTTCAGCCAAGCGGCAACAGGCTGTGCTGAAGCTAATCTTCATAGGTGACAAACCGTACAATGCAGAAGAGTTGTGGACAGCACTGATAGAGCAGTCAGATGTTTGGATGAGACCGCTGAACCTACAGCCAGGCATGGTTGTGTGTGACAATGGCCGTAACCTGGTGGCAGCTCTGAGGCAAGGTGAGCTCACACACGTACTTTGCTTGGCCCATGTACTTAACCTCGTGGTTCAACGTTTTCTGAAAAGCTAACCGGAGCTGCTGGATCTTCAAATGAAAGTACGCCATCTATCTGCCCATATTAGAAAGTCAGCTACAGCTTCAGCCGCCCTTTCCATGTGTTATGTCCGCACATACTTACCTGCCTTCTCCTATCCCTCGGCGCACTCACGATCCTGTCCCTCGCCGCTCTGCTTCTTCATTTGCTGGGTCGCGGCGTCTGGTTTCTTTGCGCATGCGCGGTCGCGTCTCCTGCATCGCTGAGCCTTCTGGGAGGTCGTGACCCGATGGCTCCGCCCCAACATGGCGGCGCCCATCGGGTATTTCTTCCCGGCATCTTCCCAGGTAAGACGCCTTTGCTTTGTAGGATCTCTGTCTTTTTTCAGCATTCCTATGCCCTAGGCTCCCTAGTCTCAGTATTATTCCCTACGTTGTTCTCTCTGTGTCTCCGCTTAGTTGGTCCTTTGTTCAAGTCGTCTCTGCTCTGCGTTCCTGCCATATCCCGCCTAGTCCTGTGTTCCTGCCGTAACCAGCTAAGTCCTGTGTTTCTATCGTGTCCTGCCAGTCCAGTGTTCCTGCTGTGTCTTGCCAAGTCCTGTGTTCCTGCCACATCCTGCCTAGTCCCGTGTTCCTGCCGTGTCCTGCTAAAGTTCTGTGTTCCTGCCAAGTCCTGTGTTCCTGCCGTGTCCTGCCAAGTCCTGTGTTCCTGCCGTATCCTGCTTAGTCCCGTGTTCCTGCCATATCCAGCTAAGTCCAGTGTTCCTGTCGTTCCTAGCCAGTCCTATAGCTCTGTTGTCTCTCTCTCTTTTGGGTCGTCCATTTGGCTCTAGCTGTTGTGTCTCCATTCCCCCAAGGTCCTGCTCCTAACGCTCCCTGTATAGGGGGTGGTTGCATCTGGTCCGCTCGACCTCGGGGGCTCTAGAGTCATGACCCAGAGGGTCCACTCTCGGATTCTTCTCCGAATCCTTACAGTAAGCAAAGGCCATGGACCCCGCTGGAGCCTCTGCTGCGCAAAAGGAGCTAGTCTTTTTGTGGGAGAATCAGTCCCGTATTATGTCCTTCATGAAGGCAATGGATTCTCGTCTTTCTGTGCTCCAGCCCTCAGATCCTGGCAGCGCTGCCCTACTAGCTGGCTTACAGCAAGAGTTGGCTCAGCAGAGTGATACCCAGGCTCATATCCTTAGTTATATGTTCTCGATAGACGATCGGCTGCTTTCTATACAAACAGCCGCTTCTACCTCTGCTTCTGCTCCCCACCCTCCTCCTCGCTTGGCTAAACCACCTCGGTACAACGGTGATCCAAAATTATGCCGGGGCTTTTTAAATCATTGTCGTCTTCACTTTGAGCTTCAGCCCCAGCATTATCCCACTGATCGGGCCAAGATAGCTTTTTTGATTTCCCATCTGCAGGGTGACGCCTTGGCATGGGTAAATCCTCTCTGGGAGCAAGACGATCCCCTAGTCTCCCGGTTGTCCGAATTTTTGGAGACTTTTCGTCTTGTTTTTGATGAACCTGGTTGTCTGGCCTCTACGACTGAGGCTCTTTTTTCTCTCCATCAGGGATCTTTATCTGTGGGCCAATACGCTATTCAGTTTCATACCCTCTCCTCTGATTTAGGCTTTAATAATGAGTAGTGTTGAGCGATACCGTCCGATACTTGAAAGTATCGGTATCGGATAGTATCGGCCGATACCCGAAAAATATCGGATATCGCCGATACCGATATCCGATACCAATACAAGTCAATGGGACATCAAGTATCGGAATGTATCCTCATGGATCCCAGGGTCTGAAGGAGAGGAAACTCTCCTTCAGGCCCTGGGATCCATATTAAAGTGTAAAATAAAGAATTAAAATAAAAAATATTGTTATATTCACCTCTCCGGCGGCCCCTGGACATCAGCGGGAGGATCCGGCGTCCGGCACGGCTTCTTTCTTCAAAATGCGCGCCTTCAGGACCTGTGGAATGACGTCCCGGCTTCTGATTGGTCGCGTGCCGCCCATGTGACCGCCACGCGACCAATCAGAAGCCGCGACGTCATTCCTCAGGTCCTAGAAGGCGCTCATTCTAGGACTTTAGCTGAGGAATGACGTCGCGGCTTCTGATTGGTCGCGTGGCGGTCACATGGGCGGCACGCGACCAATCAGAAGCCGGGACGTCATTCCACAGGTCCTGAAGGCGCGCATTTTGAAGAAAGAAGCCGTGCCGGACGCCGGATCCTCCCGCTGATGTCCAGGGGCCGCCGGAGAGGTGAATATAACAATATTTTTTATTTTAATTCTTTATTTTACACTTCCGATACCGATACCCGATATCACAAAAATATCGGATCTCGGTATCGGAATTCCGATACCGCAAGTATCGGCCGATACCCGATACTTGCGGTATCGGAATGCTCAACACTAATAATGAGGCGTTAGTGGGTGCTTTCTGGCGAGGCCTCTCCGGGCGCATGAAGGATGAGTTAGCTGGTCGGGACACTCCTACGGTTTTGGAGGATTTAATTTCCTTAGCTACCCGTATTGATCTTCATTTCCAGGAACGCGCTCGGGAGCGGAGATCTCTTCGGCCTTCCCCTGCCACCCGTAAGCCACTCAGTCCACAGCCTGGAACTTCCTCGCTGGCGTCCACACCTGAGCCGATGCAAGTGGACCGTCTCAAAATGTCTGAACATTGACGTAAGGAGAGGCGTACTCAAGGTTTATGTTTCTACTGCGGGAGTGCCTCTCATCTATTGCGGTCCTGCCCTGAACGTCCGGAAAACGTCTCCGCCTAGGTCAGGTAAGAGAGGCCTCCCTAGGTGTGTGTGATACCTCTCAACCCCTCACTTTGTCTGTCATATTGCACATTTTTGGCAAGGGCATTTCTTTGGATGCCTATGTGGACTCGGGCGCAGCAGGAAATTTTATCAGACTGGAAGAGGTTTTTAAATTTTCTGTTCCAGCCAAAACCTTAGAGAGTCCTTTAATTCTTGCTTCCGTGGATGGTAAACCTTTACAGGAGACCATTACGCAAGTAACACTTGAGGTGGAACTTCAAGTTGGGGCTCTGCATAGGGAGAAAATTGCATTTTACGTTCTGGCGGGTCTGTCTCATCCTGTGCTTTTAGGTCTCCCTTGGTTACCGAGTCACGAGCCCATTTTAGATTGGCGCAATGGCAATATCTTGCGCTGGGGAGAACATTATTCGGAACGTTGTCTGCTGCCGGTGCGTCCTGTGGGTGTCTCCTCTTCTTCTTCTTCTTCTTCTTTCTCTGCTTTACCTTATGTCTACAGTTCTTTCTCTGATGTCTTCGACAAGAAGGAGGCTGAGGGTTTACCTCCTCACCGACCCTATGATTGTCCCATAGATCTCGTGCCTGGGACTATCCCGCCTAGGGGTAGAATCTACCCTCTCTCTCCTGTTGAGACGCAAGCTATGTCTGAATATATTCAAGAAAATCTTGCCAAGGTATTCATTCGCAAGTCTTCTTCTCCTGCCGGAGCAGGCTTATTTTTCGTGAAGAAGAAAGATGGCTCACTTCGTCCCTGCATTGATTATCGAGGCCTAAACAGCATCACGGTGAAGAACAAATATCCTCTGCCACTCATTCCGGAACTCTTCGATCGTCTCAGAGGAGCGCAAATTTTTACCAAATTGGATCTGCATGGCGCGTACAATCTGGTTCGAATTCGTGCAGGAGATTAGTGGAAGACCACCTTCAATTCTCGTGACAGTCACTATGAGTATTTGGTTATGCCGTTTGGCCTCTGAAATGCTCCGGCAGTTTTCCAGGAATTTGTGAACGATGTATTTCGAGATCTTCTCTACTCCAGTGTCGTGGTTTATCTTGACGACATTCTCATCTTCTCTCCGGATCTTTCCACTCATAGACGAGATGTCCGCCGTGTTCTGCAATGGCTAAGGGAGAATCATCTGTTCACAAAGATTGAGAAATTCGTCTTCGAGCAATCCTCTCTGCCCTTCCTTGGATACATTATCTCGAGGTCAGGTCTGGAGATGGATCCTGAGAAGGTTTCTTCTGTCCTTGACTGGCCTCGTCCTCTTGGAATAAAAGCAATCCAACGTTTTCTTGGCTTTGCCAACTACTATAGACAATTTATTCCTCATTTCTCTTCGATTACCAAGCCAATCTCAGCCCTTGTTCGCAAGGGAGTCAACTCCAGTCTTTGGACCTCTGAGGCTGAAGAGGCCTTTCTGTCTCTTAAGCAGAAATTCGCAGCAGCCCCTGTGCTTCACCATCCTGATGCAAATAGACCGTTTGTCCTTGAAGTCGACGCGTCCTCTGTCGGAGCCGGAGCAGTACTTTTGCAAAGATCCTCTTCTGGACATTTGGTTACCTGTGGTTTTTTCTCCAAAGCCTTTTCTGCTCCAGAACGGAACTACTCCATTGGAGATAAGGAACTATTGGCTATCAAGTTAGCCTTAGAGGAGTGGTGCTATCTCCTTGAGGGGGCTGTTCATCCGTTCACCATTTACACAGACCACAAGAATTTGGCTTATGTTCAGTCTGCTCAAAGACTTAATCCACGACAAGCCAGATGGTCTTTATTCTTTGAACGATTTGACTTCGAACTTCTTTTCCGACCCGGAAATAAGAACGTCAAAGCGGACGCCCTCTCAAGATCCTTTCAGCCTTTGGACATAGAGGACTCTCCGGCTCACATCATTGATCCAGCAAGAATCGTCACTCTTGCTCCTCTAAGAGTGGTTTCAGCTCCTCCTGGCAAGACTCTTGTGTCTAATCAAGACAAGGAGAGAGTTTTACGTTGGGGTCACTCCTCCAAGATTGCAGGACATGTAGGAGTCAAGAAGACACTTTCCCTTATCTCTCGGCACTACTGGTGGCCATCTCTCTGACAAGACGTCACCGAATTCATAGCTTCTTGTTCTTCTTGTGCCAAAAATAAAGTTCCCAGGCAGCTTCCTTCCGGTCTCCTGCATCCTCTGCCTGTGCCTTCCGTCCCTTGGAGCCATATTGCCATGGACTTCATCACCGATCTACCTTGTTCCTCGGATTGCTCTGTCATTCTAGTTATTGTGGATCGGTTCTCTAAGATGGCTCACTTCACTGCGTTGCCTGGTCTGCCTTCCGCTCCAGAGTTGGCAAAAATCTTTACACCAAGTTTTCCGTCTTCATGGTTTCCCACAACATATTGTCTCCGACCGTGGAGTTCAGTTTACCTCACGTTTTTGGAGAGCTCTCTGCAGTCTATTGAAGATTAACCTGGACTTCTCTTCTGCTTATCACTCTCAATCCAACGGTCAAGTGGAGCGAGTTAATCAGGTTTTGACTACATACCTGTGACATTTTTCCAATGCACACCAAAATGACTGGGTCTCTCTTCTCCCTTGGGCTGAGTTCTCGTATAACAATCTTCCCAGAGAAGCTTCCTCCAAATCTCCCTTCTTTGTGGTTTATGGTCAACATCCGAGCATTCCTCTTCCTGTTTCTCTCACCTCGGGGGTACCAGCAGCAGATTTCTTGTCCCGGGAGTTCTCTAAGATTTGGAATGAGACCAAAGAGGCTCTTGAGATAGCTAGCCTTAGTATGAAAAGGTTTGCTGATAAGAAGCGGTGGATGCTCCTCCATATTTTCCCGGCAATAGACTTTGGCTCTCCTCTCGCTATATCAAGCTTAAAATTCCCTCTTACAAACTGGGTCCTCGCTATATTGGTCCTTTTCCTACCTTAAGTCGCATTAATGATGTTTCCTACAAATTGAAGCTTCCTGCCTCCTTACGTATTCCCAATGCTTTCTCAAGCCCGCGGTGTTCAATCGTTTTCACTCCGCTACCTCTCACTCTCCTCTTCTCTGTACTTCTGATGGAATCTTTAATGTTAAGGATATTCTTGCCAAAAAGGTAGTTAAGGGCAAAACCTATTTTTTGATTGATTGGGAGGGATTTGGTCCTGAGGAGAGGTCCTGGGAGTCCCGAGAGAACATCAATGCTCCTCTTATCATGAAAAGATTCCTCTCTAGCCTTAAAAAGAGGGGGACTAAGGAGGGGGGTACTGTTACGTCCGCACCTGCCTTCTCCTATCCCTCGGCGCACTCACGATCCTGTCCCTCGCCGCTCTGCTTCTTCCTTTGCTGGGTTCGCGGCGTCTGGTTTCTTTGCGCATGCGCGGTTGCGTCTCCTGCGTCGCTGAGTCTTCTGGGAGGTCGGGACCCAATGGCCCCGCCCCAACATGGCGGCGCCCATCGGGTATTTCTTCCCGGCGTCTTCCCAGGTAAGACGCCTTTGCTTTGTAGGATCTCTGTCTTTTTTCAGCGTTCCTATGCCCTAGGCATCCTAGTCTCAGTATTATTCCCTACTTTGTTCTCTCTGTGTCTCTGCTTAGTTGGTCCTTTGTTCAAGTCGTCTCTGCTCTGCGTTCCTGCCGTGTCCCTCCTAGTCCTGTGTTCCTGCCGTAACCAGCTAAGCCCTATGTTTCTATCGTGTCCTGCCAGTCCAGTGTTCCTGCCGTGTCTTGCCAAGTCCTGTGTTCCTGCCACATCCTGCCTAGTCCCGTGTTCCTGCCGTATCCTGCTAAAGTCCTGTGTTCCTGCCGTGTCTTGCCAAGTCCTGTGTTCCTGCCGTGTCCTGCCAAGTCCTGTGTTCCTGCCGTAACCTGCTTAGTCCCGTATTCCTGCCGTATCCAGCTAAGTCCAGTGTTCCTGTCGTTCCTAGCCAGTCCTATAGCTCTGTTGTCTCTCTCTCTCTTTTGGGTCGTCCCTTTGGCTCTAGCTGTTGTGTCTCCATTCCCCCAAGGTCCTGCACCTAACGCTCCCTGTATAGGGGGTGGTTCCATCTGGTCCGCTCGACCTCGGGGGCTCTAGAGTCACGACCCAGAAGGTCCACTCTCAGATTCTTCTCCGAATCCTTACACCATGCTTTAGCAGCGTTTGCAGCTTTCAGCTCACCGGGTGGGGTGTGATGTCCCAAGTGCTGGAACTCTATGCTGCTCATGTTGGAAAGGCTTTGTGAGCAGAAGAGGGCAGTTGTTGACTATCAACATCAACAAGGCCGTCGATATTCAGTACAGACTCCACACATAGACCTCAGGAGTGGACATGAATGTCCGACATATGTACCATTCTCCAAAAGTTTGAGGACTGCCCCAAAATGGTGAGCAGCGATGATGCCATAATTAGCGTCACCATCCCACTTCTCAGCATACTGAAAACCTCTCTGCTCACAAATAAAGAGGATGCATTGCAGGCAGAGCACGAGGACATGGAGCAAGAAACCATACAGGGGGATTACATTCAGCCCAGCCTCATGTCTTCTCATTGTGGATTGGTAGTCAATGAGGAGGAGGAGGAAGAACAGGAGCTACTTTCATGTGCTATAGACGGTACTACAAACACAGCTGTCATACCGTCTGTTCAGCAGGGATGGCCTGAGGACATGGAGGAGGAGGATGAGAATGAGGAGGAGGAGGACAGCATTGTCAGTTGTCCTGTTGGTGAGTCTTGCCTGTTAGCAGTCTGGCATGCTTAGCTGACTTTGTGTTGCGCTGCGTTTCATGTGACCCTCGCATTATAAAGAGGCAGCGAGGCGTACTAAAATGTTGCAGTACCAGAGGGCCACTGTAGTGGAATGACTTAGAAAATTCCCATGTGAGAACACTGGCAGCAGACGTCAGAGTTTGTTGTTTAACCAAGGAGTCCAAGCGAGAGAGACTGAAGTGCAATCCAGCTCAGGCAGGGGAACAATGGCAAAGTTCTGGGACACTTTTCTCAGACCCTCCCATCGTAATGGCACTGTTTTGAATTCTGCTCTTGGGTTCCCTCCAGTGGTTGTAGGTGGGAATGCAGTTGTCTCTGAGTCACAGACCTGGCCAGGTGTATCGGATGATTACAATTCTGACTGGGATATTTAAGTGGGCAGGATCCTTTAGCCCTTGCCAGTAGTCAATGTTCCTTGTGAAGTGTTGGATCACTTTCTGGCTTCTCCTGTTCGCTGCCTATTTCAGCAAAGATAAGTGTTTGGTTTTTGTTTCTGTGGCACACTGCCAGTGTGCTTGTTTCAGTTTTATTCCTGATCTGATTGTAGGATTCACTGGAGTTGCAGATTTACGCTCCTACATCTTTTAGTAAAGATGTAGGAAGTTTTTGTATATTCTGCTGTGGATGTTTCGAAGGGTTTTTATGCTGACTGCACAGAACTCTGTCCTATCCTGTCCTATCTAGCTAGAGTGGCCTCCTGTGCTAATCCTGTTTTTCTGCCTGTGTATGTTTTTTCCTCTCCGACTCACCGCCAATATTTGTGGGGGGCTGTCTATCCTTTGGGGATTTTCTCTGAGGCAAGATAGTATTCCTATTTCCATCTTTAGGGGTATTTAGTTCTCCGGCTGTGACGAGGTGTCTAGGTGTGTTATGTACACTCCACGGCTACTTCTAGTTGCGGTGTTAAGTTCAGGATTGCGGTCAGTACAGTGGCCACTTTCTCCAGTGAAAGTTCTCATGCAGCTCCTAGGTCACCGGATCATAACAGTACTACTGGCCAACAATGAGTTAAGTGCATCTCAGAAGAAGGGAAGGAAGCTCTTGAGCCATTTTTTTTCTCCAGTCTGTTTTGTCTTCTCCTCCCTCTTTATCTCTGGGTGCCTGAGGAGCCTGGTGCAAGCATGAATGTTCAGGAATTAGTTTCTCGTGTAGACCAGCTTGCTGCTAGGGTGCAAGGTATTTCTGATTATATTGTTCAAACTCCTGCTTTAGAACCGAAGATTCCTATTCATGATTTGTTTTCTGGTGACAGGTCTGAATTTTTGAGTTTTAAAAACAACTGTAAACTGTTTTTTGACCTGAGACCTCGATCCTCTGGTGATTCCATTCAGCAGGTAAAAATCGTGATCTCCCTGCTGCGTGGCGACCCGCAGGATTGGGCGTTTTCCCTGGAATCTGGGAATCCGGCTTTGCTTAATATTGACTCCTTTTTTCAGGCTTTAGGACTATTATATGATGAACCTAATTCTGTGGATCAAGCTGAGAAAACCTTGTTGGCCCTGTCTCAGGGTCAAGAGGCGGCAGAATTGTATTGTCAGAAATTCAGAAAATGGTCTGTGTTGACTAAATGGAATAATGATGCTTTGGCGGCAATTTTCAAAAGGGGGCTTTCTGAATCCGTTAAAGATGTTATGGTTGCTTTCTGGTTGGTGGTAATGAGCCGTGTGGAAGGGGCGTATAAATGCAGAGTGCCGAGAGATCCGATAGTGTGTATACTGGGACATGTAGAGGAAATTAGAGTGGATAACACCTGGAAGATAGCAATAGCTAGGCTATTATATATGGCAAGGAAGGTAATAGCAAGGAACTGGATCAAGGAGGAACCGCCTACAAGGGGTGAATTTCTGAAATATGTTAAACATGGTCTCAATTTGGAAAAGGGGGTCTACAAAAGACATGGGAAAATAGAAACGTTTGACAAAATGTGGTCTCCGTGGCTCGAGCTAGGATGAGTAGTTATGGGAAATGGGAGGATGAGGGCCTCTGAAAGGAAGAGAGTGCTAAAGGAACAAGCGGACATAAGTGAGTCAAATAGCTCAAAGAACCATCAACACTGGTAACAAAAGTATAAATGGGTATGAGCTGTCAGGGGAGGGGGAGGTTTGGGTTTTGTTGGGATTGTTGGGGATTTGGAAAATGTAAAATAATGGAAAAATGCATAAATTGTATTGTTCATATTCGACTTTAATAAAAACCTATTTAATATAAAAAAAAAAAAGATGTTATGCCTTCCGGTCTGAGTGATTCTATGTCTCTGGCCATTCAGATTGACCGACGCCTGCGGGAGCGCAGAACTGTGCGCACTGTGGCGTTATCCTCAGAGCAAATTTCTGAGCCTGTGCAATGTGATAGAATTCTGTCTAGAACGGAACGACAAGGTTTCAGACGTTAAAATAGGTTGTGTTATTATTGTGGCGACGCTTCTCATGTCATTTCTGTCTGCTCTAAGCGGACAAAGAGGATCGTCAGTTCAATTACCATCAGTACTGTACAACCTAAATTTCTGTTCTCTGTGTCCTTGATCTGCTCATTGTCATCATTTTCTGTCATGGCGTTTGTGGATTCAGGAGCCGCCTTGAATTTAATGGATTTTGAGTTTGCCAAGCATTGTGGTTTTCCCTTGCAGCCTTTGCAGAACCCTATTCCTTTAAGAGGCATTGATGCTACACCCTTGGCTAAAAATAAGCCCCAGTTTTGGACACAGGTGACCATGCGCATGTCGCAGGCCCATCAGGAAGATTGTCCATTCCTGGTGTTGCATAACTTGCATGATGCTATCGTGCTGGGTTTTCCATGTTTGCAGGTACATAATCCTGTGTTGGACTGGAAGTCCATGTCTGTGACTAGCTGAGGTTGTCAGGGGGTTCATAATGATGTTCCTTTGATGTCAATCTCCTCTTCTTCACCTTCTGAAATTCCAGAGTTTTTGTCTGATTTTCAGGATGTATTCGATGAGCCCAAGTCCAGTTTCCTTCCACCGCACAGGGACTGCGATTGTGCTATTGACTTGATTCCAGGCTGTAAGTTTCCTAAGGGTCGACTTTTTAATCTATCTGTGCCTGAACATACCGCCATGCAGAGCTATATTAAGGAGTCTTTGGAGAAAGGGCATATTCGGCCATCTTCTTCACCGTTGGGAGCGGGGTTCTTTTTTGTTGCTAAAAAAGATGGTTCCTTGAGACCCTGTATAGATTATCGCCTCTTGAATAAAATCACGGTCAAGTTTCAATACCCCTTACCTTTGCTTTCCGATTTGTTTGCTAGGATTAAGGGAGCTAGTTGGTTTACGAAGATTGACCTTCGGGGGGCATATAATCTTGTTCGTATTAAGCAGGGTGATGAATGGAAAACTGCGTTTAATACTCCCGAAGGCCATTTTGAATACCTTGTGATGCCATTCGGACTCTCTAATGCTCCATCTGTTTTTCAGTCCTTCATGCATGATATCTTCCGGACTTATCTTGATAAATTCTTGATTGTATATTTGGACGATATTTTGATTTTTTCCGATGATCGGGAGTCTCATGTGCAACAGGTCAGGATGGTATTTCAGATCCTTTGTGACAATGCCCTGTTTGTGAAAGGGTCTAAGTATCTCTTTGGGGTGCAGAAAGTCTCTTTCTTGGGCTTCATTTTTTTCTCCTTCGTCTATAGAGATGGATCCGGTTAAGGTTCAGGTCATTCATGATTGGATTCAGCCCACATCTGTGAAGAGCCTTCAGAAATTTTTGGGTTTTGCAAATTTTTATCGCCGTTTCATTGCTAATTTTTCCAGCGTGGTTAAACCCTTGACCGATTTGACGAAGAAAGGCGCTGATGTGGCGAATTGGTCCTCTGCGGCTGTCTCTGCCTTTCAGGAGCTTAAACGTCGATTTACTTCTGCTCCAGTGTTGCGCCAACCGGATGTTTCTCTTCCGTTTCAGGTTGAGGTTGACGCTTCTGAGATTGGGGCAGGGGCCGTTTTGTTTCAGAGGGATCCTGTTGGTTCCTTAATGAAACTGTGTGCCTTCTTTTCCCGTAAGTTTTCGCCTGTTGAATGCAATTATGATGTCGGCAATCGAGAGTTGTTGGCTATGAAGTGGGCGTTTGAGGAGTGGCGACATTGGCTTGAGGGAGCTAAGCACCGTATTGTGGTCTTGACCGATCATAAGAATTTGATTTACCTCGAGTCTGCTAAACGGCTGAATCCTAGACAGGCTCGATGGTCATTGTTTTTTTCCCGTTTTAATTTCGTGGTCTCGTACCTTCCGGGTTCTAAGAATATTAAGGCTGATGCCCTCTCTAGGAGTTTTTTGCCTGATTCTCCTGAGGTCTTAGAGCCGGTCGGTATTCTGAAAGAGGGGGTGGTCCTTTCTGCCATTTCCCCTGATTTATGACGGGTTCTTCAGGAATTTCAGGCTGACAAACCTGACCGCTGTCCTGTGGGGAAATTGTTTGTTCCTGACAGATGGACTAGTAGAGTGATTTCTGAGGTTCACTGTTCCGTGTTGGCCGGTCATCCTGGCATTTTTGGTACCAGAGATTTGGTTGGTAGGTCCTTTTGGTGGCCTTCATTGTCACGTGATGTGCGTTCTTTTGTGCAGTCCTGTGGGACTTGTGCGCGGGCCAAGCCTTGTTGTTCCCGTGCTAGCGGGTTGCTTTTGCCACTGCCAGTCCCTGAGAGGCCCTAGACGCATATTTCGATGGATTTTATTTCTGATCTTCCGGTTTTCCAGAAGATGTCTGTTATCTTGGTTGTTTGTGACCGGTTCTCTAAGATGGTTCATATGGTGCCCTTACCTAAATTGCCTTCCTCTTCAGATTTGGTTCCGTTGTTCTTTCAGCATGTGGTTCGTTTGCATGGTATTTGTTTCTAGGTTTTAGCGGGCCTTTTGTGCTAGGCTGGGCATTGATATGTCTTTTTTCTTCTGCGTTTCATCCTCAGACAAATGGCCAGACCGAGCGAACTAATCAGACCTTGGAGACTTATTTGAGATGCTTTGTGTCTGCTGATCAGGATGATTGGGTGGCCTTCTTGCCATTGGCTGAGTTTGCCCTTAATAATCGGGCTAGTTCTGCTACCTTGGTTTCGCCTTTCTTTTGTAATTTTGGTTTTCATCCTCGTTTTTCTTCTGGGCAGGTTGAGCCTTCTGACTGTCCTGGTGTGGATTCTGTGGTGGACAGGTTGCAGCAGATTTGGGCTCATGTGGTGGACAAGTTGGTGTTGTCTCAAGAGGAGGCTCAACGTTTTGCTAATCGTCGTCGGTGTGTTGGTTCCCGGCTTCGGGTTGGGGATCTGGTCTGTTTGTCTTCCCGTCATGTTCCTATGAAGGTTTCTTCTCCTAAGTTTAAGCCTCGGTTTATTGGTCCTTATAGGATTTCTGAGATTATTAATCTGGTGTCTTTTCAACTGGCGCTTCCGGTGTTGTGAATTCAGCTTTTGGGCTCCCTCCGGTGGTTGTAGAGGGTAATGCAGTTGTGCCTGGATTGCAGGAGTGGACATGTGTATCTACTAATTGCAGGACTGACTGGGGTATATAGCTTTGCAGGATCCTTTAGTCAGTGCCAGTTGTCCATTGTTCTTGAAGGATTCACTTCCCTGCTGGTCTCTCCAGTTTGCTGCATTTTTCTACAAAGATAAGTCCTGGCTTTGTTTTTGCTGTCCACCTGCAGTGGACCTTATAGTTCTGTGCATTTTCATGTTTCTGTCTTGTCCAGCTTGGTCTGTGAAGGATTTTTTGCAGCCTAGCTATTTCTCTGGAGATGCAGATGTACCCCCCATGTCTTTAGTCAAATGTGGTGATCCGTATTTTCTGCGATGGATATTTTCTAGTGTTTTTATACTGACCGCATAGTACTCTGTTCTATTCTTTCTTTTTAGCTAGTATGGCCTCCTATGCTAAAATCTGATTTCATATCTGCGTATGTTTTTTCCCTCTCCTCTCACAGTCAACATTTGTGGGGCGCCTATCTATCCTGTGGGGATTTTCTCTGAGGCAAGATAGGTTTCCTGTTTCTGTCTTTAGGGTTAGTTAGATCTTAGGCTGTGCCGAGGGGTCTAGGGAGTGTTAGGTGCCCCCCACGGCTACTTTTAGTTGCGCTGCTAGGTTCAGGGTTTGCGGTCAGTACAGGGACCACCTTCTCCAGAGTACGTCTCATGCTGCTCCAAGGCCACCAGATCATAACATCTGGCCTCTTTTGCTATCCATAATGTCTTCCATAGATCTTTGTTGCGGAAATATGTGGAGCCCGTTGTTCCCTCTGTTGATCCTCCGTCCCCTGTGTTGGTTGATGGGGAGTTGGAATATGTTGTTGAGAAGATTTTGGATTCCCGTTTTTCGAGGCGGAAGCTCCAGTACCTGGTCAAATGGAAGGGTTATGGCCAGGAGGATAATTCTTGGGTTTTTGCCTCTGATGTCCATGCTGCTGATATGGTCCGTGCCTTTCATCTGGCTCGTCCTGATCGTCCTGGGGGCCCTGGTGAGGGTTCGGTGACCCCTCCTCATGGGGGGGGGTAATGTTGTGAATTCTGCTCTTGGGTTCCCTCCAGTGGTTGTAGGTGGGAATGCAGTTGCCTCTGAGTCACAGACCTGGCCAGGTGTATCGGATGATTACAATTCTGACTGGGATATTTAAGTGGGCAGGATCCTTTAGCCCTTGCCAGTAGTCAATGTTCCTTGTGAAGTATTGGATCACTTTCTGGCTTCTCCTGCTCGCTGCCTATTTCAGCAAAGATAAGTGTTTGGTTTTTGTTTCTGTGGCACACTGCCAGTGTGCTTGTTTCAGTTTTATTCCTGCTCTGATTGTAGGATTCACTGGAGTTGCAGATTTACGCTCCTACATCTTTTAGTAAAGATGTAGGAAGTTTTTGTGTATTCTGCTGTGGATGTTTTGAAGGGTTTTTATACTGACCGCACAGAACTCTGTCCTATCCTGTCCTATCTAGCTAGAGTGGCCTCCTGTGCTAATCCTGTTTTTCTGCCTGTGTATGTTTTTTCCTCTCCGACTCACCGCCAATATTTGTGGGGGGCTGTCTATCCTTTGGGGATTTTCTCTGAGGCAAGATAGTATTCCTATTTCCATCTTTAGGGGTATTTAGTTCTCCGGCTGTGACCAGGTGTCTAGGTGTGTTAGGTACACTCCACGGCTACTTCTAGTTGCGGTGTTAAGTTCAGGATTGCGGTCAGTACAGTGGCCACTTTCTCCAGTGAAAGTTCTCATGCAGCTCCTAGGTCACCGGATCATAACAGGCACAGAGGCAAGGGGTGCTGTCATAAGAAGGGCAATGTTTGTGAAGATGGTGGGGGAGTACCTTGGAGATCGTACAAATGTTCTCTGTGATTCCTCTGTGCCTTTTAATTATTGGGTATCCAAGCTGGACACGTGGCATGAACTGGCTCTCTACGCCTTGGAGGTCCTGGCGTACCCTGCTGCTAGCATTCTGTCAGAGCGGGTTTTTAGTGCCGCTGGTGGAATTATAACAGATAAGCGCATCCGCCTGTCAAGTGAAAATGATGACAGGCTGACTCTTATAAAAATGAACAAGGGCTGGATTGGGAAAGACTTCTGTACACCACCAAATTAAAACAGCGAATCATAACCTCAAATACATTCTCTCTTATGGGTAGGTGTATTCTCATGCACCTCTTCACAACCACACATGGGTATACGCTTCCACATTTACTCTGGTTGTTGTTATCCTCATCATCATCCAGAACCACTGGGTGACAAGGGTGAACGTGCTCTGTACTGTTATAGGCTGGTGAATTTTGGGCACGGGGGCTGTGAAGGCACTATTTTATTTAGTAAAAACAGGACCCCATATTGGGGAATTGGGCATTACATTACATTGGGCCTAGTTCTTAAGTCTGTCTCCTGCAATGTGTCCTTTAACTGCCACTAGATGACCAGGGTGAACGTGCTCAGTACTGTTATTGGCAGGTGAATATTGGGCAAGGGGCTGTGATGGCACTAGTCTATTTTTAAAAAAGGTACCCCCATTGGGGAATTGTTTGGCAGCTCATGCACTGCATTATAAGTTTCAGAGACACACACCACTACATTGGGCCTACTTCTTAACTCTGTCTCCTGCAATGTGTCCTTTAACAGCCACTAGATCACCAGGGTGAATGTTCTCTGTACGGTGCATTTTGGGCAAGAGGGCTGTGATAGCACTATTTTATTTTGTAAAGAAAGGAACCCACATTTGAGAATTGCCCATTACATTACATTGGGCCTACTTCTTTACTTTGTCTCCTGCAGTGTTTCCTTCACCTACAACTAGATCACCAGGGTGGATGTGCTCTGTGCAGTGCATTTTGGGCAAGGGGGCTGTGATGGCACTAGTCTATTTTTAAAAAAGCTACCCCCATTGGGGAATTGTCTGGCAGCTCATGCTTTGCATTATAAGTTTCAGAGACATACACCACTACATAGGGACTAATTCTTAACTCTGTCTCCTGCAATGTCTCTTGTTTAACTGCCACTAGATCACCAGGGTGAACGTGCGTTGCACTGTTATAGGCCAGTGTAGTTTGGGCAAGGGACCAGCGATGGCACTAGTCTATTTTTAAAAATGGTATTCCCTTTGGGGAATTGTTTGACAGCTCATGCACTGCATTACAAGTCTCAGTGACCCACACCACTACATTGGTCTTACTTCTTAACTCTGTTTCCTGCAATGTCTCTTGTTTAACTGCTACTAGATCACAAGGGTGAATATGCTTGTTACTGTTATAGACCAGTGAATTTTGGGCAAGGGATCTGCGATGGCACTAGGATATTTTTAAAAAAGGTACCCCACATTGGTGAAACCACATCCTTGCTGGCAAAACCTTGATAACATTTGTGTACCTTAACCCCTTCACGACATTGCCCTTTTCTGTTTTTGCATTCTTGTTTTTTGCTCTCTTCCTTCCCAGAGCTATAACTTTTTTACTTTTCCGTCAATATGGCCATGTGAGGGCTTGTTTTTTGTGGGACAAGTTGCACTTTTCAACGACATCATTGGTTTTAGCATGTCGTGTACTAGAAACGGGAAAAAAATTCCAAGTAACATAGTAACATAGTTAGTGAGGCCGAAAAAAGACATTTGTCCATCCAGTTCAGCCTATATTCCATCATAATAAATCCCCAGATCTACGTCCTTCTACAGAACCTAATAATTGTATGATACAATATTGTTCTGCTCCAGGAAGACATCCAGGCCTCTCTTAAACCCCTCAACTGAGTTCGCCATCACCACCTCCTCAGGCAAGCAATTCCAGATTCTCACTGCCCTAACAGTAAAGAATCCTCTTCTATGTTGGTGGAAAAACCTTCTCTCCTCCAAACGCAAGGAATGCCCCCTTGTGCCCGTCACCTTCCTTAGTATAAACAGATCCTCAGCGAGATATTTGTATTGTCCCCTTATATACTTATACATGGTTATTAGATCGCCCCTCAGTCGTCTTTTTTCTAGACTAAATAATCCTAATTTCGCTAATCTATCTGGGTATTTGAAGACACAAAAGAGAATAGTAAAACCAAAAACACTCAGTTTGAAAAAATGTTGCAGTAATCCGCAAGTGCTAGTAAAAGATGTAAAAAACAGGGTATTTGGTTGATACGTTTTTTGCAAAAAAACGTGAAGATTGGTAGAGCAGCTTAGTATACATTTTTTGCAAAAAACGTATCAACCAAATACCCTGTTTTTTACATCTTTTACTAGCACTTGCGGATTACTGCAACATTTTTTCAAACTGAGTGTTTTTGGTTTTACTATTCTCTTTTGTGTCTTCAGGTTTCTTGGTGGTGTGTGAACATGATCATACAGACTTGTTCACTGTGCAAGTAGCCCATGTGTTCCTGTCTATCTGGGTATTGTAGTTCTCCCATCCCCTTTATTAATTTTGTTGCCCTCCTATGTACTCTCTCTAGTTCCATTATATCCTTCCTGAGCACCGGTGACCAAAACTGGACACAGTACTCCATGTGCGGTCTAACTAGGGATTTGTACAGAGGCAGTATAATGCTCTCATCATGTGTATCCAGACCTCTTTTAATGCACCCCATGATCCTGTTTGCCTTGGCAGCTGCTGCCTGGCACTGGCTGCTCCAGGTAAGTTTATCATTAACTAGGATCCCCAAGTCCTTCTCCCTGTCAGATTTACCCAGTGGTTTCCCGTTCAGTGTGTAATGGTGATATTGGTTCCTTCTTCCCATGTGTATAACCTTACATTTATCATTGTTAAACCTCATCTGCCACCTTTCAGCCCAAGTTTCCAACTTATCCAGATACATCTGTAGCAGAGTACTATCTTCTCTTGTATTAACTGCTTTACATAGTTTTGTATCATCTGCAAATATCGATATTTTACTGTGTAAACCTTCTACCAGATCATTAATGAATATGTCGAAGAGAACAGGTCCCAATACCGACCCCTGCGGTACCCCACTGGTCACAGCGACCCAGTTAGAGACTATACCATTTATAACCACCCTCTGCTTTCTATCACTAAGCCAGTTACTAACCCATTTACACACATTTTCCCCAAGACCAAGCATTCTCATTTTGTGTACCAACCTCTTGTGCGGCACGGTATCAAATGCTTTGGAAAAATCGAGATATACCACGTCCAATGACTCACCGTGGTCCAGCCTATACCTTACCTCTTCATAAAAACTGATTAGATTGGTTTGACAGGAGCGATTTCTCATAAACCCATGCTGATATGGAGTTAAACAGTTAGGCCGGGGACACACACAACGTATAAAAAAACGGTCCGTTTTTGACGGACGAGAATCGCACAAATTTTAACAAAACAGTGATCCGTGTGCAGTGCGAGGATGCGATTTTCCCGCATCAAATGATCCGTTTGACATCCGTGTGACATCCGTATGGCATCCGTATGGCGAGATTTTCTCGCAGGCTTGCAAAATGGACATAACGGTTTTTCCACCTGAAAAAATTTAAATCATCACCAAGAACATTATTTAATGGCCCTAAACGCAGGTGCCACCCACCAATCTATGCAGTAGAGTCCCTGCTTGTGTTGGTGCACTTCGGATTGATGAGCAACATGTCTGATCGACTGACTTTCAACACCACAGAGCGTGTGCTTTTCAACTGGGTACTTTCCCAACGTTTTGGCCAGCCATACCCAGTTATTGTAGATCCGAGGAGGCGGAGACGGATGTGGGTACATCCACTTATCAAGCAACGTATCACTAAAGGCCATTTCAGCCGTCTGTATGCTGCTCTGAGGACTAATCCGGACAAGTTCTTCAACTATTGTCGGATGAGGATTCAAACCTTTGACATTTTGTTGGAGATTTTGCGTCCAGGGATCACGAAGAAGGACACCAGGATGCGCAAATCTATTTCAGCTGAGGAGCGCCTTATCCTTACCTTGCGGTATGCCTTAATACTAATTGACCCAATCTGTTACACATTTTTTGGTCGATCCCCCTTATTCAAATTAGATACTTAAATGGTTAAGTAACTTCAACATCATTTGTCCTTCTTTTCTTACATTAAATTTTTGCAAAGATCAAAGCCATAGCATGTCCTTAATGTTTTTTTTTTTTTTTTTTAGGGTTTTATTGCCCCATATAACCCTGTATTGTGTTAATTTTAGATTTGAAAACAATATTCTTTTGTCTTTTAGCTTCCTTGTCACTGGCCTATCATATGCGGCCCTGCATTTAGAGTTTTTATTGGGCAAATCTACAATTTCTGGGATTGTGCGCGATACATGCACGGAAATCTGGAGAAGACTCCATCAAGAGGTGATGCCTGAACCCAAAATTGCAGACTGGTTACGTATTGCTCAAGGATTTCAGGACACATGCCAGTTTCCGCACTGTATTGGGGCTCTTGACGGAAAGCACATCCGTGTGCGTAAGCCGCCAGGTTCAGGGACCCAATTCTATAATTATAAACAGTTTTTCTCTGTAGTGCTGTTGGCCCTAGTCGACAGCAACTACAGGTTTATAATTGTAGATATTGGGGCCTATGGGAGAACTGGAGACTCTAGAGTCTTCAGTTCTTCCATTATGGGTCGGCGGCTGCGCAACAATGAATTGGATCTCCCACCCCCAAGTCACATACCAGGGGCTAATTTGGATGCGGTCCCTTACATGATGGTAGCAGATGAGGCCTTTCAATTATCAAGGAACGTCATGAGACCCTATCCACGGAGAGGCCTGGACTACCGGCGCAGAATCTTTAATTTGCGTCTTTCCCGTGCCCGCCGTCTGGTCGAGTGTTCATTCGGCATTCTCAGTGCAAAATGGCGGGTCCTTCAGTCTGCAATCCAACTGAGTGAAGGCAATGTAAATGGCGTGATTAAAGCATGTGTTGTTCTTCACAACTTTACAAGAGACCATGATTGCCCATCATCTGCTGCAGATGACATTGATTATGCAAATACTGTCTTGACCACTACACGTGTTCGTCCTTCACGTCGTCAGCCCTCTGGCCTAAAAGTTCGTGATGTTTTAACCAATTTTTTTGTGTCACCAGAGGGATCTACGGTTTGGCAAGACAATGCTGTTTTGCCTTAATTTTGATTTAGATTCTAAGTTAATAAAACACATAATTTGCTTCAGAAATTGGTGTAATATGTATCTGATGATGAAAAGATGTAAGTGTGTAAAGTTGACAAATCATGTATGTAGCTGAACCAATACATAAGACTCTGTTTTCAGAACAAATTTTTACTGCTCAGCGCATATATATGTATTCAAAAAACATATTTCCATTCTCATATGTAATTTGAGCAAAATAAACAACACAGCTTTACATGCCAAGGTCCCAAAAAACTTAGGACAACAAAAAGCCCAAATGACAGCCATAATATAACATCAAAAACATTACAGGTTATGGTAGGTTGGGGGTGGTGATGGTGATGGCGGGTGTCCAGCATGTGCGGAACTTGGCCTGGGTGGTTGACCAACCACTCTGTCTACCTGTGTTAGTGCAGATATAAATTGAGGGTGTTGCTGCAAGTTGCGATCATGTGTATGAGCTAACACTTGATGTGGAGGGTAGAAGGGCATCAAGTCCTGGGTACTGGATTGACCCATTTGGTCAGAACCCCCAATATGGCCATGTCGAGCAGACACATGCTGGGACCAGCCTCCAAACATGTGTCTGTTCAACTGGTCAAATTGGGGATGTGCTGCAAAATCAAAAATACCCCTGTTTTGGGCTTGTTGTGTGCTTTGTGCAGGCTGTTGTTGGGGAGCTATAGGTTGCTGGGGTGGTGCTGACACAGTTTGTGATTGGTCCTGTGGAAGGTCTTGCACCGCCAGAAGGTTCGTAGATGACATTTGCCACCGTTCAAGATAATTAGAAATATTAGTGGGGTTGTTTGGGGGTGTTGCCGCATCTAGCAAAATTTGGATGCAACCTCTGGTCCGCAGCCTGAGCGAGCGTGGAATGGGCCGTAAATAGCGGGCAAGACTGCGGAAGTAAGCTTCCTCCCCATCGTCATTGGCAGCTCGGGACAGATAGTCCAACACCTCGGTATCAACTTGCCTCCTGGTGCCAATGTTCAAAGCCACCCTTCTGCAACGACCACGGTTTGGTCTGGTAGTAGGCTGTGGTGATGTATCCAGAGCCAATGTTGGACTGCTGCTCTGGGCTCCTTCATCAACCTCAGGATTTGCCTCCTGTGGAGCGGAAGACGCTGCTGCTGGTTGTGGTGGTGGTGGGTGGTTGCTGCCTGTTGCTTGCCCAGATGGTCCAGCCATTTCTGCATCTTCAGCAACAGGGTCAATCAGCAACTCTGAGTCAGATCCAGTCTCTCTTTCAGACAGATTTGACTCTGTTCTGTATTTCACAAAAGATTATTTATATTAAAAAATACATACATATTCACATAATAAGATGTGTAAATATTTGTAGACATGCATGCACTTACGTTTGTAGCTCCATCACCGGGGCAAGAAAATTTAGCCGATCATAATAAAGGTATTTCCTTTTTTTGGGGGCTGCATCACCACTCCGCCCAGAAAGTTGTCGTTCACGCCGGTATTGGTCCCGGCAACTCCGCCAGCGTCTATTGACATCATTGACTGCAAATATACAAAATATTCGATATAAATATCACACACAAACAGTTACAGGGTTTGCAATAACACATGGGCCCAGGAGGCTAGGGGGACATAAAATTCCTTTGGCCCTATATTAACGGACTATAGCTAAAATAAATTTAATCCATATTTGTGTCTCTTGGTAATGTTTTTGCATCTTCAACCAAGAGCATGGATGATTTACTCCCATCATAAACAAAACACATGATGGTTTGAGGCTTATTTTTTTGTCAGGAAAAAACTAATAATAAACAACATTTTTTGGTGAAGAATGGTACTTACATATTTCTTGCTGAACCTCTTGAAGTCGCTCATCAAAATCGGGGAACATGTGGCGACATATTGACCTCCATGCTGCGTCTTTACGTGCACGGTCCGCATAATGTGCGTCGCGTTGGTCCCATAATTCGGGCCTATCATGGACCAGAGCAATGAGCATCTCCACATTAATATGCCTGGCCATGCTGCTACAACAGAACACTTCGTGGAGGCGTGCTTCCTGGTTTGCAATCCAGCGTGGGCCAGAAATTAGCATGCCAAAGCTTCCTGATAATGGATGATTCAATTTCCTGTCACCTGGAGAAGTCTTCCGTATTTCTCGCAATGCACACGCATGGTCCGTATGTAATCCGATTTTTTCTCGCACCCATAGACTTGCATTGGCGATTCTTGGCCGAGATACGCTGACAATCGCAGCATGCTGCGATTTCACTCGGATCCGGAATACGGCCGAGAAAATATCGGATGATGGGAGCTGACCCATAGATTAACATTGGGACGAGTGCTATGCGATTTTTTAGCGCACTGCACTCGTCCGTAATACGGTCTAGTGTGACCCCGGCCTTATTCTTATTGAGATAATCCAGAATAACATCCCTCAGAAACCCTTCAAATATTTTACCAACAATAGAGGTTAGACTTACTGGCCTATAATTTCCAGGTTCACTTGGAACCTGGAAATTATAGTGCGGTGAAATTGCAAAAAAAAGTGCAATCCCACACTTGTTTTTTGTTTGGCTTTTTTGCTAGGTTCACTAAATGCTAAAACTGACCTGTCATTTTGATTCTCCAGGTCATTTCGAGTTCATAGACACCAAACATGACTAGGTTACGTTTTATCTAAATGGTAAAAAAAAATCCAAACTTTACTAAAAAAAAAAAAAAAAATTGCGCAATTTTCCGTTACCCGTAGCGTCTCCTTTTTTCGTGATTTGGGGTCAGGTGAGGGCTTATTTTTTGTGTGCTGAGCTGGCATTTTTAATGATACCAATTTGGTGCAGATACGTTCTTTTGATCGCCCGTTATTACATTTTAATGCAGTGTCGCGGCGAACAAAAAAAGTAATTCTGTTGTTTCGAGTATTTTTCTTGCTATGCCATTTAGCGATCAGGTTAATGCTTTTTTTATTGATAGATCGGGCGATTCTGAACCCGGCGATACCAAATATGTGTAGGTTTTTTTTTATTGTTTTATTTTGGATGGGGAAAAAGGGGGGTGATTTAAACTTTTATATTTTTTTTATTTTTTTCATATTTTTTAAAACATTTTTTTTTACGTTTGCCATGCTTCAATATCCTCCATGGGAGGCTAGAAGCTGGCATAGCCTGATCGGCTCTGCTACGTAGCCACGATCATAAGATCGCTGCTATGCAGCAGGAATACAGGCTTGCTATGAGCGCCGACCACAGGGGGCCGCGCACAGCAGGCCGGCATCAGTAACCATAGAGGTCTCAAGGACCTCTATGGTTACCATCCTGATGCATCGCCGACCACCGATCATGTGACGGGGTCGGCGATGCGATCATTTCCGGCCACACGGCAGGAAGCGACGTCAGCGTTTGACAGCGGCATTTAACTGGTTAATAGCGGCGGGTGAATCACGATTTCACCCGCCACTATTGCGCGCACATGTCAGCTGTACAAAACAGCTGACATGTTGCGACTTTGATGCGGGCTCACCGCCGAAGCCCACATCAAAGGGGGAGACACGACATGCGCAGTACTAGTACAGCGCATGTTGTGAAGGGGTTAAAAAGCTCCCTTAAAAAGCTTCTTTTTGTGTTGCCTGGTTTCTCACATTGGACACAATACACTTCATATAAATTTGATAAAGCAAAGCTGTTAGTTTGACTCAGTAGTTCATTAAAAATATAGCTTTGTCCACTATATTAGTTTCTCTCCTTGAGATACATAACTTTGACTGCCTCAAATGTACAAATGGCGAATTTACAAATGGCGATTTGTAACCAAGATTTAAATACTGTATACCCAATGCATTCAGACAATCACATAGCTGCATTTCTTGTAAAACATTTACAGATGTGACAGTCAATGCTCATAGTGACACAATCTTGATAAATGTTTGTTTATTCACTTCACAAACAGTTCTAAGCCTCTATATTTCATTGTAAACCATTATGGTGTACAGAAACTATGCCGGTGGTGGTTTGATCTAAATCCTTGTGGCTTTTATTTTCTAGGGGTTTATGGCCCCTCGTCTGATGATTCCATGATATCTCAGTTTCATCCAACCTTGAAAAGTGGCCACTTGAAGGTCTGGGTGAAACTACAGTTACTACATAGTGTAAATCACTATATAAGACCAGAGAAACATGACTAGGACAGATGCCACAACTGGGGTACCTGTACATGTACAGTGTGCTGATACCTGCATAATTGGGGATGCCTATGCAATGTAGGTAATCTCCCAGGGGTTCTCTGTCTTGGTGTTACTTCTCTGATATTCCAGACGGATGATGTTTAAAAGCCTCTTGGTGATGATCTACTGTAAGTATACTGTATGTAGTTAATCTTCATATATACGTAATCACTATATTTATTTAATCCTTATATGTACTTTTTAACCTTTGTATGTTAAGTACATACATAAAAGTGTACGCACTCACACTATTCAATCATACTATTCCTTGAATTTTGTAGTTTGCAATAAAATTGCATTGTATTGCAAGCATTAGCCTTTTTTAAAGCCATATCTGAACCTTAGTGTTAAAAACATGGCAAATAAAATTACCAAAATCTCCTGTAAATAATTATGCAAAGAGGGAACCATCATACCATTAAAAAATACGAGTGGATTTTCATGGGCCCATCCAGTATGTGGGTTCAAAGGTGTAATGGGGTGCATATGAAAGACTATGCAGCAGGGCAGGCCTTACTGCCAATGTGTAAAACAAAGTACAGGAGTACATAATGCATATTGTGAAGTAGATTTTCATGGACCCATCCAGTATGTGGGTTCAAAGGCTTATTGGGGTGCATATGAAATGGTAGCAGGGCAGGCCTTGAATTCAATGCAACACTTTTTCAGGAGTGCCCCCTGGACACCTTATGACAGGGGTATTGTGGTGCGTTGTAATTCTTGGCAGCCCATCCACTCTCTGCATAGGTAACAGCAGCTTAGGAGACCCACTGTTTCATAATGGCCCTTTAAGAAGATTAATGCAACCTGATGCACCAGTAAAAATAGCCTCTGTGACTTTAAGAGTCCCTCCTTCATAAATGAAACAAGATGGGTCTGCTTATGTGTCACACACCACATGGCCAGCTAGGGTTGTTAAATGTTGCAATGACATTTCCCAGTGAATGCATTTGTAGTGGTTGAAAGCAATGTTAAAGTTGAAAAACGCTTTAAAAACGCTGCGTCTGAACTAAGCCTAAGTGGGGGAGAAAACTTTCAGTCTGGGGTTAAATATTTGGCCTTACAGGCAAGTCATTAACCTGCAAAGGATGTACCTTGACATATTTCCCAGCAAGACTCATTTTGGTTTCACTTTAATGTGTTTTTTGTGGCACCGGGATAAATGGCATGAATCTCGGAAAAATTGATTAAAGGGGTTGTCCACTACTTTCAATTAACCCCCCAATGTACCCCCCCGGGGGCCCCTAATGAATTGTGCAATTACCTTCCGTTGCCGTTTTTGCCTGTGAGCGGCGCTATTCTGGCTGCTGAGTCCGGGTCACGTGACCCCCAGGCTGCAGCCGCCGCTCATTTCCGCCGACATCACGTCAATTTCCAGACTCTAGAAATTGACGTGACGTCAGCAGCAGGCGTGACCAGCCCCCACAGTCAGCAGTCACTCAGCAAGAGTGACTGGGCTGTGGGCGGTGCTGGGGGCTGCAGGGCTGTGCTAGGGGCGAGCGGCGCTATGTGTTTACTAAGTGCTGCTGGGATCTGCGGGCGGGCGGGGCTGTGCTGCTGTCGCCAGTGTCTGCCCGCCGGCGCCGGTGTCTGCCCGCCGGCGCCGGTGTCTGCCTGCCGGCATGTATGTGCATGCCAGCGCTGTGTGTGTGTGTGCCAGCGCTGTGTGTGTGTGTGTGTGTGCAGGCATCGTCCGATGGGACTACAAGTTCCATCGGGCTCTGCCTGCTACACTGACAGTGAGTGACACATTAGCCAATGATGGGACAGTAGTAGTCCCATCATCCGGCTAATGTGTTGAATGTAAAAAAAAACAAAAAAACATACATAGTACATACATACATACATACATACAACACACACCATGTGACATCATGCAACAGATGCACCATGCGATGACATGCACCATGCGACGACATGCACCATGTGACGATATGCGACATGCACCATGCAACGACATGTGACATGCACCATGCTACATGCACCATCTGACAGCATGCGACATGCACCATGCGATGACATGCGACATGCACCATGCGACATGCACCATGCGACATGCACCATGCGATGACATGCGACATGCGACATGCTGCATGCACCATGTGACGGCATGCGACATGCACCATGCGACGACATGCGACATTCACCATGCGAACTGCACCATGTGATGACATGTGACATGCTACATGCACCATGTGACGTCATGCGACATGCACCATGCGACGACATGCAACATTCACCATGTGAAATGCACCATGCGACGACATGCACCATGCGACAACATGCGGCATGCACCATGGGCAGACATGCGACATGCACCATGCGACAACATGCTACATGCAACGACATGCGACATGCTGCATGCACCATGTGACGGCATGCGACATGCACCATGCGGCGACATGCGACATTCACCATGCAAAATGCATCATGCGGCGACATGCGACATGCACCATGCGACGACATGCGACATGCACCATGCTACATGCACCATGTGACAACATGCGACATGCGACGACATGCACCATGCGATGACATGCGACATGCTGCATGCACCATGTGACGACATGCGACATGCACCATGCGACGACATGTGACATTCACCATGCAAAATGCACCATGCGACAACATGTGACATGCACCATGCGACGACATGCACCATGCTACATGCACCATGCGGCGGCATGCGACATGCACCATGCGGCGGCATGCACCGTGCGATGACATGCACCGTGCGACGACATGCACCATGCGACAACATGCACCATGCGACGACATGCACCATTTGCCGACATGCACCATGCGCCGACATGCACCATGCGACAACATGCTACATGCGACGGCATGCTGCATGCACCATGTGACGGCATGCGACATGCACCATGCGGCGACATGCGACATTCACCGTGCGAAATGCACCATGTGATGACATGCGACAACATGCACCATGCAACGACATGCGACATGCTGCATGCACCATGTGACGGCATGCGACATGCACCATGCGACGACATGCGACATTCACCATGCGAAATGCACCATGCGACGACATGCGACATGCACCATGCGACAACATGCGACATGCACCATGCTACATGCACCATGCGATGACATGCGACATGCACCATGCGGCGACATGCACCATGCAACGAAATGCTACATGCACCATGCGACGACATGCACCGTGCGACGACATGCACCGTGCGACGACATGCACCACGCGACGACATACACCTTGCGACGACATGCACCATGCGACAACATGCTACATGCACCGACATGCACCATGCGACGACATGCACCATGCGATGACATGCGCCATGCAACGACATGTGCCATGCGACATGCACCATGCGACGACATGCACCATGCGACATGCGACATGCACCATGCGACGACATGCACCATGCGACGACAAGCAACATGCACCATGCGACGACATGCACCATGCAACGACATGCACCATGCAACGACATGCGACATACAGTACATACATACTACAGACATACAGTACATATAACATAGAGTACATACTCACCATCACTTGTCACTTTGTTCCCCGAAGCCATTGTCACCTGTAAAATATATTAAGATATGAAACAAACAATATACTCCCTGTCCGCATAAATCCAATTAAAACGAGTGTCCCACAATGATCTCCCGTGGAGAGCAGGAGCATCAGCTGATGCGACCACTCTCCAGGGGCTCCAGGAACACAATGATGGAAGGTATCCTTCCATCATGTATTCCTCACAAGGTATTCCTACGCCCCTGTGAGAAAATAGTCCCTAGTCTCACTATTGGCATTGCTGGGTGAGACATTTTCCCATGCAGCAATTGCCATAAAGTGAGACCAGTGAACTAGAGTAACCTCAGTGATGCACTGCAGGAGCCATTGTCTCCTGTCAGTGTGTCACTGAGGGTCCTATAGAGCAGTGACATCACCCGATGTCACTGTTCTATAGGGGAGATCGTCGTGGGACACTCGTTATTAATTGGACTATGGCGGAAAGGTAGTATACGGTTTATTATTTTACTTTTTTTTGCAGGCGCTGAAGTATGGTAAGTATGGTTAAATGAAGAATATTAAAATACTTTTTTCCAAATGTGTGTGTGTTTTATTAACCCTTTCTTACTATTGGATTAATAACGGATAGGCGTCTTATTGACGCCTCTCCGTTATTAACCCGGCTTAATGTCATCTTACAATAGCAAGGTGACATTAACCCCTTATTACCCCATATCCCACCGCTACTCGGGACTGGTATTTGTAGCCGGGGGGGCAAAATCCATGGCCCCTCTCTAGGCTATGAATATCAGCCTGCAGCTGTCTGCGTAGCCTTTCTGGCTATAAAATATAGGGGGACCCCACGTCATTTTTTTGGGAGGGGTCCCCCTATTTTAATAGCCAGTAAAGGCTACGCAGACAGCTGCGGGCTGGTATTCATAGCAAGCTACAGATATTGGCCTCAGCCGTCGGCTTTCCCCCTCTGGTGCAGAATATTGCGCGGGAGCCCACGCCGTTTTTTTCCGCTTTTTTTTTTCTTTTTAAATTCAACGCTCATTAAGGCCTCTTTCACTCTTGCGTCGGTACGGGTCCATCGCTATGCCTCGAGCCGACGTACCGACGCACGTTGTGAAATTTGTGCACGACGTGGGCAGCGGATGCAGTTTTTCAACGCATCCGCTGCCCATTCTGAAGTGTGGGGAGGAGGGGGCGGAGTTTCTGCCGTGCAAGCGCGGTAGAAAATGGCGGGCGAGACGACCCAAAAAATTTTCAATTGAGCATTTTTTGTGCCGACGATCCGCCAAAAAACGACGGATCTGTAGCACGACGGAGGTGATGTCTGGCCATCCGTCACGATCCGTCGCTAATACAAGTCTATGGGTAAAACGCATCCTGCAAACACATTTGGAGGATCCGTTTATTTGCACCTGATCGTTTTTTTCCGGCAGATCCATTTTTTTCCACCGGATGTTTGTATTAGCACTGGATTGCGCCTGGTGGCCACACGTTTAATCTGTTTTTGCAGGATCCGTCAAAAAAGCTGTTTCCGCTGGACGGAAAACACATACAGAGGAACGGTTTTTTGGTACGTCGAAAAAATGCACAGCGACTGATCTAGCAAAACACGGATGAAACGTGTGGCCATCTGACGCACTCCGGCGCTAATACAACTCTATGAGAAAAAAACGGATCTGGCGGAAAAAAATGATCAGGTGGAAAAAAACGGATACGGCGGGAAAAAAAAGATCCGGCAGAAAAAAAAAGATCCGGCGAAAAAAACCGGATCCTGCAAATGTGCTCGCAGGGTGCGTTTTGTACCCATAGACTTGTATTAGCAACGGATCCGTCGTGTTTTGGCGGACGCGACGCACAAAAAAAGTTCAATGTAACTTTTTTTGTGCGACGTGTCTGCCATTTCCGACCGCGCATGCGTGGCTGGAACTCCGCCCCCTCCTCCACGCTCATCACAATGGGCAGCGGATGCGTTGTAAAACTGCATCCGCTGCCCACGTTGTGCTAAATTTAGCATAATGTCCGTCGGTACGTCTGGCCAAAGGTTTGTGACGGCCCTGTACCGACGCAAGTGTGAAAGTAGCCTTACATCTGAATTTGCTGAGTATAATGCAGCCACCCCAGAGTATAATGTAACCCCCCAAATAATATAATGGAGCCCCCCATAGAGTATGATGCAATCACCCCTCATAGAATATAAATATAGAATATAAATATAATACAGCCCCCCATAGAATACAATGTAGCCCCGAATAGAATAGAATGCAGCTCACCTCCCCATAGAATATAATGCAGCCCCATCAAAGAGTATGATGCAATCATCCCTCATAAAATCTAATACAGCCCCGCATAGAATATAATGCAGCCCACCTCCCCATAATATATAATGTAGCCCCCATAGAATATAATGCAGCCCCCCATAGTATATAAGACAGCCTCCCCCATAGAATATAATATACCCCCCATAGTATATAAGATAGCCTCCCCCATAGAATAGAATATACCCCCGCAATAGTATATAACACAGCCACATAGTATATAACATGGCCTCCCCCATAGAATATAATATACCTCCCATAGTATATATCAAAGCCCGCATATAATATAGCACAACTTGCATAGTATATAGCACAGCCTGCATAATATAGCACAGCCCGCGTAGTAGTATACAGCACAGCCCGCGTAGTAGTATACAGCACAGCCCGGGTCGTAGTATATACAGCACAGCCCGCTTAGTAGTATATACAGCACAGCCCGCATAGTAGTATATACAGCACAGCCCGCGTAGTAGTATACACAGCACAGCCCACACAGTGATACAGTTATATGAAAAAGTTTGGGCACCCCTATTAATCTTAAGCTTAATGTTTTATAAAAAATGTTTTTTTTTTTGCAACAGCTATTTCAGTTTCATATATCTAATAACTGTTGGATACAGTAATGTTTCTGCCTTGAAATGAGGTTTATTGTAGCAGCAGGCGTGACCAGCCCCCACAGTCAGCAGTCACTCAGCAAGAGTGACTGGGCTGTGGGCGGTGCTGGGGGCTGCAGGGCTGTGCTAGGGGCGAGCGGCGCTATGTGTTTACTAAGTGCTGCTGGGATCTGCGGGCGGGCGGGGCTGTGCTGCTGTCGCCAGTGTCTGCCCGCCGGCGCCGGTGTCTGCCCGCCGGCGCCGGTGTCTGCCTGCCGGCATGTATGTGCATGCCAGCGCTGTGTGTGTGTGTGCCAGCGCTGTGTGTGTGTGTGTGTGTGCAGGCATCGTCCGATGGGACTACAAGTTCCATCGGGCTCTGCCTGCTACACTGACAGTGAGTGACACATTAGCCAATGATGGGACAGTAGTAGTCCCATCATCCGGCTAATGTGTTGAATGTAAAAAAAAACAAAAAAACATACATAGTACATACATACATACATACATACAACACACACCATGTGACATCATGCAACAGATGCACCATGCGATGACATGCACCATGCGACGACATGCACCATGTGACGATATGCGACATGCACCATGCAACGACATGTGACATGCACCATGCTACATGCACCATCTGACAGCATGCGACATGCACCATGCGATGACATGCGACATGCACCATGCGACATGCACCATGCGACATGCACCATGCGATGACATGCGACATGCGACATGCTGCATGCACCATGTGACGGCATGCGACATGCACCATGCGACGACATGCGACATTCACCATGCGAACTGCACCATGTGATGACATGTGACATGCTACATGCACCATGTGACGTCATGCGACATGCACCATGCGACGACATGCAACATTCACCATGTGAAATGCACCATGCGACGACATGCGACATGCTACATGCCCCATGCGCCGACATGCACCATGCGACAACATGCGGCATGCACCATGGGCAGACATGCGACATGCACCATGCGACAACATGCTACATGCAACGACATGCGACATGCTGCATGCACCATGTGACGGCATGCGACATGCACCATGCGGCGACATGCGACATTCACCATGCAAAATGCATCATGCGGCGACATGCGACATGCACCATGCGACGACATGCGACATGCACCATGCTACATGCACCATGTGACAACATGCGACATGCGACGACATGCACCATGCGATGACATGCGACATGCTGCATGCACCGTGTGACGACATGCGACATGCACCATGCGACGACATGTGACATTCACCATGCAAAATGCACCATGCGACAACATGCGACATGCACCATGCGACGACATGCACCATGCTACATGCACCATGCGGCGGCATGCGACATGCACCATGCGGCGGCATGCACCGTGCGATGACATGCACCGTGCGACGACATGCACCATGCGACAACATGCACCATGCGACGACATGCACCATTTGCCGACATGCACCATGCGCCGACATGCACCATGCGACAACATGCTACATGCGACGGCATGCTGCATGCACCATGTGACGGCATGCAACATGCACCATGCGGCGACATGCGACATTCACCGTGCGAAATGCACCATGTGATGACATGCGACAACATGCACCATGCGACGACATGCGACATGCTGCATGCACCATGTGACGGCATGCGGCATGCACCATGCGACGACATGCGACATTCACCATGCGAAATGCACCATGCGACGACATGCGACATGCACCATGCGACAACATGCGACATGCACCATGCTACATGCACCATGCGATGACATGCGACATGCACCATGCGGCGACATGCACCATGCAACGAAATGCTACATGCACCATGCGACGACATGCACCGTGCGACGACATGCACCGTGCGACGACATGCACCACGCGACGACATACACCTTGCGACGACATGCACCATGCGACAACATGCTACATGCACCGACATGCACCATGCGACGACATGCACCATGCGATGACATGCGCCATGCAACGACATGTGCCATGCGACATGCACCATGCGACGACATGCACCATGCGACATGCGACATGCACCATGCGACGACATGCACCATGCGACGACAAGCAACATGCACCATGCGACGACATGCACCATGCAACGACATGCACCATGCAACGACATGCGACATACAGTACATACATACTACAGACATACAGTACATATAACATAGAGTACATACTCACCATCACTTGTCACTTTGTTCCCCGAAGCCATTGTCACCTGTAAAATATATTAAGATATGAAACAAACAATATACTCCCTGTCCGCATAAATCCAATTAAAACGAGTGTCCCACAATGATCTCCCGTGGAGAGCAGGAGCATCAGCTGATGCGACCACTCTCCAGGGGCTCCAGGAACACAATGATGGAAGGTATCCTTCCATCATGTATTCCTCACAAGGTATTCCTACGCCCCTGTGAGAAAATAGTCCCTAGTCTCACTATTGGCATTGCTGGGTGAGACATTTTCCCATGCAGCAATTGCCATAAAGTGAGACCAGTGAACTAGAGTAACCTCAGTGATGCACTGCAGGAGCCATTGTCTCCTGTCAGTGTGTCACTGAGGGTCCTATAGAGCAGTGACATCACCCGATGTCACTGTTCTATAGGGGAGATCGTCGTGGGACACTCGTTATTAATTGGACTATGGCGGAAAGGTAGTATACGGTTTATTATTTTACTTTTTTTTGCAGGCGCTGAAGTATGGTAAGTATGGTTAAATGAAGAATATTAAAATACTTTTTTCCAAATGTGTGTGTGTTTTATTAACCCTTTCTTACTATTGGATTAATAACGGATAGGCGTCTTATTGACGCCTCTCCGTTATTAACCCGGCTTAATGTCATCTTACAATAGCAAGGTGACATTAACCCCTTATTACCCCATATCCCACCGCTACTCGGGACTGGTATTTGTAGCCGGGGGGGCAAAATCCATGGCCCCTCTCTAGGCTATGAATATCAGCCTGCAGCTGTCTGCGTAGCCTTTCTGGCTATAAAATATAGGGGGACCCCACGTCATTTTTTTGGGAGGGGTCCCCCTATTTTAATAGCCAGTAAAGGCTACGCAGACAGCTGCGGGCTGGTATTCATAGCAAGCTACAGATATTGGCCTCAGCCGTCGGCTTTTCCCCTCTGGTGCAGAATATTGCGCGGGAGCCCACGCCGTTTTTTTCCGCTTTTTTTTTTCTTTTTAAATTCAACGCTCATTAAGGCCTCTTTCACTCTTGCGTCGGTACGGGTCCATCGCTATGCCTCGAGCCGACGTACCGACGCACGTTGTGAAATTTGTGCACGACGTGGGCAGCGGATGCAGTTTTTCAACGCATCCGCTGCCCATTCTGAAGTGTGGGGAGGAGGGGGCGGAGTTTCTGCCGTGCAAGCGCGGTAGAAAATGGCGGGCGAGACGACCCAAAAAATTTTCAATTGAGCATTTTTTGTGCCGACGATCCGCCAAAAAACGACGGATCTGTAGCACGACGGAGGTGATGTCTGGCCATCCGTCACGATCCGTCGCTAATACAAGTCTATGGGTAAAACGCATCCTGCAAACACATTTGGAGGATCCGTTTATTTGCACCTGATCGTTTTTTTCCGGCAGATCCGTTTTTTTCAACCGGATCGGTTTTTTTCCGCCGGATCCATTTTTTTCCACCGGATGTTTGTATTAGCACCGGATTGCGCCTGGTGGCCACACGTTTAATCTGTTTTTGCAGGATCCGTCAAAAAAGCTGTTTCCGCTGGACGGAAAACACATACAGAGGAACGGTTTTTTGGTACGTCGAAAAAATGCACAGCGACTGATCTAGCAAAACACGGATGAAACGTGTGGCCATCTGACGCACTCCGGCGCTAATACAACTCTATGAGAAAAAAACGGATCTGGCGGAAAAAAATGATCAGGTGGAAAAAAACGGATACGGCGGGAAAAAAAAGATCCGGCAGAAAAAAAAAGATCCGGCAAAAAAAAACGGATCCTGCAAATGTGCTCGCAGGGTGTGTTTTGTACCCATAGACTTGTATTAGCAACGGATCCGTCGTGTTTTGGCGGACGCGACGCACAAAAAAAGTTCAATGTAACTTTTTTTGTGCGACGTGTCTGCCATTTCCGACCGCGCATGCGTGGCTGGAACTCCGCCCCCTCCTCCACGCTCATCACAATGGGCAGCGGATGCGTTGTAAAACTGCATCCGCTGCCCATGTTGTGCTAAATTTAGCATAATGTCCGTCGGTACGTCTGGCCAAAGGTTTGCGACGGCCCCGTACCGACGCAAGTGTGAAAGTAGCCTTACATCTGAATTTGCTGAGTATAATGCAGCCACCCCAGAGTATAATGTAACCCCCCAAATAATATAATGCAGCCCCCCATAGAGTATGATGCAATCACCCCTCATAGAATATAAATATAGAATATAAATATAATACAGCCCCCCATAGAATACAATGTAGCCCCGAATAGAATAGAATGCAGCTCACCTCCCCATAGAATATAATGCAGCCCCATCAAAGAGTATGATGCAATCATCCCTCATAAAATCTAATACAGCCCCGCATAGAATATAATGCAGCCCACCTCCCCATAATATATAATGTAGCCCCCATAGAATATAATGCAGCCCCCCATAGTATATAAGACAGCCTCCCCCATAGAATATAATATACCCCCCATAGTATATAAGATAGCCTCCCCCATAGAATAGAATATACCCCCGCAATAGTATATAACACAGCCACATAGTATATAACATGGCCTCCCCCATAGAATATAATATACCTCCCATAGTATATATCAAAGCCCGCATATAATATAGCACAACTTGCATAGTATATAGCACAGCCTGCATAATATAGCACAGCCCGCGTAGTAGTATACAGCACAGCCCGCGTAGTAGTATACAGCACAGCCCGGGTCGTAGTATATACAGCACAGCCCGCTTAGTAGTATATACAGCACAGCCCGCATAGTAGTATATACAGCACAGCCCGCGTAGTAGTATACACAGCACAGCCCACACAGTGATACAGTTATATGAAAAAGTTTGGGCACCCCTATTAATCTTAAGCTTAATGTTTTATATCATATCTATCTATCTATCTATATATCCCATATCTATCTATCTATCTATCTATCTATCTATCTATCTATCTATCTATCTATCTATCTATCTATCCCACATCTATTTATCTATCTATCTATCCCATATCTATCTATCTATCTATCTATCTATCTATCTAGCCCATATCTATCTATCTATCCCACATCTATCTATCTATCTATCTATCCCATATCTATCTATCTATCTACCGATCCATCTATCCCATATCTATCTATCTATCTATCCCATATCTATCTATCTATCTATCTATCTATCTATCTATCTATCTATCTATCTATCTATCTATCCCATATCTATCTATCCCACATCTATTTATCTATCTATCCCATATCTATCTATCTATCTATCCCATATCTATCTATCTATCCCATATCTATCTATCTATCCCATATCTATCTATCTACCGATCCATCTATCCCATATCTATCTATCTATCTATCCCATATCTATCTATCTATCTATCTATCTATCTATCTATCTATCTATCTATCTATCTATCTATCTATCTATCTATCCCATATCTATCTATCCCACATCTATTTATCTATCTATCCCATATCTATCTATCTATCCCATATCTATCTATCTATCCCATATCTATCTATCTATCTATCTATCTATCTATCTATCTATCTATCTATCTATCTATCTATCTACCGATCCATCTATCCCATATCTATCTATCTATCTATCTATCTATCTATCTATCTATCTATCTATCTATCTATCCCATATCTATCTATCTATCAAATTCAAATTCAAATTCAAATGAGCTTTATTGGCAGGACTAAGTACATATTAGCATTGCCAAAGCATATGGTAAAAATACGGGGGTGGGGGAGGGGGGGCATATAGAGGTCCAGGGAATATCAAATTCCTTTTAGAGGATAGGGGATGTTTCCAGGGTGGGGTATAGGAGTCCATGACATATCGGGCTCTTTAGTCGGGGGATAGGGATATGTCCAGTGTTGGGGTACGGGAGTCCATGACATATCAGGCTCCTCTTAGTCTGTGGCAGGCACTGACATATTCCGCTGCTACGGCCACTGCACTTTCCTCTTCCCCCAGTATTATCGGCAGTTTCTCTTCCTCCTCCTTGGAGGTGAAGTCTGGGAGGAGATCAGACAGCCTCTTGAAGTGAGTGTCCCTCATTGCGGAGTATTTGGGGCACCTCAGCAGGAAGTGGGCCTCATCCTCCACGGCCTCCTGGGGGCACTGCTGGCAGAGTCTGTTCTCTCGAGGCTTGTAGTTCTGTCGGTGCCGCCCGGATTCGATGAGTAGGCTGTGGGCGCTCAGTCTGTACCGGCTCAGGATCTGTCGATCTTTGGGGTTTTCTAGTTTCTCTAGATATGGGGCCAGTTTGTACTCCCTCTGTAGATTCCGGTATATTGTCAGTTTCTGGGATTTGTTTATGTCGTTCCTCCAGATGCTGAGATATTCCTCTTTGACTTTGTGTACCATTTTCTGGATTTCACCTTTTGTCAGGCCATGGAGGTTGATGGCTTGGTCAGACTGGCTTTGGGTACTTTTTCTTGGGAGGCTTCCTGAGGCTTCCTGGTGTAGGAAGGCTTTGTGATGGTAGGAGCTGGGACTGCTACTTTGTAGATGAGCCTTGAATGACAGCGCCTTCTTCTTTATTGCGATGTGTAGTGGGAATCTGCCCAGCTCTGCTCGGCAGGCGCTATTTGATGTGCTCCGATGGACTTGGAGAAGATGCTTGCAGAACTCTAGGTGGAATATTTCTGTCGGCCCAGCGTCCCACTTTGACCAGTTTGGGTATGAGACTGGGCCCCAGACCTCACTACCGTATAGAAGAATTGGGGCAATGATGGAGTCAAAAATTTTTAGCCATACGGTTACTGGTGCCTTGAGGTGGTACAGACGCCTTCTGATGGCATAGAAGGCTTTGGATGCCTTGTCTTTTAGTGACTCTATGGCTTGCTTGAAGCTCCCTGACTGGCTGAGTTCTAGGCCCAGGTAGGTGTACCTGTTGGTTTCAGTAAGTGGACGGTTGTCTATCATAAAGGTAGGATTGCCAGTGGGTTTCTGCTTTCTTTTCTGGAACACCATGATATTAGTTTTTTTCTCGTTGATTGGCAGTGCCCATGTGCTGCTGAAGGTCTCTAGGATTTCCAGATGATCTTGGAGGCCTTTCTCAGTTGGTGATAACAGCACGAGGTCATCTGCATACAGCAGAAATTTCACCTGGGTGTCATGGAGGGTGAGTCCTGGTGCTGAGGAGGACTCTAGGGCCACTGCCAGCTCATTGATGTAGATGTTAAAGAGCGTTGGACTGAGGCTGCAGCCCTGTCTCACTCCTCGACTTTGTTGGAAATAGGCTGTCCTCCTTCCGTTGACCTTCACACTGCAACTGTTCTCTGTGTAGGAGCTTCGGATGACATCATATGTTTTGCCTCCTATTCCGCTCCCCAGCAATTTTAGGAATAGTCCTGGGTGCCACACTGAGTCGAAGGCCTTCTTGAAGTCCACAAAACAAGCGTATATCTTCCCGTTCATTTGTATTGTGGACGTGGCTCTTGATGAGGCTGTGCAGAGTGTAGATGTGGTCAGTGGTGCGGTGGTTTGGCATGAACCCTGCTTGGCTCTTGCTGAGGACGTTGTGCTCGGTGAGGAAGGTGAGGATCCAATGTTCAGGATGCAGTTGAAGAGTTTACCCAGGTTGCTGCTGACACATATCCCTCGGTAGTTTGCTGGGTCGTACTTGTCCCCATTTTTGTGTATAGGGGTTATGAGGCCTTGGTTCCAGTTTTTGGGGAAGCAGCCGGCCTGCAGTACAATATTAAATAGTTTTGTTATCGCAGCCTGGATGTCTGGAGGGCTGTATTTCAGCATTTCTGGGAGGATCCCATCTGGACCACTGGCTTTTTTACCTTTTATCTGTGTGATCCTTTCTGTTATTTCTGTCAGTGTGATTGGTGTATCCAGAGGATTTTGGAAATCTTTGAACTTTTCCTCCATATCTTTCAGTTTTTTCACAAGCTCTTTTTGTGCCAGGTTCAGGTCTTCACTTGGGATGTCATTGTAGAGGTCCTTGAAGTACTGGAGCCAGATGTTGCAGCTCTGGATGTGGAGGCTGTTGCTTTTCTGGTTGGATCCAAGGTGATTCCACAGTTCCCAAAATTTGTTGTCTTCAAGGGCATCTTGGAGTTGGAGGAGTTTGGTAGAGATGTCGTTTTGCTTTTTCTTTCTGAGGATGGCTTTGTAATTTCGTTGTACGGTGTGGTAGGCTTCTCTCAGAGTGGGGTTATTGGGGTCTCTGTGTTTTTTATTTGAGGCCATTCTTAGGGCCTTCCGTATGGTCTTGCATTCTTTGTCAAACCAGTTGTTGGGATTTTGTTTACTCGGTCTCTTGTTGATGCTTCTTTTCAGGTCAGACATTTCTGCCATGGCATATAGAATGTCGTTAAGGTCTCTTACCGCTAGGTGTACTCCTTCTGGGTTGAGTTCATACACGTTATTATGGAAACATTGGAGCTTCTCCTTGATCTCTGGTCTGTTGATGGCATCTTTGTATTTTGGGGCCGACATCTTGGACCATTTGAAGGATGGTGGCAGGCTAAAGAGGCCGGTCTTTTGCGGGGTTTGTGAGGGTGATTTCTTTGTGGATTTGATGTATAGGAGCAGTTGGTTATGGTCTGACAGATGTGTTTGTGGGGTGACTATAAGGGCGCCAATATTTGTAGGGTCCATATCTGTGATGGCATAATCTATCACACTGCTGCCCACATGGGAGTTTAGGGTATGTCTTCCCAGTGAGTCTCCCTTGGTGCGGCCATTGAGGATACGAAGTCCAAGGCTTCGGCATAGGTTCAACAGCGTTCTGCCACTTTTATTAACTGTGCAATCATAGCTGTTCCTGTCGGTGTGCACTGGGTTGTCACAGTCGGTATCTGTTCCAAGTATATAGATGTTTCCATCAGTGGTCAGGTAGTCTCTTTCTCTTCCCGTTCTTGCGTTGAGGTCTCCGTAGATGAGAACGTTCCCAAGAGTCTGGAAATGGGCAGCTTCAGTCTTTAGGGTCTCAAAGCTGTCTGGGTTGAAGTATGGAGACTCTGGAGGAGCTACGTACACTGCACAGAGGTAGATGTCGGCCACGGATGTGAGGATGGAGCGGCTTATTCTTATCCAGATATGGCTGTCTCCTCTCTTCACTGCTCTGATATGTTCATGGAGCTCTTCTTTGTACCATACTAATATTCCTCCTGAGCTCTGGCCCTGTTTGATGTTTTTGTTTTTCAGGGCGGAGACAGAGAATTCCCTGTATCCGATGGGGACATAGGATTCATTATTGGCCTTAGTCCATGTTTCAAGGAGGATCTGTATATCAATGTCTTTCAGTCTTTGGTTAAAGTCTGGGTCATTTGTCTTGTATCCAAAGGCTGAGGTGTTCAGGCCCTGGATGTTCCAGCTACTAATGATTAGAGTTGACATTGTGTAGCTGTATACCTTGTAATGGGCTGTCCTGCATAGGACATCTTGGGTTGCTGACTGGTGAACTTGTTGTAGGCAATTGGTCCAGTCGCGTGAGTTTCTTGCATATGGAGCTGATCATGGTCTTTATTTCTGCCAGCTCACTGCTCTGTTTCACTCTGTGTGGGGAGGGTGGTGTCTTCCATGGTTTGTGTCTCTCATAGACTGGTTTTCCATACAGGTTGCAGTTTTCAGTTCGTTGAGCATATTCCATTTTAGGTCTGTTAGTTGGTGCTCTTCCTATAGGTTTTCGGTTTGTATGGGTTCTTGGTCCAGGGACTCTGTTGAGTACAATGTCTTTAAGTTCTTTGGCAAGAAGGCTGACTCCTTGGTTGTTAAGATGTTTGTCATCATACAGGTGGTGGAGGTTTATGATGGGATGTTGTGCCAGGGTGATGTCTAGCATCGTATTGATCTTGGCTATTAGTTCTCTGTTGACGTCTTGGGTGATGTATTGGAAGGAATCTTTTCTTGGCAGCAGAGATGACAAGATGATCTTGCTGCTGGGGAACTTCTGTTGTGTGGTCTCTGCCAGCTGACACAATTGTATTGTATGTATGACGATGTGGTTTGGGTTGGTGAAATATGGATTGTCAATTACGGCCTTTGCTTGTTCTATAGTTGAGCAGCGGATTTTGGAGACCTTTTTTCCTGGGAAGAGTCGCCTTGTATTGAGGTATTTTCCGTTGGAGTCTATAATCAGGACTATATCAGGACATGTTGGTTGGCTGCTCCTATGGGAGATTCTGTTTACGTTCTTCTTGTTGCTCTGTCCTGTTGTTGTGGTCTGCTTTTGTTCTAGACTTGGGGTTTGCTTGGTGCTTGGGTCTGGCCCATCCTGTGGTTCTTGGTTATTTTCTCTTTTGCCCTCAATATATAGGCAGTTATTTAAGTTAGTGGTGGTTTGGCTGTTAGCTCTCATTGTGTCCTCACCTGTCTCCTTCCCTGGGTCCCCCTCCTGTGTTAGGGGTGGTGTCTGGCTCTTTAGGTTTTCTATTTCTCCTTTTAATTTAGCATTTTCTTGCCGTAGTTCATATAGTTCATGTTTGATTTCCTGCACCGCTGAGTCCAGTGCACACTTCAGTCTGGTTATCTCTGCATCTGTTGGGTCATTTGTCTGTCTTTGGATCTGTTCCTTAAGCAGTGTGAAGTCCCTCTCCAGCTGGGACAGGCATTCTCTGAGGGTGTCCAATGAGGGGAGTGCATTATTAGGGCTTTGGGCTGCAGGGGGGTCCCTGGTGGTCTTTTTTGTACGTGTGGGCCCATCACTCTTTCTACGTGCTGGCTTTACTATTTTATATTTTTGAGCCTTGAGTTTGATATGAGGGAAGATTTCCTCAAATGCCTTGAGGTTGTCCTCATTGCCCTGTATGACTATTATGCCAGAGTGGTAAAGATTGATGGTGAGTGAGATATCCTCGTTTTGTGGGTCTTTTACTCTGATTTGTCGGCCCCTGTTGATGCCATTTTTTAGAATGTTTTTATAGTATTTGCACAAGGCTGTGTGCCATGCCTCAGGCTGCTCACTATAGAAGAGATAATTTGTCTTTCTATTCTCTTTCTTAGTAAAGTCTGCAAAGAGAGTTTCTGGTTCCTCTTTGATGATGGAATGTTTTATGGCCTTTTTTTCTCCCATGCTCCTGTGATCTCTGGGATATGTTATCTCCTTGACACCTGAGACCCTGCCATCTGCTGGGGCTGAGGCACTGACCTCTATAGGGGGCTTAGCTATAGTGCTGGGATTTTCATTATCCAAAATATTATTTCTTTCCATGTTGCTTATTTTATATTGTGCTTGTTTTCTGGGGAGATTCTATAGGTTTTGATTCTATAGAGTTCAATGCTAAAGGGTTTGAGATGCAGAGAGATGGCCTTACCTCTTGGTGTTTAGCTCTGGGGTCTTCCAGCTTTCATATGCTCTGCTGCTTGAATCCTGTGCAGGGGGTAGATCTTCCTTATCATCGAAATTCCTCTTTCATCCTGGTTTATATTTTTCTTTCTTGGGTGTATTTTAGTCCTGCTCGCTTTTGCCTTCCATGGAGCACGTATTTTCCAAGTTTCGTCTTACAGGTTGCCCATTACAAGGTATATATTGCTTAAATTTCAGGAGCCCATGTCAAATGCAGCTTACTCCTGGGAATGGGGGATCATCTATCTATCCCATATCTATCTATCTATCTATCCCATATCTATCTATCTATCTATCTATCTATCTATCTATCTATCTATCTATCTATCTATCTATCCCATATCTATCTATCTATCGATCCATCTATCCCATATCTATTTATCTATTTATCTATCTAATATCTATCTATCTATCCCATATCAAATTCAAATTCAAATTCAAATGAGCTTTATTGGCAGGACTAAGTACATGTTAGCATTGCCAAAGCATATGGTAAAAATACGGGGGTGGGGGAGGGGGGGCATATAGAGGTCCAGGGAATATCAAATTCCTTTTAGAGGATCTACTTATCTATTATCTATCTATCTATCTATCCCATATCTATCTATCTATCTAATATCTATCTATCTATCTAATATCTATTTATCTATCTATCCCATATCTATCTATCTATCTATCTATCTATCTATCTATCTATCTATCTATCTATCTATCTATCTATCTATCTATCCCATATCTATCTATCTATCTCATATCTATCCCATATCTATCCCATATCTATCTATCTATCTATCTATCTATCTATCGATCCATCTATCCCATATCTATCTATCTATTTATCTATCTATCTAATATCTATCTATCTATCCCATATCTATCTATCTAATATCTATCTATCTAATATCTATCTAGCTATCTATCTATCCTATATCTATCTATCTATCTAATATCTATCTATCTAATATCTATCTAATATCTATCCATCTAATATCTATCTAATATCTATCTAATATCTATCTATCTATCTAATATCTATCTATCTATCTATCTATCTATCTAATATCTATCTATCTAATATCTATCTATCTAATATCTATCTATCTAATATCTATCTAATATCTATCTAATATCTATCTAATATCTATCTATCTAATATCTATCTATCTAATATCTATCTATCTAATATCTATCTATCTATCCTATCTATATATATAATTGCCTAAGGGTTTTTCCGTCTGTCTGTCTGTCTGTCCTGGAAATCCCGCCTCTCTGGTCGAGGCCGCCATGGCGACGGGCACAGCATCGACGTAGAAATCCCGCGTCTCTGATTGGTCGAGGCCGCCAGGCACAGCGACGATGATGTCATAAGGGTTGCCATGGCGATGATGATGTCATAAAGGTTGCCTCGACCAATCAGCGACGGGCACAGTCTGCCGCGAATTCGCCTCGACCAATCAGCGACGGGCACAGTATCGCCGTAGATGTCATAATGGTTGCCATGGCGACGATGATGTCATAAAGGTTGCCTCGATCAATCAGCGACGGGCACAGTCGCCGGCGAATTCTGGAATCATCATTGTCCATATACTAAGGGTTTTTCCGTCTGTCTGTCCTGGAAATCCCGCATCTCTGATTGGTCGAGGCCGCCATGTCTCGACCAATCAGCGACGGGCACAGCGACGATGATGTCATAAAGGACATAGAAATCCCGCGTTTCTGATGCAGCTACGGGCACAGTATCGACGTAGATGTCATAATGGTTGCCATGGCGACGATGATGTCATAAAGGTTGCCTCGACCAATCAGCGACGGGCACAGTCTGCCGCAAATTCTGGAATCATCATTGTCCATATACTACGGGGACATGCATATTCTAGAATACCCGATGCGTTAGAATCGGGCCACAATCTAGTCTATATATATAATTGCCTAAGGGTTTTTCCGTCTGTCTGTCTGTCTGTCTGTCCTGGAAATCCCGGCTCTCTGACTGGTCGAGGCCGCCAGGCCTCGACCAATCAGAGACCGGCACAGCATCGACGTAGAAATCCCGCGTCTCTGATTGGTCGAGGCCGCCAGGCCTCGACCAATCAGCAACGGGCACAGCGATGATGATGTCATAATGGTTGCCATGGCGACGATGATGTCATAAAGGTTGCCTCGATCAATCAGCGACGGACACAGTCTGCCGCGAATTCTGGAATCATCATTGTCCATATATTATAGGGACATGCATATTCTAGAATACCTGATGCGTTAGAATCGGGCCACAATCTAGTAACTATCTATCTATCTATCTATCTATCTATCTATCTATCTATCTATCTATCTATCTATCTATCTATCTATCCCATATCTATCCCATATCTATCTATCCCATATCTATCCCACATCTATCTATCTATCTAATATCTATCTATCTAATATCTATCTATCTAATATCTATCTATCTATCTGTGTGTAATGGAGTGTGGGTTGGACAAATGTAAAAGAGGAGTTGGACAGAAATGACACCACAAATCTTTTTGAAGAGAGAGGAGGGAGAGGAGGGAGGGGTTTGGATGTGTTTTTGGAGTGGGTGTGCTAGGTTCAGGCTTAGTGGCAGTGCAAAGCATCATGGAACTTATAGTATTAGAGCACAATAACTCAGGAGAAAAGAAGTTGTCGATTAACCCCATGAGAGCTGAATCCAGCACTGAAGATGTGCTGCTACAGCATGATAACAGATAATATTGCTAAAATAAACACAGTAGATGTTTTCAGTGGCACATAATAGCAAGATTTATGAAAAAAACAAAACTTTATAGTAGTGGACAACTTCTTTAAAGCTGTGAACTAGGAGTCAGGAATGCTTCCAGGGGCGATCCCCATGAGGTCCCTGTGTCATTTGAACAGTGCTTCCATCATTTTTAGACGTTTTTAGACCTTAAAAGGACCCCCGGGGGGATTGCGGTAAAAATACTCGGGTCTCCCATAGACTTACATTGGGCTCGTTGTTCTGGACGAGTACCCGAGTATTCCAATCTGTTCGGCCCGAGCAACGAGCACCCGAGCATTTTAGTGCTCGCTCATCAATAATTAGGAATAATGCTGACTGCTGGGTTGCCACTCTGTTAGATCCAGATTATAAAACCAAATTTTGCCAGATGCTTCCCGCCCTGGAAAGAGACTAGTGAATGCTAGAGTATCGAAACTCGCTTTTACACAACCTTAAGAGAGCTTTTCCCCAAGACAGCATGAGGAACAACGTTTGCATCGCAGCTCTAGATTTCCAATCTCCAGCACATCAATTCATCAGCACCAAAACATTAGCAGAAGCGGCGGTGTAAGTTGAAGAAGCAATTTCTGTGAGTCCTCTAACACTTTTTAGACCAGCTCGTGCACCAGCACAACAGAGTTTTACACATGGTGAACGAATGGAGAGGATGGTGCAGGAGTATCTAGAACTGAATATCAATATCATCAGGGAGGCTTTGGACCCTTTCAAATTTTGGTCTGCCAAAATGGATAAGTCATACCTCCCAACTGTCCCGGATCCTGCTGGGCAGTCCCGATTTTGACAGTCTGCCCCGCGGTCACGGACAGGACCTTACTTTTCCCGCACTGCACTGTGAGCCTCAGCCTCATTCTTCCACCCGCAGAGCAGCACACCACATATATGGCTGGTCTGTGTGCACAGGACCTGTGATGAGGTCACAGGAGGGGAGGAGTCAGGGGTCACACGATCGGGGCCTCCGTGTATGCATGCAGGACTCTGCTGGTTGTCATGTGCTGGATGAGGGTAAGTTTATGTGTGGGGTCAGGAGGGGTTTACAGTGTGGATGTAGCAGAGCCGTGTGTGTATGAGTTGTACGGAGCGGAGCCATGTGTGCACGAGGTGTATGGAGCGGAGCCGCGTGTGTACGAAGTGTACGGAGCAGAGCCACGTGTGTACAAGGTATACGGAGCGGAGCCACGTGTGTATGAGGTGTATGGAGCGGAGTCATTTGTGTGTGTGTGTGTACGAGGTGTACGGAGTGAAGCCGCTTGTGTACGAGGTGTACGGACCGTAGTGACGTGTGTACAAGGTGTACGGAGTGGAGCCTCATGTGTACAAGGTGTACGGAGCAGAGCCATGTGTGCAAGATGTACGGTGTTGTGATAGGCAATTCAGTAACACAATGTACATAGCGATCAGAACACATACAGTGATCTGACAATAACCCAAAATAATCGAACGAGCTCTGAGACGTGGGAACTCTGTAGACCGCAATTCCTGATCCTCTCCAAACACAACTAGAGGCAGCTGTGGATTGCGCCTAACGCTCCCTATGCAACTCGGCACAGCCTGAGAAACTAACTAGCCTGAAGATAGAAAAATAAGCCTACCTTGCCTCAGAGAAATACCCCAAAGGAAAAGGCAGCCCCCCACATATAATGACTGTGAGTAAGATGAAGAGACAAACGTAGGGATGAAATAGATTCAGCAAAGTGAGGCCCGATATTCTAGACAGAACAAGGATAGGAAAGATAACTTTGCGGTCTACACAAAACCCTAAAGAAAACCACGCAAAGGGGGCAAAAAGACCCTCCGTACCGAACTAACGGCACGGAGGTACACCCCTTGCGTCCCAGAGCTTCCAGCAAAACAAATAGACAAGCTGGACAGAAAAAATAGCAACAAATAGCAAAGAAGCACTTAGCTATGCAGAGCAGCAGGCCACAGGAATGATCCAGAGATACACAAGTCCAACACTGGAACATTGACAGGAAGCATGGATTAAAGCATTAGGTGGAGTTAAGTAGAGAAGCAGCTAACGAGCTCACCAGATCACCTGAGGGAGGAAACTCAGAAGCTGCAGTACCACTTTCCTCCACAAACGGAAGCTCCCAGAGAGAATCAGCCGAAGTACCACTTGTGACCACAGGAGTGAACTCTGCCACAGAATTCACAACAGTACGGAGCCAAGTCGTGTGTGTACGACGTGAACGAAGCGGAGCCGCGTGTGTACGAGGTGTAAGGAGCGGACACTAGCTGTGTCAGATCGGAGCAGATATTGCTCCTCGCTCTGACACTGACTGGCACAGGAGACACGGACAGGTCTTTATCAGTGGCGTACCGGAGCTGCAGAGATGTGAGTAGTCAGCGGCGTGACTGGATTACATCATTCAGCGCCGTGGGAGTGGAAGCTGCCGGCTGCTGCGAGGGAGCGTGTTGAAAGGTGTGTGTGTGTGTAGGTGTGCTTGTGTAGTGGTGGAGAAGGCAATAATGGGGGTGTGAGGGCAATGATGGGGGTGGTGTAACCATGTGTGGCCATTGCACTGTACCCAGCATCATGTGGGGCCATTATACAGTATGGAGAATCATGTGGGGCCATTATACTGTACCCAGCATCATGTTGGGCCATAATACTGTACCCAGCATCATGTGAAGCCATTACACTGTACCCAGCATCATGTGGAGCCATTATACTGTATGTAGCATCATGTGAGGTCATTATACTGTATGCATCATATGGGGCCATTATAGAGTACGCAGCATTATGTGGGGCCATTATACTGTATGCAGCATCATGTCGGGCCAGTATACTGTACGGAGCATCATGTGGGGCCATTATACTGTATGCAGCATCATGTCAGGGCATTTAGCAGTATGGAGCACTATGTGTGGCCATTATACAGTATGGGGCACTGTGTGGTCATTATACAGTATTGAGCATCATGTGTGGGCATTATATAGTATGGAGCATAATGTGTGGCCATTATACAGTATTGAGCATCATGTGTGGCCATTATACTGTATGGAGCACTATCTGTGGCCATTATACAGTATGAAGCATCATGTGTGGCCATTATAGAGTACGGAGCACTGTGTGGCCATCATACAGTATGGAGTACTGTGTGGCCATTATACAGTATGGAGCACTATGTGAGGCCACTATACAGTATAGGGCATCATGTAGGCCATTATACAGTATGGAGCATCATGTGTGGTCATTAAACAGTATGGAGCATAATGTGTGGCCATTATACAGTATGGAGCACTATGTGTAGCCATTATACAGTATGGAACACAGTGTAGCCATTATATAGTATGGAGCACTGTGTGGCCATTATACAGTATGGAGCACTGTGTGGCCATTATACAGTATGGAGCACTGTGTGGCCAAAGTGACTTAAGTATACTTCATGTGGTATCCTGATGAAGGAGCCGTGGTGCTCCGAAATGAGTTGAAATAAAGCCACTTTTCATTGGATTACTCAATTGGACTTCTAATTTTATGAGCGGCGCAGAGAAGAATCCATCTCTATCTCATTTTTTTATCTTACGTAACTGCACTCTTTCATATCTTTAGCGTGGCTTCTGTATCTGCTGTGGCTGCTGCTGATAACACAAATTGGAGGAAATGTGAACTATCATGGTTGGTCTCCATCTTCTGGGTTAGCTGTAGTGGAAGATGTGTCGGTCCAAATTAGACGATTTCTATTTTTGTAATATTCTCCTAATATTCTCCATCGCCCTATGCACGTTTTGTCAGAACTTCATCAGGAGACGCCTCCTGATGAAATCCTGATGAATCGTGTGTTGTGGCAATGGTGAGCATTCAGACTGACACCATTGTTGTAAGTACTTCATTTTTCAAAGCCTTTCTGGCTTGTTCTCATTGTTTGGCATTTCCTGCAATGTATGCTATTCTCCCCATATGGGGACCCTTCTCTGCTGGCCACTATTGTGCCTGTGTCCACGAGCCACTCTGTGCTAGGTCATAGTTGTTGGTCCAATCTCTTCATGGACTCCATTTTTTTGCATTTACCTTTCACTATTTCCAGGTGCATTCCCTACGAGTTTACATGGTTGAATTATCTTGTTATGCACTTTAGTTGGTCAGTCTCCATGCTCCCTCCACTTTGCCTACATAAATATAAACCACTAGATGGCAACCCGATTCTAATGCATCGGGTATTCTAGAATATGTATGTAGTTTATTTATGAAGATTTTAGAATACATTGAATACACAGGATTCGGCCGGCTGCGACCAATTAGCAAAGCGTGGTTCAAATCCCGTGCCAATTCGCTGCCAGACTGCGTCTGTCGCTGATTGTTCACGGCCAGCCACGTAGCATATAGCACAGCCACGTAGTATATAGCACAGCCACGTAGTATATTGCACAGCCACGTAGTATATTGCACAGCCACGTAGTATATAGCACAGCCACGTAGTATATAGCACAGCCCACGGAGTATATAGCACAGCTATGTAGTATATAACAGCCCACGGAGTATATAGCACAGCCACGTAGTATATAGCACAGCCCACGGAGTGTATATCAGCCCACATAGCATATAACACAGCCACGTAGTATATAACAGCCCACGCACGCAGTATATAACACAGCCCACGTAGTGTATAACACAGCCCACGTAGTGTATAGCACAGCCCACGTAGTGTATAGCACAGCCCACGTAGTGTATAGCACAGTCCACGTAGTGTATTGCCCAGCCCACGTAGTATATTGCACAGCCCATGTAGTATATTGCACAGCCCACGTAGTATATTGCACAGCCCACGTAGTATATTGTCCAGCCCACGTAGTATATTGCACAGCCCACGTAGTATATTGCACAGCCCACGTAGTATATTGCCCACTCCACGTAGTATATTGCACAGCCCATGTAGTATATTGCACAGCCAACATAGTATATAGCAATGTGGGCATCATATCCCTGTTAAAAAAAATAATTAAAATAAAAAATAGGTATATACTCACCTTCCATTGGCCCCCGATTCGAAGCGGTTACCGACGCTCCTCTTGCGCGCTCTGGTCTAAAGAGTGCATTGCGGTCTCGCGAGATGATGACGTAGTGGTCTTACGAGACCGCTACATCATCATCTCGCGAGATCGCAATGCATGGAGCGGTCACCGGAGAGTCGCGAGGAGCGGGAAAGGCGTGTTCTGGATCCGAGGGGCCGACGGACGGTGCGTATATACCGTATATACTCGAGTATAAGCCGACCCGAGTATAAGCCGACCCCCCTAATTTTGCCACAAAAAACTGGGAAAACTTATTGACTCGAGTATAAGCCTAGGGTGGAAATGCAGCATTTACCGGTGAATTTCAAAAATAAAAATAGATCATTATTTCCCCATAGTTGTGCCCCATATAGTGCTCTGCACCGTTCATATTTCCCCATAGCTGTGCCCCATATAGTGCTCTGCACCATTCATTTTGTCCCATAGCTGTGCCCAATATAGTGCTCTGCACCGTTCATATTTCCCCATAGCTGTGCCCCATATAGTGCTCTGCACCGTTCATTTTGTCCCATAGCTGTGCCCCATATAGTGCTCTGCACCGTTCATTTTGTCCCATAGCTGTGCCCCGTATAGTGCTCTGCACCGTTCATATTTCCCCATAGCTGTGCCCCATATAGTGCTCTGCACCGTTCATTTTGTCCCATAGCTGTGCCCCATACAGTGCTCTGCACCGTTCATTTTGTCCCATAGATGCTCCACATAAATCTGTGCCGCCGCTGCTGCTGCAATAAAAAAAAAAAAAACACATACTCACCTGTCTTGCTTGCAGCTCCCAGCGTCCGGTCCCGGCGTCTCCCCGCTCTGACTGATCAGGCAGAGGGCGCCGCGCACACTATATGCGTCATCGCGCCCTCTGACCTGAACAGTCAGAGCGCAGACGCCGGGAAGATGGAGGCGCCGGGAAGATGGAGCGGCGCCCGGCGGCTGGAACGCGGACAGGTGAATATTACATACTTACCTAGTCCCAGCGATCCTGACGCTCACTCTGCCTGTCACAGCTGGTCTTCGGTGCCGCAGCTTCTTCCTCTATCAGTGATCACAGGCACTGCTGATTAGAGAAAGAAATAGGCGGCTCCACCCCTATGGGAGGTGGAGCCGCCTATTCATTTTTCTAATGAGCGGTCCCACGTGACCGCTGAAGAGGGGAAGAACTGCAGCACCGAAGACCGTGGGACGGCAGGGGGAGCGCCAGGATCGCTGGAAGCAGGTAAGTATGCCTCAGCGCCCTCTCCCCCTCACCCGCCGACCCTGCCACCCACCTTGACTCGAGTATAAGCCGAGAGGGGCACTTTCAGCCCAAAAATTTGGGCTGAAAATCTCGGCTTATACTCGAGTATATACGGTAACTATTTTTTATTTTTTAAATTATTTTGAACATTAGATCGTTTTACTATTGATGCTGCATAGGCAGCATGAATAGTAAAAAGTTGGTCACACAGGGATAATAGCAGCGTTAATGGAGTGCGTTACACCGCAGCATAACGCGGTCCATTAGCGCTGCCATTAACCCTGTGTGAGCGCTGACTGGAGGGGAGTATGGAGCGGGCACTGACTGTGGGGAGTAAGGAGCGGCCATGTTGCCACCGGACTGTGCCGTGGCTGCTCTGCCACGACCAATCAGCGACTTCGATTTCCATGACAGACAGAGGCAGCGACCAATGAATACCTGACAGACAGACAGAAAGACGGAAGTGACCCTTAGACAATTATATAGTAGATACAAGGTACCATTAGTACAGAGGCACCTTGATAAAGAGGCGAAACGCACGTCGGTGGCAGCGTGGACACGTGTCTGATTAATAAGCAGACAAACTACAAGAGCAACAAATGTACCATATAGGAAATACGGCAGCTGTTAGTCAGATGACCTGTCTATTATGTGTATGTGTGAGCTAATATATACTGCCAGGGGGGAGGGCTTCCTGTTGGCTGGGGATTTATCAGGCTGCCAATTTAGCTTACAAATACTGAGGTAAAAATACTGAGCAAATAACCTGTGAATGCGGTCTAATACAGGAGGAGATGACATACAGATATATACTATATACAGGAGAGATGACACACATGTATATACTATATACAGGAGGAGATAACACACAGGTATATACTATATACAAGAGGAGATGACACACATGTATATACTATATACAGGGGAGATGACACAGGTATATACTATATACAGGAGGAGATGACACACAGGTGTATACTATATACAGGAGGAGATGACACACTGGTATATACTATATACAGGTGAGATGACATACAGGTACATACTATATACAGGGAAGATGACACACAGGTATATGCTATATACAGGGGAGATGACACACAGGTATATACTATATACAGGGGAGATGACACACAGGTATATACTATATACAGGAGGAGATGACACAGGTATATACTATATATGAAATACGGCAGCTGTCAGTCACATGACCTGTCTATTATGTGTATGTGTGAGCTAATATATACTGCCTGCCAGGGGGGAGGGCTTCCTGTTGGCTGGGGATTTATCAGGCTGCCAATTTAGCTTACAAATACTGAGGTAAAAATACTGACCAAATAACGTGTGAACACGGTCTAATACAGGAGGAGATGACATACAGATATATACTATAGACAGGAGGAGATGACACACAGGTATATACTATATACAGGAGGAGAAGACACAGGTATATACTATATACAGGAGGAGATGACATACAGGTACATACTATATACAGGGAAGATGACACACAGGTATATACTATATACAGGAGGAGAAGACACACAGGTATATACTATATACAGGAGGAGAAGACACACAGGTATATACTATATACAGGTGAGATGACATACAGGTACATACTATATACAGGGAAGATGACACACAGGTATATACTATATACAGGGGAGATGACCCACAGGTATATACTATATACAGGGGAGATGACACACAGGTATATACTATATACAGGAGGAGATGACACACAGGTATATACTATATACAGGAGGAGATGACACACAGGTATATACTATATATGAAATACGGCAGCTGTCAGTCACATGACCTGTCTATTATGTGTATGTGTGAGCTAATATATACTGCCAGGGGGGAGGGCTTCCTGTTGGCTGGGGATTTATCAGGCTGCCAATTTAGCTTACAAATACTGAGGTAAAAATACTGACCAAATAATGTGTGAACACGGTCTAATACAGGAGGAGATGACATACAGATATATACTATATACAGTGGAGATGACACACAGGTATATATTATATACAGGAGGAGATAACACACAGGTATATACTATATACAGGAGGAGATGACATACAGGTATATACTATATACAGGAGGAGATGACACACTGGTATATACTATGTACAGGGGAGATGACATACAGGTACATACTATATACAGGGGAGATGACACACAGGTATATACTATATACAGGGGAGATGACACACAGGTATATACTATATACAGGGGAGATAACACACAGTTATATACTATATACAGGAGGAGATGACACACACAGGTATATACTATATACAGGAGGAGATGACACAGGTATATACTATAAACAGGGGAGATGACACACACATATATACTATATACAGGGGAGGTGACATACAGGTATATACTATATACAGGGGGAGATGACACACATATCTATAATATAACGCTGGGAGCGTCACTCTGTCCAAAGCCTTTATAGACTGCGCAGGCGCAAGCGCCGGCACAGGCGCAAGCGCCGGCGCAGTCTGGCCCCCACAGAGTGACGCTCCCAGGAGATCGTGGTATGCATAAGCACTGAACGCATACCGCGATCTCCACCGGAGAGTCAGGAACCACCAGGAGGGTAAGTATATTCACCTTTCCCCTTTCCAGCGCTGCGTGCGGCTCCGTCTCCTGGCTCCTCTGCTGTGACAGTTCAGAGGGCGCGATGACGCGCTTAACGCGCGCCGGCGCCGCCCTCTGACTTACCAGTCACAGGCAGAGGAGCCGGAGTGTGTCTTCAAGAAAATGGCGCCGGAAAGCGCGGACTGCGCAGGCGCCGATTCCTGCTGCCGGAATCGGCGCCTGCGCAGTCCGCGCTTTCCGGCGCCATTTTCTTGAAGACACACCTGCAGTGGAGCCGGACGATAGGTGAGTATGGTATTTTTTTTTTTTTTATGGCAGCAGCATACACACTGGAGCGTCTTATGGGGGGCATATAATACAATGGTGGCGCAGGATGGGAGCAGCACATGACAGAACGGGGGCAGGATGGCAGCAGCACATGACAGAACGGGCGCAGGATGGCAGCAATACATGACAGAGCGGGCGCAGGATGGCAGCAGCACATGACAGAACGGGCGCAGGATGGCAGCAGCACATGACAGAACGGGCGCAGGATGGCAGCAGCACATGACAGAACGGGCGCAGAATGGCAGCAGCACATGACAGAACGGGCACAGAATGGCAGCAGCACATGACAGAACGGGCGCAGGATGGGAGCAGCACATGACAGAACAGGGGAGCAGGATGGGAGCAGCACATGACAGAACGGGCGCAGGATGGCAGCAGCACATGACAGAACGGGCGCAGGATGGCAGCAGCACATGACAGAATGGGGGCAGGATGGGAGCAGCACATGACAGAACGGGGGCAGGATGGGAGCAGCACATGACAGAACGGGCGCAGGATGGGAGCAGCACATGACAGAACAGGGGAGCAGGATGGGAGCAACACATGACAGAACAGGGGCGCAGGATGGGAGCAGCACATGACAGAACAGGGGCGCAGGATGGCAGCAGCACAAGACAGGATGGGGACGCAGGATGGGAGCAGCACATGACAGAACGGGCGCAGGATGGCAGCAGCACATGACAGAACGGGCGCAGGATGGCAGCAGCACATGACAGAACGGGCGCAGGATGGGAGCAGCACATGACAGAACGGGCGCAGGATGGCAGCAGCACATTACAGAACGGGGGCGCAAGATGGGAGCAGCACATTACAGAACGGGGGCGCAAGATGGGAGCAGCACATTACAGAACGGGGGTGCAAGATGGGAGCAGCACATGACAGAACGGGGGCGCAGGATGGGTGCAGCACATGACAGGATGGGAGCAGCAAATGACAGAATGGAGGCGCAGGATGGGAGCAGCACATGACAGAACGGGCGCAGGATGGCAGCAGCACATGACAGAACGGGGGTGCAGGATGGGAGCAGCACATTACAGAACGGGGGCGCAAGATGGGAGCAGCACATGATAGAACGGGGGTGCAGGATGGGTGCAGCACATGACAGGATGGGAGCAGCAAATGACAGAATGGAGGCGCAGGATGGGAACAGCACATGACAGAACGGGCGCAGGATGGCAGCAGCACATGACAGAACGGGCGCAGGATGGCAGCAGCACATGACAGAACGGGCGCAGGATGGGAGCAGCACATGACAGAACAGGGGAGCAGGATGGAGCAGCACATGACAGAATGGGGGTGCAGGATGGAGCAGCACATGACAGAATGGGGACGCAGGATGGAGCAGCACATGACAGGATGGGGACGCAGGATGGAGCAGCACATACCAGGATGGAGACCATATACCAATATAAATGCTCGCCACCCGGGCGTAGAACGGGTTCAATAGCTAGTATACTATATACAGGGGAGATGACACAGGTATATACTATATACAGGAGGAGATGACATACAGGTACATACTATATACAGTAGGAGATGACATACAGGTATATACTATATACAGGAGGAGATGACACACAGGTATATACCATATACAGGAGGAGATGACACACACGTATAAACTATATACAGGGGAGATGACACACGTATATACTATATACAGGAGGAGATGACACACAGGTATATACTATATACAGGAGGAGATGACATACAGGTACATACTATATACAGGAGGAGATGACACACAGGTATATACTATATACTGGAGCAGATGACACACAGGTATATACTATATACAGGAGGAGATGACACACGTATATACTATATACAGGAGGAGATGACATACAGGTATATACACTATATAAAAGAGGAGATGACACATAGGTATATAGAGGAGGAGATGACATACAGCAGGTATATACTATATACAAGGGAGATGACATACAGGTATATAATATATACAGGAGATGACATACAGGTATATACTATATATAGGAGGAGATGACATACAGTTATATAGTATATGCAGAAGAGATGACATACAGGTATATACTATATATAGAAGGCGATGACACATAGGTATATACAATATACAGGAGGAGATGACATACAGCAGGTATATACTATTTACAGGGGAGATGACATACAGGTATATACTATATACAGGAGATGACAAACAGGTGTATACTATATATAAGGGAGATGACAAACATGTATATGCTGAGGGGAAAATGAGAGGTGTGAGGTGAAAATGAGGGGTGTGAGGTGAAAATGAAAAGGTGTGAGTGCAAAATGAGAGGAGTGAGGGAAAATAGTGGAGTGATCGGAAAATGACAGATGTGAGGTCGAAATGACAAGTGTTAGGGGGGAATGAGAGGAGTGAGGGGGAAAATAAGAGGAGTGAGGGGGAAAATGAGAGGTGTAAGGGAGAAAATGAGAGATGCAAGGGGGAAAATGAAAGGTGTGATGGGAAAATAAGAGAAGTGAGGTGCTATAACTAACCACAGATATTTACTATGCCCAGGCAACGCCGGGCTCTTCAGCTAGTAGCGAAATAAAGACAATTAATGTGTCCTATTGGGCCCTACAAATCAACTATAATAGCCCCTACCTGACAGTGGAGGTTGGCACCCTAAGTTTCAGCGGTAGGCGCCCCCACTCCGCGGCGGCTTGCCCTCCTGTCCCTACAAAGCCCTATGATCAGCTAAAAAATGTGTCCCAATACTCCCATAGCCCAAGTGAAAAAAAACACAAAAAATGTACAAAAAAATTAGAAAAAATGAAATAATAAAGCAGGTAGATCCCACAGATAATTAATGCTCTATTCAGCTCCAAAAAATGGGAGAGAATAATATCCCCCCCTTTTTTCACAAAATAATCATGTCAATTTATAGGCAAATATGGTGTGAGATTGTATACTTGTCTGATTTGTTCTGTAATGTTATTAGGGGGAAGCAAGAACAATGAATCCGCATTCCATATCACACATTTTTCATTCTGAATCACCAATGGTTATCATAATAACTGTTTGTACAGAGTATTGCAAGCAATCAATGCCTGTTTAGATGAACATACGGAGCGGAGTTTGCTATCCACCATGGGCCACCGATCGACCCCCACAAAAATCAGAAACCACTTTCATACATAATAGTTATAGTAACCTCCTACAGACACCACCTCCAAGATACCATATATTCCCCTTAAGCTGGGTTTCTTTTAATACTTCATCATAATCTGCATATTTGAGGCTGATAATGCTCATTAATTTATGCCATATCAAACAAATGCTCAGATAGCCATATGCTCATCTGTGCTGTGATGTAAGGAGTCACGGTCACACTGGGTCATCGGTGAGCCACATATAAATGACATCCCAAATAGTATCCAACACCCTATTCCATTGCGATGGCCAACATTCCCTGATGAACCCCTGCTATTCCCACAGGGGGGAAACACGTTGGATACTATCTCCTCTATATACCTATGTGTCATCTCTTTTATATAGTATATACCTGTATGTCATCTCTTCCTGTATATAGTATATACGTGCTTCATCTCCTCCTGTATATAGTATATACCTGTGTGTCATCTGCTCCTGTATATAGTATATACCTGTGTGTCATCTCCTCCTGTATATAGTATATACCTGTGTGTCATCTGCTCCTGTATATAGTATATATCTGTGTGTCATCTCCTCCTGTATATAGTATATACATGTTTCATCTCCCCTGTATATAGTATATACATGTGTGTCATCTCCTCCTGTATATAGTATATACCTGTGTGTCATCTCCTCCTGTATATAGTATATACCTGTGTGTCATCTCCTCCTGTATATAGTATATACCTGTGTGTCATCTCCCTTGAATATAGTATATGTGTGTGTCATATCCCCCTGTATATAGTATATACCTGTATGTCATCTCCTCTTTATATAGTATATATGTGTGTGTCATCTCCCCGTATATAGTATATACCTGTGTGTCATCTCCTCCTGTATATAGTATATACCTGTGTGTCATCTCCTCCTGTATATAGTATACTAGATTGTGGCCCGATTCTAACGCATCGGGTATTCTAGAATAAGCATGTCCCCTTAGTATATGGACAATGATGATTCCAGAATTCGCGGCAGACTGTGCCCGTCGCTGATTGGTCGAGGCAACCTTTATGACATCATCGTTGCCATGGCAACCATTATGACATCTACGTCGATACTGTGCCCGTCGCTGAATCAGAAACGTGAGATGTCTACGTCCTTAATGACATCATCGTCGCTGTGCCCGTTGCTGATTGGTCGAGGCCTGGCGGCCTCGACCAATCAGAGATGCGGGATTTCCAGGACAGACAGACAGACAGAAAGACAGACAGACGGTAAAAACCTTGGACAATTATATATATATAGATACCTGTGTGTCATCTCCCCTGTATATAGTATATACCTGTGTGTCATCTCCCCTGTATATAGTATATACCTGTGTGTCATCTTCCCTGTATATAGTATGTACCTGTATGTCATCTCACCTGTATATAGTATATACCAGTGTGTCATCTCCTCCTGTATATAGTATATACCTGTATGTCATCTCCTCCTGTATATAGTATATACCTGTGTGTCATCTCCTTTTGTATATAGTATATACCTGTGTGTTATCTCCTCCTGTATATAGTATATACCTGTGTGTCATCTCTCCTGTATATAGTATATATCTGTATGTCATCTCCTCCTGTATTAGACCGCGTTCACACGTTATTTGGTCAGTATTTTTACCTCAGTATTTGTAAGCTAAATTGGCAGCCTGATAAATCCCCAGCCAACAGGAAGCCCTCCCCCTGGCAGTATATATTAGCTCACACATACACATAATAGACAGGTCATGTGACTGACAGCTGCCGTATTTCCTATATGGTACATTTGTTGCTCTTGTAGTTTGTCTGCTTATTAATCAGATTTTTATTTTTGAAGGATAATACCAGACTTGTGTGTGTTTTAGTGCGAGTTTCATGTGTCAAGTTGTGTGTGTTGAGTTGCATGTGGCGACATGCATGTAGCGACTTTTGTGTGTCAATTTGCATGTGATAGGTTAGTGTAGCAAGTTGTGTGCAGTTAGTTTTGTACATGGCGAGTATTGCGCATGGCGAGTTTTATGTGTGGTACGTTTTGAGTATGTGCAAGTTTTGTGTGAGGCAACTCTTGCATGTGTTGCAACTTTTGTGCATGTGGCAATTTTTCCACGTGTGCAAGTTTTGCGTGTGGCGAGTTTTCCATGAGGTGAGTTTTCCACGTGTGGCGAGTTTTGCGTGAGCCTAGTTTTGCATGTGGCGAGTTTTGCGCGTGGCGAGTTTTGAGCGGCGACTTTTGTCTTTCGACTTTTATGTGGCGAGGTTGGTGTATGTGTGGTGAAATGTGTGCTGAGGGTGGTATATGTGTTCAAGCACGTGGTAGTGTGTGGCCCATTTTGTGTGTGTGTTCCCCCCACCTTAGCAACTGTACGGTATATACTCTTTGGCACCATCGCTCTCACTCTTTAAGTCCCCCTTGTTCACATCTGGCAGCTGTCAATTTGCCTCCAACAATTTTCCTTTCACTTTTTCCCCATAGGCAGTAAGGGACTATACCACCGCAGCGCAAGGGAAGGCTACTGATTTCCACCTGGACAAGGGAACTCTGGACTTGCCTCCAAACCGACCGGACTCTGCCTGCCCTGTGATCTGGTGCTCTGGACTGTGGATGCTGAAGTCTTCAGTAAAGGTAAAGAGACTGCAACCTTGTGTCCTCGCTCTTCTCTGCGCCTCTCACCATACAGCACCACCATCTACATACTGGGAAGCCCTGGGGACATACTTCACCTGTGGGAAGGTAGACCATCTAGCTGCCATAACATCACCCCAGCGGATCCCTCAAAGCAGTGTCGGTCACCCTGACCGAATACCAGAGGCGTAGCTAGGGTTTTAGCTTGGGGGGGGGGGCAAAAAATCTGAGTGGGCCCCTAACCAGGTACCCCTGACTACAGCTATGTGGTGCACCCTAATTGTGAGCATAGAGGAACATCAGCAGATGACCGCACTCTGACTGAAAAAACATCTATAGATAAAAATGAACAATGATATTACTATATAGAGACAATATAGTGGTCGATACCAGTCTTGCAGACTATATAAAAGATCACTGGACAGTTTTAGATGGTGACTTACAGCTGATGGTCTTTCTTATGGAGTTGTTCACTTTTCCCATCTTTTCCATCTGGCCCAGAGCAACGTAAGAACTTCTCCAGCCAGGACTTGTCTGCAGAGATTACAACAAAGACACATCATACGTCTCACATTTCCAGCACCGTCCATATCTATTCCCAACCTGCACAAGCTAATCATTCTGCTGATACCGCAATACTGAGCCGCTGCTGCCGTATGTGTCCCTATTACTGCACCTGATACCCCAATACTGATCAGCTGCTGCTGTATGTGTCCCTATTACTGTCCCTTATACCCCAATACTGAGCCGCTGCTGCCCTATGTGTTCCTATTACTGCCCCTGATATCCCAATACTGAGCAGCTGCTGCTGTATGTGTCCCTATTACTGCCCCTGATACCCCAATACGGAGCCACTGCTGCCGTATGTGTCCCTATTACTGCCCCTGATACCCCAGTACTGAGCCACTGCTGCTGTATGTGTCCCTATTACTGCACCTGCTGTGTAGTACAATAATGGTGCCGCCCCACATAATAATGCCACCACTGAGCCCCTTACATAGTAATAATGACTCCTTTGTGCTCTCTAGATAATAAAATTCACCCCTAGAAAACACTAATGCCCTGTGCTATTGCCCTCCACATTTTGTCCCTAAAAAGTAATAATACCACTGTAATGTAGCGATGTCCTTGCTGTGCAGTGAATAGGCAGTGACCCATATAATTTTTTTTACATCTTTTACTAGCACTTGCGGATTACTGCAACATTTTTTCAAACTGAGTGTTTTTGGTTTTACTATTCTCTTTTGTGTCTTCAGGTTTCTTGGTGGTGTGTGAACATGATCATACAGACTTGTTCACTGTGCAAGTAGCCCATGTGTTCCTGTTTCCATAATTGTTCTCTTGTGTCTACAAGACTGGGGAGTTCCACCACTCCTCTTGGGCTATCTGCACAAAAGCTGTTCTACCCTGTATGCACACATGGATTTTTCCTCTCTGAACCCTGTTCACACAGGTTATATACAGATGATCAGGTTTTTAAATACATCAGATAGGGATTGCATACATTAGTTAGGACTGCTCTGATAAGGGTATACCGTGAAGATTGGTAGAGCAGCTTAGTATACATTTTTTGCAAAAAACGTATCAACCAAATACCCTGTTTTTTACATCTTTTACTAGCACTTGCGGATTACTGCAACATTTTTTCAAACTGAGTGTTTTTGGTTTTACTATTCTCTTTTGTGTCTTCAGGTTTCTTGGTGGTGTGTGAACATGATCATACAGACTTGTTCACTGTGCAAGTAGCCCATGTGTTCCTGTTTCCATAATTGTTCTCTTGTGTCTACAAGACTGGGGAGTTCCACCACTCCTCTTGGGCTATCTGCACAAAAGCTGTTCTACCCTGTATGCACACATGGATTTTTCCTCTCTGAACCCTGTTCACACAGGTTATATACAGATGATCAGGTTTTTAAATACATCAGATAGGGATTGCATACATTAGTTAGGACTGCTCTGATAAGGGTATACCGTGAAGATTGGTAGAGCAGCTTAGTATACATTTTTTGCAAAAAACGTATCAACCAAATACCCTGTTTTTTACATCTTTTACTAGCACTTGCGGATTACTGCAACATTTTTTCAAACTGAGTGTTTTTGGTTTTACTATTCTCTTTTGTGTCTTCAAGTGACCCATATAAAGTTCAAACAAAGTCTTGTTTATTTCACAGCATACTCACAAACCGGAAAAGAAAGCAAACAAGTCCTTCGGTATGCAGCCGGAAAGATTAACAACAGTCCACAATCCGCTGCCGTGAGCGTATTACTCCCCCGTGTATGCTGGGGTGTCAGGCTTTTCAGGCTCTGCCTAGCCCGTGTTGCTCCACACGGAAAGAGCTCCTTATAAGCCTCCTGCTAGGTTTGACTCCCAGACCAACACTGACACACCCAAACTCTCTTGCAGGGTTTTTTTTCTTTCCTCCAGATTCTATGGCCATGGGCCACTATAAGATCTGGGCTGGAGGAAACGGACCGGCCCCACTACCTTCCTGCAGTCCGTTTCAAAAATAAAAGCCCATATCGGGTTTTCCTGAATAATTTCTGGGTCAAATAACTTGATCCAGTTCACACTCACTTTTATTCTTCCCTGTGTCTCACAGGCAAACCTGCTGTGAGCACATGCTACTCCAGCGGATCTAATATGCTTCTAAGCACATCCTGGGGGATACATAGCGACCCTCGCATATGACATCGGTCACTGCCTTACATACCCCCCCCCCCCCCCTCTGTTCAGACTTGTGGAGTTGAACATTTGTCAGCATACATGGTGCCCGTGACAGGGCATCCGCATTTCCCTGTGATTTCCCAGCCCGATGTTCCACAGAGAAGCTGAAGTTTTGTAGGGACAAGAACCATCTGGTGACACGGGCATTCCTCTTTTTTGCATTTCTCATCCAGACGAGGGGTGAATGGTCCGTTACCAACCGAAACTGACGCCCGAGCAAATAGTAGCATAGGGACTCCAAGGCCCATTTGATCGCCAAGCACTCCTTCTCCACTACGCTATAATTTCTCTCTGCCGGGGTCAGTTTCCTGCTTAAATAGGTGACTGGATGCTCATCCCCGTTCACCTCTTGTGACCGCTCCTAAGCCTACCTCTGAGGCATCAGTTTGCACAATAAAGGTTTTCTTGAAGTCGGGGCTGATGAGGACCGGCTGTCCACACAACGCCGACTTCAGAGACTGGAATGCTTCCTCTGCTTGAGGATTCCACTTGACCATCACCGTTTTCTTCCCTTTTAACAGGTCCGTTAGGGAAGCCGATTTACCTGCAAAATTGGGTATAAATCGACGGTAATACCCAATGATGCCAAGGAATGCCCTCACTTGTTTGGTACTTAAAGGCTTAGGCCAGTTTTGAATGGCCTCAATTTTGTTCACTTGAGGTTTGATAACCCCCCCGGCTGATCACGTATCCTAAGTACCGGGCTTCCGTAAGACCTATCGCGCATTTCTTTGGGTTTGCTGTTAACCCTGCAGCTCTAAGAGACTCCAGCACTGCTTGTACCTGGGACAGATGGGTATCCCAGTCGGTACTAAAAATGACTATGTCATCCAAATAGGCCGACGCGTAATCTCTATGTGCCGCTAACACAATGTCCATCAGCCTCTGGAATGTGGCCAGAGCCCCATGTAAGCCAAAAGGTAAGACAACGTATTGAAAGAGACCCTCTGGGGTTATAAAAGCAGTCTTTTCTTTCGCTGACTCTGTTAAGGGAACCTGCCAGTAACCTTTTGTAAGATCCAGCGTGGTGAAGTACTGGGCCTTCCCCAGTCTCTCAATTAGCTCGTCCACCCGTGGCATGGGATAGAGGTCAAATTTTGACACTTCATTTAACTTCCTAAAGTCATTACAGAAGCGTAATGACCCATCTGGTTTTGGTATTAGAACAATGGGGCTAGCCCACTCACTTCGGGACTCCTCAATGACTCCCAACTGAAGCATTTGCTTTACCTCGGCCGCGATGGCTTGCCTTCGGGCTTCTGGCACTCGGTACGGTTTCATCCGCACCTTTACCTGGGGCTCAGTGACAATGTCATGCTGAATCACCGAGGTTCGCCCAGGCAGCTCTGAGAATACATCCATATTCTGCTGTACCAAAGCTCGAGCCTCCCGCCGCTGCTGTTTTGTGAGGGCATCATTGACTTTTACCTCACAGCCGGCTGTGTCCTTGGCCAGTGCCAGAGGGACCTCCGATTGTATGATCGTAGTTGCCTCTGTGACCAAACATTCTCGGTCCTTCCAGGCCTTTAGCAGGTTTACATGGTACAGCTGCTCGGGTTTTCTTTTCCCGGGTTGGTACACTTTGTAATTCACATCCCCCACCTTCCCCCGTATCTCATAAGGCCCTTGCCACTTGGCCATGAGTTTACTCTCTGGGGTGGGTACTAGTACCAACACCCGGTCTCCTTCTTTAAAGGTCCTGACCGTGGCCCTTTTATTATATGTACGGCTCTGAGCAGCCTGGGCATCTAACAGATGCTCCTTTACTATGGGTCGCACCACCGCAATCCGATCCTGCATACTTGCCACATACTCGATGACACTCTTATGTGGAGTGGGCTCCTGTACCCACGTCTCTTTGGCTACATCCAGAAGACCCCTCGGGTGCCTGCCATACAATAACTCAAATGGGGAGAACCCCGTGGACGCCTGCGGTACCTCGCGTATGGCGAACATTAAATATGGCAATAACATATCCCAATCCCTCCCATCCTTTGGCGACCACCTTTTTGAGCATGGCCTTGAGGGTTTTATTAAACCTCTCAACCAACCCGTCGGTTTGTGGATGGTACAAACACTGACGTACGTAATTGTTTAATTTGGAGCAACTTACATAGCTCCTTAGTCACTTTAGACATAAAAGGAGTTCCCTGATCCGTAAGAATCTCCTTGGGTAGACCAAGGCGACAAAACATGGCAAACAGTTTACGGGCTATTAATTTAGCCGAAGTGTGCCGGAGCGGTATCGCCTCTGGGTAACGGGTGGCGTAGTCTACGACTACTAATATGTGCTGGTGACTCCGGGCGGATATTTCTATTGGTCCTACCAGATCCATCGCTATCCGCTCAAAAGGTACTTCTATGATGGGCAGAGGCACTAATGGACTCCGGTAGTTTGTGGTGGGTGAAGTTAGTTGACACTCAGGACATGTGTCACAGTACTTTGTAACCTCAGCGTAGATACCAGGCCAAAAAAACCTCTGTAATATGCGCTCTAACGTCTTTTTGGCCCCCAAGTGCCCCCCCAAAATGTGAGTGTGAGCCATGTCGAGCACTGCCCGACGATAGGGTTGGGGCACTACCAGTTGTTCCACCACCTCATCCCGGATTTTATCAACCCTGTACAGTAACTCCTGGTTGATCATCATCCAGGGAAACTCCTTTTCTGCACCAGGTTGTTGTGCCACCCCATTCACCTCGATTACTCTTTCCCTTGCCCGGGTCAGAGTGGGATCCTGGAGCTGGGCAGTCCCAAACTTACCAGGTGACACCTCCAGCTCAGGAATTGGTGGATTCTCTTCCACTTCTCCTGCCAACACCTCTAGGGGAAACCTATCGGGATTACACACTGTCCTTATCGTGGCGACCCCTATGGCAAGTGTCCCTGACTCGGGATCTTCGGGTTCTGCACCCGGAATGCTTTTTACCCTGAGAGGGTTAACTCTGGTCTCCCAGAGGGATCAGAACAAGGGCAAGTCTCTACCCATCACGGTTCCATACGGAAGAGTCTTTACCACTCCCACCACATGTTTTATCTCTCCACATGGAGTGGAGAACGTGACCTCCGCAGTCGGGTACTCTCGGAGGTCCCCATGTATGCACACTACCCCCACCTTTCGTCCATTATGACTGTCCCCAGCAACCAGGGACCCGTATACCAGGGTCACCAAGCTCCCCGAGTCCAAGAGAGCATCCGTCTGGTACCCATTAACGAGTACTCTGCACAGCTGAGGTTCGGTACCAGCAGGGTCTGTAGTGGCAATGCAGACTGGCTGGGCATACATAGACACCCGACGGGTATACCCGCAGTCCATGGGCTCTGTTGTTAGGGGGCAATTAGCAACCACATGTCCAGGTTCTTGGCACCGCCAACACGTAATGACTGCGGCACGAGGTAACCTTGGGCCCAGTTTAGGGGACACCGGTCTGAGGTCACTCTCTTTCCGAGACAACACCTCAGCACGGACTCGGTCCGGTTTTGTCCCAGAGGAGGGTCGTGGACTTTTCTCAGACTCCGGAGCCTTACGTGACAGCCGAAGCGGAGCAGTGTCCCGTATAAAGTCCTGGGTGGCCTTATATCGCTCTATCAGACCTACAACCTGGTCTAGGGTCCCCGGGTCCCCTTGACCCACCCAACGCTGTATGGCTGCTGGCAGAGCCCTCACCAGTCAGTCGACCACCACCCTCTCCACTATCTGACTTGTGGATAAAGTCTCAGGTTGGAGCCACCGTTTCACAAGCTGCAGTAAGTCAAAAATCTGAGACCGGGCAGGCTGGGCTTCCAAAAAAGTCCAAGAAAACACCCGCTGAGCTCTCACATAAGTATTAACCCCCAGTCGGGCAACGATCTCACCTTTTAGCTTGGAATAGTCCTGGGCATCCTCCCGACTGAGGTCAAAGTAGGCCTTTAGCGCATCACCCCTCAAGAACGGAGCCACAACTTCAGCCCACTGTACTGCTGGCAGATTCTCCCGTTCTGCCGTGCGCTCATAGACGGTGAGGAAAGTTTCCACGTCATCTTCCGGACTCAATTTCCTCACAGCGGAGCGGACCTTGTCTCGGGCATCGCGACGTTCCGGGGTCGGTGCTGGAGGTGCCTCTCGCAGGGCTGTAATTTGCTGCAGCAACAGATTATTAGTTTGTTACTGTTGTTGCTGTGTGAGGACCAGCTGCCTCAGGATCTCCTCCATTTTGTCTGTAGGCCTGAGTTGCAATGTAGCAGGCTTAATAACAGACGTACAAATGGCGTTGGGGTATGCCTTAATTCACACTGCTCCGCATTCTCCAAGCAAATGTGATGTAGCGATGTCCTTGCTGTGCAGTGAATAGGCAATGACCCATATAAAGTTCAAACAAAGTCTTGTTTATTTCACAGCATACTCACAAACCGGAAAAGAAAGCAAACAAGTCCTTCGGTATGCAGCTGGAAAGATTAACAACAGTCCACAATCCGCTGCCGTGAGCGTATTACACCCCCGTGTACGCTGGGGTGTCAGGCTTTTCAGGCTCTGCCTGGCCCGTGTTGCTCCACACGGAAAGAGCTCCTCATAAGCCTCCTGCTAGGTCTGACTCCCAGACCAACACTGACACACCCAAACTCTCTTGCAGGGTTTTTTTTCTTTCCTCCAGATTCTATGGCCATGGGCCACTATAAGATCTGGGCTGGAGGAAACGGACCGGCCCCACTACCTTCCTGCAGTCCGTTTCAAAAATAAAAGCCCATACCGGGTTTTCCTGAATAATTTCTGGGTCAAATAACTTGATCCAGTTCACACTCACTTTTATTCTTCCCTGTGTCTCACAGGCAAACCTGCTGTGAGCACAGGGCACTCCAGCGGATCTAATATGCTTCTAAGCACATCCTGGGGGATACATAGCGACCCTCGCATATGACACCGGTCACTGCCTTACAACCACATATGAAATTTTGATGGTCTCAGTGCTCTGAGTGCCCCAATAACAATAATGTTTAAGTGCCCACTTAACATTTAATAATGTCCCCTAAGTAGCCTCCATGTACAGCTTGACTATACACAGTATAATGCCCCTACAACTCCCCTATTCACAATATGATGATTCCACAGCTTCCCTATGCACAGTATGATGTCCCCACTGCTCCCCTATACACAGTATAAGGCCTGTCCCACACATCCAGATAATTCCGGTACCGGAAAAATCGGTACCGGAATTATCCGTGTCCGTGTGCTTACGTAGCACATCAGTGTGGCACACGTGCGGCAGCCGTGTGCCGACTGAGGACCAAACGGACCGTGCAGGAGACAGTGCTACAGTTAAGCGCTGTCCCCTGCGTGCGGTGCTGAAGCCAGTATTCATCCCTTCTTCCCAGCAGCGTTCGCTGGAGAGAAGGAATGAATAATCTTTTTTTTTCTTTCCCCTTAAAAATAAAGTTTGTGCGTCCCCTCCTGCCTCCCATCCCCTGTGCGCCCCCCCTGGTTGCCAGGAAATACTCACAGACACCCAGCTCCAGCGATGTCTCCTCTCAGCGCCGGCAGCAGGCCCTGTGTGAACGGTCACGTGGTCACGCTCATTACAGTGAGGAATATGCGCATATTCCTCACTGTAATGAGCAGGACCACGTGACCGCTCACACAGCACAGGCTGCAGCCGCTGAGAGGAGACTTCGCTGGAGCTGGGTGTCGGTGAGTATTTCCTGGCAACAGGGGGGGTGGGGCGCACAGGGGATGGGAGGCAGGAGGGGACGCACAAACTTTATTTTTAAGGAGAAAGAAAAAAAAAAGATTATTCATTCCTTCTCTCCAGCAAACGCTGCTGGGAAGAAGGGATGAATTCCGGCTTCAGCACCACACGCGGGGGGGACAGCGCTTACAGTAGCGCTGTCTCCTGCACGGCACACGGACTGCACATGGACAGAATCCGTGTGCGGTACGTGTTTTACACGGACCCATCGACTTTAATGGGTCCGTGTGATCCGTGCGTTCCCACAAACACTGACATGTCTCTGTGTTTTTCAAACGGACACACGGTCCGTGAAAACACGCTGACATGTGCAGAGACACATTGATTTTAATGTGTCTACGTGAGTCAGTGTCTCCGGTACGTGAGGAAACTGTCATTTCACGTACCGGAGCCACTGACGTGTGAAACCGGCCTAATGAGCACACAACTCCCCTCTACACAGTATCATGTCCCCACTGTTCCCTTATACACAGTATGATGAGCCCACAGCTACCCTATAGACAATATTATGATCCCACAGCTTTTCTATACACAGCTCCCCTATACAAAACACAGCATAATAGTTAATAGTGTTCTGACACCGTGCGTCGCCTGCACTGAGAGTCATGATGCCTGGAGGAAATTAACTTCATTCCTCACTGCAGCCTAGGGAGCGGCGCTGATACTGTTTCAGTCACAGCAGCTGTAACTGCGCCTCTTAGGGTATGTGCACACGTGGCAGGTAACATTGCAGACTTTTCCGTTTGGATTCTGCAAAATCCGCAGGTAAAAACACCCTGCGTTTTACCTGTGGATTCCCAGCGGATTTACTGCGGATTTTGTGCAGATTTCGCCTGTGTTTCTACACCTGCGGAATTGATATGCTGCGAAAAATACAACAAAGTGTTTCCGCACTGTATTTTCCGCAGCATGTGCACTGCGGATTTTGTCTTCCATAGGTTTACATGGTACTGTAAACCTGATGGAAATACGCTGCGGATCCACAACGTGTGCACATAGCCTTAGCTTTGTGCACAAGTAGGAAGGGTCCCTTCGGGTTCTCCCGCAGTGGATTTGATAAATCTGCAGGGCAAAACAGCTGCGGTTATCCCTGCAGATTTATCGCGGTTTGTCTTTAGGTTTCCGCTGCGGGTTTACTCCTACTATTGATGCTGCATATGCAGCAATATGCAGCATCAATAGTAATGTTAAAAATAATAAAAAAAATGGTTATATACTCACCCTCTGACGTCCCGATCTCCTCGGAGCTGCACGCGGCGGTCCGGTTCCAAAGATGGTGTGCGAGAATGTGACCGCGACGTCACCGCAGGCCCTGCTCGCATAGCAACCCTGAGACCGGGCGGCCGCGTGCAGCGCTGAGAGGTGAGTATATCATGATTTTTTTATTTTAATTCTTTTTTTTCACAAATATGGTTCCCAGGGCCTGGAGGAGAGTCTCCTCTCCTCCACCCCGGGTACCATCCGCACTTTATCCGCTTACTTCCCACATGGTGGGCACAGCCCCATGCGGGAAGTAAGCGGATCAATGCATTTCTATGTGTGCAGAATCGCTGCGATTCTGCACAAAAAAGTGACATGCTGCGGATTGTAAACCGCTGCGTTCCCGCACGCTTTTTTCCTCAGCATGTGCACAGCGTTTTCAGATTCCCATAGGTTTACATTGAACTGTAAACTCATGGGAAACTGCTGTGGATCCGCAGCTGCACAAACGCTGCGGATCTGCAACAAAATCCACACCTTGTGCCTTAAAGCGCCACTCCAGCGGTGAAATAACAAAAAATGCTGCAGTAATGCTTTAAATGTGATGCAGCTCATGGCTTACCCAGCTGATAAGTATAATATGCCCCCTACCTGCCCTTCCCAGAGAACAACTATTACATGTGATGGAGTGCGTATAGTCTCTTAACAAAACTGTATAATAATCAGCCCCTCAGTGTTGTTGCCCCTCACCCACCTCAGACCTCACAATACCCTTATCTTCTCACATTCACCCCCCCAGTGCCCTGTCCCCCTCCCCCACCTAAGCCCCCACAACACCCCCATCCATTCACATTTACCAGTGACTGACATGCCTATCAATTTAATGCATTTTATCCCCACTTACCAATGACATTTGCAGCAGGACCAGGAAGTATCTGAGTGAAATGCAGGTAGGCACTAGGACCCAGCGTGCCTGCCATAAGCCAATCCCAGCGTGCACAGAAGAAACCTGCAGCCTGGGAGGAGCTCCTGAGGTCGATCAGCACAAAACAGTGCAGGAGGGAGACTTGCAACTGGCCATTGTGCTGCCAGCGTGCAGAATCTCTGTCAGGCAGGGGAGCAGGCATTTTACTGCTCTCCTCCTGTGCTGTATTGTGCCTCATCACGGAAGTGGCAGTGCCGGCTCCCAGTGGGCCCCTTCATGTGACAGGGCCCCCTCTGTTCCCCCAGTAGCTACGCTACTGCCGAATACCACAGGTGTCGTCACGAACATAAACTTTATCCATTTAAAGACCTTTCCCCTTTAATACGGATGCCCCAGGGCCACGGACCGGGTCTATCACCGTGACATCCCCCTGTGAACCGCAGGACCCGGTACCGAGTACCCCATGGCCCTTGGGGGGCGATCCAACTTGGCATCACGAACAGGATCTACTAAACCCCATGAAATGGGTCATGTGCGCCTAAAGACTGTGCCAGAACTGTGCCTGAACCGTACTTTATTGAGACTGTGTATCAAAAAAAGACCGCCAAAATTGCTGCCAAAACCTCCGCCATTACAGCGCCACGAGGAGCGCCGGAGAAGAAGGGTGTGCCATTGGGGGCGGGTCCAGCAGAGCGGCATGAAAAATATGCCCACCCCCTGCCAAGACTGTGATGTGAAGAAGGAGAAGATGCCGATAAGCAACATGGCGGAGGGAGGTGAGCAGACCCCGGAGCGTGGGATGGAGCACGAGGACTCTCCCAGCCAGGGCCTGCAAGAACTGACGATGAATCCGGACCTCCTGCGGAAGGAAGAGGAAGAACGCACCTGTTAGCTTGTGCGCCGGAGCTGGAAGCTGTGGCCAGGTGAAAGAAGACCTTCATCGGGAGCCTCACCAGATGTCCGTCAGCAGCCTCATCTCGTTCGGAGCTAGAAAGAAGTTCCGGCACTCCAAAGCCAGAAAGCAAGGCCCTGTTGGAAAGCGAGATGCTGTAAACAGAGATGACAACGCCGCAGCACAAGGCCCTGCAACCAGCATTCCAGACCCCAGCGGAGGCCGAGCAGACCGGCATCAGAGGGACCGCATCTGAAGCAGGTATGAGGAACGACCCTGCCCCGGTGACCGAACCCACTCCAGCGACTGCTACTGACCCCACTCCAGTGACTGATCTTACAGCGGCCCCTGACTGCCACGCTGCAGGCCAACAGGTCACTGTAGGCCCGCACCCAGCATAAGAGAAAGTAAAAGAAGAATCTGAAAATGACTGTAACTAGTTAAAAGTTTGTCCATTGCTGCAAGTTCCAAATATGACTGTTGCTGTTCACAAGTTTATTGAACCCGGCCAGGGTTATTGCTTGAAGGGGTCCCATGTTAAAGGGATCCTAAGTTTGCACAAGTTGTCCGTTGCTTTAAAGACACTGGAGTCATGGACAGTGAAAGGCTCACAAACTGTCTTGTAAATAATTTGCATCTTCTTAAAGGTGCTTCCTACTGGTTTTACAAAAGGAAACTTTTAAAGAGACTCTGACTAATATTGCTTTAAAAGTTGTTTTGTTCTCCAGAGACCTGAAGAAAAACCCGTCGGGTGAGGCAGGATTCCGGGTTTGGATACACGCCTTGTAGCCCGCCCAAAGACAACGTTGGGGGTTAACCCCTTTCTGACATTAGACTGTCAAGGTAAAAATATATTTTCTTTATACTCTTTTGTACATATATATATTCTTATGCTGTGAAACAATAAGTTTTTCCCTTTGCTTGCCAAATGCAAATTTAACTGTGTTTAAGATGGCTGCCAGTATTCACCTTTGCCTTAGTTTTTGTACTTGCCAAGAATCTACTTTCGTTTCTGAAGCTAAAGTATCGTTTCTGGAGAAATGGAAACTTAAAGTGACGTGGAGGAAGGAGGATCTATCATATGACGTCAGGCCAACCAGAGGGACTGAATACTAGATACATTGCTTAAACCCCGCCTAACCCTGCCCTCTGCACACCTTCCCCCAATGGACCATATAATGTTGTGTATATGAAATAAAGTTCAGTTGTTGCTGTGACGTTACACACGAGCATGCAATGAGTTTGAACCAGCATTGTGTCTGACTCATTCTTATCCGGTACCAACATGTTCTTAATCTGATTTGGAATGACTGGTGGATGAAGGGTATTGTCGTAACGACCCCGACAATTTGGCGCAACCAACGTGGGGCGTGGCCGGCGATACGAGACCCCCTGGACCCATGCCTGGACGTCTGTGGACGACACCCATAGTGGCTGACCTCGAGGACTGATCACCCTCCAAACACGGTAAGTGGAGATCACATACTATGTATGTGTCACACTTGCTAGTGTTTCAGCCGTTATTGGTTAGTCTGTGGTCTCCTTGGGTCTGGGGAGTGACCGGTCGAGTGGTGAGACCGAGCGCGATCCCGTGCCACGCTTCGAACCAGCAACTGAGAGACGTCGCACTCTGCGTGTCCTCGTGTACACCACACCTCCTCCACCGGTCATTGTACTCCATTCAACCACCCTACCCGTGACTATTGTGTAGTAGTGATAGAGTGAAAGATTGAGGAAGTTTGTGGATTGGGGGCGGCTTTGAGAAAGGGACAGGAGACGCAGCCTCTGTGATATTGTACCAACTAGGTAATTAAGACGTCCCGAGAGGGGACCACCTGTTTTTCTGTGGAGGGCTCTCACTAGGAGACCGCCTCCCGACTGGTTAGAATATCGTGACAGGGTAGACTGTTAATCACGGGTGTTCAGGGGTTAGGGACAGGATATCGAGCGCGAGGCTCTTTATTCATAACACGTCGAACACGAGGCTCCGTGTTGTTTTTTTGATGGGAAACCTGTGTTGTTACCGCTGTCAGTGATCCTGGGCTGCAGCAGGGCATAGTATTCTGTGAGTCATGGGAGGGGTGAACCCCTGCGCGAATTGTTTTTTTGATTTCTCCTCTTTGTGTTGCGGGCCAGAGAAAGGGGGGCCAAAGTTTTCAGAAGAACTTAACCTATTCTGTATCAGCAGCTGCAGCGATCTTTACTCGCCCTCTAGTCCCCCTCCCCCCCCCCCGCCTCAGCTTCAAGGACATGGCACGCAGCTCGGTTCCTTATCAGTGGCCCAAGAAACAGATTCCAGCTCCAGCCCCCTCCCTTACACAAATCGAGTCTTACGCTCCAATATCCATTTTAACCCTGTGTCTGGAAATCTCCCTTGCCATGTTAATTCTCAGACCAAGACAAGACAGATGGATTTGTAAACATTGCGGTCAGACAAACCCAGACTGGAGAAATACTTGTATAAGCTGTGTTGCAACCCAACCTAAGTGAATTACACTGATTCCTGTCCAGATAAGATCACATGTAGTGATATAAGAAGCTGACACAGGATAGTGGGTAGTGGGGACATTAATTTTGGGAGTAGGCTGACAGTAATCCTTTTGGGAAGGAGCTGTAGACCAGCATGTCATGTCACCCCCAACCGGTCATCTAGTCACCCCCACCACCAGAGAACCAACCACATCAGGTGGTGTAAGACAGATACAGGAGTATTATCCCTGGAAGCCCTCTGACTAGCTAGCTATGCTAAAATAATTAGCTGACCCTGAGAACAAACCTTTCCCATTATACAGACAAAGACAATATGATGGATGTATAAGTGCACCTGAGCAGACCTAGAGAGTTGGTGAGCCAAGATGATGGTCAGATGGTATTTATGTTATATAACCCCTATGTAGATGAGTATAATGAGATGTGTTATGAAAAAAAAATAAAAAAAAAATAGGGGGGATAGTGTCTCTAACCCTGGCAGTTAGAATATCCTTATGTTATGCTGCTTCAGTATGTGGGTAATTTTTTTTGTTTTTTGTTGTGTGCACAGACAGAGCAGGAAGCCATTGTTGCCACTGTTAGTTTTCGCAAGTATCGGGCAGATCTGAACTGTCGAGTTTCGGCCTCGAGACTTCGGTTCTGCCTTGGTCAAGTGATATTTTTGGGTCACTGTCTCCTTCAGGGTGCCAGACACCTCACAGAAGAAAGAAAAATAGCCGTCAGCTACAAAGGATGAGACTGAACTCCAACGTTTTCTTGGACTATGTACTTATTGTTGTCAGTGGATACCGGACGCATCCCGCATAATGCTACCTCTCTACAAAGCCCTGAAAGACTGTTCAAGATATGCTGATGATTTTGGCAGACTCCACACAGGATACGCTGTTACTATGGAAGACACTGTAGTGCACGCAGCTGCACTCCCTCCCTCACTGTCAGCACAAGAAGCAGAACGTCAGGCTCTGTCTACTGCATGTGTTCTGGCCAAAGACAGGCGGGCTAATATATACACGGACTCACAGTATGCATTTGGTATTGCTCATGATTTCGGAGCCCTATGGACCAATCGAAGATTTGTTACTACCGCCGGGACTCCAGTGAAGAATGCTGAAGCTGTTAAAACCCTCATGGACTCAATCGAATTACCTACTCAGGTGGCCATTATCAAAGTTAAGGAGCACGGTACCATGGAACAGACCACAGACTGGTGGTAACGCATTGGCGGATATGCAAGCAAAAGCCGCTGCTCTTCTACCCGTTGAACTGACCATACCAGCTATGGTGACCACACGCTCTCAGCGTAAACAGTTACAAGAAACACTGACTCTACAGGAACCTGATGATCTATGCCAGACTGAGGTTTTCTGTCGGACCCCGCAAGACCGCTTAATGACGATGCAGAGAATGTCTCCAAAGGAAGAAATGAAGCAGTGGAAGCTGATGGAGCACGTATGGACAATGGTCGCTGGAAAAAGGACCAACTTGTGTGTCTCCCTAAGCGGATGTACCCTGCTATTGCCACGTGGGCGCATGGGCCCACACATCAAGGTATCTGTCAGACCTGCAAACCCGGTCAACTTCAACGTGTAACCCCGAAGCACCTTGCTAAGCCCGACTATCCTTTCCAAAAGCTCCAGGTGGACGACAGGACTACATCACGTTGCCTAAGTCTGGAAGGTATGAATATTGTCTGGTGGTTGTCGATATGTTCTCCAGTTGGCCAGAAGTATTCCCCGTTACCAACATGACTGCAAAGACCACAGCAAAGAAACTGGTGATGGAAGTTATATGCAGATATGGTGTTCCAGAAGTTGCTGAAAGTGACCAAGGCCCGGACTTTTCTTCTCATGTGTATCAGGAGGTTCTGACAATGTTTGGATCCACTGTAGCCCTCCATGCTCTGTACCATCCTCAATCTAGTGGGAAAGTTAAGAGGCTGAACGGCACACTGAGGGGACAATTGACCAAAATGATGCAGGAGACTACGGGTCCATGGCCAGGGCTCTTACACATTCGTACTACCCCTATTGCAAAACATGGCCTGTCCCAATAGGAGATATTGTTTGGTGCTAGGTTCTCAGTTGCAAATTTTCAAGTCTCAGTAGTTGTCAGAAGAAACTTACCGTGCTGTTCAATATGTTATTCAGTTTAGTAGAAATGTTGCTAACACCCATGTTTTAGTTTCTTCCCTTCCAGATTCAGCAGAAACCGATATTGGTCACAATTTGAAGCCTGGTGGTCTTATGGTCGTGAAAAGCTATGTCAGTAAAACTTGAAGGAAAGAGCACCTGGACCCACGCTTCACACTGCAAAAGAGACCGGACCAGCGCTTACAGTGATGATCGAAGGAAAATGTTGCTGTTGTTTTTGGTCCTAGGGCCAGGGGTCATCCTCACCCCTACCTCCTCGGCCCCTATTGTAAATAAGAATTCCGGAGCCACTATTCTCTGGGTAAACCTAACGGCCCCGGTAAATATCTGGTGATTTGATTTCTGCGATGTAGTCAAGTGCCCCGAGACTCAGCGGGTGGTAGAGGGAATTATCCAGTATTATATATGTGTTACCAGAGATAACAATTGTACTGGGACGATATTTTCATAATGTGTTTAATAGTGGATATTATGGGAATTTAGGCCATATACAGCTCCAGGATATTAGCTTCAGACCAACCAAGGCCCCCGTTACCAGTACAGCTAAAACAGGCCCAGGTGAACGTTTGCAAAATATAGTTAACGAAGTAATCCCCATTCCAGGTCTTAGTTGGCAAGAAGTTTTCTCCATAGAAACACAAACAGCCCCAAGGACAAATTTATGGTTAGAATGGGTAAGATACATTGTAAGAGTCCAGAGTATCTCTGTAGGATGTATTGCTTGTGCTGCAGCGAATACACATCTATACACATATGCATTGTTTTTTCCTGATGACAATACCACTGCCTGTGTTATGAATCTGTTGAAGGATTTAAAGTCCACTGATTGCTCAGATTATGTCCCACTGATTCATGAAGCACCTAAACTAAAGGTCCCAGGAGGGATAACTGTACTAGCTGATAATTATACCTGCTATAATTCCCACGACACTACAGGTACACCAGTAGGGGTCTTCGAGACAGGTTTCTGCAAAGAGAACAGTTCCCTAGATACTGATTTGCTAGCTAATCATACACAGTATATGTATGACATTTATTGGTTATGTGGAGATGGTAAGCTCCATCCTAGGTTGCCTAATGCCTGGACAGGTCAGTGCACCCTTGTTAAACTAGCTATGCAGTTCAAGATTTTACCTTGGGATCCAGAGACACCTGATGAATATACCAGAAAGAGGAGAAGTCTCGATCAGCTCCACATGAGTTATGAAGAAGATCCATTGGTATATGTCGATGGCATTGGAGTGCCAAGGGGGGTGCCTGACCAATTTAAAGCCCAGAACCAGATCTATGCTGGCTTTGCTTCTATAATCCCACAGGTGCAGATTAATAAAAATGTTGATTGGATCAATTACATATATTACAGTGAACAAAGGTTTGTCAATTTTATCTGTGATGCCTTCCAAGGTATAGTTGAGGAATTGAGCCCTAACACTAGAATGACCCTCCAAAACCGACTAGCCCTTGATATGATCTTAGCTGAGAAAGGAGGAGTCTGTGGGATGGTGGGAGAGGAATGTTGTACCTATATCCCTCAGAACTCTGGGGTAAATGGAAAGACCATGATAGCTCTTAAAAAGATAAATTGGTTAGCAGCAGAATTAAAATCTAATGCTGGAGTAGACACATCTTTCTTTTCCGGTTGGTTGGGTGGGCTCACAGGATTCCTTCAACAAGCTTGTCTAGTACTGATTGCCCTTCTTGTAGTTGGATCGATAATCCTCTGTTGTGTTATTCCCCTGTATAAAAAGGTTATCACTGAGGCAATTTCGACTGGCACCTTCCTCAACCAAGAAGTAGACTCACCAGAGTACGATAGTACTGATCCAGGGGAGATCCCTAAGTACGTCCCCCTCAAGAAGATAGACAATACCCTTTATTCTCAGATGATGCTAAGAAATTTAGTTTAGGGACAGTAGGAGAACTCCATGTGAAGCTAGTGAAGGGTTCAGCTGCCTGGAGGCCTCTCACAAGGGGAGAGCTTCTGAGGTGTCTGGATGAAGAAATCCACCTCCCCTTTCCCCATCACATGGACAGTCTCGAAGGATCTTTCTTTTTAGGGAAAAACTTAGTGTTTAGGGGGGATTGTCAAGGTAAAAATATATTTTCTTTATACTCTTTTGTACATATATATATTCTTATGCTGTGAAACAATAAGTTTTTCCCTTTGCTTGCCAAATGCAAATTTAACTGTGTTTAAGATGGCTGCCAGTATTCACCTTTGCCTTAGTTTTTGTACTTGCCAAGAATCTACTTTCGTTTCTGAAGCTAAAGTATCGTTTCTGGAGAAATGGAAACTTAAAGTGACGTGGAGGAAGGAGGATCTATCATATGACGTCAGGCCAACCAGAGGGACTGAATACTAGATACATTGCTTAAACCCCGCCTAACCCTGCCCTCTGCACACCTTCCCCCAATGGACCATATAATGTTGTGTATATGAAATAAAGTTCAGTTGTTGCTGTGACGTTACACACGAGCATGCAATGAGTTTGAACCAGCATTGTGTCTGACTCATTCTTATCCGGTACCAACATGTTCTTAATCTGATTTGGAATGACTGGTGGATGAAGGGTATTGTCGTGACGACCCCGACGAGACGTACTATCCCATTGAGGTGGGGTGGGCCCGTATGCCCACCAACGGAATAGTACATCATAGCGATCGGCCGCACTCTCTGGGGGAGCGCCAGGAGTGCACGTCAGATCGCTGATCTGACACAGTGCACAGCGAAGTGTCAGATCAGCGATCTTACACTATAACATGATCCCCCCCCCCCCCCGGGCAATGTTATAGTGTAAAGAAAAATATCCAGATGTGTAAAAAAATAAAATAAAATAAAAGTACACATATTTAGTATCGCCGCGTCCGTAATGACCCAACCTATAAAACTGTCCCACTAGTTAACCCCTTCAGGGAACACCGTAAAAAAAAAAAAAAAAAACGAGGCAAAAAACAAACGCTTTATTATCATACCACCGAACAAAAAATGGAATAACACGCGATCAAAAAGACGGATATAAATAACCATGGTACCACTGAAAACATCATCTTGTCTCGCAAAAAACGAGCTGCCATACAGCATCATCAGCGAAAGAATAAAAAAGTTATAGTCCTCAGTATAAAGCAATGCAAAAATTTTTTTTTTTTCTATAAAATAGTTTTTATCGTATAAAAGCACCAAGACATAAAAAAAATATAAATGAGGTATCGCTGTAATCATACTAACCCGAAGAATAAAACTGCTTTATCCATTTTACCAAACGCAGAACTGTATAAATGCCCCCCCAAAAGAAGTTCATGAATAGTTGTTTTTGTTGTCATTCTGCCTCACAAAAATCGGAATAAAATGCGATCAAAAAATGTCACGTGCCCGAAAATGTTACCAATTAAAACGTCAACTCATCCCGCAAAAAACGAGACCTCACATGACTCTGTGGACCAAAATATGGAAAAATTATAGCTCTCAAAATGTGGTAACGTAAAAAATATTTTTTGCAATAAAAAGCGTCTTTAACCCCTTCAAGTCGCGGCCCTTTTTCATTTTTGCGTTTTCGTTTTTCACTTCCCTCCTTCCCTGAGCCATAACTTTTTTATTTTTCCGTCAATTTGGCCATGTGAGAGCTTATTTTTTGCGGGACAAGTCGTACTTTTGAACGACACCATTGGTTTTACCATGTCTTTTACTAGAAAACAGGAAAAAAATTCCAAGTGCCGTGAAATTGCAAAAAAAGTGCAATCCCACACTTGGTTTTTGTTTGGCTTTTTTGCTAGGTTCACTAAATACTAAAACTAACCTGCCATTATGATTCTCTAGGTCATTACGAGTTCATAGACACCTAACATGACTAGGTTATTTTTTATCTAAGTGGTGAAAAAAAATTCCAAACTTTGCTAAAAAAAAAAAAAAAAAAAAAGTGCCATTTTCCGATACCCGTAGCGTCTCCATTTTTCGTGATCTGGGGTCGGGTGAGGGCATATTTTTTGCGTGCCGAGCTGATGTTTTTAATGATACCATTTTTGCGCAGATACGTTCTTTTGATCACCCGTTATTGCATTTTAATGCAATGTCGCGGCGACCAAAAAAATGTAATTCTGGCTTTTCGGATTTTTTTCTCGCTACGCCGTTTAGCGATCAGGTTAATGCTTTTTTTTAATTGATAGATCGGGCGATTCTGAACACGGCGATACCAAATACGTGTAGGTTTGGTTTTTTTTTATTGTTTTATTTAGGATGGGGCGAAAGGGGGGTGATTTAAACTTTTATATTTTTTATATATTTTTCATATTTTTAAAAACATTTTTTTTCACTTGTGCCATGCTTCAATAGCCTCCATGGGAGGCTAGAAGCTGGCATAGCCTGATCGGCTCTGCTACATAGCAGCGATCATCAGAGCGCTGCTATGTATCAGAAATGCAGGTGTGCTGTGAGCGCCGACCACAGGGGGGCGCTCACAGCAGGCCTGCATCAGTAACCATAGAGGTCTCAAGGACCTCTATGGTTACCTTCCTGATGCATCGCCGACCCCCGATCATGTGACGGGGTCGGCGATGACGTCATATCCAGCCGCCCGGCCGGATGCGGTAGTTAAATGCCGCTGTCTGTGTTTGACAGCGGCATTTAACAGGTTAATAGCGGCGGGTGAATAGCGATTTCACCCGCCGCTATTGCGCGCACATGTCAGCTGTACAAAACAGCTGACATGTCGAGACTCTGATGTGGGCTCATCGCCGGAGCCCACATCAAAGGGGGATTCACGGCATGCGCCGTACTAGTACGGCGCATGTCGTGAAGGGGTTAAGGGTGGTTTCACACTTGCGTTTTTGTCTGCAGCGTTTTTTGCACAAAAAAAGCAAGCGTTTTTTATCCTATATTTAACATTTTTTTGCTGCATGCGTTCTTTTTCAGAAATGCAACTTGTAGTATTTTAAAGAGGCGTTTTTTTGACACATAAAAACGCATGCGTTTTCATGCGTTTTTTTGTGTCAAAAAATACATTGGAGTCAAAGGAAACGCATGCGTTTTTAAGCACATGCGTTTGTTTGCTTTAAAAACGCATGCGTTTTTATTTAAAAAAAACAGAAAACACACTGATATGCCACCCCCCACCATAAAGGTGATAAAGGGATCCTAACCTTAACCCTAAAGGGATCCTAACCCTAACCCTAAAGGGATCCTAACCCTAACCCTAAAGGGATCCTAACCCTATCCCTAACCCTAACCTTACCCCTAACCCTAACTCTAACCCTACCCCTAACCCTAAAGGGATCCTAACCCTAAAGGGATCCTAACCCTAACCCTACCCCTAACTCTAAAGGGATCCTTACCCTACCCCTAACCCTAATCCCTTTAGGCTTAGGGTTAGGGGTAGGGTTAGGATCCCTTTAGGGTTAGGGTTATGATCCCTAACCCTAACCCTAACTATTTCTGTTTATAGTGGGTTTTTTACTTTATTTTGATGATTGGCAGCTGTCACAGATTTCTCAGCATGCGTTTAAAAAACGCAAACGCATGAAAAAAATGCATGTAAACGCGTCAAAACGCTGCGGTTTTTTCACCACATGCAAAAACGCATGCGTCAAAAAAACGCAGCGTTTGCACGCGTTTACATGCATTTTTTTCACCATGCGTTTTTTTTTAAACACATGCGTTTTGAAACGCAAGTGTGAAACCAGCCTTAGTGTGTGACGGCTGCCAATTATAAAAATCCGCTAGAAAACCCGCTGTAAAAGTACATCAAACCCCCTTCATCACCCCGTTAGGGAAATATTAAATTTTTTTTTCAAAAATGTATTTATTTCCATTTTCCCATTAGGGTTAGGGCTAGGGTTAGGGTTGGGGCTAGGGTTAATGTTGGGGCAAGGGTTTGGATTACATTTATGGTTGGGATTAGGGTTAGGGGTGTGTCAGGGTTATGATTGTGGTTTGGGTTTTGTTGGGATTAGGGTTAGGGGTGTGGTTAGGGTTGGGATTAGGGTTAGGAGTGTGTTGGGGTTAGGGGTGTGGTTGGGATTAGGGTTAGGGGTGTGTTTGGGTTAGGGTTTCTGTTAGAATTGGGGGTTTCCACTGTTTAGGCACATCAGGGGCTCTCCAAACGCAACATGGTGTCCCATCTCAATTTCAGTCAATTTTGCATTGAAAAGTCAAACGGTGCTCCTTCCCTTCCGAGCTCTGCTATGCGCCCAAACAGTGGTTTACCCCCACATATGGGGTATCAGCGTACTCAGGACAAATTGTACAACAACTTTTGGGGTCCAATTTCTTCTCTTACCCTTGGGAAAATAAAAAATTGGGAACTAAAAATCATTTTTGTGAAAAAATATGATTTTTTATTTTTACGGCTCTGCATTATAAACTTCTGTGAAGCATTTGGTTCGTCAAAGTGCTCACCACACATCTAGATAAATTCCTAATGGGGTATAGTTTCCAAAATGGTGTCACTTGTGGGGGGGTTTCATTGTTTAGGCATAACAGGGGCTTTCCAAACGCAACATGGCATCCCATCTCAATTCCAGTCAATTTTGCATTGAAATGTCAGACGGCGCTCCTTCCCTTCCGAGCTCTGCCATTTCTCCTGTTACCCTTGGTAAAATAATCTAATTGGAGCTGAAGTAAATTTTTTGTGAAAAAAAAGTTAAATGTTAATTTTTTTTTAAACATTCCAAAAATTCCTGTGAAATCCCTGAAGGGTTAATAAACTTCTTGAATGTGGTTTTGAGCACCTTGAGGGGCGCAGTTTTTAGAATAGTGTCACACTTGGTTATTTTCTATCATATAGACCCCTCAAAATGACTTCAAATGTGATGTGGTCCCTAAAAAAAATGGTGTTGTAAAAATGAATTGCTGGTCAACTTTTAACCCTTATAACTCCCTAACAAAACAAAAAAATTTGGCACCAAAATTGTGCTGATGTAAAGTAGACTTATGGGAAATGTTACTTATTAAGTATTTTGTGTGACATATCTCTGTGATTTAAGGGCATACAAATTCAAATTTGGAAAATTGCAAAATTTTCACCAAATTTCCATTTTTTTCACAAATAAACGCAGGAAATATCAAAGAAATTTTACCACTATCATGAAGTACCATATGTCACGAGAAAACATTGTCAGAATCATCAAGATCCATTGAAGCGTTCCAGAGTTATAACCTCATAAAGGGACAGTGGTCAAAATTGTAAAAATTGGCCTGGTCATTAACGTGCAAACCACCCTTGGGGGTAAAGGGGTTAATGATGGGTCCCTCGCATCATTCCTGCTGTTTTAAAGTTTTAATTGACTTGAATATTAATGTGATTGATACATTTGCACTACCTCAAAAAGAAAGACTTGAATATTGTTTGAACCCTTAATAGGAATGTTTAATCGTTACACTTTGCTAGAATATATTAAAGAGCTAACATAGTTAGTAGTGATGAAAGTTGAGATTTCACTTTAGATAGAGTCGTCGTTTTTTATGTAGCTGACATGCTGATGTACTTTTGATAAAATAAAGAGCATAAAGTAACCCACGGGGGTTGGATGAAGCCTTTGCACTTAAGAGATAGTATACCCGTAAGGGTCATCGCATTTCATAGTTAGTTAATAATCATACTGGTCTATTAAAGTTTTCTATCCATGAAAGTATGCGTACAATGTATATAGTTAATGCAACGTTCAAGTGTCCTCACCTCCCATAAAGGGAAGCTTAGATATAGTATTAACTTGTTTTATAGCATTTCAAAAATTTGTATGTCTTTTGCTAACCTGTAACTTTTGTTTTTCTTTTCCCAGTCCGGGAATACTGGATTTAACGGGGGGGAGGGGGGGTTGTGGGAGGGGGGGAGAGGGGGGGGGAGTGTGGCGCCACAGGGTCCTGGTCATCGCAGTGGTATTGCTTTCGTCTCGGGGAAAGAGATGCTACGTTTGGAGGCAAAGAAGGATAACTGCATCCAGGTATCACAAACATGCAACACATTTCACACTCCAGGCCACCAGGGGGAGCATTTGCTCCTATTTATTAGGTCACTCCCTATATATATATATATATATATATATATATATATATAACTGGTAGTCTGTAGGGAAAGTTAGTTAGTTCCAGATAGGAGTCAGTTCCAGACAGGAGTTCTGTTAGTTCCAGACCAGAGTCTGAGGAGGACAGAGGGTAAAAGGAGCTGTGCATGCCCTCAGAGCTGCAGATCCCAGAAAGAGACATTGAAAGGCAGAATTGTATTGCAGCGAGCGTGAAGGAAGTCGAAGCAAAGGAGAGGATACCAGAAGGGGACCAGCCCCGCTCAAGCTGTTTCCTTCTGAGGTGCAAAATCCCGGTAGCCAGAACACCGTGGGAGTAAGGACCTCTACGCCTTGTTCCAGAGACTGGCAGGACAGCTAATTGCAGGTTACCTGTCCGCACCTACACCCAGGAGGCACGGTGACACCTACAGAGCTAGGTTATCTAAGAGATAAGAGTTTTGTCCCATCCTATATGGGGGACAGAGAGAAAGAAACACCACATCTGTGAGACCCTTATGTGAAGCCATAGGCAGTAAGGGACTACACCACCGCAGCGCAAGGGAAGGCTACTGATTTCCACCTGGACAAGGGAACTCTGGACTTGCCTCCAAACCGAACAGACTTTGCCTGCCTTGTGATTTGGTGCTCTGGACTGTGGATGCTGAAGTCTTCAGTAAAGGTAAAGAGACTGCAACCTTACATAGTAACATAGTAACATAGTTATTAAGGTTGAAGGAAGACTTTAAGTCCATCTAGTTCAACCCATAGCCTAACCTAACATGCCCTAACTTGTTGATCCAGAGGAAGGCAAAAAAAAAAACCATGTGGCAAATAATAAGCTCCACTTTGGGGAAAATAATTCCTTCCCGACTCAACATACGGCAATCAGACTAGTTCCCTGGATCAACGCCCTATCAAGGAATCTAGTATATATACCCTGCAACATTATACTTTTCAAGAAAGGTATCCAATGCCCTCTTAAATTTAAGTAATGAATCACTCATTAGAACATCATACGGCAGAGAGTTCCATAGTCTCACTGCTCTTACAGTAAAGAACCCGCATCTGTAATTATGCCTAAACCTTCTTTCCTCCAGACGTAGAGGATGCCCCCTTGTCCCTGTCTCAGGTCTATGATTATACACCGGAGACCAGAACTGTGCACAGTATTCTAAGTGTGGTCGAACAAGTGACTTGTATAGAGGTAAAATTATGTTCTCCTCATGAGCATCTATGCCTCTTTTAATGCATCCCATTATTTTATTTGCCTTTGTAGCAGCTGCCTGACACTGGCCACTGAACATGAGTATGTCATCCACCCATACACCCAGGTCTTTTTCATTGACGGTTTTGCCCAGAGTTTTAGAATTAAGTGCATAGTTATACATCTTATTACTTCTACCCAAGTGCATGACCTTACATTAATCCCCATTAAAGCTCATTTGCCATTTATCAGCCCAAGCTTCTAGTTTACATAAATCATCCTGTAATATAAAATCGTCCTCCTCTGTATTGATTACCCTGCAGACTAGTGTCATCTGCAAATATTGAAATTCTGCTCTGAATGCCCCCTACAAGGTCATTAATAAATATGTTAAAAAGAAGAGGGCCCAATACTGACCCCTGTGGTACCCCACTGCTAACCGCGACCCAGTCCGAGTGTGCTTCATTAATAACCACCCTTTGTTTCCTATCCCTGAGCCAGCTCTTAACCCACTTACACATATTTTCCCCTATCCCCATTATCCTCATTTTATGTATCAGCCTTTTGTGTGGTACCGTATCAAAAGCTTTTGAAAAGTCCATATACACTACATCCACTGGGTTCCCTTGGTCCAGTCGGGAACTTACCTCTTCATAGAAGCTGATCAGATTAGTCTGACATGAACGGTCCCTAGTAAACCCATGCTGATACTGGGTCATGAGGTTATTCCTCTTCAGATACTCCAGTATAGCATCCCTTAGAATGTCCTCCAGTATTTTACCCACAATAGAGGTTAAGCTTACTGGCCTATAATTACCGAGTTCAGTTATTGTCCCCTTTTTGAATATTGGCACCACATTTGCTATACGCCAGTCCTGTGGTACAGACCCTGTTATTATGGAGTCTTTAAAGATTAAAAATAATGGTCTATCAATGACTGTACTTAGTTCCTGCAGTACTCGGGGGTGTATCCCATCCGGGCCTGTAGATTTGTCAATTTTAGTGATTTTTAGACGCTGCCGTACTTCCTGCTGGGTTAAGCAGTTGACATTTAATGGGGAATTTCTATCACTGGTCATTTTGTCTGCTATGGGATTTTCTTGTGTAAATGCTGATGATAAAAAAGTAATTTAGCATATTGGCTTTTTCCTCATCCTCATCCACCATTTCACCCAGACTATTTTTAAGGGGGCCAACACTATCATTTTTTAGTTTCTTACTATTTACGTAGTTAAAGAATATTTTGGGATTATTTTTACTCTCTCTGGCAATGAGTCTCTCTGTCTCAATCTTTGCTGCCTTGATTTGCTTTTTACAGAATTTATTTAATTTTCTGTATTTATTTAATGCCTCATCACTACCTACTCCCTTTAATTCTCTAAATGCTTTCTTTTTGTCACTTATTGCGCCCCTTACAGCTCTATTTAGCCATATTGGTTTCCTCCTATTTCTAGTATGTTTATTCCCATACGTTATATGCTGTGCACAGGTCCTATCCAGGATGTTAAAAAATGTCTCCTATTTTCTTTGTGTATTTTTATGTCTCAGGATATCGTCCCAGTTAATTGCACCAAGATCCTCTGATCCAACCTTGTGTCCTCGCTCTTCTCTGCGCCTCTCACCATACCACCATCTACATACTGGGAAGCCCTGGGGACAATCTTCACTGTGGGAAGGTAGACCATCTAGCTGCCATAACATCACCCCAGCAGACCCCTTAAAGCAGCGTCGGTCACCTTGACCGAATACCACGTGGCGTCACGAACATAAACTTTATCCCTTTAAAGACCTTTCCCCTTTAATACAGACGTCCCAGGGCTATGGACCGGGTCTGCCACCGTGACATCCCCCTGTGAACCGCAGGACCCGGTACCGAGTAATCCACGGCCCTTGGGGGGCGATCCAACTCTTCTGTATCCGCTATTCTTTCCAAGATGTGATCAAGGGTGGCATGAAAACCTAAACCAGCAAGGAACTTCAAGAAGAATTACACAGCTGCAATACTACAGTTTTCTTCAGTTTTTTCAAAATTACTTCAATCCTATTTTAAACAGTGGGAAACTGACACAACAGTACTTAGTCGACGCATACGTTAAAATTGAAGCTAATGATCTAAATTTCATACGAATGAACCAAAAACAACTTAAAGTTGAAGACTACTGCGTTCTTCAAGAACATTTGCAAAAACAATAACAATATAGTGCTTTGTGCCAAAGCACTATAATCTATAATCAATTCAAAAGGGAATTTCAATTAGAAAAACAGTAGTTCTCCCGTTGTCATTTGAAGGTAGCAACAAGTTGAACACAGGCTGGACTTAGTCCCACGCGTATTTCGACTGAAACTCAGCAGCCTTTTGAAAGGCATCAAAAATGAGCTTTTTAGAACAGTCATAGTAATGGTACACGTCATAGAGTTTCAGAAACGAGGTCACCCACATATACTAATTATTTTAGATGCAGATTCCAAGTTTCGTACGGAGGAAGAAATCGACAATATAGTGTGGGCTGAAACTCCTAACCAAGAAAAGTATCCTGAACTGTATAATATTGTAGTCTCTCATATGGTTCATGGCCCATGCAGTTTAGCAAATCCAAAAACTCCAGGCATGGAAAACGGAAAATGTACAAAAGGGTTTCCAAAGGAGTTGAAACAGCACACTGTTAAAGACTTGAATGGCTACCCATCCTACCGGCGACAACACATTGATAACATTGTTTGCAACAATAAAATTATAAATAACTCATGGATAGTCCCATACAACCCGTACTTATCAAAACGCTACTACTATCACATCAACGTAGAAATCTGTGCTTCAATATAAAGTGTAAAATATCTTTTCAAGTACATCTACAAGGGGCATGGCAAAGCTAACATCGAAATACAACAGAAAACAGTCAATCACGATGAATCATCAACTTTTGTTGACTCGAGATATGTCAGTGCTCAAGAAGCTGCTTGGAGGATATTTGAGTTTCCAATGCATTCACAGTCCCATGCCATTATACGTTTAGCTATTCATTTACCAAATCAACACCAGCTTTATTTCTTTGAAGATGCTCAAGTCACAGATGTCTCAAAAACGTTAAGCATGACGTTAACATTAATGGAATAGTTTTTGCTGAACCAACATGATGAAAACGCAAGGCAGTATTTGTACCGAGAGATTCCAGAGCATTATGTTTGGAATAAAACTTGGAATCCAAGACAACGAGGAGTTAGCAGAATAATTGGACGCATGTATACTGTTAGTGTCAAGGATCAAGAAAGATATTGCCTTCGGCTGTTACTACTGCATGTCAAAGGAGCTACAAGTTATGAGGATTTGAAAATAGTTAATGGAGTATTACACGATACATTTAAAGCTGCAGCTTTGGCTTTAGGACTTCTATTGGATGATACTGTGTGGAGACTTACTTTAGAAGACGCAGTTACGCTACATATGCCTAAGCAACTTTGTGAATTGTTTGCCTACATCTGCGTATTTGGACCCCCTACAAATCCGGTTCAACTTTGGACAAATTTCAAAGAACATGTAATCGAGGATTACTGCGTACGTCTTCACAACAGAAGTGGAAATTGTCAAAATTGCAAATCTTATGCCATGCAAGATGTCCACAATGTCTTACTACTGCATGGAAAAACGTTTTCAGACTTTAAGTTGCCACAGCCTGCAATTCAAGTTCAACAAGTTTCAGAGTATGACGAAGCTTACAAATTATTGTTGGCAACAGAGAAGAGAAACTCCATAAATGAACAACAATGGATTGCATATGACACTATTGTGAGCGCTATAGAAAACCAAGCAGATGCAAGGCCAAGATGTTTCTTTATTGACGGTCCAGGAGGGAGCAGTAAAACATACCTCTATGAAGTTTTAATGCATCACATTAGAGCAGTGTTCCCCAAGTCCAGTCCTCAAGAGCCACCAGCAGGTCATGTTTTCAGGATTTCCTTAGTATTGCACAGGTGATGGAATTATTGCCTGTGCAGATGGTGCAATTATCACCTGTGCAATACTAAGGAAATCCTGAAAACATGACCTGTTGGTGGCTCTTGAGGTCTGGACTTGGAGAACAGTGCGTTAGAGGGTTGGGAAAAGTCGTATTGCCATTGGCTACAACAGGTATTACAGCAAACCTTTTACGAGGAGGTCGCACTATCCATTCACTCTTTGGGATACCAGGTCCAGTCAACGAACTCTCCATTTCCAGAATAAAACAAGACACATTTGCAGGAAGACAGTTAAACAACGCAAATCTTTTGATACTTGACGAGTGCACCATGACACCCAAATACGCTTTGAGCTTAATTGACAGACTTCTGCATGAAGTAATGACAACAAATGTTGCTGAAAAAAAAATGAAATTCCGTTTGAAGGTAAAGTTTTTGTCATTAGCGGAGATTTTAGGCAATGCCTTCCAGTCATACCAAATGGAACAAGAAGAGATGTTATCGAGTCCAGCTTAAAAATGGCTGATCTTTGGAAACAGTTTAATAAACTCCAACTAATTAACAACATGCAATATTCTGACCCAGAGTATAGCAACTGGCTTCTTAAACTTGGTAACGGTGAACTTAGCAACAAATACAACCTTGGAGAAGACTTTATTGAAATACCAGAAGACATGTTGTGCACTGACTGCATCGTAAATGATGTTTTTCGACAATGCATTGAAATTGATGTGAACGACCAAAGCAGTGTTGAGAGGGCCTTTTCCCATGCAATCTAAATACAAAAGATGGTCTATGTAATGGAACTCGCCTTATTGTTACTGGATTCCATTCTCACTTCATTCAAGCAATAGTGATCACTGGATCAGCAAAAGGAGACAATGTTTTCATTCCATGCATTGATTTATGTCCTTCGGACACCGGTCTTCCATTTAGGCTTCGGCGTTGACAGTTTCCATTAAAACCAGCTTTTGCCATGACAATAAACAAGTCACAAGGTCAAACTCTACACAGTGTTTTCATATATTTACCGGAGCCCATTTTTGGTCATGGACAACTCTACGTTGCATTTTCAAGAGTTAAAATGAGATCCAACGTCAAGGTGCAAGTTCTTCCTACCCCTTTACAAGGAAAGTTGCTTAGAGGTAGTCAAAAGGTATTCACAAGAAATGTAGTGTACAAAAATGGCAGGCACGGTACTGTATAAGGAGTGCGCCAATGACTGGGGAGCACACAGAGAGCAGCATGAAAAGGATGTCAGTGCCAGTTCCCCCCTAGCATCACTCCCCCCTTAGTGATGCACTAATTAGAAGACCCCCAGCCGGCCAGTGGTCACTAGAGGGGAGAGGTCCTACGGCCACTCCCACAGGGGTTAAATCCAGGTGTCCGGCCGGGAACTTCCTCTTTTCCTCCCGGCGGACACCTGGAAGCTTTTCTACCACCCTCCCTCCCTTTTAAGGGCTAATAGCGATACTAACCTGCGAGATAATGTAAATTTGTAAATTCTATTGCAATATATATATATATATATATATATATAAATGTATATACGTATGTTGATATAACTAACCTTAGTAATCTTTACTAAGTCACAGCGGAAAAAGCGGAGGAGGACAAAGGTCGTAACCGCTCTTTGGGCCAATTCCCCTGTTGATCACGGACAGGAGCTCGGCATGAGCCGCCCGTTACGATGCGTAATTACCTTTCTCTGCTTATTTAATTAATAAACTGTGACCGACCTGTTCAACCCACCTAGGACTGTGTGTGTTTCATTACGGGAGTGTTGGGAGGGGGGAAGGTGCAGTGCCCCAGAGACCTGGTGGTTGCAGTATGACGCTCTGCCACTAAGGGGAGTGATGGTACGTCTGATGGCACTAAAGGAGTTCTCCTGACAAGGTATCACCAGAACACATTACACTTCACACTCCGGCCACTAGGGGGAGAAAAAGGCTTTATTTATTGGGCCACTCCTCACACTGGTAAAACTAGGGGTCGGGGAGGAAGTTAGTCAGAAGCTGACTTGGTTGGATTCAGGCAACATCCCGTGGCAGGGGGTGTTACAGGGAGAAGACACAGGGGGGTCTGTTATGAACAGGTAATTCAGAACCACAATGGACCTTGAAGTTCAGAGCACACAAAGTGACCTGACAATTACCAAAAACATACGACGAGCTCTGAGACGTGGAAACTCTGCTGACCGCAATCCCTAATCCTATCCAACCACACTAGAGGTAGCCGTGGAGCGCTCCTGCCCAGTCCTATGCGCCTCGAGCACAGCCTGAGAAACCAGCTAGCCCTAAGAAAGAAAAATAAGCCTAGCTTGCCTCAGAGAAATACCCCAAAGGAAAAGGCAGCCCCCCACATATAATGACTGTGAGTTGAGATGAAAATACAAATGCAGAGATGAAATAGATTTAGCAAAGTGAGGCCCAACTTACTGAACAGACCGAAGATAGGAAAGATTGCTTTGCGGTCAACACAAAACCCTACAAAAAACCACGCAGAGGGGGCAAAAAGACCCTCCGCATCGACTAACGGTACAGGGGTGCTCCCTCTGCGTCCCAGAGCTTCCAGCAAGCAAGAAAAACCAATATAGCAAGCTGGACAGAAAAAATGGCAAACAAAAATAACACAAGCAAAACTTAGCTTATGCAGGATAGACAGGCCACAGGAACGATCCAGGAGAAAGCAAGACCAATACTAGAACATTGACTGGAGGCCAGGATCAAAGCACTAGGTGGAGTTAAATAGAGCAGCACCTAACGACTTAACCTCATCACCTGAGTAAGGAAACTCAGAAGCCGCAGTACCACTCTCATCCACCAAAGGAAGCTCATAGACAGAACCAGCCGAAGTACCACTCACGACCACAGGAGGGAGCTTGGCCACAGAATTCACAACAGGGGTCCCTGTCAGGCGTGGGAACCTGGCAGGTGCCTAGCGAACAGAACAGAACGTAACGGAACCGCGCCTGCACTACCTTGCGGCGGTATCCTAAGAAAGAGACACGAAGGGAAGGATATTGTGGAACAGTGTAAATGAGATCAAGCACAAAGGAGTACCAGTAGGAGTCATGCCGTGAGACCGAGGCAACATCCTACTGAGGCGCGTAGCCGGTGGCCGGAACACCGCGGGAGTAAAGGTACCGTCACTCTGGACGATATCGCTAGCAATCCGTGACGTTGCAGCGTCCTGGCTAGCGATATCGTCCAGTGTGACACGCAGCAGAGATCAGGCCCCTGCTGTGATATCGCTGGTCGGGGCAGAAAGGCCAGAACTTTATTTCGTTGCTGGCTCTCCCGCTGACATCGCTGAATCGGCGTGTGTGACGCCGATTCAGCGATGTCTTCGCTGGTAACCAGGGTAAACATCGGGTTACTAAGCGCAGGGCCGCGCTTAGTAACCCAATGTTTACCCTGGTTACCATCATTAAAGTAAAAAAAACAACCACTACATACTTACCTACCGCTGTCTGTCCCCGGCGCTCTGCTTCTCTGCTCTGGCTGTGAGCGCCGGGCAGCCGGAAAGCAGAGCGGTGACCTCACCGCTCTGCTTTCCGGCCGCTGTGCTCACAGCCAGAGCAGAGAAGCAGAGCGCCGGGGACAGACAGCGGTAGGTAAGTATGTAGTGGTTGTTTTTTTTACTTTAATGATGGTAACCAGGGTAAGCATCGGGTTACTAAGCGCGGCCCTGCACTTAGTAACCCGATGTTTACCCTGGTTACCGGCATCGTTGGTCGCTGGAGAGCAGTCTGTGTGACAGCTCTCCAGCGACCAAACAGCGACGCTGCAGCGATCCGGATCGTTGTCGGTATTGCTGCAGCGTCGCTTAGTGTGACGGTACCTTTACTGACTCTAGGCCTTACTTCGAACTCCGCAGGACAGTTAATTATAGGTTGGCTGTCTACTTTAAATTTCCTAAGAAGACATAGGGGGTAACAGTGGGAGAGGGACGTCTCTAGGGTCCCGGAAGACCTCCAGGCCTTCCCGTCATACGGGTGCGTCCTAGCCAAAACATACTGGGGGACGAGAAACTAGCAACATCTGGAACAAAAGAGAGAGAGAGCTGTAGAGAACGACGAACGAGAACAGCAGTTGTGAGGACTATTCCGAATGCTCAGCAGGGTAGGACTACAACACAAACAGGCGCTAGTGGTAGGCAACGATTTCCATCTGCGAAGGAAACTCTGGAAGTGCCCATCTGACCGGCCGGTCTCAGATAGCCCTGTTAAACGTGCTCTGGATTGAGGAACCTGAAGTCTTCAGTAAAGAGGTAAAGAGACTGCAACCCTGTGTCCTCGTTATTGACTGCACCCTACACCATTACCATCCACCTTACTGGGAAGCCCTGGGGACATATTTCACCTGTGGGAAGGTATACCATCCAGCTGCCATTCCATCACCCCAGCGGACCCCACAGCAGCGTCGGTCATCCTGACCGAACAACACAGGTGGCGTCCCGAACCCCTGACGGACTCCTATCACCTTTTATTGGACGCCCCTTAGCAGGGTCACGGACCGGGTCTAGCCACCGTGACCGCCTCAGAACCGAACCAGAGAGGCCCGGTACCGAGAACTCGTGGCCCTGTGTCTGGGGGCGATCCAAAGGCACTGGTTACGACACCCAGGTCTCCACAGTCTATTTTGGGTTGATATTGTTATCAAATATATTATAGTCTCGATATACTTCTTTTGTCCGATGATTTATTTAAATACAGTTAGATATTCATGTAATGGATTATATATTTTGATGATCTGTTTAATAATTCCATTCAATTGTATTAAGTTCTATGAGCAATAAAATTTAATGATAATGTATATTTTTTGCCTGGAAAATCCTGTGTATTCATTGCGTTATTCTTAAATCTTCATAAATAAACTACATACATATTCTAGAGTACCCGATGCGTTAGAATCGGGCCACCATCTAGTCCTTCCAATAAGTGATAGACCAACCTCTGGAAGGTGGCAGGGGCATTTTTCATACCAAATGGCATCATCAGAAACTCAAACAGACCGAATGGCGTTATAAAAGCAGACCTCTCCTGAGCTTCTCTGGTCAGGGGTATCTGCCAGTATCCCCTAGTTAGGTCCATGATGGTGAGGTACGATGCTTTAGCTATCTGCTCTAACAGCTCATCTATCCTTGGCATGAGGTAGACCTCACATGTAGTCAATACATTTAATTTCCTGTAGTCTACACAGAACCGTATATACATTAAACACTTTCTGTCGCTTTGCATGCTGGTCTTAGTGTCACTACATAATTAACATCATTCAGCCGCTTGTGTACAGTGTATGGTCCCTCCCATGTAGCCTGCAATTTATTCTGTAACAAAGGGACCAACACCCAAACCTTCTGTCCCTCCTCATAGGCCTTCAGTCTGGCATTACGGTTATACCAGACCTTCTGGTTGATTTGGGCTTGCGTCACGTTCCCATGGGCCAGGTTGCTCAGTTTTTGCATTCTCTCGCTGAGCCGCAGTATATATTCGACCACTGAGACTCCAGTAGTTCTGGGGTCGTCCTCCCAACAGTTCTTAATCAAATCAAGTGGCCCCCTGACTCTCCTCCCATAAACCAGTTCAAAGGGGGAGATGTTGTGAATTCTGTTGTCGGGCTCCCTCCTGTGGTCATGAATGGTACTTCGGCTGGTTCTGTCCATGGACTTTCTCTGGTGGCTGTGGGTGTTTCTGAGTTTCCTTCCACAGGTGACGAGGTTAATTCGTTAGCTGCTGCTCTATTTAACTCCACTTAGATCTTTGCTCCATGCCACCTGTCAATGTTCCAGTATTGGTCTAGTTCACTCCTGGATCGTTCTTGTGACCTGTCTTCCCAGCAGAAGCTAAGTGACTGCTTGTTTTTCTCTGGTTTGCTATTTTTCTGTCCAGCTTGCTATTTTGATTTTTGTCTTGCTTGCTGGAAGCTCTGGGACGCAGAGGGAGCGCCTCCGCACCGTGAGTCGGTGCGGAGGGTCTTTTTGCGCCCTCTGCGTGGTCTTTTTGTAGGTTTTTGTGCTGACCGTAAAGTTACCTTTCCTATCCTCAGTCTGTTCAGTAAGTCGGGCCTCACTTTGCTTAATCTATTTCATCTCTGTGTTTGTATTTTCATCTTTACTCACAGTCATTATATGTGGGGGGCTGCCTTTTCCTTTGGGGAATTTCTCTGAGGCAAGGTAGGCTTAATTTTTCTATCTTTAGGGCTAGCTAGTTCCTTAGGCTGTGCCGAGTTGCATAGGGAGCGTTAGGAGCAATCCACGGCTATTTCTAGTGTGGTTGATAGGATTAGGGATTGTGGTCAGCAGAGTTCCCACATCCCAGAGCTCGTCCTATATTATCAGTAACTATCAGGTCATTCCGTGTGCTCTTAACCACCAGATCCATTGTTGTCCTGACCACCAGGTCATAACAGTACAGGTCGCCGAAAGTACTAATGCATCTCAATAGAGGGATAAGAGAAGTTCTGAGACCATTTTTTTTTCTTTGCAGTGTGTTTTGTCTCTCTTTTCCCCTTTACATCTGGGTGGTTCAGAACACAGGTGTAGACATGGACATTCAAGGTCTGTCCTCTTTGATGGATAATCTCACTATAAGTGTACAAAACATTCAAGATTTTGTGGTTCAGAATCTGATGTCAGAGCCTAGGATTCCAATTCCTGATTTGTTTTTTGGTGATAGATCTAAGTTCTTGAATTTCAAAAATAATTGTAAATTGTTTCTTGCCTTGAAACCTCAATCCTCAGGTGACCCTGTTCAACAAGTAAAGATCATTATTTCTTTGTTACGTGGTGACCCTCAAGACTGGGCATTTTCCCTTTTGCCAGGAGATCTGGCATTGCGTGATGTTGATGCGTTTTTCCTGGCGCTTGGATTGCTTTATGACGAACCTAATTCGGTGGATCAGGCAGAGAAAATCTTGCTGGCTCTGTGTCAGGGTCAGGATGTAGCGGAGATATATTGTCAGAAGTTTAGAAAGTGGTCTGTGCTCACTCAGTGGAATGAATGTGCCCTGGCAGCAATCTTCAGAAAGGGTCTCTCTGAAGCCCTTAAGGATGTCATGGTGGGATTTCCCATGCCTGCTGGTCTGAATGAGTCTATGTCTTTGGCCATTCAGATCGATCGACGCTTGCGTGAGCGTAAAACGGTGCACAATTTGGCGGTACTATCTGAGCATGGGCCTGAGCCTATGCAATGTGATAGGACTTTGACCAGAGCTGAACGGCAAGAACACAAACGTCAGAATGGGCTATGTTTTTACTGTGGTGATTCCACTCATGCTATCTCCGATTGTCCTAAGCGCACTAAGCGGTTCGCTAGGTCTGCCACCATTGGTACGGTACAGTCTAAATTTCTATTGTCCGTTACTCTGATTTGTTCTTTGTCATCCTATTCTGTTATGGCATTTGTGGATTCAGGCGCTGCCCTGAATTTGATGGACTTGGAGTATGCTAGGCGCTGTGGTTTTTTCTTGGAGCCCTTGCAGTATCCTATTCCATTGAGAGGAATTGATGCTACGCCTTTGGCCAAGAATAAGCCTCAGTACTGGACCCAATTGATCATGTGCATGGCTCCTGCACATCAGGAGGATATCCGCTTTCTGGTGTTGCATAATCTGCATGATGTGGTCGTTTTGTGGTTGCCATGGCTACAGGTTCATAATCCAGTATTGGACTGGAAATCTATGTCTGTGTCCAGCTGGGGTTGCCAGGGGGTACATGGTGATGTTCCATTTTTGTCTATTTCGTCTTCCACTCCTTCTGAAGTTCCAGAGTTTTTGTCGGATTATCGGGATGTATTTGATGAGCCCAAAGCCAGTGCCCTACCTCCTCATAGGGATTGCGATTGTGCAATTAATTTGATTCCTGGTAGTAAGTTTGTTCAATTTATCTGTGCCAGAATACGCCGCTATGCGGAGTTATATAAAGGAATCCTTGGAGAAAGGCCATATTCGCCCGTCGCCATCACCGTTAGGAGCAGGGTTCTTTTTTGTGGCCAAGAAGGATGGTTCTTTGAGACCTTGTATTGATTACCGCCACCTCAATAAAATTACAGTCAAATTTCAGTATCCTTTGCCGTTGCTGTCTGATTTGTTTGCTCGTATTAAAGGGGCTAGTTGGTTCACCAAGATAGATCTTCGAGGGGCGTATAATCTTGTGCGTATTAAACAAGGCGATGAATGGAAAACAGCATTTAATACACCCGAGGGCCATTTTGAGTACCTAGTTATGCCATTCGGGCTTTCCAATGCTCCATCAGTATTTCACTCCTTTATGCATGACATCTTCCGAGAGTACCTGGATAAATTCCTGATTGTGTATTTGGATGATATTTTGGTCTTTTCGGATGATTGGGAGTCTCATGTGAAGCAGGTCAGAATGGTGTTCCAGGTCCTTCGTGCGAATTCCTTGTTTGTGAAGGGGTCAAAGTGTCTCTTTGGAGTTCAGAAGGTTTCATTTTTGGGGTTCATTTTTTCCCCTTCTACTATCGAGATGGACCCTGTTAAAGTCCAAGCCATTTACGATTGGACTCAGCCGACATCTGTGAAGAGCCTGCAAAAGTTCCTGGGCTTTGCAAATTTTTATCGGCGCTTCATCGCTAATTTTTCTAGTGTTGCTAAACCGTTGACTGATTTGACCAAGAAGGGTGCTGATGTGGTAAATTGGTCTTCTGCAGCTGTAAGAGGCTTTTCAGGAGTTGAAGCGTCGTTTTTCTTCTGCCCCTGTGTTGTGCCAGCCAGATGTTTCGCTCCTGTTTCAGGTTGAGGTTGATGCTTCCGAGATTGGAGCTGGGGCTGTTTTGTCGCAAAGAAGTTCTGATGGCTCGGTGATGAAGCCATGTGCTTTCTTTTCTAGAAAGTTTTCGCCTGCTGAGCGCAATTATGATGTTGGTAATCGAGAGTTGTTGGCCATGAAGTGGGCATTCGAGGAGTGGCGTCATTGGCTTGAAGGAGCCAAGCATCGCGTGGTGGTCTTGACAGATCACAAGAATTTGACTTATCTTGAGTCTGCCAAACGGTTGAATCCGAGACAGGCTCGATGGTCATTATTTTTCTCCCGTTTTGATTTTGTGGTTTCGTACCTTCCGGGCTCTAAGAATGTGAAGGCTGATGCCCTGTCAAGGAGTTTTGTGCCTGACTCTCCGGGTGTTCCTGAGCCGGCGGGTATTCTCAAAGAGGGGATAATTTTGTCTGCCATCTCCCCTGATTTGCGGCGGGTGCTGCAAAAATTTCAGGCTGATAGACCTGACCGTTGCCCAGCAGAGAAACTGTTTGTCCCTGATAGATGGACTAGTAGAGTTATCTCTGAGATTCATTGTTCAGTGTTGGCTGGGCATCCTGGAATCTTTGGTACCAGAGATTTGGTGGCTAGATCCTTTTGGTGGCCGTCTTTGTCACGGGATGTGCGTTTTTTTGTGCAGTCCTGTGGGACTTGTGCTCGGGCTAAGCTCTACTGTTCTCGTGCCAGTGGGTTGCTTTTGCCCTTGCCTGTGCCGATGAGGCCCTGGACGCATATTTCTATGGATTTTATTTCGGAGCTCCCCATCTCTCAAAAGATGTCGGTCATTTGGGTGGTTTGTGATCGCTTTTCTAAGATGGTCCATTTGGTACCTTTGTCTAAATTGCCTTCCTCCTCTGATTTAGTGCCATTGTTTTTCCAGCATGTGGTTCGTTTGCATGGTATCCCAGAGAACATCGTTTCTGACAGAGGTTCCCAGTTTGTTTCGAGGTTTTGGTGATCTTTTTGTGCTAGGATGGGCATTGATTTGTCTTTTTCCTCGGCTTTCCATCCTCAGACAAATGGCCAAACCGAACTAACTAATCAGACTTTGGAAACATATCTGAGATGCTTTGTTTCTGCTGATCAGGATGATTGGGTGTCCTTTTTGCCGTTGGCTGAGTCCGCCCTTAATAATCGGGCCAGCTCGGCTACTTTGGTTTTGCCGTTTTTCTGCAATTCTGGTTTCCATCCGCGTTTCTCTTCAGGGCAGGTTGAGTCTTCGGACTGTCCTGGTGTAGATACTGTGGTGGATAGGTTGCAGCAGATTTTGACTCATGTGGTGGACAATTTGACATTGTCCCAGGAGAAGGCTCAACGTTTCGCTAACTGCCGGCGTTGTGTGGGTCCCCGACTTCGTGTTGGGGATTTAGTTTGGTTGTCGTCTCGTTATGTTCCTATGAAGGTTTCCTCTCCTAAGTTTAAGCCTCGTTTCATTGGTCCGTATAAGATTTCTGAGGTTATCAATCCTTTGTCATTTCGTTTGGCCCTTCCTGCTTCTTTTGCCATCCATAATGTGTTCCATAGGTCGTTGTTGCGGAGATATGTGGCGCCTGTGGTTCCATCCGTTGATCCTCCTGCCCCGGTGTTGGTTGAGGGGGAGTTGGAGTATGTGGTGGAGAAGATTTTGGATTCTCGTATTTCGAGACGGAAACTCCAGTACCTGGTCAAGTGGAAGGGTTATGGTCAGGAAGATAATTCCTGGGTTTTTGCCTCTGATGTTCATGCTGCCGATCTGGTTCGTGCCTTTCATTTGGCTCGTCCTGGTCGGCCTGGGGGTTCTGGTGAGGGTTCGGTGACCCCTCCTCAAGGGGGGGGTACTGTTGTGAATTCTGTTGTCGGGCTTCCTCCTGTGGTCATGAATGGTACTTCGGCTGGTTCTATCCATGGACTTTCTCTGGTGGCTGTGGGTGTTTCTGAGTTTCCTTCCACAGGTGACGAGGTTAATTCGTTAGCTGCTGCTTTATTTAACTCCACTTAGATCTTTGCTCCATGCCACCTGTCAATGTTCCAGTATTGGTCTAGTTCACTCCTGGATCATTCTTGTGACCTGTCTTCCCAGCAGAAGCTAAGTTCCTGCTTGTTTTTCTCTGGTTTGCTATTTTTCTGTCCAGCTTGCTATTTTGATTTTTGTCTTGCTTGCTGGAAGCTCTGGGACGCAGAGGGAGCCCCTCCGCACCGTGAGTCGGTGCGGAGGGTCTTTTTGCGCCCTCTGCGTGGTCTTTTTGTAGGTTTTTGTGCTGACCGCAAAGCTACCTTTCCTATCCTCAGTCTGTTCAGTAAGTCGGGCCTCACTTTGCTTAATCTATTTCATCTCTGTGTTTGTATTTTCATCTTTACTCACAGTCATTATATGTGGGGGGCTGCCTTTTCCTTTGGGGAATTTCTCTGAGGCAAGGTAGGCTTAATTTTTCTATCTTTAGGGCTAGCTAGTTCCTTAGGCTGTGCCGAGTTGCATAGGAAGCGTTAGGAGCAATCCACGGCTATTTCTAGTGTGGTTGATAGGATTAGGGATTGTGGTCAGCAGAGTTCCCACGTCCCAGAGCTCGTCCTATATTATCAGTAACTATCAGGTCATTCCGTGTGCTCTTAACCACCAGATCCATTGTTGTCCTGACCACCAGGTCATAACAGGGAGAATCCACTAGACGCCTGGGGTACCTCTCTGTAGGCAAACAACAAATAGGGAAGGTACCGCTCCCAGTCTCTCCCTTCAGTCTCCACCAGCATTTTGAGTATTTGCTTTAATGTTCTGTTAAAACGCTGGCAGAGTCAGTTGGTTTGGGGATGATAGGCGCTGGCCACAAAATGCTGTACTTGTATTCTTTCACAGAGGCTTTCCATCAGATCGGACATGAACTCGGTTCCCTGATCAGTTAGCATTTCCCTGGGGAAACCCACACGAGAGAACACAGTCAGTAAAGCATCCGCCACGTTGTATGCTCAGATGGAGGACAATGCCACAGCTTCCGGGTATCGTTTAGCATAGTCCACCACTGTGAGGATATACTTTTTGCCAGAGCTGCTAGGGATTGCAAGTGGCCCTATGATATACACAGCCACTCACTGGAAAAGGCTCATCGATCACAGGCAGTGGTTTCAATGGAGCTTTCTGTATGTTCACGGACTTTCCAACTCTCTGACAAACTACACATGATAGACAGTAGATCATTAGAAAGATACCAGTGGGGTAGAGATATCCATGAATTTAGAACTACTCATATTACAATTATGTAAAAAGGAGGACATAGAGTTTGCTAAACATACAAATTTTATTTTAATCAAAAAATTACATTAGTAAAAATGGATATCATAAATCAAGTACATAGTAACATGTGAACCATACCCAAGTGTAGTAACTTGACAAGAGGTTCCCACTTTAAACCGGAAGAGTAGGCATTTGTTATATACAGGTAGTTGCACTGCGTGTGGGTGGGTATCAGCCACCCACTGCTCTTATAATTGTGACGTCAAAAAACAAATATAGCCTATTAATATAGCGTAAATCAAGGGGGCCCCCTGAGGAAGCGAGGCTATCACAAGCACGCGAAACGCGCGTTGGGGTGACCGAGGTTCTCACAAGAACTGATATGAGTAATTATTAACCTTGATTTACGCTATATTAATAGGCTATATTTGTTTTTTGACGTCACAATTATAAGAGCAGTGGGTGGCTGATACTTTAGGAACTGTGTTCCGAGGGACGATATTTAGTAATATCAGTTACACCCACACGCAGTGCAACTACCTGTACATAACAAATAAAAAACACCAAAAAACAGGCAAAGATGCTTACCTGTCTAAATAGGCCTCAATACAAATGCACAAGCAGGGTGCAGCGGACCCAAACAAAATAGCAAGTGCACAGGTGCAATACCTAATGAAACAGCCAGCCTTCAATAAGGGTTTGGCCGTGTGGTACACCAATGCACTAAGATAAAATAATCTGTATGTGGCGTGTTCACACAAGGAATACAAAGCGTCTGGCTACAGCCTATTAATGACGCCATATGGCGGGCTGCCCAGTGCTAAAATGCATCCCGTGCGAACAGAGGCCACAGTGTACAGAACAATTTGGGCCCAGCTGCACCCTGCAAAAAATATACGTGCAAAAAAAAAACCATATAAATATATGTAAGGTATTAGTTGATATTAGGGCCATAATATGGAAGCTGGCAACCCACGCCAAGGGTCCTTACGTATTGCCAGTCCTACTCTAACATGAAAAACACCAAAAAAGGACACATTCAAGAAAAAACACCAAAAAACAGGCAAAGATGCTTACCTGTCTAAATAGGCCTCAATACAAATGCACAAGCAGGGTGCAGCGGACCCAAACAAAATAGCAAGTGCACAGGTGCAATACCTAATGAAACAGCCAGCCTTCAATAAGGGTTTGGCTGTGTGGTACACTAATGCACTAAGATAAAATAATCTGTATGTGGTGTTTTTTCTTGAATGTGTCCTTTTTTGGTGTTTTTCTGTATATAACAAATGCCTACTCTTCCGGTTTAAAGTGGGAACCTCTTGTCAAGTTACTACACTTGGTATGGTTCACATGTTACTATGTACTTGATTTATGATATCCATTTTTACTAATGTAATTTTTTGATTAAAATAAAATTTGTATGTTTAGCAAACTCTATGTCCTCCTTTTTACATGATAGACAGTAATTGGCAATATCTGTCCCCATCTTGGGCCAATAGAAGTTATGTGTCAGTCGAGCTTTAAGGTACCGTTACACTAAACAATTTACCAACGATCACGACGAGCGATACGACCTGGCCGTGATCGTTGGTAAGTCGTTGTGTGGTCACTGGGGAGCTGTCACACAGACAGCTCTCTCCAGCGACCAACGATCAGGGGAAAGACTTCGGCATCGTTGAAACTGTCTTCAACGATGCCGAAGTCCCCCTGCAGCACCCGGGTAACCAGGGTAAATATCGGGTTACTAATTGCAGGGCCGCGCTTAGTAACCCGATATTTATTCTGGTTACCATTGTAAAAGTAAAAAAAAAAAAAACAGTACATACTCACATTCTAATGTCTGTCACGTCCCCCGGCGTCCACAGGGTTAAAACTGCTTTCGGCAGGAGCGCTGCTAATGCAAGCGCTCCGGCCGACAGCTTCCCTGCACTGACCGGCCATAAAGCAGAGCACAGCGGTGACGTCACCGCTGTGCTCTGCTTTACTGCCGGCACTGACATAGCATGGCACGACAATGCATAGCAGCGCTCCTGCCGAAAGCAGTTTAAACCCTGTGGACACCGGGGGACGTGACAGACATCAGAATGTGAGTATGTACTGTTTTTTTTTTTTACTTTTACAATGGTAACCAGGGTAAATATCGGGTTACTAAGCACGGCCCTGCGCTTAGTAACCCGATATTTACCCTGGTTGCAAGTGAACACATCGCTAGATCCAGCGATGACAGCGGGTGATCAGCAAACAAAAAAAAGGTCCTGATCATTCTCCACGACCAACAATCTCCCAGCAGGGGCCTGATCGTTGGTCGCTGTCACACAATAACGAGATCGTTAGCAGGATCGTTGCTAGTCACAAAAAGCGTGACGTTGCAACGATATCCTTAACTATATCGTTATGTGTGAAGGTACCTTAAGTCTTTTGTATTCCAAGGTTTCCAGCCAAAGGAATTTCATGGGCAATTCTCAATAATTGTTTCTTAAATGGATAAGGGACGATCAGCCGCCTTTCATAGTCCTTGGATTCTGTAGTATCTGGAGTGTCTCTTTATACAGTCTGCCCTGGTCCCAGTATATTCTTTCTTTGCCAGAAGCAGCAGGGGGTTGGTCTGCAAGACATCTGAGCTCTTACAGACTGACATCTGTCCGCAGGGCCTCCTGGAAGCTCTGACTGTCAGCTTGCAGTCCCTGGCCTAGTGTGACTGCAAGGCGCTGGTCTGAAGCTGAGTCTCCAGTGTCTGTTATCAGGGACCTTGTTGGGTCTGCCATGTAAGGAGGCTCCGGGACCACAGTATGGGCCTCTTGTCCTGGCAGTTCTGTCTGAGACTCATCCTCTAATCTCTGGGCCTGAGTCTGAGACGTAGCCTGACTCCGGGTTAAAGCTGCAACAAATTTACAGTTGTGTGCATTGGGACATTTTCCCTCCTTGCACGGGATCTCAGGTGGGCCACTTTCTTCCACCTCCTCTGTATCATTTACTTGCAGGGGAGGAACATAGTAGGACACCATCCTCCCCAGGTCCATGCCTAGCAACAGATTGGTGGGAATAGCCTCCGATATTCCCACTTCTCTCAGTCCTTTCCCTGCTCCCCAGTCCAGGTACACACGGGCCATGGGCACGGCAGGGCTGACCCCTCCAATCTTCCCTATAATGATATCAGCAGGGGTTATCATGGCTGGACGCACCAGGGTCACCTCTGCCCCAGTGTCCCTGAGACCAATGGTGACTTTATTTCCCATAGTGACAGACTGACAGTTCTCATTAGCCCTCGCATTAGAGCCGGCCACAAAGAGGACAGATGTTGGGGACACAGACGGCTTTGTGGTTGTGGTTAGGCATTTCTCCATATCAGGGCAGACAGCGCTAACATGTCCTACTTGGTTGAAGGAGAAGCATCGGCGTGCATAGCCTAGAGAATGTTTATTCCCCGGGGCCCCATAGAAGGTGGGCTTGGACAGCACTGGTGATCAGCCGGCAGAGGGAGAAGGGTCCCCATTTGGCTTTCCTCCCTTCCAGCTGAATCCCGATGGCTTCCGCACCTCAGGCATCCTGTCAGCCACATAGCAGTCCGCAATCCTTGCAGCCTGATCCGCAGTTTGTGGCTCCCGATCACACACAAATTGTCGTACATCCGTGGGGCACGTGTGAAGAAATTGATCCTTGACCATAAGATCCATTAAGTCCTCAAAACTGTTAACAGAAAGTCCCCTGATCCATTGGTGGAACGTGGTCCTCAAGGTGCTCACAACATCTGCATAGCTGTCAGTTGATCTACGTTGTAGGTTCCTGAACTTTCTCCGATACACTTCTGGTGTTATGTTGTATTTCCTGATCAGGGGCTCTTTTATGGCCTCATAGTTCCCATCTAGCTCTGGTGGGAGGTCAGAAAAAAACTTCCAGTGCTTTGCCTCTCAACCCTGGGGTTAGATACTGCGCCCACTGTTCACGGGGTAGATGGTATTGCCCGCAGGTTTTTTCACCCCCCCGAAGGAAAGTATCTAAGTCCGTATCCTTCTCCATCACAGGGAAGTTTTCCAGACGTGGTCTCCTTGGATTTATGTCCCAGGAGGGCGTTAGCTGAGGACTGATACCCCGCTCTATTTGAGCCATCTGAAGCTGGAAAGCTCTCTCCTCCTGGCGTTCTGCAGCCTCTCTCTCAGCGAAGTCCCGGCGTTCTGCCCTGTGATCTGGTGCCCTGGACTGTGGCAGCCTGAAGTCGACAGTAAACAAGGTAAAGAGACTGCAACCCTGTGTCCTCATTCTTTACTGCTCCATTCACCATCTACCATCTACACACCGGGAGCCCTGGGGATATACTTCTCCTGTGGGAAGGTATACCATCTGCCATAACATCACCCCAGTGGACCCCTTAAAGCAGCGTCTGTCCCCACTGATCGAATACCACAGGTGGCGTTACGAACATAAACTTTATTCCCTTTAAAGACCTTTCCCTTTAATGTTGATGCCCAGGGCCAAGGACCGGGTCGCCACTGTGACATCCCCCTGTGAACCGCAGGACCCGGTGCTGAGTACCCCACGGTCCTGTGGGCGCATCACATACATTCCCCCATTCGCTCCTCTGTGTCTGCACCCCATTCCCCCATACTGTTTCCTGAGATATGCCCCCATTCCCCTGTACTGTTTCCTCATACATGACCTCATTGTCACATATTGTTTCTTCATACATGCCCCCAATCTTGTATGCATGGTTTGGCTCCCCCCTCCCATCTTGTATGTATGGCTCTGCTCCCCAGTCCCATCTTGTATGCATGGCTCCCCCGCTCCCATCTTGTATGCATGGCTCTGCTCCCCCTGTCCCATCTTGTATGTATGGCTCTGCTCCCCCTCCCATCTTGTATGTATGGCTCTGCTCCCTTGACCCATCTTGTATGTATGGCTCTGTTCCCCCCTCCCATCTTGTATGCATGGCTCTGCTCCTCCCTCCCATCTTGTATGTATGGCTCTGCTCCCCCCTGTCCCATCTTGTATGTATGGCTCTGTTCCCCCCTCCAATCTTGTATGTATGGCTCTGCTCCCCCCCATCCCATCTTGTATGTATGGCTCTGCTCCCCCCTCCCATCTTGTATGTATGGCTCTGTTCCCCCGTCCCATCTTGTATGTATGGCTCTGCTCCCCCCTCCCATCTTGTATGCATGGCTCTGCTCCCCCCTCCTCCCATCTTGTATGTATGGCTCTGCTCCCCCCATCCCATCTTGTATGTATGGCTCTGCTCCCCCCTCCCATCTTGTATGTATGGCTCTGCTCCCCCATCCCATCTTGTATGTATGGCTCTGCTCCCCCTCCCATCTTGTATGCATGGCTCCCCCATCCATCCCCCATCCTCCTCCGTCCTCCCCATCCTCCTCCGTCCTCCGCCATCCTCCCTCCGTCCTCCCTCTGTCCTCCCCCCATCCTCCCTCCCCTGTTATACTCACCTTTCACCTCCGCACCAAGTCCCTGCATCTCTGTCCCGGCGCTGCAGCTTCTTCCTGTGTGAGCGGTCACGTGGTACCGCTCATTAAAGTCATGAGCGGCGGGTGGGCGGGCGGTGACCCCGGACTTGAATAAAAAAAAACAAACAACAACTTGCTCAGGTGCCACCCCCCCCCCGCATCCGGGAGCCCAAGGCACATGCCCTCAAGTGCCTAGTGGCAAATATGGCCCTGGGCTCCGGACCCGTTAATCCTTAGGAAATCGGAGCTGGTGGCAGCATACTTTGTTCTGTGCGATTGGGAATCTCTGTAGCGACCGGCGGTGTTGATAATTATTGTTCCCGCCTGAGTCCTTATATCGCCCTCACTGCAGCGTGCCCAATAGCCAGTACATAGCAGGCAGCCTTTTTGGCGTCTAATTACCCTAGGTGCAGTACCTGATCTGACCTGAGAGCTGCAAGTTCCAAATTGAAACTGGGAAATGGGATATAGATAAATCCCCTTCAGAAGGAACCAGGGGCAACCAAACAACCCCGTTTTGTGACAAATTGGTGAGTAGTGGGGATCCCTGACATATTGGTGGCAGCATGGTGGGATTTGTGACAGCGGGAGTTCAGTGGTACAAGTCCTGGGCCATGCAGTCTTGCTAAAGACAGCCGGGCCAGCGGACAAGAGCACTCACTGACCTCCGTATCTCCACCGGTTTCATCCTCAGTTTAGTTCATTTAATGGTAATCGCCCTACTGGATTACCGGAGGAAGAACAGTTTTCATCTTCCATTAATACCATATGGCAGGGGGTTATGGATAATTTGAGGAAGACCCTTCTTCATATATACAAGTGTGGCTGATTGGAGATGTTTGGTGGGTCCAGACCTGTGTGTTGGTGACTTGGTGTGGCTGCCCTCTAGGAACATTAAACTGAAGGTTCTGTCTTGGAAACTGGGTCCCAGGTTTATTAGTCCTTATAGGATTGTGGCCATCGTCAATGCCATAGCATTTCGGTTGGATTTACCGCCTACCTTTAGGATTCATAATGTATTTAATCGATGGCTTCTCAAAAATACGTTACATCTTCAGTACCATCACCTCTACCACTGTCTCTTGTCACTTTTTATGGAAACATGGGAGATTGTGAAGATCTTGGATTCTCGTCTTGTTCGTCGGTCACTTTAGTATCTGGTACATTGGAGTGGGTATGGTCCTGAGGAGAGGATGTGGGTACCAGCATCTGATGTTCATGGGGCCAGACTGGTGCAGTCTTTTCACGTCGCACACGCCTATAGTCCAGGTCCTGAGGTTCCGGACGTCCCACGTAGAACACTCGGTGTATCTACCCATCCCTTGAAACTCGGGCTTCTAACTCCATCTGGTAAAGAAGTAGGGATTTCTCTGTAAATATGTATCCCAGATAGGACATATTTGATCTCATTAGAATGCTCACGTTAATCCGAGATGAATTATGAGTTTGTTAGGACTCTGACATGTTTTCTAGTGAAGTTATAGAAATCAGAGAAAATAGTTTAAAGTTTACTCAGAAGGTAGCGAGAGGAGGGTCTGGATAAGCCAGCCTTTCTGTGATGTCACAGCCTTGAAGTTATAACTGTCTGCACACATTCCCAGCTCTCTCTCTCTGCTTGATTTCTTCTTCTGGACTTCTTGTCTTCTCCTGAAGCCAGCAGCACGTCCTAATGAGCTGGGACATATGGAAAACTCCACTAGCCTGGTTGCCTGCAATGTTTTGAACATGTGAGTGTTATCTTTTCTCATTTATTCCCTTTATGTTATAATTACCCTTGTACATATTTGCAATTGTCTCATTTGTAACATCTTTATAAAAATATTTTTGATAAAGCACTGCCTAATTTTTTAATGGGATATACTATTATATGTTAGTTCATTCTCCTGCTCTAAACCGTACCCTAAGTCTCTTGAAGAGAATTACGCTACTGTGTTGGGTTAGCTTCGGACCCGTTTAATCGAAGCTGGTGGCAGCGAGAGTGTGCTGACTTTTGGGTTACGCTGAAGCGACTGCGGCATTGATAATTATTGTTCCTGCCTGAGTGGGAGCAGTTATCGCGTCGCTGCAGCAAGCCCAATAGCCAGTACATAGCAGGCAGCCTTTCTGGCGACTAATTACCCAGGGTGCAGTACCTAATCTGACCTGAGAGTAAGGGGGCGCCAGAGAGCTGCAAGTGTTAAGTGGAACTGTAAGCGGGATATACATAAATCCCTGCAGTTCGTGGTATATAGAAAAGCAGTGGGATACCTAGAATAAGCCCCTGCTGTAAACTAAGAGGTCAATAGCCTTGTGTGTGGTTTTTCATCACATCGTGGAGTGGAGGGATAACTAAGATAAGCCCCCTGCACATGTGATAGCCGTCTGTTGGCCTAAAGTCACCCCAACCCGTGACGTAGGGGTGACGGTCACGGTGTGAATCCTGACCCATTGGTGACAGCGGTCAGGGGAATCGTGACAAATTCACAACTGGTGAAAACACCAGTGATTGTCTTACCGCTGTCTCTAACATCATGTCCTCCCTCTATCTGAAACTAAACCTGTCAAAAACTGAACTCCTCGTGTTCTCTCCCTCTACTAACCTACCTTTGCCTGACATTGCCATCTCCGTGTGCGGTTCCACCATTACTCCAAAGCAACATGCCCGCTGCCTTGGGGTCATCCTTGATTCTGACCTTTCATTCACCCCCCACATCCGATCACTGGCTCGCTCTTCTTACCTGCATCTCAAAAACATTTCTAGAATTCGCCCTTTTCTTACTTTCGACTCTGCAAAAACTCTTACTGTTTCACTTATTCATTCTCGTCTGGACTATTGTAACTCTCTACTAATCGGCCTCCCTCTTACCAAACTTTCCCCGCTCCAATCTGTCCTGAATGCTGCTGCCAGGATCATATTCCTCACCAACCATTACACCGATGCCTCTACCTTGTGCCAGTCATTACACTGGCTACCTATCCACTCTAGAATCCAGTACAAAACTACTACCCTCATCCACAAAGCACTCCATGGCTCAGCACCACCCTACATCTCCTCTCTGGTCTCAGTCTACCACCCTACCCGTGCCCTCCGCTCCGCTAATGACCTCAGGTTAGCATCCTCAATAATCAGAACCTCCCACTCCCGTCTCCAAGACTTTACACGTGCTGCGCCGATTCTTTGGAATGCACTACCTAGGTTAATACGATTAATCCCCAATCCCCACAGCTTTAAGCGTACCCTAAAAACGCATTTGTTCAGACTGGCCTACTGCCTCAATGCATTAACCTAACGATCCCTGTGTGGCCTATTTAAAAAATAAAAATAAAAAAATCAGGTTCCTCGCATTATGTTCTCATTCACTTTATGCAGTTAATAGCCCTCTGTGTCTGTACTGCTACATACTTAGGCAGTTAACTGGTTCATGCAGCTTTACATGAACACCCGAGCCTTACACTATGGCTGGTCCAAATAACTAAAGCAATTGTTACCATCCACCTCTCGTGTCTCCCCTTTTCCTCATAGTTTGTAAGCTTGCGAGCAGGGCCCTCATTCCTCCTGGTATCTGTTTTGAACTGTATTTCTGTTATGCTGTAATGTCTATTGTCTGTACAAGTCCCCTCTATAATTTGTAAAGCGCTGCGGAATATGTTGGCACTATATAAATAAAAATTATTATTATTATTATTATTATTACTGTCACAGGGTTGACATGACAATGTGGAGCCAGAAGACAGCAGCATATGATTGCTCCTTCTTTGGCACTGAGAAGAAACACTTCTTCATTTTAATGGCGCTTATTTCTTCTGGCAGAACAGGGGTTAGTCGACCATGTTGGAAATCCCTGTGTTCACAGGTGAGCTTAGTTAGCCACTCCCTTCCCCTTTTCAATCTGGGCTCTGTTACTAATCCTTGTCAGAGCTATCATTTGTTGCGTAGCTAATGGAGGGAGAGGAGTTCATATGAGAAAGAGTTGGAGGAGATATCTGTGACTGTTGCTTTGTTTGTAAGTGTGGTAATTCCTTGTCCGTCTCTATTTTTGTTTATTCCCTTACCTCCATGCCCCAATGCATTCTTCTGTTATATGTGAGTGCATATTTTGTATGCCTGAAGTTTTCTGTTAACCCTTGTTTGTGTTGCCTTGATGGGTTGGTGTACTACGGCGCACAGTAGCGCCCCTCTTTCCTGGGTGGGGGAAGAGAACAGATGGAGGGCTGACTCAGGAGATAAGGCAAGGGCAGAGGCCCCAGAGGGGGGCTGGAATGGGCGGAGCTAGATGGACACCCCCCATGACTGCGTTGCCATGGGAGGGTTTTTTCCATATTGTTTTTCAAACTACTGGAGGGGATTGGCTATAGGGGAAAGGGGGGAGGTGCTGGGAGCTGGGGATCAGTGACAAGGGGGGAAAAAGTGCGGGTGAATTGGCAGTCACGAGGAAGAAGACAGTGGGAAAAGAATCCCAAGGAGAGACCCACTGCACAAAGCTTTTCAACCCCCCTACTTTAAGAAGACTTACCATGGATACTGTGGAGGGCATGATGGACAGGCTGCGGGATATGGCGAGATCGCGGAGGGACGGATGGCTGCAGGAGCAGCTGGCCTCCTTGCTTGGGAATGCGGAGCCACGGGGCAGCAGGACGCGGAGGACCAGACCCCCGGAGCGGTTGTCGCCGGAGATCGCGATGCGTGGCAGGAGGAGGCCGTGGAGCCCCACACAGGACCCTGCGGAGGCGAAGTGCAGCGGCGGCCGATCCGCCCGGCGCCACCTCCGGCCGGAATCCTGGCTCCCGACCTGCCGGCGCGGGACGGTGTCGCACCACAGAGGAAAGGAGCATGGCGGCCAGGCAGGCTTCGCCGGAAATGCAGACCGCACCGGAAGTCCGGCCTGCGCCAGCGCGCCGGGGATCAGTGCTGGCTGGGAGAGAGCACAGTAGCAGCGGCGAGGCGCTGGAGCGCACGGCCCGGTCAGCGGCGGTGAGAAGGCAGCAGGCAGCTGCGACGGCTGCAGGTGGGAGCACAGCAGTGTCTGCAGACGCAGACACCCATAGAGCTGCAGGAGGACGGGCGCCCGACACATGGAGTGGCAGGCAGAGCAGGCTGCAGGGCAGGCAGCCTCCGGATTCTTTGCCTGGCGCTCTACCCGGTGACAACGGCAGCAGATCAAGAGGTAGCAGGCTGCGGCTGACGGCAGATCCAGGTCTGGCAGATGGTCGAGGGAGCACCAAGGATCCCCTGCTTCGGTCCCCCCGGGTGACGAGGAGGCCAGGCGTGCGGGCCTGGAGCAGAAGGGCTACGACGCCAGGAGCGAGTCGGGGAGCGAGCAGCTGGAGGACGGAGCACGGCAGGAGTCTGTCCAGCTGGCGGGGACACAGCACCCACGCAGCATCGTGAGTATACGTCCATGTCTCGTTTGTCTCTGTCGGGGGGTAGGTTAGGTGAGGTTGGGGGCAATGGGGGTACGGCAACCGATAGCAGTGCACTGGTGGGGGTAGGAGGCTCTGGGGTGTCGGGAATTAGTGATATTCTGGCCGGGGCGTTGCATTTTTTGAAAAGTCTAGAAGGGGGAATTGCGGAGGGGCTGGGGGGGTCACCTCTGGGAGCCTGGTTACAGGGTGTGAGTGCTGGATCACGGGTGGCGAGCGACACAGCCAGGTCAGGGGGGTCAGCACAGGCATCGTCTGCCGGCGTATCGGTGTCGGTTCAGACCGAGAAGGATAAGGGGGATACAGTAAAGTTGGACGACAGGGCGAAAGGGGAGGTGTATGTATGCTTTGAGGGCCCGCTTGGTGCGCATTTAAAGAAGGAGGTGAAGGAGAGAATTTGGAAGGATGAGAATGTAGAGATTTTCTCCCTCCTTCCTTTTGAAAAGTTTAACTTGGACAAGAGTAAGAAGGAGGACAGTAAAAAGGAGGAGGAGGAGAAGAGAAGGTGGCGGTTGATTCCGCAAACCTTCGTTAATTGGCAGCAGGCTTTTGCAATACTGGCTAACGTCATAGGCGAGAAATTTCCGGATAACTGTTTGGGCCTTTTTTGTTACTTGGACTCGATAGGTGAGGCATATCGTACATATGAGGGTCAGGCGTGGCTGCGTTATGACGAGCAGTTCTATCAGAGGAAGGCAGTTAGGCCTGAAATCAAATGGGACCAAAAGGATATCGGGCTTTGGTTGAAAGTCATGGCCCCGGTGAGATATGGGCAGTCATTTCATGGGAGCGGGAGCGCCAGAAACCAGCAGTCAGGACATGCCAGCGGAGGACAGGGGGCCCAGGGTGGGAAAGAGAAGTCAGGAACTTGTTGGCAATTCAATGATGGCCAATGTAAGTACGGGAACTCCTACAAATTTAAGCACGTTTGTTCCCATTGCAACGGCAGCTCCCATGGAGCGTCAAAATGTTTCAAAAAAGCCAAGGGTAAGCCAGGAGTGGGTGGCAGTCAAGGGGGAGACCCCAGTGAGGCTTCAAAAGATGGCCCCTTATCTAAATAGATACCCGGATCAAGAAAAGGCGGGCATTCTTTTACGAGGGTTTTCTGAGGGTTTTCGGAATCCGGCTCCTACTCATGTGGTTCCCTTTACTACTAAGAATTTGACGTCAGCGGATTTACATGCTGCGGTGGTCAGCAGTAAGTTGGCGAAGGAGGTAGAACTGGGTAGGATGGCTGGGCCATTTAGTTCATTGCCAATTGAAGGCATGATTGTTTCACCATTGGGGGTGGTGCCCAAGAAGGAGCCGAACAAGTTTCAGTTGATTCAACATTTGTTGTATCCAAAGGGTAGGTCAGTTAATGACGGCATAGATGTGGAGTTATGTTCAGTGGTGTATACTTCGTTTGACGCAGTAGTACAATGGGTAGGGGCTTTACGGGCTAAGACGGATATTGAATCGGCCTTTCGGTTGCTCCCGGTTCACCCGGATAGCATTCCTTTGTTGGGTTGTTTAGCAATGACTGACATACTGGATATACATTGAAAATATGTGGTCCTAAAAATACAGGACCAAACAATGAGAGCGCAACCGCGACTCCACAAAATATACAACACCTACAAGAGATCAGGAGTGTACTCTCATACATAAGTATAGAAAAAATGAAGCCCTGAGTCTTTAAATAGTTATATCAAAAAGTGAAAATTTATTAAACAAGGCTCATTAGTAATACAAAACGGCTAAAAGCCTAAATGCACAAACACATGACGAGAGGACAGGGAAAAACACATAAAACAACTGCCAAGGGAGGTGCATCCCTAAATGTTGGTGCTAAGAGTGGGCATAGGATAAATGGATCAGGCATCCCACAATCAAGGAGTAATTACATAGGGAGCCCATATGTGCTAGTATTACGACCAGTGTACCTAAAGTACCCTCACTCATACGACCTAACATAACAATAGCTTACCCATGTGGGAGGGAGGAACCTCGACAGGCAGAAGGAAGGGCCCCAATGCGCGTTTCGCGAAGTTGGCTTCCTCAGGGGACCATAAGAAACACCCACCAGTGCCCAGTTTATATACACTAACTAAATGTCACCTTAGTCAATCTCAAACGCTGCGCCAGGTGCGGCGCATGCGCAGTGCCACCCACGGCGTCAGCCACCACATCCGGCCATCCAGACCGTGGCGCGGGTCAAGGAAAACATTTCCTGTGACGTCAAAGACCCGCGCCAGGTCCTAAGGATGCCTTCAGTGACGCGGACGGAGACGGGGCTACAGCGCGCAGGCGCACGGCGCGGCGGCCATATTACATCCTGGACGGAGTGTGGGCAAAGACCGAAGGACTACTGGTAAGTGTGAAAGACTGCGGTATACATGAAAAAGAAACGTCAAGCCATTAAAAACACTGTTTAGAGAAAGAAGAGGGAAAGGGGTAGAAAGAAGAGAGGAGGCATACAAAAAAATCCATTATAAGATCAGTCAGAGCGGAACACATAAACTACAATAATCCATTAATGTTCCGATCCGAGATGTATGCATTCCAAAGCGTGCTCCTGTACAGTCCATATATAAGTTTGTTTCACGGTGAAAGAATCGATCCACATCTAACCATGCTGGTCAAGGAGAGATATATTTCAGGAGCACAAAGAGACACATGGAACCTCTTATCACTAAACAAATTAAAAACAAAGAACAAAAAAAATGATTAACCCCTTAGTGACAGAGCCAATTCGGTACTTAATGACCAGGCCAATTTTTGCAATTCTGACCACTGTCACTTTATGAGGTTATAACTCTGGAACGCTTCAACGGATCCCGCTGATTCTGAGATTGTTTTTTCGTGACATATTGTACTTCATGTTAGTGGTAACATTTCTTCGATATTACTTGCGATTATTTATGAAAAAAACGGAAATATGGCGAAAATTTTTAAAATTTTGCAATTTTCAAACTTTGTATTTTTATGCCCTTAAATCAGAGAGATATGTCACGAAAAATAGTTAATAAATAACATTTCCCACATGTCTACTTTACATCAGCACAATTTTGGAAACAAAATTTTTTTTTGTTAGGGAGTTATAAGGGTTAAAAGTTGACCAGCAATTTCTCATTTTTACAACACCATTTTTTTTTAGGGACCACATCACATTTGAAGTCATTTTGAGGGGTCTATATGATAGAAAATAATGAAGTGTGACACCATTCTAAAAACTACACCCCTCAAGGTTCTCAAAACCACATTCAAGAAGTTTATTAACCCTTTACGTGCTTCACAGGAACTGAAACAATGTGGAAGGAAAAAATGAACATTTAACTTTTTTTTGCAAACATCTTAATTCAGAACCATTTTTTTATTTTCACAAGTGTAAAAACAGAAATGTAACCATAAATTTTGTTATGCAATTTCTCCTGAATACGCCAATACCCCATATGTGGGGGTAAACCACTGTTAGGGCGCACCGCAGAACTTGGAAGTGAAGGAGCGCCGTTTGACTTTTTCAATGCAGAATTGGCTGGAATTGAGATCGGACGCCATGTCACGTTTAGAGAGCCCCTGATGTGCCTAAACAGTGGAAACTCCCCACAAGTGACACCATTTTGGAAACTAGACCCCTTAAGGAACTTATCTAGATGTGTGGTGAGCACTTTGAACCCCCAAGTGCTTCACAGAAGTTTATAACGTAGAGCCGTGAAAATAAAAAATCGCTTTTGTTTACACAAAAATGATCTTTTCGCCCACAAATTCTTATTTTCACAAGGGTAACAGGAGAAATTAGACCACAAAAGTTGTTGTGCGATTTCTCCTGAATACGTCGATACCCCATATGTGAGGGTAAACCACTGTTTGGGCGCACCGCAGAGCTTGGAAGTGAAGGAGCGCCGTTTTACTTTTTCAATGTAGAATTGGCTGGAATTGAGATTGGACGCCATGTCGCGTTTGGAGAGCCCCTGATGTGCCTAAACAGTGGAAACCCCCCACAAGTGACACCATTTTGGAAACTAGACCCCTTAAGGAACTTATCTAGATGTGTGGCGAGCACTTTGAACCCCCATGTGCTTCACAGAAGTTTATAACGTAGAGCCGTGAAAAAAAAAATTGCATTTTTTCTACAAAAATGATCTTTTTGCCCACAAATTTTTATTTTCACAAGGGTAACAGGAGAAATTAGACCACTAAAGTTGTTGTGCAATTTCTCCTGAGTACGTCGATACCCAATATGTGGGGGTAAACCACTGTTTGGGCGCACCGCAGAGCTTGGAAGAGAAAGAGTGCCGTTTTACTTTTTCAATGTAGAATTGGCTGGAATTGAGATCGGACGCCATGTCGCGTTTGGAGAGCCCCTGATGTGCCTAAACAGTAGAAATCCTCCACAAGTGACCCCATTTTGGAAACTAGACCCCCCATGGAACTTATCTAGATGTGTGGTGAGAACCTTGAATGCCCAAGTGCTTCACAGAAGTTTATAATGCAGAGCCGTGAAAATAAAAAATATTTTTTTTTTCCACAAAAAAGATTTTTTAGCCCCCAAGTTTTAATTTTCACAAGGGTAACAAGAGAAATTGGACCCCAAAAGTTGTTGTCCAATTTGTCCTGAGTATGCTGGTACCCCATATGTGGGGGTAAACCACTGTTTGGGCGCACGGCAGATCTCGGAAGGAAGGAGCGCCGTTTTGGAATGCAGACTTTGATAGAATGGTCTGCGGGTATTATGTTGCGTTTGCAGAGCCCCTGATGTACCTAACCAGTAGAAACCCTCCACAAGTGACCCCATTTTGGAAACTAGACCCCCCAAGGAACTTATCTAGATGTGTGGTGAGAACTTTGAATGCCCAAGTGCTTCACAGAAGTTTAGAATGCAGAGTCGTGAAAATAAAAAATATTTTTTTTTTCCACAAAAAAGATATTGTAGCCCCCAAGTTTTTATTTTCACAAGGGTAACAGGAGAAATTGGACTGCAATAGTTGTTGTCCAATTTATCCCGAGTACGCTGATGTGCCATATGTGGGGGTAAACCACTGTTTGGGCGCACGGCAGAGCTCGGAAGGGAAGGAGCGCCTTTTTGGAATGCAGACTTTGATAGAATGGTCTGTGGGCATTATGTTGCGATTGCAGAGCCCCTGATGTACCTAAACTGTAGTAACCCCCCACAAGTGACCCCATTTTGGAAACTAGACCCCCCAAGGAACTTATTTAGATGTGTGGTGAGAACTTTGAATGCCTAAGTGCTTCACAGAAGTTTAGAATGCAGAGTCGTGAAAATAAAAAATATTTTTTTTTCCACAAAAAAGAAATTGTAGCCCCCAAGTTTTTATTTTCACAAGGGTAACAGGAGAAATTGGACTGCAATAGTTGTTGTCCAATTTATCCCGAGTACGCTGATGCACCATATGTGGGGGTAAACCACTGTTTGGGCGCATGGCAGAGCTCGGAAGGGAAGGAGCGCCTTTTTGGAATGCAGACTTTGATAGAATGGTCTGTGGGCATTATGTTGCGATTGCAGAGCCCCTGATGTACCTAAACTGTAGTAACCCCCCCACAAGTGACCCCATTTTGGAAACTAGACCCCCCAAGGAACTTATCTAGATGTGTGGTGAGAACTTTGAATGCCCAAGTGCTTCACAGAAGTTTAGAATGCAGAGTCATGAAAATAAAAAAAAATTTTTTTCCACAAAAAAGATATTGTAGCCCCCAAGTTGTTATTTTCACAAGGGTAACAGGAGAAATTGGACTGCAATAGTTGTTGTCCAATTTATCCCGAGTACGCTGATGCGCCATATGTGGGGGTAAACCACTGTTTGGGCGCACAGCAGAGCTCGGAAGGGAAGGAGCGCCTTTTTGGAATGCAGACTTTGATAGAATGGTCTGTGGGCATTATGTTGCGATTGCAGAGCCCCTGATATACCTAAACTGTAGTAACCCCCCACAAGTGACCCCATTTTGGAAACTAGACCCCCCAAGGAACTTATATAGATGTGTGGTGAGAACTTTGAATGCCCAAGTGCTTCACAGAAGTTTAGAATGCAGAGTCGTGAAAATAAAAAATATTTTTTTTTTTCACAAAAAAGATTTTGTAGCCCCCAAGTTTTTATTTTCACAAGGGTAACAAGAGAAATTGGACCCCAGAAGTTGTTGTCCAATTTATCCCGAGTACGCTGATGCCCCATATGTGGGGGTAACCCACTGTTTGGGCGCACGGCAGAGCTCAGAAGGGAGGGAGCACCATTTGACTTTTTGAGCGCAAAATTGGCTGTCGTGTTTGGAGACCCCCTGATGTACCTAAACAGTGGAAACCCCCCAATTCTAGCTCCAACCCTAACCCCAACACACCCCTAACCCTAATCCCAACCTGATCCATAATCCTAATCACTAACCCTAACCATAATCACAACCCTTACCCCAAAACAACCCTAATGTCAACCCTAACCATAACCCTAATCAAAACCCTAAATCCAACACACCCCTAATCCTAATCTCAACCCTAACCTCAAACCTAACCCTAATCCCAATACACCCCTAATCACAACCCTAACCTTAACCCTAATCCCAAACCTAACCCTAATCCCAAACGTAACCCTAATGCCAACCCTAACCCTAATACCAACCCTAATCCAAACCCTAACCCTAATCCCAGCTCTAACCCTAACTTTAGCCCCAACCCTAGCCCTAACTTTAGCCCCAACCCTAACCCTAGCCCTAAGGCTACTTTCACACTTGCGTCGTTTGGCATTCCGTCGCAATCCGTCGTTTTGGACAAGAAACGGATCCTGCAAATGTGCCCGCAGGATGCGTTTTTTGCCCATAGACTTGTATTGCCGACGGATCGTGACGGATGGCCACACGTCGCGTCCGTCGTGCACTGGATCAGTTGTGTTTTGGCGGAGCGTCGGCACAAAAAACGTTCAATGAAACTTTTTTTGTACATCGCATCCGCCATTTCTGACCGCGCATGCGTGGCCGTAACTCTGCCCCCTCCTCCCCAGGACATAGATTGGGCAGCGGATGCGTTAAAAAACTACAGCTGCTGCCAACGTTGTGCACAATTTTCACAACGTGCGTCGGTATGTCGGGCCGACGCATTGCGACGGCCCCGTACCGACGTAAGTGTGAAAGAAGCCTAACCCTAAATTTAGCCCCAACCCTAACCCTAAATTTAGCCCCAACCCTAGCCCTAACCCTACCCCTAACCTAACCCTACCCCTACCCCTACCCCTAACCTAACCCTAGCCCTACCCCTAACCCTAGCCCTAGCCCTAACCCTACCCCTAACCCTACCCCTAACTCTAACCCTACCCCTAACCCTACCCCTACCCCTAACCCTACCCCTACCCCTAACCCTACCCCTAACCCTAACCCTACCCCTAACCCTAACCCTAACCCTACCCCTACCCCTAACCCTAACCCTACCCCTAACCCTAATTTTAGCCCCAACTGCTGTTCTCCTGCCGGCCGGCAGATGGAGACAGATGGCGGGCGCACTGGGCATGCGTCCGCCATGTTCTTCTGCCGGCGGCCAGGAGGAGCAGCAAGAGGATCCAGGGACCTAGGTGAGTATGCTAGGGTCCCCGAATCCCCCTATTTCTCTGTCCTCTGATGTGCGATCACATCAGAGGACAGAGAATTACACTTTACTTTTTTTTTTTTTTTTGCGGTCGCCGGTAAACAGTTAATTACCGGCGATCGCAAAACAGGGGTCGGTAATACCGACCCCGATCATGCTCTTTGGGGTGTCGGCTACCCCCGGCAGCCGAGACCCCAAAGATTCTCCCGGTGCCGGCCGGCGGGCGCACTGCGCATGCGCCCGCCATTTTGAAGATGGCGGCGCCCACCGGGAGACACGAGGAGCATAGGGGGAGCTAGGTGAGTATTGGGGGGCCACCTGGGACCCCTTTTCTCTGTCCTCCGATGTGCGATCACATCGAAGGACAGAGAAATTAAAAAGAGATCGCTTTTTTTTGCGATCGCCGGTAAACGGTTAATTACCGTCGATCGCAAATGCGGGGTGGGTTAAAAAAACCCCGAATCATGTTCTCTGGGGTCTCGGCTACCCTCGGCAGCCGAGACCCCGGAGAAAATCGGCCTCTGGGGGGCGCTATGGACTTTTTCCACAGCGCCGTTAACTAACGGCGCTGTGGTTTAAGTACCCTTAGCGGCCGCCGTTAAAAGGCGTATCGGCGGTCGCTAAGGGGTTAAAATGCAATACCCAAACACAAGGGAGAATAAAGGTGACGTGAAGGCAACCTGTCAACCAAATGACAATTGCCGCTATGAGCATAAATACATTACTATGTATACACGATCCGAAAAAATCCTTCAGCCATGAAGGAGATGCAGCAAAAAATAAAAGGAATTAATATAATAAAAAATAAATATATATTTTTTATTCCTTTTTAAAGGAAAGGGGCAAAGGATAGTTGTTCGTTGAGCCCGTGCGGAGACATCGTGCCCAGAGTCACGATCCATCGGCACTCCAGCTGCGCCAAAATGCGTTTGCGGTCACCCCCTCTAATGCCACAATGTACCCTGTCTATGCCCCGCACCTTAAAAGAAGCGGGGTCACAGCCATGGCACAGTCTGAAGTGCCGAGGGACCGGTTTCAACTCAGTAGTGTCCACCACGTTTCTGGCCGCAATGATGTCCCGCACGTGCTCACGTATCCTTACCCTGAGCTCACGAGATGTGAGCCCCACATAAACGAGATTACAGGCACAGACGGCATAGTACACCACATAGGTGGTATTACACGTGATATAATTAGTAATACGATATTCCTTATCACCATTAGCTGATGTGAATGACGTTGCTCTAACAAAATTGCGACAGGCCATACATGACCCACATGGGAAAAAACCCCATTTTTGTTGCCACATAGTGACTTTTTGTCAAAATATCTTTCAGATTTCTTCCTCTCCTTGCTGTTAGGAGGGGATGTTCTGGAATCAATCTTTTCAAAGTAGGTTCAGTCTTAAGGACCGGCCAATGTTTCGATAAGATGTTCCGAATAGACCCCCATTGATCATTAAATGTTGTGATGAAACGTACAGGTTGTTCTTTTTTCGTTGCCCCAGTCCTTGTAGTACAAAGAAGATGTTCTCTCGGTGCTCTCTTCGCTCGCAAATAGCCCTGTTTTATACTCCTATTGCTGTACCCCCTCTCCCGGAACCTGCTGGAGAGGTCGCGAGCCTGGACCTCAAACATTCCATCCAATGAGCAAATCCTCTTCATCCGTAAAAATTGTCCTATAGGGACCGCCCGTATTGTTGAGGATATATGAGCACTGGATGCATGTAAAAGTGCATTCACTGACGTTTCCTTTCGGAAAACGTCAGTTTGTAGCATCCCTGAATCATCAATCAGAATTTTCACATCCAGAAAGTCAATGATTTTAGAAGCAATCTTATGTGTAAGTCTGATGTTGTATTGATTCTGATTTAGCTCATGGATGAAATGCCGAAGCCCCGGCTCGCCACCCTGCCAAATAAGAAGGATGTCGTCGATATATCGATACCAGCACTGCACCTGGGAAGCGGCGCATGCGCCATCCCCGAAAACCTCCCTCTCCCAATAACCGAGAAAGAGGTTTGCGTACGATGGCGCACACGCCGCGCCCATCGCAGTGCCGCGCTGTTGTAAAAAATAGCGATCCTTGAAAACAAAAAAATTGTGTGTCAGTACAAACTCCAGCAGTTCCAGGACGAGGGAGCACAGCTCAGGGTTCAGGTTACTTGATTCCAGATAGAATTTAGTGGCCCTAATGCCATCTGTATGGCCAATGCTCGTGTAGAGCGACTCGACATCAATTGTTGCGAGAAGCATATCTGGTTCCATTACTAGACCATCCAATTTCCTCAGGACGTCCGTAGTGTCCCTGACATAGGAGGACAGCGTCTCGACCAGCGGATGAAGATAGTATTCAATGAATTTACAAGCTGGATCGCATAGCCCTCCTATGCCAGAGACAATAGGACGCCCTGGAGGTGTGATGGGGTCCTTATGGACCTTGGGCAGAAGGTATAGTGTTGGTATCACTGGTGTTTTAACACAAAGTCCATCAAAGATTTTCTTGGGAATAATCCCTTGTTGAAAAGCCCTATCCAATATTTCATATAAGAGCTCCGAGAACGTTGCCAACGGATTCCTGGGTAAGAGTGTATATCCCTCCCTATCCCTAAGTCGGCGAAAGGCTTCCCTTTCATACATATCCGCCGGCCAGATCACCACGTTCCCCCCCTTGTCTGCAGGCTTAATAACCACGTCTTTGATCTCAGTTCTTGAGATTTTCAACAAATTGGTTTTGGCCGATTTTAAGGCTATTTCACAGTGTAGGGGGAGAGATAATCTAAGTAGATCCCAACGTCAGGCTCTGAAAGAACTGAGATCCATGAAAGACGTGGTTATTAAGCAAACGCATTTTGGCGCAGCTGGAGTGCCGATGGATCGTGACTCTGGGCACGATGTCTCCGCACGGGCTCAACGAACAACTATCCTTTGCCCCTTTCCTTTAAAAAGGAATAAAAAATATATATTTATTTTTTATTATATTAATTCCTTTTATTTTTTGCTGCATCTCCTTCATGGCTGAAGGATTTTTTCGGATCGTGTATACATAGTAATGTATTTATGCTCGTAGCGGCAATTGTCATTTGGTTGACAGGTTGCCTTCACGTCACCTTTATTCTCCCTTGTGTTTGGGTGTTGCATTTTAATCATTTTTTTTGTTCTTTGTTTTTAATTTGTTTAGTGATAAGAGGTTCCATGTGTCTCTTTGTGCTCCTGAAATATATCTCTCCTTGACCAGCATGGTTAGATGTTGATCGATTCTTTCACCGTGAAACAAACTTATATATGGACTGTACGGGAGCACGCTTTGGAATGCATACATCTCGGATCGGAACATTAATGGATTATTGTAGTTTATGTGTTCCGCTCTGACTGATCTTATAATCTCTTCTTTCTACCCCTTTCCCTCTTCTTTCTCTAAACAGTGTTTTTAATGGCTTGACGTTTCTTTTTCATGTATACCACAGTCTTTCACACTTACCAGTAGTCCTTCGGTCTTTGCCCACACTCCGTCCAGGATGTAATATGGCCGCCGCGCCGTGCGCCTGGGCGCTGTAGCCCCGTCTCCGTCCGCGTCACTGAAGGCATCCTTAGGACCCGGCGCGGGTCTTTGACGTCACAGGAAATGATTTCCTTGACCCGCGCCGCGGTCTGGATGGCCGGATGTGGCGGCTGACGCCGTGGGTGGCACTGCGCATGCGCCGCACCTGGCGCGGCGTTTGAGACTGACTAAGGTGACATTTAGTTAGTGTATATAAACTGGGCACTGGTGGGTGTTTCTTATGGTCCCCTGAGGAAGCCAACTTCGCGAAACGCGCGTTGGGGCCCTTCCTTCTGCCTGTCGAGGTTCCTCCCTCCCACATGGGTAAGCTATTGTTATGTTAGGTCGTATGAGTGAGGGTACTTTAGGTACACTGGTCGTAATACTAGCACATATGGGCTCCCTATGTAATTACTCCTTGATTGTGGGATGCCTGATCCATTTATCCTATGCCCACTCTTAGCACCAACATTTAGGGATGCACCTCCCTTGGCAGTTGTTTTATGTGTTTTTCCCTGTCCTCTCGTCATGTGTTTGTGCATTTAGGCTTTTAGCCGTTTTGTATTACTAATGAGCCTTGTTTAATAAATTCTCACTTTTTGATATAACTATTTAAAGACTCAGGGCTTCATTTTTTCTATACTTATGTATGAGAGTACACTCCTGATCTCTTGTAGGTGTTGTATTCTTTGTTGGGTTGTTGTTGGAACTGTGGGTTTTATCTAGATAGATGTTTGCCTATGGGCTGTTCGATTTCTTGTTCACTGTTTGAGACGTTTAGCACTTTTCTGGAATGGGTGATTAGGAACGTTTCCGGAGTTCCTTCCGCCATTCATTATTTGGATGATTTTTTGTTTATTGCCCCCCAACCCCTCCCCCCCCCCGATTCTGCAGTATGCAAGAATTTGTTAGCCACCGAATTTGAATTTGTTAGCCACCATGGAGTGGATGGCTGGGCTTTTTGGTGTACCGTTGGCAAAGGAGAAGACGGAGAGACCGGGCAAGGTCTTGAGTTTTTTGGGCATCCTTATCGATTCAGAGAGAATGGAGTGTATGTTACCCGAGGACAAACTTTTGTTGCTGGTACAAGAGGTACACAGGATTGGTCGTTTGCATAAGGTGACTTTGAAGGAGTTGCAGTCCCTTTTGGGCGTTTGAATTTTGTGTGCCGGATTATGCCCATTGGTCGGATATTTTGCCGTAGGTTGTCGTTGGCAACGGCCGGAATCAGGGCGGCACATCATTTTGTTCGTTTAACTAAGGAGCATAGAGAAGATTTGGTGGTTTGGCAGTGTTTTTTGTCAAATTATAATGGTCGCTCGTTGATTCAGTTGGAAACCGTGAATGATTTTGATTGCGAAATTTACACGGATGCAGCCGGTTCGGTTGGATACGGCGCGTATTGCGGAGGTTGGTGGAATGCAGGTGTGTGGCCAGAGGGATGGCGGAAGCAGGGTTTAACTAAGAACCTTGAACTCCTAGAATTGTTCCCAATTGTGGTGTCAGTTGTGATTTGGGGTGGCATCTTTCAAAATCGGAAGGTCAGGTTTCACTGTGATAATTTAAGCGTTGTCTCTATTATCAATAGTCTAACCTCTTCCTCTCCCCCATTGATTAGACTGGTTAGGGAGCTGGTGTTGCGATGCTTGGATTTAAACGCATACATTTCTGCGGTACACGTACCGGGTATCCAAAATTCTATAGCGGATGCTTTGTCTCGTTCACAGTTGGAACGTTTCCGGGAGTTGGCGACAGATGCGGACGCCTCAGGAGTGGTATGCCCTTCACGTTTGTGGAAAATTGTTGCGGACGAGGAGGGCGGTTGATTCAATCTTCGGTCTCGAGGTCAACGTGGCTTGCTTACAAATCGGCTTGGGAAATCTGGGAGAGCTGGTCTGGTCAATGGGGAGTGGCTGAATCTGAGAGCGACAGGACGATGGCGGTATTGTTTTTGGTGGGCAAAGCGGCGGAGTAGGGTTGGTCCGTATCGAAAGTGAATAAATTTATGGCGGGTTTGGCTTTTGGTTTTAACCCGGTCGATGTTACCAAAAACTTTCTCGTAGCGCAGGCCCTGAAGGGTTTTTGGAGCGGGAACGTTAGCGTCAACAAGCGCAGACCCATTTCGTTTAGTTTGTTAGTTAGGTTGGGAGACGTTGTTGGGAGAATTTGTGGTTCTCATTTTGAAGCTGTCCTGTTTAGGTTGGTTTATTCTTGGGCGTTCTTTGGGGCTTTGAGATTGGGGGAGCTGGTGTCCCCTAACAAAGTTAGGGCAGGAGGTTTGTTAGCGGAGGATGTTGATTTCTGGGTAGGAGGTATTTCTTTTTTGATTCGGTGGTCAAAAACTGACAGGTACGGAAAGGGTAAGTGGGTGGTCTTAGGGAGGGTCGACAGATGTTTGATGTGCCCGCAGTGCAGTTTAGAGGAGTACTGGAGTTTGCGGTCGGTTAGGTCGGGCCCTCTGCTTTGCCACCAAGACGGGACTTTTTGTCCCGTTTTCAATTTTCGGCAGTTTTGAAAAAGGTTTTGGTTGAGTTGGGATTGGATTCTGGGTCCTACGGGTCTCACACTTTTAGAATTTGGGCCGCCACGTAGGCAGATGGTTTGGGTTTAGGGACTGATGGGATTAAACGAATCGGGCGATGGAATTCTAATCGTTATTTGACTTACATACGTCATTAGGTGTTTTGGGGGACTATGTAGTCTTCTGGTACACATAATTGTTCTGTTTATCAGGTCGGCCCCCGTTATTGACCTGGATTTTCGGACATTCGTTCGTGTATTGGGGTGCGGCGTGGGCCGACGCCAGGCCGGACGGCAGGCAGTTAGGTTTTTGCCGCGATACGGTAGTGATTCGATGGTTGGGGTTCCGGGGTATGCTATGGAACAGGGTGTTGCCTGAATTTGCCTGGGCCGTGCATTTGGATAGAGCTCCGGATATTTTCATGGTGCACATGGGGGGGGGACGATTTGGGTACAAAGCCAGTTAGAGAGTTGAACAGGGACATCCGCTTCGATTTTCTGAGATTGTGGATCTCTTATCCAGGAGTTCTGATGGTGTGGTCCGACATCATGCCTAGGAAGCAGTGGAGGTTGGCTCGATCCTTGAAAGGCATTAAAAGGGCCAGAATAAAACTTAATAGGGCGGTGGCGAAGTTTGTATCCAGGAATGGGAGAATTGCAGTGAGGCATTTTGAGTTGGAGGCTGGGGTCGGTAATTGATTTGTGGGCGCTTGCCATGCAGGAGGGCGTGGAAAGGTCGTTAGCTGTGGTGGGGCAATCACGAGCCTGAGGTGGTCAGGGCTGTTTGTGGTTGGCGGGGGGCGGGGTTCTTGGAATTGGTGATGTTTATTGGAGGAAGGTCAATTGGATGGGGGTGGATCTGGCTTGTGGTAACGGGCTCTGGACGGGGATTGTCCTCGGGAGCTTTGGGGTTTTTGGTCTGCCCTAAAAAGGGGTTACATGATGGCGCCCTCGAGCTGGTGATCACGGCTGAGGGTAAAAAAAAGTGTTGGTTTTGCCTATATATATATATATGATGCCAGATCTTTTAGCTCCAAGAACCCTCCCCCTCAAGTGTTCAGATAATTTTGTTATAATTATAATAATTAATTGTTGTTTGTTAATAAACTGGCTGCTGTGGCCTAAATTTTCCAAAGAATTTAACGTGTTATGTTTTTATTGCATAATTAGCGTTAAAGGGGGGGGGGTGGTAGAACTTAGTTTGGTTACAAGTGGCCATTTTAGGGGAGTGATGTCTGGGGAAAAATTTTCCCAAATGGGCTATACGCGGTCAAGAGGGAGGCTGGAATGGGCGGAGCTAGATGGAGACCCCCATGACTGCGTTGCCATGGGAGGGTTTTTTCCATATTGTTTTTCAAACTACTGGAGAGGATTGGCTATAGGGGAAAGGGGGGAGGTGCTGGGGATCAGTGACAAGGGGGGAAAAAGTGCGGGAGAATTGGCATTCACGAAGAGGAAGACAGTGGGAAAAGCCCACCCACCCTCCCTCTTTTTTCAGGAATGCTGAGTAGTGCTTTTGTTTGTGGCTATTTAACCATTATTAGATCACGGGCGAGGTTGTTGTTTTATAATTTTTCATGAGTTTTTCATTGTCACAGTGGCAAGTAGGGCGGGGGGCGGGGTTCTTGGAGTTGGTGATGTTTATTGGAGGAAGGTCAATTGGATGGGGGTGGATCTGGCTTGTGGTTATGGGCTCTGGACGGGGATTGTCCTCGGGAGCTTTGGGGTTTTCAGTCTGCCCTGAAAAGGGGTTACTTGGTGCCCTCAAGCTGGTGGTCACGGCTGAGGGTAAAAAAGTGTTGGTTTTGCCTATATATATATGATGCCAGATCTTTTAGCTCCAAGAACCCTCCCCCTCAAGTTTTCAGATAATTTTGTTATAATTATAATAATTAATTGTTGTTTGTTAATAAACTGGCCGCTGTGGCCAAAATTTTCCAAAGAATTTAACGTCTTATGTTTATGTTGCATAATTAGCGTTAAAGGGGGGGTGGTAGAACTTAGTTTGGTTACAAGTGGCCGTTTTAGGGGAGTGATGTCTGGGGAAAAAATTTCCCAAATGGGCTATAAACGGTCATGGCCTCTTCACCTTCTGAAGTATCTCAGGAAGTAGGGCGAGTTAGGAACAGGGTAGGAAAACGAGCAGTTGGAGGGCAGAAGAAGTGCCATAAAGACTGCCTTAAGGTGTCTCTCAAAAACATGGAAGTCAACACCAATGAATGGGAAAAGCTTGCCCTGGATTGTCCAGGTTGGCGGGGCAGGATCACCTCAGGAGCACGTGCAGCTGAAGATAGGAAAATCTTTGATGCAAAAAGAAAGCGTGCTGTCCGCAAGGCACAAGTAGAATATGGTGTACCTGGATTGGACTCATCAGCCACCTCCAGACCCATAACTACTAATTCTCTTCTAACCCTGAAGTAATGGTCATCTTCGACTACGAAGGATGAACATCAGGAGCCCCCTGGTCCTGGGTCACCCGGAAACTGTGTCGTGACAGATAATAATAGGTTCAGATGTTATCCACAGGGGGAATAATAAGGCCGGATGTTATACACAGGGGGAATAATAAGGCCGGATGTTATATACCAGAAGGCAATAGGACTAATGGAAATACTTATTCACTGATTATCAGGTGTGTCTCAGTACTTTTCTCCATGTTCTCAAGGCTCCAAGTCCTGCCTTTCAGTCTGCTGGATGGAGAACATAGACTTCTGCCCTCCTGGGAACAGGATAACCCTGTGTCACCCCCACTGTACATGCTGCACCCTCCATTCATCAGACAGCAAGGCTCAGAGAAGAATCAGGATTTACATCTGGGAAACAAAGTGAAGATTAATGGTGCCTGGGTGGGACAGCTGCATTGTGTCCACTGTTTACTCTGTATCCTGCAAACACTAAATAATCCCAAATGAGTTTATCCAGAAACATGAACCGAACAGGAAATATCAGATTAGCCACGTAGGATGTTGCCCTGGCCTTATCCCGATCACAGGGCTCAGCTGTAATGTAAAGGTAAAACATGAGGGGTTACTTAGGGGTGTGAATAAGCAGGGCAGGTCCATAGATAACCACCAGCAGTAATGTGGAGAAGATCTAGGAATCTAAAAGATCTCCTTACACGTAGCCACTATGTGGCACCTCAAAAATCTTTTTTTTTAACGATAATGTTGGTCCAAGATGGGGTTCTTTTCAATGTGGGGACTGTTCGGCGTGTAAGTATGTAACGAGAACCACCAATTTTGAGAACTGTTGTGGCAATAGGACTTTTTCCATTACTCACAATATCAATTGTAAAACGAATAACATCATATATTATGCACGCTGTCCCTGCAACCTCATTTATATTGGAATGACTACCCGTGAGATGCGCATACGCATTCTTGAACACGTTCATGATATCAGGAATGCAAAATTGGAAAAAGATATTGAGAGTTTGAAAACTATCCCTAAGCATTATAGGATTTACCATAATAGTAATCCTAACCATTTCAAAGTTAGGGGTATAGATCGAGTACAATTGGGCACTAGGAGAGGTGATTATAAAAGGGAGTTGTTGAAAAAAGAAACTAAGTGGATGGTGGTTCTGGACACTGTTGCCCCCAAGGGTTTAAATTTATTTTTGAGTTTCAAACCTTTTTTAGAATAGCGCAAATTTTATAGGTATTGGGTTGGGTTGTTTTGTCTTTTTCACATATTGTAAAATTTTTGTGATTTATGGCATTTATTTACCTGTTTATCTTTCTTTAGTAGTCAACCATAGGCTGAGGGTGCTGGTATGGGATGTATCGCCGGGACAAAAAAAAACAGGCTTTTTTTAAAAGTCATAGAAAACAACGATCCTCACATGGATCCTTATATAGTACTGCAGTGCGCAGGCGCCAGGCCTCTCTGACCTTTCCGGCGCCTGCGCACTGCAGTACTTTGTTCTGCCCTCAACAGACCAGACAAAGTACGCTTGCGCCGGAGCCGTGGCTGAAGATCAGAAGAGGACGTCTTGGAATGAAGATGGGAGGCGCCGCAGCGGACCAGAGAGGCCCATCCGACCGGACCAGCAGCGGGACCGCCCCTGGGTGAGTATAATCTAACGTCTTTTTCTCCTCTTTCAGGTAACATCGGGGGCTTATCTACAGCATTACAGAATGCTGTAGATAAGCCCCTGATGCCGGTGGGCTTACCTCACCCGCGATTTTCGGGGTGACAGGTTCCCTTTAATAGGCGCAGGCAGATCGCGATTCTGCCTGCGCCTATTACGGGCACATGTCAGCTGACATGTCCCAGCTTTGATGCGGGCTCACCGCCGGAGCCCGCATCAAAGCGGGGCTTCTGACCTCGGACGTACTATCCCGTCCGAGGTCAGAAAAGGGTTAAAGCTGTGACTGTTGTGACAGGGGAGTTTGCCCTTAAGTTATTTAGAATTGATCCTTTATACACTGGTTATCTCTGAATTCTTGGTTATAGTTTATTATTATTTCTATGGGGCATCTCTTTGATTGGACCACATGATTTTTTATACATACTTATTGATTTAATGTGCCATCCATCTATGGTCCTTCATGCACTACAGCCACTTTATATTATTCTCTGATAGTGTTCATTTTTAGAAGCTATTCCACAAACATATCTAGTGTTACTTCATTAATATAATATTGCTACCTCATCGATATGTGCTGTGGTGTTTCTGCTGTAGTTGGTCTGTGTTGGCTGTTTCTAAGTACACCTTTTTAGTCCTATTTTTTACTTTTGTGTCTATTTTATGTGCCATATTTTTCTAACTATAAGACGCACTGGACCATAAGATGCACCTAGGTTTTAGAGGAGGACATTATGAAAAAAAAATTGAAGCAAAAAAATGGTCAATTCTGTACTGTAATGTCCCCTATCCTGGTATATATTGTCCCCTCCTCCCCATTCTGATACATATGCCCCTCATCCGTATCCTGGTATGCATGGCACCCTCATCCCTATCCTGGTGTGCATGGCCCCATCCTTATCCTGGTTTGATTGCTCCCATCCTTATTCTGGTATAAATGACCCCATTTCAGTCCTGGTTTGATTGGCCCCATCCTTTTTATTTTATAATTGACCACATTCCAGTCCTGGTTTGATTTACCCAATCCTTTTTCTTTTATAATTGACCCATCCCAGTCCTGGTTTGATTGGCCCCATCCTTTTTCTTTTATAACTGACCCCATCCCGGTCCTGATTTGATTGGCCCCATCCCTTTTCTGGTATGATTGTCCCTATCCCGTTCCTGGTATGATTGGCCCCATCCTTTTTCTTTTATAATTGGCCCCATCAGAAAAGATTAAAAAAAAACAAAAACATTACACTCACCTACACGGCGCTCCCTGGCAGCGTCCTGCTTCGTTGCCAGCAGCTGCTTTATGCTTGTAAGCAGTGCATGGCAGGGACGTCATGCGCTGCTCACAAGCAGAGCACAGCTGCCAGAATACTCACCGGGACCTTTAATCGCAGGGCGCGGTGAGTATCTATTCCTCAGTAGTGCGTAGTGTTAGCTGCAGAATTCCTGCTGCGGCCAGCGGTCACATACTTAAGAGAAATGAATTTAATTTCTCTTAAGTATCGGCACACGTGACCGACGCAGCAACAGGAAGCCGCTGGCTGACAGTGCACACTACTGAAAAGGAAAGGATACTCCTCGCTCCCTGCGATCAACGGTCCCAGTGAGTATTCTGGCAGCTGTGCTCTGCTTGTGAGCAGCGTATAACATCCCTGCCATGCACTGTTTACAAGCATTAAGCAGCTGCTGGCACCGGAGCAGGACGCTGCGAGGGAGTGCCGTGTAGGTGAGTGTAATGTTTTGTTTTTTTTATCTTTCCTGATGGGGCCATGGATACCGGGAATGGGATGGGGCCAATTCTAAAAGAAAAAGGATGGGACCAACATTCCAGGAACAGGATGGGGCCATTTATACCAGGAATGCCAGAAAAATGAATATGCATTGCCCTCCATGCCCATGGGCATGGGCATGGGCATGGGCAGTGCATATTCATTTCTCTTTAGCAGCGGGCACAGGAGTTAGCCGAAACCGCCAGCTCCAGCCTCCTGTGACCCGATGCTCAACCAAAACCGCTCCCTCACCTCCCCACCACAGCAAGAGCCCATACATCCGTACTACAAGACGCACCCCCATTTTCCTCCACATTTTGGGAGGAAAAAAGTGCATCCTTCAGTCCTAAAAATATGGTAGTTACTGTTTAAATAAAGATTCGTTAATTTTTTACATATCTCTATTGACTGATCCTTCAGCTGTTCTCGATTGGTGCTTTTAAGGGTTCAATATTCATTTATGGTGAAGAAGTTTTTTTTGCTCCATAGGTAACCGCGTAGAAGATTGCCCCTGCCACATCCCGATCACAGGGCTCAGCTGTAATGTAAAGGTAAAATATGAGGGGTTACTGAGGGGCGTGAACTAAGCAGGGTGGATACATAAGTAGCCACACCTCCCTGTATGCAGGGGACCGCAAAACTCACTACCCATCGCTAAAGGCTATGAGCATTTGTTGGATGAAAAGAAGGGAGGCAAAGGAAGGGAGTCTGTGTGTACTATGGAGAGTCAGCCCCTCTACAACACTTGCACTCTGAGCCGCCATTTGGATGCAAGGTTTGTCCCAAATTCATATATCACAAGTCACTAAATGTCCCTTTAGGCCATCCCTTGAGAAGACATAAATGTATCATCGGCATCAAATGTATACAAAACAGAGTTCAATGGGGCTGACCATTACCCGGTAGAGACCCCTTTACTAAGCAGATGACCCCCCCACCCTCAATCCGAAGTGCAGACTATAATGTACAGGCTGCAGGATCTCACAAGTTCATGCAGGCTCGGCCCCATTATCTGTGTCTTCTGCCTGGAAGGGCTGACATTACCGGTTCTGCAGCTTCTTCATTGGTATTAAGTCACTTGGACGCGGCACCGCCCTGGACTGGAAAATGTGTGCGGGCTATAAATATCATGTACCACACCCTGGACCTCGCCCCAGGGCTCAGATACAGGATCGGCCGCGCAATGATGTCTGGGCTGTCCTCTGCTGCAGCGCCAGTCTCTCTCAGGCTGCCGTCACACTATCAGTATTTGGTCAGTATTTTACATCAGTATTTGTAAGCCAAAACCAGGAGTGGAACAATTAGAGGAAAAGTATAATAGAAACTCGTCACCACTTCTGTATTTATCACCCACTCCTGGTTTTGGCTTACAAATACTGATGTAAAATACTGACCAAATACTGATAGTGTGACGGCAGCCTCACTGGGAGAATATTGGAGTAAGAAGGGTTAAGCAAAGTTCACACTAGGCAGTTTTTATGCTAATTTTCAGCTGCATTTTACAGTACCAGCAAAGTCTATGAGATCTCAGAAATCTCATGCACACACATTGGTTTTTTGTCATCAGTATTTTGTGCTTTAGAAATAGAGCATGTCGCTTTCAGGGTTTTTCAGCATTTTTTACCCATTAACTTGAACGGGTGGTGAAAAAACACATGTATCAGGTTTTGCTGCATTTTTAGGTGCCAAAACCTGATTCTATGGAATAAGATTATTTTTTCAGCACTAAACTTTTATCAGAATGCATAAGAGACAAATCTAGCATGCCAAAACTGCAGCAAAAAATACACAAAAAATGCAAGAAAAAGCAAAAGGAAAACCAAAGGAAAACATGCTTTTTCCTGCAGCATCGTTCCTCTCATGAGATCAGGTTTTGCTGCAGAAAAAAGTGCTGAAAAACGCCTAGTGTAAACTTCAGATGTATTCTATCAAACCTCCCAGAGTCCTCTCTGCTGCTTATTCTTACCAGCTCCACCCAGTGGTCATAATACGACAACCCCCCCCACCCCCGTCGTAAAATCAGTACAAATAAATCTGGTTTACTCTTTACTAGCCTAACCTGACGCACATGTACAATACATACACTTTTAAATAGGAATATATTTAGGAAATAGGAAAGATTTTTTAAGCCTCCACCACGACAAGGTAGACTCTTTTGGCCCAGCTCTACTCTACTCTAACGTATTAAACATTTGTTAAAATACCCAATACAATTAAGGTATATTTTTATTTTTCAATTTTTAAAATGATCAATAATATCACATACAGGGGACAAATACCACCGCACCATGACCAAACCATATATTACCACCACATAGTGACCTATAATACCACATACAAAGGAACAAATACCACCACACCATGTCCAGACAACATATTAACATCACATAGAGACTTATAAAACCATATACAAGGAACAAATACCACCACATCATGTCCAGACACCATATTACCACCTCAGTGACCGAATAATACCACATACAAGGAACAAATACCACCACACCATGACCAGACCACATATTACCACAACATACAAGGAACAAATAACGCCACACCATAGCCGGACAACATATTACCACCACATTGTGACTGAATACTATAATACTGATCATTAACAAAAAAAAACACAATACTAATATCACCTTAAGTGCCATTATACACAGGAGATCTGTACTTAGTATGCAGTGTCTGTGTACAGGTAATACAGTGATCAGCGGTGACATTGTACACAGGATCTCTGTCTATAGTGTCAGTGTACAAGTAATACAGTGATCACCGATGACATTATACACAGGAGCTCTGTATATAGTGTCAGTGTACAGGTAATACAGTGATCACCGATGACATTAAACACAGGAGCTCTGTCTATAGTGTCAGTATACAGGTAATATAGTGATCACCGATGACATTATGCACAGGAGCTCTGTATATAGTGTCAGTATACAGGTAATTGTTGTGAATTCTGTTGTCGGGCTCCCTCCTGTGGTCATGAATGGTACTTCGGCTGGTTCTGTCCATGGACTTCCTCTGGTGGGTGTTTCTGAGTTTCCTTCCACAGGTGACGAGGTTAATTCGTTAGCTGGCTGCTCTATTTAACTCCACTTAGATCTTTGCTCCATGCCACCTGTCAATGTTCCAGTATTGGTCTTGTTCACTCCTGGATCGTTCTTGTGACCTACCTTCCCAGCAGAAGCTAAGTTCCTGCGTGTATTTTCTTTGGTTTGCTATTTTTCTGTCCAGCTTGCTATTTTTATTGTTGTCTTGCTTGCTGGAAGCTCTGGGACGCAGAGGGAGCGCCTCCGCACTGTGAGTCGGTGCGGAGGGTCTTTTGCGCCCTCTGCGTGGTCTTTTTATAGGTTTTTGTGCTGACCGCAAAGCTACCTTTCCTATCCTCAGTCTGTTCAGTAAGTCAGGCCTCACTTTGCTAAATCTATTTCATCTCTGTGTTTGTATTTTCATCTTTACTCACAGTCATTATATGTGGGGGGCTGCCTTTTCCTTTGGGGAATTTCTCTGAGGCAAGGTAGGCTTTATTTTTCTATCTTCAGGGCTAGCTAGTTCCTTAGGCTGTGCCGAGTTGCATAGGGAGCGTTAGGCGCAATCCACGGCTATTTCTAGTGTGTTTGATAGGATTAGGGATTGTGGTCAGCAGAGTTCCCACGTTCCAGAGCTCGTCCTTTATTATCATTAACTATCAGGTCATTCCGTGTGCTCTTTACCACCAGGTCCATTATTGTCCTGACCACCAGGTCATAACAGTACAGGTGGCACAAAGTACTAATGCATCTCAATAGAGGGATAAGAGAAGTTCTGAGACCATTTTTTTTTCTTTGCACTGTGTTTTGTCTCTCTTTTCCCCTTTACCTCTGGGTGGTTTAGGACACAGGTGTAAACATGGACATTCAAGGTCTGTCCTCTTGGATGGATAATCTCACTACAAGGGTACAAAACATTCAAGATTTTGTGGTTCAGAATCCGATGTCAGAGCCTAGGATTCCAATTCCTGATTTGGTACTATCTGAGCATGGGCCTGAGCCTATGCAATGTGATAGGACTTTAACCAGAGCTGAACGGCAAGAACACAGACGTCGGAATGGGCTATGTTTTTACTGTGGTGATTCCACTCATGTTATCTCCGATTGTCCTAAGCGCACTAAGCGGTTCGCTAGGTCTGCCACCATTGGTATGGTACAGTCTAAATTTCTATTGTCCGTTACTCTGATTTGCTCTTTGTCATCCTATTCTGTTATGGCATTTGTGGATTCAGGCGCTGCCCTGAATTTGATGGACCTGGAGTATGCTAGGCGCTGTGGTTTTTTTCTTGGAGCCCTTGCAGTATCCTATTCCATTGAGAGGAATTGATGCTACGCCTTTGGCCAAGAATAAGCCTCAGTACTGGACCCAATTGACCATGTGCATGGCTCCTGCACATCAGGAGGATATCCGCTTTCTGGTGTTGCATAATCTGCATGATGTGGTCGTTTTGGGGTTGCCATGGCTACAGGTTCATAATCCAGTATTGGACTGGAAATCTATGTCTGTGTCCAGTTGGGGTTGCCAGGGGGTACATGGTGATGTTCCATTTTTGTCTATTTCGTCTCCCACTCCTTCTGAAGTTCCAGAGTTTTTGTCGGATTATCGGGATGTATTTGATGAGCCCAAAACCAGTGCCCTACCTCCTCATAGGGATTGCGATTGTGCAATTAATTTGATTCCTGGTAGTAAGTTTCCTAAGGGCCGATTGTTCAATTTATCTGTGCCAGAACACGCCGCTATGCGGAGTTATATAAAGGAATCCTTGGAGAAAGGCCATATTCGCCCATCGTCATCACCGTTAGGAGCAGGGTTCTATTTTGTGGCCAAGAAGGATGGTTCTTTGAGACCTTGTATTGATTACTGCCTTCTTAATAAAATTACAGTCAAATTTCAGTATCCTTTGCCGTTGCTGTCTGATTTGTTTGCTCGTATTAAGGGGGCTAGTTGGTTCACCAAGATAGATCTTCGAGGGGCGTATAATCTTGTGCGTATTAAACGGGGCGATGAATGGAAAACAGCATTTAATACGCCCGAGGGCCATTTTGAGTACCTGGTTATGCCATTCGGGCTTTCCAATGCTCCATCAGTATTTCAGTCCTTTATGCATGACATCTTCCGAGAGTACCTGGATAAATTCCTGATTGTGTATTTGGATGATATTTTGGTCTTTTCGGATGGTTGGGGGTCTCATGTGAAGCAGGTCAGAATGGTGTTCCAGGTCCTTCGTGCGAATTCCTTGTTTGTGAAGGGGTCAAAGTGTCTCTTTGGAGTTCAGAAGGTTTCATTTTTGGGGTTCATTTTTTCCCCTTCTACTATCGAGATGGACCCTGTTAAAGTCCAGGCCATTTACGATTGGACTCAGCCGACATCTGTGAAGAGCCTGCAAAAGTTCCTGGGCTTTGCTAATTTTTATCGGCGCTTCATCGCTAATTTTTCTAGTGTTGCTAAACCGTTGACTGATTTGACCAAGAAGGGTGCTGATGTGGTCAATTGGTATTCTGCAGCTGTAGAGGCTTTTCAGGAGTTGAAGCATCGTTTTTCTTCTGCCCCTGTGTTGTGCCAGCCAGATGTTTCGCTCCCGTTTCAGGTTGAGGTTGATGCTTCTGAGATTGGAGCAGGGGCTGTTTTGTCGCAAAGAAGTTCTGATGGCTCGGTGATGAAGCCATGTGCTTTCTTTTCTAGAAAGTTTTCGCCTGCTGAGCGTAATTATGATGTTGGTAATCGAGAGTTGTTGGCCATGAAGTGGGCATTCGAGGAGTGGCGTCATTGGCTTGAAGGAGCCAAGCATCGCGTGGTGGTCTTGACAGATCACAAGAATTTGACTTATCTTGAGTCTGCCAAAAGGTTGAATCCGAGACAGGCTCGATGGTCGTTATTTTTCTCCCGTTTTGATTTTGTGGTTTCGTACCTTCCGGGCTCTAAGAATGTGAAGGCTGATGCCCTGTCAAGGAGTTTTGTGCCTGACTCTCCGGGTGTTCCTGAGCCGGCGGGTATTCTCAAAGAGGGGGTAATTTTGTCTGCCATCTCCCCTGATTTGCGGCGGGTGCTGCAAAAATTTCAGGCTGATAGACCTGACCGTTGCCCAGCGGAGAAACTGTTTGTCCCTGATAGATGGACTAGTAGAGTTATCTCTGAGATTCATTGTTCAGTGTTGGCTGGGCATCCTGGAATCTTTGGTACCAGAGATTTGGTGGGTAGATCCTTTTGGTGGCCGTCTTTGTCACGGGATGTGCGTTCTTTTGTGCAGTCCTGTGGGACTTGTGCTCGGGCTAAGCCCTGCTCTTCTCGTGCCAGTGGGTTGCTTTTGCCCTTGCCGGTCCTGAAGAGGCCCTGGACGCATATTTCTATGGATTTTATTTCGGATCTCCCCGTCTCTCAAAAGATGTCGGTCATTTGGGTGGTTTGTGATCGCTTTTCTAAGATGGTCCATTTGGTACCTTTGTCTAAATTGCCTTCCTCCTCTGATTTGGTGCCATTATTTTTCCAGCATGTGGTTCGTTTACATGGTATCCCGGAGAACATTGTTTCTGACAGAGGTTCCCAGTTTGTTTCGAGGTTTTGGCGATCCTTTTGCGCTAGGATGGGCATTGATTTGTCTTTTTCCTCGGCTTTCCATCCTCAGACAAATGGCCAAACCGAACGAACTAATCAAACTTTGGAAACATATCTGAGATGCTTTGTTTCTGCTGATCAGGATGATTGGGTGTCCTTTTTGCCGTTGGCTGAGTTCGCCCTTAATAATCGGGCCAGCTCGGCTACTTTGGTTTCGCCGTTTTTCTGCAATTCTGGTTTCCATCCTCGTTTCTCTTCAGGGCAGGTTGAGTCTTCGGACTGTCCTGGTGTAGATACTGTGGTGGATAGGTTGCAGCAGATTTGGAGTATGTGGTGGAGAAGATTTTGGATTCTCGTATTTCGAGACGGAAACTCCAGTACCTGGTCAAGTGGAAGGGTTATGGTCAGGAAGATAATTCCTGGGTTTTTGCCTCTGATGTTCATGCTGCTGATCTGGTTCGTGCCTTTCATTTGGCTCTTCCTGGTCGGCCTGGGGGCTCTGGTAAGGGTTCGGTGACCCCTCCTCAAGGGGGGGGTACTGTTGTGAATTCTGTTGTCGGGCTCCCTCCTGTGGTCATGAATGGTACTTCGGCTGGTTCTGTCCATGGACTTCCTCTGATGGGTGTTTCTGAGTTTCCTTCCACAGGTGACGAGGTTAATTCGTTAGCTGGCTGCTCTATTTAACTCCACTTAGATCTTTGCTCCATGCCACCTGTCAATGTTCCAGTATTGGTCTTGTTCACTCCTGGATCGTTCTTGTGACCTGTCTTCCCAGCAGAAGCTAAGTTACTGCGTGTATTTTCTTTGGTTTGCTATTTTTCTGTCCAGCTTGCTATTTTTATTGTTGTCTTGCTTGCTGGAAGCTCTGGGATGCAGAGGGAGCCCTCTGCGTGGTCTTTTTGTAGGTTTTTGTGCTGACCGCAAAGCTACCTTTCCTATCCTCAGTCTGTTCAGTAACTCGGGCCTCACTTTGCTAAATCAATTTCATCTCTGTGTTTGTATTTTCATCTTTACTCACAGTCATTATATGTGGGGGGCTGCCTTTTCCTTTGGGGAATTTCTCTGAGGCAAGGTAGGCTTTATTTTTCTATCTTCAGGGCTAGCTAGTTCCTTAGGCTGTGCCGAGTTGCATAGGGAGCGTTAGGCGCAATCCACGGCTATTTCTAGTGTGTTTGATAGGATTAGGGATTGCGGTCAGCAGAGTTCCCACGTCCCAGAGCTCGTCTTTTATTATCAGTAACTATCAGGTCATTCCGTGTGCTCTTTACCACCAGGTCCATTATTGTCCTGACCACCAGGTCATAACAGGTAATATAATAATAATAATCTTTATTTTTTTATAGCGCTAACATATTCCGCAGCGCTTTACACACATTATTATTGCTGTCCCCATTGGGGCTCACAATCTAAATTCCCTGTCAGTATGTCTTTGGACCTATGCAGCATCAATAGTAAAAAGATAAAATGTTAAAAATAATTACAAAAAATAGGGCTATTCTCACCTTCCTCCGTCCACCGATGTGCGATGCTGCCACCAGCTCCCGTTCCCAGTGATGCATTGCGAAAGTACCCAGATGACTTAGCGATCTAGACCGCTAAGTCATATGGGTAATTTCGCAATACATCACTGGGAACGGAAGCTGGCGGCAGACCGCTAAGTCATCTGGGTAATTTCGCAATGCATCACTGGGAACGGAATCTGGCGGCAGCATCGCGTGCATTGGTACACCTTCGGTGGACGCCGGGGGGTGAGTATATAACTATTTTTTATTTTAATTCTTTTTTTAACAGGGATATGGTGGCCACACTGCTATGTGCTGTGTTGTATTCAACGTGGGCTGTGTTATATACTGCCTGGCTGCTATATACTACGTGGGCAGTGCTATCTACTGCGTGGGCTGTGTTATATACTGCGTGGGCTGTGTTATATACTGCGTGGGCTGTGTTATATACTGCGTGGGCTGTGTTATATACTGCGTGGGCTGTGTTATATACTGCGTGGGCTGTGTTATATACTGCGTGGGCTTTGTTATATACTGCGTGGGCTGTGCTATATATTACGTGGGCTGAGTTATATACTGCGTGGGCTGCGCTATATACTACGTGGCTGCTATATACTACGTGGCTGCTGTATACTACGTGGCTGTGCTATGTACTATGTGGCTGTGTTATATACTATATAATATGGTACTGAAGGGGTATAGAGCTGGAGTAACAGATCTACTCCCTCATTTGTATGCAAACCGATTTCAGATGAATTGACTGAACATGTAAAAATATTGCTGGAATTGTCTTTGAAAGAGCTACATGGGCATATACATAGATTTGGACCCCTTACTAATTCCCTATGGGACTTGCGAACATGTGCAGCACTTGCGGTTTTACTGCTAGCAGCGTTTTTTTTCCGTTGCTGCAAGTACCGCATTTACCGGATTGCGGCAAAACCGCAAGTGCGGCACATGTCTGCAAGTCCCACAGGGAATGAATGAGGCCGAACGCAGTGTTGCCGTAAGTGATGCGTTACATGGCAGATGCAGAAAAACTGCTCGATCTGCCGCGAATGGTAAAAATCGCTGATGTGAAAGTAGCCCAAGTCACTGCTGACAGTATCTGCAATAGGGTACCGTCACACTAAGCGACGCTGCAGCGATACCGACAATGATGACACAGACAGCTCTCCAGCGACCAACGATCCCAAAGTCCCCTGGTAACCAGGGTAAACATTGGGTTACTAAGCGCAGGGCCGCGCTTAGTAACCCGATGTTTACCCTGGTTACCAGCGCAAACGTAAAATAAAAAAACACTACATACTTACCTTCCGTGTCTGTCCTCCGGCGCTGTGCTTTCCTCTGCACTGTCAGCGCCGGTCAGCCGGAAAGCAGAGCGGTGACGTCTGGCTGGCCGGCGCTCACAGCCAGTGCAGAGAAGCACAGCGCCGGTGGACAGACACGGAAGGTAAGTATGTAGTGTTTGTTTTTTTTACGTTTACGCTGGTAACCAGGGTAAACATCGGGTTACTAAGCGCGGCCCTGCGCTTAGTAACCTGATATTTACCCTGGTTACCAGTGAAGACATCGCTGGATCGGCGTCACACACGCCGATTCAGCGATGTCTGCAGGGAGATCCAGCGACAAAATAAAGTGCTGGACTTTCCCCAGCGACCAACGATCTCCCAACAGGGGCCTGATCGTTGGTCGCTGTCACACATAATGATTTCCTTAACGATATCGTTGCTACGTCACAAAAAGCAACGATATCGTTAACGATATTGTTATGTGTGACGGTACCTTTAGTCATAGTCACCAATGGGGGAGGCAGCACGAAAAGTGCCTAGGGCAGCAAAAACTCTAAATACGGCCCTGACTATAGTTGTTATAGGGAAAGGAAGAACAGAGAGAGAGAAAGAAGGGAGTGAGAAAGTAAGAACAGAGAGAGTAAGAATGATGGGAAATAAAGAAAGAACAGAGAGAAAGGAAGAACAGAGATAACGAAAGAGGGGAAAGAAAGAAAGAACAGAGAGAGAAAGAAAGAGGGGAAAGAAAGAAAGAACAGAGAGAGAAAGAAAGAACAAAGAGAGAGAGAAAGGAATAACAGAGAGAGAAAGAAAGAGGGGAAAGAAAGAAAGAACAGAGAGAGAAAGAAAGAACAGAGAGAGAGAAAGGAAGAACAGAGAGAAAGAAAGAGGGGAATGAAAAAGAACAGAGAGCGAAAGAAAGAACAGAGACAGGGAGTAAGAGGGGAAAGAAAGAGAGAGAGAGAAAGAGGGGAAAGAAAGAACAGAGAGAGAAAGAAAGAAAGAAAACAGAGAGACAGCAAGAATAAAAAAGGGGAAATAAAGAAACAATAGAGAGATAGAAAGAACAGAGAGCGAAAAAAGAGAGAGAAAGAACAGAGAGAGAAAGAAAGAACAGAGATAGAAAGAAAGAACACAGAAAAAAAGAACAGAGAGAGAAAGAAAGAAAGATTAGAGAGGGAAAGAAAGAACAGAGAGAGAGAGAGACAACGAAACAGAGAGAGAAAGAAAGATTCTATAAAGATACTACAGCAGCCTGGCTCCCATTGTAATGCTCACCTGAGCCTCCTGATGCAGGACACATCCATTACTCGCGTAATTGGTACATTTGATGATTGATCAGTCAAAGAAAGTGTCTGAAATTTTTAAGAGACATTGGCCGATTTTGAAGTCCAACCCTGATGTTGGTGGTTTCATTTCCCCACATCCGTCAATTACATATATAGAAGAGGTAAATCTATCAGAGACAACATCGTTCGGAGTCATTTTGTTCCCCCCAAAAAACAAGGGACTTGGCTTGACAACAGGTCTCTGGGTACATTCAGATGCGGACAATGTTCATTCTCCAAAAACGTGGCGGTCTCAAACACTTTCAGGAGTTCTGGTACCAAGAGGACGTTTACCATGAGACAGTTCGCCAATTGCAGGACTGTGGGGGTCGTCTATCTCTGCACATGTTCGTGCCCCAAAGATTACGTGGGCAAGACTAAACGAGAACTGCGGGTTCGTATCAGCGAACACCTTGGCGACATCAGACATGGCAGAGACACACCTATTGCGCACATATTAATCATGATCATGGCGGTGACCCTAACTCTCTTCTTTTTAGGGTTATTGAGGTAATCCCCCCTTCGGTGAGGTTGGGTGACTGGGATAAGAGGATTCTGCAACGTGAGACAAGGTGGATCTACTTATTGAGATCCACGAGCCCCCTTGGTCTCAACGAACAATTGACCTTTACTAGTTTCATTTAGTCACTTTTTTCTTGTTCTGATCATTATGAAACTTTGATTATGCCTTGTATATTTATACACTAAACTTATTGTTCATCATTATCAGTGATGTTTCATATTTTATTTATTTATTTTTTTTCTCTTTTCATTATTTTCAGTTTGTCTCGTGTCATTTGTTCTTTGTGTTAGTTCTTGTTGTGATGGTACCTTTTGGTATTTATTCATTATGATTTTTCACTTATTATTTATTATTTGGTATTTTTGTTTTGGTACCTTGCCCTCCCTTAGCCTCTTTATATACATTACCCTAGCCCTCTGGCATGGTTTTGCCATAAAAGTGCATGTTTTAGATATTACAACTACTGTTTCTATCTTTAGTAGTGTAATCTACTGTATTCTTAGTGGTGTGAGTGTTTTTTATGGTCTATTCCACTCTGACGCTTTGCGTTATGGATTTTGTAGCGCATTTGAGTTCCATTTTCCAAGTGACTATTATGTCATCACTGTGGGACCTCCCCCGGCATTAGTTTACCATTTCCTTCACTTCCGGGAGTTTACTTACTTTTATTCTGGCACATGCGTCATGCATTTCCTTTGTCTGGAGCGCATCTTGCGTTCCAAGTCCCTAGCGACCGTTACGTCATCGCTATGGGACCAGGGCTTACTGGTGCGTTACATGCGCTTCTGTTCTGGCGCATGCGTCATGCATCTTTGTGGTATGGAGCGCATTGTGCGTTCCAGGTTTCCAGCGACCGTTACGTCATCGCTATGGGACCGCGGCTTACTGGCGCGCCGTACGCGCTGTTTCCATTTCCGGTGAGCCAAGTCTTTTAAATAGGCTTTGGGTAAGCTTCACCCCAGCTCGGACTTCACGTGCTGCTAACCCCTGATGAACGCCCTTTGCAACAATGGGGGGGGGGGAAACGCGTCGGGCATTGTTTTGGGGATAAGACATTGATTGAGCGCGTTTCTTCATCTCCTGATCATCATCTCTAACGGTGTTATCCGAATATCGTGATATTGTGCCGCAGCTCACAGATGAGTATCTTTGATATGACTGTGATAATTATCGAATTATTATGCTGCTGTGATTATCGGTTCCATACCCTCTATTAATGAGTGTTGGATCAATTTGGCACCTTGCACCTTATTATTGCCGTTTGCATTATAGCTAATATGTATGGAGACTGATGAAATAGTGCTTTTCTGTGTCCATATGAGGGGGCGTTTTGGGCGATTTGTCTATGATTTCCATATCGGTACATTGTCTGATCTATAGAGACGATTGTGTCTCGGTAGCACAATTATTTATTGATTAATTTCAAGATTGAAATGTGCTCCTCTGTCCCCCTTTTTTGGATACCTTTGTTTCTTATTTTTATGATATGAGATTCATTGCATCCTGATGTACCTTCTATTTGTTGGGCATATTTGACTCTGTCTATTGAGGCCCAATATGAGATACATTGATTCTTCTATGACAGCATTTACATATTATTTTGTTCTGTTTATTTTTTAGGGTTTTTTTTCCCATTTTTCTAATTTTTTCTTGTGGGTATCAGGGTGTATTGGGACATTTTTCTATCCTTTTTTTCTCCATTGTAGGGATTTTTGAGGGATCCTAGGGCTAGTCGACGTTGAGTGGGGACGCCAACCGTTTCAAAGTAGGGTGCCAACCTCCACTGCTAGGTAGGGTTTGTCCGTTAGGCACATGTTAGGTCGCTCTAGTTTTGTAATGTAGGGATCTCTAGGGATTCTGAGGGCGAGCCGCCGAGGAGTGGGGGCGCCAAGCGTTATTTAGGGTGCCAACCCCCACTGCCAGGTAGGACAAAAGCTTAGTGTCGCTCTAGGATCATACAAGCACATCCCTGTTGTATATGTTTTAATGATTAGAGTTTTAGTAATATATACCATTAAAAGTTATTTTTTATGAATCCTGTTTTTTGGGTTTTTGAGCTTCAAAGGGTTCTAGAGTAAATACCGTATATACTCGAGTATAAGCCGAGATTTTCAGCCCAAAATTTTGGGCTGAAAGTGCCCCTCTCGGCTTATACTCGAGTCAAGGTGGGTGGCAGGGTCGGCGGGTGAGGGGGTGAGGGCGCTGAGGCATACTTACCTAGTCCCAGCGATCCTCACGCTGTCCCTGCCGTCCCACGGTCTTCTGTGCTGCAGCTTCTTCCCCTCTTCAGCAGTCACGTGGGACCGCTCATTAGAGATATGAATAAGCGGCTCCACCTCCCATAGGGGTGGAGCCGCCTATTCATTCCTCTAATCAGCGGTGCCGGTGACCGCTGATAGAGAAAGAAGCTGCAGCACAGAAGACCAGGCAGAGGGACAGCGCGAGGATCGCTGGGACTAGGTAAGTATAGCATATTCACCTGTCCTCGTTCCAGCCGCCGAGCGTCGCTCCATCTTCCCGGCCGGCGCCTCCATCTTCCCGGTGTCTGCGCTCTGACTGTTCAGGCAGAGGGCGCAATGACGCATATAGTATGCGCGGCGCCCTCTGCCTGATCAGTCAGTTCAGAGACGCCGGGAAGATGGAGGCGCCGGAACGAGACGCCGGGAGCTGCAATCAAGGGAGGTGAGTATGTGTTTTTTTTTTTTATTGCAGCAGCAGCAGCGGCAGAGATTTATGTGGAGCATCTATGGGGCACAGTGAACGGTGCAGAGCACCGTATATGGCACATCTATGGGGCACAGTGAACGGTGCAGAGCACTGTATATGGCACATCTATGGGGCACAGTGAACGGTGCAGAGCACCGTATATGGCACATCTATGGGGCACAGTGAACGGTGCAGAGCACCATATATGGCACATCTATGGGGCACAGTGAACGGTGCAGAGCACCGTATATGGCACAGCTATGGGGCACAGTGAACGGTGCAGAGCACCGTATATGGCACATCTATGGGGAAATATGAACGGTGCAGAGCACCGTATATGGCACATCTATGGGGCACAGTGAACGGTGCAGAGCACCGTATATGGCACATCTATGGGGCACAGTGAACGGTGCAGAGCACCGTATATGGCACATCTATGGGGCACAGTGAACGGTGCAGAGCACCGTATATGGCACATCTATGGGGCACAGTGAACGGTGCAGAGCACCGTATATGGCACATCTATGGGGCACAGTGAACGGTGCAGAGCACCGTATATGGCACAGCTATGGGGAAATATGAACAGTGCAGAGCACCGTATATGGCACAGCTATGGGGAAATAATGAACGGTGCAGAGCACTATATGGCACAGCTATGGGGAAATAATGATCTATTTTTATTTTTGAAATTCACCGGTAAATGCTGCATTTCCACCCTAGGCTTATACTCGAGTCAATAAGTTTTCCCAGTTTTTTGTGGCAAAATTAGGGGGGTCGGCTTATACTCGGGTCGGCTTATACTCGAGTATATACGGTATATATATTTTTTTGGTTTTCTCTCTGAGTTTGTTATGGCTAGTTTCCTGTCAGGACCATTGGATAATAATAGGTGGCTTGATGACGCTAGGGAGCTCTTTTCTGACGTTGAGGGCACTGGTGGTTCATCATCTGTCCCTACCCTGAGAAATCTGTTCTCTGATCTACTTGCGGTGTACAAAAATAATATCAAATCCTGGTGGGAGGTACAGTCCCTTGACAATTATATAAAACATCGTGTTGTGCCGCGTGGACTTAGGATACATCTCTTACCAGCCCCCAGGTCTGTGTCTCCAGCATTATTGGCTAAGTGGGAAGAAGAATCAATCTCTTCTTCTCTAAGATTCATGCAAATATTACTAGATGAAGAGAAAAAGACACTAGAGAGCTCTTCTTCTAAATTAAAAGATCAGATTGAGTCTATCTTAAAATATAAAAGTGACCCAGAATTTGCCAAAAAGGAGGAGTCACTGAAAAACGCAGTGGAAAAATTTCATTTGGAGATCAAAGACAGAAAGCATAAACGCTTTGTTAAGGATTGCTCCGAATTTAGAGATAAGAGGGCTTATCCTGCACTACAAATTACCCCAGCACCAACTACCGCAGTGTCATCATCAGATATTGATTCTTCGGATATTGACTCAGCACCAAGGGGTTTACCAGGTAGACAGTTTGCAAGATCAAAAAATCGAGGCAAAAGAGGGGGACGCAGATGGCAGACTCAGGGATCAGAAAGGGGATATCAATCCTCTGCCTCTTCATCATCCTCTTTTTTAGAGGATCGGGGAGGGATCATGTATCATTTACGGACCCGGAGTTCCAACAGCCAGCAGAAATGATCCCTCTTGCTGAAAGAGATGATAATCAGATTATGAACTTGTCATCTCATTATTTGACTGACATTGAAAAACGGTTGTTAAACAAAGGTCTTACGTTCGTCCCGACTATGAGATTCGACCCATTTACTTGGATCAAGGATTTGAATCTCTTTACGAGGAAACTGAAATGGAGACTTTTTTTTTACAAAAATGGTGTACAGAGATGCCAACAATTGGGTATTTCAGTTGACGATCTAGCTGACCTAGATACACTCACTGAATTAAGTGAAGAAGGTAATAGGATATCTGGGGAGGGCCCGTTCTCGGACTTGAAACCAACAAGCAAACGAATGCCACCATCCAGTGACTATGGCAGCATCGAGATTTTTCAGAAATTGGTCACTGATGAGATCAACAAAATTGTTCCGAGCTTGGACCCCACCCACCCGAATTTAACATTTGCTGAGAGGAAAGCACTGAATGACCTCAAAAATAACAATTCAATCGTTATTAAGCCTTCTGATAAAGGTGGAAATATTGTGATTTTGGGTCACTCACAATATGTGGATATGTGTAGCCTGATTTTGTCAGATAGATCGTCATATGAGATCTTGAGGGGAGACCCTACTGTGGGGAACATGTTATGAACTGGTGGTTTAGGAGCAACATGGGACGAGCTCTGAAGGAGGTGGTACCTGTACTGACCGCAGTTCCTAAGCTCAACACAACACTAGAAGTAGCCGTGGGATGCTCCTGTCACTCCCTAGGCACCTCGTCACAGCCTGAGAACTAACTACCCCTAAAGATAGAAACAGGAAAACTATCTTGCCTCAGAGAAAATCCCCAAAGGATAGATAGCCCCCCACAAGTAATGACTGTGAGTGGAGAGGGAAAAGACATACACAGAATGAAACCAGGATGTAGCACAGGAGGCCAGTCTAGCTAGATAGATAGGGCAGGATAGAATACTGTGCGGTCAGTATTAAAAACTACAAAAATCCACACAGAGTTTACAAAAATCTCCACACCTGACTAAAGGTGTGGAGGGTAAATCTGCTTCCCAGAGCTTCCAGCTTAACTGAATTAATCCATACTGACAAGCTGGACAAAACATAGAATGCACAGAACGAATAAGTCCACAACATGTGGACAGAAAAGAGCAAAGCAAGGACTTAACTTTGCTGAACTGGTCAGGATATCAGGGAAATCCAAGAGAGATGTGAATCCAACCAGGAACCATTGACAAGTGGCACTGGCTGAAGGGAAGAGCCAGGCAAAAATAGCCGAGCAGAAAGACAATCAGTGGAAGCAGCTGCAGACTGCTAAATCCAAGGAGCAGCCTTACCACTTAAAACCACCGGAGGGAGCCCAAGAGCAGAACTCACAAAAGTGCCACTTACAACCACCGGAGGGAGCCCAAGAGCGGAATTCACAACAGGTACACCAGTGAATTGAATGGGATCTTGACACGTGCCTTTGATTCTAAACTTATCTCTAGGAACGAGTTTAATTTTCTTTCACCCAGATTTCCGTCAGTGGCAATCTTTTATGCCTTGCCTAAGGTGCATAAGGGCATTAGCCCTTTAAAAGGGCGCCCAATTGTATCGGGGTGGATGCTCTTTCACAGAACTCAAGTATTTACCTAGACAAATTATTGAGACCCTTTGTTACAGTGCTACCCTCGTACATCAGGGATACGAGTGATCTCCTGATGAAACTTGAAGGGGTGGTCATCGACTCTGGGACTATCATTGCCTCCATTGATGTGGAGGCACTGTATAGCAGTATTCGCCATCAGGATGGCTTGAGAGCCATCAGATATTTCTTGAGCTGTAGAGGTGTCCACTTGGTACCACATAATGCTTTTTTATTTGAACTCCTGGAATTTGTATTACAACAGAACTACTTCCTCTTTAACGGGAGGTGGTACCACCAGCTCAGGGGCACAGCAATGGGGAGCCCCTGTGCCCCCACATATGCTAATCTGCTCCTGGGCTGGTGGGAGGACACTTTTGTCTTCAGGGACGAGGATGTCGAGTGGGGCCCCAGGATTATTTTCTGGGGCCGCTACACTGACGACATCCTCGTCCTGTGGAAGGATAATGCTGCCTCCTTTTCTGATTTCCTACGGTACCTAAATACCACTGTAGAGGGCCTTTTTTTCACCTATGAGTGTGGGGGTGATAGTATTACTTTTCTTGATGTCTTCATCAAAAGACTTAAGGATGGCTCCCTCGGTACGACTATCTACCGGAAACCAACAGCCACTATTAGTCTGTTGAGATGGGAGAGCCATCACCCCTTCCCGTTGAAACGCGGGATCCCCAAGGGACAGTTCCTTCGCTTGCGGAGGAACTGTTCGTCTCTCGGCGATTTCAGGACTAAATCAGTAGAACTTGGAGATCGCTTTAGAGATAGGGGTTACCCCGTGGATGTGATAGAATCTGCGTTTCATGTTGCTGTGAATTCTAATAGGTCATCACTGTTGACATCTAGAACTGAATGTAATGCTCACCTGAGCCTCCTGATGCAGGACACATCCATTACTCGCGTAATTGGTACATTTGATGATCAGTCAAAGAAAGTGTCTGAAATTTTTAAGAGACATTGGCCGATTTTGAAGTCCGACCCTGATGTTGGTGGTTTCATTTCCCACGTCCGTCAATTACATATAGAAGAGGTAAATCTATCAGAGACAACATCGTTCGGAGTCATTTTGTTCCCCCCAAAAAACAGGGGACTTGGCTTGACAACAGGTCTCTGGGTACATTCAGATGCGGACATTGTTCATTCTGCAAACACGTGGCAGTCTCAAACACTTTCAGGAGTTCTGGTACCAAGAGGACGTTTACCATGAGACAGTTCGCCAATTGCAGGACTGTGGGGGTCGTCTATCTCTGCACATGTTCGTGCCCCAAAGATTACGTGGGCAAGACTAAACGAGAACTGCGGGTTCATATCAGCGAACACCTTGGCGACATCAGACATGGCAGAGACACACCTATTGCGCGACATATTAATCATGATCATGGCGGTGACCCTAGCTCTCTTCTTTTTAGGGTTATTGAGGTAATCCCCCCTTCGGTGAGGTTGGGTGACTGGGATAAGAGGATCCTGCAACGTGAGACAAGGTGGATCTACTTATTGAGATCCACGAGCCCCCTTGGTCTCAACGAACAATTGACCTTTACTAGTTTCATTTAGTCACTTTTTTCTTGTTCTGATCATTATGAAACTTTGATTATGCCTTGTATATTTATACACTAAACTTATTGTTCATCATTATTAGTGATGTTTCATATTTTATTTTTATTTTTTTCTCTTTTCATTATTTTCAGTTTGTCTCGTGTCATTTGTTCTTTGTGTTAGTTCTTGTTGTGATGGTACCTTTTGGTATTTATTCATTATGATTTTTCACTTATTATTTATTATTTGGTATTTTTGTTTTGGTACCTTGCCCTCCCTTAGCCTCTTTATATACATTACCCTAGCCCTCTGGCATGGTTTTGCCATAAAAGTGCATGTGTTAGATATTACAACTACTGTTTCTATCTTTAGTAGTGTAATCTACTGTATTCTTAGTGGTGTGAGTGTTTTTTATGGTCTATTCCACTCTGACGCTTTGCGTTATGGATTTTGTAGCGCATTTGCGTTCCATTTTCCAAGTGACTATTATGTCATCGCTGTGGGACCTCCCCCGGCATTAGTTTACCATTTCCTTCACTTCCGGGAGTTTACATACTTGTATTCTGGCACATGCGTCATGCATTTCCTTTGTCTGGAGCGCACCTTGCGTTCCAAGTCCCTAGCGACCGTTACGTCATCGCTATGGGACCGGGGCTTACTGGCGCGTTACATGCGCTTCTGTTCTGGCGCATGCGTCATGCATCTTTGTGGTATGGAGCGCATTGTGCGTTCCAGGTTTCCAGCGACCGTTACGTCATCGCTATGGGACCGTGGCTTACTGGCGCGCCGTACGCGCTGTTTCCATGTCCGGTGAGCCAGGTCTTTAAAATAGGCTTTGGGTAAGCTTCACCTCAGCTCGGACTTCACGTGCTGCTAACCCCTGATGAACCCCCTTTGCAACAATGGGGGGGGGGGAAACGCGTTGGGCATTGTTTTGGGGATAAGACATTGATTGAGCGCGTTTCTTTATCTCCTGATCATCATCTCTAACGGTGTTATCCGGATATCGTGATATTGTGCCGCAGCTCACAGATGAGTATCTTTGATATCACTGTGATAATTATCGAATTATTATGCTGCTGTGATTATCGGTTCCATACCCTATATCAATGAGTGTTGGATCAATTTGGCACCTTGCACCTTATTATTGCCGTTTGCATTATAGCTAATATGTATGGAGACTGATGAAATAGTGCTTTTCTGTGTCCATATGAGGGGGTGTTTTGGGCGATTTGTCTATGATTTCCATATCGGTACATTGTCTGATCTATAGAGACGATTGTGTCTCGGTAGCACAATTATTTATTGATTAATTTCAAGATTGAAATGTGCTCCTTTGTCCCCCTTTTTTGGATACCTTTTTTTCTTATTTTTATGATATGAGATTCATTGCATCCTGATGTACCTTCTAATAGTTGGGCATATTTGACTCTGTCTATTGAAGCCCAATATGAGATACATTGATTCTTCTATGACAGCATTTACATATTATTTTGTTCTGTTTATTTTTTAGGGTTTTTTTTCCCATTTTTCTAATTTTTTCTTGTGGGTATCAGGGTGTATTGGGACATTTTTCTATCCTTTTTTCTCCATTGTAGGGATTTTTGAGGGATCCTAGGGCTAGTCGACGTTGAGTGGGGGCGCCAACCGTTCCAAAGTAGGGTGCCAACCTCCACTGCTAGGTAGGGTTTGTCCGTTAGGCACATGTTAGGTCGCTCTAGTTTTCCTGTAATGTAGGGATCTCTAGAGATTCTGAGGGCGAGCCGCCGAGGAGTGGGGGCGCCAAGCGTTATTTAGGGTGCCAACCCCCGCTGCCAGGTAGGACAAAGCTTAGTGTCGCTCTAGGATCATACAGGCACATCCCTGTTGTATATGTTTTAATGATTAGAGTTTTAGTAATATATACCATTAAAAGTTATTTTTTATGAATCCTGTTTTTTTGGTTTTTGAGCTTCAAAGGGTTCTAGAGTAAATATATATTTTTTGTTGGTTTTCTCTCTAAGAACAGAGAGAGTAAGAATGATGGGAAATAAAGAAAGAACAGAGAGAAAGGAAGAACAGAGAGAGAGAAAGGAAGAACAGAGAGAGAAAGAAAGAGGGGAAAGAAAGAACAGAGAGAGAGAAAGGAAGAACAGAGAGAAAGAAAGAGGGGAAAGAAAAAGAACAGAGAGCGAAAGAAAGAACAGAGACAGGGAGTAAGAGGGGAAAGAAAGAGAGAGAGAAAGAGGGGAAAGAAAGAACAGAGAAAGAAAGAAAGAAAACAGAGAGAGAGCGAGAATAAAAAAGGGGAAAGAAAGAAACAACAGAGAGATAGAAAGAACAAAGAGTGAAAAAAGAAGGGAGAGAGAGAAAGAACAGAGAGAGAAAGAAAGAACAGAGATAGAAAGAGAGAACAGAGAAAAAAAGAACAGAGAGAGAAAGAAAGAAAGATTAGAGAGGGAAAGAAAGAACAGAGAGAGAGAGACAACGAAACAGAGAGAGAAAGAAAGATTCTATAAAGATACTACAGCAGCCTGGCTCCCATTGTAATGCTCACCTGAGCCTCCTGATGCAGGACATATCATGATCAGCTCACATGGCCGGCATCCCCGATTCCAAGTTGCTCCCGCTGTCTGCGCTGTCGGAGGACACAGTGATGGATCTGAATCATTCCCTGAAGTGCCTCCATGGTTCCGTCACAATCTCCTCCTGAAATTACCTCATTTCCGGTCAGCTTCCAGCACGTCACTTCCGGTGGAATGTCACGTTCAAGTTTTAAAGTGCTCCTTGGGACTCCTGTGTGTACGGGAAAAGTAAGTTTCCGGCCGGGACAGTGGGGCAGACTCTCAAAATCAGGACTGTCCCGCTGGATCCAGGACGGTTGGGAGGTATGAAATTTGCTCCCCACCATACACCAACTTCGTACACGCACGGCTCCACACACTTCATACACACACGTTTCCGCTTTGTATGCCTCGTACACACACAGCTCCGCTCCGTACACTTTGCGCACACACGGCTCTGCTCCGTACACCTTGTAATCACGCGGCCACGCTACGTACACCTCGTACACACATGGCTCCACTCAACCTTGTACACATGCAGTGCTGCTCCATACACCTTGTACTTAAGAAGCTCCGCGCCATACACCCTGTACACACAAGGCTCTTCTCCGCTCTGTACACACATGGCTCAGCTCTGTACACTTCGTACACACAGGGCTTAATTTTGTACACCCCGTACACACATGGATCCATTTCATACACCCCGTAGACACACGGCTTTGCTCCGTACACCAAGTACACACACGGCTCTACACCGTACACCAAGTACACACATGGCTCCGCTCCGTACACCTCGTACTTATGCGGGTCCGTGCCGTACACCCCGTAGACACACGGCTCTTCTCCACTCCATACACATACACGGCTCTACTCCATACACTTCGCACACACAGGGCTCTGTTTCGTACACCCCTTACACGCACGGCTCCTCTCCATACACCTTGTACACATGCAGCTCCGCTCCGTACACCTCGTACACATGTGGCTCCACTCCGAACACCTTGTACACACTCAGCTCAGCTCCGTACACCTCGTACACACACGGCTCCGCTCGGTACACCTCGTACACACATTGCTCCGCTCCTTACACCTCGTACACGGCTCCGCTCCATACATCTCGTACACACATGGCTCCGCTCCGTACACCTCATACACGCGGCTCCACTCCACACACACGTGGCTCCGCTTCGAACACCTCGTACACACAGGGCTCCGCACACCTTGTACACACACAGCTTCGCTCTGTACACCTCGTACACACATGGCTCCGCTCCGTACACACACGGCTTCGCTCCGTACACCTCGTAGACACACGGCTCCACTCCATACACATTGCACATGCTGCTCCGCTCCGTATACCTTGCACACACACGGCTCCGCTCCGTACAGCTCATACACACACGGCTCCTCTCCATACATCTCATACACACATGGCTCCACTCCGTACATCTCGTACACACACGACTGCGCTCCATACACCTTGCACATTCGGCTACGTACACCTCATAGACACACGGCTCTGCTCCATACACCTCATACACACACGGCTCTGCTCCGTACACCTCGTACACACACGGCTCCGCTCCACACACATTGCACACGCTGTTCTGCTCCGTATACATTGCACACATATGGCTCCGCTCCGTACACCTCATACACACACGGCTCCTCTCCATACATCTCATACACACGGCACCACTCCGTACACTTCGTACACACACGGCTCCGCTCCACACACATTGCAAATGCTGCTCCGTATACCTTGCACACACATGGCTCCACTCCATACACCTCGTACACATACGGCTCCTCTCCATACATCTCGTACACACGGCTCCACTCCATACACATTGCACACGTTGCTCCGCTCCATATACTTTGCACACACGGCTCAGCTTCGTACACCTTATACACACACGGCTCCTCTCCATACATCTCGTACACACACGGCACCACTCCATGCAACTTGTACACACACGGCTCCGCTCCATACAGATTGCACACACTGCTCCTTATACCTTGTACACACATGGCTCTGCTCTGTACACCTCGTACACAAGTGGCTCTGCTCTGTACACCTCGTACTCACGTGGCTCCGCTCCTTACACCTCGTACCCACACGACTCTGCTCCATACACCTTTCACACTCTGCTCCAATCCGCACACCTCTTACACACATAGCTCTGCTCCGTACACGTCTTACACACACGACTCTGCTCCATACACCTTTCACACGCTGCTCCACTCCGTACACCTTGTACACACGTGGCTGTGCTCCGTACACCTCATACACACACGGCTCTGCTACATCTACACTGTAAACACCTCCTGACCTCACACATACGCTTACCCTCCTCCTGCGCCATGACAACCAGCAGAGTCCTGTACACGGAGGTCCCGATCTTGTGACCCCCTGACTCCTCCCATCCTGTGACTTCATCACAGGTCCTGTGCGCACAGAGCAGCCAATATCAGGTGTGCTGCTCTGCGGGTGCAGGGACTCAGGGAGCTGACCGGGTGATATTACACACCTCCCAACCAGTGCGGGACAACTAATGTCCCGCCCGGGATCGCAGGGCTGACTGTCAAAATCAGGACAGTCCCGCTGGATCCGGAATGGTTGGGAGGTATGCCTGTGATGATGTCACGATCACATGACCGGTCATGTTAGGTGGGAAGGGCTGGAAGGAAGGATTCAGGACGCAAATTCATTTACTACAGCAGCAGAATCTGCCGCCCCCTCTCTCCATTGAAGGCAGTGCCGCTTGAGGCAAAGCACTCAACTTGCCACATGGTAACAGCGCCCCTGAGTGCATACGTCGGCGCTGGGACCTGGGAGCTTTCCCGGAGCTGTGCACGGCCATCTTACCTTGACGGCTGGCCAGCTCCTGCTCCGTCCGTCTTCTGTGTACTTTCTGTCAGGTGACAGTGCGTACGCAATGACGTCATCGCGTACACGCCACCCGACATGTACCAGACGCAGGAGGCAAAGCCGAGCCGCTGGGGAGCGACTGAGGTAAGTATCCAAAACTTTTTTGCTTTCTGTACAAAATTAATTAACCCCTTTCTGACATCCAACGTACTATCCTGTCCATGTCACCCGGGCCCTTATGACCATGGATTGGATAGTACGTCGTGTGCGGTTGATCGGGGTCCTAGTGTCAGCTGATTCTCACAGCTGACACCCGGCACTTCCAGGAGCTGTCACAGACCGCTCCCAGCACTTTAACCCCTGGACACTGCGATCAAACATGTTCACAGCATTCCAGGAGGAGGTAGGAGGCTGACAGCCCCTCTGCCTTGGGATCGCTGCCATGGAGACCCGATGTCGTCATGACGACATTGGGGTCCCCAGAGCTGAGAGACTTTCTGTTATGCACAGTGCATGTCAGGAAGTCTATAAGGCTACTTTCACACCAGCGTCGTTTTCAATACATCGCAATGCGTCGTTTAGGGGAAAAAAAGCATCCTGCAAAGTTGTCAGGATACGTTTTTTCCCCATAGACTAACATTTGCGATGTATTGACACACGTCGCAACCATCGTGCGACGGTTGCGCCTTGTTGTGGCGGACCGCCGGCAGCAAAAAACGTTACATGTAACGTTTTTTCCTTCCGACGGTCCGCCATTTCCGACCGCGCATGCGCGCCCGGAACTCCGCCCCCACCTCCCCACACCTCACAATGGGGCAGCGGATGCGCTGGAAAAATGCATCTGATGCCCCCGTTGTGCGGCGCATTCACTGCTAGCGACGGGCCGAGTACGACGCTAGTGTGAAAGTAGCCTAAGGCTAGTGCACAGAAGCTGCAGCACTGACAAATTCTACAGCATGCAGATCTGCATACTATAGAAGCCAGTAGCCTGCAGAAAATGAGTGTCTCATAGTGGGACACAGTGTAAAAATAAGAATGAATTTAAAAATAGATAATAATTGTAAAAATATTTGAAAAAATAATAAATATTTATTCAATCAATAACACGCGATCAAAAAGACGGATATAAGTAAACGTGGTACTGCTGAAAAAGTCACCTTGTCCTGCAAAAAAAGCCACCATATAGATCCATCACCAGAAAAATAAAAAAGTTATAGCTGTCAGAATACAGCGATGCAAAAAATTTTTTTTTAATATAAGAGTTTTTATTGTTTAAAAGCGCAAAAAAAAGGGATATAAATTAGGTATCGCTGTAATTGTACTGACCCGAAGAATAAAACTGCTTTATCAATTTTACATGATTTTACATGATTTATGAATTGCTGTTTTTTGTTAATTCTGCCTCACAAAAATCAGAATAAAAGTGGATGAAAAAATGTTATGTCCCCCAAAATGATACCAATAAAAACATCAACTCGTCCCGAAAAAACAAGACCTCACATGACTCTGTGGACCAAACTATGGGACAATTATAGCTCTCAAAATGTGGTGATGCAAAAACTATTTTTTGCACTGTAAAAGCGTTGTTTAGTGTGTGACAGCTGCCAAACATAAAAGCCCGCTATAAGGCTGCCGTCACACTATCAGTATTTGGTCAGTATTTTGCATCAGTGTTTGTAAGCCAAAACCAGGAGTGGAACAATTAGAGGAAACGTATAATAGAAACATATGCACCACTTCTGCATTTATCACCCACTCCTGGTTTTGGCTTCAAATACTGATGTAAAATACTGATCAAATACTGCTAGTGTGTCGGCAGCCTAAATAGTAAATAAAAAACCCTTTCATCACCCCTAAAGGTACCGTCACAATAAGCGACGCTGCAGCGATCTAGACAACGATGCCGATCGCTGCAGCGTCGCTGTTTGGTCGCTGGAGAGCTGTCACACAGACAGCTCTCCATCGACCAACGATCCCGAAGTTCCCGGGTAACCAGGGTAAACATCGGGTTACTAAGCGCAGGGCCGCGCTTAGTAACCCGATGCTTACCCTGGTTACCATTGTAAAAGTAAAAAAAAAACACTACATACTTACATTCCTGTCGCGTCCCCCAGCCTCAGCTTCCCTGCTCTGTGTAGGCGCGCTGGACGGAAAGCAGAGCGGTGACGTCACCGCTGTGCACTGCTTTACGGCCAGCCGGCGCTGACACTGGGGGACGCAGGGAAGCTGATGCTGAGGAACGTGACAGGAATGTAAGTATGTAGTGTTTTTTTTTTTTACTTTTACATTGGTAACCAGGGTAAACATTGGGTTACTAAACGCGGCCCTGCGCTTAGTAAACCGATGTTTACCCTGGTTACCAGTGAAGACATCGCTGAATTGGCGTCACACACGCCGATTCAGCGATGTCTGCGGGAGATCCAGCGACGAAATAAAGTCCTGGACTTTCCCCAGCGACCAACGATCTCCCAGCAGGGGCCTGATCGTTGGTCGCTGTCACACATAACGATTTCGTTAACGATATCGTTGCTACGTCACAAAAAGGAACGATATCGTTATGTGTGACAGTACCTTTAGTTAGGGAAAAATAAAAAAATGTATTTATTTCCATTTTCCCATTAGCGGTTAGGGTTGGGATTAGGGGTTCCCATCACCATGTCATCCTGAGGACAAGTTTTGGTCAATCTCTCAGGAAGCTTGACTATAGATGGTTCATTATGTTTTAGTAGAGCGTTTTTATGGTTTCGCCACTGGATCTGCCACAGGTTCCAGGCTCCACAACACTTTTACTGCTACCACCTGACCAGCTTTTGTTTCAGCCAAAACATTTTTAATCCACCACCACGACAAGGTAGACTCTTTTGGGCGTGCCCTGCTCTACTCTATCTTATTAACCCCTCCACCCTCAGAACTTTTTTCCGTTTTGCGTTTTCGTTTTTCGTTCCCCTTATCCCAGAGCGATAACTTTTTTATTTTTCCATCAATATGGCCATATGAGGGCTTGTTTTTTGGCGGGATGAGTAGTATTTTTGAAATATTCTATTGGTTTTACCATGTCGTGTACTAGAAAACGTTAAAAAAATTCCAAGTGCAGTGAAATTGCATAACAAAGCAATCTCACACTTGTTTTTTTTTTTTTTTTTACTAGGTTCACTAAATGCTAAAACTCTGTTCGAAACAGCTGACATGTCCCAGGAAAGATGAGGGCTTACCGTACATACATTTTTTAAACTATTTTTTTAATAATCTGTATTTCAGATTATTGTATTCTGCTTTGTGTACATTTATGGATACCACTCTCCTACCTGTCTGGAGACACGGACATTGGACAATGCAAGTAAATATATATCACAAGAAATTAGAGAGGATAATTTCACTGGGAGAGTTTCTATACATGTTCTCATGCTTAGTGTCAGGGAGACCATTTTTGTTTCAGTTCAGTTAGGAACTCTCTGGCGCCCCCCTTACCCTCAGGTCAGTCAGGTAACTGCACCTATGATAAGTAGTCACCGCACAGGCAGTCCTGTCATGTACTGGCTATAGGGGCACCCTGCAGTGAGGGTGGTGTGTATATCGCCAGTCCCATGCCGGGAATGCACACATAAACCTCAGATCTGTCGCTGCCAGGATTCCAAATAACACCAGAACGCTAAGCGGCCACCAGTTCCTCATTTGATATAAGCAAAGCCTATATCTGGTCAGAAACCAACCCCAGGTAGCAGGAATTTGCCAGGAGTACGTGTCGGTTCGGTCATAGAGCAAAAAAAATGAAGCTAGTAAATTAATATGTTTACACCAGAATATATCGGCAGTGTTTACAAAAGACATTACAAAAAGAGACAAAATATAATATGTACAACAGAAAATAAAAGGGATAAACATAGGAACTTACTATATCTCAAACACAGGTATGTCGCGTCGATAAAGGGGAGGAGAGGTCCCAAAGAAATGATTCAGCAGCACAGCATGGTGTTCTTGGTCATCTCTGCGGCAGTGAACACTTCCCAAAATGTACGTTTCTGTTTTAAGCTTTGCCACAAACCTAGAGACTCCTCGTCTTGGTGACCTCACTGGTGGGCTGGTTTATGAAAAATATACCTCTCTTTCAAAGTTATCAAAACTCCTATTTTCCATATCTTTGGTGTTACGGACAAGCGGGGTCAGTGGGTGCTCTTGTCCACTGGCCTGGCTGTCTTTAGCAAGACTGCATGGACCACGGCTCATACCACTGAACGCCCGCTCTATCTCCCAGTGGGCAATACACTACACAGGGTTAAGGTAAAACAGGGTGGCAATACTTTATTGAACCACAGCACACAATAGCAAACAGAGCATTCCCAACATGCCTGGAATTGTTTGGTTACATGGGCGCATATAAAAGATCACTGCGTCTCCACGTATTTCCAGTATGACATGATGTCAGAGCTCCCAGGGTTGCTACTCCATCTGTGGATGAACGCACAGAGAAGGGGTAACAACAAGCATAGGGAGATGACCAAGAACTGTCCATAGAGTCTATACAAGGTCCAAAGCCAGTTGACATGATATCAGAGCTCCCAAGGTCGCTACTCCATCTGTGGATGAACGCACAGAGAAGGGGCAACGACAAGCATAGGGAGATGACCAAGAACTGTCCATAGAGTCTATACAAGGACCAAAGCCAGTTGACATGATATCAGAGCTCCCAGGGTCGCTACTCCATCTGTGGATGAACGCACAGAGAAGGGGCAATGACAAGCATAGGGAGATGACCAAGAACTGTCCATAGAGTCCATACAAGGTCCAAAGCCAGTTGACACGAGAGTCACCACCTGTCTTATCGGACCATCTCCATGGAACCAGGCGACCAGCGGGTCCCAACCCTGGCTTTCTCCAAACATATCCATGGTGCAGAGATGGTCACTGGATCAGATCTGTGTCCTTCCAACCGGAGCCGAAAACCCCTAGGTTGTATCGTGTAGAATCCTAGACCAGTGTCCCTCGTGATGGTGCCATGATGAATTGGCTGCAGTCCTTCTGTCTGTAGTGTGGTTTGCAGAATGTCCGGCTGGTAGCTCTGTATTACTTCAGACCCCCAGGATGTCAACTCTGAGTCTTTATATACCCAAGGCATGTAAGCTATTTTTAGAATTACCCAGTGTCCTTTAGTTCAACATCAAGATATGGCAAACAATGGTGATGGGATTAAGTAGCACTATTAGCATATAACCACACATCAATAAACAAAGCTTAACCCACTCAATGTACAGTCACTATTACAGACTTACACAGTATGTTAGATAGTATATCAGTGGGCAGTCTGTCTTTTTGACCCACCAGACATAAACACTTAAATTCACAAGCCAATATACAGATAAAAAAAACAGTTCTTTTGTTTATGCAAAAACGTAGCTGTCTGGGTAATTAGGATACAATCTGGTTTCTTCACATTCCTCCCCCATCGTAATTAACCAGACATGATAGGCTTCCGATCATCCAGTTTCCTTAGAGCATATTCCATATGCTCCTTACGAAAAAACAAACTCCATACGTTATTGAAGAGTAACAACTGTTATCCATTGGGTCCACGCATGGCTTCCTCCACATTTCGTAGCTCCTGCATTAAATTCTATTCAATCCGTTGAAGCTGGAACATCTCCTGTAGTTTCCATTTCTTGTTACGATCATATAGCCACTCTGGTCCTCTTCCCAAGGCCAATTTGGTGGGGTTGGATATAGTGGCATCCGAAACCTTCTGTGCATGCCTCATCTATGGTCTGCTGGGTCTGTTTGTATACCTCCCTGGTTGTCAGGGCCGGCCCGAGAGATTACGGCGCCCTAGGCGAAACTATTTTGTTGCGCCCCTACTATTCTTGGCAGTAGATGAAAACTTGGGATATAAATTTAGGAGCAAAATAAACCACAACAACAATAATTAATTAACTCTCTCCTAACTCTTTAATCTTCTGAGAAGTTGTATAGGACAAATATATACAAAGTAATCAATAACACAAAACAAAAACGACCATAGGTAATTAAAATTTTTGTTTCCTTGCCTTTTTTTAAAAAAAAGGATGACACTAAGTCACCGAGATTAATTTGTTTAGCAACTTCAGATTCTATCGAAATTGTTGCCAACCCAACCAACCTCTCTTGCGTCATATTTGCCCTTAAATATGTTTTAATTAGCTTTAGTTTTGAGAAGCTTCTCTCTCCTGAGGCCACTGACACAGGCAGAGTCAAAAAAATTCTTAGAGCCACCACCAGGTTGGGGACACTTTCTTTCAAGTCAGATTTAAGCAAAAGATCAAGAACATCTTTTGTTGATGAATCTTCTGGAACACGTCTTGACATTGCCTGCAGTTCACCACATAGCTCTATGGCATCGATGTCTTTTACTTTGTTGTGTGTAAGAGACTTTTCCAGAGCTTTACACTTATCCAGAACAAATTTGCTTGGTTTTCCCTCAAGTGAACGGATGTGGTACAAAAATCCAAATTTCAATTCCATTTCTTTCAGCTGAGTGAACCGCTCATCAACTGAATTTAAAGCAGTATCTAAGATCGCAATGTAAAAGTTAATTTTGAAACTCTGTTTCTCATCTCTTATGGGCTCATCTTTCCCTTCATAAGAGAACTGTCTGTTTTTTTTTCTTTCATTTTGGAGCAGAACTTGACTCAAAATTAGGTGGTATGCCAACCTCTTCTGCGATTTCCCTCGCATCAACTAATAGCTTCTCAAACTCTTCATCGCTTCTTAATGATTGCAGATATTTCTTTGTTTTGTCAAGGTGTTGAGAAGCAGCAGCTAAATCAAATTCTTGTGACTGGAGTAACTTACTTGTCAAATTGATTTCGTACAAAATGTTGAACCATACTAGAACAGATGTAACAAAAGAAAAGGTTCCAACTTGTTTAGCAAGACCTTGAGCTTCTAGCCGGGAGACATTTCCAGAGCTTCCTGTGAGACTAATATTTTCTGCTATGTCCATTAGGGCATCATGGACTTCGCTCAATTGGTAACGGAGGGGGGCCAGAGCATCAATTCTACTTTCCCACCTTGTTTCGCTTATAGGTTTTAAAGTCAGAGATGGCAAATGATGCACGAGTACTTCCCAACGCTGAGTTGACGAAGAGAAAAATACGTAGAGATTTTGAACTAACAGGAAAAAAGTTGTCGCTCCAAAACAACATTTAGCGGCATCGTTGACAACTAAGTTTAGAGAATGGGAGCTGCAAGGCACAAAGAATGCACATGGGTTTATGTCCAAAATTCGTCTTTGTAGTCCAATGTTTTTTCCCTTCATGTTGCTCCCATTGTCGTAGCCTTGCCCTCGCAAGTTGTCCACAGAGAGCGACAGTTCTTCAAATTTGTTCAAGACAGTGGCTGTCAAACCACCTCCAGTTGTATCAGAAACAGGAATGAATCTCAAGAAGTGCTTTTTAATTTCAAACTTTTTGTCTTCTGATGTGGAAACAAACCGAACAATGATAGTCATTTGTACAACATGAGACACGTCTGAAGTACAATCCAGCACTACAGAAAAGTATTTTGCAGTTTTGACATCGTCAAGAATCTTTTCCTGAATACCATTACTTAGCAGTTGAATCATCTCATTCTGTATTGTTTTTCCCAAATAATGTGCATGAATCTCTTTGTCCCGGATTTTCCGAATGTGCTCACACATGACGGGATCGAACATAGCCAAATACTCCACAAATTTCAGAAAGTTCCCATTATTAGATGCAAACAATGCATCATTTGATCCACGGAACGCTAAGTTTTGCGTACCTAGTACCCTCACTAGAGCTATCAACCTTTCTAAAATTTGATGCCAGTATTTTTCTTGCTCTTCAATTTTGCGTAAGTGTTCTTCGTCAATGGTCTTGTTCATCTTAAGTCTATTTTCGAGTTCCTTCCATTTTTGAAAGCTAATCATGTGATCTTTGCTTTTTTCGTGGCTGGCTAAACTAGCAGATATGTTTTTCCAGTCATTTACACCATCAGTACCTAAGGCTGAGCGTTTGATGATTCCTAGTTGAAGTGATGAGTCTGGAAACAACGTGCAGCAAAAACAAAAAACTGAATTTTTATGAATAGAATACGTTAGCCAATTGCGTTCAAAACTTTCATTGGCAAGATGACGTTTATAGTGAACACAAGAAAATTTTCTACGATTAGTGTCCAAAGGAAAATCGAAATCTTTAACTTGTGTGGGGCCGAGTTTTACTACATGTAGGCGTAAGTCATCATTGATTACGGTCCACGTAGCGGGATCGTCCGAATAGTCTTTGCGTAGTATTTCTATAGATGTACCAGCCTCCATGTCAGTACTGGTACTTTGATCAGATCTACCACCAGATATTGATGGTTGTAGTTCACTATTTTCGGCATGAGAAACAAATTCTATTTCCACATTCAATATTTCAGAGGCAACAGAAGCCTGTTGTTCCAACGTTTGGAATTCCGCATCTTCATTTCTATTGCTTAGATATTTTAAAAATGACCCTTTGATTTTTGAAAGTGATTTCTCCTCCTCAGCTTTTCTTTTACGGTTCTGAAACCCCGAAAGTTTTTTCTTCTTATTAGCCATGACTCGTTACAACACACAGCATTTACCTAAAAGTTAACGCGCCGATTAAATTTGTTATCTGAACATTATATAATACAATTTTACTTTTAAGACAAAAACCACAAATTTCTATTTACAAGGGAAGTTTTTGGGTAATTCACTGTCCATTACCCTATTGTCCATTTTAAACTTTCAATAAGCCGAATCAAACATTTTTAAACCAGTATCGATAATTATTAGCATCTTACATCTTAGTCCCTGTAACAGGCTGGTATCTGACCTCTGGTACTACAGGTAGATCTATGCAGTACAGGGATAGTGACCAGACGGGATTCACTGTTCTTGCTACCACTGGTGTAGTGCACTCTCTTATGGCTACACTTCTAGTGATTCTGCATAGCACAGGTATACTTGATCTCCTGGGGTTACTTCTAGTCACTGTGGGCATGACAGATTCTCCGATAGCAGGGGGTGGATTCTCTGGTTCCACTGCTGGTGTCACGTCTGCTGCTTGAGCCTTCCAGTGTAGAGTCTCTTCTGGTTCAGATTGATTTTGAATCACATCTCTTTCGATACGATACGATACACTTTATTGATCTCGTGGGAAATTATGGAAATTATTTCCAACTAGGGAAAGGTCAAAACAGGCACCACTATAGCTTGATTTACTTGAGTCCATGATTGTGGAAAATCTCCAAGAACAAAGAACTGTATGGATTTTATTTTCCTCTTCTTCTGTGGGTTGAGAAGTATTATTATTATTATTATTTATTGTTATAGCGCCATTTATTCCATGGCGCTTTACATGTGAGGAGGGGTATACATAATAAAAACAAGTACAATAATCTTAAACAATACAAGTCATAACTGGTACAGGAGGAATGAGGACCCTGCCCGCGAAGGCTCACAATCTACAAGGGATGGGTGAGAATACAGTAGGTGAGGGTAGAGCTGGTCATGCAGCGGTTTGGTCGATCGGTGGTTACTGCAGGTTGTAGGCTTGTCGGAAGACGTGGGTCTTCAGGTTCTTTTTGAAGGTTTCAATGGTAGGCGAGAGTCTGATGTGTTGTGGTAGAGGGTTCCAGAGTAGGGGTGATACGCGAGAGAAATCTTGTATACGATTGTGGGAAGAGGAGATAAGAGGGGAGTAGAGTAGGAGATCTTGTGAGGATCGGAGGTTACGTGTAGGTAAGTACCGGGAGACGAGGTCACAGATGTATGGAGGAGACAGGTTGTGGATGGCTTTGTAAGTCATGGTTAGGGTTTTGTAGTGGAGTCTCTGGGCAATGGGGAGCCAGTGAAGGGATTGACAGAGGGGAGAGGCCGGGGAATATCGGGGGGACAGGTGGATTAGTCGGGCAGCAGAGTTTAGAATAGATTGGAGGGGTGCGAGAGTGTTAGAGGGGAGGCCACAGAGCAGGAGGTTGCAGTAGTCTAGGCGATAGATGATGAGGGCATGGACTAGGGTTTTTGCAGATTCATGGTTGAGGAATGAACGGATTTGTGAAATATTTTTGAGTTGAAGTCGGCAGGAAGTGGAAAGGGCTTGGATATGTTGAGAGATCAACGTCAAGGATTACCCCGAGGCAGCGAGCTTGTGGGACTGGGGAGAGTGGGCAGCCATTTACTGTAATGGATAGGTTCGTTGGGGGGGTCGCGTGAGATGGGGGAAAGATGATGAATTCTGTTTTGTCCATGTTAAGTTTCAGAAATCTAGCGGAGAAGAAGGATGAAATAGTGGACAGACATTGAGGGATTCTGGTTAGAAGGGAGGTGATATCTGGTCCAGAGATGTAGATGTACCTGGGTACTTCTCCTTGTCTCTCAGTTGATCTGGGCACACTTTAAGATGATCCCTTGATACCACAGTTGAGGTTTCTCCTCCATCTTTGCTTATGAGACACACTTTAGTGTTATCAAAGTTTGAGGGTAGAATGGTAAATGGTTCTGCTTCCCATTGGTCATCAAGTTTGTGCACCCTTCCTTTCCGTTTAGAACTTGTTCACCTGATGACAAGGGAATTGCAGGGGCACATTGATTATAGTTTCTTTCTTGTCTTTGTCTTGCCTAGGACAGGCTTCTTTCCACACATTTTTGTACTTGATGGTATTTCTGCTGGCACTCAGTATCCCAATCTGTATCTGGTGAGGTTGTTTCTGGTGTTAGGACTCCCATATCAAGGTCAACAGGTAATTTAGTAGGTCTTCCTCTCATTAGGTAGGCTGGAGTGCAATTGGTGGAATTCAACGGGATATGCTTGTACAGATCAACCAAGTCCGGCAACTTCTCTGGCCACAGGTTTCTTTCCTCCAAAGGCAAGATCTTCAACAGATCAATTATCAATTGGTTGGTCTTCTCACACATGCCATTTGTCTGTGGGTGGTATGGTGTTGTCCTGATCGTCTTACATCCATACAGGTGACAGAACTCCTGGAATACTTCTGCCTCAAAGGCTGGGCCTTGGTCGGTGAGTACCTTTTCAGGGTAACCATGTGGTCGACAAAAGTGTTGTTGTAATGCCTTGGCTGCTGTCTTCACTGTCTGGTCCTTAACAGGCACAACTACTAGGAACCTGGAGTAATAGTCCACTATGGTCAAAGCATAGACATAGTCTGAATGGCTTGGGGTTAGCTTCATGTCGTCTAAGGCTACCAGTTCAAGTGGCTGTTTGGTCACTATGGGCTGTAGGGGAGCCCTCTATCTTTCACGGTCCTTTCTGCGCAGGTTGCATGGGCAACACTCTCCGCACCACTTTTCAATGGCTCTTCTCATGCCGATTCAATAGAATCTCCCACGAAGTAGGACCTCTAACTTCTTCCATCCGAAGTGTCCTGCTCCATTGTGGTATGCTTTCAAGACCATTGCAGCTTTTTTACTAGATGGACTGCTGGGTCGCTATCCTGCAATTCTGTCCCATCCATGCTGGGGCACTGGGTTCAGAGTGGCTTCTCTCCTGTCATTGCACTTATTCTTCACACGATGGGAGTACTGGGTCACCTCGGGGCAATGGAAGGTTGGTAACTAGTGTTGAGCATTCCGATACCGCAAGTATCGGGTATCGGCCGATACTTGCGGTATCGGAATTCCGATACCGAATTCCGATACTTCCCGCGTATCGGATACCGGAATCGGAAGTTCCCAGAATTCAAACTGAACGCAGCACCCAATGAGGAATGAATGGAAGTGTGGGCACATCCTGTTTAGCATGGTGGGCATGTAAGTACTGGCAAGGCTGTGATTGGCTGCTGAAATTATGTCACTCGGCACTATAAAAAACGCTGCCGCCATTTTGCGCTCACTCTGCTGTGATTTCAGTTAGGGACAGGACGCTGTGTTCTAACTGAGGGCCAGTTGAGATAGCTAATTGCTTTATTTTGCTTTTCCAAGGCTAATTTAGCAAACGCTGTGTTCACTGTTCAGTTCACCTTGCTCTTGCCTTGCAGCGCTGTTTTAACAGCGTTCTGCAAGGTCTCTCTGTGTGTGTGCAGCTCACTCTGTAGTCTGTGTGCAGCCATATACCAGGTTGTATTCAGCTCAGGGGGGGTTCACACTGCCTCACACAGTTCTATCCATTGTCCTTTTTTGCTCATAGTGCAGCCTGCTGCACATTTTTTCTAAAATTTCCTTTTAGTGTCTTTCCACCCGTCTCCAGCCAAATAGTGGAAAAACACTAGATAGGATAACCTAGAGGGGGGTTTTTGGGCCTTGCAGCGCCGTTTACGGCTGTCTGCACGGTCTCAGTGTGAGCGCAGCTCGCCCTGTAGTCTGTGTGCAGCCACAGCCGGTTGTATTCAGCTCAGGGTTTTGTCACTGCCTCATACTGTAAAATAACTTGTCCTTTTTTCAAATAGTGCAGCCTGTTGAAATTTTTTTTTTAAATTTCCTATTAGTGTCTTTCCACCCGTCTCCAGCAAAATAGTGGAAAAACACTAGATAGGATAACCTAGAGGAGTGTTTTTGGGCCTTGCAGCGCCGTTTACGGCTGTCTGCACGGTCTCCGTGTGAGCGCAGTTCGCCCTGTAGTCTGTGTGCAGCGACAGTCCGTTGTATTCAGCTCAGGGTTTGTCACTGCCTCATACCATTAAATAACATTTCATTTTTTTCAACTAGTGCAGCCTGTTTAAAAATTATTTACAAAAAAAAATTAGTGTCTTTCCACCCGTCTCCAGCTAAATAGTGGAAAAACACTAGATAGGATAACCTAGAGGAGTGTTTTTGGGCCTTGCAGCGCCGTTTACGGCTGTCTGCACGGTCTCCGTGTGAGCGCAGTTCGCCCTGTAGTCTGTGTGCAGCGACAGCCCGTTGTATTCAGCTCAGGGTTTGTCACTGCCTCATACCGTTAAATAACTTGTCCTTTTTTTCAACTAGTGCAGCCTGTTTAAAAATTATTTAAAAAATTCCTATTAGAGTCTTTCCACCCGTCTCCAGCTAAATAGTGGAAAAACACTAGATAGGATTACCTAGAGGAGGGTTTTTGGGCCTTGCAGCGCCATTTACAGCTGTCTGCACGGTCTCCGTGTGATCACAGTTCGCCCTGTAGTCTGTGTGCAGCGACAGCCCGTTGTATTCAGCTCAGGGTTTGTCACTGCCTCATACCGTTAAATAACTTTTAATTTTTTTTCAACTAGTGCAGCCTGTTGAAAATTTTGTAAACAATTTCCTATTAGTGTCTTTCCACCCGTCTCCAGCAAAATAGTGGAAAAACACTAGATAGGATAACCTAGAGGAGGGTTTTTGGGCCTTGCAGCGCCGTTTACGGCTGTATGCACGGTCTCCGTGTGATTTAAACTAGCTCTGTAGCCCGATCTGCACAAAAAAAAAAAGTAAAGTTCACCAAACTTTTCTCTAAATCTCTTGGCTTGGAAACAGGGGGCCAGCCAAGCAGTATTGGAGAAATGGAAGAAGAGGCAGTGTGCAGTGATGCCCAACAGCTTTGTCTCTCTGACTCTGAAGAGGCGGGTGGGTCAGTGCCTGCGGTGACCACAGCGCAGTACGCATCTGATGATGAAACTCAGGTGCCGCTTTCTGGTGCGTACTGTGCTGCCGAGACTACCCAGGAGGAGCAGTTGGTGGCAGAGGGTAGTGGAGATGATGAGGTCCTTGACCCATCGTGGCGTGAGGAACAGGAAGGTGGTGGGAGCAGCTCAGAGGAAGAGATTCCCCTAACGGGCCAAAGAGGGAGAGGCAGGGGGAAGACTGCGGAGCCTGTAGCCTCCACTTTGGCATCAGTTAGAAGCCTGTCTCTTTCAAAAGCCAAAAAGGGCGCTCCCAAGACTTGCAGTGCCTGGTCCTTTTTTGACACAGTTGCAGATGACATTTGTTTTGTCAAATGCAAGCTGTGTCATCAGAAAGTAAAAAGAGGTAAAAGTGTCAGCAACCTCAATATCACAAATATGTGGAAACATGTGCGGACCAGGCACGCGGTGGAGTACCAAAAACACACTGAAGAGCTAGGCCAACCAACAGCGGCAGCTACCACCTCTTCAGCTCGTGTTGCTTCTTCCTCCAGCTCACGCACAGCTGGTTCGGCTTCCTCCTTGGATCGCCATGGAAGAACCTCTGGCACTGTTGTCCAGAGACCTAGTGTAATTCCACCCACAGCACCACGTTCCCAGTCATCCTCACACTCCCAGCCTAGTCTACAGCCATCGGTAGTACAGGCATGGGAGAAAAGGCGGGCATTCTCGGCAAACCACCCCCGAGCACAGGCTCTGAATGCAGGCATTGCCAAACTTCTGTCACTGGAAATGCTCTCATTCAGGCTGGTGGAGACTGACAGCTTCCGTGACTTGATGGCATTGGCAGTACCACAGTACAAGGTGCCCAGCCGCTTTTACAACAGCAGGCAAGCTGTCCCTGCCCTGCACAAGCATGTGGAGGGACAAATAAAACACGCGCTACTGAACGCCGTCAGTAGCAAGGTCCACCTCACCACCGATGCGTGGACCAGTCAACATGGACAGGGGCGATACCTTTCCGTCACTGCCCATTGGGTTAATGTTGTTGAGCCGGGTACAGACCGTGCGAGTGGCGCAGGACGTGTCCTGCCCACTCCAAGGATAGCAGGAATCCAGTCTGTACGCATTGACTCCTTCTCTTACACCAGTTCCTCAGATTCATCGCTGCAGGATCCGTCACAGTCCACCTCCACATGGACCCGTGAACGTTTACCTATGACCGACATGAGCACAGCCATGGCCAAACGTCAGCAGGCCGTCTTGAAACTAGTTTCTTTGGGGAATCGAAGCCACACAGCGCAGGAGCTCTGGAATGCCCTAAAGCAGGAGAGCAATGTGTGGTTTGTGCCAGCGAATCTCCAGCCAGGCATGGTAGTGTGTGACAATGGCCGAAATCTGGTGGCAGCTTTAGGCCTTGGCAACCTCACTCACATCCCATGTCTGGCACATGTGCTCAATTTGGTTGTGCAGAGTTTTCTGAGGGACTATCCGGATCTTGATGCACTTCTGCACAAGGCCCGCCTAGAGTGTGCTCACTTGCTGCGTTCCAGCTTGGCAAGATCCCGCATTGCTGCTCTGCAGCGTCGGTTTCGCCTTCCTGAACATCACATCATATGTGACCTACCTACCAGGTGGAATTCCACGTTACATATGTTGGAGCGGTTGTGTGAGCAGCAGCAAGCAGTAATGGAGTACCAGCTGCATCAGGCACAAAAAAGTCGCAGTCAGCGCCGCTCAGACTTCACAACCACAGAGTGGGCCACTATGAAGGACGTCTGCCAGGTTTTGCGTCCTTTTGATTATTCCAGGCGGATGGCAAGTGCAGATGATGCACTAGTCAGCATGACTGTCCCCCTTATCTGCTTGCTTCAAGAAACCCTGCAAGGGATAAGGGATGATGTGGAAGAGGTGGAGGATGAGGAGTCACCTTTTCCATCAGGTTCTGGACAGTCAGCGCCACGTGGTTCCTCACAAAGGGGTCGGCAGGGGACCCTTTGTGAGGAGGATGAGGAGGAGTCAATGGACGAAGAAGAGCTACGTCCAGAGGAGGGAGTTCCACCATTGTCCAGTGGTCAGTGTGTACAGCGAGGGTGGGGTGATGAAGAGCGGGCAGAGATCATGTCTCAAGCAGGGGACAGCGTTTCTGGGCCAGTTGGCAGTCTGCAGCACATGGTTGAGTTCATGTTGCAGTGCCTGAGAGACGACCGCCGCATCGACCACATTCTCAACGTGCCTGATTATTGGGTGTACGCCCTCCTCGATCCTCGCTACCGTGACAATGTCCAAAACCTCATCCCGGCGTTGACACGGGAGCGTAAAATGCGGGAGTACCACGACACACTGGTGAATTCCATCATCTTCTCCAGTCCAACTGAGAGGAGTGCTGCTAGTGCTTTACAAAGCAGCTCAGTGCGTCGAGGCAGTGGAGGAGGAGGCTCTGCACAAAGAGGGAGCAGAAGCAGTGCCTCTGCCCAAGGCAAGCCAAGTATGGCACAACTGTGGAAAACTTTTGTGTGCCCGCCCCAAATGTCTACACCATCACCGGCGGCTCCAGTCAGCAGGAGGCAACGGTTCCGTCAGATGGTGACAGACTACATGGCTTGCCCTCTTAGTGTACTCCCAGACGGCTCTTCCCCGTTCAAGTTTGGGTCTCTAAGCTGGATACATGGCCAGAGCTAAGCCAGTATGCATTGGAGGTGCTGGCTTGCCCTGCGGCTAGTGTCTTATCGGAACGTGTCTTTAGTGCCGCAGGTGGTGTACTAACAGACCGTCGCATGCGACTATCCTCCGATAACGTTGACCGGCTTACTTTCCTGAAAATGAACCAGGCCTGGATCTCGCAGGAATTTGCCACTCCTCTGCCTGATTAAGTAATTGGGTGTCATCCAGGTCTCCTGATGTGTTCATCTTTCTACCACCTGAACTGCTATTCCTGGGCTCCAACACCGCCAGTTGTGGCTCAGAAGTGCAGGCTGCACAGTCTAAACATACGACCCAGTGTTATTGGGTTTCAGTAACGTCAGCTGATCCCCAGCTGTGTAGCCGGCAATGTGTCCTGCGACCGCCACGCTGGCACAACAACCTAAATGTAAGGGAACCTGTCCCCCCCCCTTGGCGTTTGTTACTGAAAGAGCCATCTTGTGCAGCAGTAATGTTGCACAAGGAAAAGGTAGCTCTTTTATTTTAGCTCCTTGCACACGCAGAACTTAACACTAATAAAATGTGTTCACTGATACCGTTATACCGTCCCGAAGCTGGGACTTTCCTTCATAATGTGATGCAGCACAGCCGTCATTCCTACCCCCTTGGTGCCATGCGCTGCCTCCTCAGCATTGTTTTAAGCTGTCTCGGAGCCTGCGCTGTTCTGTTATCCCTTGGCCATGGCCAGTTTGCGCTGCCTGTCTTCTGACATAATTTGGTGTCAGGATGGCTGCGCCTGTGCGCCCGTGCTGCCCGAGAACCCACCTCGCAGTGTCTTCTGATTGAATCACACTGCGAGCCTGGGATCCATGGGCATGCGCAGTGCATATCTTCACCTCGGGCTCTCGCCCATCTCCCTCCGCCTTCTTTAGACTGTGCGCCGTCAGCTGATCCCTAATAGCATAACACGGCCGTGACGCCGCACAGTCTGAAGAAGAGGGAAGGAGGGGAGTGAGAGTCGAGGATATGCACTGTGCATATCCATGGATCCAAGGCCCGCAGTGGGATTACAATAGACGACACTGCGAGGTGAGATCTGGAGCAGCGTGGACGCACAGGCACTGACACCAAATTATGTCAGAAGACAGGCAGCGCAAATTGGGCATGGCCAAGGGATAACAGAACAGCGCAGGCTCCGTGACAGCTTAAAACAACGCTGAGGAGGCAGCGCACGGCACCAAGGGGATAGGAATGACAGCTGTGCTGCGTCCCATTACGAAGGAAATTCCCACCTCCGGGACGGTTTTACGGTATAAGGGGACACATTTTTAGTGTTTACTTCTGTGTTTGCAAGGAGCATAATTAAAAGAGCAACCTTTTCCTTTTGCATCCTTAGTGCTGCACAAGATGGCTCTTTCAGCTACAAACGTCTTGGGGGGGGGTTAAAGGTTCCCTTTCAACTTGATCCAATCAGGCTTCGGCCTACACTCTGTTCCTCTGCTCCTCCTGCTGTCCCTGGGCTCTAACACCGCCAGTTGGTGCCTGGAAGTGCTGTCTGCACAGTCAACAGTCGCTCCTCTGTTATTGGGGTTCAGTAACGTCAGCTGATCCCCAGCTGTGTGTGCGGCAATACCTCCAATCTGCTCCTCCTGCTGTCCCTGGGCTCTAACACCGCCAGTTGGTGCCTGGAAGTGCTGTCTGCACAGTCAACAGTCGCTCCTCTGCTATTGGGGTTCAGTAACGTCAGCTGATCCCCAGCTGTGTGTGCGGCAATACCTCCAATCTGCTCCTCCTGCTGTCCCTGGGCTCTAACACCGCCAGTTGGTGCCAGGAAGTGCTGTTTGCACAGTCAACAGTCGCTCCTCTGTTATTGGGGTTCAGTAACGTCAGCTGATCCCCAGCTGTGTATCCGGCAACGTGTCACGCTGGCACAACTAAAATGTAAGGGGACCTGTCCCCCCCCCCCTAGGCGTTTGTTACTGAAAGAGCCACCTTGTGCAGCATTAATACTGCACAAGGAAAAGATCGCTCTTGAAATTATGCTCCTTGCAAACGCTGAACTACACACTCATGTAATGTGTCCCCTCACACCGTCCAACCGTCCCGGAGGTGGGACTTTCCTTTGTAATGTGACGCAGCACAGCCGTCATAGCTACCCCCTTGGCACCGTGCGCTGCCTCCTTAGCGTTGTTTGATTCCGTCATGGACCCTGCGCTGTTATGTTATCCCTTGGCCATGCACAGTTTGCACTGCCCGTCCTCTGACATCATTTGTTGTCGTCCTGGCTGCGCCTGTGCGTCCACGCTGCCCGAAATCCCACCTCGCAGTGTCGTCTAATGTGATCCCACAGTGGGCCTGGTATCCATGGCCATGCGCAGTGCATATACTAGCCTCTCACTCCCCTTCTTCACGCTTCTTCAGACTAGGCGGCGTCAGCTGATCCCTAATAGCATGCCACGGCCGTGACGCCGCACAGTCTGAAGAAGCAGGAAGGAGGGGAGTGAGAGGCGATGATATGCACTGCGCATGCCCGTGGATCCCAGGCCCGCAGTGGGATTACATTAGATGACACTGCGAGGTTGGATCTCGGGCAGCTTGGACGCACAGGCACTGCCAGCCTGACACCTAAATGATGTCAGAAGACGGGCAACGCTAACTGTGCATGGCCAAGGGATAACATTACAGCGCGGGCTCCGTGACAGAACCAAACAATGTTGAGGAGGTGGCGCACGGCACCAAGAGGGTTGGAATGACGGCTGTGCTGTGTCACATTACAAAGGAAAGTCCCACTTCCGGGACGGTTTGACGGTGTGAGGGGACACATTATATGAGTGTGTACTTCAGCGTTTGCAAGGAGCATAATTTTAGGAGCCACCATTTTCCATGTGCAGTATTACTGCTGTACAAGATGGCTCTTTCAGCAACAAATGCCTGGGGGGGGGGTTAAAGGTTCCCTTTCAACTTGCTCCACTGCAGGCTTCGGCCTACACTCTGCTCCTCTTTGATTCCCTGGGTTTCAACACTGTCAGTTGCCACCTGGAAGTGTTGTCTACACAGAAAAAACACTAGCTGATGTGTCAGTGGGTTTCAGCACCGCAAGCTGTTCCCCTGCTGTGTAGTCGGCAATGTGTCCAGCACAAGCCACGCTGGCACAACAGAACAAAAGCTGCCACCAGTGCAGGCTTCGGCCTACACTCTGCTCCTCTCCTCCTCCTGCTGCCCCTGGGCTCAAACACCGCTAGTTTTTGCCCGGAAGTGCTAGCTGCACAGAGAAAATCACCAGCCAATGTGTTAGTGGGGTTCAGCACCGCCAGCTGTTCCCCTGCTGTGTAGCCGGCAACGTGACCTGCAAACGCCACGCAGGCACATGAACTGAAATTAAAGGGACCCTGCCACCCACCCCAAGGTGTTTCTATGTATAACAGCTACCTTGTACAGCAGTAATGCTGCATTTGTACAAGGTGGCTGACTTTTTGTCCTTGCCAACGTGGAACTCAACACGTACAAAATGTGTCTCATTGAGACCATTCCACTGTCCCTGAGGCGTGACTTTCCTTTCTAATGGTACGCAGCACCACCCTTGGTAGCGCTGCCCGTCTTCTGACATCATTGGTTGGCTGCCTGTGCCTGTGCGTCCGCCCTGCCCGACACAACCCCCCTCGTTGTCTCATATATTTTGGCTGCGAGGGTGTTATTGATGGGCATGTGCAGTGCATATGTTCGCCTGTCTTAACTCATCTCCTTCCGCCTTCTTCAGACTGTGCGGCCTCATGGCCGTGGTAGGCAATAAGGGATCAGCTGAGGCCGCCCAGTCTGAAGCAGGTGTAAGGACATGTGTGAGAGTCAAACATATTTACTGCACAAGGCCACGAATCCCAGCCACGCGGTGTGCTTTTTTGAAAACACACTACGGGCCTGGGATTCATGGCCATTGCTAACCGCACCGGCCAACATGAAATGAGGTGAGAAGACAGGCAGCGCTCACAGCGCATGGCCAAGGGATCACAATAGCGCAGATTCCTGTACAGCAAATAACAACGCTCAGGAGGCTGCGCCCAGCACCAAGGCGTTATTTATGTGCACCTGTGCTGCGTCTCCTTAAAAAGACAAGTCACGCCTCCAATATAGAACTGAACTACTGTTCAATGGGCTAAATTGTGTACGTCTTTCATTCTGCGTGTGCAATGAGCAAAACTTAAAGAGCAACCTTTAACTTGTGGAGCTTTACTGTTGCACAAGGTGTGGCTCTTCAACATTGTAACACCTGAGGGTGGGTTAAAGGTTACCTTTGAAATTGGTTCAAGTAGGCTTCCGCCTACACTCTGCTCCTCCTGCAGACCCTGGGCTCTAACTACGCCAGTTGGGGCCCGGAAGTGCTGGCTGCACAGAGAAAAACACCCACCATTGTGTCAGTGGGGTTCAGCACCGCCAGCTCTTCCCCTGCTGTGTAGTCGGCAACGTGTCCAGCACAAGCCACGCTGGCACAACCAACCAAAAGCTGCCACCGGTGCAGGCTTCGGCCTACACTCTGCTCCTCTCCTCCTCCTGCTGACCCTGGGCTATAACACCGCCAGTTGTAGCCTGGAAGTGCTAGCTGCACAGAGAAAAACACCCGCCAATGTGTTAGTGGGGTTCAGCACCGCCAGCTGTTCTGTTGTGAATTCTGTGGCTGAGTTCACTTCTGTGGTCACAAGTGGTATTGCAGTCTCTGGGCTTCCTCCCTCAGGTGTTTTGGTGAGCTCGTTGGCTGCCTTGCTATTTAGCTCCACCTGAGTCTGTCTTCCTTGCTCCTTGTCAATGTTCCAGTGTTGGATCTGAGCTACTGCATCTTTCCTTGGGCCTGCTGCTCTGCTAGATAAGTGCTTCTAGTTTGTTTTCTGTTTTTTCTGTCCAGCTTGCTATTAACTTTTGCTGGAAGCTCTGAGAAGCAAAGGGGTGCACCGCCGTGCTGTTAGTTCGGCACGGTGGGTCTTTTGCCCCTTTGCGTGGTTTTCGTTTTAGGGTTTTTTGTAGACTGCATAGTTCTCTTTGCTATCCTCGCTCTGTCTAGAATATCGGGCCTCACTTTGCTGAATCTATTTCATTCCTACGTTTGTCTTTTCATCTTGCTAACAGTCATTATATGTGGGGGGCTGCCTATTCCTTTGGGGTATTTCTCTGAGGTAAGTCAGGCTTGTATTTCTATCTGCAGGCTAGTCAGCTCCTCAGGCAGTGCCGAGTTGCATAGGTAGTTATAGGCGCAATCCACTGCTGCTTATAGTTGTGTGAGGATAGATCAGGTACTGCAGTCTACAGAGATTCCACGTCTCAGAGCTCGTCCTATTGTTTTTGGTTATTGCCAGATCTCTGTATGTGCGCTGATTACTGCACGCTGTGTTGCCTGATTGCCAGCCATAACAGTACAAGGAGCCACTCCAATGATTTCCAATAGAGGGAAAAAAAAAATCCTGACATCATTTTTTTTTCTTAGCTCTGTCTTCAGTCTTTTTTTTCCCCTAGACATTAGAGTGCTTCAGGACACAGCTGTGGACATGGATATTCAGGCTCTGTGCTCCTCAATGGATAATCTCGTTGTAAATGTACAAAAGATTCAAGATACTATTGATCAGAAATCGATGCTAGAACCAAGAATTCCGATTCCTGATTTGTTTTTTGGTGACAGAACTAAGTTCCTGAGCTTCAGAAATAATTGTAAGCTATTTTTGGCCTTGAAACCTCATTCTTCTGGTAATCCTATTCAACAGGTTTTGATTATTATTTCTTTTTTGCGCGGCGACCCACAGGACTGGGCGTTTTCTCTTGCACCAGGAGATTCTGCATTGAGTAATGTTGATGCATTTTTCCAGGCGCTGGGATTGCTTTACGATGAGCCTAATTCAGTGGATCAAGCTGAGAAAAATCTGCTGGCTTTATGCCAGGGTCAGGATGATGTAGAAGTATATTGTCAGAAATTTAGGAAATGGTCAGTACTCACTCTGTGGAATGAATCTGCACTAGCGGCTTTGTTCAGAAAGGGTCTCTCTGAAGCTCTTAAGGATGTAATGGTGGGATTTCCTATGCCTGCTGGTTTGAATGAGTCTATGTCCTTGGCCATTCAGATCGGTCGTCGCTTGCGCGAGCGTAAATCTGTGCACCATCTGGCGGTATTGTCTGAGAGTAAGCCTGAGCCTATGCAGTGCGACAGGACTATGACTAAAGTAGAACGGCACGAACACAGACGTCTGAACAGACTGTGTTTCTATTGTGGTGATTCTACTCATGCTATTTCTAATTGTCCTAAACGCACTAGGCGGTTCGATAGCTCTGCCGTTATTGGTACTGTACAGTCCAAATTCCTTTTGTCCATTACCTTAATGTGCTCTTTGTCATCATATTCTGTCATGGCGTTTGTGGATTCAGGCGCTGCCCTGAATCTGATGGATTTGGATTATGCTAAACGTTGTGGATTTTTCTTGGAGCCTTTGCGGTGTCCTATTCCGTTGAGAGGAATTGATGCTACACCTTTGGCCAAGAATAAGCCTCAGTACTGGGCCCAGCTGACCATGTGCATGGCTCCTGCACATCAGGAAGTTATTCGCTTTCTGGTACTGCATAATTTGCATGATGTGGTCGTGTTGGGGTTGCCATGGCTACAAACCCATAATCCAGTATTGGATTGGAACTCTATGTCGGTAACCAGCTGGGGTTGTCAGGGAGTACATGGTGATGTTCCATTTTTGTCTATTTCGTCATCCATTCCTTCTGACATCCCAGAGTTCTTGTCGGACTTTCAGGATGTATTTGAAGAGTCCAAGTCTGATGCCCTACCTCCGCATAGGAATTGTGATTGTGCTATCGATTTGATTCCTGGTAGTAAATTCCCTAAGGGTCGTTTATTTAATTTGTCCGTACCTGAACACACCGCTATGCGCAGTTATGTGAAGGAGTCCCTGGAGAAGGGACATATTCGCCCATCGTCGTCACCATTGGGAGCAGGGTTCTTTTTTGTAGCCAAGAAGGATGGTTCGCTAAGACCGTGTATTGATTACCGCCTTCTTAATAAGATCACTGTTAAGTTTCAGTATCCCTTGCCATTGATATCTGACTTGTTTGCTCGGATTAAGGGGGCTAGTTGGTTTACTAAGATTGATCTTCGTGGTGCGTATAATCTGGTGAGAATCAGGCAGGGAGATGAATGGAAAACGGCATTTAATACGCCCGAGGGTCATTTTGAGTATCTGGTGATGCCGTTCGGACTTGCCAATGCTCCATCTGTTTTTCAGTCTTTTATGCATGACATTTTCCGTGAGTATCTGGATAAATTCTTGATTGTTTACTTGGATGACATTTTGATCTTCTCAGATGATTGGGAGTCTCATGTGAAGCAAGTCAGAATGGTTTTCCAGGTACTGCGTGCTAATTCCTTGTTCGTGAAGGGATCAAAGTGTCTCTTCGGTGTGCAGAAAGTTTCATTTTTGGGGTTCATCTTTTCCCCTTCTACTATCGAGATGGATCCGGTTAAGGTTCAGGCCATCCAGGATTGGACTCAGCCGACATCTCTGAAAAGTCTGCAGAAATTCCTGGGCTTTGCTAATTTTTATCGTCGCTTCATCTGTAATTTTTCTAGCATTGCCAGACCATTGACCGATTTGACCAAGAAGGGTGCTGATTTGGTTAATTGGTCTTCTGCTGCCGTGGAAGCTTTTCAGGAGTTGAAGCGTCGTTTTTGCTGTGCCCCTGTGTTGTGTCAACCTGATGTTTCTCTTCCGTTCCAGGTCGAGGTTGATGCTTCTGAGATTGGTGCAGGGGCGGTTTTGTCACAGAGAGGTTCTGGTTGCTCAGTGTTCAAACCATGTGCTTTCTTTTCCAGGAAATTTTCTGCTGCTGAGCGTAATTATGATGTGGGCAACCGAGAGTTGCTGGCCATGAAGTGGGCATTCGAGGAGTGGCGTCATTGGCTTGAGGGTGCTAAGCATCGCGTGGTGGTTTTGACTGATCATAAGAACCTTACTTATCTTGAGTCTGCCAAGCGCTTGAATCCTAGACAGGCCCGTTGGTCGTTATTTTTTGCTCGTTTTGATTTTGTGATTTCATACCTTCCGGGCTCTAAAAATGTGAAGGCGGATGCTCTGTCTAGGAGTTTTGTGCCCGATTCTCCGGGGTTATCTGAGCCGGCGAGTATCCTCAAGGAAGGAGTCATTGTGTCTGCCATCTCCCCTGATTTGCGGAGAGTGTTGCAGAAGTTTCAGGCTAATAAACCTGATCGTTGTCCGGCCGAGAAACTGTTCGTCCCTGATAGGTGGACTAGTAAAGTTATCTCTGAACTTCATTGTTCGGTGCTGGCCGGTCATCCAGGAAACTTTGGTACCAGGGAGTTGGTTGCTAGATCCTTCTGGTGGCCATCTCTGTCACGGGATGTGCGTGCTTTTGTGCAGTCCTGTGGAATTTGTGCTAGGGCTAAGCCCTGCTGTTCACGTGCCAGTGGGTTGCTTTTGCCCTTGCCGGTCCCGAAGAGGCCTTGGACACATATTTCGATGGATTTCATTTCTGACCTTCCCGTTTCTCAAAAAATGTCGGTCATTTGGGTGGTCTGTGATCGCTTTTCTAAAATGGTCCATCTGGTGCCCTTGGTTAAATTGCCTTCCTCCTCTGATTTGGTGCCTTTGTTCTTTCAGCATGTGGTTCGTTTACATGGCATTCCTGAGAATATTGTTTCTGACAGAGGTTCCCAGTTTGTCTCGAGGTTCTGGCGAGCCTTTTGTGGTAGGATGGGCATTGACCTATCTTTTTCCTCGGCCTTCCATCCTCAGACTAATGGCCAGACCGAACGAACCAATCAGACCTTGGAAACATATCTGAGATGTTTTGTTTCCGCTGACCAGGATGATTGGGTGTCATTTTTGCCGTTGGCTGAGTTCGCCCTTAATAATCGGGCCAGCTCGGCTACCTTGGTCTCTCCATTTTTCTGCAATTCTGGGTTCCATCCTCGTTTCTCTTCAGGACAGGTTGAGTCTTCGGACTGTCCTGGTGTGGATTCTGTGGTGGACAGGTTGCAGCAGATCTGGACTCAGGTAGTGGACAATTTGACCTTGTCCCAGGAGAAGGCTCAGCTTTTCGCTAATCGCAGACGCCGTGTGGGACCCCGACTTCGTGTTGGGGATCTGGTTTGGTTATCTTCTCATCATATTCCTATGAAGGTTTCCTCTCCTAAATTTAAACCTCGTTTTATTGGTCCGTATAGGATTTCTGAGATTCTCAATCCGGTGTCTTTTCGTCTGACCCTCCCAGACTCCTTTTCCATACATAATGTATTCCATAGGTCGTTGTTGAGGAGATACGTGGCACCTATGGTTCCATCTGTGGAGCCTCCTGCCCCTGTTTTGGTGGAGGGGGAATTGGAGTATATTGTGGAGAAGATTTTGGATTCTCGTGTCTCTAGACGGAAACTCCAGTATCTGGTCAAATGGAAGGGTTATGCTCAGGAAGATAATTCCTGGGTTTTTGCCTCTGATGTCCATGCCCCAGATCTTGTTCGTGCCTTTCATGTGGCTCATCCTGGTCGGCCTGGGGGTTCTGGTGAGGGTTCGGTGACCCCTCCTCAAGGGGGGGGTACTGTTGTGAATTCTGTGGCTGAGTTCACTTCTGTGGTCACAAGTGGTATTGCAGTCTCTGGGCTTCCTCCCTCAGGTGTTTTGGTGAGCTCGTTGGCTGCCTTGCTATTTAGCTCCACCTGAGTCTGTCTTCCTTGCTCCTTGTCAATGTTCCAGTGTTGGATCTGAGCTACTGCATCTTTCCTTGGGCCTGCTGCTCTGCTAGATAAGTGCTTCTAGTTTGTTTTCTGTTTTTTCTGTCCAGCTTGCTATTAACTTTTGCTGGAAGCTCTGAGAAGCAAAGGGGTGCACCGCCGTGCTGTTAGTTCGGCACGGTGGGTCTTTTGCCCCTTTGCGTGGTTTTCGTTTTAGGGTTTTTTGTAGACTGCATAGTTCTCTTTGCTATCCTCGCTCTGTCTAGAATATCGGGCCTCACTTTGCTGAATCTATTTCATTCCTACGTTTGTCTTTTCATCTTGCTAACAGTCATTATATGTGGGGGGCTGCCTATTCCTTTGGGGTATTTCTCTGAGGTAAGTCAGGCTTGTATTTCTATCTGCAGGCTAGTCAGCTCCTCAGGCAGTGCCGAGTTGCATAGGTAGTTATAGGCGCAATCCACTGCTGCTTATAGTTGTGTGAGGATAGATCAGGTACTGCAGTCTACAGAGATTCCACGTCTCAGAGCTCGTCCTATTGTTTTTGGTTATTGCCAGATCTCTGTATGTGCGCTGATTACTGCACGCTGTGTTGCCTGATTGCCAGCCATAACACTGTTCCCCTGCTGTGTAGCCGGCATCGTGTCCAGCACAAGCCACGCTGGCACAACTGACCAAAAGCTGCCACCAGTGCAGGCCTCGGCCTACACTCTGCTCCTCTCCTCCTCCTGCTGACCCTGGGCTATAACACCGCCAGTTGTAGCCTGGAAGTGCTAGCTGCACAGAGAAAAACACCAGTCAATGTGTCAGTGGGGTTCAGCACCGCCAGCTGTTCCCCTGCTGTGTAGCTGGCAACGTGTCCTGCAAACGCCATGCAGGCACCTGAACTGAAATTAAAGGGAACCTGGCCCCATCCCCCCAGGTGTTTCTATGTATAACAGCCACCTTGTACAGCAGTACTGCTGCATTTGTACAAGGTGGCTGATTTTTTCTCCTTGCCCACGTTGAATTAAACACGTCAAATATGGGTCTCATTACAGAGCATTACAATGTCCCTGAGGTGTGACTTTCCTTTTTAATGACACACACCACCCCCCTTGGTAGCGCTGCCCGTCTTTTGACATCATTGGTTAGCTGGCTGCGCCTGTGCGTCCGCCCTGCTAGAAACAACCCCCCTCGTTGTCTCATATATTTTGGCTGCGAGGGTGTGATTGATGGGCATGTGCAGTGCATATTTTCGCCTGTCTTAACTCATCTCCTTCCGCCTTCTTCAGACTGGGTGGCCTCATGGCCGCGGCATGCGATAAGGGATCAGATGAGGCAGCCCAGTCTGAAGCAGGTGTAAGGACATGTGTGAGCGGCAAAAATATTTACTTCACAAGGCCACGAATCCCAGCCACGCAGTGTGATATTTTGTAAACACACACTGCGGGCCTGGGATTCATGGCCATTGCTAACCGCACCGGCCAACATGAAATGAGGTGAGAAGACAGGCAGCGCTCACAGCGCATGGCCAAGGGATCACAATAGTGCAGACTCCTGTACAGCAAATAACAACGCTCAGGAATCTGCGCCCAGCACCTAGGTGTTAAATTTGACACCTGTGCTGCGTCTCCTTAAAAAGACAAGTCACGCCTCCACTACTGTTTGACAGTATAATGGGCTAAATAGTGTATGTGTTTTATTCAGCGTGTGCAAGGAGCAAAATTAATAGAGCAACCTTTGACTTGTGCAGCATTAATGCTGCACAAGGTGTGGCTCTTGTACCATGCAACACCTGAGGGGGGGGTTAAAGGTTACCTTTGAAATTGGTTCAACTAGGCTTCGGCCTACACTCTGCTCCTCTCCTCCTCCTGCTGACCCTGGGCTCACACACCGCCAGTTTTTGCCCGGACATGCTAGCTGCACAGAGAAGAACAACAGCCAATGTGTTAGTGGGGTTCAGCACCGCCAGCTGTTCCCCTGCTGTGTAGCTGGCAACGTGACCTGCAAACGCCACGCAGGCACATGAACTGAAATTGAAGGAAGCCTGCCCCCCACCCCCAGGTGTTTCTATGTATAACAGCCACCTTGTACAGCAGTACTGCTGCATTTGTACAAGGTGGCTGACTTTTTCTACTTGCCCACGTGGAACTCAACACGTACAAAATGTGTCTCATTGAGACCATTCCACTGTCCCTGAGGTGTGACTTTCCTTTCTAATGATACGCAGCACCACCCTTGGTAGCTCTTCACGTCTTTTGACATCATTGTTTAGCTGGCTACGCCTGTGCGTCCGCCCTGCTCGAAACAACGCCCCTCGGTTTCTGATTTATTTTGTCAGCGAGGGTGTGGTTTATGGGCATGAGCAGTGCATATGTTCGCCTGTCGTCACTCATCTCCTTCTGCCTTCTTCAGACTGTGCAGCCTCATGGCCGCGGCATGCGAGAAGGGATTAGCAGAGGCCGCCCAGTCTGAAGCAGGTGTAAGGACGTGTGTGAGCAGCGAAAATATTTACTGCTCAAGGCCACGAATCCCAGCACCGCAGTGTGACTTTATGAAAAGGCACTGTGGGTCTGGGATTTATGGCCATCGTTAACCGCACCGGCCAACATGAAATGAGGTCATAAGACGGGCTGCACTAACAGGGTATTGCCAAGGGACAACACAAGAGCGCAGACTCCTGTACAGCAAATAACAACGCTCAGGAAGCTGCGCCAAGCACCAAGGCGTTATTTGGGACACCTGTGCTGCGTCTCCTTAAAAAGACAACTCACGCCTCCACTACAGTTTGACTGTAGAATGGGCTGAATTGTGTACGTGTGTTATTCAGCGTGTGCAAGGAGCAAAATTAAGAGAGCAACCTTTTACTTGTGCAGCATTAATGCTGCACAAGGTGTGGCTCTTGTACCTTGCAACACCTGAGGGGGGGTTAAAGGTAACTTTTGAAATTGGTTCAACTAGGCTTCGGCCTACACTCTGCTCCTCTCCTCCTCCTGCTGCCCCTGGGCTCTAACACCCCCAGTTTTTGCCCGGATGTGCTAGCTGCACAGAGAAAAACACCAGCCAATGTGTCAGTGGGGTTCAGCACCGCCAGCTGTTCCCCCGCTGTGTAGCCGGCATTGTGTCCTCCAAACGCAACGCAGACACAAAGCTGCCTCCAGTGCAGGCTTCGGCCTACACTATGCTCCCCCTGCTTACCCTTTGCTCCAACACCGCTAGTTGGGGCTCTAGGAAGACAATCTTGAATAGGCAACGCATCCGGGTTCCAGCACCGCCAGCTGGTTCTCGGCAGTGTTTTTGTCACAGGTACTCCCTCGTGCCAAGCCTGGTTTCAGCACCGTCAGCTGTTTCCGGGTTGTGTCAAGCTCACTGAGACGCCTATGCTTGCCCCGTCGTGGTGCGGTCGGGTTAGCCAACTCCAGGGTGCCTCCAGTTTAGGAGCTTCCTATGTGGGCTGCGTGAATTGGTAGTCAAGGCTGGTTCTGTAGTGCCAGTAGGCCCAGCTCCCCCTGTAGGACTGTTGGGGTTCGGTAACTGCGGCTGCCTCGCGGCCTAGCTGTTCTCTCCTCTCCTGTGGGCCTTCGGGTCCACCTCCTGGTTCCAGCACCGTCAGCTGGTTCCGGGCCGAGCCTTTGGCTTAGGTGCCTCCTCCTGGGTATCCCAGTTCCGCCAACGCCAGGCGGTCCTAGGTAGTGCTTTTAAGCGTGGGCACCTACAGCTTAGTAACCGGGTTCCAGCACCGTCAGCTGGTCCTCGGTCGTGCCATTGGCTCTTGCACACTGGGGCAACGCATCCGGGTTCCAGCACCGCCAGCTGGTTCTCGGCAGTGTTTTTGTCACAGGTACTCCCTCGTGCCAAGCCTGGTTTCAGCACCGTTAGCTGTTTCCGGGTTGTGTCAAGCTCACTGAGACGCCTATGCTTGCCCCGTCGTGGTGCGGTCGGGTTAGCCAACTCCAGGGTGCCTCCAGTTTAGGAGCTTCCTATGTGGGCTGCGTGAACTGGTAGTCAAGGCTGGTTCTGTAGTGCCAGTAGGCCCAGCTCCCCCTGTAGGACTGTTGGGGTTCGGTAACTGCGGCTGCCTCGCGGCCTAGCTGTTCTCTCCTCTCCTGTGGGACTTCGGGTCCACCTCCTGGTTCCAGCACCGTCAGCTGGTTCCGGGCCGAGCCTTTGGCTTAGGTGCCTCCTCCTGAGTATCCCAGTTCCGCCAACGCCAGGCGGTCCTAGGTAGTGCTTTTAAGCGCGGGCACCTACAGCTTAGTAACCGGGTTCCAGCACCGTCAGCTGGTCCTCGGTCGTGCCATTGGCTCTTGCACACTGGGGCAACGCATCCAGGTTCCAGCACCGCCAGCTGGTTCTCGGCAGTGTTTTTGTCACAGGTACTCCCTCGTGCCAAGCCTGGTTTCAGCACCGTCAGCTGTTTCCGGGTTGTGTCAAGCTCACTGAGACGCCTATGCTTGCCCCGTCGTGGTGCGGTCGGGTTAGCCAACTCCAGGGTGCCTCCAGTTTAGGAGCTTCCTATGTGGGCTGCGTGAACTGGTAGTCAAGGCTGGTTCTGTAGTGCCAGTAGGCCCAGCTCCCCCTGTAGGACTGTTGGGGTTCGGTAACTGCGGCTGCCTCGCGGCCTAGCTGTTCTCTCCTCTCCTGTGGGCCTTTGGGTACACCACCTGGTTCCAGCACCGCCAGCTGGTTCCAGGCCGAGCCTTTGGCTTAGGTGCCTCCTCCTGGGTATCCGAGTTCCGCCAACGCCAGGCGGTCCTTGGTAGTGCTTTTAAGCGCGGGCACCTACAGCTTAGTAACCGGGTTACAGCACCGTCAGCTGGTCCTCGGTCGTGCCATTGGCTCTTGCACACTGGGGCAACGCATCCGGGTTCCAGCACCGCTAGCTGGTTCTCGGCAGTGTTTTTGTCACAGGTACTCCCTCGTGCCAAGCCTGGTTTCAGCACTGTCAGCTGTTTCCGGGTTGTGTCAAGCTCACTGAGACGCCTATGCTTGCCCCGTCGTGGTGCGGTCGGGTTAGCCAACTCCAGGGTGCCTCCAGTTTAGGAGCTTCCTATGTGGGCTGCGTGAACTGGTAGTCAAGGCTGGTTCTGTAGTGCCAGTAGGCCCAGCTCCCCCTGTAGGACTGTTGGGGTTCGGTAACTGCGGCTGCCTCGCGGCCTAGCTGTTCTCTCCTCTCCTGTGGGCCTTCGGGTCCACCACCTGGTTCCAGCACCGCCAGCTGGTTCCGGGCCGAGCCTTTGGCTTAGGTGCCTCCTCCTGGGTATCCGAGTTCCACCAACGCCAGTCGGTCCTTGGTAGTGCTTTTAAGCGCGGGCACCTACAGCTTAGTGACCGGGTTCCAGCACCGTCAGCTGGTCCTCGGTCGTGCCATTGGCTCTTGCACACTGGGGCAACGCATCCGGGTTCCAGCACCGCCAGCTGGTTCTCGGCAGTGTTTTTGTCACAGGTACTCCCTCGTGCCAAGCCTGGTTTCAGCACCGTCAGCTGTTTCCGGGTTGTGTCAAGCTCACTGAGACGCCTATGCTTGCCCCGTCGTGGTGCGGTCGGGTTAGCCAACTCCAGGGTGCCTCCAGTTTAGGAGCTTCCTATGTGGGCTGCGTGAACTGGTAGTCAAGGCTGGTTCTGTAGTGCCAGTAGGCCCAGCTCCCCCTGTAGGACTGTTGGGGTTCGGTAACTGCGGCTGCCTCGCGGCCTAGCTGTTCTCTCCTCTCCTGTGGGCCTTCGGGTCCACCACCTGGTTCCAGCACCCCTAGCTGGTTCCGGGACGAGCCTTTGGCTTAGGTGCTTCCTCCTGGATATCCGAGTTCCGCCAACGCCAGGCGGTCCTTGGTAGTGCTTTTAAGCGCGGGCACCTACAGCTTAGTAACCGGGTTCCAGCACCGTCAGCTGGTCCTCGGTCGTGCCATTGGCTCTTGCACACTGGGGCAACGCATCCGGGTTCCAGCACCGCCAGCTGGTTCTCGGCAGTGTTTTTGTCACAGGTACTCCCTCGTGCCAAGCCTGGTTTCAGCACCGTCAGCTGTTTCCGGGTTGTGTCAAGCTCACTGAGACGCCTATGCTTGCCCCGTCGTGGTGCGGTCGGGTTAGCCAACTCCAGGGTGCCTCCAGTTTAGGAGCTTCCTATGTGGGCTGCGTGAACTGGTAGTCAAGGCTGGTTCTGTAGTGCCAGTAGGCCCAGCTCCCCCTGTAGGACTGTTGGGGTTCGGTAACTGCGGCTGCCTCGCGGCCTAGCTGTTCTCTCCTCTCCTGTGGGCCTTCGGGTCCTTCACCTGGTTCCAGCACCGTCAGCTGGTTCTCGGCAGTGTCTTTTGCTCTTGTACCTTCTGCTCCCCATCCTGGTTCCAGTACCGTCAGCTGGTTCCGGGCAGAGCCTTTGGCTTAGGTGCCTCCTTCTGGGTATCCAAGTTCCACCAACGTCAGGTGGTCCTTGGTAGTGCTTTCAGGCACGGGTACCTCCTGCTTAGTAACCGGGTTCCAGTAACGTCAGCTGGTCCTCGGTAGTTCCATTGGCTCTTAGACCTTCGGCTACCCATCCGGGTTCCAGTACCGTCAGCTGGTTCTCGGCAGTGTCTTTTGCTCTTGTACCTTCTGCTCCCCATCCTGGTTCCAGTAACGTCAGCTGGTTCCGGGCAGAGCCTTTGGCTTAGGTGCCTCCTTCTGGGTATCCGAGTTCCGCCAACGTCAGGCGGTCCTTGGTAGTGCTTTTTAGCACGGGTACCTCCTGCTTAGTAACCGGGTTCCAGTAACGTCAGCTGGTCCTCGGTAGTTCCATAGGCTCTTGAACCTTCGGGTAGCCATCCGAGTTCCAGTTCCATCAGCTGGTTCTTGGCATTTTCTCAGCCTTCTTGTACCTTCTGCTACATTTCCAAGTTGAAGACCCTAAAGTCGACGACCCGGAAGACCACCCCGATGACGACGACGACGACGGCGGAGACGACGACGGCGGAGACGACGACGGCGGAGATGACGACACTGGAGACGACGACCCTGGAGACGACGACATGGAAGACCGAGAAGCAGAAGAACAAGAGGCTGCAGAACAAAGAGCAGAAGAACATTAAGCATAACACTTAATATCAGAGCAAAATATATTATCTAAATTATATGCAGAAGAAGACTAAGCAGTGTATGGGGGTGAGTCCGTTCCTCCTCGTGGTGCCCCTGGATAAAGCCTGATGCTGCAGGCCAAACTGAACGCGGACAAATGTAACTTTTGTGACTGGCAGAACGGAAGGTGTAATCCTCCAACTTTTATAGATAACAACTACGGGAATGCCTGTCACAAATGAGAATATGATGAAGAACTAGAATAGGAAGAATAATAACAGTTGAATAAAATGAATATGTAGAATAGGAAGAATAATAATAGTTGAATAAAATGAATATGAAGAATGTAATTAAAAAAAAAAAAGGTAAAGGATGAAGAAGAAGATGAATAAGGTGAAGAAGTTGATGTCAAAGATGCTGATGATGATGAAGATGAAAGTGTGGGAAAAGTAAAAAAAAAGAAGGGGAAGGGCGTGGAATAGTGAAACATCAATATCTGACAAAATAAAAAAAAATTACATAGTCAATATCTTTGTCACTACGAACGTCTTTAACCCCTTTCTGCCATTAGACGTACTATTGCGTCCATGTGGGGTGGGCTTTACTTCCCAAGGACGCAATAGTACGTCATATGCGATCGGCAGCGCTCACGGGGGGAGCGCCGCCGATCGCGGCCGGGTGTCAGCTGTTTATCGCAGCTGACATCCGGCACTATGTGCCAGGAGCGGTCACGGACCGCCCCCGGCACATTAACCCCCGGCACACCGCGATCAAAGATGATCGCGATGTGCCGGCGGTACAGGGAAGCACCGCGCAGGGAGGGGGCTCCCTGCGGGCTTCCCTGAGCCCCCCGCAGCAACGCGATGTGATCGCGTTGCTGCGAGGGTCTCACCTCCCTCCCTGCTCCCTCCAGCCCCGGATCCAAGATGGCCGCGGATCCGGGTCCTGCAGGGAGGGAGGTGGCTTCACAGAGCCTGCTCAGAGCAGGCACTGTGAAGCAGCCTGCACTCCTATCAGATCAGTGATCTGACAGAGTGCTGTGCAAACTGTCAGATCACTGATCTGTGATGTCCCCCCCTGGGACAAAGTAAAAAAGTAAAAAAAAAAAATTTCAAATGTGTAAAAAAAAAATAAAAAAAAATATTCCAAAATAATGAAAAAAAAAATAAAAATATTATTCCCATAAATACATTTCTTTATCTAAATAAAAAAAAAAAAACAATAAAAGTACACATATTTAGTATCGCCGCGTCCGTAACGGCCCGACCTATAAAACTGGCCCACTAGTTAACCCCTTCAGTAAACACCGTAAGAAAAAAAAAAAAAAACGAGGCAAAAAACAACGCTTTATTATCATACCGCCGAACAAAAAGTGGAATAACACGCGATCAAAAAGACAGATATAACTAACCATGGTACCGCTGAAAACGTCATCTTGTCCCGCAAAAAACGAGCCACTATACAGCATCATCAGCAAAAAAATAAAAGAGTTATAGTCCTGAGAATAAAGCGATGCAAAAATAATTATTTTTTCTATAAAATAGTTTTTATCGTATAAAAGCGCCAAAACATAAAAAAATGATATAAATGAGGTGTCGCTGTAATCGTACTGACCCGAAGAATAAAACTGCTTCATCAATTTTACCAAACGCGGATCGGTATAAACGCCTCCCCCAAAAGAAATTCATGAATAGCTGGTTTTTGGTCATTCTGCCTCACAAAAATCGGAATAAAAAGCGATCAAAAAATGTCACGTGCCCGAAAATGTTACCAATAAAAACATCAACTCGTCCCGCAAAAACCAAGACCTCACATGACTCTGTGGACCAGAATATAGAAAAATTATAGCTCTCAAAATGTGGTAACGCAAAAAATATTTTTTGCAATAAAAAGCGTCTTTCAGTGTGTGACGGCTGCCAATCATAAAAATCCGCTAAAAAACCCGCTATAAAAGTAAATCAAACCCCCTTTCATCACCCCCTTAGTTAGGGAAAAATTAAAAAAATGTATTTATTTCCATTTTCCCATTAGGGCTAGGGTTAGAGTTAGGGCTAGGGTTAGGGCTAGGGTTAAGGCTAGGGTTAGGGCTAGGGTTAGGGCTAGGGTTAGGGCTAGGGTTAGGGCTAGGGTTAGGGTTAGGGCTAGGGCTAGGGCTAGGGTTAGGGCTAGGGTTAGGGTTAGGGCTAGGGTTAGGATTAGGGTTAGGGCTAGGGTTAGGGCTAGGGCTACAGTTTGGGTTGGGGCTAAAGTTACAGTTAGGGTTTAGATTACATTTACGGTTGGGAATAGGGTTGGGATTAGGGTTAGGGGTGTGTCAGGGTTAGAGGTGTGGTTAGGGTTACTGTTGGGATTAGGGTTAGGGATGTGTTTGGATTAGGGTTTCAGTTATAATTGGGGGGTTTCCACTGTTTAGGCACATCAGGGGCTCTCCAAACGCGACATGGCGTCCGATCTCAATTCCAGCCAATTCTGCGTTGAAAAAGTAAAACAGTGCTTCTTCCCTTCCGAGCTCTCCCGTGTGCCCAAACAGGGGTTTACCCCAACATATGGGGTATCAGCGTACTCAGGACAAATAGGACAACAACTTTTGGGGTCCAATTTCTCCTGCTACCCTTGGGAAAATACAAAACTCGGGGCTAAAACATATTTTTTGTGGGAAAAAAAAAGATTTTTTATTTTCACGGCTCTGCGTTATAAACTGTAGTGAAACACTTGGGGGTTCAAAGTTCTCACAACACATCTAGATTAGTTCCCTGGGGGGTCTAGTTTCCAATATGGGGTCACTTGTGGGGGGTTTCTACTGTTTAGGTACATTAGGGGTTCTGCAAACGCAATGTGACGTCTGCAGACCATTCCATCTAAGTCTGCATTCCAAATGATGCTCCTTCCCTTCCGAGCTCTGCCATGCGCTCAAACGTTGGTTTCCCCCAACATACGGGGTATCAGCGTACTCAGGACAAATTGGACAACAACTTTTGGGGTCGAATTTCTCCTCTTACCCTCGGAAAAATACAAAACTGGGGGCTAAAAAATAATTTTGGGGGGAAAGATTTTTTTTTTAAATTTTCACGGCTCTGCGTTACAAACTGTAGTGAAACACTTGGGGGTTCAAAGCTATCACAACACATCTAGATGAGTTCCTTAGGGGGTCTAGTTTCCAAAATGGTGTCACTTGTGGGAGGTTTCTACTGTTTAGGTACATTAGGGGCTCTGCAAATGCAATGTGACACCTGCAGACCATTCCATCTAAGTCCTCATTCCAAATGGAGCTCCTTCCCTTCCGAGCCCTCCCATGCGCCCAAACAGTGGTTCCCCCCCACATATGGGGTATCAGCGCACTCAGGACAAATTGGACAACAAATTGTGGGGTCGAATTTCTCCTTTTACCCTCGGGAAAATACAAAACTGGGGGCTAAAAAATAATTTTTGTGGGAAAAAATGTTTGTTTTATTTTTACGGCTCTCCATTATAAACTTCTGTGAAGCCCTTGGTGGGTCAAAGCGCTCAGCACACATCTAGATAAGTTCCTAAGGGGGTCTACTTTCCAAAATGGTGTCACTTGTGGGGGGTTTCTACTGTTTAGGTACATTAGGGGCTCTGCAAACGCAATGTGACACCTGCAGACCATTCCATCTAAGTCTGCATTCAAATGGCACTCCTTCCCTTCTGAGCCCTCCCATGTGCCCAAACAGTGGTTCCCCCCACATATGGTGTATCATCGCACTCAGGACAAATTGGGCAACAAATTTTGGGGTCCAATTTCTCCTGTTACCCTCAGGAAAATACAAAACTGGGGGCTAAAAAAATAATTTTTGTGGGAAAAAAATTTTGTTTTATTTTTACGGCTCTGCATTATAAACTTCTGTGAAGCACTTGGTGGGTCAAAGTGCTCACCACACCTCTAGATAAGTTCCTTAGGGGGTCTACTTTCCAAAATGGTGTCATTTGTGGGGGGTTTCAATGTTTAGGCACATCAGTGGCTCTTCAAACGCAACATGGCGTCCCATCTCAATTCCTGTCAATTTTGCTTTGAAAAGTCAAACGGCGCTCCTTCCCTTCCGAGCTCTCCCATCCACCCAAACAGTGGTTTACCCCCACATATGGGGTATCCGCGTACTCAGGACAAATTGTACAACAACTTTTGGGGTCCAATTTCTTCTCTTACCCTTGGGAAAATAAAAAATTGGGGGCAAAAAGATAATTTTTGTGAAAAAATATGATTTTTTATTTTTACGGTTCTACATTATAAACTTCTGTGAAGCACTTGGTGGGTCAAAGTGCTCACCACACCTCTAGATAAGTTCCTTAGGGGGTCTACTTTCCAAAATGGTGTCACTTGTGGGGGGTTTCAATGTTTAGGCACATCAGTGGCTCTTCAAACGCAACATGACGTCCCATCTCAATTCCTGTCAATTTTGCATTGAAAAGTCAAACGGCGCTCCTTCCCTTCCGAGCTCTCCCATCCGCCCAAACAGTGGTTTACCCCCACATATGGGCTATCAGCGTACTCAGGACAAATTGTACAACAACTTTTGGGGTCCAATTTCTTCTCTTACCCTTGGGAAAATAAAAAATTGGGGGCGAAAAGATAATTTTTGTGAAAAAATATGATTTTTTATTTTTACGGTTCTTAATTATAAACTTCTGTGAAGCACTTGTTGGGTCAAAGTGCTCACCACACCTCTAGATAAGTTCCTTAGGGGGTCTACTTTCCAAAATGGTGTCACTTGTGGGGGGTTTCAATGTTTAGCCACATCAGGGGCTCTCCAAACGAAACATGGCGTCCCATCTCAATTCCAGTCAATTTTGCATTGAAAAGTCAAATGGCACTCCTTCGCTTCCGAGCTCTGCCATGCGCCCAAACAGTGGTTTACCCCCACATGTGGGGTATTGGCATACTCAGGACAAATTGTACAACAATGTTTGGGGTCCATTTTCTCCTGTTACCCTTGGTAAAATAAAACAAATTGGAGCTGAATTACATTTTTTGTGAAAAAAAGTTAAATGTTCATTTTTATTTAAACATTCAAAAAATTCCTGTGAAGCACCAGAAGGGTTAATAAACTTCTTGAATATGGTTTTGAGCACCTTGAGGGGTGTAGTTTTTAGAATGGTGTCACACTTGGGTATTTTCTATCATATAGACCCCTCAAAATGACTTCAAATGAGATGTGGTCCCTAAAATAAAATGGTGTTGTAGAAATGAGAAATTGCTGGTCAACTTTTAACCCTTATAACTCCCTAACAAAAAAAAATTTTGGTTCCAAAATTGTGCTGATGTAAAGTAGACATGTGGGAAATGTTACTTATTAAGTATTTTGTGTGACATATCTTTGTGATTTAATTGCATAAAAATTCAAAGTTGGAAAATTGCGAAATTTTCATAATTTTCGCCAAATTTCCGTTTTTTTCACAAATAAACGCAGGTACTATCAAATAATTTTTACCATTGTCATGAAGTACAATATGTCACGAGAAAACAATGTCAGAATCACCAGGATCCATTGAAGCGTTCCAGAGTTATAACCTCATAAAGGGACAGTGGTCAGAATTGTAAAAATTGGCCCGGTCATTAACGTGCAAACCACCCTTGGGGGTAAAGGGGTTAAAAAAAAAAAAAGGCTATTCTATTTGATTGTGCTAAACCTCTATGACTTTAATGTCTCCGACACCTCCCAAAATACATCCTGCATTATTCTTATTTGTTTTCCTTCATGTAGAATGAACCTACAAGGAAAGAAAGGGTTTATTTTAATTCCGATATTTTGGTCCCATTGACTTGCATTGGGATCGGGTATCGGTATCGGCGATATCCGATATTTTTCGAATATCGGCCGATCCAATCCGATACCGATACTTTCCAATATCGGAAGGTATCGCTCAACACTATTGGTAACTCAATCTCTTCAAGTGCTTCTGGATCCTCTCCCACTTCTGGTAAATGGGGCATCCTGGACAGCGCATCGGCATTTGCATTCTTATGCCCCACACGTTACTTAATGGTGAACTCGTAGTTGGACAACTGGGCCAACCATCGCTACTCCAGTGCACCTAGTTTTGCCATTTCCAGGTGGGTCAGCATATTGTTGTCTGTGAAAACGATGAACTTTGCTGAAGCCAGTTAATGCTTGAACCGCTTGGTTACCGCTCAGACTATGACGAGGAACTCCAGCTGGAAAGAACTGTAGTTTTCGGGGTTCCTTTCACTTGGACGAAGCTTCCTGCTGGCATAGGCAATTACTCTTTCTTTGCATTTCTACACCTGGGACAGCACTGCTCCCAAACACACGTTGCTGTACAAATGGTTGGTCATAGTCAGGGTAAGCCAGAACCTCTTCTCCCGTTAGAGCCAACTTCAACTAAGTGAGGGATCCTTCCAGCCTGTCGTTCCACTCAAACGGTGGACCCTTGTTCTTGGTCTTTTTTGGATTGACCCACTAACAGTTTTTGTAGGGGTGTGGCTATCTTAGTGAAGTCCTCAATGAACCTTCGATAATAGCCTAGAAACCCGAGGAACTGCTGTACTTCATGGATGTTACTGGGTTTCGGCCAGTCCTTGATCACGGTGACCTTGTCAGGGTCTGGTGCCACTCCTTCAGCGCTTACCACATGGTCCAGGTACTGTACTTTGGGCTTTAACAGGTGTCACTTGGATGGCTTTATCTTCAGACCAAAGTTAGACTGAGGTTCAAACACCTCGGCCAGGTGCTTCAGGTGGTCTTCATAAGTCAAAGACGATGGCATCATCCAGGTACAACATGACTGTTTCAAAATTCTTGTGCCCGAGACAGCACTCCATCATCCTCTGGAACATCCCTGGTGCGTTGCAAAGTCTGAATGGCATGTAGTTGAATTCGGAGAGGTCCATCGGTATCGTGAAGGCAGTCTTTTCTTTATCCGCCCCTGCCACGGGAACCTGCCAACACCCACTAGTGAGATCTAAGGTGGAGAAATAGCAGATTTTAAGGCAGCTAATGACTCTTCAATTTGGTCAACGGGTAGACATCCTTGTGTGTAATGCAGTTTATCTGTCTGTAGTCAACACATTTCCTCATTGTACCATGACCATCTAATGGAGCTGCCCAGGGGCTACAACTGTCTCTGATTACCCCAGCCTCCTTCATCTCTCATAACATACTCTCGGCACATTGGAAGTGAGCTGGTGGTACAGGCTGGTACCTTTCTTTAATAGGCGGATGAACTCCAGTGGGGATGTGATGTTGAACCCCTTCTACCTGTCCAAAATCTAGTGGGTATTTGCTGAATACCCACTCATACTCATGGACCACCCGATAAGCCCTACATTTTTGGTGTGAAGGGGTAGAGTCAGTGCCCACGTGTACCTTCTGACACCATTCCTCCAACTGTCCTGCAGAGCCATGGTCCTCCGCCTGGTCGGACAGGACCAAGGGTTCTGTTGCTTTTATTGCATTATCATTAACAGTGAACAGTTTAGCAAGTGTGGCATATCTGGACCACTTTCTCCCCACAATTAAGGACAGGTACTGGTACCTTCGCCATGAAGACATCAACCACCCCTCTGGCTATCAGGATGGTGGGCCTACTGTCTGAATACATAGGTTCTAGCAGGGCCTGGTAGTCTTTACCTCTGAGGCCTATTGTTGCCTGACACCAGATTAACATTCCATTCCTGGGGTGTATTGCAATGGAGATTGGATCATTCACTGTGACACGGCCAACTTCTCCACCAGACAATTCTGCCTGTTGTCTCTTCATCAGGGTTCTGATTTCTTTTTGCAGGACACGTTGCTCACTGGAACCAGCAGTTTTCGGACACCTGTTGTAACAAAAGAATAATCTCAGCAAGACAGTTTTCTATGACGTTAGTACCTAAGGTCATCATAGGGTTACATTCTCGCCGGTCAATATCGACAATCACAAGTCCTTGGGCCTTCAATTCTACCCACCTTAATGGTCACCTCCTTGTACTCAACTTGTGGCAAAGGCTGAGTATTACTGGCTACTGTCATCAAATCACTATCTGGGCCACGGTATTATTAGAGTCAGCCCAGTACCGTTTGTAAAGAATGTAAAGCATAGTCATCACCTGAGAGCCAGTGTCCAATAAAGCGTTCATCGGGATGCCGTCAAACAATGGGGAGGACCAGTCGTCCTCTGACGTACTTGGCTCGCGAGCCTTGTGGGCCTCCTGGGTGTTGGCCCTCTGCCCCATGGGTTACTCGTTTAAATGGCAGAACCTTGCAATGAGTCCCGCCTGGTTACAGTGGCGACAAATGGGTTGTCCATCCTAATGATAGTGGTCGTTGTCTCTTCCTCTGATAGGTGGGATCCTCTTCTGTCGTTGCCAGGGGACGTCATCTGTACTGGAATCGAGTTGGATCTTTTCCTTCAGAGACTCCTGCAGGGACTGCATGGTTCTGGCTAGCGCAGCTACGTTTTAGTCAGTTCCTGGACCTGGAGGCGCAGTTCTGTTGAGGGATCATCATCCAGGATCTGTGCGTCGGCCTCAACAGGGGCTTGATGAAAGGATGCCACCTCCTGGTGGTACCTGATTGCTGGACGCCTAGGGGGCACTGTGCGGCTGGGCGGTGTTACATGCAGCACGTGGATGGCCCTGTCTCTGAAGTTTGCAAAATCCAGGTCAGGGTTTTGCAAGGCCAGGATGCGCAGCTGTGTCCTGTGGGTACTGGATAGGAGTCCTTCAATAAACTGCTCCTTTAATAGCTTGTCCCCATCCTGCACGCTGTTTGGGTCAACCTGCTTAATGACCCACTGTGGAGATTAAGGACATAGTCCCCTATGCTATCCTCTGCTCTTTGTTTGCACCCGCAAAACCTCATCTTACTTTCTGCAGCAGTGTGGGTGTGAAAAGTATATTTCAATTTGGCTAATATCTGCTCCACAGTTCCTTTTTCAATGTCCAGCCAGGATTTTACCTCCCTTTGTGCTGCGCCAATTAGTTGACCAGTTAGAATGCTTGCCTTTTGATGTTCCATCAGGGGGTATACGTCAAATAGGCTGCATAGCCTTTCTTTAAAGTCACTCAGTGTGTGGGACTCCCCTGAATATTGTGGCACCCATGCCGCTCCCGGTATATAGGGCATGGATAGGGCATTATGGGAGCTGTAGCTGCGGCTGGGTCTGGATGGTTTACAGGAGCGGCGGCCACCGCTGCGTCCGCCAAAGAGCCTGGTGGCATCATGGGGGCTGCAACCGCCGCTAGATCTCCTCCCGGGTTGGACATATCCCTTCCCTCGTGCTAACCTCAAGCAGGCCTGACGTTCCGTCACCGGAGCCTGCAGCAGTTCCTCCTGCGCTCGGTACAGTGCTACTCTCGGGGCTTCCGGCTTCACTTGCGGATCTCTCTGAACGGCGCCTGCTTCCGCTTCATGCTCTTTTTCCAGGATCCGCCCATGAAGGTACGTCCCCTTCTCCTCGTGCTCCACGCGGTTTCAGCAATGGCGGCTCACATACAAATTCAGCGCAGTCTATGGCACACAGTACTCAGCGATGCTGGGGCATGAATCCTGTTTGCGATGCCAAGTTGGAACACCCACGAAGGGCCGTGGGGTGCTCGGTACCGGGTCTGGTACTTAAATGGATGTGTCACGGTGGTGGTGACCCGGTCCATGGCCCTGGGCGCCCAAGTAAAAGGGACAGTCTTTGAAAGGGTTTATGAAATAATAAAAGTTTGTGACGCCACCTGTGATACTCGATCAGGGGTGATGGAGGCCAGACAGCCTGAAAATGAGTGGGATTCACTTTGCCAGCTCAGATTGGGAGCCTTCCACTATGCGCTAAATAATATTCCCTTGCTGGCTGCGGCTTCTGTCAAGGTTCTCTCTTACTCTCTGTCCTGGGACAGTTCCTGCATGGTAGGCAATGCGAGCCATTTCATTGGGGTCTCTGTTGTGAATTCCGCTCTTGGGCTCCCTCCGGTGGTTGTAAGTGGCACTTTTGTGAGTTCTGCTCTTGGGCTCCCTCTTGTGGTTTCTAGTGGTATGGCTGCTCCTTGGAGTTAGCTGTCATCAGCTGCCTCCACTTATCGTCTCTTCTGCTCGGCTATTTAAGTCTGGCTCTATCTTCAGCCAGTGCCACTTGTAAATGGTTCCTGGTTGGATTCACATCTCTTTGGAGTTCCCTGTTATCCTGACCAGTTCAGCTAAGCTAAGTTTTTGCTTGCCCTTTTCTGTCCATAGATTGTGGACTTATCCATTCTGTGCTTTCTATGTTTGTCCAGATTATCAGTGTGAATTAATTCTGTCTTGCTGGAAGCTCTGGGAGGCAGATTTGCCCTCCACACCTTTAGTCAGGTGTGGAGATTTTTTGTAAAGTCTTTGTGGATTTTTGTAGTGTTTTATACTGACCCGCACAAATATTCTATCCTGTCCTATCTATTTAGTTAGACTGGCCCCCTGTGCTCATCCTGGTTTCATTCTGTGTATGTCTTTTCCCTCTCCACTCACAGTCATTATTTGTGGGGGCTAATCTATCCTTTGGGGATTTTCTCTGAGGCAAGATAGCTTTCCTTCTTCTATCTTTAGGGGTAGTTAGCTCTAAGGCTGTGACGAGATGCCTACTTCTAGTGTTGTGTTGAGCTTAGGGACTGCGGTCAGTACAGTTACCACTTCCTTCAGAGCTCGTTCCATGTTGCTCCTAGACCACCGTATCATAACAGTACAAGTGGCCAAAAATGAATTAAATGCATCTCAAAAGAAGGAAAAGAAAGTTCTGAACCATTTTTTTTTCTGTGCTCTAGTTTGTCTTTTTTTTTTTTTTTTCCTCTTGATATCTGGGTGGTTCAGGATATATGCTTTGGCATGGATGTTCAGGGTTTGTTTTCTCGTGTGGATCAACTTGCTGCAAGAGTACAGAGTATCCAGGACTATGTTGTCCAGACTCCGGCTTTAGAGCCCAGAATTCCTACTCCTGATTTGTTTTTTGGGGACAGATCCAAGTTTTTGAACTTTAAAAATAACTGCAAATTGTTTTTTGCTTTGAAACCCCGTTCTTCTGGTGATCCCATTCAGCAAGTAAAAATCATCATATCCTTGCTGCGTGGTGACCCTCAAGACTGGGCTTTTTCTCTTGAAACAGGGGATCCGGCATTATTGAATGTAGATGCATTTTTTCAAGCGCTCGGATTATTGTATGACAAACCTAATTCTGTGGATCATGCGGAAAAAACCCTGTTGGCCTTGTGTCAAGGTCAGGAAGCGGCAAAGTTATACTGCCAGAAATTTAGAAAATGGTCTGTGCTCACTAAATGGAATGAAGAGGCTCTGGCTGCTATTTTCAGAAAAGGTCTTTCTGAAACCCTTAAAGATGTTCTGGTGGGCTTTCCTACGCCTGCCGGTTTGAGCGAATCTATGTCTCTAGCCATTCAGATTGATCGGCGTCTGCGCGAGCGCAATGCTGTGCACCATATGGCAGTATCCTCTGAGCAAAGTCCTGAACCTATGCAATGTGATAGGGTTTTGACTAGAATAGAACGGCAGGAATTCAGACGTCAGAATAGGCTGTGTTTTTACTGTGGTGATTTGGCTTATGTTATCTCTGATTGCCCTAAGCGTACTAAGAGAGTCGCTAGGTCTGTTACCATTAGTACTATACAGCCTAAATTTCTCTTATCTGTGACCCTGATTTCCTCATTGTCGTCCTTTTCTGTCATGGCATTTGTGGATTCAGGCGCTGCCCTGAACTTAATGGACTTAGAATTCGCCAGGCGCTGTGGTTTTTCCTTGCAGCCTTTGCAGAGCCCTATTCCTTTGAGGGGCATTGATGCTACACCCTTGGCCAAGGATAAACCTCAGTACTGGACACAGATGACTATGTACATGGCTCCTGCACATCAGGAAGATTGCCGTTTTCTGGTGTTGCATAACCTGCATGATGTTGTTGTACTGGGATTTCCATGGTTACAGGAACATAATCCGGTGCTGGATTGGAAAACTATGTCGGTGACTAGTTGGGGTTGTCGAGGAGTACATAGTGACGTTCCTTTGATGTCAATTTCCTCTTCCCCCTCTTCTGAGGTCCCTGAGTTTTTGTCGGATTTCCAGGATGTATTTGATGAGCCCAAGTCCAGTTCCCTTCCTCCACATAGGGACTGTGATTATGCTATTAACTTGATTCCAGGTTGTAAGTTCCCTAAGGGCCGACTTTTCAATCTGTCTGTGCCAGAGCATGCCGCCATGCGGAGCTATGTTAAGGAATCTTTGGAGAAAGGGCATATTCGTCCCTCTTCGTCACCATTGGGAGCGGGTTTCTTTTTTGTTGCTAAGAAGGATGGCTCCTTGAGACCCTGTATTTATTATCGTCTTCTTAATAAGATCACGGTCAAATTCCAATACCCCTTGCCTTTGCTTACTGATTTGTTTGCTCAGATTAAGGGGGCTAGTTGGTTTACTAAGATTGACCTACGAGGGGCATATAATCTTGTTTGTATTAAACAGGGTGACGAATGGAAAACTGCATTTAATACGCCCGAAGGCCATTTTGAATACCTTGTGATGCCATTCGGGCTCTCTAATGCTCCATCTGTGTTCCAGTCTTTCATGCATGATATTTTCCGCAATTATCTTGATAAATTCATGGTCGTATATTTGGATGATATTTTGATTTTTTCTGATGATTGGGAGTCTCATGTGAAGCAGGTCAGGATGGTGTTCCAGATCCTTCGTGATAATGCTTTATTTGTGAAGGGGTCTAAGTGCCTATTCGGAGTTCAGAAGGTCTCTTTTTTGGGTTTTATTTTTTCTCCCTCGGCTATAGAAATGGATCCTGTTAAGGTCCAAGCTATTCATGACTGGATCCAACCCACATCTGTGAAGGGTCTTCAAAAATTTTTGGGTTTTGCTAATTTCTATCGCCGTTTCATTGCCAACTTTTCCAGTGTGGTTAAGCCCCTTACTGATTTGACGAAGAAAGGCGCTGATGTGACGAATTGGTCCTCTGAGGCTGTTGAGGCCTTTCAGGAGCTTAAACGCCGATTTACTTCTGCCCCTGTGTTGCGTCAACCGGATGTTTCTCTTCCTTTTCAGGTTGAGGTCGACGCTTCTGAGATTGGGGCAGGGGCCGTTTTGTCTCAGAGGGAGTCTGATGGTTCTTTGATGAAACCATGTGCTTTTTTTTTCAGAAAGTTTTCGCCTGCGGAACACAATTATGATGTCGGCAATCGGGAGTTGTTGGCTATGAAGTGGGCGTTGGAGGAGTGGCGACATTGGCTTGAGGGAGCTAAACACCGTGTTGTGGTCCTGACCGATCATAAGAATCTGATTTACCTCGAGTCGGCCAAGCGGCTGAATCCTAGACAGGCTCGATGGTCCCTGTTTTTCTCCCGTTTTGATTTTGTGGTCTCGTATCTTCCGGGATCTAAGAATGTTAAGGCTGATGCCCTCTCTAGGAGTTTTTCGCCTAATTCTCCTGGAGTCCTTGAGCCAGTTGGCATTCTTAAGGAGGGGGTGATTCTTTCTGCTATCTCCCCTGATTTGCGGCGGGTGCTTCAAGAATTTCAGGCTGATAGGCCTGACTGCTGTCCAGTGGGGAAGCTGTTTGTTCCTGATAGATGGACAAGTAAGGTAATTTCTGAGGTTCATTGTTCAGTGTTGGCTGGTCATCCTGGGATTTTTGGTACCAGAGATTTGGTTGCTAGGTCCTTTTGGTGGCCTTCCTTGTCGTGCAATGTGCGTGCTTTTGTGCAGTCCTGTGGGACTTGCGCCCGGGCCAAGCCTTGCTGTTCCCGCGCTAGTGGGTTGCTTTTGCCTTTGCCAGTCCCTGAGAGGCCCTGGACGCATATTTCCATGGATTTTATTTCGGATCTTCCTGTTTCCCAGAAGATGTCTGTTATCTGGGTTGTTTGTGACCGGTTCTCTAAAATGGTCCATCTGGTACCTTTGCCTAAGTTGCCGTCCTCCTCAGATCTGGTTCCATTATTTTTTCAGCATGTGGTTCGTTTGCATGGCAGTCCGGAGAATATTGTGTCTGACAGAGGTTCTCAGTTTGTCTCTAGATTTTGGCGGGCCTTTTGTGCTAGGATGGGCATCGATTTGTCTTTTTCTTCGGCGTTTCATCCTCAGACTAATGGCCAAACTGAGCGAACTAATCAGACCTTGGAGACCTATTTGAGATGCTTTGTGTCTGCTGATCAGGATGATTGGGTGTCTTTCTTGCCGTTGGCCTAGTTTGCCCTTAATAATCGGGCTAGTTCGGCTACTTTGGTTTCACCTTTCTTTTGTAATTTTGGTTTTCATCCTCGTTTTTCATCGGGGCAGGTTGAGCCTTCTGATTGTCCTGGTGTTGATTCTGTGGTGGACAGGCTGCAGCAGATTTGGACTCATGTGGTGGACAATTTGACGTTGTCTCAGGAAAGGGCTCAATGTTTTGCCAACCGCCGTCGGTGTGTTGGTCCCCGGCTTCGTGTGGGGGATTTGGTTTGGTTGTCTTCTCGTCATGTTCCTATGAAGGTTTCTTCTCCTAGGTTTAAGCCTCTGTTTATTGGTCCTTATAAAATTTCAAAAATTATTAATCCGGTGTCTTTTCGTTTGGCTCTTCCTGCCTCTTTTGCCATTCATAATGTTTTCCATAGATCTTTGTTGCGGAGATATGTGGTGCCCGTTGTTCCCTCGGTTGACCCTCCTGCCCTGGTGTTGGTTGAGGGAGAGTTGGAATATGAGGTTGAGAAGATTTTGGATTCTCGTTTTTCGAGGCGGAGGCTTCAGTATCTTGTCAAGTGGAAGGGTTATGGCCAGGAGGATAATTCTTGGGTGTTGCCTCCGATGTCCATGCCACCGATTTGGTTCGTGCTTTTCACTTGGCTCGTCCTGATCGGCCTGGGGGCTCTGGTGAGGGTTAGGTGACCCCTCCTCAAGGGGGGGTACTGTTGTGAATTCCGCTCTTGGGCTCCCTCCGGTGGTTGTAAGTGGCACTTTTGTGAGTTCTGCTCGTGGGCTCCCTCTTGTGGTTTCTAGTGGTATGGCTGCTCCTTGGAGTTAGCTGTCATCAGCTGCCTCCACTTATCGTCTCTTCTGCTCGGCTATTTAAGTCTGGCTCTATCTTCAGCCAGTGCCACTTGTAAATGGTTCCTGGTTGGATTCACATCTCTTTGGAGTTCCCTGTTATCCTGACCAATTCAGCTAAGCTAAGTTTTTGCTTGTCCTTTTCTGTCCATAGATTGTGGACTTATCCATTCTGTGCTTTCTATGTTTGTCCAGCTTATCAGTGTGAATTAATTCTGTCTTGCTGGAAGCTCTGGGAGGCAGATTTGCCCTCCACACCTTTAGTCAGGTGTGGAGATTTTTTGTAAACTCTGCGTGGATTTTTGTAGTGTTTTATACTGACCGCACAAATATTCTATCCTGTCCTATCTATTTAGTTAGACTGGCCTCCTGTGCTCATCCTGGTTTCATTCTGTGTATGTCTTTTCCCTCTCCACTCACAGTCATTATTTGTGGGGGGCTAATCTATCCTTTGGGGATTTTCTCTGAGGCAAGATAGCTTTCCTGCTTCTATCTTTAGGGTTAGTTAGCTCTTAGGCTGTGACGAGATGCCTACTTCTAGTGTTGTGTTGAGCTTAGGGACTGCGGTCAGTACAGTTACCACTTCCTTCAGAGCTCGTTCCATGTTGCTCCTAGACCACCGTATCATAACAGGTCTCTATCCATGGTGACTCCGGTCTCTGGATGCTGCTGTACCTCAGGATGTAATGTCGGCAAGTCACTTTCAATTTCCTGCCTAGTTCTGCCATGGACTATAAACATAAGGATGAATGACCTCGGGGAGATCAAAACATCCAACACCTCGGAGACACCATCACGTGTTTCTCAACGCACTGATCCAGAACACTGCCCACATCCCTTATGGGAAATATGGAAATGCATGTAGAAAAGCCGCGGAGACACTATCACGTGTTTCTCAACGCAAGCAATAAATAGCCAGGTCTTTCACCGGTAAGGAACAACCACGGGAAGGGCAGCATACAAAAAGGAAAACTACCTATGCCAAAATATGGTATCCATCCACAGACAGCTGTTTCTTTTTTTTTTTCCCTCAGATGGGAAAATCCACGGTCCAGAAATCCAAGACCAAAGAAAAATCCCAAACAGCTGCGTCAAATCCAAAACACAAACGCTGTTCCCATCATCATCGGAAAATTTCAGTTTCATACAACATCAGAAAAAACAAGTCAAGACATATTTACAAGGTATCTCCACTTCATCTTCCAAATCCCTTTGGCATCCACCTCCCCCCTTCTTCTTTTATCCCATAGAAAACACACATACATCTTCCCCAAAATCACTTTTAGACTATTCTTTACTACAATTTCCTTTCTCTTAAAAACATACACATTCCTCACATCCCATAATACTTCCTTTATACATGCAACTATTAACCACAACACTCTCTCCTTTACTCCATCACACATTCCCAAGCCATACATGAACAACTCGAATGATAACAAGCTCACACCACACAATTCTTTACACAACGGTCCCATTCTTCCAATCACCTCCCTAGCATAATGACAATTCCAAAACACATGTATTACACTTTCCCTTCCACCACACCCACCTCTCGGACACATATCACTTCTTCCCAACCCACGATTCTTCTGAAATTCTCTAACTGGTAACACTCAATGCAAAGACTGCCACACAATCTCACTCTGCCTATTCGTCATACCGTCCAACCGCACTTTCTTCCATACTTTTTCTATATCATTCCCTCTAACCATGTTTATTCCACACTCTGTCTCTCTACATTCAATCATCCTATACACAGCCTTCTTATTACTCAACAACCTAACATCCACATCACACAACTCATACTTCACCAAAAATTTATAAACCCACACATACCATCTAGGCACGTCAAAAGCAACCGGATACCTCAGATCCCTCTCTTGCCACCTCAAACTAAATAAATTTGCCCCAAACAAAAACCTACACAGATAAGAAAACTTCCCATCCATCCTAATCACCCTCAACACAAAAACCACAATATTTGCACCACCTTTTTCTAAACGTTTCACCAAAACCTCCCTCCTAGCCCTCTCCATTCTAGAATTCCACAAAAACACAAACAGAATCCTATTTAACCCTCTCATACACATATACCCCGGCGGAAAGACCACTGCAATATATAAGAAAATAGGCAAAATCACACTTTTAATAACTAAGATTTTTCCAAAAAACAAAAGACTTCTCATCTTCCAAAACATAACTTCCGCTCAACCTTTCCTTTCGTATCATCCCAACTTTCTTTCCCATCCAAACTCTGAAAATTTCACACCCAAAACCTTAATAGACCCAGTCACCTCATTCACTCCTACATCCTTACTTAAAACCCCTCCCCAAAAAACCTTACACTCACTCTTCTCCCAATTCACCTTAAATGCTGACGCACCACAAAAAATAGACGCTAATAACTTCACCCGCCTCACAGAATACTCTGAATCACACAACACACACACGTCATCCATATAAGCACTAACCTTCCATTCCCTCCCTCCACCTCATGGCACTTGTACACCTCTAATCACTTTATCTTTCCTCAACATACAAAGAAACGGTTCAATCGCACAAATAAAAACCACAGGAGACAAAGGACAACCTTGTCGCACACCTGAAAAAACATTCACACTTCTACACACAGAACCATTCATCAAAACACAACTATAAATGTCTTTATATAAGCTCCTCACCCTCCAAACAAAATCAGGTGGAAACCCCATTCTCAATAATACCCGGAACAAAAAACTATGTGCTAACCGATCATACGCTTTTTCAAAGTCCAAACTCAAAAAAATACACTCTTCTTCCGACTCATACAGTCCCACAAACAATCTCTCAACATACACACACACTCATGTATACGTCTCCCAGGCACTGCACAACACTGTTCATCCCCAATCACACTCTCTATCACATCACGCATCCTATTCGCCATTACTTTCGCATAGACCTTATAATCGCAATTCAACAACGTTATCGGTTTCCAATTTTTTAAACTCTTCAAATCTCCTTTTTTAGGTATTAACACAACCATCCCTGCACGCATACTCTCAGCCACCTCCATACTAGACCACATATACTTACACATATCCACAAAATCCTTACCAATCACATGCCACATCACCCTATAAAACTCTATAGGAAGACCATCCTCTCCTTGAGTCTTATTTAACGCCATGCTATTCATTACCTTCCATACCTCATCACCTGTCACCTAACCCATCACTCTCTCTCTCCATCTCACTCAATTTATTTTCTAATACACTTAGTACATCCTCCTCCAAAGCCTCATCCCTCCACTTCACTGCATACAGCTCCTCATAAAACTTAGCCACCTGTTCACACATATCCTCCCCACTTACCTCTCTTCCATCCACTGCATTCAAAACACCCATACTCTGCTTTTTCCCAAAAACCTTTTTAAAGAAAAACCTCGAACACCTTTCATCTTGCTCCATTCTATCAATTTTTGCCCTAAAAATAATACACTTCCCTTTCTCTTCCAAAAACTCTTTAATTTCTTTTTTAACCTTTTTTATCCCCTCCTCCACCTCCATTCCTCCTTCCCTCAATTTATACAACAAACATAAACGGGCATTCAACTTAACAAACTTTTCCCTCTTAATTGCCGCAAATTCATACCCCACACTTTTAAAAAACTTTTTTGTCTGCCTCTTAACCCAATCCCACCACTCACAAACATTCCCAAAACTTTCCTTACTTTTACACCACTGTTCATACTTTCTCACATACTCCTTCCTCACAGCTTCATTTTCCAACAATTTCACATTTAATTTCCACAAACCCTTTCCAAACACACCACTAACATTAATATCTAACTCGCACAACACACAAACATGGTCCGAAAAAACGACCCTATCCTGCTTATATCCAACAGGAATAATCTTTTTAGAAATAAAACAATAATCCAACCTGGACTGTGCTTTTCCACTATCAGAAAAAAAGGTATCTAACAAAGGGTTAACCTTACACACACGCTGCATATCACTCAAATCAAAGTCAGTAACTAACTCCAGCAAAACTTTTCCAGACACATCCACATTCACTCCCCCCACATCACAATTTATATCACCCACAATCACCACAGGCACTCTTCCTGGAACAAAAAGCTTCACTTTTTCAAATAATAACTTACGCTCATTTTTTTCTACTGGCGCATAAATATTGATAACACAAAACTTAGCATTTTTATATTCAAAATTTGCTAAGATACACCTCCCCACATCCACCACCAAATAATTATTCAAAACAACCTCCTGCCCCTTAACTAAAATACCCACACCATCATTTCTATTATCATTTATTTGCACTACCAGACCATACAGACGCACCATAAGACCACTCATCCCCTTTCACACCATCCACAATCCCACATTCTTGCAAACAAAAAATAGATGCACTCTGCATAGCTAAAAAATCCAAAATTGCTGCTCTCCTCCTCACTTTCTTAAAAACTCTCACATTTTGAGAAACTATAGAAAAACCCATACTGCAAAAACAAAAAACACAATGCAAAAATTACCACAAAACTACACACATTACACAAAAAGCCCTTGACAAAGGTAAAGACTCACAGAAAGGAGAGAAATAAAAACATCAGATCCACTGAGCTTTCATTTTACCCAGTATCACCATTGCCCTCCTTCCATTCGGACTGAACAGCAAGTCTCTGAACCACTAACCCCTTCGTGCTCACTCCATTTTTTTTTAGCTGGCCCAATTTTCCTCTTAGGCATACTACTGCATGCCTCATCACTTTCCCCATCCTCCTCCCTCTGACACTTATTCCCACCCCTGTCCTCATCTGAAGAAAGCCCTCCAATATTCTGAGGAACTGAGGGGTGCACAGGGCTCTCAGCTTCAGAAATGCGCACGTCTTCCTCCGTTGCATCCATTGCTTCCTCAAGAGAAAACATTTCAGGCACAGTAGAGTCATCATCTTCTTCCTCCTCCTCATCTTCTTCCTGATATTCTTCCTTATTAAACCCCTTCTCTACTTTTTTTCAGCCAAACAAAACTCCTTATCTTCCTTCTGTGCATCACTCATAGCACCACGGGGTGCTAGCACAATGTCATCTGGTGTCACAGAGCGTCTTTCCCTCTCCCTCTCCCTCCTTTCCTCTCTCTCCATTCTTTCAGATTCCTTTCTGATAATCACCAACCTCCTCCTTCTCTCCTCTTCCTCTCTCCATTCACTCTCTGAGCTTCTAGGCGCCCTCCGCGGACAATCCTTATACATGTGGTCACTACTACCACACACGTCACAGGTCTTATCCATCGGGCAATCACCAGCCATATGCCCCTCCTTCTTGCAGTTTCGGCAACACTGCCCCTTCTGGTAGTCTGCCTGGACATGTCCAAAAGAGAAAAATCTCCTGCAAAACAGAGGCTGCCCAGGGTACGTGAGGAAACCCCTATGCCCTGCCACAGAGAAGTTCGCCGGAGGGTGTCTGAACCCACCCACACTGCCAGGATCTCTTCTGAACCTTACACGATACTTGTATCGACAATTGAAGATTCCTAAGCAGTTCACTTGCTTCTCTCCCTTTGAAACAAAGTCACAATACTGTGAGAGGAAGCTCTCCAACAATGCAGGTTCAGTAAAGGGGTTATAGACAGTAATAGTCACCTGCCTTTCCTGAAGACCAAACAGTGGTTCACATTTCACTCCCTTCAAACAGGGATCTCTGGCATGATTCCGGAATCACTCATAGATATTCAGGCAATAATGCTCTGACATAAAAGTAATGTCGTAGTTACCTTGATTAGGGAACTCATTGATACTATAGATGTTTTCCCGCTTTTGATATGGAAATTTGGGTTGGATAAATCTATCCCGTGTGTGCTGTGGCCGTTCCCAATAAGGCTGCCGTCACACTAGCAGTGTTTGGTCAGTGTTTTACATCAGTATTTGTAAGCCAAAACCAGGAGTGGAACAAATAGAGGATAAGTATAATAGAAACATACGCACCACTTCTGCATTTATCACCCACTCCTGGTTTTGGCTGAGAAATACTGATGTAAAATACTGACCAAATACTGTTAGTGTGACGGCAGCCTAAGACTGAGTATTTTGAGCGCTCAAGGAATGAGACTGCACAACATTGTGTCCATAGCATTCCATCAATACTGATCCTTTATTTCCTGATACATAGTTTTATAATTGCATATAGAAAGAAGTGGTTAGGGGTGGTTAGTTAATTAACATATTGTCTAGCTCCTCTGTGATTGGTTATCTGAATATATATGGAATATTGTGCTGATTAAGCAACTAAAATGAAGTTCTCTGCATCTGGTACAAAGTTGAGACATCTCATCAGCACTTAATACATCTGGAGATCTTCTGCTTTTCGGGTGGAAATCCCCGAACAGTCTGTCTGGCTTATATTAGTTTATGTCAGCCATTTTAAGCAATTGATTATAATGTATATAGATATATTTGCATTTATATGAGTATATATGATTATAGAGGAGTATACATGCAAGTGAGATCTACATGATATAAATATTTCTATCACAAGCCCCCCTTAGATATCACTTGCCCTAAACCTAGCCTCCTGTCCCAAAGCACTGCAACTCTTTTGTGCTGCCGGCGAACTGACGCAAGCCTAGTGCCTACGCCCTACACCGTACAGACTTTTCGCAAATGGGCGATCAGGAGATCTGTCCCTAACGGGGGTTAGTTGCAATCAGTCTCTTAGTCAATAGCATGTGTAGTGTATTCTTTATCAGGTAGGTCATCTATTCAGTCAGGCAGGGCATCCACAACATCGTTCTGGCTTGGGTGTCAACTTCTGGTCGGGGAGCTTTCTTGCAATGCGATGCGTGGATCCAAGTGGGTCTTCCCTCCAGCTTCACAGAGGTTGGTGTCATCAGCGGCACTTGGACAGGACCATCAGATCTGGGATCAAGTGGTGTTCTCCTGACAAACTTTTTTCACCAACACCCAGTCTCCTGGCTTCAAGGAGTGCGTACCGGACACTGAATCTGGATCTGGCAATGAAGAAAAAACTGGAGTGGATGTTAGCAAGTTTCTTGGTGAGTTCAATTACATAAGCAGACAAAGTATCATATTACATAGTCAGCTACTGAGGGAAGAATACCCCTAACCTGGGACTAGACCCAAACAAAATTTCATATGGTGACAGCTTTTCTAGGCCTCTGGGAGTGTGCTTAACACTAAATAGTGTGAGTGGGAGTGTCTCATGCCATGGTTTGTTTGTTTCTTGAGCAACTTTCAACATCCTGTTCTTAAGTGTCCCATTCAGTCTATCCACTTTCTCACTACTCTGGGGACTGTAGGGAGTGCGTAGGCCTAAATCTGACCCTACTGCTGACCAGATCTGCCGTGTGAGATTTGCTGTGAATGCGGGTCCCTGGTCACTGCCTATCACTTCTGGGACCCCATATCTGCGTATCTCATCTCTGAGGGTAGTCTCTTTGCAGTAGTCTTTGCTGACTGGTTCCTCACTGGGAAAAACTTCTGGCCATCCTGAGAACACGTCCACGACCACATGGGCATATTCAAAACCTCCACTTGGCGGCATCTGGATGTGGTCTATCTGGATCCTCTGGAAGGGGTACAGCGGGCTGGCAAGATGATGTGTGGGAACTTTCTCCATTCTTCCAGGGTTGCATTTGCCGCAGGTCAGACAGCTGCTAGTGAACTTGGCTGTTAGGGTGGAGATCCCTGGAGCGAACCAGTAAGCACCAATCAGATCATTCATCTGTGTCTTTGATCTGTGTGTGGTCCCATGTGCCCACTGGACCACCATAGGATACATGCTTCGGGATAAACATGGTTTGTAGTCCATTGTGTATACCCGTCCTTCTTCATGTGTTGCTCCCTTCCGCATCCAGCATTCCTTCTAGTCCTTTTTTGGGGCTTGCTCTTGCAGATTTTTGAGCAGATCCCAGGACATTATCTGGTCAGGTTTCTTGTCTTCAGTCGTCATGTAGTAGCCGTTCGGCTCTGCGACCTCTCCCACTTCTCCATTTTGCTTTCCTTTGGCTGCTTCTTTGGCTGCTATATCCGCCATGTTGTTACCCTGTGCTTCTACTGTGTTCAATTCTCCATGTGCTTTGACTTTTAGTACTGCCACCATTTTTTGGAAGTTGGAGTGCATCCAGCAGGTCCTTGATGGCTCCATGATGCTTCACGGTTGTTCCGCTTGCTGTGATGAAGTCTCTTGCAGTCCAGACGGGTCCAGAGTCGTGTGCTATGCCATGCGAGTACCTTGAATCGGTGTATATGTTCGCAGTTTTGCCTTCTGCAATCTGGCAGGCCTTCGTCAGCGCTATCAGTTCTGCTTCCTGAGCTGACAGACTAGGCGGCAGACTTCAGGACCACAGGATCTCTTGATTGCTGGTGACTGCACATCCCATGTGGAATCTTCCTTCAGATCCCAGGACATTATCTCGTCAGGTTTCTTGTCTTCAGTCGTCATGTAGTAGCCGTTCGGCTCTGCGACCTCTCCCACTTCTCCATTTTGCTTTCCTTTGGCTGCTTCTTTGGCTGCTATATCCGCCATGTTGTTACCCTGTGCTTCTACTGTGTTCAATTCTCCATGTGCTTTGACTTTTAGTACTGCCACCATTTTTTGGAAGTTGGAGTGCATCCAGCAGGTCCTTGATGGCTCCATGATGCTTCACGGTTGTTCCGCTTGCTGTGATGAAGTCTCTTGCAGTCCAGACGGGTCCAGAGTCGTGTGCTATGCCATGCGAGTACCTTGAATCGGTGTATATGTTCACAGTTTTGCCTTCTGCAATCTGGCAGGCCTTCGTCAGCGCTATCAGTTCTGCTTCCTGAGCTGACAGACTAGGCGGCAGACTTCAGGACCACAGGATCTCTTGATTGCTGGTGACTGCACATCCCATGTGGAATCTTCCTTCATCATCTGCAAATCTGGAGCCATCCATGTAGAGGATCAACTCTGGGTTGGTCAGTGGCTCTTCTGCCACCTTGGGTAGTCCTACTGTTTCCTGTTGCATGATGCTGAAGCAATCATGAGCACCTGTCTGGAGCAAATTCAGATCCCTACGGAAAGTATCATGCAGATTTTGATAAGAATTTTGATCTGAGGGTCCATATCTGTATCCCCCCTTGGGAGTGGGAGTAGAGTGGACGGCTTGAGGACTGTGCATCTGGAGATGGTGACCTTGTCGGGCAGGAGTAGAGAGCACTGGAAGCGAAGATGCCTGGCGGTGGAGAGATGTTTTGGCTGGGTTTGGTTGAGGATTGCTGAGATGTCATGCAGGAGGGGGCTTCCCTTGCAACTGGATCCAAGCAAGCTGAAAATTAGCCCAAAGGTCTCGGCTTTCCCCCCTGAAGCTGCGTCAGGACTCCAGTAGCAAGGTCTTCTTTTTCCATCAGGCAGAAAGGGAATGGCTTCTCGTAGTCAGGTAAGCCTAGTGCTGGCGCTGGGACTACAGAGTCTTTTAACTTCTTGAACGAGCTGAAGGCTGCATCTGTCAGGAGGAACGGGGTTATGTTGACACAGTCATACAAAGGCTGCATTAGGACTGAAGCATCAGGAATCCAGGCTCTGCAATACAAAACTAGACCAAGGAAGGCCTGTAGCGCCTTTGGAGTTGTTGGAGGAACCATCTTCTCCACTGTGGTCTTCCGGTTATCTGTCAGATGTTTTGTCTGGTGAGCAATACAGTGTCTCTGGAACGTAACTCGCTTCAGACACCACTGGACTTGGTTCTTTGAGACCTTGCAATGCTGCTCTGCCAGGTAGAGTAGGAGAGACAAGGAATGGGCTTTACACGTGCACAAAGGAGTAGATTGTCCACATATTGTAGCAGGGATACTTCTGCATGTTCTGTGACCCAGTTGGTGAGGACTGTGGACATTGCTTTTGTGAACTTTGAAGGGCTGTTCTGGGCCCGCTGTGGCATCACTGTCCATGTGTGGAGTCCCCCTTGGTGCGTTAAGGCAAACAGGTACTGGTCTTCTGGATGAAGTGAACACTGAAGAAAGCATTCGGTCACTGTGAACACTTTTGCTGTGGAAAGCACATTTGAGAGCAAAGTGTGCGGATTCGGCACAATTGGAGTTTCAATCACCGTGGCGTCATTCACGTCTCTCAGGTCATGTACCATTTTGAACTTGGCTGGCTCTCCTTTTACAGGCTCTTTTTCTTGACCGGGAAAAGCGGGGTATTGCAAGGCGATGTGCAAGGAACAATAATTCCTATTTTCAGGTAGACCTTCAGTTGGTCAGAGGCAGCTTGACTCTGGGCCTTACGAGGGTACGGGGTACCTGGCTTGAGTGACACCGGTACTGGGGCAACTTGAGGTTTTCCCACGTCCTGGGGTCCCTTAGACCATAGACTCTCTGGTACTACGTCCAGTACCTCCTTGGGTAGGCCTCCGTCAGTTGTTTGAGGTTCTTGTAGGGCCACCAGCTTGACCATGATTCCTCTTGGGTCAGGGATGAAGAAAGTGTCATGGTCCCATCTTCCTGGAACACTGTGGTTGCCTTCTGCTTCTGCAGTAGGTCCGCTCCCAGCAGGTTGAGTGGCAGGTTCTTGGCACCACAAACTGGGACAGGATAGAGTGTCCTGGCTGAGTGCACACGCTCAGAGGCTTTGTAAGCTGAGAATGTCTGACTTGACCATCAATGCCCATGTGAGACACAGAGGATTCTGATAGGTTGGTGGGATCAGCGAGTTCCGCAGGTCTCATCACACTTCTGGCTGCACCGATGTGCAGAAAAATAGATCTGACAATGCCATCCACTTTCAGGGCAATTTGAGGTATTGGTCCTGGAGACGGGGTTTTACATGTCAGGTGCGTAGTGTCTTGCAGACCTGGCTTGCGTACCCGTGTCCCATGGACGGGGTACTTCACTGCCTTCTGTACTTCTTCCTTGACCTGTTTCTCTGGACCAACTCTTGGGTTGCATGGGTGCTCTGTACTGGTTCCAGAAATGGCCAAACTTGCCATAGATGTAACACTTGACACTTCCTCTGTCTTTGCAGGGTGGTTGCGCTTCCAGGTCAGTGGTCACCATGAGAGGGGCTGTCTTCTGCACTCCTGGTTGGGACTCAATCCCTTTGGCTACTGTGAACAACGACATGATAGACACTGCAGCGGCAGCGGGGTCCGGCCTGCTGATTGAAGCTGCGGTGGTAAGATGGGGCCTGCAGGTGCGTCCGTGGCGAGGCCCGGGGGTGCCATGAGACCGGTGGCTGCATCCAACCCAAGGTCTTGGGGCATTACAGGGGCTGCGGCTGCATCTGCCATCACTTCTTCCCCCTGCTTTGACATAGCTTCTCCCCTTTGCTAACCTTATTGAGGTTGGTGTCTCCTCTCCGGAGTCTGCAGTGGTTCTTCTGGTGTGTCGTTCGGCACTTTGCAGCGTCTTCACCTCTGGCTCCCCTTCCGGCGTTCTCAGCAGCACGGCACCCGTTTCCTTCTTCGCGCTCTTTGTGGTGCTATAGTGGCAGAAGTTTTGGTGACAATTGGCAATAAACAGTCTCCAAGGCGCACATAACCCGTTTTGCTGGGTCAGTCCACTGCTATTGACCTGTTCTCGGGCCTAGCCACTATCAGTGGTTTCCTGATTGGCTGTCTCAGTCCATGCACAAAGTCCTGTGCCAACATTTGCGTACGTATCTGGTCATGAATGGTGAAGCCCAAGTCTTGGAATACTTGCATTATTCTGCCATGAAACTTCTTTACAGACTCTGTCTTGTCTTGGCTCATGTCATGTACGCTGAGGGCTTGTCCTACCAATCTGCCTTTGGCCCACTCTCTGAGCTGTTCAATTAGCTGTGGCCCTGACTCCCAAGCGTGTACATCTAATTCTGCTGGAAGTTTGAATTCTTCCTTCATGATTGGCCAGAGTGCATCACATGCTTTTATTTCCATTCATGGCCCAGAGATCATTCCAGGTGGCTATATATGTTCGCTGGTTCTGCTACATTCTTCGGTAAAATGGCATGGGATGCATCCCTGGGTCTGGAAGATTGTCACCTGACTTGAAGTGCACATAGTGTAATGGTGGTGCCTCTATCTGCCTCTGCATTCTTGGTGCCTATGGTTTTTTTTCCTAGTACTGGGCAGCATGTATGATGTTCTCTCCACATCTTCATCAGAGGAATACTTGTGATAGCATGTGCTGGGGTCATACACTGGCTGATTTTTGGACTTAAAAGCTGCCTTTTTGTGTGAGGATGTCTCCCCCCTTGCTGAAGCTGTGGTGGACTAGGCTTATAGCTCTATGTTGATGTGAATGTAGGCAGCTCTGACCGGTGCTGAAGTTGCACATTATCAACAGATGATGATGATGATGTCAGTCCTCCCCCCTCTGCACCCAGGGCTGAGCTGTCTGCCGCCTACTGCAGCTTGGGGGGTGCCTTCTACTGGGGGATCTCCACCTTCCTCCCCCGATACCATGACTGTCAGGGGCTGGGCTGTATTGGGAACATAGAATGTGTCTTGTGCTGTGAGCACCGGATACAGAGACACCTCACTGCTTGAATCTGGCATCTGCCCAACAGGCAACAAAGCAGGAGAAGGAGAGTGTGAAACAGGAAGAGATACATGGTGCAGAGGAAAAGAAGGAGGTAGAGATATAAGGTGCGCAGAAGGTGAGACGTGCGGAAATGAAGAGTGAGAGAGGGGAGCTGATAGAGCAAAAGACGGGTGGTTTAGAGAAGGGGGAGAGAGAGAGAAGGAGGCAAAGGGTGTGGCGAAAGAGAAGGAGGAGGTGTGGAGTGTGATGTAGAAGGAGGGAGGAGAACAGAGGGAGGAGAGAGAAGATGGGAGGTGTGGAGGAGAGAGAGGGGGAGAAGAGAAGCGTGGAGATGGGTGTGGAGAAAAAGGAAAAGGAGGAGTAGATGTGTAGAGGAGATAGAGAGTGAGAGAGGAGGAGGAGGAGAGAAAGAGTGACATAGAAAAAGGAGGAATGAGAGAAGAAAGATGGAGGAGAAAGACAAGAAGAAAATTCCTTCTTCTTTGATGGCAGATGCAGCTTGAGACTGCATGGTCAGAGCAACAGCGCCATCTCCATGTACAAAGGTTGGGCGGGGCGCACCACATACTGTGCAAAAACTCCCTATACCATGGAATCTATTGAAAGCATGGGGAGGCGTGATGGCTTAATACCTTTCCCCATTTTATATACATAAAAATCACTTCCTGGTTTGCTCACATATCTCTCTGTACCACCTAAACGATGTAAACTCTGCTGCTACTGTATACCATGTATCATCATTGAGCAATGTAACATCAGCTAACTTCCCTTATTTTCCTTTCTACGTCATGCCATTCTGCAGCTTGAATTCTGCCGTTCTGATGAATTTCACATACTTTATACCTTCTAAAATTCTTCACGTACTTAACACCTTCGTGTTCTGCCACTATCTCAAGGGCCGTTTTCTCATCAGGAAGTTAAAGACCCTCCTGTTGCTTGGCCACCTTATTTCCCATTGCAAAAAGAAAAACAAAAAAAAAACACAACAAAAAAACTTCAAACAAATGGGTATATAAAAACACACAAAAAAATAAAATAAAAAAAAAAGGAACACTTCCAAAAATTGGTGCAATATGTTGAAATCAAAACATAAAAAAAAACATCAAAAACTCGGTACACGATCCAAAACTCAGGATCTTTACAGAAAAGGAAAAAAAACCCTTTTAAACAAAAAAGTGAAGAGGCAGAAAAGAAAATAAACTTTGAAAAACTTAAAAAAAAGTCTAAAAACTTCAAAATGCAACAAAGACAGAAGGACAGAAGGAAAAAACCCTTCAAAAGAGTAATTAAAAAAAAAATTAAATTAAAATGACTTCTCTTCTCCCTTTTTTTTCCCCTGAACTCTGCGCTCAAATGCAGTCAGAGACACACTTCCCCTTTTTATCAGCAGCTGCTGTTTTACCAAAAATCACGTATGTCACATCAAAAATGATAGATATCATTTAGTTTCACCTCTTCAAATAAATGCTATACCATAGCCAGATATACGCAAAAATAGGAAACTTAGAAAAAGGAAAAAAAAAACAAACATATGACTGTGTGATTTACAATGGATATTGTAAATCTGCTTGCGGCGTGGAAAAGGAAAAAAAAGAGGAAGAGAAAAAAAACTTCTCTATACAATTATATGCTCTTAAAGCAGCAACATGTGACTCAAACCAAACAGATACAGACGTCCGAGAGATGCCCATTTAATTATTCTGTGACACGTGCAGGTTGCGCTGGGAACAGACTACTGCCAATCGCACTGGGCACACTTGTGCCCGGGCCGCCTGAGTGAGAAACACAAGCGGGATATCTACCACCCCGGTCCGTCATCCTAACTGGATAGCCGGCACTACGGGAATCTGCAGTAGCCCTCTAAGTTATCACTACCCATGCCTGGAGCCTGGGACTACCTGCCCCGGGACTACCTGTCCCTCCTATGCACGGGAATCCTGCAATAACTTATCGAGCGATTTGACCTCCTGCGGTCTGTTACCCAGCAACCACAAACAGTCACTGTTCCTTCCTTCTCCCGGATCTACACAAACACAGAACACATACACGGCACACAGCAGACACCTTGATCCCAGGGTTTTGGGTACAGGCTTTGGACTTTTTACACTACCTGGGAATGCGGTGGTGACCACACCTGACCGGCAAGACGTATAGACCCGGACTGGGCACAGGGGACTTTCAGGTAAGATGATAACATTTTCTTACCTTACTTATGGAGCTGCGCAGTCTCCGTACCGTGAACCAAGGCCGTGGCCAATACCTCCGTCTCTCTGGTCAGCGGGGTCCCGTGTGTTTCATCCATGCCGCGCAGTTGGGGGCCATTTGATATGGAAATTTGGGTTGGATAAATCTGTCCCGTGTGTGCTGTGGCCGTTCCCAATAAGACTGAGTATTTTGAGCGCTCAAGGAATGAGACTGCACACCATTGTGTCCATAGCATTCCATCAATACTGATCCTTTATTTCCTGATACATAGTTTTATAATTGCATATAGAAAGGAGTGGTTAGGGGTGGTTAGTTAATTAACATATTGTCTAGCTCCTCTGTTATTGGTTATCTGAATATATATGGAATATTGTGATTAATGCACATATGACTGCTGATTAAGCAACTAAAATGAAGTTCTCTGCATCTGGGACAAAGTTGAGACATCTCATCAGCCCTTAATACATCTGGAGTTCTTCTGCTTTTTGGGTGGAAATCCCCGAACAGTCTGTCTGGCTTATATTAGTTTATGTCAGCCATTTTAAGCAATTGATTATAATGTATATAAATATATTTGCATTTATATGAGTATATATATGATTATAGAGGAGTATACATGCAAGTGAGATCTACATGCTATAAATATTTCTATCACACTTTCCTCCAGCCTTTTCCTCAATAAGGTCACGAACAATAAAGACCACGCTGTTCCTTGCCCGGATAGATGGCTCCAACGTCACTTGGATGGTGTTCTTCATGTAACTCATCTTCAAAGCTGTCAGTACAAAATACCACAGAAAAAAAAATGAATTCTCTGCAAAAGGGTCTGGATTCCTCCAGAAAACCTCACTCCTGACAGCTGTTTCTGGGTTTTTGCCCCTCCTCAGTGTGGAGTAGGAAACTGGCTATTAGGAGCAGTGCCTAGTAAAAGGACTATAAACATAAGGATGAATGACCTCGGGGAGATCAAAACATCCAACACTGCGGAGACACCATCACGTGTTTCTCAACGCAGTGATCCAGAACACTGCCCCCATCCCTTATGGGAATTATGCAAATGCATATAGAAAAGCCACAGAGACACCATCACGTGTTTCTCAATGCAAGCAATAAACAGCTAGGTCTTTCACCGGGAAGGAACAACTATGGGAAGGGCAGCATCCAAAAAGGAAAACCACCTATGCCAAAACATGGTATCCATCCACAGACAGCTGTTTTGGGGTATTTGCTCCTCATCAGTGTGGAGTAGGAAACTGGCTATTAGGAGCAGTGCCTAGTAAAAGGACTATAAACATAAGGATGAATGACCTCGGGGAGATCAAAACATCCAACACTGCGGAGACACCATCGCGTGTTTCTCAACGCAGTGATCCAGAACACTGCCCCCATCCCTTATGGGAAATATGCAAAATGCATGTAGAAAAGCCGCGGAGACACCATCACGTGTTTCTCAACGCAAGCAATAAATAGCCAGGTCTTTCACCAGGAAGGAACAACCACGGGAAGGGCAGCATCCAAAAAGGAAAACCACCTATGCCAAAACATGGTATCCATCCACAGACAGCTGTTTCGGGGTATTGCCCTTCATCAGTGTGGAGTAGGAAACTGGCTATTAGGAGCAGTGCCTAGTAAAAGGACTATAAACATAAGGATGAATGACCTCGGGGAGATCAAAACATCCAACACTGCGGAGACACCATCACGTGTTTCTCAACACAGTGATCCAGAACACTGCCCCCATCCCTTATGGGAAATATGCAAATGCATGTAGAAAAGCCACGGAGACACCATCACGTGTTTCTCAACGCAAGCAATAAATAGCCAGGTCTTTCACCGGGAAGGAACAACCATGGAAAGGGCAGCATCCAAAAAGGAATACCACCTATGCCAAAACATGGTATCCATCGGCCATGGGACATGTAGTTCCGCACAGCCCCAGGCTCCCGGTGCCTGGTTTCTGTGCTCTTGCTTAGAGGGAGCCCACTTGCAGCTCTCCTCTAGCTCTTGACTTCTCCTGTGCTCCTTCACTGTTCCTTGTCTGCTCCAGATTAACTAACTCCTCCCCCAGACCAGAATGTATATCTATCTAGGGAAGCTCCCCTGAAACCGTGTCTAGAGCTCCCCGTTCTGGCCTGGAGTCAGAAAGCTTTGCATGTACAGATTACCTGTCCAAAGGATCCTCCTCGTTTCCAGGCATGGCATCAACCTCCCCGAGGAAGGCAATACCACTGTGGTACCTGAACTTCTGGGGTGCCACAGATACTCACCGCTCCCTGCGATGAACAGTACTGGTGAGTATTCTGGCAGCTGTGCTCTGCTTGTGAGCAGCCCATGACAACCCTGCCATGAGCTGCTTACAAGCATAAAGCAGCTGCTGGCACAGGAGCAGACTGCTGCAAGGGAGCACTGTGTAGGTGAGTCTAATGTTTTTTGTTTTTTTTTAAATCTTTCCTGATGGGGCCAATTATAAAAGAAAAAAGATAGGACCAATCAAATCAGGAACAGGATGGGGACAATTATAAAAGAAAAAGGATGGGAACAACAATCCAGGAACAGGATGGGGCCATTTATACCAGGAATGCCAGAAAAATGAATATGCAATTATTGTTTAAATAAAGATTTGTTAATTTTTTACATATCTCTATTGACTGATCCTTCAGCTGTTCTCAATTGGTGCTAGTTTGTTTTTTGAAGGGTTCAATATTTATTTATGGTGAAGAAGCTTTTTCTGCTCCATAGGTAACCACCTAGAAGATTGCCCCTTCCACATCCTGATCACAGAGCTCAGCTGTAACGTAAAGGTAAAACATGATGGGATACTCAGGGGCGTGAACTAGGCAGGGTGGGTCCATAAGTAGCCACACCTCCCTGTATGCAGGGGACCGCAACACTCACTACCCATCGCTAAGGGCTATGAGCATTTGTTGGATGAAAAGAAGGGAGGCAAAGGAAGGGAGTCTGTGTGTACTATGGAGAGTCAGCCCCTCTACAACACTTGCACTCTGAGCTGCCATTTGGATGCAAGGTTTGTCCCATATTCATATATCGCACGTCACTAAATGCCCCTTTAGGCCATCCCTAGAGAAGACATAAAACCGGCATCAAATGTATACAAAACAGAGTTCAATGGGGCTGACCATTATCCGTCAGAGCAGAGCAGAGCAGATGACCCCCCCACCCTCACTCTGCAGTGCAGACTGTAATGTACAGGCTGCAGGATCTCACAAGTCCATGCAGGCTCGCCCCATTATCTGTGTCTTCTGCCTGGAAGGGCCGAAATTACCGGTTCTGCAGCTTCTTCATTGGTATCAGGTCACTGGGACGCGGCACCGCCCTGGACTGGCAAATGTGTGCGGGCTATAAATATGTACCACACCCTGGACCTCGCCCCAGGGCTCGGATACAGGATCGGCCGCGCAATGATGTCTGGGCTGTCCTCTGATGCAGCTCCAGTCTCTCTCACTGGGAGAATATTGGAGTCAGAAGGGTTAAGCCGAGTTCACACTAGGCAGTTTTTATGCAAATTTTCAGCTGCATTTTACAGTATCAGCAAAGTCTATGAGATCTCAGAAATCTCATGCACACACAATTGTTTTTTGTCATCAGTATTTTGTGCTTTAGAAATAGAGCATGTCACTTTCAGGGTTCTTTCTGCATCTTTCTTCCCACGAGATCAGGTCCCCCCCCCCCAGTGCTCTCTGCTGCTTAATTTCACCAGCTCCACCCAGTGGTCATAATACAGAGTGCTTTCTGCAGATTAATGCAGAATACATTGTACATATTCAGTTAATTAGGAACGCTAGCACCATCTGGTGGTAATTGCACATAATACACTATGCAGCATAAATGTAGATTTGAACGCTAGCACCCACCAGTGATGATTACATAAAATTACAATTAGCTAATTAACTACTGTGGAGTTAACCCCTTAATGACCATCAGTACGTCTTTTAACTGACCTAAGATATAAAAGAATAGCCTCCCCATACAGGTGACAATCCAGCAGCTGTCGGCTGTACACTATAGCTGACAATTTGCTGCATCAGCCACGATCAGTGTCGCAGGGCTGCCATCAGAGCATTACTGCCCTTACTGCTGCATGGGGCCCAGTGAACAGCAGTACACAGAGGGGCCTGCAGATCTGGGGCCCTGGTAATGTGCTACTGTTCATCGAGCCCCATCGTGCATCAATGTAGTGCGCGCTGCGGTGCATACGTCGGCGCTGGGACCTGGGAGCTTTCCTGGAGCTGTGCACGGCCATCTTACCTTGACGGCTGCACAGCTCCTGAGCCGTCCGTCTTCTGTGTACTTTCTGTCATGTGACAACGCGTACGCAATGACGTTATCGCGTACACGCCACCCGACATGTACCAGACGCAGGAGGCAAAGCCGAGCTGCTGGGGAGCGACTGAGGTAACTATACAAAACTTTTCTGTTTTCTGTACAAAATTAATTAACCCCTTTCTGACAGTAAGCGCTGTCCCCCCCGCATTTGGTGCTGAAGCCGGTATTCATCCCTTCTCCCCAGCAGCGTTTGCTGGAGAGAAGGAATGAAAAATCAATGTTTTTTTTATTTATTTTCCCTTAAAAATAAAGTTTGTGCGTCCCCTCCCGCTCAGAGGAGACATCGCAGGAGCTGGGAGCTGGGTGAGTATTTCCCGGCAGGCAAGCAGGGGGGGCGCACAGGGGATGGGAGGCGGGAGGGGACGCACAAACTTTATTTTTAAGGGAAAATAAATAAAAAAACATTGATTTTTCATTCCTTCTCTCCAGCGAACGCTGCTGGGGATAAGGGATGAATACCGGCTTCAGCACGGCACGCAGGGGACAGCGCTTAACTGTAGCGCTGTCTCCTGCATGGTCCGTGTGGTCCTCAGTCGGCACACGAGCGGCACACTGCTGCCGCACGTGTGCCATACTGATGTGCTACGTGAGCACACGGACACACGGACACGGATAATTCCAGTACCGATTTCTCCGGTACCGGAATTATCTGGACGTGTGAAAGAGGCCTCATGCACAGTGCATGTCAGGAAGTCTATAAGGTTAGTGCACAGAAGCTGCAGCACTGACAAATTCTACAGCATGCAGATCTGCATACTATAGAAGCCAGCAGCCTGCAGAAAATGAGTGTCACATAGTGGACACAGTGTAAAATTAAGAATTAATTTAAAAAAATAATAATTGTAAAAAAAAATTTTTTTAAATAAATATTTGATTTTTTTTAAAAATCTAAACAATAAAAGTACACATATTTAGTATTGCCTCGTCCGTAATGACCTGACCTATAAAACGGTCCCACTAGCTAACCCCTTTGGACACAATTTAAAAAAAAAAGGCAAAAAAACAATGCTTTATCATCATACTGCCGAACAAAAAGTGGAATAACACGTGATCAAAAAGACAGATATAAATAAACGTGGTACCGCTGAAAACATCATCTTGTCCCGCCATATAGTTCCATCACCAAAAAAATAAAAAAAATATAGCTATCAGAATAAAGCGATGGAAAAATGATTATTTTTTATATAAAATAGTTTTTTTGTCATCATACTGACCCGAAGAATAAAACTGCTTTATCAATTTTACCACGTGCGAAACAGTATAAAGGCCCCCCCCCCTTCCCTAAAGAAATTCATGAATTGCTGATTTTTGTTCATTCTACCTCACAAAAATCAGTATAGAAAGCGATAAAAAAATGTCATGTGCACGAAAATTTTACCAAAAAAAAACCAACTTGTCCCACAAAAAACAAGACCTCACATGACTCTCTGGACCAAAATATGGAAAAATTATAGCTCTCAAAATGTGGTGATGCAAACTATTTTTTGCACTTAAAAGCGTTGTGTGTAGAGTTGAGCGACTTTTACTTTTTTAGGATCGTTTCGGGTTTCTCAAAAGTCAGGTCGGGTGAAATCTGCCGATTATTGCAAAAAGTCGGGGATCGAACGAAACACGAAACCCAATGCAAGTCAATGGGGAATCAAAGTCAGCAGTGAGTGGAGGATAGGAAAACACCTACAGTGCCCATTTTTATGCCAAAAACATCAATTCTTATTTCTTAGGCTTGTCAATCTTAATTTACTTTATAATAATAGTTAGGCATTGAAAACAGGGGGTCATTTGGCTAAAGTTGTGGGGGGTAGGGCTGGCTCAAGATTTTAGTGGGCCCAGGAAACGCAGACTACGTCACGTCGGTGGAGCAGGAAGAGGTAAGTATTGAAACTTTGCAAGTGCTGTGAGCAAGCAGGGGGGCCCACTCGTTTGCATTGGCACTGGCACAGGGCCCCTCAAAGTACGGCGGTGTGTTTGACGGTGGTGGCGCCTCCCACCGGCAGAGACACTTTTGCATACTATGAGGGGCCCTGTGCCAGTGACGTCGCCAACGAGTATGCCCCCACATCTGATGAAGGAACCTGCACTTTCATCTGCACTTTCCTCTTTGTCCCCGTGTAAGGTGGTATAGTATGCGGGAAGGGGTACCTGACTTTCAGCAGGGTCAGATTCTGGCTGTGTAGAGTGCAAGGGGAATGTAGTGGTCTGGGTCAATGTACCGGCAGACTCATGTAGCAGTGGCTGGCCAATGGGCAGGAGGAGGAGGAAACACAGATATAGTCCCAAAGAATAAAGTAGGCTAAATGCAGTTCAAAATTGGTAACAGGACTAAACAGGCGGCATAGCTTTGTTCAGTGGCGAAAAACTGTAATGAGTGGCAGACTCAGTTAGTAGGCCCAAGTAATAAAGTGGGCCAATTGAAGTTCAAAATTGGTAAAAGAAGTAAACAGGCGGCACAGCTTTGTTCAGTGGAGGAGAACAACAAGCAGTGGCAGACACCGTTAGTACGCCCAACCAAACCAGTAGCCCAAATGCAGTGTAATATCTGAAATAGCCCGAAAGCCAGAAGATTGATGCTCAGCTTTGTACAGTGGAGGAGAGCACCAAGCAGCCGCAGACACCGCTAGTAGGCCCAACCAAACAAGTAGGCCAAATGCAGTGTAATATTTAATATAGGCTGAAAGCCTGTAAATTTAAGATCACCTTTATTCTGTGGAGAACACCAAGCTGCGGCTCACACCATTTGTAGGCCCCACCAAAGAAGTAGGCCAAATGCAGTTAAATATCTGTTCAGTGGAGGACAACAGTAATGGGAGGCAGACACAGTTAGTAGGCCTTAATAAGTAAGTATGCAAAATGCAGTTCAAAATAGGTAAGTGGAGTACACAGGCGGCATAGCTTTGTAAAGCGGAGGACAGTTGTAATGTGTGGCACGGTCAGACAGGCAGACAGAGGCCTAAAATAAAAAAAGTAGGCTAATGTCAGTTCAAAATGTGTTTGACTAGTACACAGGTGGCATAGCTTCGTAAAGCGGAGGACAGTTGTAATGTGTGGCACGGACAGACAGGCAGACCGAGGCCTAAAATAAAAAAAGTAGGCTAATGTCAGTTCAAAATTTGTTTGAGTACTACACAGGCGGCATAGCTTCGTAAAGCGGAGGACAGTTGTAATGTGTGGCACGGTCAGACAGGCAGACAGAGGCCTAAAATAAAAAAAGTAGGCTAATGTCAGTTCAAAATGTGTCTGACGAAGGATTAGCGTCCAAAACGCACGTCAGGGTGCTCTGTATCTTGGAGGGACGGACTCCTATAGGTAACATTATTTATTTATTTTTTCCATTTTTTGCCACCTACGTACCTGTCTATTTATTTATTATTTTTTTCGTGATACACCGGTCCTGTACACTGCTCTTGTGATTTTTTCTTGATATATCCTGTCTTAGCGTGCACTCCTGTGCACCTAGTTATATTCATTTATACAGCGCATTTAGTTTAAGTGATACGCACCTTGGTACCATCTGCCATATTGTGCACCTTTACATACTTAGTTATATTGTGCAACCTGAGCTCATAGTCGTATCCAGATATCTATAATATAACGCTGGGAGCATCACTCTGTCCAAAACCTTTATAGACTGCGCAGGCGCAAGCGCCGGCGCAGTCTGGGCCTCACAGAGTGACGCTCCCGGGAGATCGCGGTATGCGTTCACACTGAACGCACACCGCAATCTCCAACAGAGAAGCAGGGACTCCCAGGAGGGTGAATATCGGCCATATTCACCTGTCCTCCGTTCCACCGCTGAGCGCCGCCATCTTCCCGGTCTTCGGCCTGTGACCTTCAGTTCAGAGGGCGCGATGACGCGCTTAATGCGTGCCGGCGCCGCCCTCTGACTGAACAGTCACAGCCAGGAGACCGGGAAGATGGCTGCGCCCAGCGGTGGAACGCAGGACAGGTGAATATAGTAAGTGCTGGGGGGCCTGAGCTGGCGGCAATACCGGCACCTGACCCCCACAGCGCGCCGGTGTCCCCGCCTGCTCAGGCCCCTGGATGGGTGCAGCACATGACAGGATGGGGACGCAGGATGGGTGCAGCACATGACAGGATGGGGACGCAGGATGGGTGCAGCACATGACAGGATGGGGACGCAGGATGGGTGCAGCACATACCAGGATGGGGACGCAGGATGGGTGCAGCACATGACAGGATGGGGACGCAGGATGGGTGCAGCACATGACAGGATGGGGACGCAGGATGGGGACGCAGGATGGGTGCAGCACATACCAGGATGGGGGACGCAGGATGGGTGCAGCACATGACAGGATGGGGACGCAGGATGGGGACGCAGGATGGGTGCAGCACATACCAGGATGGAGGCGCAGGATGGGTGCAGCACATGACAGAATGGGGGCGCAGGATGGGTGCGGCACATGACAGGATGGGGACGCAGGATGGGTGCAGCACATGACAGGATGGGGACGCAGGATGGGTGCAGCACATGACAGGATGGTGACGCAGGATGGGGACGCAGGATGGGCGCAGCACATACCAGGATGGGGGCGCAGGATGGGTGCAGCACATGACAGGATGGGGGCGCAGGATGGGTGCAGCACATGACAGGATGGGGATGCAGGATGGGTGCAGCACATGACAGGATGGGGACGCAGGATGGGTGCAGCACATGACAGGATGGGGACGCAGGATGGAGCAGCACATACCAGGATGGAGACCATATACCAATATAAATGCTCGCCACCCGGGCGTAGAACGGGTTCAATAGCTAGTATTGTATATTGTGCAAAAAAAAAATTTTTTCCTGGGCATATCCATACTATATAACTACCATAGTCCTTTCTAGACCATTTCATCATCACCATAATTTTTTTCTTTCCACATCAGGCCCTGTTATATACTCTCTTTTTTTACACACTTATTTACCTCCCGTTTTTTTCACCCCATTTTTTTCACCCATTTTTTATTTATCGTAATACACTTGGTATTTTTCCACGTTTTGTATGTTGGCATCATATTTGTATGCAGTGTTTATTATCATGGGGACGTGATTTCTATCTTTATAATTGTTTTGGTTTGACGCACTTTCCTATATGGTTACACATACCCAAATATTAGTTCTGGTCTAGACTCTGGTGGATACTTGGATAGCCTTATTGTATAATGAGACAGTGTATGTTGTACATTTGTTTCTACTGGTTGTAGTCCGTCCATTATATATTTTTATTATTTTTCTCTTTTATATATATTTTCTCCAAGTACAGACACATTGTTAGTGCCATTGCCAAATATATTTAAATAAAGGGAAGATGGCTGCGCCCAGCGGTGGAACGCAGGACAGGTGAATATAGTAAGTGCTGGGGGCCTGAGCTGGCAGCAATACCGGCACCTGACTCCCACAGTGCGCCGGTGTCCCCGCCTGCTCAGGCCCCCGGATGGGTGCAGCACATGACAGGATGGGGATGCAGGATGGGTGCAGCACATGACAGGATGGGGACGCAGAATGGGTGCAGCACATGACAGGATGGGGACGCAGGATGGGTGCAGCACATGACAGGATGGGGACGCAGGATGGGGACGCAGGATGGGTGCAGCACATACCAGGATGGGGGCGCAAGATGGGTGCAGCACATGACAGGATGGGGGCGCAGGATGGGTGCAGCACATGACAGGATGGGAACGCAGGATGGGTGCAGCACATGACAGGATGGGGACGCAGGATGGGTGCAGCACATGACAGGATGGGGATGCAGGATGGGTGCAGCACATACCAGGATGGGGACGCAGGATGGGTGCAGCACATGACAGGATGGGGACGCAGGATGGGTGCAGCACATACCAGGATGGGGGCGCAGGATGGGTGCAGCACATGACAGGATGGGGGCGCAGGATGGGTGCAGCACATGACAGGATGGGGACGCAGGATGGGTGCAGCACATGACAGGATGGGGACGCAGGATGGGTGCAGTACATGACAGGATGGGGACGCAGGATGGGTGCAGCACATGACAGGATGGGGGCGCAGGATGGGTGCAGCACATGACAGGATGGGGACGCAGGATGGAGCAGCACATACCAGGATGGAGACCATACACCAATATAAATGCTCGCCACCCGGGCGTAGAATGGGTTCAATAGCTAGTATTGTATATTGTGCAAAAAAAATTTTTTTTCCTGGGCATATCAATACTATATAACTACCATAGTCCTTTCTAGACCATTTCATCATCACCATAATTTTTTTCTTTCCACATCAGGCCCTGTTATATACTCTCTTTTTTTACACACTTATTTACCTCCCGTTTTTTTCACCCATTTTTTTCACGCATTTTTTATTTATCGTAATACACTTGGTATTTTTCCACGTTTTGTATGTTGGCATCATATTTGTATGCAGTGTTTATTATCATGGGGACGTGATTTCTATCTTTATAATTGTTTTGGTTTGACGCACTTTCCTATATGGTTACACATACCCAAATATTAGTTCTGGTCTAGACTCTGGTGGATACTTGGATAGCCTTATTGTATAATGAGACAGTGTATGTTGTACATTTGTTTCTACTGGTTGTAGTCCGTCCATTATATATTTTTATTATTTTTCTCTTTTATATATATTTTCTCCAAGTACAGGCACATTGTTAGTGCCATTGCCAAATATATTTAAATAAAGGCATTTTTTATACTTATTTGTCCTTATTATCATTTCATATTGCAGTCGTTATTAGTGTTGAGCATTCCGATACCGCAAGTATCGGGTATCGGCCGATACTTGCGGTATCGGAATTCCGATACCGAATTCCGATACTTCCCGCGTATCGGATACCGGAATCGGAAGTTCCCAGAATTCAAACTGAACGCAGCAGCCAATGAGGAATGAATGGAATTTTGGGCACATCTTGTTTAGCATGGTGGGCATGTAAGTACTGGCAAGGCTGTGATTGGCTGCTGAAATGATGTCACTCTGCACTATAAAAAACGCTGCCACCATTTTGCGCTCCCTCTGCTGTGATTTCAGTTAGGGACAGGACGCTGTGTTCTAACTGAGGGCCAGTTGAGATAGCTAATTGCTTTATTTTGCTTTACCAAGGCTAATTTAGCAAACGCTGTGTTCACTGTTCAGTTCACCTTGCTCTTGCCTTGCAGCGCTGTTTTAACAGCGTTCTGCAAGGTCTCAGTGTGTGTGTGTGTGCAGCTCACTCTGTAGTCTGTGTGCAGCCATATACCAGGTTGTATTCAGCTCAGGGGGGGTTCACACTGCCTCACACAGTTCTATCCATTGTCCTTTTTTGCTCATAGTGCAGCCTGCTGCACCTTTTTTCTAAAATTTCCTTTTAGTGTCTTTCCACCCGTCTCCAGCCAAATAGTGGAAAAACACTAGATAGGATAACCTAGAGGAGTGTTTTTGGGCCTTGCAGCGCCGTTTACGGCTGTCTGCACGGTCTCCGTGTGAGCGCAGTTCGCCCTGTAGTCTGTGTGCAGTGACAGCCCATTGTATTCAGCTCAGGGTTTGTCACTGCCTCATACCGTTAAATAACTTTTCATTTTTTTCAACTAGTGCAGCCTGTTTAAAAATTATTAAAAAAATTCCTATTAGTGTCTTTCCACCCGTCTCCAGCTAAATAGTGGAAAAACACTAGATAGGATAACCTAGAGGAGTGTTTTTGGGCCTTGCAGCGCCGTTTACGGCTGTCTGCACGGTCTCCGTGTGAGCGCAGTTCGCCCTGTAGTCTGTGTGCAGCGACAGCCCGTTGTATTCAGCTCAGGGTTTGTCACTGCCTCATACCGTTAAACAACTTGTCCTTTTTTTCAACTAGTGCAGCCTGTTTAAAAATTATTTAAAAAATTCCTATTAGTGTCTTTCCACCCGTCTCCAGCTAAATAGTGGAAAAACACTAGATAGGATAACCTAGAGGAGGGTTTTTGGGCCTTGCAGCGCCGTTTACGGCTGTCTGCACGGTCTCCGTGTGATCGCAGTTCGCCCTGTAGTCTGTGTGCAGCGACAGCCCGTTGTATTCAGCTCAGGGTTTGTCACTGCCTCATACCGTTAAATAACTTTTAATTTTTTTTCAACTAGTGCAGCCTGTTGAAAATTTTGTAAACAATTTCCTATTAGTACACCTATACAATATATGACCCAATATAAAGCAGCAGTGCAGAGCCTATGGGGGTGCGTAGGTACGTACCAACAGCTATAAAGCACCAACAGGGAGCTATGTCCGAAAGAGGAGGACGAGCACAAATGAGCATGAAGTATGATACAAAAAGGTTTACCTGCAGAGACCACGGTGTCACCCACCCCAACGCGCGTTTCGGCTCCGTGCCTTCTTCTGGGGGTATGGCATTAAGAATAACAGGCAGGGTTTTAAAGGCTGAAACAGCCAATCCAAGTGGCCGTAACACAAATGCCCATGAATCGGCGCATGCGCTGTCGGCCGCATCCAGAAGGCAGCGCGACACCGAGGGCGTCAAGCAAGACCAAGACCCACGTCACCGGATACGCCCACGTGAGGTCACATGAGCGGAACAGATGGCGGGGATCCAGCCGAGCCGAAGGAGACGCCGTCAGCATCGCCTGGCAACGGAGCGCCGGCGCCCATGCGCACTGGGTCAGATGAGTGTATATAGGAACGGCATACAGAACAATGTCATTAACTAACAAAGCCCATTAAAATATCAAACGCAATTATTAACCATTGCGCGCAAATGAACAGAAAGGACAGATAGAAAATAACAAATATAAAATAGGGGACAATTAAAGTGCAAGGTGCAACGTGACATAAATAGTACAAATACAGCTGACAATACCAAATATACATCATGGAGGAGGCACAAATCACTGTAGCCAGTACAATAACAATGTATTCAAACAATTCGGCAATAACAATAGTCATGTGATAACAAACCGTGTCTCAAATACACAGCAATACATAATAAATATATACTGAGCATATGAAGGAAAAGTGTATAGTCTCCTTCGGCTCGGCTGGATCCCCGCCATCTGTTCCGCTCATGTGACCTCACGTGGGCGTATCCGGTGACGTGGGTCTTGGTCTTGCTTGACGCCCTCGGTGTCGCGCTGCCTTCTGGATGCGGCCGACAGCGCATGCGCCGATTCATGGGCATTTGTGTTACGGCCACTTGGATTGGCTGTTTCAGCCTTTAAAACCCTGCCTGTTATTCTTAATGCCATACCCCCAGAAGAAGGCACGGAGCCGAAACGCGCGTTGGGGTGGGTGACACCGTGGTCTCTGCAGGTAAACCTTTTTGTATCATACTTCATGCTCATTTGTGCTCGTCCTCCTCTTTCGGACATAGCTCCCTGTTGGTGCTTTATAGCTGTTGGTACGTACCTACGCACCCCCATAGGCTTTGCACTGCTGCTTTATATTGGGTCATATATTGTATAGGTGTGCTATAGTTATTATCTCTGTACAAAGGTTTGCCTGGTGGACACCATGTTGCCACCCTTTGTGGTGTGTTCCCTGTCGTTTGTCTTGCGCTCCTGTTGCGACATATGTTTTTAATTCCCCTTTTTTGTTTAATAAACTATTATATATTTGTTATACTGGTTCTGCTGGTGCCTTTTTTTTCTTTTTGGTTATTTGTACTTATATGCACTGAACCCCTATATGTGCATCCTGGCACCCCTTCTATGTTAGTGTGGTTGCCTTAACTCTTTTCGGGTTTGTAATTTCCTATTAGTGTCTTTCCACCCGTCTCCAGCAAAATAGTGGAAAAACACTAGATAGGATAACCTAGAGGAGGGTTTTTGGGCCTTGCAGCGCCGTTTACGGCTGTCTGCACGGTCTCCGTGTGATTTAAACTAGCTCTGTAGCCCGATCTGCACAAAAAAAAAAAGTAAAGTTCACCAAACACCACTTAACACTTGTGTAGGCCACATTTTATCAATAATAAAGTCTAGTCCACACTTTACAACATTAGTGTTTCTTACACCTGTTAGGAGGAGCATTTCAGGAATAAGCACACTAAGGCCTTTGTACTTTTCTGCTTATCTTTATCTGTCAACCAAGATGAAGAGGGCAGGGAGTAAGGGTCGTGGGCGTGGAGCAGGGAGAGGAGCAGGGAGAGGACGTGGTGATTCTGTGCCTGCTGCTGGCACCGGTGACTCACCATCACCCAGTTTCAGCAGGGAACAGTCCTTCATGCGCAGCTTTGTCGGAGAGCGCCGTGCACCGCTGCTGCGTGAAGATCAAATTGAAGCCGTTGTCGGATGGATGGCAGCTAACGCATCGACTTCAATTAGTGCCACATCCTCTCAGGCACAGACCACTGGAGAGCAGCCATCTGTCTCTTCACCACCTGCCAAATTGGCCAGGCAGTCAGAGAGCCCAGGACAGGAGAAGTCTCTACTTCTGTTCTCTGAATCTCTTGGCTTGGAAACAGGGGGCCAGCCAAGCAGTATTGGAGAAATGGAAGAAGAGGCAGTGTGCAGTGATGCCTAACAGCTTTGTCTCTCTGACTCTGAAGAGGCGGGTGGGTCAGTGCCTGCGGTGACCACAGCGCAGTACGCATCTGATGATGAAACTCAGGTGCCGCTTTCTGGTGCGTACTGTGCTGCCGAGACTACCCAGGAGGAGCAGTTGGTGGCAGAGGGCAGTGGAGATGATGAGGTCCTTGACCCATCGTGGCGTGAGGAACAGGAAGGTGGTGGGAGTAGCTCAGAGGAAGAGATTCCCCTAACGGGCCAAAGAGGGAGAGGGAGGGGGAAGACTGCGGAGCCTGTAGCCTCCACTTTGGCACCAGTTAGGAGCCTGTCTCTTTCAAAAGCCAAAAAGGGCGCTCCCAAGACTTGCAGTGCCTGGTCCTTTTTTGACACAGTTGCAGATGACATTTGTTTTGTCAAATGCAAGCTGTGTCATCAGAAAGTAAAAAGAGGTAAAAGTGTCAGCAACCTCAATACCACAAATATGTGGAAACATGTGCGGACCAGGCACGCGGTGGAGTTACAAAAACACACTGAAGAGCTAGGCCAACCAACAGCGGCAGCTACCACCTCTTCAGCTCGTGTTGCTTCTTCCTCCAGCTCACGCACAGCTGGTTCGGCTTCCTCCTTGGATCGCCATGGAAGAACCTCTGGCACTGTTGTCCAGAGACCTAGTGTAATTCCACCCACAGCACCACGTTCCCAGTCATCCTCACACTCCCAGCCTAGTCTACAGCCATCGGTAGTACAGGCATGGGAGAAAAGGCGGGCATTCTCGGCAAACCACCCCCGAGCACAGGCTCTGAATGCAGGCATTGCCAAACTTCTGTCGCTGGAAATGCTCTCATTCAGGCTGGTGGAGACTGACAGCTTCCGTGACTTGATGGCATTGGCAGTCCCACAGTACAAGGTGCCCAGCCGCTTTTACTTCAGCAGGCAAGCTGTCCCTGCCCTGCACAAGCATGTGGAGGGACAAATAAAACACGCGCTACTGAACGCCGTCAGTAGCAAGGTCCACCTCACCACCGATGCGTGGACCAGTCAACATGGACAGGGGCGACACCTTTCCGTCACTGCCCATTGGGTTAATGTTGTTGAGCCGGGTACAGACCGTGCGAGTGGCGCAGGACGTGTCCTGCCCACTCCAAGGATAGCAGGAATCCAGTCTGTACGCATTGACTCCTCCTCTTACACCAGTTCCTCAGATTCATCGCTGCAGGATCCGTCACAGTCCACCTCCATATGGACCCGTGAACGTTTACCTATGACCGACATGAGCACAGCCGTGGCCAAACGTCAGCAGGCCGTCTTGAAACTAGTTTCTTTGGGGAATCGAAGCCACACAGCGCAGGAGCTCTGGAATGCCCTAAAGCAGGAGAGCGATGTGTGGTTTGTGCCAGCGAATCTCCAGCCAGGCATGATAGTGTGTGACAATGGCCGAAATCTGGTGGCAGCTTTAGGCCTTGGCAACCTCACTCAGATCCCATGTCTGGCACATGTGCTCAATTTGGTTGTGCAGAGTTTTCTGAGGGACTATCCAGATCTTGATGCACTTCTGCACAAGGCCCGCCTAGAGTGTGCTCACTTGCGGCGTTCCAGCTTGGCAAGATCCCGCATTGCTGCTCTGCAGCGTCGGTTTCGCCTTCCTGAACATCGCATCATATGTGACCTACCTACCAGGTGGAATTCCATGTTACATATGTTGGAGCGGTTGTGTGAGCAGCAGCAAGCAGTAATGGAGTACCAGCTGCATCAGGCGCAAAAAAGTCGCAGTCAGCGCCGCTCAGACTTCACAACCACAGAGTGGGCCACTATGAAGGACGTCTGCCAGGTTTTGCGTCCTTTTGATTATTCCACGCGGATGGCAAGTGCAGATGATGCACTAGTCAGCATGACTGTCCCCCTTATCTGCTTGCTTCAAGAAACCCTGCAAGGGATAAGGGATGATGTGGAAGAGGTGGAGGATGAGGAGTCACCTTTTCCATCAGGTTCTGGACAGTCAGCGCCACGTGGTTCCTCACAAAGGGGTCGGCAGGGGACCCTTTGTGAGGAGGATGAGGAGGAGTCAATGGACGAGGAAGAGCTACGTCCAGAGGAGGGAGTTCCACCATTGTCCAGTGGTCAGTGTGTACAGCGAGGGTGGGGTGATGAAGAGCGGGCAGAGATCATGTCTCAAGCAGGGGACAGCGTTTCTGGGCCAGTTGGCAGTCTGCAGCACATGGTTGAGTTCATGTTGCAGTGCCTGAGAGACGACCGCCGCATCGACCACATTCTCAACGTGCCTGATTATTGGGTGTACGCCCTCCTCGATCCTCGCTACCGTGACAATGTCCAAAACCTCATCCCGGCGTTGACACGGGAGCGTAAAATGCGGGAGTACCACGACACACTGGTGAATTCCATCATCTTCTCCAGTCCAACTGAGAGGAGTGCTGCTAGTGCTTTACAAAGCAGCTTAGTGCGTCGAGGCAGTGGAGGAGGAGGCTCTGCACAAAGAGGGAGCAGAAGCAGTGCCTCTGCCCAAGGCAAGCCAAGTATGGCACAACTGTGGAAAACTTTTGTGTGCCCGCCCCAAATGTCTACACCATCACCGGCGGCTCCAGTCAGCAGGAGGCAACGGTTCCGTCAGATGGTGACAGACTACATGGCTTGCCCTCTTAGTGTACTCCCAGACGGCTCTTCCCCGTTCAAGTTTTGGGTCTCTAAGCTGGATACATGGCCAGAGCTAAGCCAGTATGCATTGGAGGTGCTGGCTTGCCCTGCGGCTAGTGTCTTATCGGAACGTGTCTTTAGTGCCGCAGGTGGTGTACTAACAGACCGTCGCATGCGACTATCCTCCGATAACGTTGACCGGCTTACTTTCCTGAAAATGAACCAGGCCTGGATCTCGCAGGAATTTGCCACTCCTCTGCCTGATTAAGTAATTGGGTGTCATCCAGGTCTCCTGATGTGTTCATCTTTCTACCACCTGAACTGCTATTCCTGGGCTCCAACACCGCCAGTTGTGGCTCAGAAGTGCAGGCTGCACAGTCTAAACATACGACCCAGTGTTATTGGGTTTCAGTAACGTCAGCTGATCCCCAGCTGTGTAGCCGGCAATGTGTCCTGCGACCGCCACGCTGGCACAACAACCTAAATGTAAGGGAACCTGTCCCCCCCCCCCTCGGCATTTGTTACTGAAAGAGCCATCTTGTGCATCAGTAATGTTGCACAAGGAAAAGGTAGCTCTTTTATTTTAGCTCCTTGCACACGCAGAACTTAACACTAATAAAATGTGTTCACTGATACCGTTATACCGTCCCGGAGCTGGGACTTTCCTTCATAATGTGATGCAGTACAGCCGTCATTCCTACCCCCTTGGTGCCATGCGCTGCCTCCTCAGCGTTGTTTTAAGCTGACTCGGAGCCTGCGCTGTTCTGTTATCCCTTGGCCATGGCCAGTTTGCGCTGCCTGTCTTCTGACATAATTTGGTGTCAGGATGGCTGCGCCTGTGCGCCCGCGCTGCCCGAGAACCCACCTCGCAGTGTCTTCTGATTGAAACACACTGCAAGCCTGGGATCCATGGGCATGCGCAGTGCATATCTTCACCTCGGGCTCTCGCCCATCTCCCTCCGCCTTCTTTAGACTGTGCGCCGTCAGCTGATCCCTAATAGCATGCCACGGCCGTGACGCCGCACAGTCTGAAGAAGAGGGAAGGAGGGGAGTGAGAGTCGAGGATATGCACTGTGCATGTCCATGGATCCAAGGCCCGCAGTGGGATTACAATAGACGACACTGCGAGGTGAGATCTGGAGCAGCGTGGACGCACAGGCACTGACAGCCTGACACCAAATTATGTCAGAAGACAGGCAGCGCAAATTGGGCAGGGCCAAGGGATAACAGAACAGCGCAGGCTCCGTGACAGCTTAAAACAACACTGAGGAGGCAGCGCACGGCACCAAGGGGATAGGAATGACAGCTGTGCTGCGTCCCATTACGAAGGAAATTCCCACCTCCGGGACGGTTTTACGGTATAAGGGGACACATTTTTAGTGTTTACTTCTGTGTTTGCAAGGAGCATAATTAAAAGAGCAACCTTTTCCTTTTGCATCCTTAGTGCTGCACAAGATGGCTCTTTCAGCTACAAACGTCTTGGGGGGGGGGGGGGTTAAAGGTTTCCTTTCAACTTGCTCCAATCAGGCTTCGGCCTACACTCTGTTCCTCTGCTCCTCCTGCTGTCCCTGGGCTCTAACACCGCCAGTTGGTGCCTGGAAGTGCTGTCTGCACAGTCAACAGTCGCTCCTCTGTTATTGGGGTTCAGTAACGTCAGCTGATCCCCAGCTGTGTGTGCGGCAATACCTCCAATCTGCTCCTCCTGCTGTCTTTGGGCTCTAACACTGCCAGTTGGTGCCTGGAAGTGCTGTCTGCACAGTCAACAGTCGCTCCTCTGTTATTGGGGTACAGTAACGTCAGCTGATCCCCAGCTGTGTGTGCGGCAATACCTCCAATCTGCTCCTCCTGCTGTCCCTGGGCTCTAACAACGCCAGTTGGTGCCTGGAAGTGCTGTCTGCACAGTCAATAGTCGCTCCTCTGCTATTAGGGTACAGTAACGTCAGCTGATCCCCAGCTGTGTGTGCGGCAATACCTCCAATCTGCTCCTCCTGCTGTCCCTGGGCTCTAACAACGCCAGTTGGTGCCTGGAAATGCTGTCTGCACAGTCAACAGTCGCTCCTCTGCTATTGGGGTTCAGTAACGTCAGCTGATCCCTAGCTGTGTGTGCGGCAATACCTCCAATCTGCTCCTCCTGCTGTCCCTGGGCTCTAACACCGCCAGTTGGTGCCTGGAAGTGCTGTCTGCACAGTCAACAGTCGCTCCTCTGTTATTGGGGGTCAGTAACATCAGCTGATCCCCAGCTGTGTATCCGGCAACGTGTCATGTGACCGCCACGCTGGTTCAACTAAAATGTAAGGGGACCTGTCCCCCCACCCCCCCCCTAGGCGTTTGTTACTGAAAGAGCCACCTTGTGCAGCATTAATACTGCACAAGGAAAAGGTCGCTCTTGAAATTATGCTCCTTGCAAACGCTGAACTACACACTCATGTAATGTGTCCCCTCACACCGTCCAACCGTCCCGGAGGTGGGACTTTCCTTTGTAATGTGACGCAGCACAGCCGTCATAGCTACCCCCTTGGCACCGTGCGCTGCCTCCTTAGCGTTGTTTGATTCCGTCATGGACCCTGCGCTGTTATGTTATCCCTTGGTCATGCACAGTTTGCGCTGCCCGTCCTCTGACATCATTTGTTGTCGTCCTGGCTGCGCCTGTGCGTCCACGCTGCCCGAAATCCCACCTCGCAGTGTCGTCTAATGTGATCCCACAGTGGGCCTGGTATCCATGGCCATGCGCAGTGCATATACTAGCCTCTCACTCCCCTTCTTCACGCTTCTTCAGACTAGGCGGCGTCAGCTGATCCCTAATAGCATGCCACGGCCGTGACGCCGCACAGTCTGAAGAAGCAGGAAGGAGGGGAGTGAGAGGCGCGATGATATGCACTGCGCATGCCCGTGGATCCCAGGCCCGCAGTGGGATTACATTAGATGACACTGCGAGGTTGGATCTCGGGCAGCTTGGACGCACAGGCACTGCCAGCCTGACACCTAAATGATGTCAGAAGACGGGCAACGCTAACTGTGCATGGCCAAGGGATAACATTACAGCGCGGGCTCCGTGACAGAACCAAACAACGTTGAGGAGGTGGCGCACGGCACCAAGGGGGTTGGAATGACGGCTGTGCTGTGTCACATTACAAAGGAAAGTCCCACTTCCGGGACGGTTTGACGGTGTGAGGGGACACATTATATGAGTGTGTACTTCAGCGTTTGCAAGGAGCATAATTTTAGGAGCCACCATTTTCCATGTGCAGTATTACTGCTGTACAAGATGGCTCTTTCAGCAACAAATGCCTCGGGGGGGGGGGTTAAAGGTTCCCTTTCAACTTGCTCCACTGCAGGCTTCGGCCTACACTCTGCTCCTCTTTGATTCCCTGGGTTTCAACACTGTCAGTTGCCACCTGGAAGTGTTGTCTACACAGAAAAAACACTAGCTGATGTGTCAGTGGGGTTCAGCACCGCAAGCTGTTCCCCTGCTGTGTAGTCGGCAACGTGTCCAGCACAAGCCACGCTGGCACAACAGAACAAAAGCTGCCACCAGTGCAGGCTTCGGCCTACACTCTGCTCCTCTCCTCCTCCTGCTGCCCCTGGGCTCAAACACCGCTAGTTTTTGCCCGGAAGTGCTAGCTGCACAGAGAAAATCACCAGCCAATGTGTTAGTGGGGTTCAGCACCGCCAGCTGTTCCCCTGCTGTGTAGCCGGCAACGTGACCTGCAAACGCCACGCAGGCACATGAACTGAAATTAAAGGGACCCTGCCACCCACCCCAAGGTGTTTCTATGTATAACAGCTACCTTGTACGGCAGTAATGCTGCATTTGTACAAGGTGGCTGACTTTTTGTCCTTGCCAACGTGGAACTCAACACGTACAAAATGTGTCTCATTGAGACCATTCCACTGTCCCTGAGGCATGACTTTCCTTTCTAATGGTACGCAGCACCACCCTTGGTAGCGCTGCCCGTCTTCTGAAATCATTGGTTGGCTGCCTCTGCCTGTGCGTCCGCCCTGCCCGACACAACCCCCCTCGTTGTCTCATATATTTTGGCTGCGAGGGTGTTATTGAATGGGCATGTGCAGTGCATATGTTCGCCTGTCTTAACTCATCTCCTTCCGCCTTCTTCAGACTGTGCCGCCTCATGGCCGTGGTAGGCGATAAGGGATCAGCTGAGGCCGCCCAGTCTGAAGCAGGTGTAAGGACATGTGTGAGCGTCAAACATATTTACTGCACAAGGCCACGAATCCCAGCCACGCGGTGTGCTTTTTTGAAAACACACTGCGGGCCTGGGATTCATGGCCATTGCTAACCGCACCGGCCAACATGAAATGAGGTGAGAAGACAGGCAGCGCACACAGCGCATGGCCAAGGGATCACAATAGCGCAGATTCCTGTACAGCAAATAACAATGCTCAGGAGGCTGCGCCCAGCACCAAGGCGTTATTTATGTGCACCTGTGCTGCGTCTCCTTAAAAAGACAAGTCACGCCTCCAATATAGAACTGAACTACTGTTCAATGGGCTAAATTGTGTACGTCTTTCATTCTGCGTGTGCAATGAGCAAAACTTAAAGAGCAACCTTTAACTTGAGGAGCTTTACTGTTGCACAAGGTGTGGCTCTTCAACATTGTAACACCTGAGGGTGGGTTAAAGGTTACTTTTGAAATTGGTTCAAGTAGGCTTCCGCCTACACTCTGCTCCTCCTGCAGACCCTGGGCTCTAACTACGCCAGTTGGGGCCCGGAAGTGCTGGCTGCCCAGAGAAAAACACCCACCATTGTGTCAGTGGGGTTCAGCACCGCCAGCTGTTCCCCTGCTGTGTAGCCGGCATCGTGTCCAGCACAAGCTACGCTGGCACAACCGACCAAAAGCTGCCACCAGTGGAGGCTTCGGCCTACACTCTGCTCCTCTCCTCCTCCTCCTGCTGACCCTGGGCTCAAACACAGCTAGTTTTTGCCTGGAAGTGCTAGCTGCACAGAGAAAAACACCAGCCAATGTGTTAGTGGGGTTCAGCACCGCCAGCTGTTCCCCTGCTGTGTAGCCGGCAACGTGACCTGCAAACGCCACGCAGGCACATGAACTGAAATTGAAGGGAGCCTGCCCCCCACCCCCAGGTGTTTCTAAGTATAATAGCCACCTTGTACAGCAGTACTGCTGCATTTGTACAAGGTGGCTGACTTTTTCTCCTTGCCCACGTGGAACTCAACACGTACAAAATGTGTCTCATTAGAGCCCACTACAATGTCCCTGAGGTGTGACTTTCCTTTTTAATGACACGCAGCACCCCCATTGTTAGCGCTGCCCGTCTTCTGACATCATTGTTTGGCTGCCTGTGCCTGTGCGTCCGCCCTGCCCGACACAACGCCCCTCGTTGTCTCATATATTTTGACTGCGAGGGTGTGATTGATGGGCACGAGGACTGCATATCTTCGCCTGTCTTCACTGCCCTCCTTCCGCCTTCTTCAGTCTGTGCGGCCTCATGGCCGTGGCAGGCGAGAAGGGATCAGCAGAGGCCGCCCAGTCTGAAGCAGGTGTAAGGACGTGTGTGAGCAGCGAAAATATTTACTGCTCAAGGCCACGAATCCCAGCACCGCAGTGTGTCTTTATGAAAAGGCACTGTGGGTCTGGGATTTAGGGCCATCGTTAACCGCACCTGCCAACATGAAATGAGATCATAAGACGGGCTGCACTAACAGGGTATTGCCAAGGGATAACACAAGAGCGCAGACTCCTGTACAGCAAATAACAACGCTCAGGAAGCTGCGCCAAGCACCAAGCCGTTATTTGGGACACCTGTGCTGCGTCTCCTTAAAAAGACAACTCACGCCTCCACTACAGTTTGACTGTAGAATGGGCTGAATTGTGTATGTGTGTTATTCAGCGTGTGCAAGGAGAAAAATTAAGAGAGCAACCTTTTACTTGTGCAGCATTAATGTTGCACAAGGTGTGGCTCTTGTACCTTGCAACACCTGAGAGGGGGTTAAAGGTAACTTTTGAAATTGGTTCAACTAGGCTTCGGCCTACACTCTGCTCCTCTCCTCCTCCTGCTGACCCTGGGCTCTAACACCCCCAGTTTTTGCCCGGATGTGCTAGCTGCACAGAGAAAAACACCAGCCAATGTGTCAGTGGGGTTCAGCACCGCCAGCTGTTCCCCCGCTGTGTAGCCGGCATCGTGTCCTGCAAACGCAACGCAGACACAAACCTGCCTCCAGTGCAGGCTTCGGCCTACACTATGCTCCCCCTGCTTACCCTTTGCTCCAACACTGCTAGTTGGGGCTGTAGGAAGACAATCTTGAATAGGCAACGCATCCGGGTTCCAGCACCGCCAGCTGGTTCTCGGCAGTGTTTTTGTCACAGGTACTCCCTCGTGCCAAGCCTGGTTTCAGCACCGTCAGCTGTTTCCGGGTTGTGTCAAGCTCACTGAGACGCCTATGCTTGCCCCGTCGTGGTGCGGTCGGGTTAGCCAACTCCAGGGTGCCTCCAGTTTAGGAGCTTCCTATGTGGGCTTCGTGAACTGGTAGTCAAGACTGGTTCTGTAGTGCCAGTAGGCCCAGCTCCCCCTGTAGGACTGTTGGGGTTCGGTAACTGCGGCCTAGCTGTTCTCTCCTCTCCTGTGGGCCTTCAGGTCCACCACCTGGTTCCAGCACCGTCAGCTGGTTCTCGGCAGTGTCTTTTGCTCTTGTACCTTCTGCTCCCCATCCTGGTTCCAGTACCGTCAGCTGGTTCCGGTCAGAGCCTTTGGCTTAGGTGCCTCCTTCTGGGTATCCAAGTTCCACCAACGTCAGGTGGTCCTTGGTAGTGCTTTCAGGCACGGGTACCTCCTGCTTAGTAACCGAATTCCAGTAACGTCAGCTGGTCCTCGGTAGTTCCATTGGCTCTTGGACCTTCGGCTACCCATCCGGGTTCCAGTACCGTCAGCTGGTTCTCGGCAGTGTCTTTTGCTCTTGTACCTTCTGCTCCCCATCCTGGTTCCAGTAACGTCAGCTGGTTCCGGGCAGAGCCTTTGGCTTAGGTGCCTCCTTCTGGGTATCCGAGTTCCGCCAACGTCAGGCGGTCCTTGGTAGTGCTTTTTAGCACGGGTACCTCCTGCTTAGTAACCGGGTTCCAGTAACGTCAGCTGGTCCTCGGTAGTTCCATAGGCTCTTGAACCTTCGGGTAGCCATCCGAGTTCCAGTTCCATCAGCTGGTTCTTGGCATTTTCTCAGCCTTCTTGTACCTTCTGCTACATTTCCAAGTTGAAGACCCTAAAGTCGACGACCCGGAAGACCACCCCGATGACGACGACGACGACGACGACGGCGGAGATGACGACACTGGAGACGACGACCCTGGAGACGACGACATGGAAGACCGAGAAGCAGAAGAACAAGAGGCTGCAGAACAAAGAGCAGAAGAACATTAAGCATAACACTTAATATCAGAGCAAAAGATATTATCTAAATTATATGCAGAAGAAGACTAAGCAGTGTATGGGGGTGAGTCCGTTCCTCCTCGTGGTGCCCCTGGATAAAGCCTGATGCTGCAGGCCAAACTGAACGCGGACAAATGTAACTTTTGTGACTGGCAGAACGGAAGGTGTAATCTTCCAACTTTTATAGATAACAACTACGGGAATGCCTGTCACAAATGAGAATATGATGAAGAAGTAGAATAGGAAGAATAATAACAGTTGAATAAAATGAATATGATGATGAAGATGAAAGTGTGAGAAAAGTAAAAAAAAAAGAAGGGGAAGGGCGTGGAATAGTGAAACATCAATATCTGACAAAATAAAAAAAAAATTACATAGTCAATATCTTGGTCACTACGAACGTCTTTAAAAAAAAAAAAGGCTATTCTATTTGATTGCGCTAAACCTCTATGACTTTAATGTCTCCGACACCTCCCAAAATACATCCTGCATTATTCTTATATAAACAGAACATCAGTAAAAGTTATCTATCCAAATAAATAATGGCGACTCAAATCATAATCAAATATCCAAGGAGAACCAAGAGTCAAATACACTGCCGAGACTAATATAACCAATTAGAATAATATTTATTGAAAATTATACAAAATATGTTAAAATTTGTACCACATATATAATAACAAGTGATAAATCCGTAAGTACATAAATACAACAGATCCCAGATCGGACCACCATCAAATATACAACATACAACCAATGTGCTTTGCTAATAAATGTAGCCCTGCTGACAAACCATGGCATTTAGATTGCCCATTGTAGTTCATATGTAAAGTACCAGTGGTATGTAACAGCTGTCACACCGCCAAGCCGGTCAGACATAAATCAATAGTGATGCACAATGGAGTAAGGTCCAATGGTTTTATTTACCCATAGTTGGCGTGGCAAGTCCCGTCCTGGTCTGCTGTAGGTTACCCCAACGCGCGTTTCGCGTCTGGTGATTACCGCTTCCTCAGGGGGCGTAGCCTAATTCGGATCTCCATCCGGTTTATATACAGGTCGTCGCCAATTAGGCGACGATAGTGCCGATTCTAGTGCGCATGCGTGAACCGCATCCCTGCGTTCCAGCCCTCATGCTCCGTCGGCTCTCCACTATCACGTGAGCGGGCTAGCGCTACGCCCACATCACGTGACAAGCAGTCGCCTTTGAACACGGGGCTGAAAATCAGGTGCGTATAAAGTGACTAGTGCCAATAAAAAGTGACAAGTGCTATCGTTCTCAGTGGTCGGTCAAATAAGATAGCCTGCTACCACAATATAATAGGTCAAATTCTCTACTGGGGGTACAATGACCGCCCCCTGACGAAGCTGACGCGAAACGCGCGTTGGGGCCACAGCGTGGAGCGTCCTAATTGCCAACAGCTGGGTAAGGCCCTACAAGCACATCTATATGTATTAATATACTTTGTGGAGTGGTTTTCTTGAGCCTATGCGCAGGGCTCTGTATACCTGATTATGCTATTGTTGTGATTCGTGTTGGAACTTTCCAGTATTGTGATCTTGGCCCAGCTAATAATTGCACTAAGCACTTTGGAAAAGTATTTTTTGGCATTAGGCTTATCCACGCTGTGTCTTTCCATCTTATTGCTACCATCATTCCTCATTTGGCTGTTTGAATTTTTAATATTGACCTGTTAATGCTAATATGTTTTGTATTTATTGATAATGTAATAAAAATCTTTTTGAGTATTTATGGACATGTACTCCAGTTTTTGATGGATTTTTCTATATTGTGGAGTGTTCAATTGATATTGGTGATTCTCTCCGTGAAGCTCCCACACTAGTTTTGTGAGCATGGTAGAGAAATCTGATTTTCATTTAAATTTGGTCTTTTTCTGTTTCTGTGGGGGTACAATCCGCCTAACTCCATGGGCAGAAGTCCCCTCCAAAATAGAAAAATGATACGGTTCACGTGCCATAAGGCACAGTGAATTAAATAGTGCCAGAACAGCCTAAATGTAAAACAAAAAGTGAGAGTGACATAAAGTGAGCCATTACATAATGTGGAATTACATAACCTATATTAAAATCATCAATCCCACTGTCTATTCCGAGATACAGGGGCAACCCATGAAAAGGAACAAGATAAATGTTTATATATCAGTAAATCACTCATATCTACTTATAACCATACCAACTGATTAGCTTATGTATCAGAACACACCAACAAGATCACTGTGTATGCTCTGTGACACGTAACAAATATATCATTTCATGACACTTTGTAATCCTCAGTGTGTTTTATTTAAGAAGTTCATGTGATTTCTTCAGGCATGGATAACTTCCTGTGCCACATCCATGTAGACGTCCCCAATCACGGAAGGCAGTCGGAAAGAATCAGACTCACAATATTCTAAAATAAAACAATGACAGAGAAACAAATTAAAATCGATGGCTAATGGCAAAGGACAGAAAAGCATACCCGACATAATCTATAGGAAGGATGAAAAACCCTGGGTTTCATTAAGACCCATGGGAGCCATGGTGCCCAATAGGGTAATCCAACGGCACTCTCGCTGTGCCAGTATACGCTTAACATCACCTCCTCTTATGCCACAGACGACGTGATCTATACCTCGTGCTTGAAATGTTTTGGGACAACACCCATGAAATTGTCTAAAATGACGTGGTATTGTCTTTAACAGCGACACATCCGTCACTGTTTTTGCGGCCATAATGTCGCGTACGTGCTCACGTATGCGAGTTCCTAAACGTCGAGATGTTAAACCCACATAAACTTTTGGACACCCGCACACCGCATAATAGACTACTTGAGTTGTATTACAGTTGATATGATGGTTAATAGTATAAGTTCTATCACCGTCCACTGAATCAAAAGTAGTGGTCCGGCAGATATTTGGGCACGTAATGCAGTTTCCACATGGGAAACACCCTTTGGGTGGTCCCCCCGAGCCAAAGTCATACACAGTTGTTTTTTTAGGGGCATAGTGGCTGGAGACCAGCAGATCTCTCAAATTTTTACTTTTTCTGGCAGTCATTGCAGGGTAATCAGTAAGGCATTTAGAGAGCGTTGGATCACTCCTAAGGATGTCCCAATGTTTTTGGAGACAGCCCCTCATTGTAGACCATTCACTGTTGTAAGTTGTAATATACCGTACAACATCATGTTGTTCATTCCTTTTTTGTTTTCTTCCTCCTGAGCATAATAATTCATCCCGTGGTGAATGTCTAGCTCTCAAATATCCCTTTCTAATACTTCTATTACTGTACCCCCTTGCTTGAAATCTACTTCTGAGATCAGCTGCCTGTGCTTCAAATTTAGCAGTAGAAGAGCATATCCGCTTCATTCTTAGGTGCTGACCAACCGGGATGGCCCTAATGGTGCTATATGGGTGGCCCGAGTCCGCATGTAGCAGTGAATTGACAGAGGTGGACTTTCTGAAAACATCTGTCTGTAAATACAGATTTTCATCAACCTCGATTTTAATGTCCAGAAAGTCCACCTCGGTCCTGCTTGTCTGATACGTCAGCTTGATGTTATATGCATTATTGTTTAATTCTTGCATAAATTCATGCAACGCGTCATCAGGCCCCTGCCATATGATGAGCAGGTCATCAATGTAACGCAGCCAGCACTGCACATGGTCCACGGCCTGCGGCCCCCCTCCGCCAAAAATCTCCCTCTCCCAGTATCCCAGGAAAAGGTTGGCGAAGGAAGGCGCACAGGCCGCGCCCATGGCAGTGCCACGCTGCTGCAAATAAAAAACATCCCTAAAGACAAAAAAGTTCTTTGTCAAAATGAAAGTCAACAAATCCATGACCAGCTCACACATGGCACCATCCCAATTGCTTGCACCCAAGAAGAAGCGAACAGCCTCCAGCCCCTGCCTATGGCCAATACAAGTATACAGTGACTGCACGTCTGCAGTCACCAGACACATGTTGTCCTCAAGCTGTATCCCATCGATCCGGCGGAGCACGTCCGACGTGTCCCTGACATAGGAGGGGAGCGACTCCACAAGTGGTTTAAGATAATAATCAATAAATTTGCAAACAGGGTCACTCAAACCCCCTATGCCAGAGACTATCGGACGACCCGGCGGATCGATGGGATTTTTATGTATTTTAGGAATGAAGTAGAGAGTGGGAACTCTGGGGAATTTTGTAAATAGGCCATCCAGCACCTTCTTCGGGATGACGCCTCTATCATGGGCATCCGTTAATATCCCTTCAAGTTCATGGAAGAATGTGTTGGTTGGATTAGAATCCAATTTTTTATACGTTTCTTTATCCCTGAGGTGTTTGAATGCCTCTTTCTCATAAAGTGAGTTGGGCCACAGGACCACATTTCCCCCCTTGTCTGCTGGTTTGATCACTAGGTCATCATATTTGCGTAACTGTTCTAACGCTGTTCTTTGTCTAGATGTTAAATTGTCATTGTTACGTCTTGTGGATATACCTTGAAATTCTTTGATAACCATTTTAGTGAATATATCCACTGCAGGACACAGAGACAAGGGGGGAAAGTTGGTGGACCTGGGCCCACAATCTCGTGGAAACGTACTCACCGTTGATGTTTGTTCATTAAGTAGATCCTCCAGTGCCATCAATGCCTCCCTCTCCGCGTCATCAGTTGTTTGAATACAGCCGTCCTTTTCAAAGATTTTTTTGAAAATTAATTTCCTTGAGAAGAGGAACAGATCTTTGACGGCTGTAAAAAGATCGAATTTATTAGTCGGAGAAAAAGTCAGACCCTTTTGTAACACCTCTAGTTGGTCATTCGTAAGTGTGTGCGTTGAAAGATTTATTACCTCCAATCCCTTTTTATTTTTCTTAGTTGATTGGCTGGTTTGGAGATTTTTACGTCTGACCACACTCCTATCTCGATTTAAGCCAGAATTACGCAAATCATAATGTCTGGGCTGTGTTGTCAAGTGAAGAGTCAAACCCAACACAGCCCAGACATTATGATTTGCGTAATTCTGGCTTAAATCGAGATAGGAGTGTGGTCAGACGTAAAAATCTCCAAACCAGCCAATCAACTAAGAAAAATAAAAAGGGATTGGAGGTAATAAATCTTTCAACGCACACACTTACGAATGACCAACTAGAGGTGTTACAAAAGGGTCTGACTTTTTCTCCGACTAATAAATTCGATCTTTTTACAGCCGTCAAAGATCTGTTCCTCTTCTCAAGGAAATTAATTTTCAAAAAAATCTTTGAAAAGGACGGCTGTATTCAAACAACTGATGACGCGGAGAGGGAGGCATTGATGGCACTGGAGGATCTACTTAATGAACAAACATCAACGGTGAGTACGTTTCCACGAGATTGTGGGCCCAGGTCCACCAACTTTCCCCCCTTGTCTCTGTGTCCTGCAGTGGATATATTCACTAAAATGGTTATCAAAGAATTTCAAGGTATATCCACAAGACGTAACAATGACAATTTAACATCTAGACAAAGAACAGCGTTAGAACAGTTACGCAAATATGATGACCTAGTGATCAAACCAGCAGACAAGGGGGGAAATGTGGTCCTGTGGCCCAACTCACTTTATGAGAAAGAGGCATTCAAACACCTCAGGGATAAAGAAACGTATAAAAAATTGGATTCTAATCCAACCAACACATTCTTCCATGAACTTGAAGGGATATTAACGGATGCCCATGATAGAGGCGTCATCCCAAAGAAGGTGCTGGATGGCCTACTTACAAAATTCCCCAGAGTTCCCACTCTCTACTTCATTCCTAAAATACATAAAAATCCCATCGATCCGCCGGGTCGTCCGATAGTCTCTGGCATAGGGGGTTTGAGTGACCCTGTTTGCAAATTTATTGATTATTATCTTAAACCACTTGTGGAGTCGCTCCCCTCCTATGTCAGGGACACGTCGGACGTGCTCCGCCGGATCGATGGGATACAGCTTGAGGACAACATGTGTCTGGTGACTGCAGACGTGCAGTCACTGTATACTTGTATTGGCCATAGGCAGGGGCTGGAGGCTGTTCGCTTCTTCTTGGGTGCAAGCAATTGGGATGGTGCCATGTGTGAGCTGGTCATGGATTTGTTGACTTTCATTTTGACAAAGAACTTTTTTGTCTTTAGGGATGTTTTTTATTTGCAGCAGCGTGGCACTGCCATGGGCGCGGCCTGTGCGCCTTCCTTCGCCAACCTTTTCCTGGGATACTGGGAGAGGGAGATTTTTGGCGGAGGGGGGCCGCAGGCCGTGGACCATGTGCAGTGCTGGCTGCGTTACATTGATGACCTGCTCATCATATGGCAGGGGCCTGATGACGCGTTGCATGAATTTATGCAAGAATTAAACAATAATGCATATAACATCAAGCTGACGTATCAGACAAGCAGGACCGAGGTGGACTTTCTGGACATTAAAATCGAGGTTGATGAAAATCTGTATTTACAGACAGATGTTTTCAGAAAGTCCACCTCTGTCAATTCACTGCTACATGCGGACTCGGGCCACCCATATAGCACCATTAGGGCCATCCCGGTTGGTCAGCACCTAAGAATGAAGCGGATATGCTCTTCTACTGCTAAATTTGAAGCACAGGCAGCTGATCTCAGAAGTAGATTTCAAGCAAGGGGGTACAGTAATAGAAGTAGTAGAAAGGGATATTTGAGAGCTAGACATTCACCACGGGATGAATTATTATGCTCAGGAGGAAGAAAACAAAAAAGGAATGAACAACATGATGTTGTACGGTATATTACAACTTACAACAGTGAATGGTCTACAATGAGGGGCTGTCTCCAAAAACATTGGGACATCCTTAGGAGTGATCCAACGCTCTCTAAATGCCTTACTGATTACCCTGCAATGACTGCCAGAAAAAGTAAAAATTTGAGAGATCTGCTGGTCTCCAGCCACTATGCCCCTAAAAAAACAACTGTGTATGACTTTGGCTCGGGGGGACCACCCAAAGGGTGTTTCCCATGTGGAAACTGCATTACGTGCCCAAATATCTGCCGGACCACTACTTTTGATTCAGTGGACGGTGATAGAACTTATACTATTAACCATCATATCAACTGTAATACAACTCAAGTAGTCTATTATGCGGTGTGCGGGTGTCCAAAAGTTTATGTGGGTTTAACATCTCGACGTTTAGGAACTCGCATACGTGAGCACGTACGCGACATTATGGCCGCAAAAACAGTGACAATAAAGACAATTAAAGACAATACCACGTCATTTTAGACAATTTCATGGGTGTTGTCCCAAAACATTTCAAGCACGAGGTATAGATCACGTCGTCTGTGGCATAAGAGGAGGTGATGTTAAGCGTATACTGGCACAGCGAGAGTGCCATTGGATTACCCTATTGGGCACCATGGCTCCCATGGGTCTTAATGAAACCCAGGGTTTTTCATCCTTCCTATAGATTATGTCGGGTATGCTTTTCTGTCCTTTGCCATTAGCCATCGATTTTAATTTGTTTCTCTGTCATTGTTTTATTTTAGAATATTGTGAGTCTGATTCTTTCCGACTGCCTTCCGTGATTGGGGACGTCTACATGGATGTGGCACAGGAAGTTATCCATGCCTGAAGAAATCACATGAACTTCTTAAATAGAACACACTGAGGATTACAAAGTGTCATGAAATGATATATTTGTTACGTGTCACAGAGCATACACAGTGATCTTGTTGGTGTGTTCTGATACATAAGCTAATCAGTTGGTATGGTTATAAGTAGATATGAGTGATTTACTGATATATAAACATTTATCTTGTTCCTTTTCATGGGTTGCCCCTGTATCTCGGAATAGACAGTGGGATTGATGATTTTAATATAGGTTATGTAATTCCACATTATGTAATGGCTCACTTTATGTCACTCTCACTTTTTGTTTTATATTTAGGCTGTTCTGGCACTATTTAATTCACTGTGCCTTATGGCACGTGAACCGTATCATTTTTCTATTTTGGAGGGGACTTCTGCCCATGGAGTTAGGCGGATTGTACCCCCAGTAGAGAATTTGACCTATTATATTGTGGTAGCCGGCTATCTTATTTGACCGACCACTGAGAACGATAGCACTTGTCACTTTTTATTGGCACTAGTCACTTTATACGCACCTGATTTTCAGCCCCGTGTTCAAAGGCGACTGCTTGTCACGTGATGTGGGCGTAGCGCTAGCCCGCTCACGTGATAGTGGAGAGCCGACGGAGCATGAGGGCTGGAACGCAGGGATGCGGTTCACGCATGCGCACTAGAATCGGCACTATCGTCGCCTGATTGGCGACGACCTGTATATAAACCGGATGGAGATCCGAATAAGGCTACGCCCCCTGAGGAAGCGGTAATCACCAGACGCGAAACGCGCGTTGGGGTAACCTACAGCAGACCAGGACGGGACTTGCCACGCCAACTATGGGTAAATAAAACCATTGGACCTTACTCCATTGTGCATCACTATTGATTTATGTCTGACCGGCTTGGCGGTGTGACAGCTGTTACATACCACTGGTACTTTACATATGAACTACAATGGGCAATCTAAATGCCATGGTTTGTCAGCAGGGCTACATTTATTAGCAAAGCACATTGGTTGTATGTTGTATATTTGATGGTGGTCCGATCTGGGATCTGTTGTATTTATGTACTTACGGATTTATCACTTGTTATTACATATGTGGTACAAATTTTAACATATTTTGTATAATTTTCAATAAATATTATTCTAATTGGTTATATTAGTCTCGGCAGTGTATTTGACTCTTGGTTCTCCTTGGATATCTGCATTATTCTTAGTTGTTTTCCTTCATGTAGAATGAACCTACAAGGAAAGAAAGGGTTTATTTTAATTCCGATATTTTGGTCCCATTGACTTGCATTGGGATCGGGTATCGGTATCGGCGATATCCGATATTTTTCGAATATCGGCCGATCCAATCCGATACCGATACTTTCCGATATCGGAAGGTATCGCTCAACACTATTGGTAACTCAATCTCTTCAAGTGCTTCTGGATCCTCTCCCACTTCTGGTAAATGGGGCATCCTGGACAGCGCATCGGCATTTGCATTCTTATGCCCCACACGGTACTTAATGGTGAACTCGTTGTTGGACAACTGGGCCATCCATCGCTACTCCAATGCACCTAGTTTTGCCATTTCCAGGTGGGTCAGCATATTGTTGTCTGTGAAAACGATGAACTTTGCTGAAGCCAGTTAATGCTTGAACCGCTTGGTTACCGCTCAGACTATGACGAGGAACTCCAGCTGGAAGGAACTGTTGTTTTCGGGGTTCCTTTCACTTGGACGAAGCTTCCTGCTGGCATAGGCAATTACTCTTTCTTTGCATTTCTGCACCTGGGACAGCACTGCTCCCAAACACACGTTGCTGTACAAATGGTTGGTCATAGTCAGGGTAAGCCAGAACCTCTTCTCCCGTTAGAGGCAACTTCAACTAAGTGAGGGATCCTTCCAGCCTGTCGTTCCACTCAAACGGTGGACCCTTGTTCTTGGTCTTTTTTGGATTGACCCACTAACAGTTCTTGCAGGGGTGTGGCTATCTTAGTGAAGTCCTCAATGAACCTTCGATAGTAGCCTAGAAACCCGAGGAACTGCTGTACTTCATGGATGTTGCTGGGTTTCGGCCAGTCCTTGATCACGGTGACCTTGTCAGGGTCTGGTGCCACTCCTTCAGCTCTTACCACATGGTCCAGGTACTGTACTTTGGGCTTTAACAGGTGGCACTTGGATGGCTTTATCTTCAGGCCAAAGTTAGACTGAGGTTCAAACACCTCGGCCAGGTGCTTCAGGTGGTCTTCATAAGTCAAAAACGATGGCATCATCCAGGTACAACATTACTGTTTCAAAATTCTTGTGCCCGAGACAGCACTCCATCATCCTCTGGAACATCCCTGGTGCGTTGCAAAGTCTGAACGGCATGTAGTTGAATTCGGAGAGGTCCATCGGTATCGTGAAGGCAGTCTTTTCTTTATCCGCCCCTGCCACGGGAACCTGCCAACACCCACTAGTGAGATCTAAGGTGGAGAAATAGCAGATTTTAAGGCAGCTAATGACTCTTCAATTTGGTCAACGGGTAGACATCCTTGTGTGTAATGCAGTTTATCTGTCTGTAGTCAACACATTTCCTCATTGTACCATGACCATCTAATGGAGCTGCCCAGGGGCTACAACTGTCTCTGATTACCCCAGCCTCCTTCATCTCTCATAACATACTCTCGGCACATTGGTAGTGAGCTGGTGGTACAGGCTGGTACCTTTCTTTAATAGGCGGATGAACTCCAGTGGGGATGTGATGTTGAACCCCTTCTACCTGCCCAAAATCTAGTGGGTATTTGCTGAATACCCACTCATACTCATGGACCACCCGATAAGCCCTACATTTTTGGTGTGAAGGGGTAGAGTCAGTGCCCACGTGTACCTTCTGACACCATTCCTCCAACTGTCCTGCAGAGCCATGGTCCTCCGCCTGGTCGGACAGGACCAAGGGTTCTGTTGCTTTTATTGCATTATCATTAACAGTGAACAGTTTAGCAAGTGTGGCATATCTGGACCACTTTCTCCCCACAATTAAGGACAGGTACTGGTACCTTCGCCATGAAGACATCAACCACCCCTCTGGCTGTCAGGATGGTGCGCCTACTGTCTGAATACATAGGTTCTACCAGGGCCTGGTAGTATTTACCTCTGAGGCCTATTGTTGCCTGACACCAGATTAACATTTCATTCCTGGGGTGTATTGCAATGGAGATCGGATCATTCACTGTGACACGGCCAACTTCTCCACCAGACAATTCTGCCTGTTGTCTCTTCATCAGGGTTCTGATTTCTTTTTGCAGGACACGTTGCTCACTGGAACCAGCAGTTTTCGGCCACCTGTTGTAACAAAAGAATAATCTCAGCAAGACAGTTTTCTATGACATTAGTACCTAAGGTCATCATAGGGTTACATTCTCGCCGGTCAATATCGACAATCACAAGTCCTTGGGCCTTCAATTCTACCCACCTTAATGGTCACCTCCTTGTACTCAACTTGTGGCAAAGGCTGAGTATTACTGGCTACTGTCATCAAATCACTATCTGGGCCACGGTATTATTAGAGTCAGCCCAGTACCGTTTGTAAAGAAGGTAAAGCATAGTCGTTACCTGAGAGCCAGTGTCCAATAAAGCGTTCATCGGGATGCCGTCAAACAATGGGGAGGACCAGTCGTCCTCTGACGTACTTGGCTCGCGAGCTTTGTGGGCCTCCTGGGTGTTGGCCCTCTGCCCCATGGGTTACTCGTTTAAATGGCAGAACCTTGCAATGAGTCCCGCCTGGTTACAGCGGCGACAAATGGGTTGTCCATCCTAATGATAGTGGTCGTTGTCTCTTCCTCTGATAGGTGGGATCCTCTTCTGTCGTTGCCAGGGGACGTCATCTGTACTGGAATCAAGTTGGATCTTTTCCTTCAGAGACTCCTGCAGGGACTGCATGGTTCTGGCTAGCGCAGCTACGTTTTAGTCAGTTCCTGGACCTGGAGGCGCAGTTCTGTTGAGGGATCATCATCCAGGATCTGTGCGTCGGCCTCAACAGGGGCTTGATGAAAGGATGCCACCTCCTGGTGGTACCTGATTGCTGGACGCCTAGGGGGCACTGTGCGGCTGGGCGGTGTAACATGCAGCACGTGGATGGCCCTGTCTCTGAAGTTTGCAAAATCCAGGTCAGGGTTTTGCAAGGCCAGGATGCGCAGCTGTGTCCTGTGGGTACTGGATAGGAGTCCTTCAATAAACTGCTCCTTTAATAGCTTGTCCCCATCCTGCACGCTGTTTGGGTCAACCTGCTTAATGACCCACTGTGGAGATTAAGGACATAGTCCCCTATGCTATCCTCTGCTCTTTGTTTGCACCCGCAAAACCTCATCTTACTTTCTGCAGCAGTGCGGGTGTGAAAAGTATATTTCAATTTGGCTAATATCTGCTCCACAGTTCCTTTTTCAATGTCCAGCCAGGATTTTACCTCCCTTTGTGCTGCGCCAATTAGTTGACCAGTTAGAATGCTTGCCTTTTGATGTTCCATCAGGGGGTATACGTCAAATAGGCTGCATAGCCTTTCTTTAAAGTCACTCAGTGTGTGGGACTCCCCTGAATATTGTGGCACCCATGCCGCTCCCGGTATATAGGGCATGGATAGGGCATTATGGGAGCTGTAGCTGCGGCTGGGTCTGGACGGTTTACAGGAGCGGCGGCCAACGCTGCGTCCGCCAAAGAGCCTGGTGGCATCATGGGGGCTGCAACCGCCGCTAGATCTCCTCCCGGGTTGGACATATCCCTTCCCTCGTGCTAACCTCAAGCAGGCCTGACGTTCCGTCACCGGAGCCTGCAGCAGTTCCTCCTGCGCTCGGTACAGTGCTACTCTCGGGGCTTCCGGCTTCACTTGCGGATCTCTCTGAACGGCGCCTGCTTCCGCTTCATGCTCTTTTTCCAGGATCCGCCCATGAAGGTACGTCCCCTTCTCCTCGTGCTCCACGCGGTTTCAGCAATGGCGGCTCACATACAAATTCAGCGCAGTCTATGGCACACAGTACTCAGCGATGCTGGGGCATGAATCCTGTTTGCGATGCCAAGTTGGAACACCCACGAAGGGCCGTGGGGTGCTCGGTACCGGGTCTGGTACTTAAATGGATGTGTCACGGTGGTGGTGACCCGGTCCATGGCCCTGGGCGCCCAAGTAAAAGGGACAGTCTTTGAAAGGGTTTATGAAATAATAAAAGTTTGTGACGCCACCTGTGATACTCGATCAGGGGTGACCGACACTGCCCAAAGGGGTCCTCCGGGGTGGTGTTATGGCAGCAGTCCACAGCTGATGCTGGGTCCCCAGTGCCCCCGATGTTGTTTGGCAAGGATGGTGTGGTGCCGGAAATTAATGGAGGACACAGGGTTGCAGTCTCTTTGCCTGGTTTACTGGTGGTAGACAGACTCATTCCAGGGTACCAGCAACAGGTGTCGATGGAGGCCAGACAGCCTGAAAATGAGTGGGATTCACTTTGCCAGCTCAGATTGGGAGCCTTCCACTATGCGCTAAATAATATTCCCTTGCTGGCTGTGGCTTCTGTCAAGGTTCTCTCTTACTCTCTGTCCTGGGACAGTTCCTGCATGGTAGGCAATGCGAGCTATTTCATTGGGGTCTCTGTTGTGAATTCCGCTCTTGGGCTCCCTCTGGTGGTTGTAAGTGGCACTTTTGTGAGTTCTGCTCTTGGGCTCCCTCTTGTGGTTTCTAGTGGTATGGCTGCTCCTTGGAGTTAGCTGTCATCAGCTGCCTCCACTTATCGTCTCTTCTGCTCGGCTATTTAAGTCTGGCTCTATCTTCAGCCAGTGCCACTTGTAAATGGTTCCTGGTTGGATTCACATCTCTTTGGAGTTCCCTGTTATCCTGACCAGTTCAGCTAAGCTAAGTTTTTGCTTGCCCTTTTCTGTCCATAGATTGTGGACTTATCCATTCTGTGCTTTCTATGTTTGTCCAGATTATCAGTGTGAATTAATTCTGTCTTGCTGGAAGCTCTGGGAGGCAGATTTGCACTCCACACCTTTAGTCAGGTGTGGAGATTTTTTGTAAACTCTGCGTGGATTTTTGTAGTGTTTTATACTGACCGCACAAATATTCTATCCTGTCCTATCTATTTAGTTAGACTGGCCTCCTGTGCTCATCCTGGTTTCATTCTGTTTATGTCTTTTCCCTCTCCACTCACAGTCATTATTTGTGGGGGGCTAATCTATCCTTTGGGTATTTTCACTGAGGCAAGATAGCTTTCCTGCTTCTATCTTTAGGGGTAGTTAGCTCTTAGGCTGTGACGAGATGCCTACTTCTAGTGTTGTGTTGAGCTTAGGGACTGCGGTCAGTACAGTTACCACTTCCTTCAGAGCTCGTTCCATGTTGCTCCTAGACCACCGTATCATAACAGTACAAGTGGCCAAAAATGAATTAAATGCATCTCAAAAGAAGGAAAAGAAAGTTCTGAACCATTTTTTTTCTGTGCTCTAGTTTGTCTTTTTTTTTTCTTTTCCTCTTGATATCTGGGTGGTTCAGGATATATGCTTTGGCATGGATGTTCAGGGTTTGTTTTCTCGTGTGGATCAACTTGCTGCAAGAGTACAGAGTATCCATGACTATGTTGTCCAGACTCCGGCTTTAGAGCCCAGAATTCCTACTCCTGATTTGTTTTTTGGGGACAGATCCAAGTTTTTGAACTTTAAAAATAACTGCAAATTGTTTTTTGCTTTGAAACCTCGTTCTTCTGGTGATCCCATTCAGCAAGTAAAAATCATCATATCCTTGCTGCGTGGTGACCCTCAAGACTGGGCTTTTTCTCTTGAAACAGGGGATCCGGCATTATTGAATGTAGATGCATTTTTTCAAGCGCTCGGATTATTGTATGACAAACCTAATTCTGTGGATCATGCGGAAAATACCCTGTTGGCCTTGTGTCAAGGTCAGGAAGCGGCAGAGTTATACTGCCAGAAATTAAGAAAATGGTCTGTGCTCACTAAATGGAATGAAGAGGCTCTGGCTGCTATTTTCAGAAAAGGTCTTTCTGAAACCCTTAAAGATGTTATGGTGGGCTTTCCCACGCCTGCCGGTTTGAGCGAATCTATGTCTCTAGCCATTCAGATTGATCGGCGTCTGCGCGAGCGCAATGCTGTGCACCATATGGCAGTATCCTCTGCGCAAAGTCCTGAACCTATGCAATGTGATAGGATTTTGACTAGAATAGAACGGCAGGAATTCAGACGTCAGAATAGGCTGTGTTTTTACTGTGGTGATTCAGCTTATGTTATCTCTGATTGCCCTAAGCATACTAAGAGAGTCACTAGGTCTGTTACCATTAGTACTATACAGCCTAAATTTCTCTTATCTGTGACCCTGATTTGCTCATTGTCGTCCTTTTCTGTCATGGCATTTGTGGATTCAGGCGCTGCCCTGAACTTAATGGACTTAGAATTCGCCAGGCGCTGTGGTTTTTCCTTGCAGCCTTTGCAGAGCCCTATTCCTTTGAGGGGCATTGATGCTACACCCTTGGCCAAGGATAAACCTCAGTACTGGACACAGATGACTATGTACATGGCTCCTGCACATCAGGAAGATTGCCGTTTTCTGGTGTTGCATAACCTGCATGATGTTGTTGTACTGGGATTTCCATGGTTACAGGAACATAATCCGGTGCTGGATTGGAAAACTATGTCGGTGACTAGTTGGGGTCGGGGAGTACATAGTGACGTTCCTTTGATGTCAATTTCCTCTTCCCCCTCTTCTGAGGTCCCTGAGTTTTTGTCGGATTTCCAGGATGTATTTGATGAGCCCAAGTCCAGTTCCCTTCCTCCACATAGGGACTGTGATTGTGCTATTAACTTGATTCCAGGTTGTAAGTTCCCTAAGGGCCGACTTTTCAATCTGTTTGTGCCAGAGCATGCCGCCATGCGGAGCTATGTTAAGGAATCTTTGGAGAAAGGGCATATTCGGCCCTCTTCGTCACCATTGGGAGCGGATTTCTTTTTTGTTGCTAAGAAGGATGGCTCCTTGAGACCCTGTATTGATTATCGTCTTCTTAATAAGATCACGGTCAAATTCCAATACCCCTTGCCTTTGCTTACTGATTTGTTTGCTCAGATTAAGGGGGCTAGTTGGTTTACTAAGATTGACCTACGAGGGGCATATAATCTTGTTTGTATTAAACAGGGTGACGAATGGAAAACTGCATTTAATACGCCCGAAGGCCATTTTGAATACCTTGTGATGCCATTCGGGCTCTCTAATGTTCCATCTGTGTTCCAGTCTTTCATGCATGATATTTTCCGCAATTATCTTGATAAATTCATGGTCGTATATTTGGATGATATTTTGATTTTTTCCGATGATTGGGAGTCTCATGTGAAGCAGGTCAGGATGGTGTTCCAGATCCTTCGTGATAATGCTTTATTTGTGAAGGGGTCTAAGTGCCTATTCGGAGTTCAGAAGGTCTCTTTTTTGGGTTTTATTTTTTCTCCCTCGTCTATAGAAATGGATCCTGTTAAGGTCCAAGCTATTCATGACTGGATCCAACCCACATCTGTGAAGGGTCTTCAAAAATTTTTGGGTTTTGCTAATTTCTATCGCCGTTTCATTGCCAACTTTTCCAGTGTGGTTAAGCCCCTTACTGATTTGACGAAGAAAGGCGCTGATGTGACGAATTGGTCCTCTGAGGCTGTTGAGGCCTTTCAGGAGCTTAAACGCCGATTTACTTCTGCCCCTGTGTTGCGTCAACCGGATGTTTCTCTTCCTTTTCAGGTTGAGGTCGACGCTTCTGAGATTGGGGCAGGGGCCGTTTTGTCTCAGAGGGAGTCTGATGGTTCTTTGATGAAACCATGTGCTTTTTTTTCCCAGAAAGTTTTCACCTGCGGAACGCAATTATGATGTCGGCAATCGGGAGTTGTTGGCTATGAAGTGGGCATTTGAGGAGTGGCGACATTGGCTTGAGGGAGCTAAACACCGTGTTGTGGTCCTGACCGATCATAAGAATCTGATTTACCTCGAGTCGGCCAAGCGGCTGAATCCTAGACAGGCTCGATGGTCCCTGTTTTTCTCCCGTTTTGATTTTGTGGTCTCGTATTTTCCGGGATCTAAGAATGTTAAGGCTGATGCCCTCTCTAGGAGTTTTTCGCCTGATTCTCCTGGAGTCCTTGAGCCGGTTGGCATTCTTAAGGAGGGGGTGATTCTTTCTGCTATCTCCCCTGTTTGCGGCGGGTGCTACAGGAATTTCAGGCTGATAGGCCTGACCGCTGTCCAGTGGGGAAGCTGTTTGTTCCTGATAGATGGACAAGTAAGGTAATTTCTGAGGTTCATTGTTCAGTGTTGGCTGGTCATCCTGGGATTTTTGGTACCAGAGATTTGGTTGCTAGGTCCTTTTGGTGGCCTTCCTTGTCGTGCAATGTGCGTGCTTTTGTGCAGTCCTGTGGGACTTGCGCCCGGGCCAAGCCTTGCTGTTCCCGCGCTAGTGGGTTGCTTTTGCCTTTGCCCTGAGAGGCTCTGGATGCATATTTCCATGGATTTTATTTTGGATCTTCCTGTTTCCCAGAAGATGTCTGTTATCTGGGTTGTTTGTGACCGGTTCTCTAAAATGGTCCATCTGGTACCTTTGCCTAAGTTGCCGTCCTCCTCAGATCTGGTTCCAATATTTTTTCAGCATGTGGTTCGTTTGCATGGCATTCCGGAGAATATTGTGTCTGACAGAGGTTCTCAGTATGTCTCTAGATTTTGGCGGGCCTTTTGTGCTAGGATGGGCATTGATTTGTCTTTTTCTTCGGCGTTTCATCCTCAGACTAATGGCCAAACTGAGCGAACTAATCAGACCTTGGAGACCTATTTGAGATGCTTTGTGTCTGCTGATCAGGATGATTGGGTGTCTTTCTTGCCGTTGGCCTAGTTTGCCCTTAATAATCGGGCTAGTTCGTCTACTTTGGTTTCACCTTTCTTTTGTAATTTTGGTTTTCATCCTCGTTTTTCTACGGGGCAGGTTGAGCCTTCTGATTGTCCTGGTGTTGATTCTGTGGTGGACAGGCTGCAGCAGATTTGGACTCATGTGGTGGACAATTTGACGTTGTCTCAGGAAAGGGCTCAATGTTTTGCCAACCGCCGTCGGTGTGTTGGTCCCCGGCTTCGTGTGGGGGATTTGGTTTGGTTGTCTTCTCGTCATGTTCCTATGAAGGTTTCTTCTCCTAGGTTTAAGCCTCGGTTTATTGGTCCTAAATTTCTAAAATTATTAATCCGGTGTCTTTTTGTTTGGCTCTTCCTGCCTCTTTTGACATTCATAATGTTTTCCATAGATCTTTGTTGCGGAGATATGTGGTGCCCGTTGTTCCCTCGGTTGACCCTCCTGCCCTGGTGTTGGTTGAGGGAGAGTTGGAATATGAGGTTGAGAAGATTTTGGATTCTCGTTTTTCCAGGCGGAGGCTTCAGTATCTTGTCAAGTGGAAGCGTTATGGCCAGGAGGATAATTCTTGGGTTGTTGCCTCCAATGTCCATGCCACCGATTTGGTTCGTGCTTTTCACTTGGCTCGTCCTGATCGGCCTGGGGGCTCTGGTGAGGGTTCGGTGACCCCTCCTCAAGGGGGGGGGTACTGTTGTGAATTCCGCTCTTGAGCTCCCTCCGGTGGTTGTAAGTGGCACTTTTGTGAGTTCTGCTCGTGGGCTCCCTCTTGTGGTTTCTAGTGGTATGGCTGCTCCTTGGAGTTAGCTGTCATCAGCTGCCTCCACTTATCGTCTCTTCTGCTCGGCTATTTAAGTCTGGCTCTATCTTCAGCCAGTGCCACTTGTAAATGGTTCCTGGTTGGATTCACATCTCTTTGGAGTTCCCTGTTATCCTGACCAATTCAACTAAGCTAAGTTTTTGCTTGCCCTTTTCTGTCCATAGATTGTGGACTTATCCATTCTGTGCTTTCTATGTTTGTCCAGCTTATCAGTGTGAATTAATTCTGTCTTGCTGGAAGCTCTGGGAGGCAGATTTGCCCTCCACACCTTTAGTCAGGTGTGGAGATATTTTGTAAACTCTGCGTGGATTTTTGTAGTATTTTATACTGACCGCACAGTATTCTATCCTGTCCTATCTATTTAGTTAGACTGGCCTCGTGTTCTCATCCTGGTTTCATTCTGTGTATGTCTTTTCCCTCTCCACTCACAGTCATTATTTGTGGGGGGCTAATCTATCCTTTGGGGATTTTCTCTGAGGCAAGATAGCTTTCCTGCTTCTATCTTTAGGGGTAGTTAGCTCTTAGGCTGTGACGAGATGCCTACTTCTAGTGTTGTGTTGAGCTTAGGGACTGCGGTCAGTACAGTTACCACTTCCTTCAGAGCTCGTTCCATGTCGCTCCTAGACCACCGTATCATAACAGGTCTCTATCCATGGTGACTCCGGTCTCTGGATGCTGCTGTACCTCAGGGTGTAATGTAGGCAAGTCACTTTCAATTTCCTGCCTAGTTCTGCCATGGACTATAAACATAAGGATGAATGACCTTGGGGAGATCAAAACATCCAACACCTCGGAGACACCATCACGTGTTTCTCAACGCACTGATCCAGAACACTGCCCACATCCCTTATGGGAAATATGCAAATGCATGTAGAAAAGCCGCGGAGACACTATCACGTGTTTCTCAACGCAAGCAATAAATAGCCAGGTCTTTCACCGGTAAGGAACAACCACGGGAAGGGCAGCATACAAAAAGGAAAACTACCTATGCCAAAATATGGTATCCATCCACAGACAGCTGTTTCTTTTTTTTTTTTTCCCTCAGATGGGAAAATCCACGGTCCAGAAATCCAAGACCAAAGAAAAATCCCAAACAGCTGCGTCAAATCCAAAAAACAAACGCTGTTCCCATCATCATCGGAAAATTTCAGTTTCATACAACATCAGAAAAAACAAGTCAAGACATATTTACAAGGTATCTCCACTTCTTCATCTTCCAAATCCCTTTGGCATCCACCTCCCCCCTTCTTCTTTTATCCCATAGAAAACACACATACATCTTCCCCAAAATCACTTTTAGACTATTCTTTACTACAATTTCCTTTCTCTTAAAAACATACACATTCCTCACATCCCATAATACTTCCTTTATACATGCAACTATTAACCACAACACTCTCTCCTTTACTCCATCACACATTCCCAAGCCATACATGAACAACTCGAATGATAACAAGCTCACACCACACAATTCTTTACACAACGGTCCCATTCTTCCAATCACCTCCCTAGCATAATGACAATTCCAAAACACATGTATTACACTTTCCCTTCCACCACACCCACCTCTCGGACACATATCACTTCTTCCCAACCCACGATTCTTCTGAAATTCTCTAACTGGTAACACTCAATGCAAAGACTGCCACACAATCTCACTCTGCCTATTCGTCATACCGTCCAACCGCACTTTCTTCCATACTTTTTCTATATCATTCCCTCTAACCATGTTTATTCCACACTCTGTCTCTCTACATTCAATCATCCTATACACAGCCTTCTTATTACTCAACAACCTAACATCCACATCACACAACTCATACTTCACCAAAAATTTATAAACCCACACATACCATCTAGGCACGTCAAAAGCAACCGGATACCTCAGATCCCTCTCTTGCCACCTCAAACTAAATAAATTCGCCCCAAACAAAAACCTACACAGATAAGAAAACTTCCCATCCATCCTAATCACCCTCAACACAAAAACCACAATATTTACACCAAAAAACACCTCAAGGTTTGGAAAACCCAACCCACCTTTTTCTAAACGTTTCACCAAAACCTCCCTCCTAGCCCTCTCCATTCTAGAATTCCACAAAAACACAAACAGAATCCTATTTAACCCTCTCATACACATATACCCCGGCGGAAAGACCACTGCAATATATAAGAAAATAGGCAAAATCACACTTTTAATAACTAAGATTTTTCCAAAAAACGAAAGACTTCTCATCTTCCAAAACATAACTTCCGCTCAACCTTTCCTTTCGTATCATCCCAACTTTCTTTCCCATCCAAACTCTCTGAAAATTTCACACCCAAAACCTTAATAGACCCAGTCACCTCATTCACTCCTACATCCTTACTTAAAACCCCTCCCCCAAAAACCTTACACTCACTCTTCTCCCAATTCACCTTAAATGCTGACGCACCACAAAAAATAGACGCTAATAACTTCACCCGCCTCACAGAATACTCTGAATCACACAACACACACATGTCATCCATATAAGCACTAACCTTCCATTCCCTCCCTCCACCTCATGGCACTTGTACACCTCTAATCACTTTATCTTTCCTCAACATACAAAGAAACGGTTCAATCGCACAAATGAAAACCACAGGAGACAAAGGACAACCTTGTCGCACACCTGAAAAAACATTCACACTTCTACACACAGAACCATTCATCAAAACACAACTATAAATGTTTTTATATAAGCTCCTCACCCTCCAAACAAAATCAGGTGGAAACCCCATTCTCAATAATACTCGGAACAAAAAACTATGTGCTAACCGATCATACGCTTTTTCAAAGTCCAAACTCAAAAAAATACACTCTTCTTCCGACTCATACAGTCCCACAAACAATCTCCCAACATACACACACACTCATGTATACGTCTCCCAGGCACTGCACAACACTGTTCATCCCCAATCACACTCTCTATCACATCACGCATCCTATTCGCCATTACTTTCGCATAGACCTTATAATCGCAATTCAACAACGTTATCGGTTTCCAATTTTTTAAACTCTTCAAATCTCCTTTTTTAGGTATTAACACAACCATCCCTGCACGCATACTCTCAGCCACCTCCATACTAGACCACATATACTTACACATATCCACAAAATCCTTACCAATCACATGCCACATCACCCTATAAAACTCTATAGGAAGACCATCCTCTCCTTGAGTCTTATTTAACGCCATGCTATTCATTACCCCCCCCCCCCCCCCTTCGGCTCAATACACACAAAGGTTACCAAAAATAGGACAACACACATGATCGGGTCTGCAAAAAAAAAAAAAACAAGTTCTGCTTACCTGACCGCGCTCCTGCTCTCTCCACGCAGCTGAAGCGTGCACTCGCCGGCAACTGACAATGACGTCAGAAGCCGTCGACGTGTGCGCTGCGGCCGACTTCAGCTGCCAGCCTCCAAATGGCTGGTGGCTGTTGTTAACTATTGACGTACGGGCGCGGGCCCGCATGTCAATAGCGTTAAACAGCTGCAGCGCCGGCCGCGGTTTTAGAGGGCCCCCGGGCGAAAGAGTCTCAGTGGGCCCCCCCTTTAACACATAGCATGATTCATGATGCAGATACAGCAGAGAAATATAGCATAGCCACATAGCATATAACACAGCCCACGTAGCATATAGCACAGCCACGTAGTGTATAACACAGCCCACGCAGTATATAACACAGCCCACATAGCGTATAGCACAGCCACGTAGTATATAACACAGCCAAGTAGTATATTGCACAGCCCACATAGCATATAACACAGCCACGTAGTATATAACACAGCCATGTAGTATATTGCACAGCCCACGTAGCATATTGTCCAGCCACATAGTATATAACACAGCCATGTAGTATATTGCACAGCCCACGTAGCATATTGCCCAGCCACGTAGTATATAACACAGCCATGTAGTATATTGCACAGCCCACGTAGCATATTGCCCAGCCACGTAGTATATTGCCCAGCCACGTAGTATATTGCCCAGCCACGTAGTATATTGCCCAGTCACGTAGTATATTGCCCAACCACGTAGTATATTGCCCAGTGATGGAGTATACAGCACAGAGCCACGTAGTATACAGACTTAAAATAAAAAATAAACATATACTCACCCTCCGATGAATTCTGGCCCTGTACCGCACGAGGCAGCTTCCAGTCCCAGGGTTGGTATGAGCGCAGGACCTGTGATGACGTTGCGGTCACATGGCCGTGACGTCATGGCAGGTCCTTCTCACATACCATCCTTGGCACCGGAAGCTGCCGCTTGCATGGAGCGGGCACTGGAGCGTTGCGAGGAGCGGGAAAGGCGATGGAGGGTGAGTATAGCAGGTTTTTTCATTTTTTTATTATTTTTAACATGACATATTTTTACTATTGATGCTGCATAGGCAGCATCAATAGTAAATAGTTGGGGACACACAGGGTTAATAGCAGCGGTAACGGAGTGCGTTACACCGCGGCCCGTTACCGCTGCTATTAACCCTGTGTGAGTGGTGACTGGAGGGGATTATGGAGCGGGCGCTGATTGTGGGGAGTATAGAGCAAGCGCCGGGCACTGACTGCAGCGGAGGGACTAATCGGACTGTGCCCGTCGCTGATTGGTCGCGGCAGCCATGACAGGCAGCTGCCGAGACCAATCAGCGACGACAGACCGAGGCCGCGACCAATGAATATCCGTGAAAGAAAGAAAGACAGAAGGACAGACAGAAAGACGGAAGTGTGACCCTTAGACAATGATGTAATATCTATATATATAATTGTCTAAGGGTTTTTGCGTCTGTCTGTCTGTCTGTCTGTCTGTCTGTCTGTCCTGGAAATCCCGGCTCTCTGATTGGTCGAGGCCGCAAGGCCTCGACCAATCAGAGACCGGCACAGCATCGACGTAGAAATCCCGCGTCTCTGATTGGTCGAGGCCGCCAGGCCTCGACCAATCAGCAACGGGCACAGCGACGATGATGTCATAAAGGACGTAGACATCCTGCGTCTCTGATTGGTCGAGGCCGCCAGGCCTCGACCAATCAGCAACGGGCACAGCGACGATGATGTCATAATGGTTGCCATGGCGACGATGATGTCATAAAGGTTGCCTCGACCAATCAGCAACGGGCACAGTCTGCCGCGAATTATGGAATCATCATTGTCCATATATTACAGGGACATGCATATTCTAGAATACCCGATGCGTTAGAATCGGGCCACAATCTAGTATATATATATATATATATATACATATAAACTTCTCACCTGTGTCTTGCCTCTCTGTTGTGTTTTCTGTCTCTCACATCTTTTCTGTCTCCCGCTCTGATTTTCATATTTCCTTCTGCCTCTTCTTCCTGCTTGTCCGTGGCTCCGCCCCCGACATTTAGCCCCGCCCCTCCATGGCTCTTCACATTGTGAGAGCTGTGACGCTGCTGGAGGGGCGGGATCGGAGCTTCTGCTGCTGACTGCAGGTGCGGGGGTGAGTCACAGCGTGTGTGACTGTGTGCCCCTGCTACACTGCAGCCAGCAACTCTGCACGGCCGCGCGCACTGCCAGCGCTCTGCTCCAGTCCTCACAATGCTGGGAGGAAGGAGCAGAGAATGAGTGCGCGCAGCCGCGCTGATAGCCGCCCCTCGCATTGTGCCGCCCGGGGCTGCCCGCCCCCCCCCCCCCGCACATCCCTTCCTACGCCACTGAGTACATCCTCCTCCAAAGCCTCATCCCTCCACTTCACTGCATACAGCTCCTCATAAAACTTAGCCTCCTGTTCACACATATCCTCCCCACTTACCTCTCTTCCATCCACTGCATTCAAAACACCCATACTCTGCTTTTTCCCAAAAACCTTTTTAAAGAAAAACCTCAAACACCTTTCATCTTGCTCCATTCTATCAATTTTTGCCCTAAAAATAATACACTTCCCTTTCTCTTCCAAAAACTCTTTAATTTCTTTTTTAACCTTTTTTATCCCCTCCTCCACCTCCATTCCTCATTCCCTCAATTTATACAACAAACATAAACGGGCATTCAACTTAACAAACTTTCCCCTCTTAATTGCCGCAAATTCATACCCCACACTTTTAAAAAACTTTTTTGTCTGCCTCTTAACCCAATCCCACCACTCACAAACATTCCCAAAACTTTCCTTACTTTTACACCACTGTTCATACTTTCTCACATACTCCTTCCTCACAGCTTCATTTTCCAACAATTTCACATTTAATTTCCACAAACCCTTTCCAAACACACCACTAACATTAATATCTAACTCGCACAACACACAAACATGGTCCGAAAAAACGACCCTATCCTGCTTATATCCAACAGGAATAATATTTTTAGAAATAAAACAATAATCCAACCTGGACTGTGCTTTTCCACTATCAGAAAAAAAGGTATCTAACAAAGGGTTAACCTTACACACACTACATATCACTCAAATCAAAGTCAGTAACTAACTCCAGCAAAACTTTTCCAGACACATCCACATTCACTCCCCCCACATCACAATTCATATCACCCACAATCACCACAGGCACTCTTCCTGGAACAAAAAGCTTCACTTTTTCAAATAATAACTTACGCTCATTTTTTTCTACTGGCGCATAAATATTGATAACACAAAACTTAGCATTTTTATATTCAAAATTTGCTAAGACACACCTCCCCACCTCCACCACCAAATAATTATTCAAAACAACCTCCTGCCCCTTAACTAAAATACCCACACCATCATTTCTATTATTTGCACTACCAGACCACACAGACGCACCATAAGACCACTCATCCCCTTTCACACCATCCACAATCCCACATTCTTGCAAACAAAAAATAGATGCACTCTGCATAGCTAAAAAATCCAAAATTGCTGCTCTCTTCCTCGCTTTCTTAAAAACTCTCACATTTTGAGAAACTATAGAAAAACCCATACTGCAAAAACAAAAAACACAATGCAAAAATTACCACAAAACTACACACATTACACAAAAAGCCCTTGACAAAGGTAAAGACTCACAGAAAGGAGAGAAAAAAAAACAACAGATCCACTGAGCTTTCATTTTACCCAGTATCACCATTGTCCTCCTCTGCCATTCGGACTGAACAGCAAGTCTCTGAACCACTAACCCCTTCGTGCTCACTCCATTTTTTTTTAGCTGGCCCAATTTTCCTCTTAGGCATACTACTGCATGCCTCATCACTTTCCCCATCCTCCTCCCTCTGACACTTATTCCCACCCCTGTCCTCATCTGAAGAAAGCCCTCCAATATTCTGAGGAACTGAGGGGTGCACAGGGCTCTCAGCTTCAGAAATGCGCACGTCTTCCTCCGTTGCATCCATTGCTTCCTCAAGAGAAAACATTTCAGGCACAGTAGAGTCATCATCTTCTTCCTCCTCATCTTCTTCCTGATCTTCTTCCTTATTAAACCCCTTCTCTACTTTTTTTCCGCCAAACAAAACTCCTTATCTTCCTTCTGTGCATCACTCATAGCACCACGGGGTGCTAGCACAATGTCATCTGGTGTCACAGAGCGTCTTTCCCTCTCCCTCTCCCTCTCCCTCCTTTCCTCTCTCTCCATTCTTTCAGATTCCTTTCTGATAATCACCAACCTCCTCCTTCTCTCCTCTTCCTCTCTCCATTCACTCTCTGAGCTTCTAGGCGCCCTCCGCGGACAATCCTTATACATGTGGTCACTACTACCACACACGTCACAGGTCTTATCCATCGGGCAATCACCAGCCATATGCCCCTCCTTCTTGCAGTTTCGGCAACACTGCCCCTTCTGGTAGTCTGCCTGGACATGTCCAAAAGAGAAACATCTCCTGCAAAACAGAGGCTGCCCAGGGTACGTGAGGAAACCCTTATGCCCTGCCACAGAGAAGTTCGCCGGAGGGTGTCTGAACCCACCCACACTGCCAGGATCTCTTCTGAACCTTACACGATATTTGTATCGACAATTGAAGATTCCTAAGCAGTTCACTTGCTTCTCTCCCTTTGAAACAAAGTCACAATACTGTGAGAGGAAGCTCTCCAACAATGCAGTTTCAGTAAAGGGGTTATAGACAGTGATAGTCACCTGCCTTTCCTGAAGACCAAACAGTGGTTCACATTTCACTCCCTTCAAACACTGATCTCTGGCATGATTCCGGAATCACTCATAGATATTCAGGCAATAATGCTCTGACATAAAAGTAATGTCGTAGTTACCTTGATTAGGGAACTCATTGATACTATAGATGTTTTCCCGCTTTTGATATGGAAATTTGGGTTGGATAAATCTATCCCGTGTGTGCTGTGGCCGTTCCCAATAAGGCTGCCGTCACACTAGCAGTGTTTGGTCAGTATTTTACATCAGTATTTCTCAGCCAAAACCAGGAGTGGAACAAATAAAGGATAAGTATAATAGAAACATACGCACCACTTCTGCATTTATCACCCACTCCTGGTTTTGGCTGAGAAATACTGATGTAAAATACTGACCAAATACTGCTAGTGTGACGGCAGCCTAAGACTGAGTATTTTGGGCGCTCAAGGAATGAGACTGCACAACATTGTGTCCATAGCATTCCATCAATACTGATCCTTTATTTCCTGATACATAGTTTTATAATTGCATATAGAAAGGAGTGGTTAGGGGTGGTTAGTTAATTAACATATTGTCTAGCTCCTCTGTGATTGGTTATCTGAATATATATGGAATATTGTGCTGATTAAGCAACTAAAATGAAGTTCTCTGCATCTGGGACAAAGTTGAGACATCTCATCAGCACTTAATACATCTGGAGATCTTCTGCTTTTCGGGTGGAAATCCCCGAGCAGTCTGTCTGGCTTATATTAGTTTATGTCAGCCATTTTAAGCAATTGATTATAATGTATATAGATATATTTGCATTTATATGAGTATATATGATTATAGAGGAGTATACATGCAAGTGAGATCTACATGATATAAATATTTCTATCACAAGCCCCCCTTAGATATCACTTGCCCTAAACCTAGCCTCCTGTCCCAAAGCACTGCAACTCTTTTGTGCTGCCGGTGAACTGACGCAAGCCTAGTGCCTACGCCCTACACCGTACAGACTTTTCGCAAATGGGCGATCAGGAGATCTGTCCCTAACGGGGGTTAGTTGCAATCAGTCTCTTAGTCAATAGCATGTGTAGTGTATTCTTTATCAGGTAGGTCATCTATTCAGTCAGGCAGGGCATCCACAACATCGTTCTGGCTTGGGTGTCAACTTCTGGTCGGGGAGCTTTCTTGCAATGCGATGCGTGGATCCAAGTGGGTCTTCCCTCCAGCTTCACAGAGGTTGGTGTCATCAGCGGCACTTGGACAGGACCATCAGATCTGGGATCGAGTGGTGTTCTCCTGACAAACTTTTTTCACCAACACCCAGTCTCCTGGCTTCAAGGAGTGCGTACCGGACACTGAATCTGGATCTGGCAATGAAGAAAAAACTGGAGAGTGGATGTTAGCAAGTTTCTTGGTGAGTTCAATTACATAAGCAGACAAAGTATCATATTACATAGTCAGCTACTGAGGGAAGAATACCCCTAACCTGGGACTAGACCCAAACAAAATTTCATATGGTGACAGCTTTTCTAGGCCTCTGGGAGTGTGCCTAACACTAAATAGTGTGAGTGGGAGTGTCTCATGCCATGGTTTGTTTGTTTCTTGAGCAACTTTCAACATCCTGTTCTTAAGTGTCCCATTCAGTCTATCCACTTTCTCACTACTCTGGGGACTGTAGGGAGTGCGTAGGCCTAAATCTGACCCTACTGCTGACCAGATCTCCCGTGTGAGATTTGCTGTGAATGCGGGTCCCTGGTCACTGCCTATCACTTCTGGGACCCCATATCTGCGTATCTCATCTCTGAGGGTAGTCTCTTTGCAGTAGTCTTTGCTGACTGGTTCCTCACTGGGAAAAACTTCTGGCCATCCTGAGAACACGTCCACGACCACAAGGGCATATTCAAAACCTCCACTTGGCGGCATCTGGATGTCGTCTATCTGGATCCTCTGGAAGGGGTACAGCGGGCTGGCAAGATGATGTGTGGGAACTTTCTCCATTCTTCCAGGGTTGCATTTGCCGCAGGTCAGACAGCTGCTAGTGAACTTGGTTGTTAGGGTGGAGATCCCTGGAGCGAACCAGTAAGCACCAATCAGATCATTCATCTGTGTCTTTGATCTGTGTGTGGTCCCATGTGCCCACTGGACCACCATAGGATACATGCTTCGGGATAAACAGGGTTTGTAGTCCATTGTGTATACCCTTCCTTCTTCATGTGTTGCTCCCTTCCGCATCCAGCATTCCTTCTAGTCCTTTTTTGGGGCTTGCTCTTGCAGCTTTTTGAGCAGATCCCAGGACGTTATCTGGTCAGGTTTCTTGTCTTCAGGCGTCATGTAGTAGCCGTTCGGCTCTGCGACCTCTCCCACTTCTCCATTTTGCTTTCCTTTGGCTGCTTCTTTGGCTGCTATATCCGCCATGTTGTTACCCTGTGCTTCTACTGTGTTCAATTTTCCATGTGCTTTGACTTTTAGTACTGCCACCATTTTTTGGAAGTTGGAGTGCATCCAGCAGGTCCTTGATGGCTCCATGATGCTTCATGGTTGTTCCGCTTGCTGTGATGAAGTCTCTTGCAGTCCAGACGGGTCCAGAGTCGTGTGCTATGCCATGCGAGTACCTTGAATCGGTGTATATGTTCGCAGTTTTGCCTTCTGCAATCTGGCAGGCCTTCGTCAGCGCTATCAGTTCTGCTTCCTGAGCTGACAGACTAGGCGGCAGACTTCAGGACCACAGGATCTCTTGATTGTTGGTGACTGCACATTCCATGTGGAATCTTCCTTCATCATCTGCAAATCTGGAGCCATCCATGTAGAGGATCAACTCTGGGTTGGTCAGTGGCTCTTCTGCCACCTTGGGTAGTCCTACTGTTTCCTGTTGCATGATGCTGAAGCAATCATGATCACCTGTCTGGAGCAAATTCAGATCCCTACGGAAAGTATCATGCAGATTTTGATAAGAATTTTGATCTGAGGGTCCATATCTGTATCCCCCCTTGGGAGTGGGAGTAGAGTGGACGGCTTGAGGACTGTGCATCTGGAGATGGTGACCTTGTCGGGCAGGAGTAGAGAGCACTGGAAGCGAAGATGCCTGGCGGTGGAGAGATGTTTTGGCTGGGTTTGGTTGAGGATTGCCGAGATGTCATGCAGGAGGGGGCTTCCCTTGCAGCTGGATCCAAGCAAGCTGAAAATTAGCCCAAAGGTCTCGGCTTTCCCCCCTGAAGCTGCGTCAGGACTCCAGTAGCAAGGTCTTCTTTTTCCATCAGGCAGAAAGGGAATGGCTTCTCGTAGTCAGGTAAGCCTAGTGCTGGCGCTGGGACTACAGAGTCTTTTAACTTCTTGAACGAGCTGAAGGCTGCATCTGTCAGGAGGAACGGGGTTATGTTGACACAGTCATACAAAGGCTGCATTAGGACTGAAGCATCAGGAATCCAGGCTCTGCAATACGAAACTAGACCAAGGAAGGCCTGTAGCGCCTTTGGAGTTGTTGGAGGAACCATCTTCTCCACTGTGGTCTTCCGGTTATCTGTCAGATGTTTTGTCTGGTGAGCAATACAGTGTCTCTGGAACGTAACTCGCTTCAGACACCACTGGACTTGGTTCTTTGAGACCTTGCAATGCTGCTCCGCCAGGTAGAGTAGGAGAGACAAGGAATGGGCTTTACACGTGCACAAAGGAGTAGATTGTCCACATATTGTAGCAGGGATACTTCTGCATGTTCTGTGACCCAGTTGGTGAGGACTGTGGACATTGCTTTTGTGAACTTTGAAGGGCTGTTCTGGGCCCGCTGTGGCATCACTGTCCATGTGTGGTGTCCCCCTTGGTGCGTTAAGGCAAACAGGTACTGGTCTTCTGGATGAAGTGAACACTGAAGAAAGCATTCGGTCACTGTGAACACTTTTGCTGTGGAAAGCACATTTGAGAGCAAAGTGTGCGGATTCGGCACAATTGGAGTTTCAATCACCGTGGCGTCATTCACGTCTCTCAGGTCATGTACCATTTTGAACTTGGCTGGCTCTCCTTTTACAGGCTCTTTTTCTTGACCGGGAAAAGCGGGGTATTGCAAGGCGATGTGCAAGGAACAATAATTCCTATTTTCAGGTAGACCTTCAGTTGGTCAGAGGCAGCTTGACTCTGGGCCTTACGAGGGTACGGGGTACCTGGCTTGAGTGACACCGGTACTGGGGCAACTTGAGGTTTTCCCACGTCCTGGGGTCCCTTAGACCATAGACTCTCTGGTACTACGTCCAGTACCTCCTTGGGTAGGCCTCCGTCAGTTGTTTGAGGTTCTTGTAGGGCCGCCAGCTTGACCATGATTCCTCTTGGGTCAGGGATGAAGAAAGTGTCATGGTCCCATCTTCCTGGAACACTGTGGTTGCCTTCTGCTTCTGCAGTAGGTCCGCTCCCAGCAGGTTGAGTGGCAGGTCCTTGGCACCACAAACTGGGACAGGATAGAGTGTCCTGGCTGAGTGCACACGCTCAGAGGCTTTGTAAGCTGAGAATGTCTGACTTGACCATCAATGCCCATGTGAGACACAGAGGATTCTGATAGGTAGGTGGGATCAGCGAGTTCCGCAGGTCTCATCACACTTCTGGCTGCACCGATGTGCAGAAAAAAAGATCTGACAATGCCATCCACTTTCAGGGCAATTTGAGGTATTGGTCCTGGAGACGGGGTTTTACATGTCAGGTGCGTAGTGTCTTGCAGACCTGGCTTGCGTACCCGTGTCCCATGGACGGGGTACTTCACTGCCTTCTGTACTTCTTCCTTGACCTGTTTCTCTGGACCAACTCTTGGGTTGCATGGGTGCTCTGTACTGGTTCCAGAAATGGCCAAACTTGCCATAGATGTAACACTTGACACTTCCTCTGTCTTTGTAGGGTGGTTGCGCTTCCAGGTCAGTGGTCACCATGAGAGGGGCTGTCTTCTGCACTCCTGGTTGGGACTCAATCCCTTTGGCTACTGTGAACAACGACATGATGGACACTGCAGCGGCAGCGGGGTCCGGCCTGCTGATTGAAGCTGCGGTGGTAAGATGGGGCCTGCAGGTGCGTCCGTGGCGAGGCCCGGGGGTGCCATGAGACCGGTGGCTGCATCCAACCCAAGGTCTTGGGGCATTACAGGGGCTGCGGCTGCATCTGCCATCACTTCTTCCCCCTGCTTTGACATAGCTTCTCCCCTTTGCTAACCTTATTGAGGTTGGTGTCTCCTCTCCGGAGTCTGCAGCGGTTCTTCTGGTGTGTCGTTCGGCACTTTGCAGCGTCTTCACCTCTGGCTCCCCTTCCGGCGTTCTCAGCAGCACGGCACCCGTTTCCTTCTTCGCGCTCTTTGTGGTGCTATAATGGCAGCAGTTTTGGTGACAATTGGCAATAAACAGTCTCCCAGGCGCACATAACCCGTTTTGCTGGGTCAGTCCACTGCTATTGACCTGTTCTCGGGCCTAGCCACTATCAGTGGTTTCCTGATTGGCTGTCTCAGTCCATGCACAAAGGCCTGTGCCAACATTTGCGTGCGTATCTGGTCATGAATGGTGAAGCCCAAGTCTTGGAATACTTGCATTATTCTGCCATGAAACTTCTTTACAGACTCTGTCTTGTCTTGGCTCATGTCATGTAAGCTGAGGGCTTGTCCTACCAATCTGCCTTTGGCCCACTCTCTGAGCTGTTCAATTAGCTGTGGCTCTGACTCCCAAGCGTGTACATCTAATTCTGCTGGAAGTTTGAATTCTTCCTTCATGATTGGCCAGAGTGCATCACATGCTTTTATTTCCATTCATGGCCCAGAGATCATTCCAGGTGGCTATATATGTTCGCTGGTTCTGCTACATTCTTCGGTAAAATGGCATGGGATGCATCCCTGGGTCTGGAAGATTGTCACCTGACTTGAAGTGCACATAGTGTAATGGTGGTGCCTCTATCTGCCCCTGCATTCTTGGTGCCTATGGGTTTCTTTTCCTAGTACTGAGCAGCATGTATGATGTTCTCTCCACATCTTCATCAGAGGAATACTTGTGATAGCATGTGCTGGGGTCATACACTGGCTGATTTTTGGACTTAAAAGCTGCCTTTTTGTGTGAGGATGTCTCCCCCCTTGCTGAAGCTGTGGTGGACTAGGCTTATAGCTCTATGTTGATGTGAATGTAGGCAGCTCTGACCGGTGCTGAAGTTGCACATTATCAACAGATGATGATGATGATGTCAGTCCTCCCCGCTCTGCACCCAGGGCTGAGCTGTCTGCCGCCTACTGCAGCTTGGGGGGTGCCTTCTACTGGGGGATCTCCACCTTCCTCCCCCGATACCATGACTGTCAGGGGCTGGGCTGTATTGGGAACATAGAATGTGCCTTGTGCTGTGAGCACCGGATACAGAGACACCTCACTGCTTGAATCTGGCATCTGCCCAACAGGCAACAAAGCAGGAGAAGGAGAGTGTGAAACAGGAAGAGATACATGGTGCAGAGGAAAAGAAGGAGGTAGAGATGTAAGGTGCGCAGAAGGCGGGACGTGCGGAAATGAAGAGTGATAGAGGGGAGCTGATAGAGCAAAAGACGGGTGGTTTAGAGAAGGGGGAGAGAGAGAGAAGGAGGCAAAGGGTGTGGCGAAAGAGAAGGAAGAGGTGTGGAGTGTGATGTAGAAGGAGGCAGGAGAACAGAGGGAGGAGAGAGAGAAGATGGGAGGTGTGGAGGAGAGAGAGGGGGAGAAGAGAGGCGTGGAGATGGGTGTGGAGAAAAAGGAAAAGGAGGAGTAGATGTGTAGAGGAGATAGAGAGTGAGAGAGGAGGAGGAGGAGAGAAAGAGTGACATAGAAAAAGGAGGAATGAGAGAAGAAAGATGGAGGAGAAAGACAAGAAGAAAATTCCTTCTTCTTTGATGGCAGATGCAGCTTGAGACTGCATGGTCAGAGCAACAGCGCCATCTCCATGTACAAAGGTTGGGCGGGGCGCACCACATACTGTGCAAAAACTCCCTATACCATGGAATCTATTGAAAGCATGGGGAGGCGTGATGGCTTAATACCTTTCCCCATTTTATATACATAAAAATCACTTCCTGGTTTGCTCACATATCTCTCTGTACCACCTAAACGATGTAAGCTCTGCTGCTACTGTATACCATGTATCAGCATTGAGCAATGTAACATCAGCTAACTTCCCTTATTTTCCTTTCTACGTCATGCCATTCTGCAGCTTGAATTCTGCCGTTCTGATGAATTTCACATACTTTATACCTTCTAAAATTCTTCACGTACTTAACACCTTCGTGTTCTGCCACTATCTCAAGGGCCGTTTTCTCATCAGGAAGTTAAAGACCCTCCTGTTGCTTGGCCACCTTATTTCCCATTGCAAAAAGAAAAACAAAAAAAAAACACAACAAAAAAACTTCAAACAAATGGGTATATAAAAACACACAAAAAAATAAAATAAAAAAAAAAAAGGAACACTTCCAAAAATTGGTGCAATATGTTGAAATCAAAACATAAAAAAAAACATCAAAAACTCGGTACACGATCCAAAACTCAGGATCTTTACAGAAAAGGAAAAAAAACCCTTTTAAACAAAAAAGTGAAGAGGCAGAAAAGAAAATAAACTTTGAAAAACTTTAAAAAAAAGTCTAAAAACTTCAAAATGCAACAAAGACAGAAGGACAGAAGGAAAAAACCCTTCAAAAGAGTAATAAAAAAAAAATTAAATTAAAATGACTTCTCTTCTCCCTTTTTTTTCCCCTGAACTCTGCGCTCAAATGCAGTCAGAGACACACTTCCCCTTTTTATCAGCAGCTGCTGTTTTACCAAAAATCACGTATGTCACATCAAAAATGATAGATATCATTTAGTTTCACCTCTTCAAATAAATGCTATACCATAGCCAGATATACGCAAAAATAGGAAACTTAGAAAAAGGAAAAAAAAAACAAACATATGACTGTGTGATTTACAATGGATATTGTAAATCTGCTTGCGGCGTGGAAAAGGAAAAAAAAGAGGAAGAGAAAAAAAACTTCTCTATACAATTATATGCTCTTAAAGCAGCAACATGTGACTCGAACCAAACAGATACAGACGTCCGAGAGATGCCCATTTAATTATTCTGTGACACGTGCAGGTTGCGCTGGGAACAGACTACTGCCAATCGCACTGGGCACACTTGTGCCCGGGCCGCCTGAGTGAGAAACACAAGCGGGATATCTACCACCCCGGTCCGTCATCCTAACTGGATAGCCGGCACTACGGGAATCTGCAGTAGCCCTCTAAGTTATCACTACCCATGCCTGGAGCCTGGGACTACCTGTCCCTCCTATGCACGGGAATCCTGCAATAACTTATCGAGCGATTTGACCTCCTGCGGTCTGTTACCCAGCAACCACAAACAGTCACTGTTCCTTCCTTCTCCCGGATCTACACAAACACAGAACACATACACGGCACACAGCAGACACCTTGATCCCAGGGTTTTGGGTACAGGCTTTGGACTTTTTACACTACCTGGGAATGCGGTGGTGACCACACCTGACCGGCAAGACGTATAGACCCGGACTGGGCACAGGGGACTTTCAGGTAAGATGATAACATTTTCTTACCTTACTTATGGAGCTGCGCAGTCTCCGTACCGTGAACCAAGGCCGTGGCCAATACCTCCGTCTCTCCGGTCAGCGGGGTCCCGTGTGTTTCATCCATGCCGCGCAGTTGGGGGCTATTTGATATGGAAATTTGGGTTGGATAAATCTATCCCGTGTGTGCTGTGGCCGTTCCCAATAAGACTGAGTATTTTGAGCGCTCAAGGAATGAGACTGCACAACATTGTGTCCATAGCATTCCATCAATACTGATCCTTTATTTCCTGATACATAGTTTTATAATTGCATATAGAAAGGAGTGGTTAGGGGTGGTTAGTTAATTAACATATTGTCTAGCTCCTCTGTTATTGGTTATCTGAATATATATGGAATATTGTGATTAATGCACATATGACTGCTGATTAAGCAACTAAAATGAAGTTCTCTGCATCTGGGACAAAGTTGAGACATCTCATCAGCCCTTAATACATCTGGAGTTCTTCTGCTTTTTGGGTGGAAATCCCCGAACAGTCTGTCTGGCTTATATTAGTTTATGTCAGCCATTTTAAGCAATTGATTATAATGTATATAGATATATTTGCATTTATATGAGTATACAGTTAGGACCAGAAATATTTGGACAGTGACACAAGTTTTGTTATTTTAGCTGTTTACAAAAACATGTTCAGAAATACAATTATATATATAATATGGGCTGAAAGTGCACACTCCCAGCTGCAATATGATAGTTTCCACATCCAAATCAGAGAAAGGGTTTAGGAATCATAGCTCTGTAATGCATAGCATCCTCTTTTTCAAGGGACCAAAAGTAATTGGACAATGGACTCTAAGGGCTTCAATTAACTCTGAAGGCATCTCCCTCGTTAACCTGTAATCAATGAAGTAGTTAAAAGGTCAGGGGTGGATTCCAGGTGTGTGGTTTTGCATTTGGAAGCTGTTGCTGTGAGCAGACAACATGCGGTCAAAGGAACTCTCAATTGAGGTGAAGCAGAACATCCTGAGGCTGAAAAAAAAGAAAAAATCCATCAGAGAGATAGCAGACATGCTTGGAGTAGCAAAATCAACAGTTGGGTACATTCTGAGAAAAAAGGAATTGACTGGTGAGCTTGGGAACTCAAAAAGGCCTGGGCGTCCACGGATGACAACAGTGGTGGATGATCGCCGCATACTTAATTTGGTGAAGAAGAACCCGTTCACAACATCAACTGAAGTCCAGAACACTCTCAGTGAAGTAGGTGTATCTGTCTCTAAGTCAACAGTAAAGAGAAGACTCCATGACAGTAAATACAAAGGGTTCACATCTAGATGCAAACCATTCATCAATACCAAAAATAGACAGGCCAGAGTTAAATTTGCAGAAAAACACCTCAAGAAGCCAGCTCAGTTCTGGAAAAGTATTCTATGGACAGATGAGACAAAGATCAACCTGTACCAGAATGATGGGAAGAAAAAAGTTTGGAGAAGAAAGGGAACGGCACATGATCCAAGGCACACCACATCCTCTGTAAAACATGGTGGAGGCAACGTGATGGCATGGGCATGCATGGCTTTCAATGGCACTGGGTCACTTGTGTTTATTGATGACATAAGAGCAGACAAGAGTAGCCGGATGAATTCTGAAGTGTACCGGGATATACTTTCAGCCCAGATTCAGCCAAATGCTGCAAAGTTGATTGGACGGTGCTTCATAGTACAGATGGACAATTTCAAATCCAATGTGGTGGCATGCAGAGCCCAACTCGCGAAAATTGTGTCACTGTCCAAATATTTCTGGCCCTAACTGTATATATGATTATAGAGGAGTATACATGCAAGTGAGATCTACATGCTATAAATATTTCTATCACACTTTCCTCCAGCCTCTTCCTCAATAAGGTCACGAACAATAAAGACCACGCTGTTCCTTGCCCGGATAGATGGCTCCAACGTCACTTGGATGGTGTTCTTCATGTAACTCATCTTCAAAGCTGTCGGTACAAAATACCACAGAAAAAAAAATGAATTCTCTGCAAAAGGGTCTGGATTCCTCCAGAAAACCTCACTCCTGACAGCTGTTTCTGGGTTTTTGCCCCTCCTCAGTGTGGAGTAGGAAACTGGCTATTAGGAGCAGTGCCTAGTAAAAGGACTATAAACATAAGGATGAATGACCTCGGGGAGATCAAAACATCCAACACCGCGGAGACACCATCGCGTGTTTCTCAACGCAGTGATCCAGAACACTGCCCCCATCCCTTATGGGAAATATGCAAAATGCATGTAGAAAAGCCGCGGAGACACCATCACGTGTTTCTCAACGCAAGCAATAAATAGCCAGGTCTTTCACCGGGAAGGAACAACCACGGGAAGGGCAGCATCCAAAAAGGAATACCACCTATGCCAAAACATGGTATCCATCGGCCATGGGACATGTAGTTCCGCACAGCCCCAGGCTCCCGGTGCCTGGTTTCTGTGCTCTTGCTTAGAGGGAGCCCACTTGCAGCTCTCCTCTAGCTCTTGACTTCTCCTGTGCTCCTTCACTGTTCCTTGTCTGCTCCAGATTAACTAACTCCTCCTCCAGACCAGAATGTATATCTATCTAGGGAAGCTCCCCTGAAACCGTGTCTAGAGCTCCCCATTCTGGCCTTGAGTCATAAAGCGTTGCATGTACAGATTACCTGTCCAAAGGATCCTCCTGGTTTCCAGGCATGGCATCAACCTCCCCGAGGAAGGCAATACCACTGTGGTACCTGAACTCCTGGGGTGCCACAGATACTCACCGCTCCCTGCGATGAACAGTACTGGTGAGTATTCTGGCAGCTGTGCTCTGCTTGTGAGCAGCCCATGACAACCCTGCCATGAGCTGCTTACAAGCATAAAGCAGCTGCTGGCACAGGAGCAGACTGCTGCAAGGGAGCACTGTGTAGGTGAGTCTAATGTTTTTTTTTTTTTTTTTAATCTTTCCTGATGGGGCCAATTATAAAAGAAAAAAGATAGGACCAATCAAATCAGGAACAGGATGGGGATAATTATAAAAGAAAAAGGATGGGAACAACAATCCAGGAACAGGATGGGGCCATTTATACCAGGAATGCCAGAAAAATGAATATGCAATTATTGTTTAAATAAAGATTTGTTAATTTTTTACATATCTCTATTGACTGATCCTTCAGCTGTTCTCAATTGGTGCTAGTTTGTTTTTTGAAGGGTTCAATATTTATTTATGGTGAAGAAGCTTTTTCTGCTCCATAGGTAACCACCTAGAAGATTGCCCCTTCCACATCCTGATCACAGAGCTCAGCTGTAACGTAAAGGTAAAACATGATGGGATACTCAGGGGCGTGAACTAGGCAGGGTGGGTCCATAAGTAGCCACACCTCCCTGTATGCAGGGGACCGCAACACTCACTACCCATCGCTAAGGGCTATGAGCATTTGTTGGATGAAAAGAAGGGAGGCAAAGGAAGGGAGTCTGTGTGTACTATGGAGAGTCAGCCCCTCTACAACACTTGCACTCTGAGCTGCCATTTGGATGCAAGGTTTGTCCCATATTCATATATCGCACGTCACTAAATGCCCCTTTAGGCCATCCCTAGAGAAGACATAAAACCGGCATCAAATGTATACAAAACAGAGTTCAATGGGGCTGACCATTATCCGTCAGAGCAGAGCAGAGCAGATGACCCCCCCACCCTCACTCTGCAGTGCAGACTGTAATGTACAGGCTGCAGGATCTCACAAGTCCATGCAGGCTCGCCCCATTATCTGTGTCTTCTGCCTGGAAGGGCCGAAATTACCGGTTCTGCAGCTTCTTCATTGGTATCAGGTCACTGGGACGCGGCACCGCCCTGGACTGGCAAATGTGTGCGGGCTATAAATATGTACCACACCCTGGACCTCGCCCCAGGGCTCGGATACAGGATCGGCCGCGCAATGATGTCTGGGCTGTCCTCTGATGCATCTCCAGTCTCTCTCACTGGGAGAATATTGGAGTCAGAAGGGTTAAGCCGAGTTCACACTAGGCAGTTTTTATGCAAATTTTCAGCTGCATTTTACAGTATCAGCAAAGTCTATGAGATCTCAGAAATCTCATGCACACACATTTGTTTTTTGTCATCTGTATTTTGTGCTTTAGAAATAGAGCATGTCACTTTCAGGGTTCTTTCTGCATCTTTCTTCCCACGAGATCAGGTCCCCCCCCCCAGTGCTCTCTGCTGCTTAATTTCACCAGCTCCACCCAGTGGTCATAATACAGAGTGCTTTCTGCAGATTAATTTCACCATCACCACTCAGTGATCATAATGCAGAATACATTGTACATATTCAGTTAATTAGGAACGCTAGCACCATCTGGTGGTAATTGCACATAATACACTATGCAGCATAAATGTAGATTTGAACGCTAGCACCCACCAGTGATGATTACATAAAATTACAATTAGCTAATTAACTACTGTGGAGTTAACCCCTTAATGACCATCAGTACGTCTTTTAACTGACCTAAGATATAAAAGAATAGCCTCCCCATACAGGTGACAATCCAGCAGCTGTCGGCTGTACACTATAGCTGACAATTTGCTGCATCAGCCACGATCAGTGTCGCAGGGCTGCCATCAGAGCATTACTGCCCTTACTGCTGCATGGGGCCCAGTGAACAGCAGTACACAGAGGGGCCTGCAGATCTGGGGCCCTGGTAATGTGCTACTGTTCATCGAGCCCCATCGTGCATCAATGTAGTGCGCGTTGCGGTGCATACGTCGGCGCTGGGACCTGGGAGCTTTCCTGGAGCTGTGCACGGCCATCTTACCTTGACGGCTGCACAGCTCCTGAGCCGTCCGTCTTCTGTGTACTTTCTGTCGTGACAACGCGTACGCAATGACGTTATCGCGTACACGCCACCCGACATGTACCAGACGCAGGAGGCAAAGCCGAGCTGCTGGGGGGCGACTGAGGTAACTATACAAAACTTTTCTGGTTTCTGTACAAAATTAATTAACCCCTTTCTGACAGTAAGCGCTGTCCCCCCCGCGTTTGGTGCTGAAGCCGGTATTCATCCCTTCTCCCCAGCAGCGTTTGCTGGAGAGAAGGAATGAAAAATCAATGTTTTTTTATTTATTTTCCCTTAAAAATAAAGTTTGTGCGTCCCCTCCCGCTGAGAGGAGACATCGCAGGAGCTGGGAGCTGGGTGAGTATTTCCCGGCAGGCAAGCAGGGGGGGGCGCACAGGGGATGGGAGGCGGGAGGGGACGCACAAACTTTATTTTTAAGGGAAAATAAATAAAAAAACATTGATTTTTCATTCCTTCTCTCCAGCGAACGCTGCTGGGGATAAGGGATGAATACCGGCTTCAGCACGGCACGCAGGGGACAGCGCTTAACTGTAGCGCTGTCTCCTGCATGGTCCGTGTGGTCCTCAGTCGGCACACGAGCGGCACACGGCTGCCGCACGTGTGCCATACTGATGTGCTACGTGAGCACACGGACACACGGACACGGATAATTCCGGTACCGATTTCTCCGGTACCGGAATTATCTGGACGTGTGAAAGAGGCCTCATGCACAGTGCATGTCAGGAAGTCTATAAGGTTAGTGCACAGAAGCTGCAGCACTGACAAATTCTACAGCATGCAGATCTGCATACTATAGAAGCCAGCAGCCTGCAGAAAATGAGTGTCACATAGTGGACACAGTATAAAATTAAGAATTAATTTAAAAAAATAATAATTATAAAAAAAAAAAATTTTAAATAAATATTTGATTTTTTAAAAAAATCTAAACAATAAAAGTACACATATTTAGTATTGCCTCGTCCGTAATGACCTGACCTATAAAACGGTCCCACTAGCTAACCCCTTTGGACACAATAAAAAAAAAAAAAGGCAAAAAAACAATGCTTTATCATCATACTGCCGAACAAAAAGTGGAATAACACGTGATCAAAAAGACAGATATAAATAAACGTGGTACCGCTGAAAACATCATCTTGTCCCGCCATATAGTTCCATCACCAAAAAAATAAAAAAAATATAGCTATCAGAATAAAGCGATGGAAAAATGATTATTTTTTATATAAAATATTTTTTTTGTCATCATACTGACCCGAAGAATAAAACTGCTTTATCAATTTTACCACGTGCGAAACGGTATAAACACCCCCCCCCCCCTACCCTAAAGAAATTCATGAATTGCTGATTTTTGTTCATTCTACCTCACAAAAATCAGTATAGAAAGCGATAAAAAAATGTCATGTGCACGAAAATTTTACCAAAAAAAAATCAACTTGTCCCACAAAAAACAAGACCTCACATGACTCTCTCGACCAAAATATGGAAAAATTATAGCTCTCAAAATGTGGTGATGCAAACTATTTTTTGCACTTAAAAGCGTTGTGTGTAGAGTTGAGCGACTTTTACTTTTTTAGGATCGTTTCGGGTTTCTCAAAAGTCAGGTCGGGTGAAATCGGCCGATTATTGCAAAAAGTCGGGGATCGAACGAAACACGAAACCCAATGCAAGTCAATGGGGAATCAAAGTCAGCAGTGAGTGGAGGACAGGAAAACACCTACAGTGCCCATTTTTATGCCAAAAACATCAATTCTTATTTCTTAAGCTTGTCAATCTTAATTTACTTTATAATAATAGTTAGGCATTGAAAACAGGGGGTCATTTGGCTAAAGTTGTGGGGGGTAGGGCTGGCTCAAGATTTTAGTGGGCCCAGGACACGCAGACTACGTCACGTCGGTGGAGCAGGAAGAGGTAAGTATTGAAACTTTGCAAGCGCTGTGAGCAAGCAGGGGGGCCCACTCGTTTGCATTGGCACTGGCACAGGGCCCCTCAAAGTACGGCGGTGTGTTTGACGGTGGCGGCGCCTCCCACCGGCAGAGACACTCTTGCATACTATGAGGGGCCCTGTGCCAGTGACGTCGCCAACGAGTATGCCCCCACATCTGATGAAGGAACCTGCACTTTCATCTGCACTTTCCTCTTTGTCCCCGTGTAAGGTGGTATAGTATGCGGGAAGGGGTACCTGACTTTCAGCAGGGTCAGATTCTGGCTGTGTAGAGTGCAAGGGGAATGTAGTGGTCTGGGTCAATGTACCGGCAGACTCATGTAGCAGTGGCTGGCCAATGGGCAGGAGGAGGAGGAAACACAGATATAGTCCCAAAGAATAAAGTAGGCTAAATGCAGTTCAAAATTGGTAACAGGACTAAACAGGCGGCATAGCTTTGTTCAGTGGCGAAAAACTGTAATGAGTGGCAGACTCAGTTAGTAGGCCCAAGTAATAAAGTGGGCCAAATGAAGTTCAAAATTGGTAAAAGAAGTAAACAGGCGGCACAGCTTTGTTCAGTGGAGGAGAACAACAAGCAGTGGCAGACACCGTTAGTACGCCCAACCAAACCAGTAGCCCAAATGCAGTGTAATATCTGAAATAGCCCGAAAGCCAGAAGATTGAAGCTCAGCTTTGTACAGTGGAGGAGAACACCAAGCAGCCGCAGACACAGCTAGTAGGCCCAACCAAACAAGTAGGCCAAATGCAGTGTAATATTTAATATAGGCTGAAAGCCTGTAAATTTAAGATCACCTTTATTCTGTGGAGAACACCAAGCTGCGGCTCACACCATTTGTAGGCCCCACCAAAGAAGTAGGCCAAATGCAGTTAAATATCTGTTCAGTGGAGGACAACAGTAATGGGAGGCAGACACAGTTAGTAGGCCTTAATAAGTAAGTATGCAAAATGCAGTTCAAAATAGGTAAGTGGAGTACACAGGCGGCATAGCTTTGTAAAGCGGAGGACAGTTGTAATGTGTGGCACGGTCAGACAGGCAGACAGAGGCCTAAAATAAAAAAAGTAGGCTAATGTCAGTTCAAAATGTGTTTGACTAGTACACAGGTGGCATAGCTTCGTAAAGCGGAGGACAGTTGTAATGTGTGGCACGGACAGACAGGCAGACCGAGGCCTAAAATAAAAAAAGTAGGCTAATGTCAGTTCAAAATTAGTTTGAGTACTACACAGGCGGCATAGCTTCGTAAAGCGGTGGACAGTTGTAATGTGTGGCACGGCCAGACAGGCAGACAGAGGCCTAAAATAAAAAAAAGTAGGCTAATGTCAGTTCAAAATGTGTCTGACGAAGGATTAGCGTCCAAAACGCACGTCAGGGTGCTCTGTATATTGGAGGGACGGACTCCTATAGGTAACATTATTTATTTATTTTTTCCATTTTTTGCCACCTACGTACCTGTCTATTTATTTATTATTTTTTTCGTGATACACCGGTCCTGTACACTGCTCTTGTGATTTTTTCTTGATATATCCTGTCTTAGCGTGCACTTCTGTGCACCTAGTTATATTCATTTATACAGCGCATTTAGTTTAAGTGATACGCACCTTGGTACCATCTGCCATATTGTGCACCTTTACATACTTAGTTATATTGTGCAACCTGAACTCATAGTCGTATCCAGATATCTATAATATAACGCTGGGAGCGTCACTCTGTCCAAAGCCTTTATAGACTGCGCAGGCGCAAGCGCCGGCGCAGTCTGTGCCTCACAGAGTGACGCTCCCGGGAGATCGCGGTATGCGTTCACACTGAACGCACACCGCAATCTCCAACAGAGAAGCAGGGACTCCCAGGAGGGTGAGTATCGGCCATATTCACCTGTCCTCCGTTTCACCGCTGAGCGCCGCCATCTTCCCGGTCTTCGGCCTGTGACCTTCAGTTCAGAGGGCGCGATGACGCGCTTAATGCGCGCAGGCGCCGCCCTCTGACTGAACAGTCACAGCCAGGAGACCGGGAAGATGGCTGCACCCAGCGGTGGAACGCAGGACAGGTGAATATAGTAAGTGCTGGGGGGCCTGAGCTGGCGGCAATACCGGCACCTGACCCCCACAGCGCGCCGGTGTCCCCGCCTGCTCAGGCCCCCGGATGGGTGCAGCACATGACAGGATGGGGACGCACGCAGGATGGGTGCAGCACATGACAGGATGGGGACGCAGGATGGGTGCAGCACATGACAGGATGGGGACGCAGGATGGGTGCAGCACATGACAGGATGGGGACGCAGGATGGGTGCAGCACATACCAAGATGGGGATGCAGGATGGGTGCAGCACATGACAGGATGGGGACGCAGGATGGGTGCAGCACATACCAGGATGGGGACGCAGGATGGGTGCAGCACATGACAGGATGGGGACGCAGGATGGGTGCAGCACATGACAGGATGGGGATGCAGGATGGGGACGCAGGATGGGTGCAGCACATACCAGGATGGGGGACGCAGGATGGGTGCAGCACATGACAGGATGGGGACGCAGGATGGGGACGCAGGATGGGTGCAGCACATACCAGGATGGGGGCGCAGGATGGGTGCAGCACATGACAGGATGGGGGCGCAGGATGGGTGCAGCACATGACAGGATGGGGACGCAGGATGGGTGCAGCACATGACAGGATGGGGACGCAGGATGGGTGCAGCACATGACAGGATGGGGACGCAGGATGGGTGCAGCACATACCAGGATGGGGACGCAGGATGGGTGCAGCACATGACAGGATGGGGGCGCAGGATGGGTGCAGCACATGACAGGATGGGGGCGCAGGATGGGTGCAGCACATGACAGGATGGGGACGCAGGATGGGTGCAGCACATGACAGGATGGGGACGCAGGATGGGTGCAGCACATGACAGGATGGGGACGCAGGATGGGTGCAGCACATGACAGGATGGGGACGCAGGATGGGTGCAGCACATGACAGGATGGGGGCGCAGGATGGGTGCAGCACATGACAGGATGGGGACGCAGGATGGAGCAGCACATACCAGGATGGAGACCATATACCAATATAAATGCTCACCACCCGGGTGTAGAACGGGTTCAATAGCTAGTATTGTATATTGTGCAAAAAAAATTTTTTTTCCTGGGCATATCCATACTATATAACTACCATAGTCCTTTCTAGACCATTTCATCATCACCATAATTTTTTTCTTTCCACATCAGGCCCTGTTATATACTCTCTTTTTTTACACACTTATTTACCTCCCGTTTTTTTCACCCATTTTTTTCACGCATTTTTTATTTATCGTAATACACTTGGTATTTTTCCACGTTTTGTATGTTGGCATCATATTTGTATGCAGTGTTTATTATCATGGGGACGTGATTTCTATCTTTATAATTGTTTCGGTTTGACGCACTTTCCTATATGGTTACACATACCCAAATATTAGTTCTGGTCTAGACTCTGGTGGATACTTGGATAGCCTTATTGTATAATGAGACAGTGTATGTTGTACATTTGTTTCTACTGGTTGTAGTCCGTCCATTATATATTTTTATTATTTTTCTCTTTTATATATATTTTCTCCAAGTACAGGCACATTGTTAGTGCCATTGCCAAATATATTTAAATAAAGGCATTTTTTATACTTATTTGTCCTTATTATCATTTCATATTGCAGTCGTTATTAGTGTTGAGCATTCTGATACCGCAAGTATCGGGTATCGGCCGATACTTGCGGTATCGGAATTCCGATACCGAATTCCGATACTTCCCGCGTATCGGATACCGGAATCGGAAGTTCCCAGAATTCAAACTGAACGCAGCAGCCAATGAGGAATGAATGGAAGTGTGGGCACATCCTGTTTAGCATGGTGGGCATGTAAGTACTGGCAAGGCTGTGATTGGCTGCTGAAATGATGTCACTCTGCACTATAAAAAACGCTGCCGCCATTTTGCGCTCACTCTGCTGTGATTTCAGTTAGGGATAGGATTCTGTGTTCTAACTGAGGGCCAGTTGAGATAGCTAATTGCTTTATTTTGTTTTTCCAAGGCTAATTTAGCAAACGCTGTGTTCACTGTTCAGTTCACCTTGCTCTTGCCTTGCAGCGCTGTTTTAACAGCGTTCTGCAAGGTCTCAGTGTGTGTGTGTGTGTGTGTGCAGCTCACTCTGTAGTCTGTGTGCAGCCATATACCAGGTTGTATTCAGCTCAGGGGGGGTTCACACTGCCTCACACAGTTCTATCCATTGTCCTTTTTTGCTCATAGTGCAGCCTGCTGCACATTTTTTCTAAAATTTCCTTTTAGTGTCTTTCCACCCGTCTCCAGCCAAATAGTGGAAAAACACTAGATAGGATAACCTTGAGGGTTTTTTTTGGGCCTTGCAGCGCCATTTACGGCTGTCTGCACGGTCTCCGTGTGAGCGCAGTTCGCCCTGTAGTCTGTGTGCAGCGACAGCCCGTTGTATTCAGCTCAGGGTTTGTCACTGCCTCATACCGTTAAATAACTTGTCCTTTTTTTCAACTAGTGCAGCCTGTTTAAAAATTATTTAAAAAATTCCTATTAGTGTCTTTCCACCCGTCTCCAGCTAAATAGTGGAAAAACACTAGATAGGATAACCTAGAGGAGGGTTTTTTGGCCTTGCAGCGCCGTTTACGGCTGTCTGCACGGTCTCCGTGTGATTTAAACTAGCTCTGTAGCCCGATCTGCACAAAAAAAAAAAAGTAAAGTTCACCAAACACCACTTAACACTTGTGTAGGCCACATTTTATCAATAATAAAGTCTAGTCCACACTTTACAACATTAGTGTTTCTTACACCTGTTAGGAGGAGCATTTCAGGAATAAGCACACTAAGGCCTTTGTACTTTTCTGCTTATCTTTATCTGTCAACCAAGATGAAGAGGGCAGGGAGTAAGGGTCGTGGGCGTGGGCGTGGAGCAGGGAGAGGAGCAGGGAGAGGACGTGGCGATTCTGTGCCTGCTGCTGGCACCGGTGACTCACCATCACCCAGTTTCAGCAGGGAACAGTCCTTCATGCGCAGCTTTGTTGGAGAGCGCCGTGCACCGCTGCTGCGTGAAGATCAAATTGAAGCCGTTGTCGGATGGATGGCAGCTAACGCATCGACTTCAATTAGTGCCACATCCTCTCAGGCACAGACCACTGGAGAGCAGCCATCTGACTCTTCACCACCTGCCAAATTGGCCAGGCAGTCAGAGAGCCCAGGACAGGAGCAGTCTCTACTTCTGTTCTCTGAATCTCTTGGCTTGGAAACAGGGGGCCAGCCAAGCAGTATTGGAGAAATGGAAGAAGAGGCAGTGTGCAGTGATGCCCAACAGCTTTGTCTCTCTGACTCTGAAGAGGCGGGTGGGTCAGTGCCTGCGGTGACCACAGCGCAGTACGCATCTGATGATGAAACTCAGGTGCCGCTTTCTGGTGTGTACTGTGCTGCCGAGACTACCCAGGAGGAGCAGTTGGTGGCAGAGGGTAGTGGAGATGATGAGGTCCTTGACCCATCGTGGTGTGAGGAACAGGAAGGTGGTGGGAGCAGCTCAGAGGAAGAGATTCCCCTAACGGGCCAAAGAGGGAGAGGGAGGGGGAAGACTGCGGAGCCTGTAGCCTCCACTTTGGCACCAGTTAGGAGCCGGTCTCTTTCAAAAGCCAAAAAGGGCGCTCCCAAGACTTGCAGTGCCTGGTCCTTTTTTGACACAGTTGCAGATGACATTTGTTTTGTCAAATGCAAGCCGTGTCATCAGAAAGTAAAAAGAGGTAAAAGTGTCAGCAACCTCAATACCACAAATATGTGGAAACATGTGCGGACCAGGCACGGGGTGGATTACCAAAAACACACTGAAGAGCTAGGCCAACCAACAGCGGCAGCTACCACCTCTTCAGCTCGTGTTGCTTCTTCCTCCAGCTCACGCACAGCTGGTTCGGCTTCCTCCTTGGATCGCCATGGAAGAACCTCTGGCACTGTTGTCCAGAGACCTAGTGTAATTCCACCCACAGCACCACGTTCCCAGTCATCCTCACACTCCCAGCCTAGTCTACAGCCATCGGTAGTACAGGCATGGGAGAAAAGGCGGGCATTCTCGGCAAACCACCCCCGAGCACAGGCTCTGAATGCAGGCATTGCCAAACTTCTGTTGCTGGAAATGCTCTCATTCAGGCTGGTGGAGACTGACAGCTTCAGATTCATCGCTGCAGGATCCGTCACAGTCCACCTCCACATGGACCCGTGAACGTTTACCTATGACCGACATGAGCACAGTCGTGGCCAAACGTCAGCAGGCCGTCTTGAAACTAGTTTCTTTGGGGAATCGAAGCCACACAGCGCAGGAGCTCTGAAATGCCCTAAAGCAGGAGAGCGATGTGTGGTTTGTGCCAGCGAATCTCCAGCCAGTCATGGTAGTGTGTGACAATAGCCGCAATCTGGTGCCAGCTTTAGGCCTTGGCAACCTCACTCAGATCCCATGTCTGGCACATGTGCTCAATTTGGTTGTGCAGAGTTTTCTGAGGGACTATCCGGATCTTGATGTACTTCTGCACAAGGCCCGCCTAGAGTGTGCTCACTTGCGGCGTTCCAGCTTGGCAAGATCCCGCATTGCTGCTCTGCAGCGTCGGTTTCGCCTTCCTGAACATCGCATCATATGTGACCTACCTACCAGGTGGAATTCCACGTTACATATGTTGGAGCGGTTGTGTGAGCAGCAGCAAGCAGTAATGGAGTAGAGGCTGCATCAGGCGCAAAAAAGTCGCAGTCAGCGCCGCTCAGACTTCACAACCACAGAGTGGGCCACTATGAAGGACGTCTGCCAGGTTTTGCGTCCTTTTGATTATTCCACGCGGATGGCAAGTGCAGATGATGCACTAGTCAGCATCACTGTCCCCCTTATCTGCTTGCTTCAAGAAACCCTGCAAGGGATAAGGGATGATGTGGAAGAGGTGGAGGATGAGGAGTCACCTTTTCCATCAGGTTCTGGACAGTCAGTGCCACGTGGTTCCTCACAAAGGGGTCGGCAGGGGACCCTTTGTGAGGAGGATGAGGAGGAGTCAATGGACGAGGAAGAGCTATGTCCAGAGGTCAGTGTGTACAGCGAGGGTGGGGTGATGAAGAGCGGGCAGAGATCATGTCTCAAGCAGGGGACAGCGTTTCTGGGCCAGTTGGCAGTCTGCAGCACATGGTTGAGTTCATGTTGCAGTGCCTGAGAGACGACCGCCGCATCGACCACATTCTCAACGTGCCTGATTATTGGGTGTACGCCCTCCTCGATCCTCGCTACCGTGACAATGTCCAAAACCTCATCCCGGCGTTGACACGGGAGCGTAAAATGCGGGAGTACCACGACACACTGGTGAATTCCATCATCTTCTCCAGTCCAACTGAGAGGAGTGCTGCTAGTGCTTTACAAAGCAGCTCAGTGCGTCGAGGCAGTGGAGGAGGAGGCTCTGCACAAAGAGGGAGCAGAAGCAGTGCCTCTGCCCAAGGCAAGCCAAGTATGGCACAACTGTGGAAAACTTTTGTGTGCCCGCCCCAAATGTCTACACCATCACCGGCGGCTCCAGTCAGCAGGAGGCAACGGTTCCGTCAGATGGTGACAGTCTACATGGCTTGCCCTCTTAGTGTACTCCCAGATGGCTCTTCCCCGTGCAAGTTTTGGGTCTCTAAGCTGGATACATGGCCAGAGCTAAGCCAGTATGCATTGGAGGTGCTGGCTTGCCCTGCGGCTAGTGTCTTATCGGAACGTGTCTTTAGTGCCGCAGGTGGTGTACTAACAGACCGTCGCATGCGACTATCCTCCGATAACGTTGACCGGCTTACTTTCCTGAAAATGAACCAGGCCTGTATCTCACAGGAATTTGCCACTCCTCTGCCTGATTAAGTAATTGGGTGTCATCCAGGTCTCCTGATGTGTTCATCTTTCTACCACCTGAACTGCTATTCCTGGGCTCCAACACCGCCAGTTGCGGCTCAGAAGTGCAGGCTGCACAGTCTAAACATACGACCAAGTGTTATTGGGTTTCAGTAACGTCAGCTGATCCCCAGCTGTGTAGCCGGCAATGTGTCCTGCGACCGCCACGCTGGCACAACAACCTAAATGTAAGGGAACCTGTCCCCCCCTGCCTCGGCGTTTGTTACTGAAAGAGCCATCTTGTGCAGCAGTAATGTTGCACAAGGAAAAGGTAGCTCTTTTATTTTAGCTCCATGCACACGCAGAACTTAACACTAATAAAACGTGTTCACTGATACCGTTATACCGTCCCGGAGCTGGGACTTTCCTTCATAATGTGATACAGCACAGCCGTCATTCCTACCCCCTTGGTGCCATGCGCTGCCTCCTCAGCGTTGTTTTAAGCTGTCTCGGAGCCTGCGCTGTTCTGTTATCCCTTGGCCATGGCCAGTTTGCGCTGCCTGTCTTCTGACATAATTTGGTGTCAGGATGGCTGCGCCTGTGCGCCCGCGCTGCCCGAGAACCCACCTCGCAGTGTCTTCTGATTGAATCACACTGCGAGCCTGGGATCCATGGGCATGCGTAGTGCATATCTTCACCTCGGGCTCTCGCCCATCTCCCTCCGCCTTCTTTAGACTGTGCGCCGTCAGCTGATCCCTAATAGCATGCCACGGCCATGACGCCGCACAGTCTGAAGAAGAGGGAAGGAGGGGAGTGAGAGTCGAGGATATGCACTGTGCATGTCCATGGATCCAAGGCCCGCAGTGGGATTACAATAGACGACACTGCGAGGTGAGATCTGGAGCAGCGTGGACGCACAGGCACTGACAGCCTGACACCAAATTATGTCAGAAGACAGGCAGCGCAAATTGGGCATGGCCAAGGGATAACAGAACAGCGCAGGCTCTGTGACAGCTTAAAACCACGCTGAAGAGGCAGCGCACGGCACCAAGGGGATAGGAATGACAGCTGTGCTGCGTCCCATTACGAAGGAAATTCCCACCTCCGGGACGGTTTTACGGTATAAGGGGACACATTTTTAGTGTTTACTTCTGTGTTTGCAAGGAGCATAATTAAAAGAGCAACCTTTTCCTTTTGCATCCTTAGTGCTGCACAAGATGGCTCTTTCAGCTACAAACGTCTTGGGGGGGGGTTAAAGGTTCCCTTTCAACTTGCTCCAATCAGGCTTCGGCCTACACTCTGTTCCTCTGCTCCTCCTGCTGTCCCTGGGCTCTAACACCGCCAGTTGGTGCCTGGAAGTGCTGTCTGCACAGTCAACAGTCGCTCCTCTGTTATTGGGGTTCAGTAACGTCAGCTGATCCCCAGCTGTGTATCCGGCAACGTGTCATGCGACCGCCACGCTGGCACAACTAAAATGTAAGGGGACCTGTCCCCCCCCCCCCCCCTAGGCGTTTGTTACTGAAAGAGCCACCTTGTGCAGCATTAATACTGCACAAGTAAAAGGTCGCTCTTGAAATTATGCTCCTTGCAAACGCTGAACTACACACTCATGTAATGTGTCCCCTCACACCGTCCAACCGTCCTGGAGGTGTGACTTTCCTTTGTAATGTTATAAAGGTACAGATGATTGGCCTCGGGGAGACCAAAACATCCAACACCGCGGAGACACCATCACGTGTTTCTCAACGCAGTGATTCCAGAACACTGCCCCCATCCCTTATGGGAAATATGCAGATGCATGTAAAGAAGCTGCGGAGACACCATCACGTGTTTCTCGACGCAAGCAGTGAATAGCCAGGCCTTTCCCCGGGAAGGAACAACCACGGGAAGGGCAGCATCCTATGAAGGAAAGCCACCTATGCCAAGCATGGTATCCATCCACAGACAGCTGTTTCGGGGTTTTTGCCCCTCATCAGTGTGGAGTAGGAATCTGGCTATTAGGAGCAGTGCCTAGTAAAAAGGCTATAAAGGTACAGATGATGGTGTCTCCGCGGTGTTGGATGTTTTGGTCTCCCCGAGGCCAATCATCTGTACCTTTATAGCCTTTTTACTAGGCACTGCTCCTAATAGCCAGATTCCTACTCCACACTGATGAGGGGCAAAAACCCCGAAACAGCTGTCTGTGGATGGATACCATGCTTGGCATAGGTGGCTTTCCTTCATAGGATGCTGCCCTTCCCGTGGTTGTTCCTTCCCGGGGAAAGGCCTGGCTATTCACTGCTTGCGTCGAGAAACACGTGATGGTGTCTCCGCAGCTTCTTTACATGCATTTCCTTTGTAATGTGACACAGCACAGCCGTCATAGCTACCCCCTTGGCACCGTGCGCTGCCTCCTTAGCGTTGTTTGATTCCGTCATGGACACTGCGCTGTTATGTTATCCCTTGGCCATGCACAGTTTGCGCTGCCCGTCCTCATTTGTTGTCGTCCTGGCTGCGCCTGTGCATCCATGCTGCCCGAAATCCCACCTCGCAGTGTCGTCTAATGTGATCCCACAGTGGGCCTGATATCCATGGCCATGCGCAGTGCATATACTAGCCTCTCACTCCCCTTCTTCACGCTTCTTCAGACTAGGCGGCGTCAGCTGATCCCTAATAGCATGCCACGGCCGTGACGCCGCACAGTCTGAAGAAGCAGGAAGGAGGGGAGTGAGAGGCGATGATATGCACTGCGCATGCCAGTGGATCCCAGGCCCACAGTGGGATTACATTAGATGACACTGCGAGGTTGGATCTCGGGCAGCTTGGACGCACAGGCACTGCCAGCCTGACACCTAAATGATGTCAGAAGACGGGCAACGCTAACTGTGCATGGCCAAGGGATAACATTACAGCGCGGGCTCCGTGACAGAACCAAACAACGTTGAGGAGGTGGCGCACGGCACCAAGGGGGTTGGAATGACGGCTGTGCTGTGTCACATTACAAAGGAAAGTCCCACTTCCGGGACGGTTTGACGGTGTGAGGGGACACATTATATGAGTGTGTACTTCAGCGTTTGCAAGGAGCATAATTTTAGGAGCCACCATTTTCCATGTGCAGTATTACTGCTGTACAAGATGGCTCTTTCAGCAACAAATGCCTGGGGGGGGGGTTAAAGGTTCCCTTTCAACTTGCTCCACTGCAGGCTTCGGCCTACACTCTGCTCCTCTTTGATTCCCTGGGTTTCAACACTGTCAGTTGCCACCTGGAAGTGTTGTCTACACAGAAAAAACACTAGCTGATGTGTCAGTGGGGTTCAGCACCGCAAGCTGTTCCCCTGCTGTGTAGTCGGCAACGTGTCCAGCACAAGCCACGCTGGCACAACAGAACAAAAGCTGCCACCAGTGCAGGCTTCGGCTTACACTCTGCTCCTCTCCTCCTCCTGCTGCCCCTGGGCTCAAACACCGCTAGTTTTTGCCCGGAAGTGCTAGCTGCACAGAGAAAATCACCAGCCAATGTGTTAGTGGGGTTCAGCACCGCCAGCTGTTCCCCTGCTGTGTAGCCGGCAACGTGACCTGCAAACGCCACGCAGGCACATGAACTGAAATTAAAGGGACCCTGCCACCCACCCCAAGGTGTTTCTATGTATAACAGCTACCTTGTACAGCAGTAATGCTGCATTTGTACAAGGTGGCTGACTTTTTGTCCTTGCCAACGTGGAACTCAACACGTACAAAATGTGTCTCATTGAGACCATTCCACTGTCCCTGAGGCATGACTTTCCTTTCTAATGGTACGCAGCACCACCCTTGGTAGCGCTGCCCGTCTTCTGACATCATTGGTTGGCTGCCTGTGCCTGTGCGTCCGCCCTGCCCGACACAACCCCCCTCGTTGTCTCATATATTTTGGCTGCGAGGGTGTTATTGATGGGCATGTGCAGTGCATATGTTCGCCTGTCTTAACTCATCTCCTTCCGCCTTCTTCAGACTGTGCGGCCTCATGGCCGTGGTAGGCGATAAGGGATCAGCTGAGGCCGCCCAGTCTGAAGCAGGTGTAAGGACATGTGTGAGCGGCAAACATATTTACTGCACAAGGCCACGAATCCCAGCCACGCAGTGTGATTTTTTGAAAACACACTGCGGGCCTGGGATTCATGGCCATTGCTAACCGCACCGGCCAACATGAAATGAGGTGAGAAGACAGGCAGCGCTCACAGCGCATGGCCAAGGGATCACAATAGCGCAGATTCCTGTACAGCAAATAACAACGCTCAGGAGGCTGCGCCCAGCACCAAGGCGTTATTTATGTGCACCTGTGCTGCGTCTCCTTAAAAAAAAAAAAAACACAAAATTGAGCTTAACTTAAGATGGTATACATGCAGAGGTAAAACGCATGTTCAAAATGGCCACAAAACATTAAAACCTACAAGAGAAAAAAGTAAATGAAAACCCTGATATAACTAAGTAAAAAAGCAAAAATGCATTTAAATAACACAGAGTTTTTAGTAATACTGTTTTTTGATCAAAAAATAGCACAAAAGCCATCCCACCTCGTCACGGTAACTCTGATCGGGACAGTCCTAAACTATCTAATATTAAAACCTTACCATGAGTCAATGTTGACCTCAGTGTGAATAAGGGCAGATGAAAGGACTGAGCCCAAAAAGTGAAACACTAGACTAGGGAAGCCTTATATAGTTTCTAGCTCAGAAACAGGGAGGCCACACCCCGGATTGCACAGAATGCAACAATACACAGAAAAAAAAACACAAAATTGAGCTTAACTTAAGATGGTATACATGCAGAGGTAAAACGCATGTTCAAAATGGCCACAAAACATTAAAACCTACAAGAGAAAAAAGTAAATGAAAACCCTGATATAACTAAGTAAAAAAGCAAAAATGCATTTAAATAACACAGAGTTTTTAGTAATACTGTTTTTTGATCAAAAAATAGCACAAAAGCCATCCCACCTCGTCACGGTAACTCTGATCGGGACAGTCCTAAACTATCTAATATTAAAACCTTACCATGAGTCAATGTTGACCTCAGTGTGAATAAGGGCAGATGAAAGGACTGAGCCCAAAAAGTGAAACACTAGACTAGGGAAGCCTTATATAGTTTCTAGCTCAGAAACAGGGAGGCCACACCCCGGATTGCACAGAATGCAACAATACACAGAAAAAAAAACACAAAATTGAGCTTAACTTAAGATGGTATACATGCAGAGGTAAAACGCATGTTCAAAATGGCCACAAAACATTAAAACCTACAAGAGAAAAAAGTAAATGAAAACCCTGATATAACTAAGTAAAAAAGCAAAAATGCATTTAAATAACACAGAGTTTTTAGTAATACTGTTTTTTGATCAAAAAATAGCACAAAAGCCATCCCACCTCGTCACGGTAACTCTGATCGGGACAGTCCTAAACTATCTAATATTAAAACCTTACCATGAGTCAATGTTGACCTCAGTGTGAATAAGGGCAGATGAAAGGACTGAGCCCAAAAAGTGAAACACTAGACTAGGGAAGCCTTATATAGTTTCTAGCTCAGAAACAGGGAGGCCACACCCCGGATTGCACAGAATGCAACAATACACAGAAAAAAAAACACAAAATTGAGCTTAACTTAAGATGGTATACATGCAGAGGTAAAACGCATGTTCAAAATGGCCACAAAACATTAAAACCTACAAGAGAAAAAAGTAAATGAAAACCCTGATATAACTAAGTAAAAAAGCAAAAATGCATTTAAATAACACAGAGTTTTTAGTAATACTGTTTTTTGATCAAAAAATAGCACAAAAGCCATCCCACCTCGTCACGGTAACTCTGATCGGGACAGTCCTAAACTATCTAATATTAAAACCTTACCATGAGTCAATGTTGACCTCAGTGTGAATAAGGGCAGATGAAAGGACTGAGCCCAAAAAGTGAAACACTAGACTAGGGAAGCCTTATATAGTTTCTAGCTCAGAAACAGGGAGGCCACACCCCGGATTGCACAGAATGCAACAATACACAGAAAAAAAAAACACAAAATTGAGCTTAACTTAAGATGGTATACATGCAGAGGTAAAACGCATGTTCAAAATGGCCACAAAACATTAAAACCTACAAGAGAAAAAAGTAAATGAAAACCCTGATATAACTAAGTAAAAAAGCAAAAATGCATTTAAATAACAGAGTTTTTAGTAATACTGTTTTTTGATCAAAAAATAGCACAAAAGCCATCCCACCTCGTCACGGTAACTCTGATCGGGACAGTCCTAAACTATCTAATATTAAAACCTTACCATGAGTCAATGTTGACCTCAGTGTGAATAAGGGCAGATGAAAGGACTGAGCCCAAAAAGTGAAACACTAGACTAGGGAAGCCTTATATAGTTTCTAGCTCAGAAACAGGGAGGCCACACCCCGGATTGCACAGAATGCAACAATACACAGAAAAAAAAACACAAAATTGAGCTTAACTTAAGATGGTATACATGCAGAGGTAAAACGCATGTTCAAAATGGCCACAAAACATTAAAACCTACAAGAGAAAAAAGTAAATGAAAACCCTGATATAACTAAGTAAAAAAGCAAAAATGCATTTAAATAACACAGAGTTTTTAGTAATACTGTTTTTTGATCAAAAAATAGCACAAAAGCCATCCCACCTCGTCACGGTAACTCTGATCGGGACAGTCCTAAACTATCTAATATTAAAACCTTACCATGAGTCAATGTTGACCTCAGTGTGAATAAGGGCAGATGAAAGGACTGAGCCCAAAAAGTGAAACACTAGACTAGGGAAGCCTTATATAGTTTCTAGCTCAGAAACAGGGAGGCCACACCCCGGATTGCACAGAATGCAACAATACACAGAAAAAAAAACACAAAATTGAGCTTAACTTAAGATGGTATACATGCAGAGGTAAAACGCATGTTCAAAATGGCCACAAAACATTAAAACCTACAAGAGAAAAAAGTAAATGAAAACCCTGATATAACTAAGTAAAAAAGCAAAAATGCATTTAAATAACACAGAGTTTTTAGTAATACTGTTTTTTGATCAAAAAATAGCACAAAAGCCATCCCACCTCGTCACGGTAACTCTGATCGGGACAGTCCTAAACTATCTAATATTAAAACCTTACCATGAGTCAATGTTGACCTCAGTGTGAATAAGGGCAGATGAAAGGACTGAGCCCAAAAAGTGAAACACTAGACTAGGGAAGCCTTATATAGTTTCTAGCTCAGAAACAGGGAGGCCACACCCCGGATTGCACAGAATGCAACAATACACAGAAAAAAAAACACAAAATTGAGCTTAACTTAAGATGGTATACATGCAGAGGTAAAACGCATGTTCAAAATGGCCACAAAACATTAAAACCTACAAGAGAAAAAAGTAAATGAAAACCCTGATATAACTAAGTAAAAAAGCAAAAATGCATTTAAATAACACAGAGTTTTTAGTAATACTGTTTTTTGATCAAAAAATAGCACAAAAGCCATCCCACCTCGTCACGGTAACTCTGATCGGGACAGTCCTAAACTATCTAATATTAAAACCTTACCATGAGTCAATGTTGACCTCAGTGTGAATAAGGGCAGATGAAAGGACTGAGCCCAAAAAGTGAAACACTAGACTAGGGAAGCCTTATATAGTTTCTAGCTCAGAAACAGGGAGGCCACACCCCGGATTGCACAGAATGCAACAATACACAGAAAAAAAAACACAAAATTGAGCTTAACTTAAGATGGTATACATGCAGAGGTAAAACGCATGTTCAAAATGGCCACAAAACATTAAAACCTACAAGAGAAAAAAGTAAATGAAAACCCTGATATAACTAAGTAAAAAAGCAAAAATGCATTTAAATAACACAGAGTTTTTAGTAATACTGTTTTTTGATCAAAAAATAGCACAAAAGCCATCCCACCTCGTCACGGTAACTCTGATCGGGACAGTCCTAAACTATCTAATATTAAAACCTTACCATGAGTCAATGTTGACCTCAGTGTGAATAAGGGCAGATGAAAGGACTGAGCCCAAAAAGTGAAACACTAGACTAGGGAAGCCTTATATAGTTTCTAGCTCAGAAACAGGGAGGCCACACCCCGGATTGCACAGAATGCAACAATACACAGAAAAAAAAACACAAAATTGAGCTTAACTTAAGATGGTATACATGCAGAGGTAAAACGCATGTTCAAAATGGCCACAAAACATTAAAACCTACAAGAGAAAAAAGTAAATGAAAACCCTGATATAACTAAGTAAAAAAGCAAAAATGCATTTAAATAACACAGAGTTTTTAGTAATACTGTTTTTTGATCAAAAAATAGCACAAAAGCCATCCCACCTCGTCACGGTAACTCTGATCGGGACAGTCCTAAACTATCTAATATTAAAACCTTACCATGAGTCAATGTTGACCTCAGTGTGAATAAGGGCAGATGAAAGGACTGAGCCCAAAAAGTGAAACACTAGACTAGGGAAGCCTTATATAGTTTCTAGCTCAGAAACAGGGAGGCCACACCCCGGATTGCACAGAATGCAACAATACACAGAAAAAAAAACACAAAATTGAGCTTAACTTAAGATGGTATACATGCAGAGGTAAAACGCATGTTCAAAATGGCCACAAAACATTAAAACCTACAAGAGAAAAAAGTAAATGAAAACCCTGATATAACTAAGTAAAAAAGCAAAAATGCATTTAAATAACACAGAGTTTTTAGTAATACTGTTTTTTGATCAAAAAATAGCACAAAAGCCATCCCACCTCGTCACGGTAACTCTGATCGGGACAGTCCTAAACTATCTAATATTAAAACCTTACCATGAGTCAATGTTGACCTCAGTGTGAATAAGGGCAGATGAAAGGACTGAGCCCAAAAAGTGAAACACTAGACTAGGGAAGCCTTATATAGTTTCTAGCTCAGAAACAGGGAGGCCACACCTCGGATTGGCCTCCCTGTTTCTGAGCTAGAAACTATATAAGGCTTCCCTAGTCTAGTGTTGCACTTTTTGGGCTCAGTCCTTTCATCTGCCCTTATTCACACTGAGGTCAACATTGACTCATGGTAAGGTTTTAATATTAGATAGTTTAGGACTGTCCCGATCAGAGTTACCGTGACGAGGTGGGATGGCTTTTGTGCTATTTTTTTATCAAAAAACAGTATTACTAAAAACTCTGTGTTATTTAAATGCATTTTTGCTTTTTTACTTAGTTATATCAGGGTTTTCATTTACTTTTTTCTCTTGTAGGTTTTAATGTTTTGTGGCCATTTTGAACATGCGTTTTACCTCTGCATGTATACCATCTTAAGTTAAGCTCAATTTTGTGTTTTTTTTTCTGTGTATTGTTGCATTCTGTGCAATCCGGGGTGTGGCCTCCCTGTTTCTGAGCTAGAAACTATATAAGGCTTCCCTAGTCTAGTGTTTCACTTTTTGGGCTCAGTCCTTTCATCTGCCCTTATTCACACTGAGGTCAACATTGACTCATGGTAAGGTTTTAATATTAGATAGTTTAGGACTGTCCCGATCAGAGTTACCGTGACGAGGTGGGATGGCTTTTGTGCTATTTTTTTATCAAAAAACAGTATTACTAAAAACTCTGTGTTATTTAAATGCATTTTTGCTTTTTTACTTAGTTATATCAGGGTTTTCATTTACTTTTTTCTCTTGTAGGTTTTAATGTTTTGTGGCCATTTTGAACATGCGTTTTACCTCTGCATGTATACCATCTTAAGTTAAGCTCAATTTTGTGTTTTTTTTTCTGTGTATTGTTGCATTCTGTGCAATCCGGGGTGTGGCCTCCCTGTTTCTGAGCTAGAAACTATATAAGGCTTCCCTAGTCTAGTGTTTCACTTTTTGGGCTCAGTCCTTTCATCTGCCCTTATTCACACTGAGGTCAACATTGACTCATGGTAAGGTTTTAATATTAGATAGTTTAGGACTGTCCCGATCAGAGTTACCGTGACGAGGTGGGATGGCTTTTGTGCTATTTTTTGATCAAAAAACAGTATTACTAAAAACTCTGTGTTATTTAAATGCATTTTTGCTTTTTTACTTAGTTATATCAGGGTTTTCATTTACTTTTTTCTCTTGTAGGTTTTAATGTTTTGTGGCCATTTTGAACATGCGTTTTACCTCTGCATGTATACCATCTTAAGTTAAGCTCAATTTTGTGTTTTTTTTTTCTGTGTATTGTTGCATTCTGTGCAATCCGGGGTGTGGCCTCCCTGTTTCTGAGCTAGAAACTATATAAGGCTTCCCTAGTCTAGTGTTTCACTTTTTGGGCTCAGTCCTTTCATCTGCCCTTATTCACACTGAGGTCAACATTGACTCATGGTAAGGTTTTAATATTAGATAGTTTAGGACTGTCCCGATCAGAGTTACCGTGACGAGGTGGGATGGCTTTTGTGCTATTTTTTGATCAAAAAACAGTATTACTAAAAACTCTGTGTTATTTAAATGCATTTTTGCTTTTTTACTTAGTTATATCAGGGTTTTCATTTACTTTTTTCTCTTGTAGGTTTTAATGTTTTGTGGCCATTTTGAACATGCGTTTTACCTCTGCATGTATACCATCTTAAGTTAAGCTCAATTTTGTGTTTTTTTTTCTGTGTATTGTTGCATTCTGTGCAATCCGGGGTGTGGCCTCCCTGTTTCTGAGCTAGAAACTATATAAGGCTTCCCTAGTCTAGTGTTTCACTTTTTGGGCTCAGTCCTTTCATCTGCCCTTATTCACACTGAGGTCAACATTGACTCATGGTAAGGTTTTAATATTAGATAGTTTAGGACTGTCCCGATCAGAGTTACCGTGACGAGGTGGGATGGCTTTTGTGCTATTTTTTGATCAAAAAACAGTATTACTAAAAACTCTGTGTTATTTAAATGCATTTTTGCTTTTTTACTTAGTTATATCAGGGTTTTCATTTACTTTTTTCTCTTGTAGGTTTTAATGTTTTGTGGCCATTTTGAACATGCGTTTTACCTCTGCATGTATACCATCTTAAGTTAAGCTCAATTTTGTGTTTTTTTTTTTTTTTTTTTTTCTGTGTATTGTTGCATTCTGTGCAATCCGGGGTGTGGCCTCCCTGTTTCTGAGCTAGAAACTATATAAGGCTTCCCTAGTCTAGTGTTTCACTTTTTGGGCTCAGTCCTTTCATCTGCCCTTATTCACACTGAGGTCAACATTGACTCATGGTAAGGTTTTAATATTAGATAGTTTAGGACTGTCCCGATCAGAGTTACCGTGACGAGGTGGGATGGCTTTTGTGCTATTTTTTGATCAAAAAACAGTATTACTAAAAACTCACAGCACCGCCAGCTGTTCCCCTGCTGTGTAGCCGGCATCGTGTCCAGCACAAGCCACGCTGGCACAACTGACCAATAGCTGCCACCAGTGCAGGCCTTGGCCTACAGTCTGCTCCTCTCCTCCTCCTGCTGACCCTGGGCTATAACACCGCCAGTTGTAGCCTGGAAGTGCTAGCTGCACAGAGAAAAACACCAGTCAATGTGTCAGTGGGGTTCAGCACCGCCAGCTGTTCCCCTGCTGTGTAGCTGGCAACGTGTCCTGCAAACGCCATGCAGGCACCTGAACTGAAATTAAAGGGAACCTGGCCCCACCCCCCCAGGTGTTTCTATGTATAACAGCCACCTTGTACAGCAGTACTGCTGCATTTGTGCAAGGTGGCTGATTTTTTCTCCTTGCCCACGTTGAATTAAACACGTAAAATATGGGTCTCATTACAGAGCATTACAATGTCCCTGAGGTGTGACTTTCCTTTTTAATGACACACACCACCCCCCTTGGTAGCGCTGCCCGTCTTTTGACATCATTGGTTAGCTGGCTGCGCCTGTGCGTCCGCCCTGCTAGAAACAACCCCCCTCGTCTCATATATTTTGGCTGCGAGGGTGTGATTGATGGGCATGTGCCGTGCATATTTTCACCTGTCTTAACTCATCTCCTTCCGCCTTCTTCAGACTGGGTGGCCTCATGGCCGCGGCATGCGATAAGGGATCAGATGAGGCAGCCCAGTCTGAAGCAGGTGTAAGGACATGTGTGAGCGGCAAAAATATTTACTTCACAAGGCCACGAATCCCAGCCACGCAGTGTGATATTTTGTAAACACACACTGCGGGCCTGGGATTCATGGCCATTGCTAACCGCACCGGCCAACATGAAATGAGGTGAGAAGACAGGCAGCGCTCACAGCGCATGGCCAAGGGATCACAATAGCGTTGACTCCTGTACAGCAAATAACAACGCTCAGGAATCTGCGCCCAGCACCTAGGTGTTAAATTTGACACCTGTGCTGCGTCTCCTTAAAAAGACAAGTCACGCCTCCACTACTGTTTGACAGTATAATGGGCTAAATAGTGTACGTGTTTTATTCAGCGTGTGCAAGGAGCAAAATTAATAGAGCAACCTTTGACTTGTGCAGCATTAATGCTGCACAAGGTGTGGCTCTTGTACCATGCAACACCTGAGGGGGGGTTAAAGGTAACTTTTGAAATTGGCTCAACTAGGCTTCGGCCTACGCTCTGCTCCTCTCCTCCTCCTGCTGACCCTGGGCTCTAACACCGCTAGTTTTTGCCCGGAAATGCAAGCTGCACAGAGAAAAACACCAGCCAATGTGTTAGTGGGGTTCAGCACCGCCAGCTGTTCCCCTGCTGTGTAGCCGGCATCGTGTCCAGCACAAGCCACGCTGGCACAACCGACGAAAAGCTGCCACCAGTGCAGGCCTTGGCCTACACTCTTCTCCTCTCCTCCTCCTGCTGCCCCTGGGCTCTAACACCGCTAGTTTTTGCCCAGAAGTGCAATCTGCACAGAGAAAAACACCAGCCAATGTGTTAGTGGGGTTCAGCACCGCCAGCTGTTCCCCAGTTGTGTAGCCGGCATCGTGTCCAGCACAAGCCACACTGGCACAACAGACCAAAAGCTGCCACCAGTGCAGGCTTCGGCCTACACTTTGCTCCTCTCCTCCTCCTGCTGACCCTGGGCTCGAACACCGCCAGTTTTTGCCCGGACGTGCTAGCTGCACAGAGAAAAACACCAGTCAATGTGTCAGTGGGGTTCAGCACCGCCAGCTGTTCCCCTGCTGTGTAGCTGGCAACGTGTCCTGCAAACGCCATGCAGGCACCTGAACTGAAATTAAAGGGAACCAGCCCCCACCCCCACAGGTGTTTCTATGTATAACAGCCACCTTGTACAGCAGTACTGCTGCATTTGTACAAGGTGGCTGATTTTTTCTCCTTGCCCACGTTGAATTAAACACGTAAAATATGGGTCTCATTACAGAGCATTACAATGTCCCTGAGGTGTGACTTTCCTTTCTAATGATACGCAGCACCACCCTTGGTAGCGCTGCCCGTCTTTTGACATCATTGGTTAGCTGGCTGCGCCTGTGCGTCCGCCCTGCTAGAAACAACCCCCCTCATTGTCTCATATATTTTGGCTGCGAGGGTGTGATTGATGGGCATGTGCAGTGCATATGTTCGCCAGTCTTAACTCATCTCCTTCCGCCTTCTTCAGACTGGGTGGCCTCATGGCCGCGGCATGCGATAAGGGATCAGATGAGGCAGCCCAGTCTGAAGCAGGTGTAAGGACATGTGTGAGCGGCAAAAATATTTACTTCACAAGGCCACGAATCCCAGCCACGCAGTGTGATTTTTTGAAAACACACTGCGGGCCTGGTATTCATGGCCATTGCTAACCGCACCGGCCAACATGAAATGAGGTCAGAAGACAGACAACGCTCACAGCGCATGGCCAAGGGATCACAATAGCGCAGACTCCTGTACAGCAAATAACAACGCTCAGGAATCTGCGCCCAGCACCTAGGTGTAAAATTTGACACCTGTGCTGCGTCTCCTTAAAAAGACAAGTCACGCCTCCACTACTGTTTGACAGTATAATGGGCTAAATAGTGTACGTGTTTTATTCAGCGTGTGCAAAGAGCAAAATTAATAGAGCAACCTTTGACTTGTGCAGCATTAATGCTGCACAAGGTGTGGCTCTTGTACCTTGCAACACCTGAGGGGGGGTTAAAGGTTACCTTTGAAATTGGTTCAACTAAGCTTCGGCCTACACTCTGCTCCTCTCCTCCTCCTGCTGCCCCTGGGCTCTAACACCGCTAGTTTTTGCCCGGAAGTGCTAGCTGCACAGAGAAAAACACCAGCCAATGTGTTAGTGGGGTTCAGCACCGCCAGCTGTTCCCCTGCTGTGTAGCCGGCAACGTGACCTGCAAACGCCATGCAGGCACATGAACTGAAATTGAAGGGAGCCTGCCCCCCACCCCCAGGTGTTTCTATGTATAATAGCCACCTTGTACAGCAGTACTGCTGCATTTGTACAAGGTGGCTGACTTTTTCTCCTTGCCCACGTGGAACTCAACACGTACAAAATGTGTCTCATTAGAGACCACTACAATGTCCCTGAGGTGTGACTTTCCTTTTAAATGACACGCAGCACCCCCATTGTTAGCGCTGCCCGTCTTCTGACATCATTGGTTGGCTGCCTGTGCCTGTGCGTCCGCCCTGCCCGACACAACGCCCCTCGTTGTCTCATATATTTTGACTGCGAGGGTGTGATTGATGGGCACGAGCAGTACATATCTTCGCCTGTCTTCACTCCCCTCCTTCCGCCTTCTTCAGACTGTGCGGCCTCATGGCCGTGGCAGGCGATAAGGGATCAGCTGAGGCCGCCCAGTCTGAAGCAGCTGTAAGGACATGTGTGAGCGGTGAACATATTTACTGCACAAGGCCACGAATCCCAGCACCGCAGTGTGACTTTATGAAAAGGCACTGTGGGTCTGGGATTTATGGCCATCGTTAACCGCACCGGCCAACATGAAATGAGGTCATAAGACGGGCTGCACTAACAGGGTATTGCCAAGGGATAACACAAGAGTGCAGACTCCTGTACAGCAAATAACAACGCTCAGGAAGCTGCGCCAAGCACCAAGGCGTTATTTGGTACACCTGTGCTGCGTCTCCTTAAAAAGACAACTCACGCCTCCACTAGTTTGACTGTAGAATGGGCTGAATTGTGTACGTGTTTTATTCAGTGTGTGCAAGGAGCAAAATTAAGAGAGCAACCTTTTACTTGTGCAGCATTAATGCTGCACGAAGTGTGGCTCTTGTACCTTGCAACACCTGAGGGGGGTTAAAGGTTACCTTTGAAATTGGTTCTACTAGGCTTCGGCCTACACTCTGCTCCTCTCCTCCTCCTGCTGACCCTGGGCTCTAACACCGCTAGTTTTTGCCCGGAAATGCAAGCTGCACAGAGAAAAACAACAGCCAATGTGTTAGTGGGGTTCAGCACCGCCAGCTGTTCCCCTGCTGTGTAGCCGGCATCGTGTCCAGCACAAGCCACGCTGGCACAACTGACCAAAAGCTGCCATCCGGGCAAGCCTCGGCCTACACTCTGCTCATCTCCTCCTCCTGCTGACCCTGGGCTCTAACACCGCTAGTTTTTGCCCGGAAATGCAAGCTGCACAGAGAAAAACAACAGCCAATGTGTTAGTGGGGTTCAGCACCGCCAGCTGTTCCCCTGCTGTGTAGCTGGCAACGTGACCTGCAAACGCCACGCAGGCACATGAACTGAAATTGAAGGGAGCCTGCCCCCCACCCCCAGGTGTTTCTATGTATAATAGCCACCTTGTACAGCAGTACTGCTGCATTTGTACAAGGTGGCTGACTTTTTCTCCTTGCCCACGTGGAACTCAACACGTACAAAATGTGTCTCATTAGAGACCACTACAATGTCCCTGAGGTGTGACTTTCCTTTCTAATGATACGCAGCACCACCCTTGGTAGCGCTGCCCGTCTTCTGACATCATTGGTTGGCTGCCTGTGCCTGTGCGTCCGGCCTGCCCGACACAACCCCCCTCGTTGTCTCATATATTTTGGCTGCGAGGGTGTTATTGATGGGCATGTGCAGTGCATATGTTCACCTGTCTTAAATCATCTCCTTCCGCCTTCTTCAGACTGTGCGGCCTCATGGCCGCGGCATGCGATAAGGGATCAGATGAGGCCGCCCAGTCTGAAGCAGGTGTAAGGACATGTGTGAGCGGCAAACATATTTACTGCACAAGGGCACGAATCCCAGCCACGCAGTGTGATTTTTTCAAAACACACTGTGGGTCTGGGATTCATGTCCATCGCTAACCGCAACGGCCAACATGAAATGAGGTCAGAAGACAGGAAGCGCTCACAGCGCATGGCCAAGGGATAACAAGAGCGCAGACTCCTGTACAGCAAATAACAACGCTCAGGAAGCTGCGCCCATGCACCAAGGTGTTATTTTCGACACCTGTGCTGCTTTTCTTTAAAAAGACAAGTCACGCCTCCACTACTGTTTTACAGTATAATGGGCTAAATAGTGTACGTGTTTTATTCAGCGTGTGCAAGGAGCAAAATTAAGAGAGCAACCTTTTACTTGTGCAGCATTAATGCTGCACAAGGTGTGGCTCTTGTACCTTGCAACACCTGAGGGGGGGTTAAAGGTTACCTTTGAAATTGGTTCAACTAGGCTTCGGCCTACACTCTGCTCCTCTCCTCCTCCTGCTGCCCCTGGGCTCTAACACCGCTAGTTTTTGCCCGGAAGTGCTAGCTGCACAGAGAAAAACACCAGCCAATGTGTTAGTGGGGTTCAGCACCGCCAGCTGTTCCCCTGCTGTGTAGCCGGCATCGTGTCCAGCACAAGCCACGCTGGCACAACCGACCAAAAGCTGCCACCAGTGCAGGCTTCGGCCTACACTCTTCTCCTCTCCTCCTCCTGCTGACCCTGGGCTCACACACCGCCAGTTTTTGCCCGGACATGCTAGCTGCACAGAGAAGAACAACAGCCAATGTGTTAGTGGGGTTCAGCACCGCCAGCTGTTCCCCTGCTGTGTAGCTGGCAACGTGACCTGCAAACGCCACGCAGGCACATGAACTGAAATTGGAGGAAGCCTGCCCCCCACCCCCAGGTGTTTCTATGTATAACAGCCACCTTGTACAGCAGTACTGCTGCATTTGTATAAGGTGGCTGACTTTTTCTACTTGCCCACGTGGAACTCAACATGTACAAAATGTGTCTCATTGAGACCATTCCACTGTCCCTGAGGTGTGACTTTCCTTTCTAATAATACGCAGCACCACCCTTGGTAGCGCTTCACGTCTTTTGACATCATTGTTTAGCTGGCTGCGCCTGTGCGTCCGCCCTGCTCGAAACAACGCCCCTCGGTTTCTGATTTATTTTGTCAGCGAGGGTGTGGTTTATGGGCACGAGCAGTGCATATGTTCGCCTGTCGTCACTCATCTCCTTCCGCCTTCTTCAGACTGTGCAGCCTCATGGCCGCGGCATGCGAGAAGGGATCAGCAGAGGCCGCCCAGTCTGAAGCAGGTGTAAGGACGTGTGTGAGCAGCGAAAATATTTACTGCTCAAGGCCACGAATCCCAGCACCGCAGTGTGACTTTATGAAAAGGCACTGTGGGTCTGGGATTTATGGCCATCGTTAACCGCACCGGCCAACATGAAATGAGGTCATAAGACGGGCTGCACTAACAGGGTATTGCCAAGGGATAACACAAGAGCGCAGACTCCTGTACAGCAAATAACAACGCTCAGGAAGCTGCGCCAAGCACCAAGCCGTTATTTGGGACACCTGTGCTGCGTCTCCTTAAAAAGACAACTCACGCCTCCACTACAGTTTGACTGTAGAATGGGCTGAATTGTGTACGTGTGTTATTCAGCGTGTGCAAGGAGCAAAATTAAGAGAGCAACCTTTTACTTGTGCAGCATTAATGCTGCACAAGGTGTGGCTCTTGTACCTTGCAACACCTGAGGGGGGGTTAAAGGTAACTTTTGAAATTGGTTCAACTAAGCTTCGGCCTACACTCTGCTCCTCTCCTCCTCCTGCTGACCCTGGGCTCTAACACCGCCAGTTTTTGCCCGGATGTGTTAGCTGCAAAGAGAAAAACACCAGCCAATGTGTCAGTGGGGTTCAGCACCGCCAGCTGTTCCCCCGCTGTGTAGCCGGCATCGTGTCCTGCAAACGCAACGCAGACACAAAGCTGCCTCCAGTGCAGGCTTCGGCCTACACTATGCTCCCCCTGCTTACCCTTTGCTCCAACACCGCTAGTTGGGGCTCTAGGAAGGCAATCTTGAATAGGCAACGCATCCGGGTTCCAGCACCGCCAGCTGGTTCTCGGCAGTGTTTTTGTCACAGGTACTCCCTCGTGCCAAGCCTGGTTTCAGCACCGTCAGCTGTTTCCGGGTTGTGTCAAGCTCACTGAGACGCCTATGCTTGCCCCGTCGTGGTGCGGTCGGGTTAGCCAACTCCAGGGTGCCTCCAGTTTAGGAGCTTCCTATGTGGGCTGCGTGAACTGGTGGTATTCAAGGCTGGTTCTGTAGTGCCAGTAGGCCCAGCTCCCCCTGTAGGACTGTTGGGGTTCGGTAACTGCGGCTGCCTCGCGGCCTAGCTGTTCTCTCCTCTCCTGTGGGCCTTCGGGTCCACCTCCTGGCTCCAGCACCGTCAGCTGGTTCCGGGCCGAGCCTTTGGCTTAGGTGCCTCCTCCTGGGTATCCAAGTTCCGCCAACGCCAGGCGGTCCTAGGTAGTGCTTTTAAGCGCGGGCACCTACAGCTTAGTAACCGGGTTCCAGCACCGTCAGCTGGTCCTCGGTCGTGCCATTGGCTCTTGCACACTGGGGCAACGCATCCGGGTTCCAGCACCGCCAGCTGGTTCTCGGCAGTGTTTTTGTCACAGGTACTCCCTCGTGCCAAGCCTGGTTTCAGCACCGTCAGCTGTTTCCGGGTTGTGTCAAGCTCACTGAGACGCCTATGCTTGCCCCGTCGTGGTGCGGTCGGGTTAGCCAACTCCAGGGTGCCTCCAGTTTAGGAGCTTCCTATGTGGGCTGCGTGAACTGGTAGTCAAGGCTGGTTCTGTAGTGCCAGTAGGCCCAGCTCCCCCTGTAGGACTGTTGGGGTTCGGTAACTGCGGCTGCCTCGCAGCCTAGCTGTTCTCTCCTCTCCTGTGGGCCTTCGGGTCCACCACCTGGTTCCAGCACCGCCAGCTGGTTCCGGGCCGAGCCTTTGGCTTAGGTGCCTCCTCCTGGGTATCCCAGTTCCGCCAACGCCAGGCGGTCCTTGGTAGTGCTTTTAAGCGCGGGCACCTACAGCTTAGTAACCGGGTTCCAGCACCGTCAGCTGGTCCTCGGTTGTGCCATTGGCTCTTGCACACTGGGGCAACGCATCCGGGTTCCAGCACCGCCAGCTGGTTCTCGGCAGTGTTTTTGTCACAGGTACTCCCTCGTGCCAAGCCTGGTTTCAGCACCGTCAGCTGTTTCCGCGTTGTGTCAAGCTCACTGAGACGCCTATGCTTGCCCCGTCGTGGTGCGGTCGGGTTAGCCAACTCCAGGGTGCCTCCAGTTTAGGAGCTTCCTATGTGGGCTGCGTGAACTGGTAGTCAAGGCTGGTTCTGTAGTGCCAGTAGGCACAGCTCCCCCTGTAGGAATGTTGGGGTTCGGTAACTGCGGCTGCCTCGCGGCCTAGCTGTTCTCTCCTCTCCTGTGGGCCTTCGGGTCCACCTCCTGGTTCCAGCACCGTCAGCTGGTTCCGGGCAGAGCCTTTGGCTTAGGTGCCTCCTCCTGGGTATCCCAGTTCCGCCAACGCCAGGCGGTCCTAGGTAGTGCTTTGAAGCGCGGGCACCTACAGCTTAGTAACCGGGTTACAGCACCGTCAGCTGGTCCTCGGTCGTGCCATTGGCTCTTGCACACTGGGGCAACGCATCCGGGTTCCAGCACCGCCAGCTGGTTCTCGGCAGTGTTTTTGTCACAGGTACTCCCTCATGCCAAGCCTGGTTTCAGCACCGTCAGCTGTTTCCGGGTTGTCTCAAGCTCACTGAGACGCCTATGCTTGCCCCGTCGTGGTGCGGTCGGGTTAGCCAACTCCAGGGTGCCTCCAGTTTAGGAGCTTCCTATGTGGGCTGCGTGAACTGGTATTCAAGGCTGGTTCTGTAGTGCCAGTAGGCCCAGCTCCCCCTGTAGGACTGTTGGGGTTCGGTAACTGCGGCTGCCTCGCGGCCTAGCTGTTCTCTCCTCTCCTGTGGGCCTTCGGGTCCACCACCTGGTTCCAGCACCGTCAGCTGGTTCTCGGCAGTGTCTTTTGCTCTTGTACCTTCTGCTCCCCATCCTGGTTCCAGTACCGTCAGCTGGTTCCGGGCAGAGCCTTTGGCTTAGGTGCCTCCTTCTGGGTATCCAAGTTCCACCAACGTCAGGTGGTCCTTGGTAGTGCTTTCAGGCACGGGTACCTCCTGCTTAGTAACCGGGTTCCAGTAACGTCAGCTGGTCCTCGGTAGTTCCATTGGCTCTTGGACCTTCGGCTACCCATCCGGGTTCCAGTACCGTCAGTTGGTTCTCGGCAGTGTCTTTTGCTCTTGTACCTTCTGCTCCCCATCCTGGTTCCAGTAACGTCAGCTGGTTCCGGGCAGAGCCTTTGGCTTAGGTGCCTCCTTCTGGGTATCCGAGTTCCGCCAACGTCAGGCGGTCCTTGGTAGTGCTTTTTCGCACGGGTACCTCCTGCTTAGTAACCGGGTTCCAGTAACGTCAGCTGGTCCTTGGTAGTTCCATAGGCTCTTGAACCTTCGGGTAGCCATCCGAGTTCCAGTTCCATCAGCTGGTTCTTGGCATTTTCTCAGCCTTCTTGTACCTTCTGCTACATTTCCAAGTTGAAGACCCTAAAGTCGACGACCCGGAAGACCACCCCAATGACGACGACGACGGCGGAGACGACGACGGCGGAGACGACGACGGCGGAGATGACGACACTGGAGACGACGACCCTGGAGACGACGACATGGAAGACCGAGAAGCAGAAGAACAAGAGGCTGCAGAACAAAGAGCAGAAGAACATTAAGCATAACACTTAATATCAGAGCAAAAGATATTATCTAAATTATATGCAGAAGAAGACTAAGCAGTGTATGGGGGTGAGTCCGTTCCTCCTCGTGGTGCCCCTGGATAAAGCCTGATGCTGCAGGCCAAACTGAACGCGGACAAATGTAACTTTTGTGACTGGCAGAACGGAAGGTGTAATCTTCCAACTTTTATAGATAACAACTACGGGAATGCCTGTCACAAATGAGAATATGATGAAGAAGTAGAATAGGAAGAATAATAACAGTTGAATAAAATGAATATGTAGAATAGGAAGAATAATAATAGTTGAATAAAATGAATATGAAGAATGTAATCAAAAAAAAAAAAAAGGTAAAGGATGAAGAAGAAGATGAATAAGGTGAAGAAGTTGCTGTCAAAGATGCTGATGATGATGAAGATGAAAGTGTGGGAAAAGTAAAAAAACGAAGGGGAAGGGCGTGGAATAGTGAAACATCAATATCTGACAAAATAAAAAAAAAATTACATAGTCAATATCTTTGTCACTACGAACGTCTTTAAAAAAAAAAAAAGGCTATTCTATTTGATTGCGCTAAACCTCTATGACTTTAATGTCTCCGACACCTCCCAAAATACATCCTGCATTATTCTTAGTTGTTTTCCTTCATGTAGAATGAACCTACAAGGAAAGAAAGGGTTTATTTTAATTCCGATATTTTGGTCCCATTGACTTGCATTGGGATCGGGTATCGGTATCGGCGATATCCGATATTTTTCGAATATCGGCCGATCCAATCCGATACCGATACTTTCCGATATCGGAAGGTATCGCTCAACACTAGTCGTTATTATTCTCAGGTTCTTTTTTGTTGTGCTTTACCAAAATGTGTACACAGGCGGCATAGCTTCGTAAAGCGGAGGACAGTTGTAATGTGTGGCACGGACAGACAGGCAGACAGAGGCCTAAAATAAAAAAAAGTAGGCTAATGTCAGTTCAAAATGTGTTTGACTAGTACACAGGTGGCATATGCAGCGCCCCAGAGACCTGGTCGTTGCAGTATGACGCTCTGCCACTAGGGGAGTGATGGTACGTCTGATGGCACCAAAGGAGTTCTGACCAGGTATCACAAACACACATGACACTTCACACTCCGGCCACGAGGGGGAGTGGTTCTATCCAGTAGGCCACTCTTCACACTCTGGTAAAACTGGGGGTTGGACAGGAAGTGAGACAGAAAGAGCCCGGGAGAGTTCGGGAGAGGAGCTGTCAGGGGTGGGATCCTGACAGCGGTCTAGAAAGAGAACTGATCGTTACGGAGCCGCGCCTGCACTACCTTGCGGTGGTATTCTAAGAAAGGACACAAAGCGAAGTTGATTGTGGAGAAGTGAGAAGCGGGATCACAGTGTAAAGGAGATAGAGCCAGTAGGAGTCGTGCCGTGAGACCGAGGCAACATCCTTCTGAGGCGCATAGCGGTGGCCGGAGCACCGAGAAAGTAAGAGACTTTACGCATTACTTCAACACGGCAGGACAGTTAATTATAGGTTGGCTATCTCACCTAAATCACCTAAGCAGACAAGGGAGGCAACAGGGGCGTCTCTAGGGTCCCAGAATAACTCCAGGCCTATCCGTCATACGGGTGCGTCCTAACCATATCATCTGGGGGACGAAGAGAGAGAGAAAGAACAACGAACACAGACACAAGAGTTGTGAGGACTAGCCCGTGGTGCTCAGCAGGGAAGGACTACAACACACAGGCGCTAGTGGGTAGGCACTGATTTCCACCTGCAAAGGAAACTCTGGATGTGCCTTCGGACCGGCCGGTCTCAGCCAGCCCTGTTAGCAGTGCTCTGGATTGCGGATCCCAAAGCCTTCAGTAAAGAGGTAAAGAGACTGCAACCCTGTGTCCTTGTTATTCATCGCGCCTCGCACCACGCATCGCACCATCACCTTTCATTGGGCGCCCCTTAGCAGGGTCACGGACCGGGTCTAGCCACCGTGACGACCCCAATACAGAGACTGAGGGGCCCGGTATCGAGAACCCGTGGCCCTGTGTCTGGGGGCGCTCCAACTTGGCGTCACGAACAGGATCTACTTAAGCCTGAAAGAATCAGGTCATGTGTGCCTTGGAACTGTGTTAAACTGTACTTGAACTGTGATCCCTTGCAAAGACTGTGTATTGCTAATTGCCGCCAAAAATCTGCCAAGTGGGGCGCGAGGGGAGGAGCCATTGTTTCGTGGGTGGAGCTGGCCGAAAAGAGCGCGGAACGAAAAGGCGTGGTGAAGTGCCGATTACGGAAGTGGAACTCTGACCCCGGGGGGGGGGGGGTTAGCAGGAAGGAGGAACGGCCATGTCAGATCCAGGAGAAGCGGCGGCCACAGCCGCGGGGGCACTCCCAGACCCCGTAGTAGACGCAGCCGCGGGCCTGGAACCACCGCTGGAAGCCGCGGGGCCTGCCGCTCCCATCGGCCAGCTGGACACTGCTGCAGCCACAACAGCCATAATGCCCTTCTCCATGCCGTACCTGCCAGGAGCCACCTGGCTCCCGTGATACTCCGGAGAAGCCCACACGTTCACTGACTTTAAAGAGGGGATTTGCAGCCTGCTCGAGTTTTATCCCCTGACAGAGCCTCAGAAGGTTCATATGATAACTGGACAGCTCTTTGGCGCGGCTTTGAGAGAAGCGAAGTCCTGGCCCGCCGCGGATAAGAAAACTGCACAGCAGGTCCTTGCAAAGCTAAAAACCACCTTTGACACCCGCACCGCTACGAAAATTAAATTGACATTCTATGGGTGCAAGCAGAGGCCGCAGGATAGCTTACGAGACTATGCCCTCAATCTTCAGGAGGCACTGCGGGCCATCAAGCAGAGTGACCCCAGCAGCATGCAAGATGAAGATAAACTCCTGAAAGAGCGGTTCATCGAGGGGCTCCTGTGCAGTAACCAAAGGGCTCAGCTATATTTCTTAGCCATGCAGAACCCAGACCTGACCTTTGCGCAATTCAAAGATAAAGCCATCCAAGCGCTCCCAGAGCGACAGCCCAGCCGTGCTGTACTCCCCAGGCATCAAGCCCTCACGTACCACCAGGAGGTGGCGCCAGAAACACCCGTCTCTGCTGAGGCCGATGCCCAGACTCTGGATGACGACTCCCCTGCAGGACTACGCCTCCAGATGCAAGAGCTGACCAAGAGCGTTGCTGCCCTAGCCTGAACCGTCCAGTCCCTACAGGAGGCCCCCAAGGAGAAGATCCAGCTGGCTTCCAGACCGGAGGATGTCCCCTGGCAGAGACAGAGGAGGATTCCGTCGACCAGAGGCCGAGACGACGATCGCTTCCATCGGGATGACGACCAATTTGCCGCCGCTGCCACCAAGTGGGCCATCTTGCAAGGTACTGTTCTTTAAACGAGCAACCCCTGGGGCAAAGGGCCAACCCCCAGGAATAGTACGATCAGGCCTGCAACATTGGAGAGCCAAATACGTCGGAGGGCGACCAGTTCTCCCCATCGTGATCGACGGTATCCCCATGAACGCTCTGTTGGACACCGGTTTCCAGGTGACGACAATGCCCTACGTCCTCTATAAATGCTATTGGGAGGACACCGACATTACCCGTGGCCCCGATGACGATTTCACCATCATAGCTAGTAATAGTCAGCCATTGCCGCAAGTGGGGTATAAGGAGGTCACCATCAAAGTGGGACGGGTAGAGTTGGAGGCCCAGGTGTCATGATTCCAATGGCAGGGAATCACAAAAGGACAAGCACCAACGAGCTCTAGGGTGATGGAACCTGAGCTGACCGCGACCCTAAACCTGAACACACAAATAACAATAGCCGGGGAACGTGCCTACGTTGATCCTAGACGTCTCGCACCAGCCGAAGATCTAGCTTCCCCTATTAGAAGAAACACAGACCTCTCTTGCCTCCAGAGAAATACCCCACAGAAATAGCAGCCCTCCACATATAATGACGGTGAAATGAGAGGAAGGCACATACACAGTATGAAAACAGATTCAGCAAAATGAGGCCCGCTAAAACTAGATAGCAGAGGATACAAAAGTAAACTGCGCGGTCAGCAAAAAACCCTTCAAAAAACCATCCTGTAATTACTTGAACTCATGTTCCAACTCATGGAACATGAGGAGCAATTACAGCCCACTAAAGCAACCAGCAGCAAAGAGACAATTATATGCAAGCTGGACAAGACAAAAATAAAGCAAAACGTGGAACAAGAAAATCAAAACTTAGCTTGTCCTGAAGATTACAGAAGCCAGAAGCTGAGGTAACAAAACACTCTGATAACCTTGATAGCCGGCGGGGAAATGACAAGAAAGCCCGGTTAAATAGGAAACTCCCAAATCCTAATAGAACAGGTGGACACCAGAGACAGCAGAACACAAATCACCCAGTACCATCAGTAACCACCAGAGGGAGCCCAAAAACAGAACTCACAACAGTACCCCCCCTTGAGGAGGGGTCACCGAACCCTCACGAGAACCACCAGGGCGACCAGGATGAGCCCTATGAAAAGCGCGGACCAAATCATCAGCATGAACATCAGAGGCAACCACCCAAGAATTATCCTCCTGACCATAACCCTTCCACTTGACCAAATATTGGAGTTTCCGTCTGGAAACATGAGAATCCAAGATCTTCTCCACAACATACTCCAATTCTCCCTCCACCAGCACCGGAGCAGGAGGCTCAAGCGAAGGAACAACAGGTACCTCATACCTCCGCAACAACGACCGATGGAACACATTATGAATAGCAAACGATGCCGGGAGATCCAAACGAAACGACACAGGGTTAAGAATTTCCAAGATCCTATAAGGACCGATGAACCGAGGCTTGAACTTAGGAGAAGAGACCTTCATAGGAACAAAACGAGAAGACAACCACACCAAGTCCCCAACACGAAGTCGAGGACCCACGCGGCGACGGCGATTAGCAAACTGCTGAGCCTTCTCCTGGGACAACTTCAAATTGTCCACCACATAACTCCAAATCCGATGCAACCCATCCACCACCATGTCCACTCCAGGATAATCAGAAGGCTCCACCTGACCAGAGGAAAAACGAGGATGAAACCCCGAATTACAAAAGAAAGGAGAAACCAAGGTAGCAGAACTAGCCCGATTATTAAGGGCAAACTCGGCCAGCGGCAAAAAGGTAACCCAGTCATCCTGATCAGCAGAAACAAAACACCTCAAATAAGTTTCCAAGGTCTGATTAGTTCGCTCCGTCTGGCCATTCGTCTGAGGATGGAATGCAGACGAAAAGGACAAATCAATGCCCATCTTAGCACAGAACGTCCGCCAAAATCTAGACACAAACTGGGATCCCCTGTCAGAAACGATGTTCTCCGGAATCCCATGCAAACGAACCACGTTCTGGAAAAACAGAGGGACCAACTCAGAGGAGGAAGGCAACTTAGGCAAGGGTACAAGATGAACCATTTTAGAAAAGCGGTCACACACAACCCAGATGACAGACATTTTTTGAGAGACAGGGAGATCCGAAATAAAGTCCATGGAAATGTGCGTCCAAGGCCTCTTCGGGATAGGCAAAGGTGACAACAATCCACTGGCTCGAGAACAGCAAGGCTTAGCCCGAGCACAAACCTCACAAGACTGCACAAAAGAACGCACATCCCTCGACAAGGAAGGCCACCAAAAAGACCTGGCCACCAAGTCTCTAGTACCAAATATTCCAGGATGACCTGCCAACGCAGAAGAATGGACCTCGGAGATGACTCTACTGGTCCAACTATCCGGAACAAACAGTCTCTCAGGCGGACAACGATCAGGTTTACCCACCTGAAACTCCTGCAAAGCACGTCACAAGTCTGGGAAGACGGCCGACAAAATCACCCCATCCCTAAGGATACCAGTGGGCTCAGAATTTCCAGGGGAGTTAGGCACAAAACTCCTAGAAAGAGCATCCGCCTTCACATTCTTTGAACCTGGCAGGTATGAAACCACAAAATTGAAACGAGAGAAAAACAGTGACCAACGAGCCTGTCTAGGATTCAGACGCCTGGCAGACTCAAGGTAAATCAGATTTTTGTGATCAGTCAAGACCACCACACGATGTCTAGCACCCTCCAGCCAGTGACGCCACTCCTCAAATGCCCACTTCATGGCCAAAAGTTCCCGATTACCCACATCATAATTCCGCTCAGCGGGCGAAAATTTTCTAGAAAAGAACGCACATGGCTTCATCACCGAGCAATCGGAGCTTCTCTGTGACAAAACCGCCCCCGCTCCAATCTCGGAAGCATCAACCTCAACTTGGAAAGGAAGCGAAACATCAGGCTGACGCAACACAGGAGCAGAAGAAAACCGGCGTTTAAGTTCCCGAAAGGCCTCCACAGCCGCAGGAGACCAATCAGCAACATCAGCACCCTTCTTAGTCAAATCCGTCAAAGGCTTAACAACACTAGAAAAATTAGTTATAAAACGACGATAGAAATTAGCAAAGCCTAAGAACTTCTGCAGACTCTTAAGAGATGCAGGCTGCGTCCAGTCACAAATAGCCCGAACCTTGACGGGATCCATCTCAATAGTAGAAGGGGAAAAAATATACCCCAAGAAAGAAATCTTCTGGACTCCAAAGAGACACTTTGAGCCCTTTACAAACAAGGAATTAGCCCGCAGGACCTGAAACACCTTCCTGACCTGCTGAACATGAGACTCCCAGTCATCAGAAAAAAACAAAATATCATCCAAATACACAATCATAAATTTATCCAGATATTCACGGAAAATATCGTGCATAAAGGACTGGAAGACTGAAGGAGCATTAGAAAGTCCGAAAGGCATTACCAAATACTCAAAATGGCCCTCAGGCGTATTAAATGCGGTTTTCCACTCATCACCTTGCTTTATTCGTATAAAATTATACGCACCCCGAAGATCAATCTTAGTGAACCATTTAGCCCCCTTAATGCGAGCAAACAAATCAGTCAACAAAGGCAACGGATACTGATATTTTACGGTAATCTTATTCAAAAGACGATAATCTATACAAGGCCTCAAGGACCCATCTTTTTTGGCCACGAAAAAAAAAACCTGCTCCCAAAGGGGACGAAGATGGACGGATATGTCCCTTTTCCAAGGACTCCTTAACATAATCCCGCATAGCAGTATGCTCTGGCACTGACAGATTGAACAAACGACCTTTAGGAAATTTACTACCAGGAATTAAATCTATAGCACAATCGCAATCCCTGTGAGGAGGAAGCGAACTGAGCTTAGGCTCCTCAAAAACATCCCGATAATCAGACAAAAATACAGGAACCTCAGAAGGAGTAGATGAAGCGATAGAAATCGGAGGTGCATCATCATGAACCCCCTGACATCCCCAGCTTAACACAGACATTGTTTTCCAGTCAAGGACTGGATTATGAGTTTGTAACCATGGCAGACCAAGTACTAGAACATCATGTAAATTATACAATACCAGGAAGCGAATCACCTCCTGATGAACGGGAGTCATACGCATGGTCACTTGTGTCCAGTACTGAGGTTTATTCATAGCTAAAGGTGTAGAGTCAATTCCCTTCAAAGGAATAGGGACTTCCAGAGGCTCAAGACTAAACCCACATCGCTTGGCAAATGACCAATCCATAAGACTCAGGGCAGCGCCTGAATCTACATAGGCATCGACGGAAATGGATGATAATGAGCAAATCAGAGTCACAGACAGAATGAACTTAGACTGTAACGTACTAATGGCAACAGACTTATCAACCTTTTTTGTGCGTTTAGAGCATGCTGATATAACATGAGCTGAATCACCACAATAAAAGCACAACCCATTTTTCCGCCTATAGTTTTGCCGTTCACTTCTAGACTGAACTCTATCACATTGCATTGTCTCAAGTGCCTGTTCAGAAGACACCGCCAAATGGTGCACAGGTTTGCGCTCCCGTAAACGCCGATCAATCTGAATAGCCATAGTCATAGACTCATTCAGACCCGTAGGCGCAGGGAACCCCACCATAACATCTTTAATGGCCTCAGAAAGGCCATCTCTGAACTTTGCAGCCAGGGCGCACTCATTCCACTGAGTAAGCACTGACCATTTCCGAAATTTTTGACAATATATTTCTGCTTCATCTTGCCCCTGAGAGAGAGCCAATAAAGCTTTTTCAGCCTGAATCTCCTGGTTAGGTTCCTCATAGAGCAAACCCAATGCCAGAAAAAACGCTTCCACATTAAGCAACGCAGGATCTCCTGGTGCCAATGCACATGCCCAATTTTGAGGGTCACCCCGCAGGAAAGATATAATAATCTTAACCTGCTGAGCAGGGTCTCCAGAAGAGCGAGATTTCAAAGAAAGGAACAGCTTGCAATTGTCCCTAAAATTCAGAAAACTAGATCTATCTCCAGCAAAGAACTCTGGAATAGGAATTCTAGGTTCAGACATAGGAGCACGTACAACAAAATCTTGTATATTTTGAACCTTAGCAGCAAGATTATTCAAGCTGGAAGCTAAACTCTGGACGTCCATGATAAACAGCTAAGGTCAGAGCCATTCAAGGATTAAGAGGAGGAAAAAAAAAATCAGCCTGGCTGCAATTAAGGCTAGGCAGGAACCTCAGAGGAGAGAAAAAAAAAAAAAACTTCATCAGACTACTTTTCCTCCTACTTCAGCCCAAACATTTTGGCCGGCTATACTGTCATGATTCCAATGGCAGGGAATCACAAAAGGACAAGCACCAACGAGCTCTAGGGTGATGGAACCTGAGCTGACCGCGACCCTAAACCTGAACACACAAATAACAATAGCCGGGGAACGTGCCTACGTTGATCCTAGACGTCTCGCACCAGCCGAAGATCTAACTTCCCCTATTAGAAGAAACACAGACCTCTCTTGCCTCCAGAGAAATACCCCACAGAAATAGCAGCCCCCTACATATAATGACGGTGAAATGAGAGGAAGGCACATACACAGTATGAAAACAGATTCAGCAAAATGAGGCCCGCTAAAACTAGATAGCAGAGGATACAAAAGTAAACTGCGCGGTCAGCAAAAAACCCTTCAAAAAACCATCCTGTAATTACTTGAACTCATGTTCCAACTCATGGAACATGAGGAGCAATTACAGCCCACTAAAGCAACCAGCAGCAAAGAGACAATTATATGCAAGCTGGACAAGACAAAAATAAAGCAAAACGTGGAACAAGAAAATCAAAACTTAGCTTGTCCTGAAGATTACAGAAGCCAGAAGCTGAGGTAACAAAACACTCTGATAACCTTGATAGCCGGCGGGGAAATGACAAGAAAGCCCGGTTAAATAGGAAACTCCCAAATCCTAATAGAACAGGTGGACACCAGAGACAGCAGAACACAAATCACCCAGTACCATCAGTAACCACCAGAGGGAGCCCAAAAACAGAACTCACAACACCCAGGGCATTGTTATTGTTGATATTGATCGACGTGAACGTAACCCCATGATGACTATCGGTACTAATGTTATAGAAAATTGTCTTGCAATGGTTACAGCGAACAACGTGCCTTGCAGAAAGAGATCAGAGCTCTGATGCAGAGACAACAGGTGGAGTTGACTGGTGGTGAAATTGGCTGGGTCACAGTGAGTGATTCAAACCCCATTGCGATACCCCCCAGGAGTGAATTGTTAATATGGTGTCGGGCAGCCATAGGCCTTAGGGGTAAAAATTATCAGGCCCTGGTAGAGCCGGTGTATTCTGATAAAAGGCCTACTCTCCTGACAGCCAGAGGGGTGGTCGACGTCCGCCAGGGGAGGGTGCCAATACGCGATCTTAACTGTGGGGAGGAAGAAGTCCACTTGACCAAATACGCCACCCTTGCCAAGCTGTTCACTGTTAGTTAATGATAAACTTAATGATAAACTTACCTGGAGCAGCCAGTGCCAGGCAGCAGCTGCCAAGGCAAACAGGATCATGGGGTGCATTAAAAGAGGTCTGGATACACATGATGAGAGCATTATACTGCCTCTGTACAAATCCCTAGTTAGACCGCACATGGAGTACTGTGTCCAGTTTTGGGCACCGGTGCTCAGGAAGGATATAATGGAACTAGAGAGCGTACAAAGGAGGGCAACAATATTAATAAAGGGGATGGGAGAACTACAATACCCAGATAGATTAGCAAAATTAGGATTATTTAGTCTAGAAAAAAGACGACTGAGGGGCGATCTAATAACCATGTATAAGTATATAATGGGACAATACAAATATCTCGCTGAGGATCTGTTTATACCAAGGAAGGTGACGGGCACAAGAGGGCATTCTTTGTGTCTGGAGGAGAGAAGGTTTTTCCACTAACATAGAAGAGGATTCTTTACTGTTAGGGCAGTGAGAATCTGGAATTGCTTGCCTGAGGAGGTGGTGATGGCGAACTCAGTCGAGGGGTTCAAGAGAGGCCTGGATGTCTTCCTGGAGCAGAACAATATTGTATCATACAATTATTAGGTTCTGTAGAAGGACGTAGATCTGGGGATTTATTATGATGGAATATAGGCTGAACTGGATGGACAAATGTCTTTTTTTCGGCCTTACTAACTGTTACTATGTTACTATGTTACAGGCACCTGGGCCCTTGGCTCCGTCCGAACCTGCGGAGAACAATGGCTCTGCAGGACAGTCGAAAGATTGGTGCCGTGAATTGCATGTGGGCATTGACTCTACCCCATCTCACCAGAAACAGGGGGCCTACAGGGTGGTTCATGAGTACAAGCGGGTATTCAGCAAGCATCCTCTAGATTTTGGGCAGGTAAAAGGGATTCAACATCACATCCCCACAGAAGATCACCCGCCCATAAAAGAGAGGTACCGTCCTGTGCCCCGAGCTCATTATCAGTGTGCCAAGGACATGGTGCGAGAGATGAAAGAGGCTGGGGTAGTGAGGGACAGCTGTAGCCCCTAGGCAGCCCCATTAGTTCTCGTTAAGAAGAAAGATGATCCTTGATGCGAACAACTGGCTAAGATGATGGTGCAGACAAGGATTCGGATTCCTGGACCACGGTGGGAATTACTTGTACGATGGACTCCTCGCCAGAGACGGACTACACCTCAACAAACCTGGGAAACACACATTCGACAGAAGACTCGCTACACTCATCAGGAGGGCGTTAAACTAGAAGAAGAGGGGATGGGAAGAAAAACATTAGACTCGAACAAAGAAGACCCAGGACAACATACTCAGAAGGGAGGTAAGAACATTTCTAAAACAATCCACAGCGAGGAGATTGGAACAAAACAAAATCCTCTAAACTGCATGCTCGCAAACGCCAGAAGCCTGACAAATAGTGTTGAGCGATACCTTCCAATATCGGAAAGTATCGGTATCGGATTGGATCGGCCGATATTCAAAAAATATCGGATATCGCCGATACCGATACCCGATCCCAATACAAGTCAATGGGACCAAAATATCGGAATTAAATTAAACCCTTTCTTTCCTTGTAGGTTCATTCTACATGAAGGAAAACAACTAAGAATAATGCAGGATGTATTTGGGGAGGTGGTGGAGACATTAAAGGCATAGAGGTTTAGCCCAATCAAATAGAATAGCATGATTTTTTTTTTTTTAAAGACGTTCGGAGTAACAAAGATATTAATTATGTAATTTTTTGTTTTATTTTGTCAGAAATTGATGTTTCTCTATTCCACGCCCTTCCCCTTCATTTTTTTTAACTTTTCCCACACTTTCATCTTCATCATCATCAGCATCTTTGACATCAACTTCTTCATCTTCTACCTATTTTTTTTTTATTACATTCTTCATATTCATTTTATTCAACTATTATTATTCTTCCTATTCTACTTCTTCATCTTATTCTCATTTGTGACAGGCATTCCCGTAGTTGTTATCTATAAAAGTTTGAAGATTACACCTTCCGTTCTGCCTGTCACAAAAGTTACATTTGTCCGCGTTCAGTTTGGCCTGCAGCATCAGGCTTTATCCAGGGGCACCACGAGGAGGAACGGACTCACCCCCATACACTGCTTAGTCTTCTTCTGCATATAATTTAGATAATATCTTTTGCTCTGATATTAAGTGTTATGCTTAATGTTCTTCTGCTCTTTGTTCTGCAGCCTCTTGTTCTTCTGCTTCTCGGTACTGGAACCCGGTTGGGTAGCCGAAGGTCCAAGAGCCAATGGAACTACCGAGGATCAGCTGACGTTACTGGAACCCGGTTACTAAGCAGGAGGTACCCGCGCCTGAAAGCACTACCAAGGACCACCTGACGTTGATGGAACTCGGATACCCAGAAGGAGGCACCTAAGCCAAAGGCTCTGCCCAGAACCAGCTGACGGTACTGGAACCAGGATGGGGAGCAGAAGGTACAAGAGCAAAAGACACTGCCGAGAACCAGCTGACGGTACTGGAACCAGGATGTGGACCAGAAGGTCGACAGGAGAGGAGAGAACAGCTAGGCCGCGAGGCTGCCGCAGTTACCGAACACCAACAGTCCTACAGGGGGAGCTTGGCCTACTGGCACTACAGAACCAGCCTTGATTGCCAATTCCCGCAGCCCACATAGGAAGCTCCTAAACTGGAGGCACCATGGAGTTGGCTAACCCAACCGCAACACGACGGGGCAACGCATAGGCGTCTCAGTGAGCTTGACACTACCCGGAAACAGCTGACGGTGCTGGAACCAGGCTGGGCACGAGGGACTACCCGTGACAAAAACACTGCCGAGAACCAGCTGACGGTGCTGGAACAAGGATGCATTGCCCAAGTGTGCAAGAGCCAATGGCACCAAGGACCAGCTGACGGTGCTGGAACCCGGTTACTAAGCTGTAGGTACCCGCGCTTAAAAGCACTACCAAGGACCGCCTGGCATTGGCGGAACTCTGATACCCAGAAGGAGGCACCTAAGCCAAAGGCTCTGCCCGGAACCAGCTGACGTTGCTGGAACCAGGATGTGGACCAGAAGGTCCACAGGAGAGGAGAGAACAGCTAGGCCTCGAGGCAGCCGCAGTTACCGAACACCACCAGTCCTACAGGGGGAGTTTGGCCTACTGGCACTACAGAACCAGCCTTGATTGCCAATTCCCGCAGCCCACATAGGAAGCTCCTAAACTGGAGGCACCATGAAGTTGGCTAACCCGACCGCAACACGATGGGGCAACGCATAGGCGTCTCAGTGAGCTTGACACTACCCGGAACCAGCTGACGGTGCTGGGACCAGGCTGGGCACGAGGGAGTACCCGTGACAAAAACACTGCTGAGAACCAGCTGACGGTGCTGGAACACGGATGCGTTGCCCAAGTGTGCAAGAGCCAATGGCACCGAGGACCATCTGACGGTGCTGGAACCCGGTTACTAAGCTGTAGGTACCCGCGCTTAAAAGCACTACCAAGGACTGCCTGGCGTTGGCGGAACTCGGATACCCAGAAGGAGGCACCTAAGCCAAAGGCTCTGCCCGGAACCAGCTGACGTTGCTGGAACCAGGATGTGAACCAGAAGGTCCACAGGAGAGGAGAGAACAGCTAGGCCGCGAGGCAGCCGCAGTTACCGAACACCACCAGTCCTACAGGGGGAGCTTGGCCTACTGGCACTACAGAACCAGCCTTGATTGCCAATTCCCGCAGCCCACATAGGAAGCTCCTAAACTGGAGGCACCATGGAGTTGGCTAACCCGACCACAACACGACGGGGCAACGCATAGGCCTCTCAGTGAGCTTGACACTACCCGGAACCAGCTGACGGTGCTGGAACCAGGCTGGGCACGAGGGAGTACCCGTGACAAAAACACTGCCGAGAACCAGCTGACGGTGCTGGAACACGGATGCGTTGCCCAAGTGTGCAAGAGCCAATGGCACCGAGGACCAGCTGACGGTGCTGGAACCCGGTTACTAAGCTGTAGGTACCCGCGCTTAAAAGCACTACCAAGGACCGCCTGGCGTTGGCGGAACTCTGATACCCAGAAGGAGGCACCTAAGCCAAAGGCTCTGCCCAAAACCAGCTGACGTTGCTGGAACCAGGATGTGGACCAGAAGGTCCACAGGAGAGGAGAGAACAGCTAGGCCGTGAGGCAGCCGCAGTTACCGAACACCAACAGTCCTACAGGGGGAGCTTGGCCTACTGGCACTACAGAACCAGCCTTGATTGCCAATTCCCGCAGCCCACATAGGAAGCTCCTAAACTGGAGGCACCATGGAGTTGGCTAACCCAACCGCAACACGACGGGGCAACGCATAGGCATCTCAGTGAGCTTGACACTACCCGGAAACAGCTGACGGTGCTGGAACCAGGCTGGGCACGGATGCGTTGCCTATTCAAGATTGTCTTCCTAGAGCCCCAACTAGCGGTGTTGGAGCAAAGGGTAAGCAGGGGGAGCAGAGTGTAGGCCGAAGCCTGCACTGGAGGCAGCTTTGTGTCTGCGTTGCGTTTGCAGGACACGTTGCCGGCTACACAGCGAGGGAACAGCTGGTGTTGCTGAACCCCACTGACACATTGGCTGGTGTTTTTCTCTGTGCAGCTAGCACTTCCGGGCAAAAACTGGCGGTGTTAGAGCCCAGGGTCTGCAGGAGGAGTAGAGTGTAGGCCGAAGACTAATTGAACCAATTTCAAAGGTAACCTTTAACCCACCCTCAGGTGTTACAATTTAGAAGAGCCACACCTTGTGCAGCAGTAATGCTCCACAAGTGAAAGGTTGCTCTTTAAATTTTGCTCATTGCACACGCTGAATGAAAGACGTACACAATTTTGCCCATTTTACTGTAAGACTGTATTGGAGGCGTGACTTGTCTTTTTAAGGAGACGCAGCACAGGTGTCCAAAAATAACGCCTTGGTGCTGGGCGCAGCCTCCTGAGCATTGTTATTTGCTGTACAGGAGTCTGCGCTCTTGTTAGCCTTTGTCCATGCCCTGTTAGCGCTGCCCGTCTTATGACCTCATTTCATGTTGGCCGGAGTGGTTAACGATGGCCATGAATCCCAGACCCACAGTGCCTTTTCATAAAGTCACACTGCGGTGCTGGGATTCGTGGCCTTGTGCAGTAAATATGTTCGCCGCTCACACATGTCCTTACACCTGCTTCAGACTGGGCGGCCTCAGCTGATCCCCTATTGCCTCCCGCGGCCATGAGGCCGCACAGTCTGAAGAAGGCGGAAGGAGGGGAGTGAAGACAGGCGAAGATATGCACTGCTAGTGCCCATCAATCACACCCTCGCAGTCAAAATATATCAGACAACGAGGAGCGTTGTGTCGGGCAGGGCAGTCGCACAGGCACAGGCAGCCAACCAATGATGTCAGAAGACAGCCAGCGTTACCAATGGGGGTGCAGCGTGTCATTAAAAAGGAAAGTCACACCTCAGGGACATTGTAATAGTCTGTAATGAGACACATTTTGTACGTGTTGAGTTCGACGTGGCCAAGGAGAAAAAGTCAGCCACCTTGTACAAATGCAGCATTACTGCTGTACAAGGTGGCTGTTATACATATAAACACCTGGGGGGGGGGGGGGCAGGGTCCCGTTAATTTCAGTTCAGGTGCCTGCGTGGCGTTTGCAGGTCACGTTGCCGGCTACACAGCAGGGGAACAGCTGGCGTTGCTGAACCCCACTGACACATTGGCGGGTGTTTTTCTCTGTGCAGCTAGCACTTCCGAGCTAAAACTGGCGGTGTTAGAGCCCAGAGTCAACAGGAGGAGGAGAGGAGCAGAGTGTAGGCCGAAGCCTGCACTGGTGGCAGCTATTGTTCTGTTGTGCCAGCGTGTCTTGTGCTGGACACGTTGCCGGCTGCACAGCAGGGGAACAGCTGGCGGTGCTGAACCCCACTGACACATCAGCGAGTGTTTTTTCTGTGTAGACAACACTTCCAGGTGACAACTGACAGTGTTGAAACCCAGGGAATCAAAGAGGAGCAGAGTGTAGGCCGAAGCCTGCACTGGTGGCAGCTTTTGTTCTGTTGTGCCAGCGTGGCTTGTGCTGGACACGTTGCCGGCTACACAGCAGGGGAACAGCTGGCGGTGCTGAACCCCACTAACACATTGGCTTGTGTTTTTCTCTGTGCAGCTAGCACGTTCGGGCAAAAACTGGCAGTGTTAGAGCCCAGGGTCAGCAGGAGGAGGAGAGGAGCAGAGTGTAGGCCGAAGCCTAATTGAACCAATTTCAAAGGTAACCTTTAACCCACCCTCAGGTGTTACAATGTAGAAGAGCCACACCTCTTTAAATTTTGCTCATTGCACACGCAGAATGAAAGACGTAAACAATTTTGCCCAATGTACAGTAATACTGTATTGGAGGCGTGACTTGTGTTTTTATAGAGACGCAGCACAGGTGCCCAAAAATAACGCCTTGGTGCCTCCTGAGCGTTGTTATTTGCTGTACAGGAGTCTGCGCTCTTGTTATCCCTTGGCCATGCCCTGTTAGCGCTGTCTATCTTCTCACCTCATTTCATGTTGGCCGGTGCGGTTATCGATGGCCATGAATCCCAGACCCACAGTGTGTTTTCAAAAATTCACACTGCGGGGCTGGGATTCATGGCCTTGTGCAGTAAATATGTTCGCCGCTCACACATGTCCTTACACCTGCTTCAGACTGGGTGGCCTCAGCTGATCCCTTATCGCATGCCGTGGCCATGAGGCCGCACAGTCTGAAGAAGGCGGAAGGAGATGAGTGAAGACAGGCGAACATATGCACTGCACATGCCCATCAATCACACCCTCGCAGTCAAAATAGATCAGACAACGAGGGGTGTTGTGTCGGGCAGGGCGGACGCACAGGCACAGGCAGCCAACCAATGATGTCAGAAGATGGGCAGCGCTACCAAGGGGGTTGCTGCGTATCATTAGAAAGGAAAGTCACACCTCAGGGACAGTGTAATGTTCTCCAATGAGACACATTTTGTACGTGTTGAGTTCCACGTGGGCAAGAAGAAAAAGTCAGCCACCTTGTACAAATGCAGCATTACTGCTGTACAAGGTGGCTGTTATACATAGAAACACCTGGGGGTGGGGGGCAGGGTCCCTTTAATTTCAGTTCAGGTGCCTGCGTGGCGTTTGCAGGTCACGTTGCCGGCTACACAGCAGGGGAACAGCTGGCGTTGCTGAACCCCACTGACACAGTGGCGGGTGTTTTTCTCTGTGCAGCTAGCACTTCCGGGCAACAACTGGCGGTGTTAGAGCCCAGGGTCAGCAGGAGGAGGAGAGGAGCAGAGTGTAGGCCGAAGCCTGCACTGGTGGCAGCTTTAGGTCTGTTGTGTCTGCGTGGCGTTTGCAGGACACGTTGCCAGCTACACAGCAGGGGAACAGCTGGCGTTGCGGAACACCACTGACACATCAGCGAGTGTTTTTTCTGTGTAGACAACACTTCCTGGTGACAACTGACAGTGTTGAAACCCAGGGAATCAAAGAGGAGCAAAGTGTAGGCCGAAGCCTGCACTGGAGGCAGGAAAATGTCAGTTATTGTGCCAGCGTGGCTTGTGCTGGACACGTTGCCGGCTACACAGCAGAGGAACAGCTGGCGTTGCTGAACCCCACTGACACATTGGTGGGTGTTTTTCTCTGTGCAGCTAGCACTTCCGGGCAACAACTGGCGGTGTTAGAGCCCAGGGTCTGCAGTAGGAGCAGAGTGCAAGCCGAAGCCTGCAGTGGAGCAAGTTGAAACGGAACCTTTAACCCCCCCCCAGGCATTTGTTGCTGAAAGAGCCATCTTGTACAGCAGTAATACTACACATGGAAAATGGTGGCTCTTAAAATTATTCTCCTTGCAAATACTGAAGTACACACTCATATAAGGTGTCCCCTCACACCGTTAAACCGTCCCGGAGGTGGGACTTTCCTTTGTAATGTGACACAGCACAGCCGTAATTCCAACCCCCTTGGTGCCGTGCGCCACCTCCTCAACGTTGTTTGATTCTGTCATGGAGCCCGCGCTGTAATGTTATCCCTTGGCCATGCACAGTTAGCGGTGCCCGTCTTCTGACATCATTTAGGTGTCAGACTGGCAGTGCCTGTGCGTCCAAGCTGCCCGAGATCCAACCTCGCAGTGTCATCTAATGTAATCCCACTGCGCAGGGGCTGGCTGGCACTTTTCAGCCTGGGGGGCAATCACAAGGCAGTGGCCCTCGAGTTACGGTGGCCCTGCTTTTCCCTGCTTACCTCTGGCCATTGCATTAAAGCAGCAGACATAACAGGCTTTAAAAACAAGCTGGTACAGAGATATGGGAGCAGCACCGAGCTTACTACAGAGATATGGGAGCATAACCGAGCTTACTACAGAGATATGGGAGCAGAACCGAGCTTACTTCAGAGACAAGGGAGCAGAACAGAGCTTCATACAGAGATATAGGAGCAGAACAGAGCTTACTGCAGAGATATGGGAGCAGAACGGAGCTTACTACAGACATATGGGAGCAGAACGGAGCTTACTACAGACATATGGGAGCAGAACCGAGCTTACTACAGAGATATGGGAGCAGAACCGAGCTTACTACAGAGATATGGGAGCAGAACCGAGCTTACTTCAGAGACAAGGGAGCAGAACAGAGCTTCATACAGAGATATAGGAGCAGAACAGAGCTTACTGCAGAGATATGGGAGCAGAACGGAGCTTACTACAGACATATGGGAGCAGAACGGAGCTTACTACAGACATATGGGAGCAGAACGGAGCTTACTACAGACATATGGGAGCAGAACGGAGCTTACTACAGAGCAGTATAATATAGTAAAATATATAGATATAGAATTAGAAATGGCGACACACGCAAACGTCATCTGCATTAGTAATACATGCACCATTACATAATTAGTTGTAGGCTGGGTTCACAAGAGTGAAGTTTACATTCTGTATACACACCACAACCTCCAGCCTCGTGGAGGGTATCCCTCCTGTAAACCCAGCCTGACAGGGACAGCCCCTTATAAATGGAAGTGTGCTCCTCTAAACCATGCAATCACTGCCAATCCTCCAACCGTAAGTGGTGAATTTCCAGAGCTGGGAAATGGGAGTTCAATATTAGAACACGTCAACTTTGGTTCCCGTCCCGCCTCAAGGAAGTATGGCAGACAGGTGTGATAAGACTATTAGAAAAACTACTGCCACACACAAGACAGTACATACTGGCAGAAGTGTGAGGGCATTAGTGCCTGTGTATGGACATGTCAGAGGCTAGAGAGAAGAAAGCTTGGTCCCTCTTAGCTTCTGGCAATGTTTTACCTCAGCTCACATTTGGGCCATACCATTGTAAAACAGGTAGACACATTTACCCACTGACCCTGCTTTTCATAAGGAACTGCTGTCTACCCCTTAGTTGCCCACTGTATATAGTCAGTGTGGGAAAGTGGGCTACAGAACAACACAGGGCGATGACACTGCTACCTGAACCCTTCAGCTGCCCCACAATATGCAGGGAGTAAAGGTACCGTCACACTCAGCGACGCTGCAGCGATATAGACAACGAGCTGACCTAAACTAGATCACTGCAGCGTCGCTGTTTAGGTCGCTGTAGAGACGTCAAACACAGCAAATCCAAAACGATGCAGGAGCGATCCAGTGACGTAACGGCGACTCACTTCTCATTCTCGCTGGTTGTTAGCTCCATGTCAAACAGCCGGAGTGTACCGATCCGACACACATCTAGGGGCCCTATGCTCGTTGCTGGCGTCGTTGCTTTTGATGTCAAACATGACGATACACGCCGACCTGGCGACGAAATAAAGTTCTGGACTTCTAGCTCCGACCAGCGATGGCACAGCGGGATCCAGATCGCTGCTGCGTGTCAAACACAATGAGATCGCTATCCAGGACGCTGCAACGTCACGGATCGTTGTCGTTCTCTTTGCAAAGTTGCTGAGTGTGACGGTACCTTTAAACCAGTACAAAGTATGGCAGCCTCCCTGCAGAGCTGTCCAGGGCCGTACTGGGACAAAAAAGGAGCAATGCCACACAAACCCCACCAGCCCAGACTATAACACTCCCCCCACACCCGATCAGTGGATTTTCCTATACTGTGTTGTGCCCTTCAACGCTCCTCTTAAAGGCGTTATTTGAAGAGCCATGTGTGAATGCCGTCACAGTGCGCACGATTGACCTCTTCTTTAGAGCGCCGGTTCTCAGGATCATGGGGGTCCCAGCGGTCGGATCCCAGCAACTACAAAGTTCTCGCTCGGGAAAGGGGATTACTTGGTATAATCCATTTAAATGTGTTTTCCAATATATATATTTTTTATTTTTCCATAGTATTCCTGAAAATATTAACCCCTTCACCCCCGGAGCTTTTTCCGCTTTTTCATTTTCGTTTTTTGCTCCCCTCCTTCCCAGAGCCATAACTTTTTTGTTTTTCTGTCAATATGGCCATGTGAGGGCTTATTTTTTGCGGGACGAGATGTAGCTTTGAACGATACCATTGATTTTACCATGCCATGTAACAGAAAACGGGAAAAAAATTCCAAGTGTGATGAAATTGCAAAAAAAGTGCAATCTCACACTTGTTTTTTGTTTGGCTTTTCTGCAAGGTTCACTAAATGCTAAAACTAACCTGCCATTATGATTCTCCAGGTCATTACGAGTTCATAGACACCAAACATGTCTAGGTTATTTTTTATCTAAGTGGTGAAAAAAAATTCAAAATTTTGCTAAAAAAAAAAAAAAAAATGCGCGATTTTCCGATACCCATAGCGTCTCCAATTTTCGTGATCTGGGGTCAGGTGAGGGCTTATTTTTTGCGTGCCGAGCTGGCGTTTTTAATGATACCATTTTGGTGTAGATACGTTCTTTTGATCGCCCGTTATTGCATTTTAATGCAATGTCGCGGCGACCAAAAAAACGTAATTTTGGCGTTTTGATTTTTTTTCTCACTACGTCATTTAGCGGTCAGATTAATCCTTTGTTTTTATTGATAGATCGGGCGATTCTGAACGCGGCGATACCAAATATGTGTATGTTTGATTTTTTTTTAATTGTTTTATTTTGATTGGGGCGAAAGGGGGGTGATTTGAACTTTTATATATTTTTTATTTTTTTTATATTTTTAATCACTTTTTTTTAAATTTTGGCATGCTTCAATAGCCTCCGTGGGAGGCTAGAAGCATGCATAACTCGATCAGCTCTGCTACATAGAGGTGAAGTACAGATCACCTCTATGTAGCAGAAATGCAGGGTTGCTTTGAACGCCGACCACAGGGTGGCGCTTAAAGCAATCGGCCATCAACAACCATAGAGGTCTCAAGGAGACCTCTGGTTGTTATGGCGATGCACTGCTGACCCCCGATCATGTGACGGGGGTCCGCAGTGCGAGCACTTCCGGCCGCGCGGCCGGGAGCGCTAGTTAAATGCCGCTGTCAGCGCTTGACGGCGGCATTTAACTAGTTAATGGGCGGGGGCGGATCGCGATTCCGCTCGCGCTCATTGCGCGCACATGTCAGCTGTACAAAACAGCTGACATGTCGCGGCTTTGAGGTGGGCTCACCGCCGGAGCCCACCTCAAAGCAGGGGATCTGCCAGCTGACGTACTATTCCGTCAGCTAGCAGAAAGGGGTTAAACCAATATTAACCCTCCCAAAGACCAATGTCACCTATCCGAGAACAGGACAGGAACAGGATTGGCAGGAGAAGTGGTACTGTGCATTGTATATATACAGGAGAAGTAGTACTGTGCATTGTATATATACAGGAGAAGTGGTACTGTGCAGTGTATATATACAGGAGAAGTGGTACTGTGCAGTGTATATATACAGGACAGGAGGAGTGGTACTGTGCGATGTATATATATACAGGACAGGAGGAGTGGTACTGTGCAGTGTATATATACAGGACAGGAGGAGTGGTACTGTGCAGTATATATATACAGGACAGGAGGAGTGGTACTGTGCAGTGTATATATACAGGACAGGAGGAGTGGTACTGTGCAGTGTATATATACAGGACAGGAGGAGCGGTACTGTGCAGTGTATATATACAGGACAGGAGGAGCGGTACTGTGCAGTGAATATATACAGGACAGGAGGAGCGGTACTGTGCAGTGTATATATACAGGACAGGAGGAGCGGTACTGTGCAATGTATATATACAGGACAGGAGGAGCGGTACTGTGCAATGTATATATACAGGACAGGAGGAGCGGTACTGTGCAGTGTATATATACAGGACAGGAGGAGCGGTACTGTGCAATGTATATATACAGGACAGGAGGAGCGGTACTGTGCAGTGTATATATACAGGACAGGAGGAGCGGTACTGTGCAGTGTATATATACAGGACAGGAGGAGCGGTACTGTGCAATGTATATATACAGGACAGGAGGAGCGGTACTGTGCAATGTATATATACAGGACAGGAGGAGTGGTACTGTGCGGTGTATATATATACAGGACAGGAGGAGTGGTACTGTGCAGTGTATATATACAGGGCAGTGGTACTGTGCAGTGTATATATACAGGGCAGTGATGGTACTGTGCAGTGTATATATACAGGACGGGAGGAGTGGTACTGTGCAGTGTATATATACAGGACGGGAGGAGTGGTACTGTGCAGTGTATATATACAGGACAGGAGGAGCGGTACTGTGCAATGTATATATACAGGACAGGAGGAGCGGTACTGTGCAGTGTATATATACAGGACAGGAGGAGCGGTACTGTGCAGTGTATATATACAGGACAGGAGGAGCGGTACTGTGCAATGTATATATACAGGACAGGAGGAGCGGTACTGTGCAATGTATATATACAGGACAGGAGGAGTGGTACTGTGCGGTGTATATATATACAGGACAGGAGGAGTGGTACTGTGCAGTGTATATATACAGGGCAGTGGTACTGTGCAGTGTATATATACAGGGCAGTGATGGTACTGTGCAGTGTATATATACAGGACGGGAGGAGTGGTACTGTGCAGTGTATATATACAGGACGGGAGGAGTGGTACTGTGCGGTGTACATACACAGATACTTAGATTTACACCACGCAGGAGAGATATATATATATATATATAACTGAGCAGCACCAAATATTTAAGGGCTTGTCCACTACTAGGACAACCCCTAAATGTTCGGCCCCGATAAATTAATAAAGCCTATACTCACCTGCCGTGCCAGCGCCGTTCCCACAGTGGCTGTGATGTGGTGTTGTGACACGTGATGCCCGGCATCAATCAGTGCTGGTGTCACTGTCTCAATCTTCGCACAAACTGAACATGAAGAGGACGTCCGGGATCAATAATAATCTTTATTTTTATATAGCGCTAACATATTCCGCAGCGCTTCACAGTTTTGCACACATTATCATCACTGTCCCCGATTGGGCTCACAATCTAGAATTCCTATCAGTATGTCTTTGGAATGTGGGAGGAAACCGGAGTGCCCGGAGGAAACCCACGCAAACACGGAGAGAACATACAAACTCTTTGCAGATGTTGTCCTGGGTGGGATTAGAACCCAGGACCCCAGCGCTGCAAGGCTGTAGTGCTAACCACTGCGCCACCGTGCTGCCCGAGCAGCAGCTCATCCTGCACGTCCTCTTCATGTTCAGTTTGTCTGAAGGCGAAGACAGTGACACCAGCACTGATTGGTTCCGGGCATCATGTGTCACAACACCCACATGACAGCCACTGTGGGAACGGCGCTGGCACGGCAGGTGAGTATAGGCTTTATTAATTTATCGGGGCCGAACATTCAGTTTAAGATGAGGTTGTCCTAGTGGGAGACAATCCCTTTAAGCAGTGGACTCTTTATTAGCCCATATTCTCGGAGTCCACCGCACACACACAGGGAACCGTGGAATTACCGGGGCTCTGGCCTGTCACAAAATGGCAGCGCCGGACACCCACGCAGCACTGCTGGGCACCGGAGACACCCACAGCACCGGCCAGCAACCGCCAGGCACCCAGAGACACCCGGCAGCAGCACCAGACATGCACCAGCACAAGACCCCCCACACCATCACGCCGCACATCAGTGCCCCCCTCATCCTGGCCTGCAGCATCACCCCACTCCTGCCTCCTCCAGCAACGACCCTGAGACCCCCCTTCACTGCACCTGCAACCCCCGGTAAGCAATAAGACACATGGATTGTAAGAAGCACCACCATTTTATTAAAAAAAAAATTTCTTATTTTTCTCCTCAAAATTTGGGGTGCGTCTTATAACCCGGAGCGTCTTATAATCCAAAAAAATAAGTGTGTGTATAATTATATATATATATATATATATATATACACACACACATACACACACACATGCATAGACACACAGACACACACACATATATATATGTATATATATAAACACATACATACATAGACACACATACATACAGTTAGGGCCAGAAATATTTGGACAGTGACACAAGTTTTGTTATTTTAGCTGTTTACAAAAACATGTTCAGAAATACAATTATATATGTAATATGGGCTGAAAGTGCACACTCCCAGCTGCAATATGATAGTTTCCACATCCAAATCGGAGAAAGGGTTTAGGAATCATAGCTCTGTAATGCATAGCGTCCTCTTTTTCAAGGGACCAAAAGTAATTGGACAATGGACTCTAAGGGCTGCAATTAACTCTGAAGGCGTCTCCCTCGTTAACCTGTAATCAATGAAGTAGTTAAAAGGTCAGGGGTGGATTCCAGGTGTGTGGTTTTGCATTTGGAAGCTGTTGCTGTGAGCAGACAACATGCGGTCAAAGGAACTCTCAATTGAGGTGAAGCAGAACATCCTGAGGCTGAAAAAAAAGAAAAAATCCATCAGAGAGATAGCAGACATGCTTGGAGTAGCAAAATCAACAGTTGGGTACATTCTGAGAAAAAAGGAATTGACTGGTGAGCTTGGGAACTCAAAAAGGCCTGGGCGTCCACGGATGACAACAGTGGTGGATGATCGCCGCATACCTAATTTGGTGAAGAAGAACCCGTTCACAACATCAACTGAAGTCCAGAACACTCTCAGTGAAGTAGGTGTATCTGTCTCTAAGTCAACAGTAAAGAGAAGACTCCATGACAGTAAATACAAAGGGTTCACATCTAGATGCAAACCATTCATCAATAACAAAAATAGACAGGCCAGAGTTAAATTTGCAGAAAAACACCTCAAGAAGCCAGCTCAGTTCTGGAAAAGTATTCTATGGACAGATGAGACAAAGATCAACCTGTACCAGAATGATGGGAAGAAAAAAGTTTGGAGAAGAAAGGGAACGGCACATGATCCAAGGCACTCCACATCCTCTGTAAAACATGGTGGAGGCAACGTGATGGCATGGGCATGCATGGCTTTCAATGGCACTGGGTCACTTGTGTTTATTGATGACATAAGAGCAGACAAGAGTAGCCGGATGAATTCTGAAGTGTACCGGGATATACTTTCAGCCCAGATTCAGCCAAATGCTGCAAAGTTGATTGGACGGCGCTTCATAGTACAGATGGACAATGACCCCAAGCATACAGCCAAAGCTACCCAGGAGTTCATGAGTGCCAAAAAGTGGAACATTCTGCAATGGCCAAGTCAATCTCCAGATCTAAACCCAATTGAGCATGCATTTCACTTGCTCAAATCCAGACTTAAGACGGAAAGACCCACAAACAAGCAAGACCTGAAGGCTGCGGCTGTAAAGGCCTGGCAAAGCATTAAGGAGGAAACCCAGCGTTTGGTGATGTCCATGGGTTCCAGACTTAAGGCAGTGATTGCCTCCAAAGGATTTGCAACAAAATATTGAAAATAAAAATATTTTGTTTGGGTTATGTTTATTTGTCCAATTTCTTTTGACCTCCTAAAATGTGGAGTGTTTGTAAAGAAATGTGTACAATTCCTACATTTTCTATCAGATATTTTTGTTCAACCCTTCAAATTAAACGTTACAATCTGCACTTGAATTCTGTTGTAGAGGTTTCACTTCAAATCCAATGTGGTGGCATGCAGAGCCCAACTCGCGAAAATTGTGTCACTGTCCAAATATTTCTGGCCCTAACTGTACATGCGCACACACACACACATATATATATATATATATATATATATATATATATATATATATATACACCCATACATAAGCACACATACATACATGCACACACACACACTCTCTCACACATTATATAGGTGGAACTGCGACTGCGGTACGTACATTATATAGGTGATACCACTGTGTGTGTAATATACTGTGACCGCTATGTATAGCCCATATAGGCCAGGTGCTGTGTGTGTGTGTGTGTGTGTGTGTATGTATATATATATATATATATATATATATATATATACACACATACACTGTGGCTGACCTACATGGGCTATACATAGCGGTCGCAGTGCATTACACACAATGGTTTATAGAAAAAATGTAGCGGCGCGAGTGAAAAAGCATAAAAAAGCAGCAAGTAAATCCCTTACCACACAGTGGGAAAAAAGTACGATGCAATTGCATTCTTATTACACACAATGGTATCACCTATATAATGTATGTACCGCAATTTCACCTATATAATGTATATAGACTGCTGTACATACATTATATAGGTGATACTGCTACTGCGGTATATAATAGCAGTTTCACCTATATAATGTATAAACAACAGTCTACATATACATTAGACAGGTCAAACTGCAAATGCTGCATATACATAAAAAAGTTTTCATCTTGGTTCTCACCTGAGATAGGGGAGGATGAGGAGGGTCGACTGTCCAGCCAGCATCGGAGGTGCTGAGGATGTGGGGTGGATGCCGGCCGGGGATTGGTGAGGAGAGCACTGTTCTCTGACGCTGGTTCTGGCCAGCGTCAGACACAGTGAGGCTCGGGCGTCTGTGCACACAGTGGCGGCCTTTTCAAACCTTTGCACAGGCCCTGATGCGTGCGCTCTCCTGTTTGCCTTCACTGACAAAGGCTGCAGCCGTGTACGCAAGCACGAACGAGGGCCGTGCTCATGTGGGCCGCCACGGCCTTGGTCAGCGCGTTCACCAAAAGAGCACGCACCAGGGCCTGTGCAGAGGATTTTAAGGGGCCGGCGGCCCATTTAGTAGCTCAGCGTGCTTAGGGGTCCCTTAGCACTCCGGGCCCCGCTGCAACCTCTGTAGTTACGTCCCTGATAGTGGTATACCATAGGCACAGATATACAATATTATATACACTGGATGGATCAATCCTGCACCTGGCTCTGGCCATACATGCACTGTATATATACAGGGCCATATACATAGCATGTGATGTCTGGTCACCAGCATCAGGCTTGATCACTCCAGTGCTGGATTCCATGGGTGTCATGATCCCAATGGCAGGGGATCACTAAAGGACAAGCACAGATACAAACAAGCTCTAGGGCGATGGAACCTGAGCTGACCGCGACCCTGAACCTAACACACAAATAAAAGTAGCCGGGGAACGTGCCTACGATGATCCTAGACGTCTCGCTCCAGCCGAAGATCTAACTTCCCCTATTAGAAGAAACACAGACCTCTCTTGCCTCCAGAGAAATACCCCACAGAAATAGCAGCCCCCCACATATAATGACGGTGAAATGAGAGGAAGGCACATACGCAGTATGAAAACAGTTTCAGCAAAATGAGGCCCGCTAAAGCTAGATAGCAGAGGATACAAAAGTGAACTGCGCGGTCAGCGAAAAACCCTTCAAAAAACATCCTGAAATTACTTGAACTCATGTGCCAACTCATGGTACATGAGGAGCAATTTCAGCCCACTAGAGCAACCAGCAGCAAAGAATCACATATCTGCAGGCTGGACTAAAAAAACAAATAAAGCAAAACACCAAAACAGGAAAATCCAAACTTAGCTTGACCAGAAGGTTCTAGGAGCAGGGAGCAGAGGTAACAAGACACACTGGATACATTGATAACCGGCGAGGAAATGCCAGCAAAGCCAGGTTAAATAGGAAACTCCCATATCCTGATGGAACAGGTGGAACCCAGAGACCCAGGAAAGACAAGTCACCCAGTACCATCAGCAACCACCAGAGGGAGCCCAAAAACAGAACTCACAACAGTAACCCCCCCTTGAGGAGGGGTCACCGAACCCTCACGAGAACCACCAGGGCGATCAGGATGAGCCCTATGAAAAGCGCGAACCAAATCATCAGCATGAACATCCGAGGCAACCACCCAAGAATTATCCTCCTGACCATAACCCTTCCACTTGACCAAATACTGGAGTTTCCGTCTGGAAACACGAGAATCCAAGATCTTCTCCACAACATACTCCAATTCTCCCTCAACCAGCACTGGAGCAGGAGGCTCAAGCGAAGGAACAACAGGTACCTCATACTTCCGCAACAACGACCGATGGAACACATTATGAATAGCAAACGATGCCGGGAGATCCAAACGAAACGACACAGGGTTAAGAATTTCCAAGATCCTATAGGGACCGATGAACCGAGGCTTGAACTTAGGAGAAGAGACCTTCATAGGAACAAAACGAGAAGACAACCACACCAAGTCCCCAACAAGAAGTCGAGGACCCACGCGGCGACGGCGATTAGCAAACTGCTGAGCCTTCTCCTGGGACAACTTCAAATTGTCCACCACATGACTCCAAATCCGATGCAACCTATCCACCATGTCCACTCCAGGACAATCAGAAGGTTCCACCTGACCAGAGGAAAAACGAGGATGAAACCCCGAATTACAAAAGAAAGGAGAAACCAAGGTAGCAGAACTAGCCCAATTATTAAGGGCAAACTCGGCCAGCGGCAAAAAGGTAACCCAGTCATCCTGATCAGCAGAAACAAAACACCTTAAATAAGTTTCCAAGGTCTGATTAGTTCATTCAGTCTGGCCATTCGTCTGAGGATGGAATGCAGACGAAAAGGACAAATCAATGCCCATCTTAGCACAGAACGTCCGCCAAAATCTAGACACAAACTGGGATCCCCTGTCAGAAACGATGTTCTCAGGAATCCCATGCAAACGAACCACATTCTGAAAAAACAGAGGGACCAACTCAGAGGAGGAAGGTAACTTAGGCAAGGGTACCAGATGAACCATTTTAGAAAAGCGATCACACACAACCTAGATGACGGACATTTTTTGAGAGACAGGGAGATCCGAAATAAAGTCCATGGAAATGTGCGTCCAAGGCCTCTTCGGGATAGGCAAAGGTGACAACAATCCACTGGCCCGAGAACAGCAAGGCTTAGCCCGAGCACAAACCTCACAAGACTGCACAAAAGAACGCACATCCCTCGACAAGGAAGGCCACCAAAAAGACCTGGCCACCAAGTCTCTAGTACCAAATATTCCAGGATGACCTGCCAACGCAGAAGAATGGACCTCGGAGATGACTCTACTGGTCCAATTATCCGGAACAAACAGTCTCTCAGGCGGACAACGATCAGGTTTACCCGCCTGAAACTCCTGCAAAGCACGTCGCAAGTCTGGGGAGACAGCAGACAAAATCACCCCATCCCTAAGGATACCAGAGGGCTCAGAATTTCCAAGGGAGTCAGGCACAAAACTCCTAGAAAGAGCATCCGCCTTCACATTCTTTGAACCTGGCAGGTATGAAACCACAAAATTGAAACGAGAGAAAAACAGTGACCAACGAGCCTGTCTAGGATTCAGACGCCTGGCAGACTCAAGGTAAATCAAATTTTTGTGATCAGTCAAGACCACCACACGATGTCTAGCACCCTCTAGCCAATGACGCCACTCCTCAAATGCCCACTTCATGGCCAAAAGTTCCCGATTACCAACATCATAATTCCGCTCAGCCGGCGAAAACTTTCTAGAAAAAAACGCGCATGGCTTCATCACTGAGCCATCGGAGCTTCTCTGTGACAAAACCGCCCCCGCTCCAATCTCGGAAGCATCAACCTCAACCTGAAAAGGGAGCGAAACATCTGGCTGACGCAACACAGGAGCAGAAGAAAACCGGCGCTTAAGTTCCTGAAAGGCCTCCACAGCCGCAGGAGACCAATTAGCAACATCAGCACCCTTCTTAGTCAAATCCGTCAAAGGCTTAACAACACTAGAAAAATTAGTTATAAAACGACGATAGAAATTAGCAAAGCCCAAGAACTTCTGTAGACTCTTAAGAGATGTAGCCTGCGTCCAGTCACAAATAGCCTGAACCTTGACGGGATCCATCTCAATAGTAGAAGGGGAAAAAATATACCCCAAGAAAGAAATCTTCTGGACTCCAAAGAGACACTTTGAGCCTTTTACAAACAAGGAATTGGCCCGCAGGACCTGAAACACCTTCCTGACCTGCTGAACATGAGACTCCCAGTCATCAGAAAAAACCAAAATATCATCCAAATACACAATCATAAATTTATCCAGATATTCACGGAAAATATCGTGCATAAAGGACTGGAAGACTGAAGGAGCATTAGAAAGTCCAAAAGGCATTACCAAATACTCAAAATGGCCCTCAGGCGTATTAAATGCGGTTTTCCACTCATCACCTTGCTTTATTCGTATAAGATTATACGCACCCCGAAGATCAATCTTAGTGAACCATTTAGCCCCCTTAATGCGAGCAAACAAATCAGTCAACAATGGCAAAGGATACTGATATTTTACGGTAATCTTATTCAAAAGACGATAATCTATACAAGGCCTCAAGGAACCATCTTTTTTGGCCACGAAAAAAAAGCCTGCTCCCAAAGGGGACAAAGATGGACGGATATGTCCCTTTTCCAAGGACTCCTTAACATAATCCCGCATAGCAGTATGCTCTGGCACTGACAGATTGAACAAACGACCTTTAGGAAATTTACTGCCTGGAATTAAATTTATAGCACAATCGCAATCCCTGTGAGGAGGAAGCGAACTGAGCTTAGGCTCCTCAAAAACATCCCGATAGTCAGACAAAAACACAGGAATCTCAGAAGGAGTAGATGAAGCGATAGAAATCGGAGGTGCATCATCATGAACCCCCTGACAACCCCAGCTTAACACAGACATCGATTTCCAGTCAAGGACTGGATTATGAGTTTGTAACCATGGCAGACCAAGCACTAGGACATCATGCAAATTATACAGTACCAGGAAGCGAATCACCTCCTGATGAACGGGAGTCATACGCATGGTCACTTGTGTCCAGTACTGAGGTTTATTCATAGCCAAAGGTGTAGAGTCAATTCCCTTCAAAGGAATAGGGACTTCCAGAGGCTCCAGACTAAACCCACAGCGATTGGCAAATGACCAATCCATAAGACTCAGGGCAGCGCCTGAATCTACATAGGCATCGACGGAAATGGATGATAATGAACAAATCAGAGTCACAGACAGAATGAACTTAGACTGTAAAGTACTAATGGCAACAGACTTATCAACCTTTTTTGTGCGTTTAGAGCATGCTGATATAACATGAGCTGAATCACCACAATAAAAGCACAACCTTTTTTTCCGCCTATAATTTTGCCGTTCACTTCTGGACTGAATTCTATCACATTGCATTATCTCAGGTGACGGTTCAGACGACACCGCCAAATGATGCACAGGTTTGCGCTCCCGTAAACGCCGATCAATCTGAATAGCCATAGTCATAGACTCATTCAGACCAGTAGGCGCAGGGAACCCCACCATAACATCTTTAATGGCCTCAGAAAGGCCATCTCTGAACTTTGCAGCCAGGGCGCACTCATTCCACTGAGTAAGCACCGACCACTTCCGAAATTTTTGACAATAAATTTCTGCTTCATCTTGCCCCTGAGAGAGGGCCAACAAAGCTTTTTCAGCCTGAATCTCTTGGTTAGGTTCCTCATAGAGCAAACCCAATGCCAGAAAAAACGCATCCGCATTAAGCAACGCAGGGTCCCCTGGTGCCAATGCAAATGCCCAATCCTGAGGGTCACCCCGCAGGAAAGATATAATAATCCTGACTTGCTGAGCAGGGTCTCCAGAGGAGCGAGATTTCAAAGAAAGAAACAACTTGCAATTGTTCCTAAAATTCAGAAAACGAGATCTATCTCCAGAAAAAAACTCTGGGACAGGAATTCTAGGTTCAGACATAGGAGCATGTACAACAAAATCCTGTATATTTTGAACCTTAGCGGCAAGATTATTCAGGCTGGAAGCCAAACTCTGGACGTCCATGATAAACAGCTGGGATCAGAGCCATTCAAAGATTAAGAGGAGGAGGAAGTAGCCAGGCTGCAATAAGGCTAGGCAGCAAACTCTGAGGGAAAGAGAAAAAAAACAAAACTTCCTCAGACTACTTATCCTCCTACTTCAGCCAATACAATTAACACTTTGTGGGCCGGTTATACTGTCATGATCCCAATGGCAGGGGATCACTAAAGGACAAGCACAGATACAAACAAGCTCTAGGGCGATGGAACCTGAGCTGACCGCGACCCTGAACCTAACACACAAATAAAAGTAGCCGGGGAACGTGCCTACGATGATCCTAGAGTCTCGCTCCAGCCGAAGATCTAACTTCCCCTATTAGAAGAAACACAGACCTCTCTTGCCTCCAGAGAAATACCCCACAGAAATAGCAGCCCCCCACATATAATGACGGTGAAATGAGAGGAAGGCACATACGCAGTATGAAAACAGTTTCAGCAAAATGAGGCCCGCTAAAGCTAGATAGCAGAGGATACAAAAGTGAACTGCGCGGTCAGCGAAAAACCCTTCAAAAAACCATCCTGAAATTACTTGAACTCATGTGCCAACTCATGGTACATGAGGAGCAATTTCAGCCCACTAGAGCAACCAGCAGCAAAGAATCACATATCTGCAGGCTGGACTAAAAAAACAAATAAAGCAAAACACCAAAACAGGAAAATCCAAACTTAGCTTGACCAGAAGGTTCTAGGAGCAGGGAGCAGAGGTAACAAGACACACTGGATACATTGATAACCGGCGAGGAAATGCCAGCAAAGCCAGGTTAAATAGGAAACTCCCATATCCTGATGGAACAGGTGGAACCCAGAGACCCAGGAAAGACAAGTCACCCAGTACCATCAGCAACCACCAGAGTGAGCCCAAAAACAGAACTCACAACATATGGGGCAATAATGAACGGTACAGAGCACTATATGGCACAGCTATGGGGAAATATGAACGGCGCAGAGCACTATATGGCACAGCTATGGGGCAATAATGAACGGTGCAGAGCACTATATGGCACAGCTATGGGACAATAATGAACGGTGCAGAGCACTATATGGCACAGCTATGGGACAATAATGAACGGTGCAGAGCACTATATGGCACAGCTATGGGGCAACCCGCAGTCATGTGACACGGGCACTGATGGGCGGGGTTAATGATGCGCTTCATGTGCATGCATGTTAAATGTCGCTGTCAGAGATTGACAGCCGCATTTAACATGTTAACAGCAGTGGGTGGATCACAATTCCACCCGCGGCTGTTAGGGGAACATGACAGCTGATCAGATCAGCTGTCATGACCCCAAAAAAGTGCAGACTCATCCCAGGAGCGCACACCAAAAAGGGGGGAGGCATCTAATATTGGCTACATCAAGTCATTGGACATTAAGGAGTTAAGATAAATGCTGACATAATATCTGCTATTACTTCCTCTTGGGGTTGGGCATTTCTTAATCTTGCTACTCTAACTGTAAAGAATCCTTTACTACATAGAAGTCTCCAAGTATAATGTAACCAGGAGTAAATTGTGTATAAGAACTATCTACCACAAGTCTGGGGCTGCTTTTATTTTTAGACCGGTGAGTTTTCTAAATATCTTGTTGTAACAAAACAAAAGAAATTGATCGCAATGTACCCTGAAAAGGTAGGAACGTAACCAGTTATTTTTCAATTTGCATTTAGCGTGTAGAATCAAAACATAGAAATTGCATCAGTTACAAGACCAACATCCTAATCTACACTTACCTCTTATCCTAACTAAGGCCTCTTTCACACGTCAGTGTCTCTGGTACGTGTAGTGACAGTTTTCTCACGTACCGGAGACACTGACACACGTAGACCCATTAGGATCTATGTGTTTCTGCACATGTGCGTGTTTTCACACGGACCATGTGTCCGTGTGCAAAACACGTAGACATGTCTGTTTTTTACCGGCAGCATGGACCACAATACGGACAGCACACGGAGAACAGTGTGCACTCTCCTCGGTGTGCACGTACCGCACGAAGGAGAGACAGAGCTACAGTAAGCGCTGTCCCCGCTGCGTGTGGTGCTGAAGCCGGTATTCATCCCTTCTCCCCAGCAGCGTTCGCTGGAGAAGGAATGAAAAATCAATGTTTTTTTATTTTCCCTTAAAAATAAAGTTTTTGCGTCCCCCCCTCCCCGCTTGCCTGCCGGGAAATACTCACCCAGCTCCTGCAATGCCTCCTCTCTGCGCCAGCAGCAGGTCCTGTGTGAGCGGTCACATGGTCCCGCTCATTACAGTGATGAATATGCGCATATTCCTCACTGTAATGAGCGGGACCATGTGACTGCTCACACAGGACCTGCTGCCAGCGGACGCTGAGAGGAGACATCGCAGGAGCTGGGTATTTCCCGACAGGCAAGGGGGAGCGGGGGTGCACAAGGGATGGGAGGTGGGAGGGGACGCACAAACTTTATTTTTAAGGGAAAATAAAAAAACATTGATTTTTCATTCCTTCTCTCCAGCGAACGCTGCTGAGGAGAAGGGATGAATACCGGCTTCAGCACCGCACGCAGGGGACAGCGCTTAACTGTAGCGCTGTCTCCTGCACGGTCCGTGTGGTCCTCAGTCGGCACACAGCTGCCGCACGTGTGCCACACTGATGTGCTACGTGAGCACACGGACACGGATAATTCCGGTACCGATTATCTGGACGTGTGAAAGAGGCCTTGTTCTTCACAAAATCATGAAGGTTAGGTTATTAGATTACTCATTGATCTATTCTTGACCTTTTAATCCTTCTTGAGCACCATGCATCCTATGACACTCACCCTGTTACAAGAGACTCTAAAATAATGACATACAACAGTATAAATTACCAAGCTCAGTTCTCTCAATACCCATGGATGAATGTATCATTTACTGAACTCCGTTTACCCAGTTCCCGTGGATAAGTATCTCAACTACTTGATATAGTATGGCAGACACATAGACGACCTCCTCTCCATATGGGAAGGCTGTGTATCTGCCATACCTTGCGCAGGCGTGTACTATGGAGGACAGAGAATGAACTTCAATCCAATATTGCAGCCAGCATGCAGCCAGTGGGTAAGGAAAGGGTGAATCAAAAACCCCAAAACCCCGCCTCCATGGCTGAAGATTGTTCCCTCCAAATTCAGGTGACAGTGTCCCTTTAATAACTATGTAAGGTGAGATGCACTTCACGCAACTTTCACCCCTCAGAACGCATTCCCGACATAGTAGCGCCACCAATACCAATCACAAGGTATGACATGCACAATCATGTTATTAGTTTTCACCATAGACAGGCCTCCGCTCTGGGACAGTCCGGTGATCCCATAGAGGAGGTGAGGACAGAAGACGCCGACACTCTACAGAAGCCTTGGAGATGTAGAACCTAGGTTCTCCTTTTCTGGATGGTCCGAATATGCAGAGATCAGGCTTCATTATTAATACATGAAAGCACCCCTTTCTCTGTATATACATGCTTTATTACAGGGGGGCTGTTTCTCCTGCCATGTGACCAATACTCACCTGTACTTAGATCCTTGTAAACTTCTCAGGATCCTTCACACCAGTGCAGATTAGCCTTCACAAAGGTTCATCTGAAACGCGTTGCAGCAGTGTGTGTTATTCTCTAATCCATCTGCCCCAGAATTTATTTATGGAATATGTATTGTAAGAGTTTTTCAATTAAGGATCACTACTGGAGCTGGCACCCATTTCCTTGGATATTTCTACGACTAGTCAGGACGAACTTCCATGTTCCTATTACAATGAGCCGCAAAAGGTGAGCTGGCAACACAGCTAATGTTGCTCAACAAGCTCGGATAGATGGGGATGCCAGAATGCAGATGGCTGGCAATGTGAGAAGTCAGATGTGTCTGTGTTGTGATCTCTACAGATGAGTCCTGGCTGGAGAAGTTGTCATGGTGGTCTGGACCAGATGGCAAAGACAAGAAAAGTGAACAATTCCATCAGAAAGAACATCCTCTGTAAGTCACCATCTATACCTGTGTTGTAATCTCTACAGACAAGTCCTGGCTGGAGAAGTGATCATGGTGGTCTGGGCCAGATAGGAAAGACAGGAAAAGTGAATGACTCCATCAGACAGTAAGTCAGCTGTAATTCACTATTTTGTGTTCTCCAGGACTGGTATCTACCACTATATGGTCACCGTATTGTGGTAATATCGGTCTTAGTATAGAGATTATTTTCAGTAACAGCGCGGCCATCTGCAGAGGTCCCCTACACCTATTATTAGAGTGCACCACCATAGTTATAAACATATTTACCTGTTTAGTGGCCAACTCCGATGTCCACCCCCCGAGCTGAATCCCTACCTATGCCTCTGCCCCTCATCGTGGTATAAAACATCAGCATAACACCAGTGCACAGCAACAACTTTATACTGAGATCAGAACTATAAGATTTTGTAAACGTATAGTTAGGTCTTGCCATATGCCACCTGTTATTACTCTATGGCCACTAGGAGGCACTGTCCTGAGGCTCGCAGGTCACACCCATTACCAAACATTACAGAAAATGACGATTCTTGTTCGTAATCGGCTATGGTAAATGCAGGATCATCCCCGCACACCAGCGATACACAACACACAGTCCAGCATGGGGATTACTCCCATCATCTGCAGGGAGGCTCATCATATGCGTAGTGAACAAACATGACCCAATTGTTCCTTGGCTCAGATAACACAAAATTACTTTCTGACGGATCAGTGGAATAATACATAGACAGTGCAATCCAGAAATACATGGCTCCAAGTCTGAAGATGAAGAGGATGACAGGACGGGTTATCAGTGCCGCTCCTGGTACTGCATCGCCATCTGTTGGCTCAGCTTCAGGGCAATCTCTCCTATCAATGTCCAGTACTCGTCAAAACTGATCTTCCCGTCCTCGTCCAGATCCAAGGACTGAATCAACTTGTTGGCCGCCTCCTTGTTCTGGGTGTGCTGGGGACAGAGAAAATAGAGAAAAGATTACCAGAATTGTCACAAGTACCTCCATCGTCATCACTGCTTCTCAGAGAGGAGGTCACAATGTCTCCAAAGGTTGGAGCCACACCAGGGTCCTACAGAGTAACCCCTTCATTACAGAAGATGGTGCTTACATAAAGAGATACAAATCTTAATTCATTTTATCATTCAGCATCCCTGAACTCTGAGAAATAGGCAAAGAATCTGTTCAGATTAGGCATAAATTTTCAGTGGACACAACAGCCCTGTTTTGTGTGGTAGATTAACTACAGCCAAGATGTCAGCCCCACCTGATGGCACAGGAGTTCTCTGACCACAAACCTCCTGTTTGCGAGCTCCTCCTTAGCACTTCTGTACTTGAACTGCACCTTGTTCCTCCTCTTATACACCTGACCTGTATAGAAGATCGGAGGAAACAGGAGTATTTAGGGTTAAAAAATAGTAAGCTTTATTACAAAAACATATCAAGTCATATAAAGATATTCCAAAAACCGGATGATGTGCCAGATCAATAGCGCCACCTATGCCCCAATAGTACATAATACATAGTGAGAGGTAAAGGGGAAAGTATGTTCCAAATAAAATAAAAAAAAAAAAAAAATCTATGTTCTGACCAAGTGGTAAAAAATGTGCAAATATGCAGCAGGAACAACACTCACCAAAGGATAGATGGGGGAAGTGGCACTAGATCGCATCCAAGAGCGCCCCAACGTACGTTTCGCTTTTTAGTATGTCAGCTTTATCAAGGGGATAGCTCTATGTCCCTGCAAGGACCTTTTATATCCCATTGGTGGTGATTGTGGGGCCGGTCACATGTTGTGAACCGGCCAATTACTCCAGCGTAGGCGGCGCCTGCGCACTGTGAGCCGCAGGTCCTGCACCGGCCGTCGGCGTCAGGCATAACTGCGCAGGCGCAGGAATAGTAATTCACTGCGCAGCTGCAGAAAGCCTAAAGACGCCGAGGCAGGGGAAGGAGCCGCCGCGTCAACAGCGCGCATGCGCATGGCTGGGTAAGATTAACCCATACAGCTCCCCACAGCATGTAACCGCCAATACAGAGTATGTGCACATAAACGTTTAATATCAGGTTGACTTACCAGTATCATCCTACCAGGATTGACTTTCTAGACATCACTCTGGAGGTCGACGCTGCTCGAAACATACAGACTGACGTCTTTCGCAAACCTACTTCTGTTAATACCCTGATTCGTGCAGACTCAGCACATAACTCTGCCACCATCAGAGCTGTCCCGGTCGGACAGTTCCTGAGGATGAGACGGATCTGCTCATCCGACCAGAAATTTCACAATCAAGCCGTAGATCTGCAGTCCCGCTTTCTGGCACGTGGCTACAGCCGCAGGAGTATTAAGCGGGGCTTTGACAGGGCTAGAAAAACTCGGCGCAGTGACCTGCTGTACACAACCAAGAGAAAAAAGGCAAATACCAATGATGATACTATTAGATTCATTGGTACATATAATCACGAATGGCAAAACATTAGGGGCATCCTGAAAAAACACTGGTCTATTTTGAAGACAGAGCCTGCCCTGGGGACCAGTTTGGGAGATTTTCCCGCCATGACCGCCAGGAGAGCACCTAATTTAGGTAACCTCCTGGTTAGGAGTCATTATGTTCCACCAATTCAAAATATTTTTGGCACTCGGGGTCCCCTTCTGGGGTGTTTTCAGTGTGACCACTGCCTGGCCTGCGCGAATGTCGAACGCATCTCTACTTTTGATACATCAGATGGCCTAAAACAATTTCAGATCAGACAGCACATCACGTGTGGCACAAGTAATGTTGTATATTACGCCACATGTGCCTGTCCCCGTATATATATAGGCCTAACATCTATAGGGAGCTCAGAATTCGGGTGCGTGAGCACGATCAAGACATTCGCGCGGCTGGGACAGTGGTCGATCCATCTGAGCTGAGGACTATCCCACGTCACTTTAGGACCTTTCACAATTGTGACGCGGGGTCTCTTCGGGTCAAGGGGATCGAAAGTCTTCACCTTGGGGTGAGGGGTGGAAACTAAAAAAACTCTTAGCCCAACATGAGGCGAACTGGATTGTCAGCCTCAATACTATGGTACCTAATGGGCTTAATGAGGCACTAAGTTTTTCATCCTTTTTATAATATAAGTGACCGTATTCTGGGGCTCATCTGTTCGCCCCCTCTTTTGACATCATTATGCACCCCCTGGATCATACAATCGGATCCTAGTATTGCTCTTTATGGTTTTAACTTTTATTTTTTCACTATTTCTTTAGTTTTTATGAATTTATGCATGGATCCACATATCCCAGATACTTCCTCATGTGCCTCCACTGAGACCCTAAAGTCTCCAATGCATGCGCCTGATACAAAGGCATCTCTACTTCCATTAAGATGCACACAACATCTGATGAACAGAGGATCTTCCCTTGACCGCAAACAGAATAAGAACGATGGACCTTTTTTTTTTTTTTTAAATATACGTTTATGTGCACATACTCTGTATCGGCGGTTACATGCTGTGGGGAGCTGTATGGGTTAATCTTACCCAGCCGTGCGCATGCGCGCTGATGACGCGGCGACTCCTTCCCCTGCCTTAGCGTCTTTAGGCTTTCTGCAGCTGCGCAGTGAATTACTATTCCTGCGCAGTTATGTCTGACGCCGACAGCCGGTGGAGGACCTGCGCCTACGCTGGAGTGATTGGCCGGTTCACAACATGTGACCGGCCCCACAATCACCACCAATGGGATATAAAAGGTCCTTGCAGGGACATAGAGCTATCCCCTTGATAAAGCTGACATACTAAAAAGCGAAACGTTCGTTGGGGCGCTCTTGGATGCGATCTAGTTCCACTTCCCCCATCTATCCTTTGGTGAGTGTTGTTCCTGCTGCATATTTGCACATTTTTGACCACTTGGTCAGAACATAGATATTTTTTTTTTTATTTGGAACATACTTTCCCCTTTACCTCTCACTATGTATTATGTACTATTGGGGCATAGGTGGCGCTATTGATCTGGCACATCATCCGGTTTTAGTATCACTTTTTGGAATATATTTATATGACTTGATATGTTTTTGTAATAAAGCTTACTATTTTTTAACCCTAAATACTCCTGTTTCCTCCGATCTTCTATGTTTATATGGAGTGGGGTAACTTTGTTCCCTATGGCGTAACTGTACGCAATACCTAAAGCATTATGTGGTTGTCTGGTACCCTGTTTATGCCTGACCTGTATAGTTGGCTTTGGAGGTAAAAGGATGGACCACTGTGGTTCCAGGTATTGCTAGGGAAACCTGCCGGGAGTCACTGGGGTGATCACTAGACAGTCTGTTCTTAGAAGGACCTCTTACACTGTGTGTGTTTAATGATTGGGGAGGAGGAAGTCCCACACATAATTCTGCACTTTATCATCTTCAAACTTCATATCCAACTATGCAATATCCACCATTTTGTGCTCCCTCCTGGCCCAGCCCCATAAGTACCATAGGAAGTTATCCCCAGAGTGTACCCCAACATTACAGCTCTGCTGTGCACCCACTTTGCACTAACTCATGTCCACCATCCTGTCTTTGAACTTGGCATCCTGGGACTTATGATATTTCTGCTGGCATCTGAGCTGCTCACTCCTGCTTAGGGTCTGTTACAGATTCCTGCAGCTGCTGGTGGAGTCTTTTGAAAACAGAAGCTAGCAGCCTGCAGCACTGGTCTTGTCTGCTGCCTGGGATCATCTGGGACAATGTCTTACCATGAATCAGCTACAGAGGACATGGACGCTAGGTCAAGTTTGTCATAAACTGAACACAGTTTATTCCCATCACCATGTCATGCTGAGGACAAGTTTTGGGCAATCTCTCAGGATGCTTGACTATAGATGGTTCATTATGTTTTAGTAGAGCGTTTTTCATGGTTTCGCCACTGTATCCACCACAGGTTACAGGCTCCACAGCACTTTTACTGCTACCACCTGACCGACCGTGTACGTGCTGAACACACCATGATCAAATACATAGCTGCAGCTTTTGTTTAAGCCAAAAGATTTTTAATACGCCACCATGACATGGTAGACTTTTGCCCGCGCCCTGCTCTACTCTATCCTATTAACCCCTTCACCCTCAGAGCTTTTTTTGGTTTTGCGTTTTCGTTTTTCGCTCCCCTTATTCCCAGAGCCATTATTTTTTATTTTTCCGTCAATATGGCCATATGAGGGCTTGTTTTTTGCAGGACGAGTAGTAGTTTTGAAAGATTCTATTGGTTTTACCATGTCGTGTACTAGAAAACATGAAATAAAATTCCAAGTGTGGTGAAATTGCAAACAAAGTGTAATCCCACACTTGTTTTTTTGTTCGGCTTTTTTACTTGGTTCACTAAAGGCGAAAACTGACCTGCCATTATGATTCTCCAGGTCACTAAAAGTTCTTAGACACCAAATATGTCTAGTTTTTTTTTTTTTTTATCCAAGTGGTGAAGAAAAAATTCCAAACTTTGTTAAAAAGAAAAAAGCGCCATTTTCCGATTCTCGCAGCATGTCCATTTTTCGTGATCTCGGGTTAGGTGAGGGCTTCTTTTTGCACGCCGAGCTGTTGTTTTTAATGATACTATTTTGGTGCAGATACGATCGCCCGTTATTCAATTTTAATTTGCATTGTCGCGGCGACCAAAAAACCCGAAATTTTGGCGTTTTGACTTTTTCTCCGCTACGCCGTTTAGCAATCAGGTTAATCCTTTATTTTTATTGATAGATCAGGCGATTCTGAACGCGGCGATACCAAATATGTGTAGGTTAGATTTTATTTTTATTGTTTTATTTTGAATGGGGCAAAAAGGGGTGGGGGGGTGATTTTAACTTTTACATATTTTTATATTTTTAAAAACTTTATATATTTTTTTTCCTTTTGACATGCCTCAATAGTCTCCATAGACTAGAAGCTGCCATAGCCCGATCGGCTCTGCTACATAGATGTGATGGTCACATCTCCTCTATGTAGTAGAATTGCTGACGTGCGATGAATGCCGACCACTGAGTGGCACTCGCAGCAATCCGGGACTGGCAACCATAGAGGTCTCCAGTAGACCTCGGGTTGTCATGCCGACACACCGATGACCCGCAATCATGTGATGCACGTCACCGGTGTGCATATTTCCGGAAGCACCATTTAAATGCCTCTGTCAGAGTTTGACAATGGTATTTAACTAGTTAATAGTCGCGGGTGGATCGCGATTCCATTTGTGGCTATTGCAGGTACATGTCCTCTGTTGAAAACAGCTGACATGTCCCGGGAAAGATGTGGGCTCACCGCCGGAGCCCACATCAAAGGGAGGTACATAGACATCGGCGTACGATTACGTCCGATGTCATTAAGGGGTTAAACATTTTTTTTAAATATCCTGTACTCTTTTTAGGTATTTTTTTTTTATTTTTCATTGGGAACGTGTTACAGATTATTAACCCCTTCCCGACCCATGACGCCACGTAGGCGTCATGAAAGTCGGTGCCAATCCGACCCATGACGCCTATGCGGCGTCATGGAAAGATCGCGTCCCTGCAGATCGAGTGAAAGGGTTAACTCCCATTTCACCCGATCTGCAGGGACAGGGGGAGTGGTAGTTTAGCCCAGGGGGGGTGGCTTCACCCCCTCGTGGCTACGATCGCTCTGATTGGCTGTTGAAAGTGAAACTGCCAATCAGAGCGATTTGTAATATTTCACCTATTATAACGGGTGAAATATTACAATCCAGCCACGGCCGATGCTGAAATATCATCGGCCATGGCTGGAAATACTAATGTGCCCCCACCCCACCGATCGCCCCCCCAGTCCTCCGATCTGGCCGGTACACTGCTCCGGCTCCCCTCTGTCCAGTGCTCCGCTCCCCCCCGTGCTCTTGTCCGCTCCCCCCGTGCTCCAATCACCCCCCCTGCACTCCGATCCACCCCCCCCGGTGCTCCGTTCCACCCCCAGTGCTCCATTCCACGCCCCCCGTGCTCCGTTCCACGCCCCCCGTGCTCCGTTCCACCACTCCCGCGCTCCGATCCCCCCCCCGTGCTCCGATCCCCCCCCCGTGGTCTCCCCCCACCCCATCATACTTACCGATCCAGCCGGGGTCCCGTCCGTCTTCTCCCTGGGCGCCGCCATCTTCCAAAATGGCGGGCGCATGCGCAGTGCGCCCGCCGAATCTGCCGGCCGGCAGATTCGTTCCAAACTGCATTTTGATCACAGAGATATAATCTATCTCAGTGATCAAAATAAAAAAAATAATAAATGACCCCCCCCCTTTGTCACCCCCATAGGTAGGGACAATAAAAAAAAGAAATTTTTTTTTTCCACTAATTTTAGAATAGGGTTAGGGTTAGGGTTAGGGGTAGGGTTAGGGGTAGGGTTAGGGGTAGGGTTAGGGTTTCGGTATTGGCACACGTATTCTGGTCCTCTGCGGATTTTTCCGCTGCGGATTTGATAAATCCGCAGTGCTAAACCGCTGCGGATTTATGGCGGATTTACCGCGGTTTTTCTGCGCATTTCACTGCGGTTTTACAACTGCGATTTTCTATTTGAGCAGTTGTAAAACCGCTGCGGAATCCGCACAAAGAAGTGACATGCTGCGGAATGTAAACCGCTGCGTTTCCGTGCAGTTTTTCCGCAGCATGGGCACAGCGATTTTTGTTTCCCGTAGGTTTACATTGAACTGTAAACTCATGGGAAACTGCTGCGGATCCGCAGCGTGTGCACATACCTTTAGAATTAGGCTATGTGCACACGGTGCGGATTTGGCTGCGGATTGGCCGCTGCGGATTCGCAGCAGTGTTCCATCAGGTTTACAGTACCATGTAAACATATGAAAAACCAAATCCGCTGTGCCCACGGTGCGGAAAATACCGCGCGGAAACGCTGCGTTGTATTTTCCGCAGCATGTCAATTCTTTGTGCGGATTCCGCAGCGTTTTACAACTGTTCCTCAATAGGAATCCGCAGGTGAAATCCGCACAAAAAACACTGGAAATCCGCGGAAAATCCGCAGGTAAAACGCAGTGCCTTTTACCCCCCGATTTTTCAAAAATGGTGCGGAAATATCACACGAATCCGCAACGTGGGCACATAGCCTTAGGGTTAGGGTTGGAATTAGGGTTGTGGTTAGGGTTGTGATTAGGGTTATGGCTACAGTTGGGATTAGGGTTAGGGGTGTGGGGGGGTTAGTGTTGGAGTTAGAATTGAGGGGTTACCACTGTTTAGGCACATCAGGGGTCTCCAAACGCAACATGGCGCCACCATTGATTCCAGCCAATCTCGTATTCAAAAAGTCAAATGGTGCTCCCTCACTTCCGAGCCCTGACATGTGCCCAAACTGTGGTTTACCCCCACATATGGGGTACCAGCATACTCAGGACAAACTGCGCAACAATTACTGGGGTCCAATTTCTCCTGTTACCCTTGTGAATCAAAAAAAATGCTTGCTAAAACATAATTTTTGAGGAAAGAAAAATGATTTTTTATTTTCACGGCTCTGCGTTGTAAACGTCTGTGAAGCACTTGGGGGTTCAAAGTGCTCACCACATATCTAGATAAGTTCCTTGGGGGGTCTAGTTTCCAAAATGGGGTCACTTGTGGGGGGTTTCTACTGTTTAGGCACATCAGGGGCTCTGCAAACGCAACGTGACGCCCGCAGAGCATTCCATCAAAGTCTGCATTTCAAAACGTCACTACTTCAATTCCAAGCCCCGGCATGTGCCCAAACAGTAGTTTACCCCCACATATGGGGTATCAGCGTACTCAGGAGAAACTGGATAACAACTTTTGGGGTCAAATTTCTCCTGTTACCCTTGGGAAAATAAAAAATTGCAGGCTAAAAGATCATTTTTGAGAAAATAATTTTTTTTTTTTTTTTCATGGCTCTGCGTTATAAACTTCTGTGAAGCACTTGGGGGTTCAAAGTCCTCACCACACATCTAGATTAGTTCATTTGGGGGTCTAGTTTCCAAAATGGTGTCATTTCTGGGGGATCTCCAATGTTTAGGCACACAGGGGCTCTCCAAACGTGACATGGTGTCCGCTAATGATTGGAGCTAATTTTCCATTTAAAAAGCCAAATGGCGCGCCATCCCTTCCGAGCCCTGCCGTGCGCCCAAACAGTGGTTTACCCCCACATATGGGGTATCGACGTACTCAGGACAAACTGGACAACAATATTTGGGGTCCAATTTCTCCTATTATCCTTGGCAAAATAGGAAATTCCAGGCTAAAAAATCATTTTTGAGGAAAGAAAAATTATTTTTTATTTTCATGGCTCTGCGTTATAAACTTCTGTGAAGCACCTGGGGGTTTAAAGTGCTCAATATGCATCTAGATAAGTTCCTTGGGGGGTCTAGTTTCCAAAATGGGGTCACTTGTGGGGGAGCTCCAATGTTTAGGCACACAGGGGCTCTCCAAACGCGACATGGTGTCCGCTAACAATTGGAGCTAATTTTCCATTCAAAAAGTCAAATGGCGCGCCTTCCCTTCCGAGCCCTACCGAGTGCCCAAACAGTGGTTTACCCCCACATATGAGGTATCGACGTACTCGGGAGAAATTGCCCAACAAATTTTATGATCCATTTTATCCTACTGCCCATGTGAAAATGAAAAAATTGAGGCGAAAAGATTTTTTTTGTGAAAAAAAAGTACTTTTTCATTTTTACAGATCAATTTGTGAAGCACCTGAGGGTTTAAAGTGCTCACTAGGCATCTAAATAAGTTCCTTGGGGGGTCTAGTTTCCAAAATGGGGTCACTTGTGGGGGAGCGCCAATGTTTAGGCACACAGGAGCTATCCAAACGCGACATGGTGTCCGCTAACGATGGAAATAATTTTTCATTCAAAAAGTCAAATGGCGCTCCTTCCCTTCCGAGCCTTACCATGTGCCCAAACAGTGGTTTACCCCCACATGTGAGGTATTGGTGTACTCAGGAGAAATTGCCCAACACATTTTAGTATCCATTTTATCCTGTTGCCCATGTGAAAATGAAAAAATTGAGGCTAAAAGAATTTTTTTGTGAAAAAAAAGTACTTTTTCATTTTTACGGATCAATTTGTGAAGCACCTGGGGGTTCAAAGTGCTCACTATGCATCTAGATAAGTTCCTTGGGGCGTCTAGTTTCCAAAATGGGGTCACTTGTGGGGGAGCTCCAATTTTTAGGCACACGGGGGCTCTCCAAACGTGACATGGTGTCCGCTAAAGAGTGGAGCCAATTTTTGATTCAAAAAGTCAAATGGCGCTCCTTCCCTTCCAAGCCCTGCCGTGCGCCCAAACAGTGGTTTACCCCTACATATGAGGTATCAGCGTACTCAGGACAAATTGGACAACAACTTTCGTGGTTCAGTTTCTCCTTTTAATATTGGGAAAATAAAAAAATTGTTGCTAAAAGATAATTTTTGTGACTAAAAAGTTAAATGTTCATTTTTTCCTTCCATGTTGCTTCTGCTGCTGTGAAGCACCTGAAGGGTTAATAAACTTCTTGAATGTGGTTTTGAGTACCTTGAGGGGTGCAGTTTTTAGAATGGTGTCACTTTTGGGTATTTTCAGCCATATAGACCCCTCAAACTGACTTCAAATGTGAGGTGGTCCCTAAAAAAAATGGTTTTGAAAATTTCGTTGTAAAAATGACAAATCGCTGGTCAAATTTTAACCCTTATAACTTCCTAACAAAAAAAAATTTTGTTTCCAAAATTGTGCTGATGTAAAGTAAACATGTGGGAAATGTTATTTATTAACTATTTTGTGTCACATATCTCTCTGGTTTAACAGAATAAAAATTCAAAATGTGAAAATTGGGAAATTTTCAAAATTTTCGCCAAATTTCCGTTTTTATCACAAATAAACGCAGAATTTATTGACCTAAATTTACCACTAACATGAAGCCCAATATGTCACGAAAAAACAATCTCAGAACCGCTAGGATCCGTTGAAGCGTTCCTGAGTTATTACCTCATAAAGGGACACTGGTCAGAATTGCAAAAAACGGCAAGGTCTTTAAGGTCAAAATAGGCTGGGTCATGAAGGGGTTAAAAAAATAGTTTAAAAAATGTATGCATTTCAGATTATTGGATTCTGCTTTGTGTACATTTATGGATGCCGATCTCCTACCTGGCCGGAGACACGGACATTGGACAATGCAAGTAGATATATATCACAAGAAATTAGAGGCCAATTTCCCTAGGAGAGTTTCTATACATGTGCTCATGCTTAGTGTCAGGGAGACCAGTTTTGTTTTAGTTCAGTTAGGAACTTGCAGCTCTCTGGCACCCAACAAAAAAACAACTTAAGTCCAAATATATGTCAAGTCTTTTGATATTAGTGCTATGGCCAGGTATATTTATACAATATCTAATGTTTGTCTCATTTTCGGGACATTATATTGATTTATTTCTCTTTTCGTTTTCTTTTGTCTATTGTCCTAATGTGTGTTGTGGTATTTACTCACTCTTGTACGTTGATTTACTCATTCTTTTTATGGTCAATAAGGCCGATAATATTTGTGCGTGGGTTATTATATATAAGTGTCTACCATTTAATCTATGTGGCGTATACTTCTTATCTATTAACAAGGCTTCACTCTGTATTTGCATATGCTGCTCAGGTGGATATGTTCCTATTATTGGATTTATCCAAGGTTGTGCTTTGACAGCGCTGCATATGTAGGCGCATTCATCCAGCGCTTCTATGACGCATGCGCTGTAGGCTCCTATTATGGTTCGCATTGTGCACCTCACCTAAGCGGTATCCGTTCTACTTTATTCCATTACGCTTGCGCCACATGGAACGCACTGCTGCGCTCCATTATTGAGTGTCCGTCTCATAATGCCACACTCTCGTGACGTTTTTGGAGGCGTGGATCTGTACGACGCATGCGCAGTTCTATTCCTAGTATGGAACGCACCGTGCGCTTCACCCAGCGCCGGCTCCTCCGAAGGACGTCATTTCCGGAGGCAGTCTTGATTTGGCGTACGCCACACTTACCCACGTGTATTTATATGGGCATACTTGGTGAGTACACTACAGCCTTTATCCTTTTTCTTGCTTGCGGCTACAATACCCCTGATGAACCCCCGTTCCATCCACATGGGGGGGAAACGCGTCGGGCATTGGTCGGGGAGACTGCTGTCTTGTGCTTGATTAGATGTCCGGATCCATTTGATAAAACCGCATACCCACCACGGACCCGGGTTATTTGGATTTATCGAACATCGCTACATATCCACCACGGGCCTACAGATGAGTATTGAATGCTCTCTGATTTCTTTTTGTGAGGGGGATCATTGTGTCCTGCCCCATTACTTTTTTGTACCTGTGGGGGTCTTGGTGTGGTGGGCTTTGATGGACCTGTCACTTTGTAACATATATTGAAACAATAATAACACCTGCTCTTGTGAGATATACATTGAAATTATAAATAGCAGTATGAGCAAATTTGGTGCTACTTATCTTAAAGTATTGTTTCAATGTGACTAACGGGCAATCTCTATCAAGCATCCATTTTTTCTTTATTTGGGTATAAGGAGTTATACATCTGATTTTCTAGTTGCTGTATCTTGCTACTTAATTGAGGCTTCTGATGTTGGTATGCTATATGGTTGACTTTTTGTATAGCGGGTGACCATGCTCGCATACTTTAGCATTTGATTAAAAACCTCAAGTATTTCTCACTCCTTAAACCAGATGAGATCGCATGTTTGTATTAAATATGGACAATACTAGTACTTTCTCATTCACCCTATTTTTGTGAATCTTTTTGCTGGCTGATATTGCTATAAGACATAATTGTCTACTACATGAAATATACGCATATCTAAGCAATGCATTAGACTCATCGCATATTCTATATTATTCAAATATTTTTTCGTTTTTTTTATTTAGTTCTTTTTGGGTGTTTGGGTTTGTTTGTGGGACATTTTCTTTATTCTATCCCTATTAGGGACGTTTTAGGGCTTCTAGGGTCAGTCGACGTGGAGTGGGGGCGCCTACCGCTTCACATTAGGGTGCCAACCCCCACTGTCAGGTAGGTCTTCCGTTAGGGATTTTTTTAGGTCTACTTTAGGGTTCCCTATCTAGGGTCTTCTAGGGATTCCCTAGGCTTAGTCGACGCTGAGTGGGGGCGCCTACCGCAGAAACTTAGGGTGCCAACCTCCACTGATAGGTAGGTCTCAATGTAGATTCTTCCTAGGGCCCTATAGGTACATAATTATATGTCTATTCTATTTTTTGTTATTTATGGAAAGAGTACTTTTTTAGAGACTATTAATAAAGGTTATTTTTTAGGTATCCTTGTTTGTTTTAGGTTTTTTGAGTTGGTCTAGGATTCCACATATATTTGGACTTAGGTTGTTTTTTTGATCTATGATATGGCTAGCTTTCTCTCAGGACCTGTAGACAATAAGAGGTGGCTTGATGATGCAAGGGAGGTCTTTTCGGATGTTGAGGGCACGGGAGGCTCCTCATCCACCCCTACTTTGAGGAATTTATTTGCTGATCTCTTGACTATCTATAGAAACAACATTAAATCTTGGTGGGAGGTTCAGTCCTTGGACAACTATATTAAACATCGAATAGTTCCACGTGGTCTCAGGATACATCTCTTACCAGCTCCTAGGTGCGTTTCCCCTACACTACTTAGTAAGTGGGAGGAGGAATCAATTTCATCATCACTGCGCTTTATGCAGATACTTTTGGAAGAGGAAAAAAAGACGTTGGAAAGCTCTTCGATTAAACTCAAGGAACACATAGAGTCTATCTTGAAATTCAAGAGTGATCCAGAATTCAATAATAGAGAAGAGTCTCTCAAAAACGCGGTGGAAAAATTCCACCTGGAAGTAAAAGAGAGAAAACATAAACGGTTTATCAAGGACTGTTCTGAATTTAAAGAGAAAAGAGCGTACCCTTCATTACAAGTCTCTTCAGCACCAACTACTGACATATCCTCATCTGATATTGACTCCTCAGACGCGGATTCAGCATCAAGGGGTTACTTGGCGACACAGTTTGCGAAACCTAGGAATCGCGGCAAGAGAGGTGGGCGACGATGGCAAAATCAAAGACAGGACAGGGGATATCAACCCTCTACTTCTTCATCTTCCTCTTTTTTAGAGGATCGGGGGGGAAGCATTTATCATCTGCGGACTCGGAATTCCAACAACTAACAGAAAGGAATTCATCTGTAATGAACGACAGTAATCAGATCATTAATATGTCGATTTGTCAACTGAAAGATAATGAGAAGCAGGTTTTTAGTAAAGGCCTCACTTTCGTCCCCACGATGAGATTTGATCCATTTGTATGGATCAAGGACTTGGACCTCTTTACGAGGAAACTTAAATGGAGACGTTTTTTTCAAAGGAATGACCTCCAGAGATGCCAACAATTGGGTATCTCTATGGATGATCTGACTGATGTTGATATATTGACTGAACTTAGTGAGGAAGGGGTGAGGGCAGCTGGTGAGGGTCCATTCACAGATTTGAAACCAGTGAGTAAACGGTTGCCGCCACCTAGTGACTATGGAAGTATTGAGATCTTTCAAAAATTGGTCTCGCAGGAAATTAATAACATCATTCCTGATTTGGACCCTACTCACCCAAACCTTACAGTAGCTGAGAGGAGATCACTTGATAATCTTAAAAATAACAATTCAATTGTCATCAAACCGTCTGATAAAGGCGGAAATATTGTTATTTTGGACTCCTCTCAATATGTAGATATGTGTAATTCCATCCTGTCGGACAGATCATCATATGAGGTTTTAAAAAACGACCCAACTGTGGGTTATACCTCGGAGTTGAAGAGTATCCTCAATTGAGCTATTGGGTCTAAACTTATTTCGAGCAATGAACACAATTTCTTGTTACCTAAATTTCCAACTGTGGCAACCTTTTATGCACTCCCCAAAGTACATAAGGGCCTTAGTCCCTTGAAAGGACGCCCTATTGTGTCAGGGGTGGATGCCCTTTCACAAAACTCGAGTGTATATGTGGACAAACTACTAAGGTCTTTTGTTACTGCTCTACCCTCCTACATTAGGGACACAAGTGATCTCCTGATGAAATTAGAGGACATTGTAGTGGAACCTGATACCATCATTGCCTCCATTGACGTAGAGGCATTATATAGCAGTATTCGCCATCAGGATGGCCTTAGAGCAGTCAAATACTTCCTGAGCAGTAGAGGTACCCATTTTGCGTCACATAACGCTTTTCTGATTGAACTTCTGGAGTTTGTACTTCAACGGAACTATTTCCTTTTCAATGGGAAGGGGTACCACCAGCTCAGGGGCACAGCAATGGGGAGCCCTTGTGCTCCCACGTATGCTAATTTGCTCCTGGGCTGGTGGGAAGACACTTTTGTCTTTAGGGACGAGGATGTCACATGGTGCCCCAGGATTATTTTCTGGGGCAGATACATAGATGACATCCTTGTCCTGTGGAAGGGTGATGCTTGTTCTTTCTCTGACTTCCTAAGTTATTTAAACACCACATTGGAAGGCCTATATTTTACCTTTGAAATAGGGGGTGACAGCATCACCTTTCTTGATGTCTTCATTAAAAGGCTTAGTGATGGCTCTCTCGGCACGTCTATCTATCGAAAACCAACAGCTACAAACAGCCTTCTAAGATGGGAGAGTCATCATCCCTTCCCCTTGAAAAGTGGTATCCCGAAGGGACAGTTTCTTCGTTTACGAAGAAACTGTTCGTCCCTGAGTGATTTTAAATCTAGATCCACGGAACTTAAACACCGTTTCAGGGATAGGGGTTACCCCGATGATGTGATTGGTTCCGCATTTGAGACAGCCTTGGACTCTAACAGGACGTCTCTCTTGATACCAAAGATTGAGACTGGTGTAACATCTACCACACGTCTCATTGGTACTTTTGATGATCAGTCCAAAAGAGTGTTTGACATCTTTAAGAAACACTGGCAAATATTGAGGTCTGACCCGGATGTTAGTGGGTTTATCTCTCCACATCCATCAATCACGTACAGAAGGGGAAGGTCAATCAAGGACAGCATTGTCCAGAGCCATTTTGTGCCCCCTAAAAAACAGGGTACATGGCTGGAAAATAGATCAACCGGCACATTTAGGTGTGGACATTGCTCTTTTTGTAGATTTATCTGTGTCTCTAACACCTTTCAGAGTTCAGCTACGAATAGGACGTTCTCCATGAGACAGTTTGCTAACTGTAAAACAGTAGGGGTCGTGTACCTCTGCACGTGTTCGTGCCCTAAGGACTATGTGGGCAAAACAAAAAGAGAACTGAGGGTTCGGATAGGCGAACACCTCGGGGATATCCGGCACTGCAGAGATACTCCAATTGCACGACATGTCATCAATACACATGGTGGTGATCCAGGTTCCCTTAGTTTTAGGGTTATTGAAGTTATCCCTCCCTCGGTAAGACGGGGTGACTGGGACAAAAAAATTATACAGCGCGAAACAAGATGGATTTATTTAATGAGATCGATGAGCCCTCTGGGCCTCAACGAACAGCTGACCTTCACTGGTTTTATCTAGCCCCTTGTCAAGTCCTTTGATATTAGTGCTATGGCCAGGTATATTTATACAATATCTAATGTTTGTCTCATTTTCGGGACATTATATTGATTTATTTCTCTTTTCGTTTTCTTTTGTCTATTGTCCTAATGTGTGTTGTGGTATTTACTCACTCTTGTACGTTGATTTACTCATTCTTTTTATGGTCAATAAGGCCGATAATATTTGTGCGTGGGTTATTATATATAAGTGTCTACCATTTAATCTATGTGGTGTATACTTCTTATCTATTAACAAGGCTTCACTCTGTATTTGCATATGCTGCTCAGGTGGATATGTTCCTATTATTGGATTTATCCAAGGTTGTGCTTTGACAGCGCTGCATATGTAGGCGCATTCATCCAGCGCTTCTATGACGCATGCGCTGTAGGCTCCTATTATGGTTCGCATTGTGCACCTCACCTAAGCGGTATCCGTTCTACTTTATTCCATTACGCTTGCGCCACATGGAACGCACTGCTGCGCTCCATTATTGAGTGTCCGTCTCATAATGTCACACTCTCGTGACGTTTTTGGAGGCGTGGATCTGTACGACGCATGTGCAGTTCTATTCCTAGTATGGAACGCACCGTGCGCTTCACCCAGCGCCGGCTCCTCCGAAGGACGTCATTTCCGGAGGCAGTCTTGATTTGGCGTACTCCACACTTACCCACGTGTATTTATATGGGCATCCTTGGTGAGTACACTACAGCCTTTATCCTTTTTCTTGCTTGCGGCTACAATACCCCTGATGAACCCCCGTTCCATCCACATGGGGGGGAAACGCGTCGGGCATTGGTCGGGGAGACTGCTGTCTTGTGCTTGATTAGATGTCCGGATCCATTTGATAAAACCGCATACCCACCACGGACCCGGGTTATTTGGATTTATCGAACATCGCTACATATCCACCACGGGCCTACAGAGGAGTATTGAATGCTCTCTGATTTCTTTTTGTGAGGGGGATCATTGTGTCCTGCCCCATTACTTTTTTGTACCTGTGGGGGTCTTGGTGTGGTGGGCTTTGATGGACCTGTCACTTTGTAACATATATTGAAACAATAATAACACCTGCTCTTGTGAGATATACATTGAAATTATAAATAGCAGTATGAGCAAATTTGGTGCTACTTATCTTAAAGTATTGTTTCAATGTGACTAACGGGCAATCTTTATCAAGCATCCATTTTTTCTTTATTTGGGTATAAGGAGTTATACATCTGATTTTCTAGTTGCTGTATCTTGCTACTTAATTGAGGCTTCTGATGCTGGTATGCTATATGGTTGACTTTTTGTATAGCGGGTGACCATGCTCGCATACTTTAGCATTTGATTAAAAACCTCAAGTATTTCTCACTCCTTAAACCAGATGAGATCGCATGTTTGTATTAAATATGGACAATACTAGTACTTTCTCATTCACCCTATTTTTGTGAATCTTTTTGCTGGCTGATATTGCTATAAGACATAATTGTCTACTACATGAAGTATACGCATATCTAAGCAATGCATTAGACTCATCGCATATTCTATATTATTCAAATATTTTTTCGTTTTTTTATTTAGTTCTTTTTGGGTGTTTGGGTTTGTTTGTGGGACATTTTCTTTATTCTATCCCTATTAGGGACGTTTTAGGGCTTCTAGGGTCAGTCGACGTGGAGTGGGGGCGCCTACCGCTTCACATTAGGGTGCCAACCCCCACTGTCAGGTAGGTCTTCCGTTAGGGATTTTTTTAGGTCTACTTTAGGGTTCCCTATCTAGGGTCTTATAGGGATTCCCTAGGGTTAGTCGACGCTGAGTGGGGGCGCCTACCGCAGAAACTTAGGGTGCCAACCTCCACTGATAGGTAGGTCTCAATGTAGATTCTTCCTAGGGCCCTATAGGTACATAATTATATGTCTATTCTATTTTTTGTTATTTATGGAAAGAGTACTTTTTTAGAGACTATTAATAAAGGTTATTTTTTAGGTATCCTTGTTTGTTTTAGGTTTTTTGAGCTCTCTGGCACCCCCTTACCCTCAGGTCAGTCAGGAAACTGCACCTAGGATAAGTAGTCACTGGACAGGCTGCTCTGTCACGTACTAGCTATCAGGGCACCCTGCAGTAAGGGCGGTGTGCATTTCACCAGTCCCAGGCCGGGAATGCACACATAAACCTTTGATCTGTCACTGCCAGGATTCCAAATAACACCAGAACTCTAAGTGGCCACAAGTTCCTCAGTTAATATAAGCAAGGTCCGTTACCAGAGCCTATATCTGGTCAGAAACCAACCCCAGGTAGCGGGAATTTGTCCGGAGTCCGTGTCAGTTCGGTCATAAAGCAAAAAGAACGAAGCTAGTAAATTAATATGTTTACTCAAACTCCAGAAAATATCAGCAGTGTTTACAAAAATACAAAAGATATTACAAAAAGAGACAAAATACAATATGTACAACAGTAAAGAAATTAACATAGGAACTTTCTGTATCTCAGTCACAGGTATGACGTGTCGATAAAGGGGAGGAGAGGTCCCAAAGAAATGGTTCAGCAGCACAGCATGGTGTTCTTGGCCGTCTCTCTGGCTGTGAACACCTCCAAAAATGTATATTTCTGTCTTAAGCTTTGCCCACAAACATAGAGACTCCTTCTTTTGCTGACCTCACTGGTGGGCTGGTTTCTGCAAAATATACCTCTCTTTGGAAGTTATCAAAACTCCTTTTTTCCCATCTTTGGCTTGGAAGCTCACAGGGCGACATTAGGGCCATTATATTTTTCCCTGCGAATTTACCATTCTTTTGAAAATCATACCAAGAAAGCAGCACCAAAGGAACCAAAAAAATAATAAAAATATTAAACAAATTATAATCATGCGTATTGAAAATTAAACAGGGAGAAGACAATGGTAGGCTGAAAGATGAAACCATGGTGGTAAAAACAGGCTAGCAAGTTGCAAAAAAAAAAAAACAGGACAAGTGAATAAGACAAACAGGTCATAAAGTGCAAATGCATTGTGCTATAATGTGTATCATTGTGCAAAAATATAGAGACCACATGTGGTAAGATACTTATTGCACAAAATACACAGGTGCTAAAAGCCATCCAAAGGAAACAAGTACAAGACCTGAAGTCTGGTGTAAAGTACAAATAAAACCAAAGGGGTTACATGTAAAGCTGTGGAGCCACCCACCCCAACGTACGTTTCGGCAATATTGCCTTCTTCCAGAGGTAACAATTTACCATTCTTTTGAGACCAAACATGGCATGTCTGCGTGTTACTGTTGGGGGGCAGAAATAAATTTCTCAGGTTTCTGATGGTCCTAACGGCCACAGAATGCCACCATGCATAGCCCTACATACTCAGATCCCGGAAATCCAATTTTGACGTTTCTAAGATTACTGGGAGTTAATAAATTTGATTGAGTATTTTAGGATATGAACAAAAAAAATCTCTGGCTGGAAAACCTTCAATCTGGTTAGAGCTGACCATAGCAATACACTTGCAAACTCGCATTCCCAAGGGAGGGGGGAGGGAGTAGAATTTCACAGAGGGGGCTTGAGGGAAATTATAGCTGCAGGCAGGATTTTGGGTCCTTACAGAAACAAAAAGGGGGGAAGGGCAGTAAGTTAGTTTTGTTTGTGTAACCCGGACAATGGAAAATTATTCATATTTTCCTGACACTTCCCCCTTTTGGACTGCGCTATGGAGGCACGAACTCTACAGTCATGGCCAAAAGTATTGACACCCCTGCAATTCTGTCAGATTTTCTTCCTGAAAATGATTGCAAACACAAATTATTTGGAATTATTATCTTCATTTAATTTGTCTTAAATGAAAAAACACAAAAAGAATTGTCCTAAATCCAAATTGGATATAATTCCACACCAAACATAAAAAAAGGGGTGGACAAAAGTATTGGCACTGTTCGAAAAATCATGTGATGCTTCTCTAATTTGTGTAATTAACAGCACCTGTAACTTACCTGTAGCACCTAACAGGTGTTGGCAATAACTAAATCACACTTGCAGCCAGTTGACATGGATTAAAATTGACTCAACCTCTGTCCTGTGTCCTTGTGTGTACCACATTGAGTATGGAGAAAAGAAAGAAGACCAAAGAACTGTCTGAGGACTTGAGAAACCAAATTGTGAGGAAGCAGGAGCAATCTCAAGGCTACAAGTCCATCTCCAAAGACCTGAATGTTCCTGTGTCTACCAAGAAGTTTAAAGCCCATGGCACTGTGGCTAACCTCCCTAGATGTGGACGGAAAAGAAAAATTGACAAGAGATTTCAACGCAAGATTGTGCGGATGTTGGATAAAGAACTTCGACTAACATCCAAACAAGATCAAGCTGCCCATAAGTCCGAGGGTACAACAGTGTCAACCCGTACTATCCATCGGCGTCTGAATGAAAAGGGACTGTATGGTAGGAGACCCAGGAAGACCCCACTTCTTACCCCGAGACATAAAAAAGCCAGGCTGGAGTTTACCAAAACTTACCTGAAATAGCCTAAAACGTTTTGGAAGAATGTTCTCTGGTCAGATGAGACAAAAGTAGAGCTTTTGGGGCAAAGGCATCAACAGAGTTTACAGGAGAAAAAAGAGGCATTCAAAGAAAAGAACACGGTCCCTACAGTCAAACATGGCGGAGGTTCCCTGATGTTTTGGGGTTGCTTTGCTGCCTCTGGCACTGGACTGCTTGACCGTGTGCATGGCTTTATGAAGTCTGAAGACTACCAACAAATTTTGCAGCATAATGTAGGGCCCAGTGTGAGAAAGCTGGGTCTCCCTCAGAGGTCATGGGTCTTCCAGCAGGACAGTGACCCAAAACACACTTCAAAAAGCACTAGAAAATGGTTTGAGAGAAAGCACTGGAGACTTCTAAGGTGGCCAGCAATGAGTCCAGACCTGAATCCCATAGAACACCTGTGGAGATATCTAAAAATGGCAGTTTGGAGAAGGCACCCTTCAAATATCAGGGACCTGGAGCAGTTTGCCAAAGAAGAATGGTCTAAAATTCCAGCAGAGCATTGTAAGAAACTCATTGCTGGTTACTGGAAGCGGTTGGTCGCATTTATTTTGGCTAAAGTTCGTGCAACCAAGTATTAGGCTGAGGGTGCCAATACGGTTTTCTGGCCCATTTTTGGAGTTTTGTGTGAAATGATCAATGTTTTGCTCTTTGCTTCATTCTATTTTGTTTTTTCATTTAAGACAAATTAACCCCTTTCTGCCAGCTGACGGAATAGTACGTCAGCTGGCAGATCCCCTGCTTTGAGGTGGGCTCCGGCGGTGAGCCCACCTCAAAGCCGCGACATGCCAGCTGTTTTGTACAGCTGACATGTGCGCGCAATGAGCGCGAGCGGAATCGCGATCCGCCCGCGCCCATTAACTAGTTAAATGCCGCCGTCAAGCGCTGACAGCGGCATTTAACTAGCGCTCCCGGCCGCGCGGCCGGAGTTGCTCGCACTGCGGACCCCCGTCACATGATCGGGGGTCAGCAGTGCATCGCCATAACAACCAGAGGTCTCCTTGAGACCTCTATGGTTGTTGATGGCCGATTGCTTTGAGCGCCACCCTGTGGTCGGCGTTCAAAGCAACCCTGCATTTCTGCTACATAGAGGTGATCTGTACTTCACCTCTATGTAGCAGAGCCGATCGAGTTAAGCATGCTTCTAGCCTCCCATGGAGGCTATTGAAGCATGCCAAAATTAAAAAAAAAAAGTGATTAAAAATATAAAAAAAATAAAAAATATATAAAAGTTCAAATCACCTCCCTTTCGCCCCAATCAACATAAAACAATTTAAAAAAATCAAACATACACATATTTGGTATCGCCGCGTTCAGAATCGCCCGATCTATCAATAAAAACAAAGGATTAACCTGACCGCTAAATGACGTAGCGAGAAAAAAAATCAAAACGCCAAAATTACGTTTTTTTGGTCGCCGCGACATTGCATTAAAATGCAATAACGGGCGATCAAAAGAACGTATCTACACCAAAATGGTATCATTAAAAACGCCAGCTTGGCACGCAAAAAATAAGCCCTCACCTGACCCCAGATCACGAAAATTGGAGACGCTACGGGTATCGGAAAATCGCGCATTTTTTTTTTTTAGCAAAATTTGGAATTTTTTTTCACCACTTAGATAAAAAATAACCTAGACATGTTTGGTGTCTATGAACTCGTAATGACCTGGAGAATCATAATGGCAGGTTAGTTTTAGCATTTAGTGAACCTAGCAAAAAAGCCAAACAAAAAACAAGTGTGAGATTGCACTTTTTTTGCAATTTCATCACACTTGGAATTTTTTTCCCGTTTTCTGTTACATGGCATGGTAAAATCAATGGTATCTTTCAAAAGTACATCTCGTCCCGCAAAAAATAAGCCCTCGCATGGCCATATTGACGGAAAAACAAAAAAGTTATGGCTCTGGGAAGGAGGGGAGCAAAAAACGAAAATGAAAAAGCGGAAAAAGCTCCAGGGGTGAAGGGGTTAAATGAAGATAATACCAAAGAATTTGTGATTGCAATCATTCTCAGGAAGAAACTGAGTATTATCTGACAGAATTGCAGGGTTGTCAATACTTTTGGCCATGACTGTAGGTATTCCTCCATGCGCACCTCTGCGGACTCGCCCTACCGGTATAATCCATCTGCATTGCATGCTCGCTGCCCTTTTTGTGTTGAACGGTTAAGTCGTGCCGCTGGAGGGTAAGGTTCCAGAATAACAACCGTCCGTTGGTACCGGACACGTTATGCAGCCAACTCAGGGGGTTGTGGTCGGTCACAATGGTGAAGGAGCGCCCGTACAAGTAGGGCTCAAACCATGGCCAGGCACTCCTCTATGGTGGAATAGGCCACTTCCCTCAGCAGGAGCTTCCGGCTTAGGTACAACACAGGATGGTCTTGGTTACCCGAGTAGACCTGGCTGAGCACAGCACCGAGGCCAAACTCGCTGGCATCGGTTTGTACTAAGAACGGCTGACTGCAGATGTCTGCCCTTAGCACAGGAGAGCTGCTCAGGACCGTCTTCAAAGCCCACCTCACAGCCATTTGTCCAATTGACTGTATGGGGTAGTTTTTTCTTGGTGAGGTCTGTCAAGTGCTTCGCAAGGCTACTATAGTTTTGTACAAAGCGCCTATAGTAACCTGCAGTGCCCAAGAAGTACATCACCTGCTTCTTGGTCCTGGGAGTGGGCCAGGATGCAATAGCATCCACTTTCCCAAGCTCTGGCCTCAGAATACCCCCTCCACCTACCCAGTGCCCCAGGTAGTGGACCTCACTCATGCCCATCTGGCACTTTCCCGGCTTGATGGTCAAGCCTGCATGGTGAATGTGCCCGAGCACCTGCTGCAGATGCTCGAGGTGATCCTCCCAGGTGGAACTGAAGACAGCAATGGATACGTAGCGTGCCCTAGCTAACCGCTCAAACAGTTCTTCGATGCGTGGCATTGGGTGCGCATCGGAGACCATTATGGCGTTGAGCCCCTGCAGTCCACACAGAATTGGGTGGTCCGATCCTCTTTTGGCACCAGGACTACAGGTGAGGCCCATGCGCTCTGAGACCATTTAATTACCCCAACTGGAGCATCTCATTGATCTCCTGGCACATCGTTTCCCGTACCTCATCCGAGAGGATGTCCGCCATATTGGGGCATGATTCCCAATGTACACGTCATGGACCGCTATCTCAGTCCTCCCAGGCATGTTGGTAAACACGGACTGGAAAGATTCCAGCGTTTCTCGCAGCTGCGACCACTGGTGTGTGGAAAGCAAGGTGTTTCCCTCCACATCCTCTATGGACCTGCTAGCCTTCACTGGGGCCAGCAAGTCCAGGAGGGGGTCTTCCTCCCCATCCTCGGGCAGGTTGCAAACTAGTAGGAAACAGGCTCCATATTCCTGATGAGCCTTCATCTTGACGTGGAAGGCCTTTCGCCTACCCCGAGCATGGTCAAGAGTGACCACGTAGGTGACCAAGTTGCGCTGATGGTGTATGACGTACGGGCCTTCCAAGGCCGCCTGAAGTTTGTCCTTTGGTACAGGGACGAGCACCCACACCTTCTGAGTCACCTTGTAGGTCCGCTCTTGGGCATTCTGGTCATACCAATGCTTCCGGTCCGCCTGGGCCTGCACCATGTTGTCATGCACCAACTGCGTCAAGGTCTGCATCTCGTCACGGAAGCGCATGACATACTCCACCATGGACACTCCTGGAGGCCTTGGCTCTTCCCAGGATTTCTTTACAAACCCAAGGGGTCCCCGGACTCACCTGCCGTACAGGAGCTCGAAGGGGGAGAACCTCTTCGAGGCCTGGGGAACTTCTCGGTAAGCAAATAGCAGGTGTGGGAGGTACCGCTCCCATTAGCATCCCTGGGACTCAACAAGCATTTTTAGCATCTGTTTGAAGGTACCATTGAAGCGCTCACACAAACCCATTGGTTTGAGGATGATACGCGCTCAATACCAGACACCGAACCTGCATTTTCTTACAGAGAGCCTCCATTAGGCAAGACATTAATGGAGTCCCATGGTCAGTAAGCATCTCCCTGGAAAATCTTACTCTGGCAAAGATGGCTAACAGGGCATCCACCACCTTATCCACCCTAGTTGAGGACAGAGCCATTGCCTCCGGATACCGAGCAGCATAGTCTACCCAAATAAGGATGAAATGCTTTCCAGAGCTGCTGGGTATGGCCAGTGGTCCCACAATGTCCACAGCAATCCTATGTAAAGGTTGCCCTTTCACTGGCAAAGGCATCAGGGGAGTTTTGGGAGCAGACCCTGACTTTCCCACTCTTTGACATGTGATACAGGAATGGCAGTAGTTGGTTACATCTGTCCCCAATTTGGGCCAATAGAAGTGAAGTGTTGAGACAGCCGGGCCTTAGTTTTGCTGACTCCCAAGTGTCCAGCGAGTGGAATTTCATGGGCAATCCGTAACAACCCACCCCTAAATTGGTAGGGTACGACCAGCTGTCTCGCCCTCAACTACTCATGTTGGGGTTTACAAGGAACCGTCTCCCGATACAATCCTCTCTTGTTCCCAAAATACACTCTCCTCAGTCTCAGAGGTGGGCTTCTCGGCGAGGTTTCTCAATGTCTCCAGGATAGCATCTGAGTACCGAGCAGCCTGGAACTCCTGGCTGGAGGCAGCCAGAAGTGACGTTATGTTCCTGTCCTCATGGGGACCTTCTGACACCTGCTCTGGGTCTGTCCCTGGCTCATTCATTGCTCTAGCTGAGAAGGGCCCAGAAGACATTACTTGCATTCTGATTGCAGATGACAGCGGCTATATAGGCAGTCTCCCCGGGGATTACCACAGTCCCATCAACCTGCATGGCTATGGGTACTACTTCCACATTACTTCAGGAGCAGTGCTTATTATGGGGCAACTATCATCCGCCAGGTCACCTTCCTTTGTGACACTGCAGCGCCCTAGAGACCTGGTCGTTGCAGTAGTGTCGCTCTGCCACTAAGGGGAATGATGGTACGTCTGATGGCACTAAAGGAGTTCATCTGACCAGGTATCACCAGCACACATTACACTTCACACTCCGGCCACTAGGGGGAGCAAAAGGTTTTATTTATTAGGCCACTCCTAACACTGGTAAAACTAGGGGTTGGATAGGAAGTTAGTCAGAAGCTGACTGGGTTTTGTCCAGGCAACATCCCGTTGCAGGGGGTGTTGCGGGGAAGATTCAGGGGGGTCCCTGTCAGGCGTGGGAACCTGGCAGGTACCTAGCGACAAGGCAGAACGTTACCGAACCGCGCCTGCACTACCTTGCGGCGGTATCCTAAGAAAGGACACAAAGCGAAGGATATTGTGGACAGTGAGAAACGAGATCAAGCACAAAGGAGAGCCAGTAGGAGTCGTGCCCGGAGAACGGCAACATCCTACTGAGGCGCGTAGCCGGTGCCCGGAACACCGAGGAAGTAACTGACTTTAGGCCTTACTTCAAATACCGCAGGACAGTTAATTATAGGTTGGCTGTCTATCTTACATCACCTAAGCAGACATAGGGGGCAACGCGTGGAGAGGGGCGTCTCTAGGGTCCCGGAAGAGTTCCGAGCCTACCCGTCAAACGGGTGCGTCCTAGCCATAACATACCTGGGGGACGGAGAATAGAAAGAACTGGAACGAACGAGAATAGAAGTTGTGAGGACTTTCCCGAATGCTCAGCAGGGAAGCACTACAACACACAGGCGCTAGTGGTAGGCAACGATTTCCACCTGCAAAGGGAACTCTGGATGTGCCTTCGGACCGGCCGGTCTCAGACAGCCCTGTTAACTGTGCTCTGGATTGAGGATCCTGAAGTCCCCAGTAAAGAGACCGCAACCCTGTGTCCTCATTATTGTCTGCACCTCACACCATTACCATCCACCTTACTGGGAAGCCCTGGGGACATACTTCACCTGTGGGAAGGTTTACCATCTAGCTGCCATCACATCACCCCAGTGGGCCTCAAGCAGCGTCTGTCACCCTGACCGAATACCACAGGTGGCGTCACAAAACCTTGACAGACTCGTATCACCTTTCATTGGACGCCCCTTAGCAGGGTCACGGACCGGGTCCAGCCACCGTGACATCCCCAGAACTGAGCCAGCAGAGGACCGGTACCGAGTAACCCGCGGCCCTGTGTCTGGGGGCGCTCCAACACTGTTCCGTGGCACAGCATCACCTGCTTCATGGTTCCCGTGCCTCTCCCCTTTCTCCTTAGCACTGATGCTTGCTCCTTGTGATGGTGTGATATGCTATGTGGATATCATTTTGTGTATATTTATATTTTACTGATTATCATGGTGTTCTCTTGTAGAATGAGTTGTTATTTGCCATCTGATATTCCCCCCACAGTACTGTACTGTTATCTCTCCACAGGGTCAGTGAATAATGTTGTTTGCTAATATGCTAATAACATATTGAACTAGCTTGTTGAAACAATGAGCCCCTGCAAACCACCCCCTAACCTGTGAATGAGGTGAGGGACTTGTAAATATCAGGGAGGTGAGACACAGTCAGTCCTGTGTGGAATGATGATGTGTTCACAGCAGCAGAGAGAAAGAAGAGTATATGGACTATGTCAGGGGTGTCAAACTGCATTCCTCGAGGGCTGCAAACAGGTCATGTTTTCAGGATTTCCTTGTACTGCACAGGTGATAATTTAATCACCTACACACATAATGATTGCAGCACCTTGTGCAATGCTAAGGAAATCTTGAAAACACGCATGGTTTGCGGCCCTCGAGGAATGCAGTTTGACACCCCTGGACTATGTGATCCTCTTGTCTGCTGGATTGTTGGACTTTTATCCTCTTACTGAACTGCATTCGAATTCTGGACTATTTTATCCTTTGTGTGGTGGATTGTATATGGATCTTTCATATTTTTGCCTAAATAAAGGTCTTGGAATTGTTTACTATACTCTAGCTCTGTTGATTGTGTGATACCGGAGAAGGACCCTGTGACAACTGGTGGCAAGCACAGGGATCAACAGAGTGTAACCTAATGGAGAACCACACAGAGAGTGAGTACAGAAATTGGACTGTATCCAGTTTACAGGAGAAAGCCAGAGACCTGGGCCTGAACTACCAGGGACTGACTAAAGAAGCCTTAATTGACCTACTGGTGGGTGCTAGCCCGGCCACCTCCTCCCAGATGTCTGAAGGTCGAGCACTGGAGACAGGGATCTAAAAAGCCAGTGGTTGGTGTGGTAGGAAGAAGAGATGGCGGTTCTGGGCCCAGGCGTCTCTCATGAGTACAAGGAGGAGGCTGCCCGCCGGGCACAGCGGAGACAAGAAGCAATGGAGCTTGAAAGAGGGAGTAACGCAATGTGGAGTGTAAGCCCAATGATCCGGGAGCCTGTACGGATCACCCGGACCCGGACAAAGTTTAAGCCATTTGATGAGGCTTCCGGAGATGTGGAGGGTTTTTTCAAGGACTTTGAGCAGCAGTGTGCTGTGATGGAGGTGCCCCACTCTAACTGGATGCGTTTGTTTGTGGGACTCCTGAACGGAAGCATGGCGAAGGCTTACCGAACCATTGACTCACAGCTGAATCGGGATTATACCACTGTAAAGCGGACTATCCTGGATTACCATGCTATCACCCCAGACTCATATAGGGCCATATTCCGAGACCTCCCACGCACCACGGGGGGATCGTTTAGGATGTATGCACATAAGATGTCCCAGGCATGTCGGAAATGGCTGGAAGTGAAAACGCCTTTACTGTGGAAGATGTTATACAGGCGTTCCTTATAGAACAGTTTCTTGCCAAGTGCCCCGCAGAGGTATGAGAATGGGTCCGGGAGCACACGTCGTGTACCGTGGATAGAGCTGCAGCCCTGGCCGATGAAGCCCTTACTATCCGACCGCAATGGAGGAGACTTCTGGACAAGGAACCACGGCCTGCTCCCGCGCCCCGTCCCCCTCCGATCATATCTGCCCTTCCACCCAGCCACAGGCAGATGACAATCACATCTCACAATCCTGGGCCCCAACAGTTCCGTCCACGACATGGGGGTATCACCAAGAGGAGATGTTATGGGTGTAGGCAACCTGGTCATTTGCAATCCAGCTGTCCCTCAAGGATTCGGAGGGAGCCCCACGCATCCCCATCTCGTCCAGTGCATTTTGTGCACTCCATCCCACCTGAGGAAGAGTTACCAGCACCCCCACCTGAGAGGACCACTGACCCGGACACCATAGATACCCCTCCTGGAGTGTACGGACTCAGGCTTTTGTCCCTCAGAAATGCAGAGCAACGGCAAAGCCACCTGCAGGATGTTTTAATTGATGGATACAAAGTGTCGGGATTATGAGACACGGGGGCATTCCTGACTATCGCTGACCCCCGTGTGGTTCGACCCGAGGCAATTCACCAGGGCCCGGGAATTCCCATTGTCCTCCTGGCACTAACCGGTTTCCGCACCGCTGGTTTACGATTGGCCTCATGGGTGTCGGCAATCTGCACTGCTTTATCCGCCTATGTTGGCTCCAGCTCCAACACGAACTGTCACACTTCTGCTGGAAAAAGATGTAGGAACTGGTCTTTCACCATCAGGTCCTTTAGCTGCTCAAAGGTGGTCACTGACCGTCCTTGGACCTACTGATCAAAGTGGGTTATGAGTCCCTTGCACCATATCGCTGTAGCTGTCTTGTGGTCCATGTTGGAGGTTCCGGGACTTTTTACGGTAAACCTCAGGAGTCAGTAGTTTAAAAAAAAACAATCAGGGCCTGTTTGATGGCCTCAATCTCCATCTTGATCTCGAGGGAGAAAAGCAAACTCCTTCAGAGCTTTTCCTCTGAGACCTGGAGTTAAATATTGGGCCCATTGGTCCTCAGGCAGCTGGTCCCGACGGCAGGCTTTTTCATACCCCCACAGAAAGATGTCCAAGTCCGCATCCTTTTCCTTCACTGGAAAGTGCTCTGGCCAGGGCTTAAAAGTTGTTGCATGGCAAGGTCCAGATCGCTAATGTTGTTTGCTTTCGGTTGACGCAGAGAAGGCCTTCGACGGGGTCAACTGGAGCTTTATATCAGCTTCCTTGCATCAACTGGGCCTGGGCACCAAATTTAATCGAGAAGATTCTCTCTCTCAGGTCCAGTCTGCCTGAGCTTTGCCCACGGCATCTGACCCCGGCCTCTCCAACAGTGTCTGTGAGTCACCCTGCTCAGCCGTCGCAGTTCGCCGTTGCTGACAGGATCCTGATACGTCCCCTCCATAGTCAAAGAATTTCAGAAATTTGGTCATCTAAGTAATTTTAAAGTGAATTCTAAAATCGGAGGCCATTAATATAACTATCTAGAGATGAAGTTCAACATCTTAAAGAAAATTTTCCCTTTAAATGGCAGGAAACTGCATTAAACTACGTGGGGGTAGTTGTCTCGGCAGCTCATACTAAACTATATTCTTTAGACTTCCAACCCCTTTTGGATAAGATTTTGAAAGACTTAGATAGCTATGATAAGCAGAAGCTCTCATGGTTTGGCCGTATTAATGTGATAAAAATTGATGTACTGCCTCATTTCCTGTATATTTTCCAGACAGTTCCTCCAATTTCCCCTCCTTTCGTTTCCAGAATCCAATCAGCCATCTCGAGATTTTTGTGTGTGTGTGTGTGAAGGTTGGGGGGGGGGTTGGTGGTAGGTAGACCCCAGATTGGCATGGGTACTTTATATAGGCACAAAGGCTTGGGGAAAAGGGGGCATTAGCACTTCCAGAATTTCCAATTGTATCACAAAGAGGCACTGTTGACATGCATGCCAGGCTGGCAGTACCACAGTACAGACAAACAATGGGTGGGAATAGAACAAGATAGCTCTAAAATTCCACTCCATAACCTCCCCTGGATCAGCCCTAAAAGTAGAGGTCAATTCAGTTATGAAGCTGACCTCCTTAAAGACACACAGCCTCTGCGGGTCACCAGATCCTATCCTCCATCTCTCCTTAAGCAGTGGACTGCATACACCTCACTTCTCTTATCTGGAGTTTCCCCCGGAGGTGGAGAGGAATCGTTTTAATGGGTGGGAGAGAAGGGACCATACTAGATGCTTTCATGTCCTCAAGGGTTCTGCCACCCATGCCCGCTTTCATGTCAGTCCAGCGGTTGAGGACGGGGGCCCTTTTGATTGGCTGGATTACCGCCAACTATAATCCTTCCTCCAAAAAGAGCAGGCTCATACTCCTCCCTTAATACGCCATTTGAAAAGCTTTTCCTGTTAAGGTCACCACATGCACATACAGTCTCCTTAATATTTGCTCTTTTGAACCAAAATACCAGAGACAAGTTCGCCAAGTACGTGGAGATGTGGAGGGGCGAGTTGGGAGTTAATATATCAGAGGTTGAGTGGAGGAAGGCGTTCGTAAACTCACATGAATTGTCCATTGTCTGTGCCGCACAGGAAAAGAATGACAAAATTCTCACCAGGTGGTATCACTGTTCTGTTGTCTTAAACGTCGCTTTTCAATCCATCTCCGATAGGTGCTGACATTGTGGAGTAGAGAGGTACCATGCTACACATTTGGTGGGGATGTAGACATATTAAGCCATTTTGGGATTCTGTCTTTTTCGCTTATCAAGCCATTAGCGGTCATTTGGTGACCAACTCCCCCCAGGTGGCTTTATTATCTATCCTCCCGGGCTTGTTTCCATCCCAGAAAAAGGGTCTCCTAGGATTCTGCTTAACTGCTGCGCGAACTGTGATCCCGAGACTTTGGAAATCCTCCCAATCTCCGAATATGTCTGGATGAGTTAAGAAGATGACAAGCCTCCAAATTATGGAGGAATTGTCTGCTGAAGTTAATGGTTCAATGGAGAAATATCTGCAGGTTTGGAGTCCTTGGATTATGTACATTTTCAATCACTCTTTTCTAAGCCATAAAGGAAGATAGATTGAACAATATGGGCTAGACGGATGTCATTACAGGGGTGCAAGTTGCCCCCTTTTATATCAGATTTCATGGTTCCCCCCTTTTTTCCCCCTCTTCCCCCCCCCCCTTTTTTTCCTTCTTCGTCTCATTCTTTCAGTTCTTCCGTTCGTGTTTATACAATTATTAGTTGGAGTGACCTAGCTTCGCTTGTTTGGGTCACTCTCTTTCAGCGGACAATTCATATGTATCGCCAAAGGTCATACAGTCTCCCTGGATAAGGGGATTCCTATATCCGTTATGGATTTATTTTTCTTTTCAGATTTTGTTGGACTTGAATGAAAATGACTTTTGACCTGCAAGTTTTATTATTTCGGGACTTGCTGGCTACAGGTCTTGATATACAGTGGTAAATGAGATTTCTTTTTGTACTCAGTAATCGTTATGTTGCTGAATCCTTTGTTACTTGCTTGTTCTGAAAATCTTTTCAATAAAAGCCAGATTAAACATAAAAGTTGTTGCATTATTGGACTAACAGCGTCAAGGGTTAGATGGTACTACACCAAGTCAGGCTATCTCCAGCTCATGGTCTCTCCAAGCATGGGCCTCTCTCTCTAGGCTCTCTTGGCCTCTCACTGGGCTTGGGCCTGCCGCTCAGCAGCCTCCCGCACAGCCCTCTCGGTGTTGCTGGATTAGCTTTAGACGTCCCGCACGACAGGACAGAAAAATGAAAATGGGAAGGGGTTAACTGTTGAGACAATACTGTATGTGTAGATCAAATAAACACTGTCATGATACGTACTTCGCTCCAACGGTTGGTCGGTCAGCTGATAGCCCAACAAACACATACAAACACACACAACGGGATGGTATTGGGGAGAGGAAGGCCCTGCAGATAGGGAAATAGGGGATGGTCACCACCTGAGCTAAAACCTGAGCCTGTCCCTGCACTCCCCTAAGGCCCTAAGCGGGTCCTTCCCCCCACCACCACAAACCTAAGTCCCTCGCTGTCACCTAAAACTGCCCTGGCTAGTTCACTGGCCAGAAAGGGGCACTAGCCCCACCACTGCAGATCATACCACACAGGGGACAGTGACAAACACCAAAGGAACAAAATGAAAATACAGCACTTAGCTTCCTGACACCGCTGCCAAGCTCCACAACGCAGATAGCATAGCAACAGGACTCCAAACATCAGAAGTGACTGACACTAGAGAACTGCTCTTGCTAGGCTGGTCTCCAAAGATAAACTCTATGACCAACAGTCAGCTGATGCATCAGATGACCATTTAAAGGACGATGGGATTGGTCACCACCACTTCAGCTGACCCAGCACCAGTACAGTTACACCAGATTGCCAGTGGAGGGGGGAACTGACATTAACCCCTGATGGACTGAAAGGAAAAAAGGGTGGTGAAGGGGTGGGATTATGGGTGGTGATGGGGTGAGGGACAGGATTATTGGTGGTGATGGTGTGGGGGGGCGGGATTATGGGTGGTGGTGGGGTGATATTATGGGTGGTGATGGGTTGGGGGGGCGGGATTATGGGTGGTGGTGGGGTGATATTATGGGTGGTGATGGGTTGGGGGGGCGGGATTATGGGTGGTGGTGGGGTGATATTATGGGTGGTGATGGGTTGGGGGGGCGGGATTATGGGTGGTGATGGGTTGGGGGGCGAGATTGTGAGTGGTGATGTGTTGTGGTGATGGGGTGGGGGGCGAGATTGTGTGTCGTGATGTGTTGTGGGGCGGGATTGTGTGTGGTGATGTGTTGGGGGCGGGATTGTGTGTGGTGATATGTTGGGGGGCGGGATTGTGTGTGGTGATGGGGTTGGGGGCGGGATCGTGTGTGGTGATGGGTTGGGGGGCGAGATCGTGCGTGGTGATGGGTTGGGGGGGCGAGATTGTGTGTGGTGATGGGTTGTGGGGTGGGATTGTGTGTGGTAATGTGGTGGGGGGGCGGGATTGTGTGTGGTAATGAGGTGGGGGGCGGGATTGTGTGTGGTGGGAGGTGGAGCTACTGTGCAGGGGGCGGGATTAGCGAGTAATCACGATGCCTTATATATATATATATATATATATATATATATATATATATATATATAGATTCATATTTTTCTGACAGTGACATGTGGTTATCATTGTGCAGTAAGGGGGAAGAGGTGAGATGTGACACTACCTACTGTGAATGGTGGATTCTGCCATCTCTCATTGTAATCCTGCATGTTCTGATAATGAGGTGACTGTTGAAAAGGGCTCTCTTCTGGATGTGTCAAATTTTAGGGTGTAAGGGGTGAAAAACTTTAAAGTAAATTCTTGCAAAACTTTATAACATGATTAAATGGATTGATAATTTTCCGGTTATTGCTGAGCAGTGTTTTAGATGATGAGAGGGCATTTACTAATATGGCTTTTCTTCAATGTCAGCACCAACTAGGAGAAATAGACTATGATCAATCTCTGCATAATATATATATATATATATATATATATATATATATATATATATATATATATATATATATATATATATATATATATATATATATATATATATACATACATACATACATACATATATATTGTACAGACCAAAAGTTTGGACACACCTTCTCATTTAAAGATTTTTCATGACTATGAAAATTGTACATTCACACTGGAGGCATCAAAACTATGAATTAACACATGTGGAATTGTATACTTAACAAAAAAGTGTGAAACAACTAAAATTATGTCTTAAATTCTAGGTTCTTCAAAGTAGCCACCTTTTGCTTTGATGACTGCTTTGCACACTCTTGGAATTCTCTTGATGAGCTTCAAGAGGTAGTCACCAGGAATGGTTTTCAATTTACAGGTGTGCCCTGTCAGGTTTAATAAATGGGATTTCTTGCCTTATAAATGGGGTTGGGACCATCAGTTGCGTTGTGCAGAAGTCTGGTGGATACACAGCTGATAGTCCTACTGAATAGACTGTTAGAATTTGTATTATGGCAAGAAAAAAGTAGCTAAGTAAAGAAAAACAAGTGACCATCATTACTTTAAGAAATGAAGCTCAGTCAGTCCGAAATATTGGGAAAACTTTGAAAGTGTCCCCAAGTGCAGTTGCAAAAACCCATCAAGCGCTACAAAGAAACTGGCTCACATGAGGACCACCCCAGGAAAGGAAGACCAAAAGTCACCTCTGCTTCTGAGGATAAGTTTATCCAAGTCACCAGCCTCAGAAATTGCAGGTTAACATCAGCTAAGATTAGAGACCAGGTCAATGCCACACAGAGTTCTAGCAGCAGACACATCTCTACAACTGTTAAGAGGAGACTTTGTGCAGCAGGCCTTCATGGTAAAATAGCTGCTAGGAAACCACTGCTAAGGATAGGCAACAAGCAGAAGAGACTTGTTTGGGCTAAAGAACACAAGGAATGGACATTAGACCAGTGGAAATCTGTGCTTTGGTCTGATGAGTCCAAATTTGAGAACTTTGGTTCCAACCACTGTGTCTTTGACGACGCAGAAAAGGTGAAAGGATGGACTCTACATGCCTGATTCCCACAGTGAAGCATGGAGGAGGTGGTGTGATGATGTGAGGGTGCTTTGATGGTGACACTGTTGGGGATTTATTCAAAATTGAAGGCATACTGAACCAGCATGGCTACCACAGCATCTTGCAGTGGCATACGATTCCATCCAGTTTGCGTTTAGTTGGACCTCATTTATTTTTCAATAGGACAATGACACCAAACACCTCCAGGCTATGTGAGGGCTATTTGACAAAGAAGGAGAGTGATGGGGTGCTACGCCAGATGGCCTGGCCTCCACAGTCACCAGACCTGAACCCAATCGAAATAGTTTGGGGTGAGCTGGACCGCAGAGTGAAGGCAAAAGGGCCAACAAGTGCTAAGCATCTCTGGGAACTCCTTCAAGATTGTTGGAAGACTATTCCCGGTCTTGGCATTCTCTTGATGAGCTTTAAGAGGTAGTCACCGGAAATGGTCTTAACAGTTGTTGTAAAGAGGTGTCTGCTGCTAGAACTCTGTGGCATTGACCTGGTCTCTAATCTGAGCTGCTGTTAACCTGCGATTTCTGAGGCTGGTGACTTGGATAAACTTCTCCTCAGAAGCAGAGGTGACTCTTGGTCTTCCTTTCCTGGGGCGGTCCTCATGTGAGCCAGTTTCTTTATAGCGCTTGATGGTTTTTGCAACTGCACTTGGGGACACTTTCAAAGTTTGCCCAATTTTTCAGACTGACTGAGCTTCATTTCTTAAAGTAATGATGGCCACTCATTTTTCTTTACTTAGCTGCTTTTTTCTTGCCATAATACAAATTCTAACAATTTATTCAGTAGGACTATCAGCTGTGTATCCACCAGACTTCTGCTCAGCACAACTGATGGTCCCAACCCCATTTATTAGGCAAGAAATCCCACTTATTAAACCTGACAGGGCACACCTGTGAAGTGAAAACCATTCCCGGGGACTACCTCTTGAAGCTCATCAAGAGAATGCCAAGAGTGTGCAAAGTAGTCATCAAAGCAAAAGGTGGCTACTTTGAAAAACCTAGACTATAAGACATATTTTCAGTTGTTTCACACTTTTTTTAGTTAAGTATATAATTCCACATGTGTTAATTCATAGTTTTGATGCCTTCAGTGTGAATTTACAATTTTCGTAGTCATGAAAATAGAGAAAAATCTTTAAATGAGGTGTGTCCAAACTTTTGGTCTGTACTAATTATATATATATATATATATATATATATATATATATATATATATATATATATATATATATATATATATATATATATTTTTTTTTTTTTATTTAAAGTTATCAGAGTATCCCCTTTAAGACAGGCACGACCTTACTGCAGGCAGTACACTGAATGAGCCAGGAGGGGGGCACAAGAAGAGTAGCCGATAGGCAAGTGGGAAGTCAGGCCCTCAACTCCTGCATATGTGCTACAAGGGCACGGGCGCACCAACAGCTTAGGAACTGATGTCAGACGTGTCTGGCCCCTTCTGCTGTGCCCATAAAATGTAAGCAGCTGCGATTGACTGGGGCCACAAGTGTTATGATCCGGTGACCTTGGAGCTGCATGAGAACTTTCACTGGAGGAAGTGGCCACTATAATGACCGCAAACCTAAACTTAACATTGCAACTAGAAGTAGCCGTGGAGTGTACCTAACACACCTAGACACCTCGTCACAGCCGGAGGACTAAATACCCCTAAAGATGGAAATCGGAATACTGTCTTGCCTCAGAGAAAATCCCCAAAGGATAGACAGCCCCCCACAAATATTGGCGGTGAGTCGGAGAGGAAAAAACATACACAGGCAGAAAAAACAGGATTTAGCACAGGAGGCCACTCTAGCTAGATAGGACAGAATAGGACAGAGTTCTGTGCGGTCAGTATTAAAACCCTTCAAAAAATCCACAGCAGAATATACAAAAAAACTTCCCACATCTAACTAAAGATGTAGGAGCGTATATCTGCAACTCCAGTGAAACCAACCAGACTGAGAAAACACAGACACAGTCTGATCTGGACAAAAGAAAAACAAACGAACAGTACTGAAAATAAGCACACTGCATGTGTGCCACAGGAAGAGAAACAGACACTTATCTTTGCTGAACTGGCAGATAAGTAGGAGAGGCCAGGCAGAGATCCAACACTTCCAGAGAAACATTGACAACTGGCAAGGGCTAAAGGATCCTGCACACCTAAATATCCCAGTCAGGGCAGAGGGTGTAATGACGTCATCACTGCGCGCTCAGCCTCTCTGTCCTGAGCGTTGCAGAGCCGGAGAGATGCTGAGTTCACCGGACCTGCATTGGGAACGGGAGAGGTGAGGATTTTTTTTTATTTTTTATGTCTGACGTGACTTGGGGAGGGGGGGGCGGGGGGGGAATACTGTGCGGGGCCCAATACTGTGTGGAGGAGCTGTGGGGGGGGGGGGGGAAATACTGTGCGGGGCCCAATACTGTGTGGAGGAGCTGTGGGGGGGAAATACTGTGCGGGGCCCAATACTGTGTGGAGGAGCTGGGGGGGGATACTGTGCAGGGCCCAATACTGTGTGGAGGAGCTGTGGGGGGGGGGGGGGGGAATACTGTGCGGGGCCCAATGCTGTGTGGAGGAGCTGGGGGGGGGGGAAATACTGTGCGGGGCCCAATACTGTGTGGAGGAGCTGTGGGGGGGGGGGGAAATACTGTGCGGGGCCCAATACTGTGTGGAGGAGCTGGGGGGGGGAATACTGTGCGGGGCCCAATACTGTGTGGAGGAGCTGGGGGGGGGGGATACTGTGCGGGGCCCAATACTGTGTGGAGGAGCTGGGGGGGGGGGGAATACTGTGCGGGGCCCAATACTGTGTGGAGGAGCTGGGGGGGGGGATACTGTGCGGGGCCCAATACTGTGTGGAGGAGCTGGGGGGGGGGGATACTGTGCGGGGCCCAATACTGTGTGGAGGAGCTGGGGGGGGGGAATACTGTGCGGGGCCCAATACTGTGTGGAGGAGCTGGGGGGGGGGGAATACTGTGCGGGGCCCAATACTGTGTGGAGGAGCTGGGGAGGGGGGGAAATACTGTGTGGGGCCCGGGGCATAATACTGTGTGGAGGAGCTGGGGGGGGGAAATACTGTGCGGGGCCCGGGGCATAATACTGTGTGGAGGAGCTGGGGGGGGAATACTGTGTGGAGGAGCTGGGGGGGGAATACTGTGTGGAGGAGCTGGGGAGGGGGGAATACTGTGTGGAGGAGCTGGGGGGGGGGGGAATACTGTGCGGGGCCCAATACTGTGTGGAGGAGCTGGGGGGGGAATACTGTGCGGGGCCCAATCCTGTGTGGAGGAGCTGGGGGGGGGAATACTGTGCGGGGCCCAATCCTGTGTGGAGGAGCTGGGGGGGAATACTGTGCGGGGCCCAATCCTGTGTGGAGGAGCTGGGGGGGGGGAAATACTTTGCGGGGCCCAATACTCTGTGGAGGAGCTGGGGGGGAATACTGTGCGGGGCCCAATATTGTGTGGAGGAGCTGGGGGGGGAATACAGTGCGGGGCCCAATACTGTGTGGAGGAGCTGGGGGGTGGGGTTAATACTGTGCGGGGCCCAATACTGTGTGGAGGAGCTGGGGGGGGGGGAAATACTGTGCGGGGCCCAATACTGTGTGGAGGAGCTGAGGGGGGGAATACTGTGCGGGGCCCAATACTGTGTGGAGGAGCTGTGGGGGGGGGGGAATACTGTGTGGGGCCCGGGGCATAATGCTGTGTGGAGGAGCTGGGGGGGATGGGGGGAAATACTGTGCGGGGCCCAGGGCATAATACTGTGTGGAGGAGCTGGGGGGGGGGGAATACTGTGCGGGGCCCGGGGCATAATACTGTGTGGAGGAGCTGGGGGGGGGGGGTGAATACTGTGCGGGGCCCGGGGCATAATACTGTGTGGAGGAGCTGGGGGGGGGGGGGAATACTGTGTGGGGCCCAATACTGTGTGGAGGAGCTGGGGAGGGGGGGGGGGGAATACTGTGCGGGGCCCAATACTGTGTGGAGGAGCTGGGGGGGGAATACTGTGCGGGGCCCAATAATATGTGGAGGAGCTGGGGGGGGGGGGGAATACTGTGCGGGGCCCAATCCTGTGTGGAGGAGCTGGGGGGGGGGGGGAAATACTTTGCGGGGCCCAATACTGTGTGGAGGAGCTGGGGGGGAATACTGTGCGGGCCCAATACTATGTGGAGGAGCTGGGGGGGGGAATACTGTGTGGGGCCCAATACTGTGTGGAGGAGCTGGGGGGGGGAATACTGTGCGGGGCCCAATACTGTGTGGAGGAGCTGGGGGGGAAATACTGTGCGGGGCCCAATACTGTGCGGAGGAGCTGGGGGGGCGGGGGGGAATACTGTGCGGGGCCCAATACTGTGCGGAGGAGCTGGGGGGGGGGAATACTGTGCGGGGCCCAATACTGTGTGGAGGAGCTGTGGGGGGGGTGGGAAATACTGTGCGGGGCCCAATACTGTGTGGAGGAGCTGGGGGGGGGGAATACTGTGCGGGGCCCAATACTGTGTGGAGGAGCTGTGGGGGGGGGAATACTGTGCGGGGCCCAATACTGTGTGGAGGAGCTGGGGGGGGAATACTGTGCGGGGCCCAATACTGTGTGGAGGAGGAGCTGGGGGGGAATACTGTGCGGGCCCAATACTATGTGGAGGAGCTGGGGGGGGGGAATACTGTGTGGGGCCCAATACTGTGTGGGGGAGCTGGGGGGGGGGAATACTGTGCGGGGCCCAATACTGTGTGGAGGAGCTGGGGAGGGGGGGAAATACTGTGTGGGGCCCGGGGCATTATACTGTGTGGAGGAGCTGGGGGGGGGGAATACTGTGCGGGGCCCGGAGCATAATACTGTGTGGAGGAGCTGGGGGGGGGGGGTTCATACTGTGTGGGGCCCAATACTGTGTGGAGGAGCTGGGGAGGGGGGGAAATACTGTGTGGGGCCCGGGGCATAATACTATGTGGAGGAGCTGGGGGGGGGAGGAAATACTGTGCGGGGCCCGGGGCATAATACAGTGTGGAGGAGCTGGGGGGGGGGGGAATATTGTGCGGGGCCCGGGGCATAATACTATGTGGAGGAGCTGGGGGGGGGGGGGAAATACTGTGCGGGGCCCGGGGCATAATAATGTGTGGAGGAGCTGGGGGGGGGGGGGAATACTGTGCGGGGCCCGGGGCATAATACTGTGTGGAGGAGCTGGGGGGGGGATACTGTGTGGGGCCCAATACTGTGTGGAGGAGCTGGGGGGGGCGCGGAATACCGTGCGGGGCCCAATACTGTGTGGAGGAGCTGGGGGGGGAATACTGTGCGGGGCCCAATACTGTGTGGAGGAGCTGGGGGGGGGGGGGATACTGTGCGGGGCCCAATACTGTGTGGAGGAGCTGGGGGGGGGGAATACTGTGCGGGGCCCAATACTGTGTGGAGGAGCTGGGGAGGGGGGGAAATACTGTGTGGGGCCCGGGGCATAATACAGTGTGGAGGAGCTGGGGGGGGGGGAAATACTGTGCGGGGCCCGGGGCATAATACTGTGTGGAGGAGCTGGGGGGGGAATACTGTGTGGAGGAGCTGGGGAGGGGGGAATACTGTGTGGAGGAGCTGGGGGGGGGGAATACTGTGCGGGGCCCAATACTGTGTGGAGGAGCTGGGGAGGGGGGGAAATACTGTGTGGGGCCCGGGGCATAATACTATGTGGAGGAGCTGGGGGGGGGAGGAAATACTGTGCGGGGCCCGGGGCATAATACAGTGTGGAGGAGCTGGGGGGGGGGGGAATATTGTGCGGGGCCCGGGGCATAATACTATGTGGAGGAGCTGGGGGGGGGGAAATACTGTGCAGGGCCCGGGGCATAATAATGTGTGGAGGAGCTGGGGGGGGGGGGAATACTGTGCGGGGCCCGGGGCATAATACTGTGTGGAGGAGCTGGGGGGGGGGGGGATACTGTGTGGGGCCCAATACTGTGTGGAGGAGCTGGGGGGGGCGCGGAATACCGTGCGGGGCCCAATACTGTGTGGAGGAGCTGGGGGGGGAATACTGTGTGGGGCCCAGGGCATAATACTGTGTGGAGGAGATGGGGGGGTGGAATACTGTGCAAAGGCATACCACTGTGTGGAGGAGCTGGGGGAGGAATACTGTGCGGGGCATAATACTGTGTGGAGGAGCTGGGGGGGGGGAATACTGTGCAAAGGCATAATACTGTGTGGAGGAGCTGGGGGAGGAATACTGTGCGGGGCATAATACTGTGTGGAGGAGCTGGGGGGGAATTCTGTGCAGGGGCATAATACTGTGTGGAGGAGCGGGGGGGGGGGAATACTGTGCAAAGGCATAATACTGTGTGGAGGAGCTGGGGGAGAATACTGTGCGGGGCATAATACTGTGCGGGGTATAATACTGTGTGGAGGAGCTGGGGGGAAAATACTGTGTGGAGAAGCACAGGGCCCACAATACTGTATGTAGGAGCAGGGGGCACATGATGTGCTGTATGGAGGAGCATTACATGGGGCCCATAATGCTATATGGAGGACTATGAGGTGCCCATAATACTGTATGGAGAAGCATTATATGGGGCCAATAATACTGTATGGAGGAGCATTATATGGGGCCAATAATACTGTATGGAGGAGCATTATATGGGGCCAATAATACTGTATGGAGGACTATGTGGTTGCCCATAATGCTGTATGGCGGACTATGAGGTGCCAATAATACTGTATGGAAGACTATGTGGTTGACCATAATGCTGTATGGAGGACTATGAGGTGACCGTAATACTGTATGGCGCACTGTGTGGTGCCTATATTTTGTACTATATCTTTTTTTTTTTTATCTGTGCATCAGGAATCGTGGCATGTGTTAAAGGGGCCCATGAAAACCTGGAGCCGACCCTGGCGACAACGCACATCAAGATGAATACCGGCTGCAGCTGTGACAGGGCGCTCTGCTCTGTGACAGGCCATGTGTTGAAGTCACATGGCAGTCTTGTTAAATGACTCCTGCAGCCTTAGATAGGCCGGCGGCCTTTCAATGTTACTGCTATGTGACGTCAGCGCGCGGCCTATCACAGAGCAGAGCGCCCTGTCACAGATGCAGTCAGCAGCCATTGTAACGACCACGCCGAATATGAAGCCAAAAGAGGATACCGGGGAGTGCAAGAAGGTGAGAAAAATCCCTCCTCTGTAGTTGGGCAAGGTAGTGGCCATAGGGACGGACATAGGGGCCCAGGGATGGTATATTAAATAAAGGGGCCCAGGATGAGGACATTATTACTGGAAGGGGCCCAGGATAGGGACCTTATTAAGGTGGACATTGGGGTCCAAGATGGAGACATTAAATAAAGGGACCAAGGATCTGGCACCTTATTAAATAAAGCGGTGACATTATTACTGTATTGAGGTCAGGATGAGGAACATACATTATTGGTTTATGGTGGCAAATGGGGACATAATTGCTGTAGGGGCCAATCAGGGACATTATTACTGCTGTAATTTACTTTTGATCTTACTGTCTTCCATGGGGAGAACAAAAGGGTCCTGCTGCTGAGCAGGGTGGCACTATGTCTTTTTTTTTCTTCATCTGACATAGTATAGAAGTCGAGGAAAATAGTGGGGAATTTGCTCTGAGCTGCGGTCAGACATCCCACCTGCCGCTGCATTTTAAAATAGTGATAAAAGTGTCCTGTCAGTGATAAAAGTTCCCCATTCTTCCGATCGGTGCAGTTTCTAATGGTCGGATCTAAGCGATCACCTATGCTGTGGAGCCCATGGCGGTGATAACTTGTTTTAACCAAGAACCCCATTAATGTAAACTACCGAAATTATACATCCCAGTTATTGGGGCACACAGCAGATGTGCAGCAGCCGCCGGTGTTTTACAGCCGATGCTCCACTATAATGACAGATATTTGCATATAGCTGTAGGGTGGGCCCCTAGAGTCCATTCCTCTGGTGGGCCCCAGACACCCCAGTCCGACCCTGGCTAAACCTTGATGCCTTTAATGTCTCCTCCACCTCCCCCAATACATTCTACGTTATTCTTAGTTGTTTTCCTTCATGTGGAATTAACCACAAGGAAAGAAAGGGTTTATTGTAATTCCGATATTTTTGTCCCATTGACTTGTATTGGGATCGGGTATCAGCATCGGCGATATCCGATATTTTGTCAATATCGGCCGATCCAATCCAATACCTCCGAATATCGGAAGGTATCGCTCAACACTACTTTTAACCCTTATAACTTCCTAACAAAAAAAATTTTTGTTTCCAAAATTGTGCTGATGTAAAGTAGACATGTGGGAAATGTTATTTATTAACTATTTTGTGTGACGTATCTGTCTGATTTAAGGGCATAAAAGTTCAAAATTTGAAAATTGCAAAAGTTTTAAAATTTTGGCCATATTTCCGTTTTTTTCATAAATAATCACAAGTAATATCAAAGAAATGTTACCACTAACATGAAGTACAATATGTAATGAAAAAAACAATCTCAGAATCAGCGAGATCCGTTAAAGCGTTCCAGAGTTATAACAGTGGTCAGAATTGTAAAAATTGGCTCGGTCATTAAGTACCAAATTGGCTCTGTCACTAAGGGGTTAATCTTTTGTTTCTTATGAAGAATTTTTTGTTTTGTAAGAATTCAGAGAAGATGCCATTGCCTTGTTTAACCCCTTCACCCCAAAGCCTGTTTTCACCTAAGTGACAGGGCCAATTTTTACAATTCTGACCACTGTCACTTTATGAGGTTATAACTCTCAAAAGCTTCAATGGATGCTGGTGATTCTGACATTGTTTTCTCGTGACATATTGTACTTCATGATAGTGGTAAAACTTCTTCGATATGACTTGCATTTATTTGTGAAAAAAAAACAAAAATTTGTCGGAAATTATGAAAATTTAGCAATTTTCAAACTTTTAGTTTTTATGCCCTTAAATTAGAGAGTTATATCACATAATATAGTTAATAAACAACATTTCCCACATGTCTGCTTTACATCAGCACAATTATGGAAACATAATTTTTTTTTGTTAGGGAGTTATAAGGGTTAAGAGTTGACCAGCGATTTCTCATTTTTGCAACAAAATTTGCAAAACAATTTTTTTTACGGACCACCTCACACTTGAAGTGATTTTGAGGGGTCTATATGACAGAAAATGCCCAAAAGTGACACCATTCTAAAAACTGCACCCCTCAAGGTACTCAAAACCACATTCAAAAAGTTTATTAACCCTTCAGGTGCTTTACAAGAATTTTTTGAATGTTTAAAAAAATTGAACATTTAACTTTTTTTTCACAAAATTTTTACTTCAGGTCCAATTTGTTTCATTTTACCAAGGGTAACAGGAGAAATTGGACCACAAAAGTCGTTGTACAATTTGTCCTGAGTACGCCGATACCCCATATGTGGGGGTAAACCACTGTTTGGGCACATGGCAGAGCTCGGAAGGGAAGGAGCGCCATTTGACTTTTCAATGCAAGATTTGCTGGAATTGAGATCGGAGCCCATGTCACGATTGGAGAGCCCCTGACGTGCCTAAACAGTGGAAACCCCCACAAGGGACACCATTTTGGAAAGTAGACCCTCTAAGGAACTAATCTAGATGTGTGGTGAGCACTTTGAACCTCCAAGTGCTTCACAGAAGTTTATAATGTAGAGCTGTAAAAAAAATTTCATATTAATTTTCACAAAAAATGATGTTTTTGCCCCCAATTTTTTTTCCCCAAGGGTAACAGGATAAATTGGACCCCAAAAGTTGTTGTGCAATTTGTCCTGAGTACGCTGATACTTCATATATGGAGATAAACCACTGTTTGAGCGCATGGCAGAGCTCAGAAGGGAAGGAGCGCCATTTGACTTTTCAATGCAAAATTGGCTGGAATTGAGATCGGAACCCATGTCGCATTTGGAGAGCCCCTGACGTGCCTTAACAGTGGAAACCCCCCACAAGTGACCACATTTTGGAAAGAAGACCCCCTAAGGAACTTATCTAGATGTGTGGTGAGCACTTTTAACCCCCAATTGTTTCACTAAAGTTTAGAATGTAGCGGTGTGAAAATTAAAAAATCATTTTTTCTTTACACAAAATGATGTTCTAGCCCACAATTTTTTTTCCCCAAGGGTAACAGGAGAAATTGGACCACAAAAGTTATTGTCCAATTTGTCCTGAGTAAGCTGATGCCCCATATATGGGGGGAACCACCGTTTGAGTGCATGGCAGAGCTTGGAAGGGAAGGAGCACCGTTTGAAATGCAGACTTAGATGGATTGGTCTGCAGGCGTCATGTTGCATTTGCAGAGCCCCTGATGTACCTAAACAGTAGAAACCCCCCACAAGTGACCCCATATTGGAAACTAGACCCCCCAAGGAACTTATCTAGATGTGTTGTGAGAACTTTGAACCAACAAGTGTTTCACTACAGTTTATAACGCAGAGCCGTGAAAATAAAAATAAAAAATTTTTCCACGAAAATGATATTTTAGCCCCCACGTTTTTATTTTCCCAAGGATAACAGGACAAATTGGACCCCAAAAGTTGTTGTCCAACTTGTCCTGAGAACGCTGATACCCCATATGTTGGGGGGAACCACTGTTTGGGCGCACAAAAGAACTCGGAAGGGAAGGAGCACTGTTTTAGTTTTTCAAAGCAGAATTGGCTGGAATTGAGATCGGACGCCATGTCGCGTTTGGAGAGCCCCTGATGTGCCTGAACAGTGGAAACTCCCCAATTCTAACTGAAACCCTAATCCAAACACACCCCTAACCCTAATCCCAATGGTAACCCTAACCCCAACCCTAACCCCAACCCTAGTCCTAACCCTAGCCCTAACCCTAGCCCTAACCCCAATGGGAAAATGGAAATAAATACATTTTTTTACATTTTATTATTTTTCCCTAACTAAGGGGGTGATGAAGGGGGGTTTCATCTACTTTTATAGCGTTTTTTGGCGGATTTTTAGGGTTGGCAGCCGTCACACACTAAATGACGCTTTTTATTGCAAAAAATAGTTTTTGCATCACCACATTTTGAGAGCTATAATTTATCCATATTTTGGCCCACAGAGTCATGTGAGGTCTTGTTTTTTGCGGGACGAGTTGACGTTTTTATTGGTACCATTTTCGGGCAGATTACATTTTTTGATCGCTTTTTATTCCGATTTTTGTGAGGCGGAATGAACAAAAACCAGCAATTCCTGAAATTCTTTTAGGGGGGGGGGTTTATACCGTTCCACGTGTGGTAAAATTGATAAAGCAGTTTTATTCTTCAGGTCAGTACGATTACAGCGATACCTCATTTATGTAAAAATTTTTTATGTTTTGGCGCTTTTACACAATAAAAACTATTTTATATAAAAAATAATTGTTTTTGCATCGCTTTATTCTGAGAGCTATAACTTTTTTATTTTTCTGCTGATGATGCTGTATGGCGGCTTTTTTTTTGCGGGACAAGATGACGTTTTCAGCGGTACCATGGTTATTTATATCCGTCGTTTTGATTGCGTGTTATTCCACTTTTTGTTCGCCTGTATGATAATAAAGCAATGTTTTTTGCCTTGTTTTTTTTTTTTTTTGCGGTGTTCACTGAAGGGGTTAACTAGTGGGATAGTTTTATAGAGCGGGTCGTTACGGACGCGGCGATACCAAATATGTGTACTTTTATTGTTTTTTTTAATTTACATAAATAAATGGATTTACGGTACTGGGAAATGTTTTTTTTTTCTTTATTTGGCGATTTTTTTATTTTTTTTTATACATTCTATTTTTTTTTTTTTTTTAACTTTCTACCATTGTCCCAGGGTGGGACATCACTGTATTAGATCAGATCGTTGATCTGACAGTGTGCATAGCACTCTGTCAGATCAACGATCTGACAGACAAGCTTAGGTGGCTTTCCGGCCCCTGCTCTCAGCAACTCTCAGCAGGCGCCGGCTAGCCATGTCATTTCATGACCTGGAAGGAGTCCCGCGGCCATCTTGGATCCGGGGACTCCTTCCGGGTCACCGGAGCAACCCGATCTCATCGCGTTTCTCCGGTGGGAGAGCGCAGGGAGCCCCCGTTATGCTGCTCTCACTGCTGACAGCGGCATCAGAGGGGTTAAATGCCCGCGATCGGCGCTACCGCCGATCGTGGGCATTGCTGCGGGGTGTCAGCTGTCATATACAGCTGACACCTGCACCCGATCACCGCGGCGCTCAGCGCGAGACCGCGGTGATCGGTGCGCTGTACTAGTAAATGCAGTGCCGGCAGCGCAGTACTAGTACGGCGCATGTCGCGAAGGGGTTAAGAGCCAGATCCAGCAGTTTGTGTCTGTGTGGTCATTTGGGGACCCCATCAAGAGAATCTCAGGACGAATAAAGAATAATGTTTCTTGGTATGGTGTCCACATAATAAATAAGGTTGTTAGATGGAGGATCCTGTATGATGACGTCAAGCAGCTCAGTAGAAAGGAGTTGTATAAGAATGTCCTGTCTTCTCACTTCAGTGTCCGGGTACAACTGAGGGGCGCCCCAAGTCTAGATGTCAAACAGGCTGCAAAAAACGTACTAGATCCCAGAGTTCCCCCTCATTTGAGAGATGTAGCATGGCTGGCACTCCATGGTAAAATGTACATTAGAGAGAACCTAAAGTGCAGGAATTTTTCAGACAGATCCTGTCCCAGAGAAGAGTGCCCCCATATACTGTAGACGATGGAGCATCTACTGTTAGTGTCCCTTTAGTATGCAGGTATGGGAGTCCCTAAAGTTACCGCACCTGGTGAGACAGTCATATGGTCAGCTGCTGTACGGAGACTTCCAACCAGAGCTCAGGGCGTATAACAGAAGCTCTCTGTATATAATAAATGTGGTGACCATATACCAGGTGTGCACGGTGCTGGCTCATCAATAAGGAAGTCCTGTCCTGTGATACTGTCAGGTATAAGATCCTAGAAAGTCTCAAGGTCGTATATAAGAAGGATATAAAGAATAACATGGGTAATATGACCTGGAGGAACATTAATGCATCGGCATTTGTCAATGTTTTTTTGATGCTACCGTGTAAAGAGATGTAACACTACTATTTATTTCCTTTGTTATTTATCGTTTTGTGATTTTAATGTAATATTTCTGTACTATAGGGTTGTCAGTTTTTAAATAAAAAGATCATTATAGTAGTTATATTCTTGTACATAGGAGCAGTATTATAGTATACTATATGGTGGCCCGATTCTAACGCATGGGGTATTCTAGAATATGCATGTCCACGTAGTATATTGCCCAGCCACATATGTAACAGGTTAACCCCTTTCTGACCTCGGATAGTACGTCCGAGGTCAGATCCCCTGCTTTGATGCAGGGCTCCGTAATAGGCGCGGGCAGAATCGCGATCTGCCCGCACCTATTAACTAGTTAAATGCCGCTGTCAAACGCAGACAGCGGCATTTAACAACCGCTTCCGGCCGGAAATGACATCATGTGACGGGGTCGGCGATGCGTCAGGATGGTAACCATAGAGGTCCTAGAGACCTCTATGGTTACTGATCACCGGTGGCTGTGAGCGCCACCCTGTGGTCGGCGCTCACAGCACACCTGCATTTCTGCTACATAGCAGCGATAAGCAGATCGCTGCTATGTAGCAGAGGCGATCGAGTTGTGCCTGCTTCTAGCCTCCCATGGAGGCTATTGAAGCATGGCAAAAGCTCTTCGCCAGTCGTTACACTGGCTGCCCATTCATTACAGGATACAATTCAAAGTACTTGTTCTCACCCACAAAGCTCTCCACAGTGCAGCACCCCCATACATCTCCTCCCTCATTTCTGTCTATCGGCCTAGCCGACCGCTGCGCTCTGCAAACGACTTTCGACTAACCTCTGCACTAATCCGTACCTCCCACTCCCGACTCCAAGACTTCTCCCGTGCTGCGCCAATCCTCTGGAATGCTCTACCCCAAGATATTAGGACCATCCACAACTTGCATAGTTTTAGGCGCTCCCTCAAAACACATTTGTTCAGAGTGGCTTATCACGTTCCCTAATCAAAGTCATTTTATGTTTGTGTGTGTGTAGCCCATTCACTATCTCCATCTATTCCCCCCCCACCCCCTGAAGATGGCTGGACCATCATTGTAAATACATCATTGTAAATACACACCTGTGCTTTGTATCTCCCCCACCTCATTGTAGATTGTAAGCTCTCACGAGCAGAGTCGTCTTATTTTGCTTTATTATTGTATTGTTAACGTTGTTACCTATGACTGTTGTGTTTGAAACTGTTAAACTGTAAAGCGCTGCGGAATATGTTGGCGCTATATAAAGATTATTATTATTATTATTATTATTATTATTATTAAAAGTAAAAAAAAAAAAGTTAAAAACAATGTGAAAAAAATAAAAAAAATAGAAAAGTTTAAATCACCCCCCTTTCGCCCCAATCAAAATAAATCAATAAAAAAAAAATCAAATCTACACATATTTGGTATCGCCGCGCTCAGAATCGCCCGATCTATCAATTAAAAAAAAGCATTAACCTGATCGCTAAACGGCGTAGCGAGAAAAAAATTCGAAACGTTAGAATTACGTTTTTTAGGTCGCCGTGACATTGCATTAAAATGCAATAACGGGCGATCAAAAGAACGTATCTGCACCAAAATGCTATCATTAAAAACGTCATCTCGGCACGCAAAAAATAAGCCCTCAACCGACCCCAGATCACGAAAAATGGAGACGCTACGAGTATCGGAAAATGGAGCATTTATTTATTTTTTTAGCAAAGTTTGGAATTTTTTTTCACCACTTAGATAAAAAATAACCTAGACATGTTAGGTGTCTACGAACTCGTACTGACCTGGAGAATCATAATGGCAGGTCAGTTTTAGCATTTAGTGAACCTAGCAAAAAAGCCAAACAAAAAACAAGTGTGGGATTGCACTTTTTTTGTTATTTCACCGCACTTGGAATTTTTTTCCCGTTTTCTAGTACATGACATGCTAAAACCAATGATGTCGTTCAAAAGTACAACTCGTCCCGCAAAAAATAAGCCCTCACATGGCCAAATTGACGAAAAAATAAAAAAGTTATGGCTCTGGGAAGGAGGGGAGTGAAAAACGAACACGGAAAAACGAAAAATCCCAAGGTCATGAAGGGGTTAAAAAGACTAAAATAAAAAATAAACATATACTCACCTTCCGAGGGCCCCTGGCGCCTGTGTGCGGTGCACGCGGCAGCTTCCGGTCCCAGGGTTGGTATGAGCGCAGGACCGGTGATGTCGTCGCGGTCACATGACCGTGACGTCATGGCAGGTCCTTCTCGCATAGCATCTTTGGCACCGGAACCTGCCGCTTGCACTGCCGAGGAGAGGGCGCATGTCAGAGGGTCAAAATAACGTTTTTTTTTTATTATTATTATTATTTGTAACATTAGATATTTTTACTATTGATGCTGCATACGCAACATCAATAGTAAAAACTTGGTCACACAGGGTTAATAGCGGCGGTAACGGAGTGAGTTACCCGCGGCATAACGCGGTCTGTTACCGCTGGCATTAACCCTGTGTGAGCGGTGACTGGAGGGGAGTATGGAGCGGGCGCTGACTGCGGGGAGTATGGAGCGGGCGCCTGGCAATGACTGCAGGGGAGTAGGGAGGGACTAATCGGACTGTGGCCGTCGCTGATTGGTCGTGGCAGCCATGACAGGCAGCTGGCGAGACCAATCAGCGACTTGCATTTCCATGACAGACAGAGGCCGCGACAAATGAATATCCGAGCCAGACAGAAGGACAGACGGAAGTGACCCTTAGACAATTATATAGTAGATTCTTGTACATAGAGGACAGTATTATAGTAGTTATATTCTTGTACATAGAGGGCAGTATTATAGTAGTTATATTCCTGTACATAGGAGGCAGTATTATAGTAGTTATATTCTTGTACATAGGGGACAGTATGATCTACTATATAATTGTCTAAGGGTCACTTCCGTCTGTCCTTCTGTCTGTCTGTCACGGATATTCATTGGTCGCGGCCTCTGTCTGTCATGGAAATCCAAGTCGCTGATTGGTCGTGTGCGTTTTGCCACAACCAATCAGCGACGGGCACAGTCCGGCGGCAAAATGGCCACTCCTTCCTCCCCGCAGTCAGTGCCCGCTCCATACTCCCCTCCAGTCAGCCCTCACACAGGGTTAATGGCAGCGTTAATGGACCGCGGTGTAACGCACTCTGGTTACGCAGCTATTAACCCTGTGAGACCAACTTTTAACTATTGATGCTGTGTATGCAGCATTAATAGTAAAAAGATGTAATGTTACAAATAATAATAATAAGAAAAAAAAAAAAAAAAAGGTTATTTTCACCCTCCGACGTGCGCGCTGTCCTCGGCAGTGCAAGTGGCAGGTTTCGGTGCCAAGGATGCTATGCGGAAAGGACCTGCCATGACGTCACGGTCATGTGACCGCGACGTCATCACAGGTCCTGCGATCATACCAACCCTGGGACCGGAAGCTGCCGCGTGCACCGCACACCGGCGCCAGGACTTCACGGGGCCTTCGGAAGGTGAGTATATGTTTATTTTTTATTTTAAGTCTTTTTTTAACCACGCATGTGTCGTGCCCACATTGCTATATACTACGTGGGCTGTGTTACATACTGCGTGGGCTGCGTTATATACTACATGGCTGCTATGTACTACGTGGGCAGTGTTATATACTATGTGGGCAATATTATATACTGCGTGGGCTGCGTTATATACTACATGGCTGCTATATACTATGTGGGCAATGTTATATACTGCGTGGGCAGCGTTATATACTACATGGCTGCTATATAATACATGGGCAGTGTTATATACTGTGTGGGCTGCGTTATATACTACATGGCTGCTATGTACTACGTGGGCAGTGTTATATACTATGTGGGCAATATTATATACTGCGTGGGCTGCGTTATATACTACATGGCTGCTATATACTATGTGGGCAGTGTTATATACTATGTGGGCAATGTTATATACTGCGTGGGCTGCGTTATATACTACATGGCTGCTATATAATACATGGGCAGTGTTATATACTGTATGGGCTGCGTTGTATACTACATGGCTGCTATGTACTACGTGGGCTGTATTATATACTGTGTGGGCTTCATCGTATACCGCATGGCTGCTATATAGTACGTGGCCAGTGTTATATACTATGTGGGCAATGTTATATACTGCTTGGGATGTGATATATACTGCGTGGCCACTGTTATATATTGTGTGGCCTGTAATAACGCATCGGGTATTCAAGAATATGTTGTGGCCTGTGCTATATACTATGTGGCTGCTATATACATACATATTCCTCAATACCCGATGCGTTAGAATCGGGCCACCATCTAGTAGCAGTTATATTCTTGTACATAGAGGGCAGTATTATAGTAGTTATATTCTTGTACATAGGGAGCAGCTTTACAGTAGTAATAGTTTTGTAGATAGGGGGCAGTATTATAGTAGATATATTCTTGTATATAGAGGGCAGAATTATAGTAGTTATATTCATGTACATAGGGAACAGCGTTATAGTAGTAATATTCTTGTACATAGGGGCAATATTATAGTTATATTCTTGTACATAGGGAGCAGCGTTATAGTAGTAATATCCTTGTACATAGGAGGCAGTATTATAGTAGTTATATTCTAGTACATAGGGGAAGTATTATAGTAGTTATGTTCTTGTGCATAGGGAGCAGCATTATAGTAGTAATATTCTTGTACATAGGGGGCAGTATTATAGTAGTTATATTCTTGTACATAGGGGAAGTATTATAGTAGTTATATTCTTGTACATAGAGGGCAGTATTATAGTAGTTATATTCTTGTATATAGAGGGCAGTATTATAGTAGTTATATTCTTGTACATAGAGGGCAGTATTATCTACTATATAATTGTCTAAGGGTCACTTCCGTCTTTCTGTCTGTCCATCTGTCTGTCTGTCACGGATATTCATTGGTCGCGGCCTCTGTCTGTCATGGAAATCCAAGTTGCTGATTGGTCGTGGCAATGGTCGTGGGCGTTTTGCCACGACCAATCAGCGACGGGCACAGTCCGCCGGCAAAATGGCCGCTCCTTCCTCCCCGCAGTCAGTGCCCTGCCAGCTCCATACTCCCCTCCAGTCAGCCCTCACACAGGGTTAATGCCAGCATTAATGGACCGCGGTGTGACGCACTCCATTAACGCAGCTATTATATTATTTTCCTATTTTTACTATTATACGCGTATGCAGCATCAATAGTAAAAAAAATCTAATGTTACAAATAATAATAATTAAAAAAAAAAACGTTATTCTCACCCTCCGATGTCGCGCCCTGTTCTCGGGAGTGCAATCGGCAGGCTCCGGTGCCAAGGATGGTATGCGAGAAGGACCTGCCATGACGTCACAGTCATGTGACCACGACGTCATCACAGGTCCTGCGCTCATACCAACCCTAAAAGCGGAAACTGCCGCGTGTACTGCACACAGGCACCAGGACTACAAGGGGCCCTCGGAAGGTGAGTATATGTTTATTTTTTATTTTAAGTCTTTTTTAACCTGTTGCATACGTGGCTGGGCAATATACTACGTGGCTGGGCAATATACTACGTGGCTGGGCAATATACTACGTGGCTGGGCAATATACTACGTGGCTGGGCAATATACTACGTGACTGGGCAATATACTACGTCACTGGGCAATATACTTTGTAGCTGGGCAATATACTACGTGACTGGGCAATATACTACGTGGCTGGGCAATATACTACGTGGCTGGGCAATATACTACGTGGCTGGGCAATATACTACGTGGCTGGGCAATATACTACGTGGCTGGGCAATATACTACGTGGCTGGGCAATATACTACGTGGCTGGGCAATATACTACGTGGCTGGGCAATATACTACGTGACTGGGCAATATACTACGTCACTGGGCAATATACTTTGTAGCTGGGCAATATACTACGTGGACATGCATATTCTAGAATACCCGTTGCGTTAGAATCGGGCCACCATCAAGTAGTAGTTATATTCTTGTACATAGGAGCAGTGTTATAGTAGTTATATTCTTGTACATAGAGGGCAGTAATATAGCAGTTATATTCTTGTACATAGGGAGCAGCGTTATAGTAGTAATATCCTTGTACATAGGGAAAGTATTATAGTAGATATATGCTTGTACATAGGGGAAGTAGTATAGTAATTATATTCTTGTACATAGGGAGCAGCGATATAGTAGTAATATTCTTGTATATAGGAGCAGTATTATAGTAGTTATATTCTTGTACATAGGGGAAGTATTACAGTAGATATATTCTAGTACATAGGAGCAGTATTATAGTAGTAATATTCTTGTATATAGGAGCAGTATTATAGTAGTTATATTCTTGTACATAGGGGAAGTATTACAGTAGTTATATTCTTGTACATAGGAGCAGTATTATAGTAGTTATATTCTTGTACATAGGAGCAGTATTATAGTAGATATATTCTTGTACATAGGGAGCAGCGTTATAGTAGTAATATTCTTGTACATAGGGGCAGTATTATAGTAGTTATATTCTTGTACATAGGGGGCAGTATTATAGTAGTTATATTCTTGTACATAGGGGGCAGTATTATAGTAGTTATATTCTTGTACATAGGATCAGTATTATAGTAGTTGTATTCTTGTACATAGGAGGCAGTATTATAGTAGTTATATTCCTGTACATAGGGGGCAGTATTATAGTAGTTATATTCTTGCACATAGGGAGCAGCGTTATAGTAGTAATATTCTTGTACATAGAGGGCAGTATTATAGTAGTTATATTCCTGTACATAGAGGGCAGTATTATAGTAGTTATATTCCTGTACATAGGAGGCAGTATTATAGTAGTTACATTCCTGTACATAGGGGGCAGTATTATAGTAGTTATATTCTTGCACATAGGGAGCAGCGTTATAGTAGTAATATTCTTGTACATAGAGGGCAGTATTATAGTAGTTATATTCCTGTACATAGAGGGCAGTATTATAGTAGTTATATTCCTGTACATAGAGGGCAGTATTATAGTAGTTATATTCTTGTACATAGGGGCAGTATTATAGTAGTTATATTCTTGTACATAGGGGGCAGTATTATAGTAGTTATACTCTTGTACATAGGAGCAGTATTATAGTAGTTGTATTCTTGTACATAGGGGGCAATATTACCATAGTATATGCATAGTACTCACAGTCAGGACATGCGGCAGCTCCTGCTTCACCATCTCACGAAACTCCTTTTTGTTCATCTTGTCATGTTTTCCTTTCTTCTTGGCGTAGTCATAATATTTACGGACCAAAATCTCGATAGCGGACTCTAGCTCGCTGCAGCCTGATGCCATTACTGCGCAGGACGGGGTGACTCCGTATAGAGTGGTCAATCAATCTGCAAAAGATGCCGTCTATGTCTAAGTTCACATTTGCGTTGTGCGCCGCAGCGTCGTCGCCGCAACGCACAATGCAAACAAAACGCAGCAAAACGCATGCACATGCGGCCCCATGCGGCGCCTATGTTAAAGATAGGGCCGCACGACGCATGCGTTTTTTAAAAGGTCGGCGCCGCACAAAAAATCCAACATGTTGCGTTTGCCGCGCCCAGACAGGTGCGCCCTAACGCCGCATGCGGCGTAAAACGCAACACAACGCATGCACATGCGGCCCCATGCGGCGCCAATGTTAAAGATAGGGCCGCACGACGCATGCGTTTTGTTGCGGCGGCGACGCTGCGGCACAAACCGCAAATGTGAACGTACCCTATCGTGTAGAGCGTCACTCCTGTGTCTAGCATTGCTTTAGATACGATGTCACATCTTGCTTCTCCTCATCCCAATGAATGCTACATGTACAGATGGAAGAGAAAGATAAAATATTACAAATCCAAAAACGTATTTCTATATCTAAACTTATGAGCGTGAGGTGCGCGGTGCCGGTGAGCGTGCAGTGTGTCCATTAGTGGATGATGTTCTCATGTAAGGCTCCTGAGAATCCGGGAAAGGGGCATCCTGTACACAATGGCCACACATCCTGCACTACCTACCAAGGGTTAACTTTATCTAATCAGCTGCCCTGTCCCCAGAGAGGTGTAACCATGGTGGAGAAAGGGCTGATTACACAGCATTATCTCTAACCTGAATGTAAGGTCATACACTACAAGAAAACAAGTGGCTGCCTGTCCCGAGATCTTGTCCACCAGATCTGCCAGCACCTACCATGCCCTAGATATCCCCTGGTGTGGTCCGCTGCCCGCGTCAGGCTGGGATGGCAGCTGCTCCGTCCCTGTTGCAGGGAGCTGACAGATTCCGTTCCCTTCTGTCCCCTCATCCTGATTTCCGCTTCCTGTCCGACATTCAGACCTTCCCCCAGCTGCTCCCATTGCTTCTGTGCAGTCCCAAGCTCAGCCCATCTGTGCTCTCTAGTGCTGCAGATGACCGGCACTGTCCCAACGTACAACAACGCCGATATCACGTTTGCGGTTGTGTCCGCAGTGCCTTGTCCGCAAACGCATGCTTACGCTTGACGGCAAAAAAAAACCGCGTTTTTGCAGGGACATACTAAAAAGAATGAAGAAAAGGAATAAATATAAAGAATGAGCATAATAACTTTTAGGTCCAAAGAGATGGAGAGATGTTATAGATTTCTTATGCATCTTGGAAATAACTGAACATGAATTATATGTAGAAAATTAGGAAATCAACATAGATACCTAAAAACAGGTATATATTATATTCCCTGAGCCTGATAGGTGGGGAATGAAGATGAAATATATATATACTAGCTGAAGAGCCCGGCGTTGCCTGGGCATAGTAAATATCTGTGGTTAGTTATAGCACCTCACACCTCTCATTTTCCCCCTCACTCCTCTCATTTTCCCCCTCACTCCTCTCATTTTCCCCCTCACTCATCTCATTCCCCCCTAACACTTGTCATTTCGACCTCACATCTGTCATTTTCCGATCACTCCACTATTTTCCCTCACTCCTCTCATTTTGCACTCACACCTTTTCATTTTCACCTCACACCTCTCATTTTCACCTCACACCTCTCATTTTCACCTCAGTATATACATGTTTGCATCTCCCTTATATATAGTATACACCTGTATGTCATCTCCTGTATATAGTATATACCTGTATGTCATCTCCCCTGTATATAGTATATACCTGCTGTGTGTCATCTCCCCTGTATATAGTATATACCTGTATGTCATCTATATATAGTATATACCTGTATGTCATCTCCTTCTATATATAGTATATATCTGTATGTCATCTCCTGTATATAGTATATATCTGGTATGTCATCTTCTATATATAGCATATACCTGTATGTCATCTCCTCCTTTATATAGTACATACTTGTAGGTCATCTGCTCCTGTATATAGTATATACCTGTGTGTCATCTCCTCCTGTATATAGTTTATACCTGTATGTCATCTCCTCCTGTATATAGTATATACCTGTGTGTCATCTCCTCCTGTATTACACCTCGTTCACACGTTATTTGCTCAGTATTTTTACCTCAGTATTTGTAAGCTAAATTGGGAGCCTGATAAATCCCCAGCCAACAGGAAGCCCTCCCCCCTGGCAGTATATATTAGCTCACACATACACATAATAGACAGGTCATGTGACTGACAGCTGCCGTATTTCCTATATGGTACATTTGTTGCTCTTGTAGTTTGTCTGCTTATTAATCAGATTTTTATTTTTGAAGGATAATACCAGACTTTTGTGTGTTTTAGGGCGAGTTTTGTTTGTCAAGTTGTGTGTGTTGAGTTGCGTGTGGCGACATGCATGTAGCGGCTTTTGTGAGATGAGTTTTGTGTGGCAACATGCGTGTAGCAACTTTTTGTGTGTTGAGTTGCATGTGACAGGTTAGTGTACCAAGTTGTGTGCAAGCAACTTTTGCACATGGCGAGTTTTGCGCATGGCGAGTTTTATGTGTGGTGCCTTTTGAGTATGTGCAAGTTTTGTGTGAGGCAACTTTTGCATGTGTTGCAACTTTTGTGCATGTGGCAATTTTTCCGCATGTGCAAGTTTTGCGTGTGGCGAGTTTTCCATGAGGTGAGTTTTGCACTTGTGGCGAGTTTTGCGTGAGCCTAGTTTTTGCATGTGGCGAGTTTTGCGCGTGGCTAGTTTTGAGTGGCGACTTTTGTGTTTCGACTTTTATGTGGCGAGGTTGGTGTATGTGTGGTGAAATGTGTGCTGAGGGTGGTATATGTGTCAAGCACGTGGTAGTGTGTGGCCCATTTTGTGTGTGTGTTCATATCCCCGTCTGTGGTGAGTATCCCATGTCGGGGTCCCACCTTAGCAACTCTACGGTATATACTCTTTGGCGCCATCGCTCTTGTTCACATCTGGCAGCTGTCAATTTGCCTCCAACACTTTTCCTTTCACTTTTCCCCATTATGTAGATAGGGGCAAAATTGTTTGGTGAATTTGAAAGCGCAGGGTTAAAATCTCACCTCACAACATAGCCTATGACGCTCTCGGGGTCCAGACGTGTGACTGTGCAAAATTTTGTGGCTGTAGCTGCGACGCCTCCAACACTTTTCCTTTCACTTTTTCCCCATTATGTAGATAGGGGCAAAATTGTTTGGTGAATTGGAAAGCGAGGGGTTAAAATTTCACCTCACAACATAGGCTATGATGCTCTCGGGGTCCAGACGTGTGACTGTGCAAAATTTTGTGGCTGTAGCTGCGACGCCTCCAACACTTTTCCTTTCACTTTTTCCCCATTATGTAGATAGGGGCAAAATTGTTTGGTGAATTGGAAAGCGAGGGGTTAAAATTTCACCTCACAACATAGGCTATGATGCTCTTGGGGTCCAGACGTGTGACTGTGCAAAATTTTGTGGCTGTAGCTGCGACGGTGCAGATGCCAATCCCGGACATACACACACACATACACACACACACACACACACACACACACACACACACACACACACACACACACACACACACACACACACACACACACACACACACACACACACACACACACACACACACACATTCAGCTTTATATATTAGATAATAGAGGAATGAACACATATCCCATATAAACAGGTGTATATTATATTCCCTGAGCCTGATAGGTGGGGAATGAACATGAAATATGTGTAGAGAATAGGAGAATGAACACATATCCCATATAAACAGGTGCATATTATATTCCCTGATCCTGATAGGTGGGGAATGAACATGAAATATGTGTAGAGAATAGGAGAATGAACACATATCCCATATAAACAGGTGCATATTATATTCCCTGAGCCTGATAGGTGAGGAATGAACATGAAATATATGTATATAATAGAGGAATGAACACATATCCCATATAAGCAGGTGTATATTATATTTCCTGGGCCTGATAGGTGGGGAATGAACATGGAATATATGTAGATAATAGGAGAATGAACACATATCCCATATAAACAGGTGTATATTATATTCCCTGAGCCTGATAGGTGGGGAATGAACATGAAATATATGTAGAGAATAGAGGAATGAACACATATCCCATATAAACAGGTGTATATTATATTCCCTGAGCCTAATAGGTGGGGAATGAAGATGAAATATATGTAGATAATAGGAGAATGAACACATATCCCATATAAACAGGTGTATATTATATTCCCTGAGCCTGATAGGTGGGGAATGAACATGGAATATATGTAGATAATAGAGGAATGAACACATATCCCATATAAACAGGTGTATACTATATTCCCTGAGACTGATAGGTGGGGAATGAACATGAAATATATGTAGAGAATAGGAGAATGAACACATATCCCATATAAACAGGTGTATATTATATTCCCTGATCCTAATAGGTGGGGAATGAACATGGAATATATGTAGATAATAGAGGAATAAACACATATCCCATATAAACAGGTGTATATTATATTCCCTGAGCCTGATAGGTGGGGAATGAACATGGAATATATGTAGATAATAGAGGAATAAACACATATCCCATATAAACAGGTGTATATTATATTCCCTGATCCTAATAGGTGGGGAATGAACATGGAATATATGTAGATAATAGAGGAATAAACACATATCCCATATAAACAGGTGTATATTATATTCCCTGAGCCTGATAGGTGAGGAATGAACATGAAATATATGTAGAGAATAGGAGAATGAACACATATCCCATATAAACCGGTTGTATATTATATTCCCTGAGCCTAATAGGTGGGGAATGAACATGAAATATATTTAGATAATAGGGGAATGAACACATATCCCATATAAACAGGTGTATAGTATATTCCCTGAGCCTGATAGGTGGGGAATGAACATGAAATATATGTAGAGAATAGGAGAATGAACACATATATCATATAAACAGGTGTATATTATATTCCCTGAGCCTGATAGGTGGGGAATGAACATGGAATATATGTAGATAATAGATGAATGAACACATATCCCATATAAACAGGAGTATATTATATTCCCTGTGCCTGATAGGTGGGGAATGAACATGAAATATATGTAGAAAATAGGAGAATGAACACATATCCCATATAAACAGGTGTATATTATATTCCCTGAGCCTGATAGGTGGGGAATGAACATGGAATTTATGTAGAGAATAGGAGAATGAACACATATCCCATATAAACAGGTGTATATTATATTCTCTGAGCCTGATAGGTGGGGAATGAACATGAAATATATGTAGAGAATAGGAGAATGAACACATATCCCATATAAACAGGTGTATATTATATTCCCTGATCCTAATAGGTGGGGAATGAACATGGAATATATGTAGATAATAGAGGAATGAACACATATCCCATATAAACAGGTGTATATGATATTCCCTGAGCCTGATAGGTGAGGAATGAACATGAAATATATGTAGATAATAGGGGAATGAAAACATATCCCATATAAACAGGTGTATATTATATTCCCTGAGCCTGATAGGTGGGGAATTAACATGAAATATATGTAGAGAATAGGAGAATGAACACATATCCCATATAAACAGGTGTATATTATATTCCCTGAGCCTGATAGGTGGGGAATGAACATGAAATATATGTAGAGAATAGGAGAATGAACACAAATCCCATATAAACAGGTGTATATTATATTCCCTGATCCTAATAGGTGGGGAATGAACATGGAATATATGTAGATAATAGAGGAATAAACACATATCCCATATAAACAGGTGTATATTATATTCCCTGAGCCTGATAGGTGAGGAATGAACATGAAATATATGTAGAGAATAGGAGAATGAACACATATCCCATATAAACCGGTTGTATATTATATTCCCTGAGCCTAATAGGTGGGGAATGAACATGAAATATATTTAGATAATAGGGGAATGAACACATATCCCATATAAACAGGTGTATAGTATATTCCCTGAGCCTGATAGGTGGGGAATGAACATGAAATATATGTAGAGAATAGGAGAATGAACACATATATCATATAAACAGGTGTATATTATATTCCCTGAGCCTGATAGGTGGGGAATGAACATGGAATATATGTAGATAATAGATGAATGAACACATATCCCATATAAACAGGAGTATATTATATTCCCTGTGCCTGATAGGTGGGGAATGAACATGAAATATATGTAGAAAATAGGAGAATGAACACATATCCCATATAAACAGGTGTATATTATATTCCCTGAGCCTGATAGGTGGGGAATGAACATGGAATTTATGTAGAGAATAGGAGAATGAACACATATCCCATATAAACAGGTGTATATTATATTCTCTGAGCCTGATAGGTGGGGAATGAACATGAAATATATGTAGAGAATAGGAGAATGAACACATATCCCATATAAACAGGTGTATATTATATTCCCTGATCCTAATAGGTGGGGAATGAACATGGAATATATGTAGATAATAGAGGAATGAACACATATCCCATATAAACAGGTGTATATGATATTCCCTGAGCCTGATAGGTGAGGAATGAACATGAAATATATGTAAATAATAGGGGAATGAAAACATATCCCATATAAACAGGTGTATATTATATTCCCTGAGCCTGATAGGTGGGGAATTAACATGAAATATATGTAGAGAATAGAAGAATGAACACATATCCCATATAAACAGGTGCATATTATATTCCCTGATCCTGATAGGTGAGGAATGAACATGAAATATATGTAGATAATAGAGGAATGAACACATATCCCATATAAGCAGGTGTATATTATATTCCCTGAGCCTGATAGGTGAGGAATGAACATGAAATATTTGTAGAGAATAGGAGAATGAACACATATCCCATATAAACAGGTGTATATTATATTCCCTGATCCTAATAGGTGGGGAATGAAGATGAAATATATGTAAATAATAGAGGAGTGAACACATATCCCATATAAACAGGTGTATATTATATTCCCTGATCCTGATAGGTGGGGAATGAAGATGAAATATATGTAGATAATAGAGGAATGAACACATATCCCATATAAACAGGTGTATATTATATTCCCTGAATCTGATAGGTGAGGAATGAACATGAAATATATGTAGAGAATAGGAGAATAAACACATATCCCATATAAACAGGTGTATATTATATTCCCTGAGCCTGTTAGGTGGGGAATGAACATGAAATATATGTAGATAATAGGGGAATGAACACACATCCCATATAAACAGGTGTATATTATATTCCTTGAGCCTGATAGGTGAGGAATGAACCTGAAATATATGTAGAGAATAGGAGAATGAACACATATCCCATATAAACAGGTGTATTTTATATTCCCTGAGCCTGCTAGGTGAGGAATGAACATGAAATATATGTAGAGCATAGGAGAATGAACACATATCCCATATAAACAGGTGTATATTATATTCCCTGAGCCTAATAGGTGGGGAGTGAAAATGAAATATATGTAGATAATAGGGGAATGAACACATATCCCATATAAACAGGTGTATATTATATTCCCTGAGCCTGATAGGTGGGGAATGAACATGGAATATATGTAGAGAATAGGAGAATGAACACATATCCCATGTAAACAGGTGTATATTATATTCCCTGAGCCTGTTAGGTGGGGAATGAACATGAAATATATGTAGATAATAGAGGAATTAACACATATCCCATATAAACAGGTATATATTATATTCCCTGAGCCTAATAGGTGGGGAATGAACATGAAATATATGTAGATAATAGGGGAATGAACACATATCCCATATAAACAGGTGTATATTATATTCCCTGAGCCTGATAGGTGGGGAATGAACATGGAATATATGTAGATAATAGGAGAATGAACACATATCCCATATAAACAGGTGTATATTATATTCCCTATGCCTGATAGGTGGGGAATGAACATGAAATATATGTAGAGAATAGGAGAATGAACACATATCCCATATAAACAGGTGTATATTATATTCCCTGGGCCTGATAGGTGGGGAATGAACATGGAATATATGTAGATAATAGGAGAATGAACACATATCCCATATAAACAGGTGTATATTATATTCCCTGAGCCTGATAGGTGGGGAATGAACATGAAATATATGTAGAGAATAGGAGAATGAACACATATCCCATATAAACAGGTGTATATTATATTCCCTGATCCTAATAGGTGGGGAATGAACATGGAATATATGTAGACAATAGAGGAATGAACACATATCCCATATAAACAGGTGTATATTATATTCCCTGAGCCTGATAGGTGGGGAATGAACATGAAATATATGTAGAGAATAGGAGAATGAACACATATCCAATATAAACAGGTGTATATTATATTCCCTGAGCCTGATAGGTGGGGAATGAACATGAAATATATGTAGAGAATAGGAGAATGAACACATATCCCATATAAACAGGTGTATATTATATTCCCTGATCCTAATAGGTGGGGAATGAACATGAAATATATGTAGATAATAGAGGAATGAACACATATCCCATATAAACAGGTGTATAATATATTCCTTGAGCCTGATAGGTGAGGAATGAACATGAAATATATGTTGAGAATAGGAGAATGAACACATATCCCATATAAACAGGTGTATATTATATTCCCTGAGCCTAATAGGTGGGGAATGAACATGAAATATATGTAGATAATAGGGGAATGAACACATATCCCATATAAACAGGTGTATATTATATTCCCTGAGCCTGATAGGTGGGGAATGAACATGGAATATATGTAGATAGTAGGAGAATGAACACATATCCCATATAAACAGGTATATATTATATTCCCTATGCCTGAGAGGTGGGGAATGAACATGAAATATATGTAGATAATAGAGGAATCAACACATATCCCATACAAACAGGTGTATACTATATTCCCTGAGACTGATAGGTGGGGAATGAACATGAAATATATGTAGAGAATAGGAGAATGAACACATATCCCATATAAACAGGTGTATACTATATTCCCTGAGACTGATAGGTGGGGAATGAACATGAAATATATGTAGATAATAGGAGAATGAACACATATCCCATATAAACAGGTGTATATTATATTCCCTGATCCTAATAGGTGGGGAATGAACATGGAATATGTGTAGATAATAGAGGAATAAACACATATCCCATATAAACAGGTGTATATTATATTCCCTGAGCCTGATAGGTGAGGAATGAACATGAAATATATGTAGAGAATAGGAGAATGAACACATATCCCATATAAACCGGTTGTATATTATATTCCCTGAGCCTAATAGGTGGGGAATGAACATGAAATATATTTAGATAATAGGGGAATGAACACATGTCCCATATAAACAGGTGTATAGTATATTCCCTGAGCCTGATAGGTGGGGAATGAACATGAAATATATGTAGAGAATAGGAGAATGAACACATATATCATATAAACAGGTGTATATTATATTCCCTGAGCCTGATAGGTGGGGAATGAACATGGAATATATGTAGATAATAGAAGAATGAACACATATCCCATATAAACAGGAGTATATTATATTCCCTGTGCCTGATAGGTGGGGAATGAACATGAAATATATGTAGAGAATAGGAGAATGAACACATATCCCATATAAACAGGTGTATATTATATTCCCTGAGCCTGATAGGTGGGGAATGAACATGGAATTTATGTAAAGAATAGGAGAATAAACACATATCCCATATAAACAGGTGTATATTATATTCTCTGAGCCTGATAGGTGGGGAATGAACATGAAATATATGTAGAGAATAGGAGAATGAACACATATCCCATATAAACAGGTGTATATTATATTCCCTGATCCTAATAGGTAGGGAATGAACATGGAATATATGTAGATAATAGAGGAATAAACACATATCCCATATAAACAGGTGTATATTATATTCCCTGAGCCTGATAGGTGAGGAATGAACATGAAATATATGTAGAGAATAGGAGAATGAACACATATCCCATATAAACCGGTTGTATATTATATTCCCTGAGCCTAATAGGCGGGGAATGAACATGAAATATATTTAGATAATAGGGGAATGAACACATATCCCATATAAACAGGTGTATAGTATATTCCCTGAGCCTGATAGGTGGGGAATGAACATGAAATATATGTAGAGAATAGGAGAATGAACACATATATCATATAAACAGGTGTATATTATATTCCCTGAGCCTGATAGGTGGGGAATGAACATGGAATATATGTAGATAATAGATGAATGAACACATATCCCATATAAACAGGAGTATATTATATTCCCTGTGCCTGATAGGTGGGGAATGAACATGAAATATATGTAGAGAATTGGAGAATGAACACATATCCCATATAAACAGGTGTATATTATATTCCCTGAGCCTGATAGGTGGGGAATGAACATGGAATTTATGTAGAGAATAGGAGAATGAACACATATCCCATATAAACAGGTGTAAATTATATTCTCTGAGCCTGATAGGTGGGGAATGAACATGAAATATATGTAGAGAATAGGAGAATGAACACATATCCCATATAAACAGGTGTATATTATATTCCCTGATCCTAATAGGTGGGGAATGAACATGGAATATATGTAGATAATAGAGGAATGAACACATATACCATATAAACAGGTGTATATTATATTCCCTGAGCCTGATAGGTGAGGAATGAACATGAAATATATGTAGAGAATAGGAGAATGAACACATATCCCATATAAACAGGTGTATATTATATTCCCTGATCCGGAGAGGTGGGGAATGAAGATGAAATATATGTAGAGAATAGAGGAATGAACACATATCCAATATAAACAGGTGTATATTATATTCCCTGATCCTGATAGGTGGGGAATGAACATGAAATATATGTAGATAATAGAGGAATGAACACATATCCCATATAAACAGGTGTATATTATATTCCCTGAGCCTGATAGGTGAGGAATGAACATGAAATATATGTAGATAATAGGGGAATGAACACATATCCCATATAAACAGGTGTATATTATATTCCCTGAGCCTGATAGGTGGGGAATGAACATGAAATATATGTAGAGAATAGGAGAATGAACACATATCCCATATAAACAGGTGCATATTATATTCCCTGATCCTGATAGGTGAGGAATGAACATGAAATATATGTAGATAATAGAGGAATGAACACATATCCCATATAAACAGGTGTATATTATATTCCCTGTGCCTGATAGGTGGGGAATGAACATGAAATATTTGTAGAGAATAGGAGAATGAACACATATCCCATATAAACAGGTGTATATTATATTCCCTGATCCTAATAGGTGGGGAATGAAGATGAAATATATGTAGAGAATAGAGGAATGAACACATATCCCATATAAACAGGTGTATATTATATTCCCTGAGCCTGATAGGTGGGGAATGAACATGAAATATATGTAAATAATAGAGGAATGAACACATATCCCATATAAACAGGTGTATATTATATTCCCTGAGCCTAATAGGTGGGGAATGAACATGAAATATATGTAGAGAATAGAGGAATGAACACATATCCCATATAAACAGGTGTACATTATATCCCTTGAGCCTGATAGGTGGGGAATGAAGATGAAATATATGTAGAGAATAGGAGAATGAACACGTATCCCATATAAACAGGTGTATATTATATTCCCTGAGCCTGATAGGTGGGGAATGAACATGAAAACATGAAATATATGTAGATAATAGGAGAATGATCACATATCCCATACAAACAGGTGTATATTATATACCCTGAGCCTGATAGGTGGGGAATGAACATGAAATATATGTAAATAATAGAGGAGTGAACACATATCCCATATAAACAGGTGTATATTATATTCCCTGAGCCTAATAGGTGGGGAATGAACCATGAAATATATGTAGATAATAGGAGAATGATCACATATCCCATACAAACAGGTGTATATTATATACCCTGAGCCTGATAGGTGGGGAATGAACATGAAATATATGTAGATAATAGAGGAATGAACACATATCCCATATAAACAGGTGTATATTATATTCCCTGATCCTGATAGGTGGGGAATGAACATGAAATATATGTAGAGAATAGGAGAATGATCACATATCCCATATAAACAGGTGTATATTATTTTCCCTGAGCCTGATAGGTGGGGAATGAACATGAAATATATGTAGATAATAAAGGAATGATCACATATCCCATATAAACAGGTATATATTATATTCCCTGCGCCTGATAGGTGGGGTATGAACATGAAATATATGTAGATAATAAAGGAATGATCACATATCCCATATAAACAGGTATATATTATATTCCCTGCACCTGATAGGTGGGGAATGAACATGAAATATGTGTAGATAATAGAGGAATGAACACATATCCCATATAAACAGGTGTATATTATATTCCCTGGGCCTGATAGGTGGGGAATGAACATGAAATACATGTAGAGAATAGGAGAATGAACACATATCCCATATAAACAGGTGTATACTATATTCCCTGATCCTGATAGGTGGGGAATGAACATGGAATATATGGAGATAATAGAGGAATGAACACATATCCCATATAAACAGGTGTATATTATATTCCCTGAGCCTGATAGGTGGGGAATGAACATGAAATTCATGTAGAGAATAGGAGAATGAACACATATCCCATATAAACAGGTGTATATTATATTCCCTGTGCCTGATAGGTGGGGAATGAACATGAAATATATGTAGGTAATAGAGGAATGAACACATATCCCATATAAACAGGTGTATATTATATTCCCTGAGCCTGATAGGTGGGGAATGAACATGAAATATATGTAAATAATAGAGGAATGAACACATATCCCATATAAACAGGTGTATATTATATTCCCTCAGCCTAATAGGTGGGGAATGAACATGAAATATATGTAGATAATAGGGGAATGAACACATATCCCATATGAACAGGTGTATATTATATTCCCTATGCCTGATTGGTGGGGAATGAACATGAAATATATGTAGAGAATAGGAGAATGAACACATATCCCATATGAACAGGTGTATATTATATTCCCTGAGCCTGATAGGTGGGGAATGAACATGGAATATATGTAGATAATAGAAGAATGAACACATATCCCATATAAACAGGTGTATATTATATTCCCTGAGCCTGATAGGTGGGGAATGAACATGGAATATAAGTAGATAATAGAGGAATGAACACATATACCATATAAACAGGTGTATATTATATTCCCTGTGCCTGATAGGTGGGGAATGAACATGGAATATATGGAGATAATAGAGGAATGAACACATATCCCATATGAACAGGGGTATATTATATTCCCTGTGCCTGATAGGTGGGGAATGAACATGGAATTTATGTAGAGAATAGGAGAATTAACACATATCCCATATAAACAGGTGTATATTATATTCCCTGAGCCTGATAGGTGGGGAATGAACATGAAATATATGCAGATAATAGAGGAATGAACACATATCCCATATAAACAGGTGTATATTATATTCCCTGAGCCTAATAGGTGGGGAATGAACATGAAATATATGTAGATAATAGGGGAATGAACACATATCCCATATAAACAGGTGTATATTATATTCCCTGAGCCTAATAGGTGGGGAATGAACATGAAATATATGTAGATAATAGAGGAATGAACACATATCCCATATAAACAGGTGTATATTATATTCCCTGAGCCTGATAGGTGGGAAATGAACATGAAATATATGTAGAGAATAGGAGAATGAACACATATCCCATATAAACAGGTGTATATTATATTCCCTGATCCTAATAGGTGGGGAATGAACATAGAATATATGTAGATAATAGAGGAATGAACACATGTACCATATAAACAGGTGTATATTATATTCCCTGAGCCTGATAGGTGGGGAATGAACATGAAATATATGTAGAGAATAGGAGAATGAACACATATCCCATATAAACAGGTGTATATTATATTCCCTGATCCTAATAGGTGGGGAATGAACATAGAATATATGTAGATAATTGAGGAATGAACACATGTACCATATAAACAGGTGTATATTATATTCCCTGAGCCTGATTGGTGGGGAATGAACATGAAATATATGTAGAGAATAGGAGAATGAACACATATCCCATATACACAGGTGTATATTATATTCCCTGAGCCTGATAGGTGGGGAATGAACATGAAATATATGTAGATAATAGAGGAATGAACACATATCCCATATAAACAGGTGTATATTATATTCCCTGTGCCTGATAGGTGGGGAATGAACATGAAATATATGTAGATAATAGAGGAATGAACACATATCCAATATAAACAGGTGTATATTATATTCCCTGATCCTAATAGGTGGGGAATGAACATGGAATACATGTAGATAATAGAGGAATGAACACATATCCCATATAAACAGGTGTATATTATATTCCCTGATCCTGATAGGTGGGGAATGAACATGGAATATATGGAGATAATAGAGGAATGAACACATATCCCATATAAATAGGTGTATATTATATTCCCTGAGCCTGATAGGTGGGGAATGAACATGAAATATATGTAGAGAATAAGAGAATGAACACATATCCCATATAAACAGGTGTATATTATATTCCCTGAGCCTGATATGTGGGGAATGAACATGAAATATATGTAAATAATAGAGGAATGAACACATATCCCATATAAACAGGTGTATATTATATTCCCTGAGCCTGATAGGTGGGGAATGAACATGAAATATATGTAAATAATAGAGGAATGAACACATATCCCATATAAACAGGTGTATATTATATTCCCTGAGCCTAATAGGTGGGGAATGAACATGAAATATATGTAGAGAATAGAGGAATGAACACATATCCCATATAAACAGGTGTATATTATATCCCTTGAGCTTGATAGGTGGGGAATGAAGATGAAATATATGTAGAGAATAGGAGAATGAACACGTATCCCATATAAACAGGTGTATATTATATTCCCTGAGCCTGATAGGTGGAGAATGAACATGAAAACATGAAATATATGTAGATAATAGGAGAATGATCACATATCCCATACAAACAGGTGTATATTATATACCCTGAGCCTGATAGGTGGGGAATGAACATGAAATATATGTAGATAATAGAGGAATGAACACATATCCCATATAAACAGGTGTATATTATATTCCCTGATCCTGATAGGTGGGGAATGAACATGAAATATATGTAGAGAATAGGAGAATGAACACATATGCCATATAAACAGGTGTATATTATATTCCCTGAGCCTGATAGGTGGGGAATGAACATGAAATATATGTAGATAATAAAGGAATGATCACATATCCCATATAAACAGGTATATATTATATTCCCTGCGCCTGATAGGTGGGGAATGAACATGAAATATATGTAGATAATAAAGGAATGATCACATATCCCATATAAACAGGAATATATTATATTCCCTGCACCTGATAGGTGGGGAATGAACATGAAATATGTGTAGATAATAGAGGAATGAACACATATCCCATATAAACAGGTGTATATTATATTCCCTGTGCCTGATAGGTGGGGAATGAACATGAAATACATGTAGAGAATAGGAGATTGAACACATATCCCATATAAACAGGTGTATACTATATTCCCTGATCCTGATAGGTGGGGAATGAACATGGAATATATGGAGATAATAGAGGAATGAACACATATCCCATATAAACAGGTGTATATTATATTCCCTGAGCCTGATAGGTGGGGAATGAACATGAAATACATGTAGAGAATAGGAGAATGAACACATATCCCATATAAACACGTGTATATTATATTCCCTGTGCCTGATAGGTGGGGAATGAACATGAAATATATGTAGGTAATAGAGGAATGAACACATATCCCATATAAACAGGTGTATATTATATTCCCTGAGCCTGATAGGTGGGGAATGAACATGAAATATATGTAAATAATAGAGGAATGAACACATATCCCATATAAACAGGTGTATATTATATTCCCTCAGCCTAATAGGTGGGGAATGAACATGAAATATATGTAGATAATAGGGGAATGAACACATATCCCATATAAACAGGTGTATATTATATTCCCTATGCCTGATTGGTGGGGAATGAACATGAAATATATGTAGAGAATAGGAGAATGAACACATATCCCATATGAACAGGTGTATATTATATTCCCTGAGCCTGATAGGTGGGGAATGAACATGGAATATATGTAGATAATAGAAGAATGAACACATATCCCATATAAACAGGTGTATATTATATTCCCTGAGCCTGATAGGTGGGGAATGAACATGAAATATATGTAGAGAATAGGAGAATGAACACATATCCCATATAAACAGGTGTATGTTATATTCCCTGATCCTAATAGGTGGGGAATGAACATGGAATATAAGTAGATAATAGAGGAATGAACACATATCCCATATAAACAGGTGTATATTATATTCCCTGATCCTGATAGGTGGGGAATGAACATGGAATATATGGAGATAATAGAGGAATGAACACATATCCCATATGAACAGGGGTATATTATATTCCCTGTGCCTGATAGGTGGGGAATGAACATGGAATTTATGTAGAGAATAGGAGAATTAACACATATCCCATATAAACAGGTGTATATTATATTCCCTGAGCCTGATAGGTGGGGAATGAACATGAAATATATGTAGATAATAGAGGAATGAACACATATCCCATATAAACAGGTGTATATTATATTCCCTGAGCCTAATAGGTGGGGAATGAACATGAAATATATGTAGATAATAGGAGAATTAACACATATCCCATATAAACAGGTGTATATTATATTCCCTGATCCTAATAGGTGGGGAATGAACATAGAATATATGTAGATAATAGAGGAATGAACACATGTACCATATAAACAGGTGTATATTATATTCCCTGAGCCTGATAGGTGGGGAATGAACATGAAATATATGTGAATAATAGAGGAATGAACACATATCCCATATAAACAGGTGTATATTATATTCCCTGAGCCTAATAGGTGGGGAATGAACATGAAATATATGTAGATAATAGAGGAATGAACACATATCCCATATAAACAGGTGTATATTATATTCCCTGAGCCTGATAGGTGGGAAATGAACATGAAATATATGTAGAGAATAGGAGAATGAACACATATCCCATATAAACCGGTTGTATATTATATTCCCTGAGCCTAATAGGTGGGGAATGAACATGAAATATATTTAGATAATAGGGGTATGAACACATATCCCATATAAACAGGTGTATAGTATATTCCCTGAGCCTGATAGGTGGGGAATGAACATGAAATATATGTAGAGAATAGGAGAATGAACACATATATCATATAAACAGGTGTATATTATATTCCCTGAGCCTGATAGGTGGGGAATGAACATGGAATATATGTAGATAATAGATGAATGAACACATATCCCATATAAACAGGAGTATATTATATTCCCTGTGCCTGATAGGTGGGGAATGAACATGAAATATATGTAGAGAATAGGAGAATGAACACATATCCCATATAAACAGGTGTATATTATATTCCCTGAGCCTGATAGGTGGGGAATGAACATGGAATTTATGTAGAGAATAGGAGAATGAACACATATCCCATATAAACAGGTGTAAATTATATTCTCTGAGCCTGATAGGTGGGGAATGAACATGAAATATATGTAGAGAATAGGAGAATGAACACATATCCCATATAAACAGGTGTATATTATATTCCCTTATCCTAATAGGTGGGGAATGAACATGGAATATATGTAGATAATAGAGGAATGAACACATATACCATATAAACAGGTGTATATTATATTCCCTGAGCCTGATAGGTGAGGAATGAACATGAAATATATGTAGAGAATAGGAGAATGAACACATATCCCATATAAACAGGTGTATATTATATTCCCTGATCCGGAGAGGTGGGAATGAAGATGAAATATATGTAGAGAATAGAGGAATGAACACATATCCAATATAAACAGGTGTATATTATATTCCCTGATCCTGATAGGTTGGGAATGAACATGAAATATATGTAGATAATAGAGGAATGAACACATATCCCATATAAACAGGTGTATATTATATTCCCTGAGCCTGATAGGTGAGGAATGAACATGAAATATATGTAGATAATAGGGGAATGAACACATATCCCATATAAACAGGTGTATATTATATTCCCTGAGCCTGATAGGTGGGGAATGAACATGAAATATATGTAGAGAATAGGAGAATGAACACATATCCCATATAAACAGGTGCATATTATATTCCCTGATCCTGATAGGTGAGGAATGAACATGAAATATATGTAGATAATAGAGGAATGAACACATATCCCATATAAGCAGGTGTATATTATATTCCCTGAGCCTGATAGGTGGGGAATGAACATGAAATATATGTAAATAATAGAGGAATGAACACATATCCCATATAAACAGGTGTATATTATATTCCCTGAGCCTAATAGGTGGGGAATGAACATGAAATATATGTAGAGAATAGAGGAATGAACACATATCCCATATAAACAGGTGTATATTATATCCCTTGAGCCTGATAGGTGGGGAATGAAGATGAAATATATGTAGAGAATAGGAGAATGAACACGTATCCCATATAAACAGGTGTATATTATATTCCCTGAGCCTGATAGGTGGGGAATGAACATGAAAACATGAAATATATGTAGATAATAGGAGAATGATCACATATCCCATACAAACAGGTGTATATTATATACCCTGAGCCTGATAGGTGGGGAATGAACATGAAATATATGTAAATAATAGAGGAGTGAACACATATCCCATATAAACAGGTGTATATTATATTCCCTGAGCCTAATAGGTGGGGAATGAACATGAAATATATGTAGAGAATAGGAGAATGAACACATATCCCATATAAACAGGTGTATATTATATTCCCTGAGCCCGATAGGTGGGAATGAACATGAAATATATGTAGATAATAAAGGAATGATCACATATCCCATATAAACAGGTATATATTATATTCCCTGCACCTGATAGGTGGGGAATGAACATGAAATATGTGTAGATAATAGAGGAATGAACACATATCCCATATAAACAGGTGTATATTATATTCCCTGGGCCTGATAGGTGGGGAATGAACATGAAATACATGTAGAGAATAGGAGAATGAACACATATCCCATATAAACAGGTGTATACTATATTCCCTGATCCTGATAGGTGGGGAATGAACATGGAATATATGGAGATAATAGAGGAATGAACACATATCCCATATAAACAGGTGTATATTATATTCCCTGAGCCTGATAGGTGGGGAATGAACATGAAATACATGTAGAGAATAGGAGAATGAACACATATCCCATATAAACAGGTGTATATTATATTCCCTGTGCATGATAGGTGGGGAATGAACATGAAATATATGTAGGTAATAGAGGAATGAACACATATCCCATATAAACAGGTGTATATTATATTCCCTGAGCCTGATAGGTGGGGAATGAACATGAAATATATGTAAATAATAGAGGAATGAACACATATCCCATATAAACAGGTGTATATTATATTCCCTCAGCCTAATAGGTGGGGAATGAACATGAAATATATGTAGATAATAGGGGAATGAACACATATCCCATATAAACAGGTGTATATTATATTCCCTATGCCTGATTGGTGGGGAATGAACATGAAATATATGTAGAGAATAGGAGAATGAACACATATCCCATATGAACAGGTGTATATTATATTCCCTGAGCCTGATAGGTGGGGAATGAACATGGAATATATGTAGATAATAGAAGAATGAACACATATCCCATATAAACAGGTGTATATTATATTCCCTGAGCCTGATAGGTGGGGAATGAACATGAAATATATGTAGAGAATAGGAGAATGAACACATATCCCATATAAACAGGTGTATGTTATATTCCCTGATCCTAATAGGTGGGGAATGAACATGGAATATAAGTAGATAATAGAGGAATGAACACATATCCCATTCAAACAGGTGTATATTATATTCCCTGATCCTGATAGGTGGGGAATGAACATGGAATATATGGAGATAATAGAGGAATGAACACATATCCCATATGAACAGGGGTATATTATATTCCCTGTGCCTGATAGGTGGGGAATGAACATGGAATTTATGTAGAGAATAGGAGAATTAACACATATCCCATATAAACAGGTGTATATTATATTCCCTGAGCCTGATAGGTGGGGAATGAACATGAAATATATGTAGATAATAGAGGAATGAACACATAGCCCATATAAACAGGTGTATATTATATTCCCTGAGCCTAATAGGTGGGGAATGAACATGAAATATATGTAGATAATAGGGGAATGAACACATATCCCATATAAACAGGTGTATATTATATTCCCTGTGCCTGATAGGTGGGGAATGAACATGAAATATATGTAGATAATAGAGGAATGAACACATATCCCATATAAACAGGTGTATATTATATTCCCTGAGCCTGATAGGTGGGAAATGAACATGAAATATATGTAGAGAATAGGAGAATGAACACATATCCCATATAAACAGGTGTATATTATATTCCCTGATCCTAATAGGTGGGGAATGAACATAGAATATATGTAGATAATAGAGGAATGAACACATGTACCATATAAACAGGTGTATATTATATTCCCTGAGCCTGATAGGTGGGGAATGAACATGAAATATATGTAGAGAATAGGAGAATGAACACATATCCCATATAAACAGGTGTATATTATATTCCCTGATCCTAATAGGTGGGGAATGAACATAGAATATATGTAGATAATAGAGGAATGAACACATGTACCATATAAACAGGTGTATATTATATTCCCTGAGCCTGATTGGTGGGGAATGAACATGAAATATATGTAGAGAATAGGAGAATGAACACATATCCCATATACACAGGTGTATATTATATTCCCTGAGCCTGATAGGTGGGGAATGAACATGAAATATATGTAGATAATAGAGGAATGAACACATATCCCATATAAACAGGTGTATATTATATTCCCTGTGCCTGATAGGTGGGGAATGAACATGAAATATATGTAGATAATAGAGGAATGAACACATATCCAATATAAACAGGTGTATATTATATTCCCTGATCCTAATAGGTGGGGAATGAACATGGAATACATGTAGATAATAGAGGAATGAACACATATCCCATATAAACAGGTGTATATTATATTCCCTGATCCTGATAGGTGGGGAATGAACATGGAATATATGGAGATAATAGAGGAATGAACACATATCCCATATAAATAGGTGTATATTATATTCCCTGTGCCTGATAGGTGAGGAATGAACATGAAATATATGTAGAGAATAAGAGAATGAACACATATCACATATAAACAGGTGTATATTATATTCCCTGAGCCTGATATGTGGGGAATGAACATGAAATATATGTAAATAATAGAGGAATGAACACATATCCCATATAAACAGGTGTATATTATATTCCCTGAGCCTGATAGGTGGGGAATGAACATGAAATATATGTAAATAATAGAGGAATGAACACATATCCCATATAAACAGGTGTATATTATATTCCCTGAGCCTAATAGGTGGGGAATGAACATGAAATATATGTAGAGAATAGAGGAATGAACACATATCCCATATAAACAGGTGTATATTATATCCCTTGAGCTTGATAGGTGGGGAATGAAGATGAAATATATGTAGAGAATAGGAGAATGAACACGTATCCCATATAAACAGGTGTATATTATATTCCCTGAGCCTGATAGGTGGGGAATGAACATGAAAACATGAAATATATGTAGATAATAGGAGAATGATCACATATCCCATACAAACAGGTGTATATTATATACCCTGAGCCTGATAGGTGGGGAATGAACATGAAATATATGTAGATAATAGAGGAATGAACACATATCCCATATAAACAGGTGTATATTATATTCCCTGATCCTGATAGGTGGGGAATGAACATGAAATATATGTAGAGAATAGGAGAATGAACACATATCCCATATAAACAGGTGTATATTATATTCCCTGAGCCTGATAGGTGGGGAATGAACATGAAATATATGTAGATAATAAAGTAATGATCACATATCCCATATAAACAGGTATATATTATATTCCCTGCGCCTGATAGGTAGGGAATGAACATGAAATATATGTAGATAATAAAGGAATGATCACATATCCCATATAAACAGGAATATATTATATTCCCTGCACCTGATAGGTGGGGAATGAACATGAAATATGTGTAGATAATAGAGGAATGAACACATATCCCATATAAACAGGTGTATATTATATTCCCTGGGCCTGATAGGTGGGGAATGAACATGAAATACATGTAGAGAATAGGAGAATGAACACATATCCCATATAAACAGGTGTATACTATATTCCCTGATCCTGATAGGTGGGGAATGAACATGGAATATATGGAGATAATAGAGGAATGAACACATATCCCATATAAACAGGTGTATATTATATTCCCTGAGCCTGATAGGTGGGGAATGAACATGAAATACATGTAGAGAATAGGAGAATGAACACATATCCCATATAAACAGGTGTATATTATATTCCCTGTGCCTGATAGGTGGGGAATGAACATGAAATATATGTAGGTAATAGAGGAATGAACACATATCCCATATAAACAGGTGTATATTATATTCCCTGAGCCTGATAGGTGGGGAATGAACATGAAATATATGTAAATAATGGAGGAATGAACACATATCCCATATAAACAGGTGTATATTATATTCCCTCAGCCTAATAGGTGGGGAATGAACATGAAATATATGTAGATAATAGGGGAATGAACACATATCCCATATAAACAGGTGTATATTATATTCCCTATGCCTGATTGGTGGGGAATGAACATGAAATATATGTAGAGAATAGGAGAATGAACACATATCCCATATGAACAGGTGTATATTATATTCCCTGAGCCTGATAGGTGGGGAATGAACATGGAATATATGTAGATAATAGAAGAATGAACACATATCCCATATAAATAGGTGTATATTATATTCCCTGAGCCTGATAGGTGGGGAATGAACATGAAATATATGTAGAGAATAGGAGAATGAACACATATCCCATATAAACAGGTGTATATTATATTCCCTGAGCCTGATATGTGGGGAATGAACATGAAATATATGTAAATAATAGAGGAATGAACACATATCCCATATAAACAGGTGTATATTATATTCCCTGATCCTAATAGGTGGGGAATGAACATAGAATATATGTAGATAATTGAGGAATGAACACATGTACCATATAAACAGGTGTATATTATATTCCCTGAGCCTGATTGGTGGGGAATGAACATGAAATATATGTAGAGAATAGGAGAATGAACACATATCCCATATACACAGGTGTATATTATATTCCCTGAGCCTGATAGGTGGGGAATGAACATGAAATATATGTAGATAATAGAGGAATGAACACATATCACATATAAACAGGTGTATATTATATTCCCTGTGCCTGATAGGTGGGGAATGAACATGAAATATATGTAGATAATAGAGGAATGAACACATATCCAATATAAACAGGTGTATATTATATTCCCTGATCCTAATAGGTGGGGAATGAACATGGAATACATGTAGATAATAGAGGAATGAACACATATCCCATATAAACAGGTGTATATTATATTCCCTGATCCTGATAGGTGGGGAATGAACATGGAATATATGGAGATAATAGAGGAATGAACACATATCCCATATAAATAGGTGTATATTATATTCCCTGTGCCTGATAGGTGGGGAATGAACATGAAATATATGTAGAGAATAAGAGAATGAACACATATCCCATATAAACAGGTGTATATTATATTCCCTGAGCCTGATATGTGGGGAATGAACATGAAATATATGTAAATAATAGAGGAATGAACACATATCCCATATAAACAGGTGTATATTATATTCCCTGAGCCTGATAGGTGGGGAATGAACATGAAATATATGTAAATAATAGAGGAATGAACACATATCCCATATAAACAGGTGTATATTATATTCCCTGAGCCTAATAGGTGGGGAATGAACATGAAATATATGTAGAGAATAGAGGAATGAACACATATCCCATAAAAACAGGTGTATATTATATCCCTTGAGCTTCATAGGTGGGGAATGAAGATGAAATATATGTAGAGAATAGGAGAATGAACACGTATCCCATATAAACAGGTGTATATTATATTCCCTGAGCCTGATAGGTGGGGAATGAACATGAAAACATGAAATATATGTAGATAATAGGAGAATGATCACATATCCCATACAAACAGGTGTATATTATATACCCTGAGCCTGATAGGTGGGGAATGAACATGAAATATATGTAGATAATAGAGGAATGAACACATATCCCATATAAACAGGTGTATATTATATTCCCTGATCCTGATAGGTGGGGAATGAACATGAAATATATGTAGAGAATAGGAGAATGAACACATATCCCATATAAACAGGTGTATATTATATTCCCTGAGCCTGATAGGTGGGGAATGAACATGAAATATATGTAGATAATAAAGGAATGATCACATATCCCATATAAACAGGAATATATTTTATTCCCTGCACCTGATAGGTGGGGAATGAACATGAAATATGTGTAGATAATAGAGGAATGAACACATATCCCATATAAACAGGTGTATATTATATTCCCTGGGCCTGATAGGTGGGGAATGAACATGAAATACATGTAGAGAATAGGAGATTGAACACATATCCCATATAAACAGGTGTATACTATATTCCCTGATCCTGATAGGTGGGGAATGAACATGGAATATATGGAGATAATAGAGGAATGAACACATATCCCATATAAACAGGTGTATATTATATTCCCTGAGCCTGATAGGTGGGGAATGAACATGAAATACATGTAGATAATAGGAGAATGAACACATATCCCATATAAACAGGTGTATATTATATTCCCTGTGCCTGATAGGTGGGGAATGAACATGAAATATATGTAGGTAATAGAGGAATGAACACATATCCCATATAAACAGGTGTATATTATATTCCCTGAGCCTGATAGGTGGGGAATGAACATGAAATATATGTAAATAATAGAGGAATGAACACATATCCCATATAAACAGGTGTATATTATATTCCCTCAGCCTAATAGGTGGGGAATGAACATGAAATATATGTAGATAATAGGGGAATGAACACATATCCCATATAAACAGGTGTATATTATATTCCCTATGCCTGATTGGTGGGGAATGAACATGAAATATATGTAGAGAATAGGAGAATGAACACATATCCCATATGAACAGGTGTATATTATATTCCCTGAGCCTGATAGGTGGGGAATGAACATGGAATATATGTAGATAATAGAATAATGAACACATATCCCATATAAACAGGTGTATATTATATTCCCTGAGCCTGATAGGTGGGGAATGAACATGAAATATATGTAGAGAATAGGAGAATGAACACATATCCCATATAAACAGGTGTATGTTATATTCCCTGATCCTAATAGGTGGGGAATGAACATGGAATATAAGTAGATAATAGAGGAATGAACACATATCCCATATAAACAGGTGTATATTATATTCCCTGATCCTGATAGGTGGGGAATGAACATGGAATATATGGAGATAATAGAGGAATGAACACATATCCCATATGAACAGGGGTATATTATATTCCCTGTGCCTGATAGGTGGGGAATGAACATGGAATTTATGTAGAGAATAGGAGAATTAACACATATCCCATATAAACAGGTGTATATTATATTCCCTGAGCCTGATAGGTGGGGAATGAACATGAAATATATGTAGATAATAGAGGAATGAACACATATCCCATATAAACAGGTGTATATTATATTCCCTGAGCCTAATAGGTGGGGAATGAACATGAAATATATGTAGATAATAGGGGAATGAACACATATCCCATATAAACAGGTGAATATTATATTCCCTGCACCTGATAGGTGGGGAATGAAGATGAAATATATGTAGATAATAGAGGAATGAACACATATCCCATATAAACAGGTGTATATTATATTCCCTGAGCCTAATAGGTGGGGAATGAACATGAAATATATGTAGATAATAGGGGAATGAACACATATCCCATATAAACAGGTGAATATTATATTCCCTGCACCTGATAGGTGGGGAATGAAGATGAAATATATGTAGATAATAGAGGAATGAACACATATCCCATATAAACAGGTGTATATTATATTCCCTGAGCCTAATAGGTGGGGAATGAACATGAAATATATGTAGATAATAGAGGAATGAACACATATCCCATATAAACAGGTGTATATTATATTCCCTGAGCCTGATAGGTGGGAAATGAACATGAAATATATGTAGAGAATAGGAGAATGAACACATATCCCATATAAACCGGTTGTATATTATATTCCCTGAGCCTAATAGGTGGGGAATGAACATGAAATATATTTAGATAATAGGGGAATGAACACATATCCCATATAAACAGGTGTATAGTATATTCCCTGAGCCTGATAGGTGGGGAATGAACATGAAATATATGTAGAGAATAGGAGAATGAACACATATATCATATAAACAGGTGTATATTATATTCCCTGAGCCTGATAGGTGGGGAATGAACATGGAATATATGTAGATAATAGATGAATGAACACATATCCCATATAAACAGGAGTATATTATATTCCCTGTGCCTGATAGGTGGGGAATGAACATAAAATATATGTAGAGAATAGGAGAATGAACACATATCCCATATAAACAGGTGTATATTATATTCCCTGAGCCTGATAGGTGGGGAATGAACATGGAATTTATGTAGAGAATAGGAGAATGAACACATATCCCATATAAACAGGTGTAAATTATATTCTCTGAGCCTGATAGGTGGGGAATGAACATGAAATATATGTAGAGAATAGGAGAATGAACACATATACCATATAAACAGGTGTATATTATATTCCCTTATCCTAATAGGTGGGGAATGAACATGGAATATATGTAGATAATAGAGGAATGAACACATATACCATATAAACAGGTGTATATTATATTCCCTGAGCCTGATAGGTGAGGAATGAACATGAAATATATGTAGAGAATAGGAGAATGAACACATATCCCATATAAACAGGTGTATATTATATTCCCTGATCCGGAGAGGTGGGAATGAAGATGAAATATATGTAGAGAATAGAGGAATGAACACATATCCAATATAAACAGGTGTATATTATATTCCCTGATCCTGATAGGTGGGGAATGAACATGAAATATATGTAGATAATAGAGGAATGAACACATATCCCATATAAACAGGTGTATATTATATTCCCTGAGCCTGATAGGTGAGGAATGAACATGAAATATATGTAGATAATAGGGGAATGAACACATATCCCATATAAACAGGTGTATATTATATTCCCTGAGCCTGATAGGTGGGGAATGAACATGAAATATATGTAGAGAATAGGAGAATGAACACATATCCCATATAAACAGGTGCATATTATATTCCCTGATCCTGATAGGTGAGGAATGAACATGAAATATATGTAGATAATAGAGGAATGAACACATATCCCATATAAGCAGGTGTATATTATATTCCCTGAGCCTGATAGGTGAGAAATGAACATGAAATATTTGTAGAGAATAGGAGAATGAACACATATCCCATATAAACAGGTGTATATTATATTCCCTGATCCTAATAGGTGGGGAATGAAGATGAAATATATGTAGAGAATAGAGGAATGAACACATATCCCATATAAACAGGTGTATATTATATTCCCTGAGCCTGATAGGTGGGGAATGAACCTGAAATATATGTAAATAATAGAGGAATGAACACATATCCCATATAAACAGGTGTATATTATATTCCCTGAGCCTAATAGGTGGGGAATGAACATGAAATATATGTAGAGAATAGAGGAATGAACACATATCCCATATAAACAGGTGTATATTATATCCCTTGAGCCTGATAGGTGGGGAATGAAGATGAAATATATGTAGAGAATAGGAGAATGAACACGTATCCCATATAAACAGGTGTATATTATATTCCCTGAGCCTGATAGGTGGGGAATGAACATGAAAACATGAAATATATGTAGATAATAGGAGAATGATCACATATCCCATACAAACAGGTGTATATTATATACCCTGAGCCTGATAGGTGGGGAATGAACATGAAATATATGTAAATAATAGAGGAGTGAACACATATCCCATATAAACAGGTGTATATTATATTCCCTGAGCCTAATAGGTGGGGAATGAACATGAAATATATGTAGATAATAGAGGAATGAACACATATCCCATATAAACAGGTGTATATTATATTCCCTGATCCTGATAGGTGGGGAATGAACATGAAATATATGTAGATAATAGAGGAATGAACACATATCCCATATAAACAGGTGTATATTATATTCCCTGAGCCTGATAGGTGAGGAATGAACATGAAATATATGTAGAGAATAGGAGAATGAACACATATCCCATATAAACAGGTGTATATTATATTCCCTGATCCGGAGAGGTGGGAATGAAGATGAAATATATGTAGAGAATAGAGGAATGAACACATATCCAATATAAACAGGTGTATATTATATTCCCTGATCCTGATAGGTGGGGAATGAACATGAAATATATGTAGATAATAGAGGAATGAACACATATCCCATATAAACAGGTGTATATTATATTCCCTGAGCCTGATAGGTGAGGAATGAACATGAAATATATGTAGATAATAGGGGAATGAACACATATCCCATATAAACAGGTGTATATTATATTCCCTGAGCCTGATAGGTGGGGAATGAACATGAAATATATGTAGAGAATAGGAGAATGAACACATATCCCATATAAACAGGTGCATATTATATTCCCTGATCCTGATAGGTGAGGAATGAACATGAAATATATGTAGATAATAGAGGAATGAACACATATCCCATATAAGCAGGTGTATATTATATTCCCTGAGCCTGATAGGTGAGAAATGAACATGAAATATTTGTAGAGAATAGGAGAATGAACACATATCCCATATAAACAGGTGTATATTATATTCCCTGATCCTAATAGGTGGGGAATGAAGATGAAATATATGTAGAGAATAGAGGAATGAACACATATCCCATATAAACAGGTGTATATTATATTCCCTGAGCCTGATAGGTGGGGAATGAACCTGAAATATATGTAAATAATAGAGGAATGAACACATATCCCATATAAACAGGTGTATATTATATTCCCTGAGCCTAATAGGTGGGGAATGAACATGAAATATATGTAGAGAATAGAGGAATGAACACATATCCCATATAAACAGGTGTATATTATATCCCTTGAGCCTGATAGGTGGGGAATGAAGATGAAATATATGTAGAGAATAGGAGAATGAACACGTATCCCATATAAACAGGTGTATATTATATTCCCTGAGCCTGATAGGTGGGGAATGAACATGAAAACATGAAATATATGTAGATAATAGGAGAATGATCACATATCCCATACAAACAGGTGTATATTATATACCCTGAGCCTGATAGGTGGGGAATGAACATGAAATATATGTAAATAATAGAGGAGTGAACACATATCCCATATAAACAGGTGTATATTATATTCCCTGAGCCTAATAGGTGGGGAATGAACATGAAATATATGTAGATAATAGAGGAATGAACACATATCCCATATAAACAGGTGTATATTATATTCCCTGATCCTGATAGGTGGGGAATGAACATGAAATATATGTAGAGAATAGGAGAATGAACACATATCCCATATAAACAGGTGTATATTATATTCCCTGAGCCCGATAGGTGGGGAATGAACATGAAATATATGTAGATAATAAAGGAATGATCACATATCCCATATAAACAGGTGTATATTATATTCCCTGCACCTGATAGGTGGGGAATGAACATGAAATATGTGTAGATAATAGAGGAAGGAACACATATCCAATATAAACAGGTGTATATTATATTCCCTGGGCCTGATAGGTGGGGAATGAACATGAAATACATGTAGAGAGTAGGAGAATGAACACATATCCCATATAAACAGGTGTATACTATATTCCCTGATCCTGATAGGTGGGGAATGAACATGGAATATATGGAGATAATAGAGGAATGAACACATATCCCATATAAACAGGTGTATATTATATTCCCTGAGCCTGATAGGTGGGGAATGAACATGAAATACATGTAGAGAATAGGAGAATGAACACATATCCCATATAAACAGGTGTATATTATATTCCCTGTGCCTGATAGGTGGGGAATGAACATGAAATATATGTAGGTAATAGAGGAATGAACACATATCCCATATAAACAGGTGTATATTATATTCCCTGAGCCTGATAGGTGGGGAATGAACATGAAATATATGTAAATAATAGAGGAATGAACACATATCCCATATAAACAGGTGTATATTATATTCCCTCAGCCTAATAGGTGGGGAATGAACATGAAATATATGTAGATAATAGGGGAATGAACACATATCCCATATAAACAGGTGTATATTATATTCCCTATGCCTGATTGGTGGGGAATGAACATGAAATATATGTAGATAATAGGGGAATGAACACATATCCCATATAAACAGGTGTATATTATATTCCCTATGCCTGATTGGTGGGGAATGAACATGAAATATATGTAGAGAATAGGAGAATGAACACATATCCCATATGAACAGGTGTATATTATATTCCCTGAGCCTGATAGGTGGGGAATGAACATGGAATATATGTAGATAATAGAAGAATGAACACATATCCCATATAAACAGGTGTATATTATATTCCCTGAGCCTGATAGGTGGGGAATGAACATGAAATATATGTAGAGAATAGGAGAATGAACACATATCCCATATAAACAGGTGTATGTTATATTCCCTGATCCTAATAGGTGGGGAATGAACATGGAATATAAGTAGATAATAGAGGAATGAACACATATCCCATATAAACAGGTGTATATTATATTCCCTGATCCTGATAGGTGGGGAATGAACATGGAATATATGGAGATAATAGAGGAATGAACACATATCCCATATGAACAGGGGTATATTATATTCCCTGTGCCTGATAGGTGGGGAATGAACATGGAATTTATGTAGAGAATAGGAGAATTAACACATATCCCATATAAACAGGTGTATATTATATTCCCTGAGCCTGATAGGTGGGGAATGAACATGAAATATATGTAGATAATAGAGGAATGAACACATATCCCATATAAACAGGTGTATATTATATTCCCTGAGCCTAATAGGTGGGGAATGAACATGAAATATATGTAGATAATAGGGGAATGAACACATATCCCATATGAACAGGTGTATATTATATTCCCTGTGCCTGATAGGTGGGGAATGAACATGAAATATATGTAGATAATAGAGGAATGAACACATATCCCATATAAACAGGTGTATATTATATTCCCTGAGCCTGATAGGTGGGAAATGAACATGAAATATATGTAGAGAATAGGAGAATGAACACATATCCCATATAAACAGGTGTATATTATATTCCCTGATCCTAATAGGTGGGGAATGAACATAGAATATATGTAGATAATAGAGGAATGAACACATGTACCATATAAACAGGTGTATATTATATTCCCTGAGCCTGATAGGTGGGGAATGAACATGAAATATATGTAGAGAATAGGAGAATGAACACATATCCCATATAAACAGGTGTATATTATATTCCCTGATCCTAATAGGTGGGGAATGAACATAGAATATATGTAGATAATAGAGGAATGAACACATGTACCATATAAACAGGTGTATATTATATTCCCTGAGCCTGATTGGTGGGGAATGAACATGAAATATATGTAGAGAATAGGAGAATGAACACATATCCCATATACACAGGTGTATATTATATTCCCTGAGCCTGATAGGTGGGGAATGAACATGAAATATATGTAGATAATAGAGGAATGAACACATATCCCATATAAACAGGTATATATTATATTCCCTGTGCCTGATAGGTGGGGAATGAACATGAAATATATGTAGATAATAGAGGAATGAACACATATCCAATATAAACAGGTGTATATTATATTCTCTGATCCTAATAGGTGGGGAATGAACATGGAATACATGTAGATAATAGAGGAATGAACACATATCCCATATAAACAGGTGTATATTATATTCCCTGATCCTGATAGGTGGGGAATGAACATGGAATATATGGAGATAATAGAGGAATGAACACATATCCCATATAAATAGGTGTATATTATATTCCCTGTGCCTGATAGGTGGGGAATGAACATGAAATATATGTAGAGAATAAGAGAATGAACACATATCACATATAAACAGGTGTATATTATATTCCCTGAGCCTGATATGTGGGGAATGAACATGAAATATATGTAAATAATAGAGGAATGAACACATATCCCATATAAACAGGTGTATATTATATTCCCTGAGCCTGATAGGTGGGGAATGAACATGAAATATATGTAAATAATAGAGGAATGAACACATATCCCATATAAACAGGTGTATATTATATTCCCTGAGCCTAATAGGTGGGGAATGAACATGAAATATATGTAGAGAATAGAGGAATGAACACATATCCCATATAAACAGGTGTATATTATATCCCTTGAGCTTGATAGGTGGGGAATGAAGATGAAATATATGTAGAGAATAGGAGAATGAACATGTATCCCATATAAACAGGTGTATATTATATTCCCTGAGCCTGATAGGTGGGGAATGAACATGAAAACATGAAATATATGTAGATAATAGGAGAATGATCACATATCCCATACAAACAGGTGTATATTATATACCCTGAGCCTGATAGGTGGGGAATGAACATGAAATATATGTAGATAATAGAGGAATGAACACATATCCCATATAAACAGGTGTATATTATATTCCCTGATCCTGATAGGTGGGGAATGAACATGAAATATATGTAGAGAATAGGAGAATGAACACATATCCCATATAAACAGGTGTATATTATATTCCCTGATCCTGATAGGTGGGGAATGAACATGAAATATATGTAGAGAATAGGAGAATGAACACATATCCCATATAAACAGGTGTATATTATATTCCCTGATCCTGATAGGTGAGGAATGAACATGAAATATATGTAGATAATAAAGGAATGATCACATATCCCATATAAACAGGTATATATTATATTCCCTGCGCCTGATAGGTGGGGAATGAACATGAAATATATGTAGATAATAAAGGAATGATCACATATCCCATATAAACAGGAATATATTATATTCCCTGCACCTGATAGGTGGGGAATGAACATGAAATATGTGTAGATAATAGAGGAATGAACACATATCCCATATAAACAGGTGTATATTATATTCCCTGGGCCTGATAGGTGGGGAATGAACATGAAATACATGTAGAGAATAGGAGAATGAACACATATCCCATATAAACAGGTGTATACTATATTCCCTGATCCTGATAGGTGGGGAATGAACATGGAATATATGGAGATAATAGAGGAATGAACACATATCCCATATAAACAGGTGTATATTATATTCCCTGAGCCTGATAGGTGGGGAATGAACATGAAATACATGTAGAGAATAGGAGAATGAACACATATCCCATATAAACAGGTGTATATTATATTCCCTGTGCCTGATAGGTGGGGAATGAACATGAAATATATGTAGGTAATAGAGGAATGAACACATATCCCATATAAACAGGTGTATATTATATTCCCTGAGCCTGATAGGTGGGGAATGAACATGAAATATATGTAAATAATAGAGGAATGAACACATATCCCATATAAACAGGTGTATATTATATTCCCTCAGCCTAATAGGTGGGGAATGAACATGAAATATATGTAGATAATAGGGGAATGAACACATATCCCATATAAACAGGTGTATATTATATTCCCTATGCCTGATTGGTGGGGAATGAACATGAAATATATGTAGAGAATAGGAGAATGAACACATATCCCATATGAACAGGTGTATATTATATTCCCTGAGCCTGATAGGTGGGGAATGAACATGGAATATATGTAGATAATAGAAGAATGAACACATATCCCATATAAACAGGTGTATATTATATTCCCTCAGCCTGATAGGTGGGGAATGAACATGAAATATATGTAGATAATAAAGGAATGATCACATATCCCATATAAACAGGTATATATTATATTCCCTGCGCCTGATAGGTGGAGAATGAACATGAAATATATGTAGATAATAAAGGAATGATCACATATCCCATATAAACAGGAATATATTATATTCCCTGCACCTGATAGGTGGGGAATGAACATGAAATATGTGTAGATAATAGAGGAATGAACACATATCCCATATAAACAGGTGTATATTATATTCCCTGGGCCTGATAGGTGGGGAATGAACATGAAATACATGTAGAGAATAGGAGAATGAACACATATCCCATATAAACAGGTGTATACTATATTCCCTGATCCTGATAGGTGGGGAATGAACATGGAATATATGGAGATAATAGAGGAATGAACACATATCCCATATAAACAGGTGTATATTATATTCCCTCAGACTAATAGGTGGGGAATGAACATGAAATATATGTAGATAATAGGGGAATGAACACATATCCCATATAAACAGGTGTATATTATATTCCCTATGCCTGATTGGTGGGGAATGAACATTAAATATATGTAGAGAATAGGAGAATGAACACATATCCCATATGAACAGGTGTATATTATATTCCCTGAGCCTGATAGGTGGGGAATGAACATGGAATATATGTAGATAATAGAAGAATGAACACATATCCCATATAAACAGGTGTATATTATATTCCCTATGCCTGATTGGTGGGGAATGAACATGAAATATATGTAGAGAATAGGAGAATGAACACATATCCCATATAATCAGGTGTATACTATATTCCCTGATCCTGATAGGTGGGGAATGAACATGGAATATATGGAGATAATAGAGGAATGAACACATATCCCATATAAACAGGTGTATATTATATTCCCTGAGCCTGATAGGTGGGGAATGAACATGAAATACATGTAGAGAATAGGAGAATGAACACATATCCCATATAAACAGGTGTATATTATATTCCCTGTGCCTGATAGGTGGGGAATGAACATGAAATATATGTAGGTAATAGAGGAATGAACACATATCCCATATAAACAGGTGTATATTATATTCCCTGAGCCTGATAGGTGGGGAATGAACATGAAATATATGTAAATAATAGAGGAATGAACACATATCCCATATAAACAGGTGTATATTATATTCCCTCAGACTAATAGGTGGGGAATGAACATGAAATATATGTAGATAATAGGGGAATGAACACATATCCCATATAAACAGGTGTATATTATATTCCCTATGCCTGATTGGTGGGGAATGAACATTAAATATATGTAGAGAATAGGAGAATGAACACATATCCCATATGAACAGGTGTATATTATATTCCCTGAGCCTGATAGGTGGGGAATGAACATGGAATATATGTAGATAATAGAAGAATGAACACATATCCCATATAAACAGGTGTATATTATATTCCCTGAGCCTGATAGGTGGGGAATGAACATGAAAACATGAAATATATGTAGATAATAGGAGAATGATCACATATCCCATACAAACAGGTGTATATTATATACCCTGAGCCTGATAGGTGGGGAATGAACATGAAAACATGAAATATATGTAGATAATAGGAGAATGATCACATATCCCATACAAACAGGTGTATATTATATACCCTGAGCCTGATAGGTGGGGAATGAACATGAAATATATGTAGATAATAGAGGAATGAACACATATCCCATATAAACAGGTGTATATTATATTCCCTGATCCTGATAGGTGGGGAATGAACATGAAATATATGTAGAGAATAGGAGAATGAACACATATCCCATATAAACAGGTGTATATTATATTCCCTGAGCCTGATAGGTGGGGAATGAACATGAAATATATGTAGATAATAAAGGAATGATCACATATCCCATATAAACAAGTATATATTATATTCCCTGCGCCTGATAGGTGGGGAATGAACATGAAATATATGTAGAGAATTGGAGAATGAACACATATCCCTTATAAACAGGTGTATATTATATTCCCTGAGCCTGATGGGTGAGGAATGAACATGAAATATATGTAGATAATAAAGGAATGATCACATATCCCATATAAACAGGTATATATTATATTCCCTGCGCCTGATAGGTGGGGAATGAACATGAAATATGTGTAGATAATAGAGGAATGAACACATATCCCATATAAACAGGTGTATATTATATTCCCTGGGCCTGATAGGTGGGGAATGAACATGAAATACATGTAGAGAATAGGAGAATGAACACATATCCCATATAAACAGGTGTATACTATATTCCCTGATCCTGATAGGTGGGGAATGAACATGGAATATATGGAGATAATAGAGGAATGAACACATATCCCATATAAACAGGTGTATATTATATTCCCTGAGCCTGATAGGTGGGGAATAAACATGAAATACATGTAGAGAATAGGAGAATGAACACATATCCCATATAAACAGGGGTATATTATATTCCCTGTGCCTGATAGGTGGGGAATGAACATGGAATATATGTAGATAATAGGAGAATGAACACATATCCCATATAAACAGGTGTATATTATATTCCCTGTGCCTGATAGGTGGGGAATGAACATGAAATATATGTAGGTAATAGAGGAATGAACACATATCCCATATAAACAGGTGTATATTATATTCCCTGAGCCTGATAGGTGGGGAATGAACATGGAATATATGTAGATAATAGAGGAATGAACACATATACCATATAAACAGGTATATATTATATTCCCTGAGCCTGATAGGTGAGGAATGAACATGAAATATATGTAGAGAATAGGAGAATGAACACATATCCCATATAAACAGGTGCATATTATATTCCCTGAGCCTAAAAGGTGGGGAATGAACATGAAATATATATGTAGATAATAGAGGAATGAACACATATTCCATATAAACAGGTGTATTTTATATTCCCTGAGCCTGATAGGTGAGGAATGAACATGAAATATATGTAGAGAATAGGAGAATGAACACATATCCCATATAAACAGGAGTATATTATATTCCCTGTGCCTGATAGGTGGGGAATGAACATGAAATATATGTAGATAATAGAGGAATGAACACATATCCCATATAAACAGGTGTATATTATATTCCCTGAGCCTGATAGGTGGGGAATGAACATGAAATATATGTAGATAATAGAGGAATGAACACATATCCCATATAAACAGGTGTATATTATATTCCCTGTGCCTGATAGGTGGGGAATGAACATGAAATATATGTAGATAATAGGGGAATGAACACATATCCCATATAAACAGGTGTATATTATATTCCCTGGGCCTGATAGGTGGGGAATCAACATGAAATATATGTAGATAATAGGGGAATGAACACATATCCCATATAAACAGGTGTATATTATATTCCCTGAGCCTGATACGTGGGGAATGAACATGAAATATATGTAGAGAATAGGAGAATGAACACATTTCTCATATAAACAGGTGTATATTATATTCCCTGAGCCTGATACGTGGGGAATGAACATGAAATATATGTAGAGAATAGGAGAATGAACACATTTCTCATATAAACAGGTGTATATTATATTACCTGAGCCTGGTACGTGGGGAATGAACATGAAATATATGTAGAGAATAGAGGAATGAACACATATCCCATATAAACAGGTGTATATTATATTCCCTGAGCCTGATAGGTGGGGAATGAAGATGAAATATATGTAGATAATAGAGGAATGATCACCTATCCCATATAATCAGGTGTATCTTATATTCCTTGAGGCTGATAGGTGGGGAATGAAGATGAAATATATGTAGATAATAGAGGAATGAACACATATCCCATGTAAACAGGTGTATTTTATATTCCCTGAGCCTGATAGGTGGGGAATGAACATGAAAACATGAAATATATGTAGATAATAGGAGAATGATCACATATCCCATATAAACAGGTGTATATTATATACCCTGAGCCTGATAGGTGGGGAATGAACATGAAATATATGTAGATATTAGAGGAATGAACACATATCCCATATAAACAGGTGTATATTATATTCCCTGAGCCTGATAGGTGGGGAATGAACATGGAATATATGTAGATAATAGGAGAATGAACACATATCCCATATAAACAGGTGTATATTATATTCCCTGAGCCTGATAGGTGGGGAATGAACGTGAAATATATGTAGATAATAGGGAAATGAACACATACACCATATAAACAGTTGTATATTATATTCCCTGCACCTGATAGGTGGGGAATGAACATGGAATATATGTAGATAATAGGAGAATGAACACATATCCCATATAAACAGTTGTATATTATATTCCCTGATCCTAATAGGTGAGGAATGAACATGAAATATATGTAGATAATAGAGGAATGAACACATATCCCATATAAACAGGTGTATATTATATTCCCTGAGCCTGATAGGTGGGGAATGAACGTGAAATATATGTAGATAATAGGAGAATGATCACATATCCCATATAAACAGTTGTATATTATATTCCCTGCACCTGATAGGTGGGGAATGAACATGAAATATATGTAGATAATAGAGGAATGAACACATATCCCATATAAACAGGTGTATATTATATTCCCTGTGCCTGATAGGTGGGGAATGAACATGAAATATATGTAGATAATAGAGGAATGAACACATATCCAATATAAACAGGTGTATATTATATTCCCTGATCCTAATAGGTGGGGAATGAACATGGAATACATGTAGATAATAGAGGAATGAACACATATCCCATATAAACAGGTGTATATTATATTCCCTGATCCTGATAGGTGGGGAATGAACATGGAATATATGGAGATAATAGAGGAATGAACACATATCCCATATAAATAGGTGTATATTATATTCCCTGTGCCTGATAGGTGGGGAATGAACATGAAATATATGTAGAGAATAAGAGAATGAACACATATCCCATATAAACAGGTGTATATTATATTCCCTGAGCCTGATATGTGGGAATGAACATGAAATATATGTAAATAATAGATGAATGAACACATATCCCATATAAACAGGTGTATATTATATTCCCTGAGCCTGATAGGTGGGGAATGAACATGAAATATATGTAAATAATAGAGGAATGAACACATATCCCATATAAACAGGTGTATATTATATTCCCTGAGCCTAATAGGTGGGGAATGAACATGAAATATATGTAGAGAATAGAGGAATGAACACATATCCCATATAAACAGGTGTATATTATATCCCTTGAGCTTGAAAGGTGGGGAATGAAGATGAAATATATGTAGAGAATAGGAGAATGAACACGTATCCCATATAAACAGGTGTATATTATATTCCCTGAGCCTGATAGGTGGGGAATGAACATGAAAACATGAAATATATGTAGATAATAGGAGAATGATCACATATCCCATACAAACAGGTGTATATTATATACCCTGAGCCTGATAGGTGGGGAATGAACATGAAATATATGTAGATAATAGAGGAATGAACACATATCCCATATAAACAGGTGTATATTATATTCCCTGATCCTGATAGGTGGGGAATGAACATGAAATATATGTAGAGAATAGGAGAATGAACACATATCCCATATAAACAGGTGTATATTATATTCCCTGAGCCTGATAGGTGGGGAATGAACATGAAATATATGTAGATAATAAAGGAATGATCACATATCCCATATAAACAGGTATATATTATATTCCCTGCGCCTGATAGGTGGGGAATGAACATGAAATATATGTAGATAATAAAGGAATGATCACATATCCCATATAAACAGGAATATATTATATTCCCTGCACCTGATAGGTGGGGAATGAACATGAAATATGTGTAGATAATAGAGGAATGAACACATATCCCATATAAACAGGTGTATATTATATTCCCTGGGCCTGATAGGTGGGGAATGAACATGAAATACATGTAAAGAATAGGAGATTGAACACATATCCCATATAAACACGTGTATATTATATTCCCTGTGCCTGATAGGTGGGGAATGAACATGAAATATATGTAGGTAATAGAGGAATGAACACATATCCCATATAAACAGGTGTATATTATATTCCCTGAGCCTGATAGGTGGGGAATGAACATGAAATATATGTAAATAATAGAGGAATGAACACATATCCCATATAAACAGGTGTATATTATATTCCCTCAGCCTAATAGGTGGGGAATGAACATGAAATATATGTAGATAATAGGGGAATGAACACATATCCCATATAAACAGGTGTATATTATATTCCCTATGCCTGATTGGTGGGGAATGAACATGAAATATATGTAGAGAATAGGAGAATGAACACATATCCCATATGAACAGGTGTATATTATATTCCCTGAGCCTGATAGGTGGGGAATGAACATGGAATATATGTAGATAATAGAAGAATGAACACATATCCCATATAAACAGGTGTATATTATATTCCCTGAGCCTGATAGGTGGGGAATGAACATGAAATATATGTAGAGAATAGGAGAATGAACACATATCCCATATAAACAGGTGTATATTATATTCCCTGATCCTAATAGGTGGGGAATGAACATGGAATATAAGTAGATAATAGAGGAATGAACACATATCCCATATAAACAGGTGTATATTATATTCCCTGATCCTGATAGGTGGGGAATGAACATGGAATATATGGAGATAATAGAGGAATGAACACATATCCCATATGAACAGGGGTATATTATATTCCCTGTGCCTGATAGGTGGGGAATGAACATGGAATTTATGTAGAGAATAGGAGAATTAACACATATCCCATATAAACAGGTGTATATTATATTCCCTGAGCCTGATAGGTGGGGAATGAACATGAAATATATGTAGATAATAGAGGAATGAACACATATCCCATATAAACAGGTGTATATTATATTCCCTGAGCCTAATAGGTGGGGAATGAGCATGAAATATATGTAGATAATAGGGGAATGAACACATATCCCATATAAACAGGTGAATATTATATTCCCTGCACCTGATAGGTGGGGAATGAAGATGAAATATATGTAGATAATAGAGGAATGAACACATATCCCATATAAACAGGTGTATATTATATTCCCTGAGCCTAATAGGTGGGGAATGAACATGAAATATATGTAGATAATAGGAGAATTAACACATATCCCATATAAACAGGTGTATATTATATTCCCTGATCCTAATAGGTGGGGAATGAACATAGAATATATGTAGATAATAGAGGAATGAACACATGTACCATATAAACAGGTGTATATTATATTCCCTGAGCCTGATAGGTGGGGAATGAACATGAAATATATGTGAATAATAGAGGAATGAACACATATCCCATATAAACAGGTGTATATTATATTCCCTGAGCCTAATAGGTGGGGAATGAACATGAAATATATGTAGATAATAGAGGAATGAACACATATCCCATATAAACAGGTGTATATTATATTCCCTGAGCCTGATAGGTGGGAAATGAACATGAAATATATGTAGAGAATAGGAGAATGAACACATATCCCATATAAACCGGTTGTATATTATATTCCCTGAGCCTAATAGGTGGGGAATGAACATGAAATATATTTAGATAATAGGGGAATGAACACATATCCCATATAAACAGGTGTATAGTATATTCCCTGAGCCTGATAGGTGGGGAATGAACATGAAATATATGTAGAGAATAGGAGAATGAACACATATATCATATAAACAGGTGTATATTATATTCCCTGAGCCTGATAGGTGGGGAATGAACATGGAATATATGTAGATAATAGATGAATGAACACATATCCCATATAAACAGGAGTATATTATATTCCCTGTGCCTGATAGGTGGGGAATGAACATGAAATATATGTAGAGAATAGGAGAATGAACACATATCCCATATAAACAGGTGTATATTATATTCCCTGAGCCTGATAGGTGGGGAATGAACATGGAATTTATGTAGAGAATAGGAGAATGAACACATATCCCATATAAACAGGTGTAAATTATATTCTCTGAGCCTGATAGGTGGGGAATGAACATGAAATATATGTAGAGAATAGGAGAATGAACACATATCCCATATAAACAGGTGTATATTATATTCCCTTATCCTAATAGGTGGGGAATGAACATGGAATATATGTAGATAATAGAGGAATGAACACATATACCATATAAACAGGTGTATATTATATTCCCTGAGCCTGATAGGTGAGGAATGAACATGAAATATATGTAGAGAATAGGAGAATGAACACATATCCCATATAAACAGGTGTATATTATATTCCCTGATCCGGAGAGGTGGGAATGAAGATAAAATATATGTAGAGAATAGAGGAATGAACACATATCCAATATAAACAGGTGTATATTATATTCCCTGATCCTGATAGGTGGGGAATGAACATGAAATATATGTAGATAATAGAGGAATGAACACATATCCCATATAAACAGTTGTATATTATATTCCCTGAGCCTGATAGGTGAGGAATGAACATGAAATATATGTAGATAATAGGGGAATGAACACATATCCCATATAAACAGGTGTATATTATATTCCCTGAGCCTGATAGGTGGGGAATGAACATGAAATATATGTAGAGAATAGGAGAATGAACACATATCCCATATAAACAGGTGCATATTATATTCCCTGATCCTGATAGGTGAGGAATGAACATGAAATATATGTAGATAATAGAGGAATGAACACATATCCCATATAAGCAGGTGTATATTATATTCCCTGAGCCTGATAGGTGAGGAATGAACATGAAATATTTGTAGAGAATAGGAGAATGAACACATATCCCATATAAACAGGTGTATATTATATTCCCTGATCCTAATAGGTGGGGAATGAAGATGAAATATATGTAGAGAATAGAGGAATGAACACATATCCCATATAAACAGGTGTATATTATATTCCCTGAGCCTGATAGGTGGGGAATGAACATGAAATATATGTAAATAATAGAGGAATGAACACATATCCCATATAAACAGGTGTATATTATATTCCCTGAGCCTAATAGGTGGGGAATGAACATGAAATATATGTAGAGAATAGAGGAATGAACACATATCCCATATAAACAGGTGTATATTATATCCCTTGAGCCTGATAGGTGGGGAATGAAGATGAAATATATGTAGAGAATAGGAGAATGAACACGTATCCCATATAAACAGGTGTATATTATATTCCCTGAGCCTGATAGGTGGGGAATGAACATGAAAACATGAAATATATGTAGATAATAGGAGAATGATCACATATCCCATACAAACAGGTGTATATTATATACCCTGAGCCTGATAGGTGGGGAATGAACATGAAATATATGTAAATAATAGAGGAGTGAACACATATCCCATATAAACAGGTGTATATTATATTCCCTGAGCCTAATAGGTGGGGAATGAACCATGAAATATATGTAGACAATAGGAGAATGATCACATATCCCATACAAACAGGTGTATATTATATACCCTGAGCCTGATAGGTGGGGAATGAACATGAAATATATGTAGATAATAGAGGAATGAACACATATCCCATATAAACAGGTGTATATTATATTCCCTGATCCTGATAGGTGGGGAATGAACATGAAATATATGTAGAGAATAGGAGAATGAATACATATCCCATATAAACAGGTGTATATTATATTCCCTGAGCCCGATAGGTGGGGAATGAACATGAAATATATGTAGATAATAAAGGAATGATCACATATCCCATATAAACAGGTATATATTATATTCCCTGCACCTGATAGGTGGGGAATGAACATGAAATATGTGTAGATAATAGAGGAATGAACACATATCCCATATAAACAGGTGTATATTATATTCCCTGGGCCTGATAGGTGGGGAATGAACATGAAATACATGTAGAGAATAGGAGAATGAACACATATCCCATATAAACAGGTGTATACTATATTCCCTGATCCTGATAGGTGGGGAATGAACATGGAATATATGGAGATAATAGAGGAATGAACACATATCCCATATAAACAGGTGTATATTATATTCCCTGAGCCTGATAGGTGGGGAATGAACATGAAATACATGTAGAGAATAGGAGAATGAACACATATCCCATATAAACAGGTGTATGTTATATTCCCTGTGCCTGATAGGTGGGGAATGAACATGAAATATATGTAAATAATAGAGGAATGAACACATATCCCATATAAACAGGTGTATATTATATTCCCTCAGCCTAATAGGTGGGGAATGAACATGAAATATATGTAGGTAATAGAGGAATGAACACATATCCCATATAAACAGGTGTATATTATATTCCCTGAGCCTGATAGGTGGGGAATGAACATGAAATATATGTAAATAATAGAGGAATGAACACATATCCCATATAAACAGGTGTATATTATATTCCCTCAGCCTAATAGGTGGGGAATGAACATGAAATATATGTAGATAATAGGGGAATGAACACATATCCCATATAAACAGGTGTATATTATATTCCCTATGCCTGATTGGTGGGGAATGAACATGAAATATATGTAGAGAATAGGAGAATGAACACATATCCCATATGAACAGGTGTATATTATATTCCCTGAGCCTGATAGGTGGGGAATGAACATGGAATATATGTAGATAATAGAAGAATGAACACATATCCCATACAAACAGGTGTATATTATATTCCCTGAGCCTGATAGGTGGGGAATGAACATGAAATATATGTAGAGAATAGGAGAATGAACACATATCCCATATAAACAGGTGTATGTTATATTCCCTGATCCTAATAGGTGGGGAATGAACATGGAATATAAGTAGATAATAGAGGAATGAACACATATCCCATATAAACAGGTGTATATTATATTCCCTGATCCTGATAGGTGGGGAATGAACATGGAATATATGGAGATAATAGAGGAATGAACACATATCCCATATGAACAGGGGTATATTATATTCCCTGTGCCTGATAGGTGGGGAATGAACATGGAATTTATGTAGAGAATAGGAGAATTAACACATATCCCATATAAACAGGTGTATATTATATTCCCTGAGCCTGATAGGTGGGGAATGAACATGAAATATATGTAGATAATAGAGGAATGAACACATAGCCCATATAAACAGGTGTATATTATATTCCCTGAGCCTAATAGGTGGGGAATGAACATGAAATATATGTAGATAATAGGGGAATGAACACATATCCCATATAAACAGGTGTATATTATATTCCCTGTGCCTGATAGGTGGGGAATGAACATGAAATATATGTAGATAATAGAGGAATGAACACATATCCCATATAAACAGGTGTATATTATATTCCCTGAGCCTGATAGGTGGGAAATGAACATGAAATATATGTAGAGAATAGGAGAATGAACACATATCCCATATAAACAGGTGTATATTATATTCCCTGATCCTAATAGGTGGGGAATGAACATAGAATATATGTAGATAATAGAGGAATGAACACATGTACCATATAAACAGGTGTATATTATATTCCCTGAGCCTGATAGGTGGGGAATGAACATGAAATATATGTAGAGAATAGGAGAATGAACACATATCCCATATAAACAGGTGTATATTATATTCCCTGATCCTAATAGGTGGGGAATGAACATAGAATATATGTAGATAATAGAGGAATGAACACATGTACCATATAAACAGGTGTATATTATATTCCCTGAGCCTGATTGGTGGGGAATGAACATGAAATATATGTAGAGAATAGGAGAATGAACACATATCCCATATACACAGGTGTATATTATATTCCCTGAGCCTGATAGGTGGGGAATGAACATGAAATATATGTAGATAATAGAGGAATGAACACATATCCCATATAAACAGGTGTATATTATATTCCCTGTGCCTGATAGGTGGGGAATGAACATGAAATATATGTAGATAATAGAGGAATGAACACATATCCAATATAAACAGGTGTATATTATATTCCCTGATCCTAATAGGTGGGGAATGAACATGGAATACATGTAGATAATAGAGGAATGAACACATATCCCATATAAACAGGTGTATATTATATTCCCTGATCCTGATAGGTGGGGAATGAACATGGAATATATGGAGATAATAGAGGAATGAACACATATCCCATATAAATAGGTGTATATTATATTCCCTGTGCCTGATAGGTGGGGAATGAACATGAAATATATGTAGAGAATAAGAGAATGAACACATATCACATATAAACAGGTGTATATTATATTCCCTGAGCCTGATATGTGGGGAATGAACATGAAATATATGTAAATAATAGAGGAATGAACACATATCCCATATAAACAGGTGTATATTATATTCCCTGAGCCTGATAGGTGGGGAATGAACATGAAATATATGTAAATAATAGAGGAATGAACACATATCCCATATAAACAGGTGTATATTATATTCCCTGAGCCTAATAGGTGGGGAATGAACATGAAATATATGTAGAGAATAGAGGAATGAACACATATCCCATATAAACAGGTGTATATTATATCCCTTGAGCTTGATAGGTGGGGAATGAAGATGAAATATATGTAGAGAATAGGAGAATGAACACGTATCCCATATAAACAGGTGTATATTATATTCCCTGAGCCTGATAGGTGGGGAATGAACATGAAAACATGAAATATATGTAGATAATAGGAGAATGATCACATATCCCATACAAACAGGTGTATATTATATACCCTGAGCCTGATAGGTGGGGAATGAACATGAAATATATGTAGATAATAGAGGAATGAACACATATCCCATATAAACAGGTGTATATTATATTCCCTGATCCTGATAGGTGGGGAATGAACATGAAATATATGTAGAGAATAGGAGAATGAACACATATCCCATATAAACAGGTGTATATTATATTCCCTGAGCCTGATAGGTGGGGAATGAACATGGAATATATGGAGATAATAGAGGAATGAACACATATCCCATATGAACAGGGGTATATTATATTCCCTGTGCCTGATAGGTGGGGAATGAACATGAAATATATGTAGATAATAAAAGAATGATCACATATCCCATATAAACAGGTATATATTATATTCCCTGCGCCTGATAGGTGGGGAATGAACATGAAATATATGTAGATAATAAAGGAATGATCACATATCCCATATAAACAGGAATATATTATATTCCCTGCACCTGATAGGTGGGGAATGAACATGAAATATGTGTAGATAATAGAGGAATGAACACATATCCCATATAAACAGGTGTATATTATATTCCCTGGGCCTGATAGGTGGGGAATGAACATGAAATACATGTAGAGAATAGGAGAATGAACACATATCCCATATAAACAGGTGTATACTATATTCCCTGATCCTGATAGGTGGGGAATGAACATGGAATATATGTAGAGAATAGGAGAATGAACACATATCCCATATAAACAGGTGTATATTATATTCCCTGAGCCTGATAGGTGGGGAATGAACATGAAAACATGAAATATATGTAGATAATAGGAGAATGATCACATATCCCATACAAACAGGTGTATATTATATACCCTGAGCCTGATAGGTGGGGAATGAACATGAAATATATGTAGATAATAGAGGAATGAACACATATCCCATATAAACAGGTGTATATTATATTCCCTGATCCTGATAGGTGGGGAATGAACATGAAATATATGTAGAGAATAGGAGAATGAACACATATCCCATATAAACAGGTGTATATTATATTCCCTGAGCCTGATAGGTGGGGAATGAACATGGAATATATGGAGATAATAGAGGAATGAACACATATCCCATATGAACAGGGGTATATTATATTCCCTGTGCCTGATAGGTGGGGAATGAACATGAAATATATGTAGATAATAAAGGAATGATCACATATCCCATATAAACAGGTATATATTATATTCCCTGCGCCTGATAGGTGGGGAATGAACATGAAATATATGTAGATAATAAAGGAATGATCACATATCCCATATAAACAGGAATATATTATATTCCCTGCACCTGATAGGTGGGGAATGAACATGAAATATGTGTAGATAATAGAGGAATGAACACATATCCCATATAAACAGGTGTATATTATATTCCCTGGGCCTGATAGGTGGGGAATGAACATGAAATACATGTAGAGAATAGGAGAATGAACACATATCCCATATAAACAGGTGTATACTATATTCCCTGATCCTGATAGGTGGGGAATGAACATGGAATATATGTAGAGAATAGGAGAATGAACACATATCCCATATAAACAGGTGTATATTATATTCCCTGAGCCTGATAGGTGGGGAATGAACATGAAATACATGTAGAGAATAGGAGAATGAACACATATCCCATATAAACAGGTGTATATTATATTCCCTGTGCCTGATAGGTGGGGAATGAACATGAAATATATGTAGGTAATAGAGGAATGAACACATATCCCATATAAACAGGTGTATATTATATTCCCTGGGCCTGATAGGTGGGGAATGAACATGAAATACATGTAGAGAATAGGAGAATGAACACATATCCCATATAAACAGGTGTATACTATATTCCCTGATCCTGATAGGTGGGGAATGAACATGGAATATATGTAGAGAATAGGAGAATGAACACATATCCCATATAAACAGGTGTATATTATATTCCCTGAGCCTGATAGGTGGGGAATGAACATGAAATATATGTAAATAATAGAGGAATGAACACATATCCCATATAAACAGGTGTATATTATATTCCCTCAGCCTAATAGGTGGGGAATGAACATGAAATATATGTAGATAATAGGGGAATGAACACATATCCCATATAAACAGGTGTATATTATATTCCCTATGCCTGATTGGTGGGGAATGAACATTAAATATATGTAAATAATAGAGGAATGAACACATATCCCATATAAACAGGTGTATATTATATTCCCTGAGTCTAATAGGTGGGGAATGAACATGAAATATATGTAGAGAATAGAGGAATGAACACATATCCCATATAAACAGGTGTATATTATATTCCCTCAGCCTAATAGGTGGGGAATGAACATGAAATATATGTAGATAATAGGGGAATGAACACATATCCCAAATAAACAGGTGTATATTATATTCCCTATGCCTGATTGGTGGGGAATGAACATGAAATATATGTAGAGAATAGGAGAATGAACATATATCCCATATGAACAGGTGTATATTATATTCCCTGAGCCTGATAGGTGGGGAATGAACATGAAATATATGTAGAGAATAGGAGAATGAACATATATCCCATATAAACAGGTGTATATTATATTCCCTGAGCCTGATATGTGGGGAATGAACATGAAATATATGTAAATAATAGAGGAATGAACACATATCCCATATAAACAGGTGTATATTATATTCCCTGAGCCTGATAGGTGGGGAATGAACATGAAATATATGTAAATAATAGAGGAATGAACACATATCCCATATAAACAGGTGTATATTATATTCCCTGAGTCTAATAGGTGGGGAATGAACATGAAATATATGTAGAGAATAGAGGAATGAACACATATCCCATATAAACAGGTGTATATTATATCCCTTGAGCTTGATAGGTGGGGAATGAAGATGAAATATATGTAGAGAATAGGAGAATGAACACGTATCCCATATAAACAGGTGTATATTATATTCCCTGAGCCTGATAGGTGGGGAATGAACATGAAAACATGAAATATATGTAGATAATAGGAGAATGATCACATATCCCATACAAACAGGTGTATATTATATACCCTGAGCCTGATAGGTGGGGAGTGAACATGAAATATATGTAGAGAATAGGAGAATGAACACATATCCCATATAAACAGGTGTATATTATATACCCTGAGCCTGATAGGTGGGGAATGAACATGAAATATATGTAGATAATAGAGGAATGAACACATATCCCATATAAACAGGTGTATATTATATTCCCTGATCCTGATAGGTGGGGAATGAACATGAAATATATGTAGAGAATAGGAGAATGAACACATATCCCATATAAACAGGTGTATATTATATTCCCTGAGCCTGATAGGTGGGGAATGAACATGAAATATATGTAGATAATAAAGGAATGATCACATATCCCATATAAACAAGTATATATTATATTCCCTGCGCCTGATAGGTGGGGAATGAACATGAAATATGTGTAGATAATAGAGGAATGAACACATATCCCATATAAACAGGTGTATATTATATTCCCTGAGCCTGATGGGTGAGGAATGAACATGAAATATATGTAGATAATAAAGGAATGATCACATATCCCATATAAACAGGTATATATTATATTCCCTGCGCCTGATAGGTGGGGAATGAACATGAAATATGTGTAGATAATAGAGGAATGAACACATATCCCATATAAACAGGTGTATATTATATTCCCTGGGCCTGATAGGTGGGGAATGAACATGAAATACATGTAGAGAATAGGAGAATGAACACATATCCCATATAAACAGGTGTATACTATATTCCCTGATCCTGATAGGTGGGGAATGAACATGGAATATATGGAGATAATAGAGGAATGAACACATATCCCATATAAACAGGTGTATATTATATTCCCTGAGCCTGATAGGTGGGGAATGAACATGAAATACATGTAGAGAATAGGAGAATGAACACATATCCCATATAAACAGGTGTATATTATATTCCCTGTGCCTGATAGGTGGGGAATGAACATGAAATATATGTAGGTAATAGAGGAATGAACACATATCCCATATAAACAGGTGTATATTATATTCCCTGAGCCTGATAGGTGGGGAATGAACATGGAATATATGTAGATAATAGAGGAATGAACACATATACCATATAAACAGGTATATATTATATTCCCTGAGCCTGATAGGTGAGGAATGAACATGAAATATATGTAGAGAATAGGAGAATGAACACATATCCCATATAAACAGGTGCATATTATATTCCCTGAGCCTAAAAGGTGGGGAATGAACATGAAATATATGTAGAGAATAGAGGAATGAACACATATTCCATATAAACAGGTGTATTTTATATTCCCTGAGCCTGATAGGTGAGGAATGAACATGAAATATATGTAGAGAATAGGAGAATGAAAACATATCCCATATAAACAGGTGTATATTATATTCCCTGAGCCTGATAGGTGGGGAATGAACATGAAATATATGTAGAGAATAGGAGAATGAACACATATCCCATATACACAGGTGTATATTATATTCCCTGAGCCTGATAGGTGGGGAATGAACATGAAATATATGTAGATAATAGAGGAATGAACGCATATCCCATATAAACAGGTGTATATTATATTCCCTGGGCCTGATAGGTGGGGAATGAACATGAAATATATGTAGATAATAGGGGAATGAACACATATCCCATATAAACAGGTGTATATTATATTCCCTGAGCCTGATAGGTGGGGAATGAACATGAAATATATGTAGAGAATAGGAGAATGAACAGATATCCCATATAAACAGGTGTATATTATATTCCCTGAGCCTGATACGTGGGGAATGAACATGAAATATATGTAGGTAATAGAGGAATGAACACATATCCCATATAAACAGGTGTATATTATATTCCCTGATCCTGATAGGTGGGGAATGAACATGGAATATATGTAGATAATAGAGGAATGAACACATATCCCATATAAACAGGTGTATATTATATTCCCTGTGCCTGATAGGTGGGAAATGAACATGAAATATATGTAGAGAATAGGAGAATGAACACATATCCCATATAAACAGGTGTATATTATATTCCCTGATCCTAATAGGTGGGGAATGAACATAGAATATATGTAGATAATAGAGGAATGAACACATGTACCATATAAACAGGTGTATATTATATTCCCTGAGCCTGATAGGTGGGGAATGAACATGAAATATATGTAGAGAATAGGAGAATGAACACATATCCCATATAAACAGGTGTATATTATATTCCCTGATCCTAATAGGTGGGGAATGAACATAGAATATATGTAGATAATAGAGGAATGAACACATGTACCATATAAACAGGTGTATATTATATTCCCTGAGCCTGATTGGTGGGGAATGAACATGAAATATATGTAGAGAATAGGAGAATGAACACATATCCCATATACACAGGTGTATATTATATTCCCTGAGCCTGATAGGTGGGGAATGAACATGAAATATATGTAGATAATAGAGGAATGAACACATATCCCATATAAACAGGTATATATTATATTCCCTGTGCCTGATAGGTGGGGAATGAACATGAAATATATGTAGATAATAGAGGAATGAACACATATCCAATATAAACAGGTGTATATTATATTCTCTGATCCTAATAGGTGGGGAATGAACATGGAATACATGTAGATAATAGAGGAATGAACACATATCCCATATAAACAGGTGTATATTATATTCCCTGATCCTGATAGGTGGGGAATGAACATGGAATATATGGAGATAATAGAGGAATGAACACATATCCCATATAAATAGGTGTATATTATATTCCCTGTGCCTGATAGGTGGGGAATGAACATGAAATATATGTAGAGAATAAGAGAATGAACACATATCACATATAAACAGGTGTATATTATATTCCCTGAGCCTGATATGTGGGGAATGAACATGAAATATATGTAAATAATAGAGGAATGAACACATATCCCATATAAACAGGTGTATATTATATTCCCTGAGCCTGATAGGTGGGGAATGAACATGAAATATATGTAAATAATAGAGGAATGAACACATATCCCATATAAACAGGTGTATATTATATTCCCTGAGCCTAATAGGTGGGGAATGAACATGAAATATATGTAGAGAATAGAGGAATGAACACATATCCCATATAAACAGGTGTATATTATATCCCTTGAGCTTGATAGGTGGGGAATGAAGATGAAATATATGTAGAGAATAGGAGAATGAACATGTATCCCATATAAACAGGTGTATATTATATTCCCTGAGCCTGATAGGTGGGGAATGAACATGAAAACATGAAATATATGTAGATAATAGGAGAATGATCACATATCCCATACAAACAGGTGTATATTATATACCCTGAGCCTGATAGGTGGGGAATGAACATGAAATATATGTAGATAATAGAGGAATGAACACATATCCCATATAAACAGGTGTATATTATATTCCCTGATCCTGATAGGTGGGGAATGAACATGAAATATATGTAGAGAATAGGAGAATGAACACATATCCCATATAAACAGGTGTATATTATATTCCCTGATCCTGATAGGTGGGGAATGAACATGAAATATATGTAGAGAATAGGAGAATGAACACATATCCCATATAAACAGGTGTATATTATATTCCCTGATCCTGATAGGTGAGGAATGAACATGAAATATATGTAGATAATAAAGGAATGATCACATATCCCATATAAACAGGTATATATTATATTCCCTGCGCCTGATAGGTGGGGAATGAACATGAAATATATGTAGATAATAAAGGAATGATCACATATCCCATATAAACAGGAATATATTATATTCCCTGCACCTGATAGGTGGGGAATGAACATGAAATATGTGTAGATAATAGAGGAATGAACACATATCCCATATAAACAGGTGTATATTATATTCCCTGGGCCTGATAGGTGGGGAATGAACATGAAATACATGTAGAGAATAGGAGAATGAACACATATCCCATATAAACAGGTGTATACTATATTCCCTGATCCTGATAGGTGGGGAATGAACATGGAATATATGGAGATAATAGAGGAATGAACACATATCCCATATAAACAGGTGTATATTATATTCCCTGAGCCTGATAGGTGGGGAATGAACATGAAATACATGTAGAGAATAGGAGAATGAACACATATCCCATATAAACAGGTGTATATTATATTCCCTGTGCCTGATAGGTGGGGAATGAACATGAAATATATGTAGGTAATAGAGGAATGAACACATATCCCATATAAACAGGTGTATATTATATTCCCTGAGCCTGATAGGTGGGGAATGAACATGAAATATATGTAAATAATAGAGGAATGAACACATATCCCATATAAACAGGTGTATATTATATTCCCTCAGCCTAATAGGTGGGGAATGAACATGAAATATATGTAGATAATAGGGGAATGAACACATATCCCATATAAACAGGTGTATATTATATTCCCTATGCCTGATTGGTGGGGAATGAACATGAAATATATGTAGAGAATAGGAGAATGAACACATATCCCATATGAACAGGTGTATATTATATTCCCTGAGCCTGATAGGTGGGGAATGAACATGGAATATATGTAGATAATAGAAGAATGAACACATATCCCATATAAACAGGTGTATATTATATTCCCTCAGCCTGATAGGTGGGGAATGAACATGAAATATATGTAGATAATAAAGGAATGATCACATATCCCATATAAACAGGTATATATTATATTCCCTGCGCCTGATAGGTGGAGAATGAACATGAAATATATGTAGATAATAAAGGAATGATCACATATCCCATATAAACAGGAATATATTATATTCCCTGCACCTGATAGGTGGGGAATGAACATGAAATATGTGTAGATAATAGAGGAATGAACACATATCCCATATAAACAGGTGTATATTATATTCCCTGGGCCTGATAGGTGGGGAATGAACATGAAATACATGTAGAGAATAGGAGAATGAACACATATCCCATATAAACAGGTGTATACTATATTCCCTGATCCTGATAGGTGGGGAATGAACATGGAATATATGGAGATAATAGAGGAATAAACACATATCCCATATAAACAGGTGTATATTATATTCCCTGAGCCTGATAGGTGGGGAATGAACATGAAATACATGTAGAGAATAGGAGAATGAACACATATCCCATATAAACAGGTGTATATTATATTCCCTGTGCCTGATAGGTGGGGAATGAACATGAAATATATGTAGGTAATAGAGGAATGAACACATATCCCATATAAACAGGTGTATATTATATTCCCTGAGCCTGATAGGTGGGGAATGAACATGAAATATATGTAAATAATAGAGGAATGAACACATATCCCATATAAACAGGTGTATATTATATTCCCTCAGACTAATAGGTGGGGAATGAACATGAAATATATGTAGATAATAGGGGAATGAACACATATCCCATATAAACAGGTGTATATTATATTCCCTATGCCTGATTGGTGGGGAATGAACATTAAATATATGTAGAGAATAGGAGAATGAACACATATCCCATATGAACAGGTGTATATTATATTCCCTGAGCCTGATAGGTGGGGAATGAACATGGAATATATGTAGATAATAGAAGAATGAACACATATCCCATATAAACAGGTGTATATTATATTCCCTATGCCTGATTGGTGGGGAATGAACATGAAATATATGTAGAGAATAGGAGAATGAACACATATCCCATATAATCAGGTGTATACTATATTCCCTGATCCTGATAGGTGGGGAATGAACATGGAATATATGGAGATAATAGAGGAATGAACACATATCCCATATAAACAGGTGTATATTATATTCCCTGAGCCTGATAGGTGGGGAATGAACATGAAATACATGTAGAGAATAGGAGAATGAACACATATCCCATATAAACAGGTGTATATTATATTCCCTGTGCCTGATAGGTGGGGAATGAACATGAAATATATGTAGGTAATAGAGGAATGAACACATATCCCATATAAACAGGTGTATATTATATTCCCTGAGCCTGATAGGTGGGGAATGAACATGAAATATATGTAAATAATAGAGGAATGAACACATATCCCATATAAACAGGTGTATATTATATTCCCTCAGACTAATAGGTGGGGAATGAACATGAAATATATGTAGATAATAGGGGAATGAACACATATCCCATATAAACAGGTGTATATTATATTCCCTATGCCTGATTGGTGGGGAATGAACATTAAATATATGTAGAGAATAGGAGAATGAACACATATCCCATATGAACAGGTGTATATTATATTCCCTGAGCCTGATAGGTGGGGAATGAACATGGAATATATGTAGATAATAGAAGAATGAACACATATCCCATATAAACAGGTGTATATTATATTCCCTGAGCCTGATAGGTGGGGAATGAACATGAAAACATGAAATATATGTAGATAATAGGAGAATGATCACATATCCCATACAAACAGGTGTATATTATATACCCTGAGCCTGATAGGTGGGGAATGAACATGAAAACATGAAATATATGTAGATAATAGGAGAATGATCACATATCCCATACAAACAGGTGTATATTATATACCCTGAGCCTGATAGGTGGGGAATGAACATGAAATATATGTAGATAATAGAGGAATGAACACATATCCCATATAAACAGGTGTATATTATATTCCCTGATCCTGATAGGTGGGGAATGAACATGAAATATATGTAGAGAATAGGAGAATGAACACATATCCCATATAAACAGGTGTATATTATATTCCCTGAGCCTGATAGGTGGGGAATGAACATGAAATATATGTAGATAATAAAGGAATGATCACATATCCCATATAAACAAGTATATATTATATTCCCTGCGCCTGATAGGTGGGGAATGAACATGAAATATATGTAGAGAATTGGAGAATGAACACATATCCCTTATAAACAGGTGTATATTATATTCCCTGAGCCTGATGGGTGAGGAATGAACATGAAATATATGTAGATAATAAAGGAATGATCACATATCCCATATAAACAGGTATATATTATATTCCCTGCGCCTGATAGGTGGGGAATGAACATGAAATATGTGTAGATAATAGAGGAATGAACACATATCCCATATAAACAGGTGTATATTATATTCCCTGGGCCTGATAGGTGGGGAATGAACATGAAATACATGTAGAGAATAGGAGAATGAACACATATCCCATATAAACAGGTGTATACTATATTCCCTGATCCTGATAGGTGGGGAATGAACATGGAATATATGGAGATAATAGAGGAATGAACACATATCCCATATAAACAGGTGTATATTATATTCCCTGAGCCTGATAGGTGGGGAATAAACATGAAATACATGTAGAGAATAGGAGAATGAACACATATCCCATATAAACAGGGGTATATTATATTCCCTGTGCCTGATAGGTGGGGAATGAACATGGAATATATGTAGATAATAGGAGAATGAACACATATCCCATATAAACAGGTGTATATTATATTCCCTGTGCCTGATAGGTGGGGAATGAACATGAAATATATGTAGGTAATAGAGGAATGAACACATATCCCATATAAACAGGTGTATATTATATTCCCTGAGCCTGATAGGTGGGGAATGAACATGGAATATATGTAGATAATAGAGGAATGAACACATATACCATATAAACAGGTATATATTATATTCCCTGAGCCTGATAGGTGAGGAATGAACATGAAATATATGTAGAGAATAGGAGAATGAACACATATCCCATATAAACAGGTGCATATTATATTCCCTGAGCCTAAAAGGTGGGGAATGAACATGAAATATATATGTAGATAATAGAGGAATGAACACATATTCCATATAAACAGGTGTATTTTATATTCCCTGAGCCTGATAGGTGAGGAATGAACATGAAATATATGTAGAGAATAGGAGAATGAACACATATCCCATATAAACAGGAGTATATTATATTCCCTGTGCCTGATAGGTGGGGAATGAACATGAAATATATGTAGATAATAGAGGAATGAACACATATCCCATATAAACAGGTGTATATTATATTCCCTGAGCCTGATAGGTGGGGAATGAACATGAAATATATGTAGATAATAGAGGAATGAACACATATCCCATATAAACAGGTGTATATTATATTCCCTGTGCCTGATAGGTGGGGAATGAACATGAAATATATGTAGATAATAGGGGAATGAACACATATCCCATATAAACAGGTGTATATTATATTCCCTGGGCCTGATAGGTGGGGAATCAACATGAAATATATGTAGATAATAGGGGAATGAACACATATCCCATATAAACAGGTGTATATTATATTCCCTGAGCCTGATACGTGGGGAATGAACATGAAATATATGTAGAGAATAGGAGAATGAACACATTTCTCATATAAACAGGTGTATATTATATTCCCTGAGCCTGATACGTGGGGAATGAACATGAAATATATGTAGAGAATAGGAGAATGAACACATTTCTCATATAAACAGGTGTATATTATATTACCTGAGCCTGGTACGTGGGGAATGAACATGAAATATATGTAGAGAATAGAGGAATGAACACATATCCCATATAAACAGGTGTATATTATATTCCCTGAGCCTGATAGGTGGGGAATGAAGATGAAATATATGTAGATAATAGAGGAATGATCACCTATCCCATATAATCAGGTGTATCTTATATTCCTTGAGGCTGATAGGTGGGGAATGAAGATGAAATATATGTAGATAATAGAGGAATGAACACATATCCCATGTAAACAGGTGTATTTTATATTCCCTGAGCCTGATAGGTGGGGAATGAACATGAAAACATGAAATATATGTAGATAATAGGAGAATGATCACATATCCCATATAAACAGGTGTATATTATATACCCTGAGCCTGATAGGTGGGGAATGAACATGAAATATATGTAGATATTAGAGGAATGAACACATATCCCATATAAACAGGTGTATATTATATTCCCTGAGCCTGATAGGTGGGGAATGAACATGGAATATATGTAGATAATAGGAGAATGAACACATATCCCATATAAACAGGTGTATATTATATTCCCTGAGCCTGATAGGTGGGGAATGAACGTGAAATATATGTAGATAATAGGGAAATGAACACATACACCATATAAACAGTTGTATATTATATTCCCTGCACCTGATAGGTGGGGAATGAACATGGAATATATGTAGATAATAGGAGAATGAACACATATCCCATATAAACAGTTGTATATTATATTCCCTGATCCTAATAGGTGAGGAATGAACATGAAATATATGTAGATAATAGAGGAATGAACACATATCCCATATAAACAGGTGTATATTATATTCCCTGAGCCTGATAGGTGGGGAATGAACGTGAAATATATGTAGATAATAGGAGAATGATCACATATCCCATATAAACAGTTGTATATTATATTCCCTGCACCTGATAGGTGGGGAATGAACATGAAATATATGTAGATAATAGAGGAATGAACACATATCCCATATAAACAGGTGTATATTATATTCCCTGTGCCTGATAGGTGGGGAATGAACATGAAATATATGTAGATAATAGAGGAATGAACACATATCCAATATAAACAGGTGTATATTATATTCCCTGATCCTAATAGGTGGGGAATGAACATGGAATACATGTAGATAATAGAGGAATGAACACATATCCCATATAAACAGGTGTATATTATATTCCCTGATCCTGATAGGTGGGGAATGAACATGGAATATATGGAGATAATAGAGGAATGAACACATATCCCATATAAATAGGTGTATATTATATTCCCTGTGCCTGATAGGTGGGGAATGAACATGAAATATATGTAGAGAATAAGAGAATGAACACATATCCCATATAAACAGGTGTATATTATATTCCCTGAGCCTGATATGTGGGAATGAACATGAAATATATGTAAATAATAGATGAATGAACACATATCCCATATAAACAGGTGTATATTATATTCCCTGAGCCTGATAGGTGGGGAATGAACATGAAATATATGTAAATAATAGAGGAATGAACACATATCCCATATAAACAGGTGTATATTATATTCCCTGAGCCTAATAGGTGGGGAATGAACATGAAATATATGTAGAGAATAGAGGAATGAACACATATCCCATATAAACAGGTGTATATTATATCCCTTGAGCTTGAAAGGTGGGGAATGAAGATGAAATATATGTAGAGAATAGGAGAATGAACACGTATCCCATATAAACAGGTGTATATTATATTCCCTGAGCCTGATAGGTGGGGAATGAACATGAAAACATGAAATATATGTAGATAATAGGAGAATGATCACATATCCCATACAAACAGGTGTATATTATATACCCTGAGCCTGATAGGTGGGGAATGAACATGAAATATATGTAGATAATAGAGGAATGAACACATATCCCATATAAACAGGTGTATATTATATTCCCTGATCCTGATAGGTGGGGAATGAACATGAAATATATGTAGAGAATAGGAGAATGAACACATATCCCATATAAACAGGTGTATATTATATTCCCTGAGCCTGATAGGTGGGGAATGAACATGAAATATATGTAGATAATAAAGGAATGATCACATATCCCATATAAACAGGTATATATTATATTCCCTGCGCCTGATAGGTGGGGAATGAACATGAAATATATGTAGATAATAAAGGAATGATCACATATCCCATATAAACAGGAATATATTATATTCCCTGCACCTGATAGGTGGGGAATGAACATGAAATATGTGTAGATAATAGAGGAATGAACACATATCCCATATAAACAGGTGTATATTATATTCCCTGGGCCTGATAGGTGGGGAATGAACATGAAATACATGTAAAGAATAGGAGATTGAACACATATCCCATATAAACAGGTGTATATTATATTCCCTGTGCCTGATAGGTGGGGAATGAACATGAAATATATGTAGGTAATAGAGGAATGAACACATATCCCATATAAACAGGTGTATATTATATTCCCTGAGCCTGATAGGTGGGGAATGAACATGAAATATATGTAAATAATAGAGGAATGAACACATATCCCATATAAACAGGTGTATATTATATTCCCTCAGCCTAATAGGTGGGGAATGAACATGAAATATATGTAGATAATAGGGGAATGAACACATATCCCATATAAACAGGTGTATATTATATTCCCTATGCCTGATTGGTGGGGAATGAACATGAAATATATGTAGAGAATAGGAGAATGAACACATATCCCATATGAACAGGTGTATATTATATTCCCTGAGCCTGATAGGTGGGGAATGAACATGGAATATATGTAGATAATAGAAGAATGAACACATATCCCATATAAACAGGTGTATATTATATTCCCTGAGCCTGATAGGTGGGGAATGAACATGAAATATATGTAGAGAATAGGAGAATGAACACATATCCCATATAAACAGGTGTATATTATATTCCCTGATCCTAATAGGTGGGGAATGAACATGGAATATAAGTAGATAATAGAGGAATGAACACATATCCCATATAAACAGGTGTATATTATATTCCCTGATCCTGATAGGTGGGGAATGAACATGGAATATATGGAGATAATAGAGGAATGAACACATATCCCATATGAACAGGGGTATATTATATTCCCTGTGCCTGATAGGTGGGGAATGAACATGGAATTTATGTAGAGAATAGGAGAATTAACACATATCCCATATAAACAGGTGTATATTATATTCCCTGAGCCTGATAGGTGGGGAATGAACATGAAATATATGTAGATAATAGAGGAATGAACACATATCCCATATAAACAGGTGTATATTATATTCCCTGAGCCTAATAGGTGGGGAATGAGCATGAAATATATGTAGATAATAGGGGAATGAACACATATCCCATATAAACAGGTGAATATTATATTCCCTGCACCTGATAGGTGGGGAATGAAGATGAAATATATGTAGATAATAGAGGAATGAACACATATCCCATATAAACAGGTGTATATTATATTCCCTGAGCCTAATAGGTGGGGAATGAACATGAAATATATGTAGATAATAGGAGAATTAACACATATCCCATATAAACAGGTGTATATTATATTCCCTGATCCTAATAGGTGGGGAATGAACATAGAATATATGTAGATAATAGAGGAATGAACACATGTACCATATAAACAGGTGTATATTATATTCCCTGAGCCTGATAGGTGGGGAATGAACATGAAATATATGTGAATAATAGAGGAATGAACACATATCCCATATAAACAGGTGTATATTATATTCCCTGAGCCTAATAGGTGGGGAATGAACATGAAATATATGTAGATAATAGAGGAATGAACACATATCCCATATAAACAGGTGTATATTATATTCCCTGAGCCTGATAGGTGGGAAATGAACATGAAATATATGTAGAGAATAGGAGAATGAACACATATCCCATATAAACCGGTTGTATATTATATTCCCTGAGCCTAATAGGTGGGGAATGAACATGAAATATATTTAGATAATAGGGGAATGAACACATATCCCATATAAACAGGTGTATAGTATATTCCCTGAGCCTGATAGGTGGGGAATGAACATGAAATATATGTAGAGAATAGGAGAATGAACACATATATCATATAAACAGGTGTATATTATATTCCCTGAGCCTGATAGGTGGGGAATGAACATGGAATATATGTAGATAATAGATGAATGAACACATATCCCATATAAACAGGAGTATATTATATTCCCTGTGCCTGATAGGTGGGGAATGAACATGAAATATATGTAGAGAATAGGAGAATGAACACATATCCCATATAAACAGGTGTATATTATATTCCCTGAGCCTGATAGGTGGGGAATGAACATGGAATTTATGTAGAGAATAGGAGAATGAACACATATCCCATATAAACAGGTGTAAATTATATTCTCTGAGCCTGATAGGTGGGGAATGAACATGAAATATATGTAGAGAATAGGAGAATGAACACATATCCCATATAAACAGGTGTATATTATATTCCCTTATCCTAATAGGTGGGGAATGAACATGGAATATATGTAGATAATAGAGGAATGAACACATATACCATATAAACAGGTGTATATTATATTCCCTGAGCCTGATAGGTGAGGAATGAACATGAAATATATGTAGAGAATAGGAGAATGAACACATATCCCATATAAACAGGTGTATATTATATTCCCTGATCCGGAGAGGTGGGAATGAAGATAAAATATATGTAGAGAATAGAGGAATGAACACATATCCAATATAAACAGGTGTATATTATATTCCCTGATCCTGATAGGTGGGGAATGAACATGAAATATATGTAGATAATAGAGGAATGAACACATATCCCATATAAACAGTTGTATATTATATTCCCTGAGCCTGATAGGTGAGGAATGAACATGAAATATATGTAGATAATAGGGGAATGAACACATATCCCATATAAACAGGTGTATATTATATTCCCTGAGCCTGATAGGTGGGGAATGAACATGAAATATATGTAGAGAATAGGAGAATGAACACATATCCCATATAAACAGGTGCATATTATATTCCCTGATCCTGATAGGTGAGGAATGAACATGAAATATATGTAGATAATAGAGGAATGAACACATATCCCATATAAGCAGGTGTATATTATATTCCCTGAGCCTGATAGGTGAGGAATGAACATGAAATATTTGTAGAGAATAGGAGAATGAACACATATCCCATATAAACAGGTGTATATTATATTCCCTGATCCTAATAGGTGGGGAATGAAGATGAAATATATGTAGAGAATAGAGGAATGAACACATATCCCATATAAACAGGTGTATATTATATTCCCTGAGCCTGATAGGTGGGGAATGAACATGAAATATATGTAAATAATAGAGGAATGAACACATATCCCATATAAACAGGTGTATATTATATTCCCTGAGCCTAATAGGTGGGGAATGAACATGAAATATATGTAGAGAATAGAGGAATGAACACATATCCCATATAAACAGGTGTATATTATATCCCTTGAGCCTGATAGGTGGGGAATGAAGATGAAATATATGTAGAGAATAGGAGAATGAACACGTATCCCATATAAACAGGTGTATATTATATTCCCTGAGCCTGATAGGTGGGGAATGAACATGAAAACATGAAATATATGTAGATAATAGGAGAATGATCACATATCCCATACAAACAGGTGTATATTATATACCCTGAGCCTGATAGGTGGGGAATGAACATGAAATATATGTAAATAATAGAGGAGTGAACACATATCCCATATAAACAGGTGTATATTATATTCCCTGAGCCTAATAGGTGGGGAATGAACCATGAAATATATGTAGACAATAGGAGAATGATCACATATCCCATACAAACAGGTGTATATTATATACCCTGAGCCTGATAGGTGGGGAATGAACATGAAATATATGTAGATAATAGAGGAATGAACACATATCCCATATAAACAGGTGTATATTATATTCCCTGATCCTGATAGGTGGGGAATGAACATGAAATATATGTAGAGAATAGGAGAATGAATACATATCCCATATAAACAGGTGTATATTATATTCCCTGAGCCCGATAGGTGGGGAATGAACATGAAATATATGTAGATAATAAAGGAATGATCACATATCCCATATAAACAGGTATATATTATATTCCCTGCACCTGATAGGTGGGGAATGAACATGAAATATGTGTAGATAATAGAGGAATGAACACATATCCCATATAAACAGGTGTATATTATATTCCCTGGGCCTGATAGGTGGGGAATGAACATGAAATACATGTAGAGAATAGGAGAATGAACACATATCCCATATAAACAGGTGTATACTATATTCCCTGATCCTGATAGGTGGGGAATGAACATGGAATATATGGAGATAATAGAGGAATGAACACATATCCCATATAAACAGGTGTATATTATATTCCCTGAGCCTGATAGGTGGGGAATGAACATGAAATACATGTAGAGAATAGGAGAATGAACACATATCCCATATAAACAGGTGTATGTTATATTCCCTGTGCCTGATAGGTGGGGAATGAACATGAAATATATGTAAATAATAGAGGAATGAACACATATCCCATATAAACAGGTGTATATTATATTCCCTCAGCCTAATAGGTGGGGAATGAACATGAAATATATGTAGGTAATAGAGGAATGAACACATATCCCATATAAACAGGTGTATATTATATTCCCTGAGCCTGATAGGTGGGGAATGAACATGAAATATATGTAAATAATAGAGGAATGAACACATATCCCATATAAACAGGTGTATATTATATTCCCTCAGCCTAATAGGTGGGGAATGAACATGAAATATATGTAGATAATAGGGGAATGAACACATATCCCATATAAACAGGTGTATATTATATTCCCTATGCCTGATTGGTGGGGAATGAACATGAAATATATGTAGAGAATAGGAGAATGAACACATATCCCATATGAACAGGTGTATATTATATTCCCTGAGCCTGATAGGTGGGGAATGAACATGGAATATATGTAGATAATAGAAGAATGAACACATATCCCATACAAACAGGTGTATATTATATTCCCTGAGCCTGATAGGTGGGGAATGAACATGAAATATATGTAGAGAATAGGAGAATGAACACATATCCCATATAAACAGGTGTATGTTATATTCCCTGATCCTAATAGGTGGGGAATGAACATGGAATATAAGTAGATAATAGAGGAATGAACACATATCCCATATAAACAGGTGTATATTATATTCCCTGATCCTGATAGGTGGGGAATGAACATGGAATATATGGAGATAATAGAGGAATGAACACATATCCCATATGAACAGGGGTATATTATATTCCCTGTGCCTGATAGGTGGGGAATGAACATGGAATTTATGTAGAGAATAGGAGAATTAACACATATCCCATATAAACAGGTGTATATTATATTCCCTGAGCCTGATAGGTGGGGAATGAACATGAAATATATGTAGATAATAGAGGAATGAACACATAGCCCATATAAACAGGTGTATATTATATTCCCTGAGCCTAATAGGTGGGGAATGAACATGAAATATATGTAGATAATAGGGGAATGAACACATATCCCATATAAACAGGTGTATATTATATTCCCTGTGCCTGATAGGTGGGGAATGAACATGAAATATATGTAGATAATAGAGGAATGAACACATATCCCATATAAACAGGTGTATATTATATTCCCTGAGCCTGATAGGTGGGAAATGAACATGAAATATATGTAGAGAATAGGAGAATGAACACATATCCCATATAAACAGGTGTATATTATATTCCCTGATCCTAATAGGTGGGGAATGAACATAGAATATATGTAGATAATAGAGGAATGAACACATGTACCATATAAACAGGTGTATATTATATTCCCTGAGCCTGATAGGTGGGGAATGAACATGAAATATATGTAGAGAATAGGAGAATGAACACATATCCCATATAAACAGGTGTATATTATATTCCCTGATCCTAATAGGTGGGGAATGAACATAGAATATATGTAGATAATAGAGGAATGAACACATGTACCATATAAACAGGTGTATATTATATTCCCTGAGCCTGATTGGTGGGGAATGAACATGAAATATATGTAGAGAATAGGAGAATGAACACATATCCCATATACACAGGTGTATATTATATTCCCTGAGCCTGATAGGTGGGGAATGAACATGAAATATATGTAGATAATAGAGGAATGAACACATATCCCATATAAACAGGTGTATATTATATTCCCTGTGCCTGATAGGTGGGGAATGAACATGAAATATATGTAGATAATAGAGGAATGAACACATATCCAATATAAACAGGTGTATATTATATTCCCTGATCCTAATAGGTGGGGAATGAACATGGAATACATGTAGATAATAGAGGAATGAACACATATCCCATATAAACAGGTGTATATTATATTCCCTGATCCTGATAGGTGGGGAATGAACATGGAATATATGGAGATAATAGAGGAATGAACACATATCCCATATAAATAGGTGTATATTATATTCCCTGTGCCTGATAGGTGGGGAATGAACATGAAATATATGTAGAGAATAAGAGAATGAACACATATCACATATAAACAGGTGTATATTATATTCCCTGAGCCTGATATGTGGGGAATGAACATGAAATATATGTAAATAATAGAGGAATGAACACATATCCCATATAAACAGGTGTATATTATATTCCCTGAGCCTGATAGGTGGGGAATGAACATGAAATATATGTAAATAATAGAGGAATGAACACATATCCCATATAAACAGGTGTATATTATATTCCCTGAGCCTAATAGGTGGGGAATGAACATGAAATATATGTAGAGAATAGAGGAATGAACACATATCCCATATAAACAGGTGTATATTATATCCCTTGAGCTTGATAGGTGGGGAATGAAGATGAAATATATGTAGAGAATAGGAGAATGAACACGTATCCCATATAAACAGGTGTATATTATATTCCCTGAGCCTGATAGGTGGGGAATGAACATGAAAACATGAAATATATGTAGATAATAGGAGAATGATCACATATCCCATACAAACAGGTGTATATTATATACCCTGAGCCTGATAGGTGGGGAATGAACATGAAATATATGTAGATAATAGAGGAATGAACACATATCCCATATAAACAGGTGTATATTATATTCCCTGATCCTGATAGGTGGGGAATGAACATGAAATATATGTAGAGAATAGGAGAATGAACACATATCCCATATAAACAGGTGTATATTATATTCCCTGAGCCTGATAGGTGGGGAATGAACATGGAATATATGGAGATAATAGAGGAATGAACACATATCCCATATGAACAGGGGTATATTATATTCCCTGTGCCTGATAGGTGGGGAATGAACATGAAATATATGTAGATAATAAAAGAATGATCACATATCCCATATAAACAGGTATATATTATATTCCCTGCGCCTGATAGGTGGGGAATGAACATGAAATATATGTAGATAATAAAGGAATGATCACATATCCCATATAAACAGGAATATATTATATTCCCTGCACCTGATAGGTGGGGAATGAACATGAAATATGTGTAGATAATAGAGGAATGAACACATATCCCATATAAACAGGTGTATATTATATTCCCTGGGCCTGATAGGTGGGGAATGAACATGAAATACATGTAGAGAATAGGAGAATGAACACATATCCCATATAAACAGGTGTATACTATATTCCCTGATCCTGATAGGTGGGGAATGAACATGGAATATATGTAGAGAATAGGAGAATGAACACATATCCCATATAAACAGGTGTATATTATATTCCCTGAGCCTGATAGGTGGGGAATGAACATGAAAACATGAAATATATGTAGATAATAGGAGAATGATCACATATCCCATACAAACAGGTGTATATTATATACCCTGAGCCTGATAGGTGGGGAATGAACATGAAATATATGTAGATAATAGAGGAATGAACACATATCCCATATAAACAGGTGTATATTATATTCCCTGATCCTGATAGGTGGGGAATGAACATGAAATATATGTAGAGAATAGGAGAATGAACACATATCCCATATAAACAGGTGTATATTATATTCCCTGAGCCTGATAGGTGGGGAATGAACATGGAATATATGGAGATAATAGAGGAATGAACACATATCCCATATGAACAGGGGTATATTATATTCCCTGTGCCTGATAGGTGGGGAATGAACATGAAATATATGTAGATAATAAAGGAATGATCACATATCCCATATAAACAGGTATATATTATATTCCCTGCGCCTGATAGGTGGGGAATGAACATGAAATATATGTAGATAATAAAGGAATGATCACATATCCCATATAAACAGGAATATATTATATTCCCTGCACCTGATAGGTGGGGAATGAACATGAAATATGTGTAGATAATAGAGGAATGAACACATATCCCATATAAACAGGTGTATATTATATTCCCTGGGCCTGATAGGTGGGGAATGAACATGAAATACATGTAGAGAATAGGAGAATGAACACATATCCCATATAAACAGGTGTATACTATATTCCCTGATCCTGATAGGTGGGGAATGAACATGGAATATATGTAGAGAATAGGAGAATGAACACATATCCCATATAAACAGGTGTATATTATATTCCCTGAGCCTGATAGGTGGGGAATGAACATGAAATACATGTAGAGAATAGGAGAATGAACACATATCCCATATAAACAGGTGTATATTATATTCCCTGTGCCTGATAGGTGGGGAATGAACATGAAATATATGTAGGTAATAGAGGAATGAACACATATCCCATATAAACAGGTGTATATTATATTCCCTGGGCCTGATAGGTGGGGAATGAACATGAAATACATGTAGAGAATAGGAGAATGAACACATATCCCATATAAACAGGTGTATACTATATTCCCTGATCCTGATAGGTGGGGAATGAACATGGAATATATGTAGAGAATAGGAGAATGAACACATATCCCATATAAACAGGTGTATATTATATTCCCTGAGCCTGATAGGTGGGGAATGAACATGAAATATATGTAGAGAATAGGAGAATGAACATATATCCCATATAAACAGGTGTATATTATATTCCCTGAGCCTGATAGGTGGGGAATGAACATGAAATATATGTAGAGAATAGGAGAATGAACATATATCCCATATAAACAGGTGTATATTATATTCCCTGAGCCTGATATGTGGGGAATGAACATGAAATATATGTAAATAATAGAGGAATGAACACATATCCCATATAAACAGGTGTATATTATATTCCCTGAGCCTGATAGGTGGGGAATGAACATGAAATATATGTAAATAATAGAGGAATGAACACATATCCCATATAAACAGGTGTATATTATATTCCCTGAGTCTAATAGGTGGGGAATGAACATGAAATATATGTAGAGAATAGAGGAATGAACACATATCCCATATAAACAGGTGTATATTATATCCCTTGAGCTTGATAGGTGGGGAATGAAGATGAAATATATGTAGAGAATAGGAGAATGAACACGTATCCCATATAAACAGGTGTATATTATATTCCCTGAGCCTGATAGGTGGGGAATGAACATGAAAACATGAAATATATGTAGATAATAGGAGAATGATCACATATCCCATACAAACAGGTGTATATTATATACCCTGAGCCTGATAGGTGGGGAGTGAACATGAAATATATGTAGAGAATAGGAGAATGAACACATATCCCATATAAACAGGTGTATATTATATACCCTGAGCCTGATAGGTGGGGAATGAACATGAAATATATGTAGATAATAGAGGAATGAACACATATCCCATATAAACAGGTGTATATTATATTCCCTGATCCTGATAGGTGGGGAATGAACATGAAATATATGTAGAGAATAGGAGAATGAACACATATCCCATATAAACAGGTGTATATTATATTCCCTGAGCCTGATAGGTGGGGAATGAACATGAAATATATGTAGATAATAAAGGAATGATCACATATCCCATATAAACAAGTATATATTATATTCCCTGCGCCTGATAGGTGGGGAATGAACATGAAATATGTGTAGATAATAGAGGAATGAACACATATCCCATATAAACAGGTGTATATTATATTCCCTGAGCCTGATGGGTGAGGAATGAACATGAAATATATGTAGATAATAAAGGAATGATCACATATCCCATATAAACAGGTATATATTATATTCCCTGCGCCTGATAGGTGGGGAATGAACATGAAATATGTGTAGATAATAGAGGAATGAACACATATCCCATATAAACAGGTGTATATTATATTCCCTGGGCCTGATAGGTGGGGAATGAACATGAAATACATGTAGAGAATAGGAGAATGAACACATATCCCATATAAACAGGTGTATACTATATTCCCTGATCCTGATAGGTGGGGAATGAACATGGAATATATGGAGATAATAGAGGAATGAACACATATCCCATATAAACAGGTGTATATTATATTCCCTGAGCCTGATAGGTGGGGAATGAACATGAAATACATGTAGAGAATAGGAGAATGAACACATATCCCATATAAACAGGTGTATATTATATTCCCTGTGCCTGATAGGTGGGGAATGAACATGAAATATATGTAGGTAATAGAGGAATGAACACATATCCCATATAAACAGGTGTATATTATATTCCCTGAGCCTGATAGGTGGGGAATGAACATGGAATATATGTAGATAATAGAGGAATGAACACATATACCATATAAACAGGTATATATTATATTCCCTGAGCCTGATAGGTGAGGAATGAACATGAAATATATGTAGAGAATAGGAGAATGAACACATATCCCATATAAACAGGTGCATATTATATTCCCTGAGCCTAAAAGGTGGGGAATGAACATGAAATATATGTAGAGAATAGAGGAATGAACACATATTCCATATAAACAGGTGTATTTTATATTCCCTGAGCCTGATAGGTGAGGAATGAACATGAAATATATGTAGAGAATAGGAGAATGAAAACATATCCCATATAAACAGGTGTATATTATATTCCCTGAGCCTGATAGGTGGGGAATGAACATGAAATATATGTAGAGAATAGGAGAATGAACACATATCCCATATACACAGGTGTATATTATATTCCCTGAGCCTGATAGGTGGGGAATGAACATGAAATATATGTAGATAATAGAGGAATGAACGCATATCCCATATAAACAGGTGTATATTATATTCCCTGGGCCTGATAGGTGGGGAATGAACATGAAATATATGTAGATAATAGGGGAATGAACACATATCCCATATAAACAGGTGCATATTATATTCCCTGAGCCTGATAGGTGGGGAATGAACATGAAATATATGTAGAGAATAGGAGAATGAACAGATATCCCATATAAACAGGTGTATATTATATTCCCTGAGCCTGATACGTGGGGAATGAACATGAAATATATGTAGAGAATAGGAGAATGAACACATTTCTCATATAAACAGGTGTATATTATATTCCCTGAGCCAGGTACGTGGGGAATGAACATGAAATATATGTAGAGAATAGAGGAATGAACACATATCCCATGTAAACAGGTGTATATTATATTCCCTGAGCCTGATAGGTGGGGAATGAAGATGAAATATATGTAGATAATAGAGGAATGATCACCTATCCCATATAATCAGGTGTATCTTATATTCCTTGAGGCTGATAGGTGGGGAATGAAGATGAAATATATGTAGATAATAGAGGAATGAACACATATCCCATGTAAACAGGTGTATTTTATATTCCCTGAGCCTGATAGGTGGGGAATGAACATGAAAACATGAAATATATGTAGATAATAGGAGAATGATCACATATCCCATATAAACAGGTGTATATTATATACCCTGAGCCTGATAGGTGGGGAATGAACATGAAATATATGTAGATATTAGAGGAATGAACACATATCCCATATAAACAGGTGTATATTATATTCCCTGAGCCTGATAGGTGGGGAATGAACATGGAATATATGTAGATAATAGGAGAATGAACACATATCCCATATAAACAGGTGTATATTATATTCCCTGAGCCTGATAGGTGGGGAATGAACGTGAAATATATGTAGATAATAGGGAAATGAACACATATACCATATAAACAGTTGTATATTATATTCCCTGCACCTGATAGGTGGGGAATGAACATGGAATATATGTAGATAATAGGAGAATGAACACATATCCCATATAAACAGTTGTATATTATATTCCCTGATCCTAATAGGTGAGGAATGAACATGAAATATATGTAGATAATAGAGGAATGAACACATATCCCATATAAACAGGTGTATATTATATTCCCTGAGCCTGATAGGTGGGGAATGAACGTGAAATATATGTAGATAATAGGAGAATGATCACATATCCCATATAAACAGTTGTATATTATATTCCCTGCACCTGATAGGTGGGGAATGAACATGAAATATATGTAGATAATAGAGGAATGAACACATATGCCATATAAACAGGTGTATATTATATTCCCTGATCCTGATAGGTGGGGAGTGAACATGAAATATATGTAGATAATAGAGGAATGAACACATATCCCATATAAACAGGTGTATATTATATTCCCTGAGCCTGATAGGTGGGGAATGAACATGAAATATATGTAGATAATAGAGAAATGAACACATATCCCATATAAACAGGTGTATATTATATTCCCTGATCCTGATAGGTGGGGAATGAACATGAAATATATGTAGATAATAGGAGAATGAACACATATCCCATATAAACAGGTGTATATTATATTCACTGAGCCTGATAGGTGGGGAATGAACATGAAATACATGTAGATAATAGGAGAATGAACACATATCCCATATAAACAGGTGTATATTATATTCCCTGAGCCTGATAGGTGGGGAATGAACATGAAATATGTGTAGATAATAGAGGAATGAACACATATCCCATATAAACAGGTGTATATTATATTCCCTGATCCTGATAGGTGGGGAATGAACATGAAATATATGTAGATAATAAGACAATGAACACAAATCCTATATAAGGCCAGTTTCACACGTCAGTGGCTCCGGTACGTGAGGTGACAGTTTCCTCACGTACCGGAGACACTGACTCACGTAGACACATTAAAATCAATGTGTCTCTGCACATGTCATCGTGTTTTCACGGACCGTGTGTCCGTTTGGAAAACACGGAGACATGTCAGTGTTCATGGGAGCGCACGTATTACACGGACCCATTAAAGTCAATGTGTCCGTGTGAAACACGTACCGCACACGGATGCTGTCCGTGTGCAGTCCGTGTGCCGCGCAGGACACAGTGCTACTGTAAGCGCTGTCCCCCCCGCGTGTGGTGCTGAAGCCGGAATTCATCCCTTCTTCCCAGCAGCGTTCGCTGGAGAGAAGGAATGAATTTTTTTTCTTTCCCCTTAAAAATAAAGTCTGTGCGTCCCCTCCCGCCTCCAATCCCCTGTGCACCCCCCCCTCCCCGCTTGCCAGGAAATACTCACCAACACCCAGCGCCAGCGATATCTCCTCTCAGCGGCTGCAGCCTGTGCTGTGTGAGCGGTCAGGTGGTCCCGCTCATTACAGCGAGGAATATGCGCATATTCCTCACTGTAATGAGCGGGACCACCTGACCGCTCACACAGGGCCTGCTGCAGCCAGCCGCTGAGAGGAAACATCGATGAAGCTGGGTGTCGGTGAGTATTTACTGGCAAGCGGGGGGGGGGGGACGCACAAACTTTGTTTTTAAGGGTAAAGAAAAAAAAGTTTATTCATTCCCTCTCTCCAGCAAACGCTGCTGGGAAGAAGGGATGAATACCAGCTTCAGCACCGAACGCAGGGGACCGGGCTTAACTGTAGCGCTGTTTCCTGCACGGTCCGTGTGGTCCTCATTCGGCACACGGGCGGCACACGGCTGCCGCACGTGTGCCACACTGATGTGCTCCGTAAGCACACGGACACACGGACATGGATAATTCCGGTACCGATTTTTCCGGTACCGGAATTATCTGGACGTGTGGGACAGGCCTAAACAGGTGTATATTATATACCCTGAGCCTGATAGGTGGAAAATGAACATGAAATATATGTAGATAATAGAGGAATGAACATATATCCCATATAAACAGGTGTATATTATATTCCCTGAGCCTGATAGGTGGGGAATGAACATGGAATATATGTAGAGAATAGGAGAATGAACACATATCCCATGAACACATATCCCATATAAACATGTATATTATATTACCTGAGCCTGATAGGTGGGGAATGAACATGGAATATATGTAGATAATAGGAGAATGAACACATATCCCATATAAACAGGTGTATATTATATTCCCTGTGCCTGATAGGTGGGGAATGAACGTGAAATATATGTAGATAATAGGGGAATGAACACATATCCCATATAAACAGTTGTATATTATATTCCCTGCACCTGATAGGTGGGGAATGAACATGAAATATATGTAGATAATAGAGGAATTAACACATATCCCATATAAACAGGTGTATATTATATTCCCTGTTCCTGATAGGTGGGGAATGAACATGAAATATATGTAGAGAATAGGAGAATGAACACATATCCCATACAAACAGGTGTATATTATATTCCCTGAGCCTGATAGGTGAGGAATGAACGTGAAATATATGTAGATAATAGGGGAATGAACACATATCCCATATAAACAGGTGTATATTATATTCCCTGAGCCTGATAGGTGGGGAATCAACGTGAAATATATGTAGATAATAGGGGAATGAACACATATCCCATATAAACAGTTGTATATTATATTCCCTGCACCTGATAGGTGGGGAATGAACATGAAATATATGTAGATAATAGAGGAATTAACACATATCCCATATAAACAGGTGTATATTATATTCCCTGAGCCTGATAGGTGGGGAATGAACATGAAATATATGTAGATAATAGAGGAATGAACACATATCCCATATAAACAGGTGTATATTATATTCCCTGTTCCTGATAGGTGGGGAATGAACATGAAATATATGTAGAGAATAGGAGAATGAACACATATCCCATATCAACAGGTGTATATTATATTCCCTGAGCCTGATAGGTGGGGAATGAACATGGAATATATGTAGATAATAGAGGAATGAACACATATCCCATATAAACAGGTGTATATTATATTCCCTGAGCCTGATAGGTGGGGAATGAACATGAAATATATGTAGATATTAGAGGAATGAACACATATCCCATATAAACAGGTGTATATTATATTCCCTGTGCCTAATAGGTGGGGAATGAACATGAAATATATGTAGAGAATAGGAGAATGAGCACTGCAGCCTTGCAGCGCTGGGGTCCTGGGTTCTAAACCCACCCAGGACAACATCTGCAAAGAGTTTGTATGTTCTCTCCGTGTTTGCGTGGGTTTCCTCCGGGCACTCCGGTTTCCTCCCACATTCCAAAGACATACTGATAGGGATTCTAGATTGTGAGCCCCATCGGGGACAGTGATGACAATGTGTGCAAAACTGTAAAGCGCTGCGGAATATGTTAGCGCTATATAAAAATAAAGATTATTATTACATATCCCATATAAACAGGTGTATATTATATTCCCTGTTTTGAAGCGTAGAAAAATTGGCAGCACTCACCAGTCTTCACAAACAGGTACTTTATTGTAGCATATTTTCACGGCACGGGGGTGTATATACAAAAGAAAGTGACAGCCGAACGACGGCCGTTTCGCGCCCACCTGGCGCTTGAACGGTAGTTCTAGTATAGATGGTTAGCACTCGACCACGTAGAGAAAAGGTGCCAGTGAAAGGGAACCCAATGTTCCGTAAAGTCCAAATCAAATATAGAATCACTGCACTCAGTAGAAAGGTATACTTTCAAGTGAATAAATTTTATTTACGGTGATGGGTGAAGCGACAGTTGACGTTTCGGCCGGACCCCGGCCTTTATCATATAGTCGCTGGAAAAAATATAAAAATATATACAATCAGAACGTTTCATATACAAAATATACATACTATATACATAACATGAGAGAGCAAGCATATCCAGGTTTGTGTGGGCGCAATTATGCGGATGCATTTAGGCTGGAGACATCAAAGAACAAAAGATACTGGGTATCAGCAATACAAAAAATGGCATAGAGCATAGATTCCAAAAAAGATTAAAATTTAATAGACATGAAGCATACCCTTTGAGGTCACCGAGAGAATATTGGCACCGTTTTTGGAATTTTTCAAATTGATGACATATATCCTAAAGGTAAGGATAAGGGAAAGCGTTGTTAAGAAGGTAACCCAGGTACCCCTGGCAAACTGTGACGTTGGGGACAGGAACATGGATATAGTCTGTAGTGGTGCATCTCTAAATGATGTGACGTGACCGACGGTAAAAAGGAAGGAAAGGAAAAAAAAGGGAAAAAAAAACTACCAGTTTAATGGATGGTCCAGAAGGGGTTTGCAGCAAGCCAGGGGAGCGCTATCCTGACCGTGACAACTGGGCTATAGGGGGTCAAGTGGTCAGGGTGAGAATATGTCACATACTAGCACTTTAATCCGAGTGAGCGGCAGTTCAACAAGACGGTACTTACAATTATTGGTGGCGCAGTAGTCCACTTTTTTTCCCCTTTTTTTTCCTTTTCTTCCCCTTATCCTTACCTTTAGGATATATGTCATCAATTTGAAAAATTCCAAAAACGGTGCCAATATTCTCTCGGTGACCTCAAAGGGTATGCATAATTGCGCCCACACAAACCTGGATATGCTGGCTCTCTCATGTTATGTATATAGTATGTATATTTTGTATATGAAACGTTCTGATTGTATATATTTTTATATTTTTTCCAGCGACTATATGATAAAGGCCGGGGTCCGGCCGAAACGTCAACTGTCGCTTCACCCAGCACCGTAAATAAAATGTATTCACTTGAAAGCATACCTTTCTACTGAGTGCAGTGATTCTATATTTGATTTGGCGCTTCAATGGGTTCAATGAGTACACGGATGTGACGCCTGAAGTAGCGCCCAATACTAGCGCTCCTCCCCACGCCAACCTCCGTGCTCCCACGGTACAAAAAACTTGTTAAAAACAATTAAAATCAATACTTATAGTTACCGGCATGAACAATAACCTATATAGTTAGTATGTATTACAACGTCTTAGAATTTCGCACAGCACAATCTACTCACTAAATCAATCATAGTATTAAACCCATGGCGAACAGCTCAGATCCTCACCTAATAATGAGGCCTGTGTCAATTTTCCACACATATTGGCTGAACATGGCATAGCATAGCGTGCCGGAGATATTGCTCTCAGGTCTCCCATATTAACTCCCACGGGCTCACGTACGGTCTGTGTTCTAACCCAAAGCTGTATACCACTCACAGAAATATTGACATATCTACTTTATCATTGAGCCCCGCAGGGCCCGTGGCTCCTGTCAGCATAATCCACATTGCTTCGCATCTTAACAAGTCATTATGATGGTCACCCCCTCTTATAGGAATCTGTTCTATACCTGCGAATGTCATTACCTCCGCATTTCCTCCATGTTCCTCACGCAAGTGGCCAATGAGTCTAGGTACTCCCTTCCCTTGTGGTGACAGATCGACAGTGCTCTCTAAATCGCACATATAGGCACCTGATGGTCTTACCCAAATAGTATCGTCCACACGGGCACCACACTACATAAACCACATTTTTCGTTTGACATGTGATGAACTGCATCACTTTATGTTCGACTGGCCCAATATTCAAAACCCTATCCGTCACATATTGTTTGCAAAATGTGCAATGTCCGCACCGGTAATTCCCCATCGGGGTATTACGTCCCAACCAATTATCAATCCTATTGTCTACAACTCGATTTTGTACCAATATATCTCTCAATCTGGTACTCCTTCTATTTGAAATTAAGGGGCCCTTGGCTATCACATCAGCTAATTCCTTATCCCTATCCAGTAAATGCCAGTTTTTTCTGATAGCGGACCTGATTTGTCGGTCCATGGGGCCATATTGGAAACAGAATGTGAATCTTTTACCCATGGGGTTCTGTGCCCTACTCGCTCTTTGATCTCTGCTGCTCATTTTCTCACATGAAAAAAATGGAGAAATAGGAGCATATAGTCAATTGTAAAAATGACCAACTTTTATTTATACAAAACCTTTAAAAGAGAGGTATAGGACATGAATATAAATACATAGTAGTATCACCACAATACAGCATGAAAAAGGGGAAGGAGAAAACCCCCATCCCACCCCCCAAAAAACAATGGAGTGAACAGATGGACGTAATGAACATCAGGGGGGCACCTGCACAGGTGACCGTGCAACAGCACTAATTGAATAGGAGCAACGGACACACAGACCGAGAGCAAAAAATGCTTAGACAGATGGGTGGCATTAAATGTAAAGGGCTAGATGAAACGTCTATACCACCACTTATGGACCCCGCCACATCACACCATGTCATATATAAAAAGTAAAAAAGATAGTACTGTGTGACCAAGAGCCACCGTTATCTCTGGCACCCATAAAAGATACACAGCCAGAGTGTAGCACGGCCGAAAAAGACGGCCTATTGTAGGCGCAAGTATTGAAAAGACGCCCGGTGCTCACCTAGTGTCCGTAAGGGGAGGAGGATGAGGGGGTCCCGCCGGTGTAGACGCCCCGACGCGCGTTTCGCGGCGTAAACACGCCGCTTCCTCAAGGGGAGTGTAACGTAAGGCAGAGTAGGACCTGCCTATAACCTCCCCAGGCTAGGTCACCTGTTACAAGTTGGCCAATCCAAGCGGCGCTAGCGGCGCATGCGCGCTGCGGCGAGCAGGCCAGGCAGGAGGACCTGGCGCCCAGCCCAGCGCGGAGGTCAGGTGAAAAAGCACCAATGACCGCACGCTGGACGAAGTGGACGCCGGCCCACATACCAAGGCCGCCCACCTGCAGAGCGATGCGCACCGCCGCAGGAGAGGCGTGTCAGACAAAAATAAACAAAGGGGATACATAGACCCAAAGATAAGGTGACCAGAGCCAGAAAACCCCACTGCGCCATAGGTACACATACAGCACAATGTGTACACCATTATAATAGCATGCATCACATAATGAACACAGGATATACAATAATAGTCCAATCCGCCCAGAGGCCAAGGCAATGTCACTTGTGCTCCATGGTCTCCATAGGCAATGTGCATGGTTGTCGGAAATCCTGTGATCCATGTAGATGCAAATCTGGTTGTCACTTGGCGATGTTTGTAAAGGGGTGAACACAGCTCAGAGCTGGGAAAGCCACAGGCAGGGCTCACATAATATAGGATACTAGATAGAAAAAGGATAAAAAGGAATTAAAAACAAATTAAAATCAAAAGAAGAAAAACACCGGTGGAACACGAAACTCATATGATGGAAAACATCACACCAGGAGAAAATCATATAGAGGCTAGAGGTAGGGAGCAAAACTAAGGGACTCATTAAGGCCCTTAGGGGTCACAGTATCGAGGATAGCGATCCACTTCGTCTCGATCTGTGCTAATCTTTTCTTATTGTCCCCACCTCTGATGCCCAAATGAAGTACATCAATCCCCCGTACCGCAAGCAATTTCTCATTGCAATTGTGATGCAACTTGAAGTGGCGGGGGATAGTCTTAAGATCTGCCAGTGCGGACACCGTCCTGGCCGCGCCAATGTCCCGCACATGCTCTCGTATACGGACTCTAAGTTCACGCGTGGTAAGACCAACGTATATCCTGGGACATGGGCACGTCGCATAATATATGACATTGCTAGAACCACAGGATATACGTTGTTTAATTTGGTATGTTTTAGAACCATCGCTTGAAGTAAAGTCAGAGCAGCGCAAGACATTGGCGCAGGCAAGACAGTGCCCGCACGGAACGCATCCAGGACGAGGACCACTAGAACCAAATAAGTTTCTATCCGAAATTGGGGTATAATGGCTCCGCACCAATAAATTGCTAAGATTGGTCCCTCTCCTAGGGGTCATAAGAGGAAAGGAGCCCAGGGCAGCACGCAGGGAAGACTCCACCTGAAGGACCGGCCAATGTTTTTTCAAAATGGCCCTCATACTCTCCCATTCATGGTTGTAGGTGGAGATGAACCTAATACGCTCATCACCACCCACCGACCGACGTCGAGAGTTTGGATGCAAAAGATCACTACGTGGTGTATTGCGGGCCCGGTCGTATGCAGCCTTGATGGATCTGCGACTATATCCCCGGGCCACAAATCTTTCCTTAAGATCAGCGGCTTGTGACTCAAAGCGTGCATCCGTAGAACAAATCCGCCGCATCCTGAGGAATTGACCGACCGGGACAGCCCTAATAGTGGCCGGATAATGAGCAGAAGAAGCGTGTAATAGAGAATTGACGGCGGTCGGCTTCCTGTACACATCCGTCTGGATGCGCCGGTCACCATCGACCTCCAGACGGACATCCAAGAAGTCGACCGTGGTATCACTGCAATTGTACGTCAACCGTATATTAAATGGGTTGTTATTGAGACTAATCATAAATTCCTCCAGCTGGTGGGCAGATCCCCCCCACAAAAACAGGACGTCGTCGATATAGCGAAGCCAGCACAGCACATGGGCAGCAAGCGGTGGGCCCCCGTCGCCAAAAACCTCCCTCTCCCAGGCGCCAAGGAAGAGGTTGGCATACGAGGGCGCACACGCCGCGCCCATGGCTGTGCCCCGCTTTTGAAGATAAAAGGTATTTTTAAAGACGAAAAAATTGTGGGTGAGGATATAGCCCACCAGCTCGAGGATCAGCTCACATAAAGGGCTGCCCAGATCGGAGGCCCCCAGGAAGCGGCGGACAGCCGCCAAACCATCAGAGTGATCTATGCAAGTATACAAACTCTCGACGTCGGCCGTCACAAAAATGGTGCCCTCATCCACAAGGATGCCGTCGACCCGAGACAGGACGTCCGTCGTGTCTTTAATGAATGACGGTAAAGTTTCGACTAATGGTTTGAGGTAGTAGTCGATGAAGCGACAGACAGGTTCACAAATGCTGTCAATCCCAGACACGATGGGACGCCCTGGTGGGTCAAGGGCATCCTTGTGGATCTTAGGCAACAAGTAGAAGGTTGGGACCCTTGGTGATTTTGTCAACAGACCCTCAAAGACCTGTTTAGTAATCACGTTGGCATCAAGGGCACCAATCAAAATATTCTGCAGCTCCCGTAGAAAAGGGGCCGTGGGATTGGAGGACAGCTTGAGGTAAGTATTAGAATCTTTGAGCTGCCGGAAAACTTCCCGCTCATATTTAACACACGGCCAGATCACCACGTTCCCCCCCTTGTCCGCCTGCTTAAAGACAACGTCCTTCATAGATTTTAGTTGTTGAATGGCTAGACGTTGCCTAGAAGTAAGATTGTCAAACGTTCGACGTACAGACAATTTCTTGAGGTCTTCATCGACCAATTTGGTGAAGACCTCTATTGCAGGGGATAAGGACAAGGGGGGAAACCTGGTCGATCTGGAACGGGTGGACGAAGGAAATTTACTTACGTCGGATGTTTGCTGTTCCTCAAGCAAGTCCTCCAAATCACGAAGAGTCTCCCTCTCAATATCACTCATCCCAATATACGGATCTCTGCCAGCATGGAGTTTCTTGAGGATGAGTTTACGGGAAAATAAATGCAAATCCTTCATCGCTGCAAAATAATTGAAAGAGTTGGTGGGAGAAAAGGTGAGACCTCTGCTGAGAACATCTATCTGGTCCTCAGAGAGGGTATGATTAGAAAGATTAAGCACCTGCAAATGTCCCTGCGTACCAACCTGGGCAATCCTCCCTCCGGAGGTCTGTGTCTTATTATACTGTCTTGTGGCCATTCTTTTATCACCAGGTCCTGAAGTGACTGGACCAATGGGCTGAGAAGTAGAAACGGCATCCTCATCACACGTGGACCTATTTGAGCGGGTAGAGGTGGATCTGGATCTTGAATGGAAGCCATTGCGGGATCTAAACCGGGCGCGTCCAGACGGATTCTGCCACCTGTACACCCTAGAGTGTTGTTTATCTTGAATATCACGCTGGAATTTTTTGGCTTTCATGGTCTGAATGTCTTTAGCCCATCTTTGAAGCTCCACATCCACCTCATCATTTAGTTTTTTTAAAGCATCGCCCGTCATGTCCTTGTGTAATGTAGCCTGCAACCCATCAATCTCTGTCTCGATTAACTCTAGTGATTTTTGATTGGTTTGTTTCAAAAGGACCATGAATCCTTTAGAACAGGTGTTAGTGAGGTCCTCCCATTTCCCCCTAAACTCCTCATCATCAACCGGGAAAGAGGGAAAGACCTGAATGCGCAGTCCCCTCGGAATAAGGTCCTTTTGGATGTATTTATCGAGGAATTCGTGATTCCACCAAATACGCGTCCGTTTGCGTAACAGATCTTTAAATTGTGTGATGACCTCTTGTAACTCTCTGGTGGGTCCATCACTCCCCCCTTCAATGCCGTCATGGAATACCTCATTGAGTTGTGCGCGCCAAGTACGGTCGCGTGCACGGAAATCCATAGTATTAACGACAACAGCTGTGAAACACACAGAAATAGTTAATATCAACCAGAATGCCAAATACATAATAGCCAGGATCTGGGAAAAAGAAAGAACACGTATACACAATGATCCCCCAGATCCAGTATAAACGCTCCAAATATCAAATATGAAAAAAATGGAGAAATAGGAGCATATAGTCAATTGTAAAAATGACCAACTTTTATTTATACAAAACCTTTAAAAGAGAGGTATAGGACATGAATATAAATACATAGTAGTATCACCACAATACAGCATGAAAAAGGGGAAGGAGAAAACCCCCATCCCACCCCCCAAAAAACAATGGAGTGAACAGATGGACGTAATGAACATCAGGGGGGCACCTGCACAGGTGACCGTGCAACAGCACTAATTGAATAGGAGCAACGGACACACAGACCGAGAGCAAAAAATGCTTAGACAGATGGGTGGCATTAAATGTAAAGGGCTAGATGAAACGTCTATACCACCACTTATGGACCCCGCCACATCACACCATGTCATATATAAAAAGTAAAAAAGATAGTACTGTGTGACCAAGAGCCACCGTTATCTCTGGCACCCATAAAAGATACACAGCCAGAGTGTAGCACGGCCGAAAAAGACGGCCTATTGTAGGCGCAAGTATTGAAAAGACGCCCGGTGCTCACCTAGTGTCCGTAAGGGGAGGAGGATGAGGGGGTCCCGCCGGTGTAGACGCCCCGACGCGCGTTTCGCGGCGTAAACACGCCGCTTCCTCAAGGGGAGTGTAACGTAAGGCAGAGTAGGACCTGCCTATAACCTCCCCAGGCTAGGTCACCTGTTACAAGTTGGCCAATCCAAGCGGCGCTAGCGGCGCATGCGCGCTGCGGCGAGCAGGCCAGGCAGGAGGACCTGGCGCCCAGCCCAGCGCGGAGGTCAGGTGAAAAAGCACCAATGACCGCACGCTGGACGAAGTGGACGCCGGCCCACATACCAAGGCCGCCCACCTGCAGAGCGATGCGCACCGCCGCAGGAGAGGCGTGTCAGACAAAAATAAACAAAGGGGATACATAGACCCAAAGATAAGGTGACCAGAGCCAGAAAACCCCACTGCGCCATAGGTACACATACAGCACAATGTGTACACCATTATAATAGCATGCATCACATAATGAACACAGGATATACAATAATAGTCCAATCCGCCCAGAGGCCAAGGCAATGTCACTTGTGCTCCATGGTCTCCATAGGCAATGTGCATGGTTGTCGGAAATCCTGTGATCCATGTAGATGCAAATCTGGTTGTCACTTGGCGATGTTTGTAAAGGGGTGAACACAGCTCAGAGCTGGGAAAGCCACAGGCAGGGCTCACATAATATAGGATACTAGATAGAAAAAGGATAAAAAGGAATTAAAAACAAATTAAAATCAAAAGAAGAAAAACACCGGTGGAACACGAAACTCATATGATGGAAAACATCACACCAGGAGAAAATCATATAGAGGCTAGAGGTAGGGAGCAAAACTAAGGGACTCATTAAGGCCCTTAGGGGTCACAGTATCGAGGATAGCGATCCACTTCGTCTCGATCTGTGCTAATCTTTTCTTATTGTCCCCACCTCTGATGCCCAAATGAAGTACATCAATCCCCCGTACCGCAAGCAATTTCTCATTGCAATTGTGATGCAACTTGAAGTGGCGGGGGATAGTCTTAAGATCTGCCAGTGCGGACACCGTCATTTTCTCACATGCATCTTGCCAAATGTGGTCTGGATACCCTCTGTATTTCAATCTCTGTTCCAATTCCAACGTTTGTACCTCAAAGCCCTCTCGTGTGCTGTTAGCCCTACTGGTTCGTACTAGTTGACCATAGGGTAGAGACCGCTTCGTATGACCCGGGTGATAGCTATTAAAGTGCATCAGTGCATTAGTGGAGACTGGTTTGCGGTACAGAGAGGTGTTAACCTCCCCATCTACTACATCAACCGACACATCCAAAAATTCTAAATGTGATCCTCCAAACATAGACGTAAAAGCCATACCCATGGTGTTGTCATTTAGGTAGGAAACAAAATGTCCAAAAGAGTCCTGCGACCCATCCCACACAAAAAACATATCATCGACGTACCGTAGGTACATCCTGATATGCTTGAGATAGGGATTCTGTTGGGAATACATGTATATCTCCTCAAAATAGCCTAAATACAAATTAGCGAAAGTGCAAGCTGCCGGAGTCCCCATTGCCGTACCGACTGTCTGCAGGTACCAGCGGTCCAAAAACATAAATGCATTATGCGTCAAGATGAAACTAAGGCTATCGCATATAAACCCTATAGTGTCGCACCCCATGCCTGTGGTGTCTAGAATGTGGCGTACAGATTTAACTCCCAATTCTTGCGGAATCCGCGTGTAGAGATTAACTACATCTATTGACGCCAACTGAAAAGTTGGCTGCCAAGTGAGTGAACGGACATGCTGCAAAAAGGCACTAGTATCCTTAATGTATGCCGGTATGTGTACTAACAGGGGACATAGCAGCCAATCTATATTCCTCGAGAGTGGTTCTGTGAGGGATCCCACCCCCGACACTATCGGTCGGCCCGGTGGTTCATTGATAGCCTTATGTATTTTAGGGACATGGTACCAATGCGGCTTATTGGGGAACTCCGGCAGCAAATTTTACTCTCTGCCAATAGACAGGACATTAGTCTCTACCGCTTTTCTGAGTAGTGTTCTTAATTCACTTTTAAATTTATTGGTGGGGTCACCCTGTAGCCTCCTATAGGTGTTTTCGTCGGCCAATTGTCTATAGGCCTCCCTGATGTACATATCCTTAGGTATCAAAACCGTTTTGCCCCCCTTGTCCGTGGGCCGAACTACGGTGTCCCTCCATCCCCTTATTTCTTGCAAGGCCTTATTCTCTTCCGCCGTGAGATTCATTGGTGCTTTAGGATAAATGAGGGACTCTACGTCTTTAATGACCTGTGTTTCAAATAAATCTATAACATTCCCGGGGGACACTGGGGGCATGTACCTGGATGCAACCCCCCCTGTGAATGGTGTAGTAGGTGTCGTATGGCACCCGGGGCCATGATGTCCCTCTTCCGTCAGACTCAACAATGCCTCTGCCTCATTGTAGGTGTCCGCCAGTGTGTGCAACCCTACCCCCGCCATGAAACCCAAGGGTCCGATCCCACATGGTCGTTCACCCTCTAGGGTCTGTTGGGTTGGAGGAACATTACGAAACTGTTTATATAAGTGAATTTTGCGAATAGATTTAAATAGGTCAATTTTGAACTCCGCCAAGTCGAATTCTTTGGGAATGTAATAATTCAAACCCTTAGCAAGCAAAGAAAGGTGAGCAGAATTTAATGTGTGGTCAGTCAGGTTAACTATGTGTTGCGCATGGAGTTCATTCATCTCCTTTGCCTCCACGATACGTATTTCCTTTTGCGTTCTTGCACCGATCTTTTTCCTCTTGCCTCCTCGGCGTGTCCTTCTTCTCCTAAAGGGAGATCCATCATAGAGGTGCCTGCTGGAATGGAACCCTCTGTCAGACCCCCTGAGGTCGTAGCCCCCTCACTCTGACTGGAGTCTGACTCAGTGGTGACATAATCTCTTCTCTGATAGGTGTTACGTCTCCAAGACCTCCTTTTCTGCCGACCAGGTTTATCATTATTATAACTGAATTTCCCTTCAGCTTTCGGTTGCTTATTCCACGTGAAGACCTGACCAAGTTCAAAGTCTTTTTTGTCCCGTATGAACTTGTCACGCTTTTTTTGCTTTATATCAGCCTGTATAGGGATAAGTTTTGTCTCCAACTTCTTGTTTAGTTGGATCCATTGACTGTCTGTGAGTCTAGTTTGCAATTCTGTCTGTGTTTTCTGAATATCGGTCTCAATAGACTCATAATTCTGGATGTTCGATTTTAACACCAACGATAACAACTCCTGCGAACATTTTAGCATGATCTGCTCCCACTGTGTCTGAAAACCAGGATCATTGGAGAAGTGTGATATATCCTTCCACACCCTCAATCCCCGTGAGACCCTCCCACTATCAACGTACGAGGTTAAGGAGTTGTTTGTCCAGAACAATTTCACCTCTCTTTCAGGTAAATTAAACAGTTTATGTTCCAATGCCTTCGTACTCAAGGTGTGTACCTCATCGGCTTGTTCACATTCTTTAAAATAATTATCCACATCCACCCGGCCGGCTTGTAAACCTGTGCGCACGGGTCCGGCTTCTGCCTGCATGATCGTTACTAGTCGATCTCAATGTACCACAAGTACACGTTTGCTGCGGTTCAGCGATCTCGCGGTGTGCCAAGTCAAAAACAGTCCTTATTACAATGCACGGGGTAGAAAACAGCTGACTGCACCACCGCTCCACCAGACCAAGAACACGCCAGACTTTCAAACTGCAGCCAGCCCGCAGACTTCGGGTGCTGAAGCCAGAAAAGCGACCATCATCGATATTGAAGTGTAGAAAAATTGGCAGGCCTCACCAGTCTTCACAAACAGGTACTTTATTGTAGCATATCTTCACGGCACGGGGGTGTATATACAAAAGAAAGTGACAGCCGAACGACGGCCGTTTCACGCCCACCTGGCGCTTCAACGGGTTCAATGAGTACACAGATGTGACGCCTGAAGTAGCGCCCGATACTAGCGCTCCTCCCCACGCCAACCTCCATGCTCCCACGGTACAAAAAAACTTATTAAAAACAATTAAAATCAATACCTATAGTTACCGGCATGAACAATAACCTATATAGTTAGTATGTATTACAACGTCTTAGAATTTCGCACAGCACAATCTACTCACTAAATCAACCATAGTATTAAACCCATGGCGAACAGCTCAGATCCTCACCTAATAATGAGGCCTGTTTCAATTTTCCATACATATTGGCTGAACATGGCATAGCATAGCGTGCCGGAGATATTGCTCTCAGGTCTCCCATATTAACTCCTACGGGCTCAAGTACGGTCTGTGTTCTAACCCAAAGCTGTAAGCTGTATACCACTCACAGAAATATTGACATATCTACTTTATCATTGAGCCCCGCAGGGCCCGTGGCTGCCGGAGTTCCCCAATAAGCCGCATTGGTACCATGTCCCTAAAATACATAAGTCTATCAATGAACCACCGGGCCGACCGATAGTGTCAGGGGTGGGATCCCTCACAGAACCACTCTCGAGGAATATAGATTGGCTGCTAGGTCCCCTGTTAGTACACATACCGGCATACATTAAGGATACTAGTGCCTTTTTGCAGCATGTCCGTTCACTCACTTGGCAGCCAACTTTTCAGTTGGCGTCAATAGATGTAGTTAATCTCTACACGCGGATTCCGCAAGAATTGGGAGTTAAATCTGTACGCCACATTCTAGACACCACAGGCATGGGGTGCGACAGTATAGGGTTTACATGCGATAGCCTTAGTTTCATCTTGACGCATAATGCATTTATGTTTTTGGACCGCTGGTACCTGCAGACATTCGGTACGGCAATGGGGACTCCGGCAGCTTGCACTTTCGCTAATTTGTATTTAGGCTATTTTGAGGAGATATACATGTATTCCCAACAGAATCCCTATCTCAAGCATATCAGGATGTACCTACGGTACGTCGATGATATGTTTTTTGTGTGGGATGGGTCGCAGGACTCTTTTGGACATTTTGTTTCCTACCTAAATTACAACACCATGGGTATGGCTTTTACGTCTATGTTTGGAGGATCACATTTAGAATTTTTGGATGTGTCGGTTGATGTAGTAGATGGGGAGGTTAACACCTCTCTGTACCGCAAACCAGTCTCCACTAATGCACTGATGCACTTTAATAGCTATCACCCGGGTCATACGAAGCGGTCTCTACCCTATGGTCAACTAGTACGAACCAGTAGGGCTAACAGCACACGAGAGGGCTTTGAGGTACAAACGTTGGAATTGGAACAGAGATTGAAATACAGAGGGTATCCAGACCACATTTGGCAAGATGCATGTGAGAAAATGAGCAGCAGAGATCAAAGAGCGAGTAGGGCACAGAACCCCATGGGTAAAAGATTCACGTTCTGTTTCCAATATGGCCACATGGACCGACAAATCAGGTCCGCTATCAGAAAAAACTGGCATTTACTGGATAGGGATAAGGAATTAGCTGATGTGATAGCCAAGGGCCCCTTAATTTCAAATAGCAGGAGTACCAGATTAAGAGATATATTGGTACAAAATCGAGTTGTAGACAATAGGATTGATAATTGGTTGGGACGTAATACCCCGATGGGGAATTTCCGGTGCAGACATTGCACATTTTGTAAACAACATGTGACGGATAGGATTTTGAATATTGGGCCAGTCGAACATAAGGTGATGCAGTTCATCACATGTCAAACGAAAAATGTGGTTTATGTAGTGTGGTGCCCGTGTGGACGATACTATTTGGGTAAGACCATCAGGTGCCTATATGTGCAATTTAGAGAGCACTGTCGATCTGTCACCACAAGGGAAGGGAGTACCTAGACTCATTGGCCACTTGCGTGAGGAACATGGAGGAAATGCGGAGGTAATGACATTCGCAGGTATAGAACAGATTCCTATAAGAGGGGGTGACCATCATAATGACTTATTAAGATGCGAAGCAATGTGGATTATGCGGACAGGAGCCACGGGCCCTGCGGGGCTCAATGATAAAGTAGATATGTCAATATTTCTGTGAGTGGTATACAGCTTTGGGTTAGAACACAGACCGTACGTGAGCCCGTAGGAGTTAATACGGGAGACCTGAGATCAATATCTCCGGCACGGTATGCTATGCCATGTTCAGCCAATATGTATGGAAAATTGAAAATGGCCTCATTATTAGGTGAGGATCTGAGCTGTTCACCATGGGTTTAATACTATGATTGATTTAGTGAGTAGATTGTGCTGTGCGAAATTCTAAGACGTTGTAATACATACTAACTATATAGGTTATTGTTCATGCCGGTAACTATAGGTATTGATTTTAATTGTTTTTAACAAGTTTTTTGTACCGTGGGAGCACGGAGGTTGGCGTGGGGAGGAGCGCTAGTATTGGGCGCTACTTCAGGCGTCACATCCGTGTACTCATTGAACCCGTTGAAGCGCCAGGTGGGCGCGAAACGGCCGTCGTTCGGCTGTCACTTTCTTTTGTATATACACCCCCGTGCCGTGAAGATATGCAACAATAAAGTACCTGTTTGTGAAGACTGGTGAGTGCTGCCAATTTTTCTACACTTCAATATCGATGATGGTCGCTCTTCTGGCTTCAGCACCCGAAGTCTGCGGGCTGGCTGCAGTTTGAAAGTCTGGCGTGTTCTTGGTCTGGTGGAGCGGTGGTGCAGTCAGCTGTTTTCTACCCCGTGCATTATATTCCCTGTGCCTGATACGTGGGGAATGAACATGAAATATATGTTGATAATAGGAGAATGAACACATATCCCATATAAACAGGTGTATATTATATTCCCTGAGCCTGATAGGTGGGGAATGAACGTGAAATATATGTAGAGAATAGGAGAATGAACACATATCCCATATAAGCAGGTGTATATTATATTCCCTGTGCCTGATACGTGGGGAATGAAGATGAAATATATGTAGATAATAAGAGAATGAACACATATCCCATATAAACAGGTGTATATTATATTCCCTGTGCCTGATACGTGGGGAATGAAGATGAAATATATGTAGATAATAAGAGAATGAACACATATCCCATATAAACAGGTATATATTATATTCCCTGAGCCTGATAGGTGGGGAATGAACATGAAATATATGTAGATAATAAGAGAATGAACACATATCCCATATAAACAGGTGAATATTATATTCCCTGCACCTGATAGGTGGGGAATGAAGATGAAATATATGTAGAGAATAGAATGAACACATATCCCATATAAACAGGTGTATATTATATTCCCTGCACCTGATATGTGGGGAATGGAGATGAAATATATGTAGAGAATAGAATTAAAACATATCCCATATAAACAGGTGTATATTACACCATGCTCCAAATTATTATGCAAATTATATTTTTCTCGGATTTTCCTAAATGGTCGGTGAAAATGACAGTCAGTCTAATAAAAGTCATCACCCGTTAGATTATACATCGAATTCTATGGAATAAACCTCCCAGTTTAATCTCCAAAATGAATAAAACCTCAAAATGCACTGTTCCAAATTATTAGGCACAGTGAAATTTCTAAACATTTGATATGTTTGAACCCCATTCCTGACATGCGCCGTACTAGTACTGCTCTGCGGGAATTGCGTTCCCACAAACCGCCGTACTAGCACGATCGCGCGGTCTCGCGGTGAGCACCACGGCGTTCGCGTGTTGGTGTCAGCTGTATGTGACAGCTGACACCCCGCAGCAATGCCCACGATCGGCGCTAGTGCCGATTGTGGGCATTTAACCCCTCTGATGCTGCTGTCAGTGGTGACAGCGGCACAGAGAACAATCGCGCAGAGAGTGGGCTCCCTGCGCTCTCCCATAACAACGTGATGCAATCACGTTGTTGTGGTGGTCTCCATGGAGACCTTGGATGCAAAATGGCCGTGGGGCTCCTTCCTGGTCCTTCACTGAGGTGGCTTGCCAGCGCCTGCTGCGAGTAGGTGCCGGCAAGCCTCCTGCAGTGCCTGTCAGATCTCTGATCTGACTCAGTACTATGCAAAGTGTCAGATCAGTGATATGACTTTATATAGTAATATCCCAACCTGGGACAATGTTATAAAGTTAAAAAAATAGAATGTATAATAAAAATCCCCAAATAAAGAAAAAATAAATAAATGTTTTCCAAAAAATCAATTTATTTATGTAAATAAAAAAAAAATAAAGTACACATATTTAGTATCGCCGTGTCCATAATGACCCGCTCTATAAAACTATCCCACTAGTTAACCCCTTCAGTGAGCACAGTAAAAACAATAAATAAAAATCGAGACAAAAAACAATGCTTTATCATCATACTGCCGAACAAAAAGTGCAAAAAACGCGATAAAAAAGATCTTGTCCCGCAAAAAAAAGGCACCATATAATATCATCAGCAGAAAAATAAAAAAGTTATAGCTCTCAGAATAAAGCGATGCAAAAACAATTATTTTTTATATAAAATAGTATTTATTGTGTAAAAGCGCAGAAACATAAAAAAAATATATAAATGAGGTATCGTACTGACCCAAAGAATAAAACTGCTTTATTAATTTTACCACACGCTGAACGGTATAAACGCCCTCCCCCCCCCCCCCCCCCCGATAGAAATTCAGGAATTGCTGTTTTTTATTCATTCTGCCTCCCAAAAATCAGAATAAAAAGCAATCAAAAAATGTCATGTGCTCAAAAATGGTACCAATAAAAACGTCAACTCATCCCGCAAAAAACAAGACCTCACATGATTCTGTGGGCCAAAATATGGATAAATTATAGCTCTCAAAATGTGGTGATGCAAAAACTATTTTTTGCAATAGTGTCTTTTACCATGTGACAGCTGCCAAACATGGAAACCCGTTATAAAAACCTGCTATAAAAGTAAATCAAACCCCCCTTTATCACCCCCTTAGTTAGGGAAAAATAATAAAACTAAAAAAAAGTATTTATTTCCATTTTCCCATTAGGGTTAGTGTTAGGGTTCGGGCTAAAGTTAGGGTTAGGGTTGGGGCTAAAGTTAGGGTTAGGGCTAAAGTTGGAGTTAGGGTTTGTATTATGTTTACGGTTGGGGTTAGGGTTGGGATTAGGGTTAGGGATGTGTCAGGGTTAGGGGTGTGGTTAGGGTTATGTTAGGTTTGGGATTAGGGCTGGGATTAAGGTTAGGGGTGTATTGGGGTTAGGAGTGTGGTCAGGGTTATGGTTAGGGTTGAGATTAGAGTTAGGGGTGTGTTCGGGTTAGGGGTGTAGTTAGAGTTATTGTTGGGATTAGGGTTAGGGGTGTGTTGGAGTTAAGGTTGGAATTAGAATTGGGGGGTTTCCACTATTTAGGCACATCAGGGGCTCTCCAAACGCGACATGGCATCCGAGCTCAATTCCAGCCAATTCTGCGTTGAAAAGTAAAATGGCGCTCCTTCCTTTCCGAACTCTGCCATGCGCCCAAACAGTGGATCCCCCCCACATATGGGGTATCAGCGTACTCAGGACAAATTGGACAACAACTTTTGCGAAAATAAAAATATGGGAGCTAAAAAATCATTTTCGTGAAAAAAATTTTTTTTTTTATTTTCACGGCTCTGCGATGTAAACTTTAGTGAAACACTTGGGGGTTCAAAGTTCTCACAACACATCTAGATAAGTTCCTTGGGGGGTGTAGTTTCCAAAGTAATTTCACTTGTGTTTATTTTTACTGTCTAGGCATATCAGGCGCTCTGCAAATGGAGCATGATGCCCGCAGACCATTCCATCAAAGTCTGCATTCCAAAACATCACTACTTCCCTTCCGAGCCCCGATGTGTGCCCAAACAGTAGTTTTCTCCCACATATGGGGTATCAGCATACTCAGGATAAATTGGACAACAACTTTTGGAGTCCAGTGTTGCCTGTTACCTTTGGAAAAATACAAAATTGGGGGCTAAAAAATAAATTTTGTGGAAAAAAATGATTTTTTATTTTCACGGCTATACGTTATAAACTTTAGTGAAACACTTGGGGGTTCAAAGTTCTCACAACACATCTAGAAAAGTTCCTTGGGTAGTTTAGTTTCCAATATGGGGTCACTTGTGGGGGTTTCTACTGTTTAGGTACATTAGGGGCTCTGCAAACGCAGCGTGATGCCCGCAGACCATTCCATTAAAGTCTGCATTCCAAAACGGCGCTCCTTCCCTTCCAAGCTCTGCGTTGCGCCCAAACGGTGGTTCCCCCCACATATGGGGCAACAGCGTACTCAGCTTTTGGGGTCCAATTTCACCTTTTACCCTTTGGAAAATAAAAAATTTGGAGCAAAAAAATCATTTTTGTGAAAAAAAATATGATTTTTTATCTTTACGGCTCTACATTATAAATTTCTGTGAAGCACTTGGGAGTTCAAAGTGCTCACCACACATCTAGATAAGTTTCTTAGGGGGTCTACTTTTCAAAATGGTGTCACTTGTGGGGGGTTTCCACTGTTTAGTCACATCAGGGGCTCTCAAAAGACGACATAGCGTCCGATCTCAATTCCAGCCAATTTTGCATTGAAAAGTCAAATGGCACTCCTTCACTTCCAAGCTCTGCCATGCGCCCAAATAGTGGTTTACAAAACTTTTAAACAGTTAACTTTTAACTATTTGCAGTCATATTCTTCTTATTAACTTTGGCTGTCTCCAAGGCAATATTTGGCGTTGGTTGCTTCCTGGCCTGGGAACAGCTTGAGTTAATGTTACGTCTGCTGCCAAGTAAGCATCATGTGTTTGATCCTCATGTACAGTCAAGTCATGTCCTGCAATAAGAGTTTGCATAGCCTGGCTACGCGTAATGATTGGTGAGGTTGCCAAAGCTGTTTCAGTGGTTATTGTGCACACTGTTTTAGTGATGGCTTTAGAGGCTGGTGTCACAGTAGGAGTAGTAGTGGTTGTGGCTACTTTGACGCTAGGTGGCGCTACTGGTGTCTTTGGTCTGGTTTCCTTTACTTTTGGAACATTGTCTCTGAGTTTTCTGACGTTTAAGGCGTACCACCTTTTGTCACCAAAATGCCTGGTGTAAGTCACAGTATCCCCTGGGTACAGGTCCCTGTCCGGGTGTCCTTCTCTGAGATGGGATTCCACGTCTCTCCTATTGACGAATACCTCAGCGTACAGGCCTGGCTCCTTAAGAAACCCCCAGACTCTTTTTAGCTTGAAGGCCACTACAGTGCTCTGCCTCAGCCGGGACTGGTATATTTGTTTGTCCTTGCAGGCCTGAGCCTTAGCTCATAGATCCCTTTTGTCCTTTTCCTCCCACTTATAGGCGAGCTACTGTTGGTACTCCTCCCAGCTAAGGACTTCCATGATCTCTCCTTCCTTCCTTTCCGTCCTGGGGAACGCCATTAGATCTGGGACAGGTCCAAGGGTTTACCCAGCGGTATACAGTCTTTTCAGCGTATATTTCACTGGGCATACTGGTGGGCTGGATTGAGGCTCTCATATGGCTTTCCATCCACGTGGACTGGTCCCATTCTCCCAGAATCTGAATCGGTCTGGATACATAGCGTGGTGGTGCAGCTAGCGGGCCCCCTAGTAGTTCCTCGGCTACCGGGCAGGGTCAGTTTCCTCACCTGCTACTGCGGTGTCTCCGGTGCCGGTCTCCTCTGCTGGAATCAGGGGCCACCGGATGGGACCCTGCTCCTGCAGTTTCTCTTCCAGCGCTGCCTTCCACCTGGTCTCAGCGCTCAGCTGCATCCGCATGAGTTGGTCGTTCAGCTCCTCCACTTCTGCTTGCAGGAACTCCAGGACTGCTGGTGACGGCTCGCCGTGGCTTCCATCCTGGTGGCTGGGGGAATCCTCGGCATCCACCCCATTCTCCGGGTCCGGGCTGCTCGCCATGTCGTCCTCCACATTCCTTGCTGCGTCCCCATCTCGTTCCCACTCTCTCCTGCGGGGGTGGAGCTTCTTCTTCCTCTTTCTCCCGCCAGTCAGGATCTGGAGGCGGATCTCAGTTGCTGATGGGCATGTCCACATGGTACAGAAGTATTTGGAGTGGACGGCCATTATTTTCGCGCCGTGCAACTAGTCCCCGCCCACGATGGTGCACTTTTCTTTCCCAGCGCTCCTCGTGGCGCTATAATGGTGGCAGTTTTGGCAGCAATTCACAAGTAACATGACCCGATTCTCAGGGTCGGTCCATCCTGTTCGTGATGCCAAGATGAGTCGCCCGCCAGGGCCGTGGGGTACCCCGTACCAGGTCCGGTGTTCACAGGGGGATGTCACGGTGGCGACCTGGTCCGTGGCCCTGGGCGCCCATGTAAAAAGGGAAATTGAATAAAGTTTATGCTTTGCAAAAAGGAAAAAAAAGAGCATGAACCGCACATCCCAAAATCATACCTTGATCTAAAGCCGCTAGGCAAAAATTTATATACTGAACATGAGGTTTTTAAATAAAGTTTATGTTCATGACGCCACCTGTGGTATTCGGTCAGTGGGGACCGACGCTGCTTTAAGGGGTCCTCTGGGGTGATGTTATAGCAGCTAGATGGTATAATTTCTCACAGGTGAAGTATATCCCCAGGGCTCCCGGTGTGTAGATGGAAGATGGTGAATGGCGAAGAAAAGAATGAGGACACAGGTTTGCAGTCTCTTTACCTGGTTTACTGTAGGCTTCAGGCAACCGCAGTCAAGAGTACCAGATCACAGGGCAGGAAGAGTCCAACCAGCTTGGAAGCGAATCCAGAGTCCTCTTACCAGTTGGAGTTAAAAGCCTTCCTCTTGCGCGGTGGTGTTGTAGTCCCTTACTGCCTATGGCTTCTGATAAAGTCCTCACTGTTTTTCTCTGCCCCTACATAGGATAGGACAATATAGCCAAAAAAGATCAAACATGAAGATATTTTATCAAATATCCCAACCATGCTCAACCCCACAGTGGGGGAGCAACCCAGAGAGATATTTAACTATTATTTGTCACAACGGACACTCCTCAGAATAGCATGCAACAAGAGAAAAAAATGGAGTTCATGTCCATAGATAAATATATTTTATTTCACAAATAACAACCGTAATGCGGAACATACATAAATACAGGTGTTCTCAAGTGATACCTTTATATAAATCATAACAAGGAAGATGAATGATAGCAATAGATGGAAAACAAACACCTGAATGGGTTAAACTAGTGCCCGGTAATTATTTTTTAAAGTGCATAGTGCTGTAAACATATAAGGGCAAGGACCACACAATATAAGGTTCTCATATGTAAATCTAGCGAGCTGATGTAAACTAGTACAAATGGTGTCAGCCCTGCGCACAGACTGAGTGACCAAAATAAGATCCGTAGTAGGACATTCAGATATAAGGAGCCGCTATAAGTCAATCAAACATGATCCTTACCCAGATAGAAGGCAACTAGGATAACCCACCAGGTGGCCCCAACGCGCGTTTCGCGTTAGCTTCGTCAGGGGGCGATGCTGCTATGTGACCTGAATATGCCTTATATAATACACCTCACTAATGGAACCCCTTTCCACCTGTAGCGGCGCATGTCACCGCCCGCCCGACCGGAAATTGCATCGCCGGCGGCATCCAAGATGGCGCCGCAGCCAGTTCCGTCGCAATGACGTCACTGACCCGCACGCGTCATCAACCGGCGCCGCCCACAATGCTCCGGACCAAGACGTCAGCGGACATGCGCACAGTGGATCTGTGCTCAACGTGGGAGGTGATACACCACAAAGAGGGGGCGGAGAAAACAGTCAGATAAACAGCGGAGCCATATATAGCCCCAGATAAAGGAAGAAAGACAAAAACAGTAATGCTTGAGCAGGCATACATTACTCAATGTGGCTAGTTAGTGTGCAGTAAGTGAAAATAGCACTAAACGTATATAAAAGGGTCTCCTTATAACAGGACACACCTATATATTATACAGAGTTGGCAGGTGACAATAGACAGTGTTTAAGTGCCATGCACTGGCACAGTAAATATTAGTGCAATATATTGGCACATACTAATCACCGTATATGCTCAAACCCACTTCTATCTAAGTAACAATATTATAATAAAATGTACAGACAATATATACAATCATGAAAAATAAGTGAATGAAAAATATACAAAATCCATATATATTCATTTGTTGATCATTCCATAGGTGCAGTGATTTGGAACAAATATTGAAGGAGACGCATGCAAACCATCCAAGAATACACCAAAAGACTGTTTTCTCCATTGAAGCAGAAGAAAATTCCGCTGGATAGTAGATCGTATAACATGGTGAATATACATAAATTGAGAACTAGAGAGGCAAGAAGAGAAAAATTAAGAAATAATAAAAAATAAAAAAATAAAAAATAAGAAAATCAAATACGAACAACAACATCAACACAAAATTACATACAAAAAGTAAAAAATATATACAGGAAACAAATATTATAAAAAGGAACTAAAACTAAGCTGCTCATTGAGACCCGCTGGAGCAAGTGTATGTAACACTGCAATCCACCGGCATTCTCGTTGAGCAAGCTTTTTTTTGGCATCACCACCTCTTATGCCGGTATGGACCTTTTCAATACCCCAAATTTTAAGATCTTTCGGATTGCACTTATGGTGTTTTCGAAAATGTTTCGGAATGGGTTTTAAACTTTCAATGTCCACCACCTCACTAGCTGCTTGAATATCACGCACGTGTTCACGCACTCTAACACGTAACTCTCTTGATGTTAGTCCGATATATATAAGATTACATGTACAAGTCGCGTAATACACGACATAGGTTGTACTACATGTAATGTGTTCTTTGATCATGAACTCACGTGAGCCGTCCGAAGAGGTGAAGGTAGAACAGTCATTCATATAGTATAATGCACAACTCATCCTGGTATACATTCTTCATCCTGGCCCCCATCCTGGTATATGTTCCCATCCTCCAATATGGCCCTTATACTGCTATTTGGCCACATCCAGCCATATGGACCTCATCCTACTATATGTCCACATCCTGTTATATGGCCCTCATCTTGGGTCCGATCCCGGTATATTTGCCTCAACCAGGTATATTGCCCTCATCCTGGGCCTCATCCTGGTGTATGTCCCCAATCTAGGTACATAACAGTGGGGTACAGTATTTAGTCAGTCAGCAATAGTGCAAGTTCCACCACTTAAAAAGATGAGAGGCGTCCGTAATTTACATCATGGGTAGACCTCAACTATGGGAGACAAACTGAGAAAAAAAAATCCAGAAAATCACATTGTCTGTTTTTTTAACATTTTATTTGCATATTATGGTGGAAAATAAGTATTTGGTCAGAAACAAAATTTCATCTCAATACTTTGTAATATATCCTTTGTTGGCAATGACAGAGGTCAAACGTTTTCTGTAAGTCTTCACAAGTTTGCCACACACTGTTGTTGGTATGTTGGCCCATTCCTCCATGCAGATCTCCTCTAGAGCAGTGATGTTTTTGGCTTTTCGCTTGGCAACACGGACTTTCAACTCCCTCCAAAGGTTTTCTATTGGGTTGAGATCTGGAGACTGGCTAGGCCACTCCAGGACCTTGAAATGCTTCTTACGAAGCCACTCCTTCGTTGCCCTGGCGGTGTGCTTTGGATCATTGTCATGTTGAAAGACCCAGCCACGTTTCATCTTCAATGCCCTTGCTGATGGAAGGAGGTTTGCACTCAAAATCTCACGATACATGGCCCCATTCATTCTTTCATGTACCCGGATCAGTCGTCCTGGCCCCTTTGCAGAGAAACAGCCCCAAAGCATGATGTTTCCACCACCATGCTTTACAGTAGGTATGGTGTTTGATGGATGCAACTCAGTATTCTTTTTCCTCCAAACACGACAAGTTGTGTTTCTACCAAACAGTTCCAGTTTGGTTTCATCAGACCGTAGGACATTCTCCCAAAACTCCTCTGGATCATCCAAATGCTCTCTAGCAAACTTCAGACGGGCCTGGACATGTACTGGCTTAAGCAGTGGGACACGTCTGGCACTGCAGGATCTGAGTCCATGGTGGCGTAGTGTGTTACTTATGGTAGGACTTGTTACATTGGTCCCAGCTCTCTGCAGTTCATTCACTAGGTCCCCCCGTGTGGTTCTGGGATTTTTTCTCACCGTTCTTGTGATCATTCTGACCCCACGGGGTGGGATTTTGCGTGGAGCCCCAGATCGAGGGAGATTATCAGTGGTCTTGTATGTCTTCCATTTTCTAATTATTGCTCCCACTGTTGATTTCTTCACTCCAAGCTGGTTGGCTATTGCAGATTCAGTCTTCCCAGCCTGGTGCAGGGCTACAATTTTGTTTCTGGTGTCCTTTGACAGCTCTTTGGTCTTCACCATAGTGGAGTTTGGAGTCAGACTGTTTGAGGGTGTGCACAGGTGTCTTTTTATACTGATAACAAGTTTAAACAGGTGCCATTACTACAGGTAATGAGTGGAGGAAAGAGGAGACTCTTAAAGAAGAAGTTACAGGTCTGTGAGAGCCAGAAATCTTGATTGTTTGTTTCTGACCAAATACTTATTTTCCACCATAATATGCAAAAAAAATGATAAAAAAACAAACAATGTGATTTTCTGGATTTTTTTTCTCAGTTTGTCTCCCATAGTTGAGGTCTACCTATGATGTAAATTACAGACGCCTCTCATCTTTTTAAGTGGTGGAACTTGCACTATTGCTGACTGACTAAATACTTTTTTGCCCCACTGTATATGGCCCTCATCCTGGGCCCCATCCTGGTGCACGTCCCCATCCTTGTATATGGCCCCGCTGTTGTTCCAAACACAGAAAAAAACAACACTCCTACTCACCTTCCCAGTTCTCCGATGCCACGTGGCGTCCACTTCTGAAGCCAGCAGCTGACTTTGGCTTGCGACATCACTGTCATGTGACCCCGGTCCTCTGCACGCTGATGTCAGTTGCCGGCCTCTGATTGTATTGTGATGTACAGACCTGATGGGTCAGTCCGCTGCAATACACTTCAGCTGAATGTGCATCCATACACTGGACGAAGAAGACGGGTATCGTCGTCAGACCTCCATTTGGACTACGGCATGAAATGGGTGAAAGAGGGAAAATTGTCGAGGAGTGATTTTTACAAATAAATGACTTTTGAGTCTGTGCTTGTTTCTTTTGACTATGGGGTGTCTGACAGACACATGCACATTACTAACCCCAGGGCTTTATGTCAGCCAGATGCTGATATCAACCCCGCAATCCCATTACCCTGATTACCACCGCTCTAGGGCAATCAGGAAGAGCGGAGGCTAAGTACCAGAATTGGCGCTTCTAATGAATGCGCCATTTCTGTGGCGGAGGAGGGCTGGTCTTTTTAGGCTGGGAAGGGACAAATATCCACGGACCCTCCCATAATAAAAATATGAGACAACATGTCATTTTTTGAGAGTACCCCTTTTTAATAATAAGCAAAAGCTAAGGGGACAGCTGTGAGTTGATCTTAATAGGCTGGGAAGCTCCATGGGCATTGAGCCCTTCCCAGCATAATGAGACCAGCTCACAGCAGTCTGTTTTTTCTTAGCTGGGTATTAAAAATAGGGGCGACTCCACAACATTTTTTTTCTTCAAAATACACATTGCGCTAATTAGATATCTCACTGACATCTTTCTATTTAGCTATCTATTATCCATCCAGCCATCTGTCTTTGCACATCTAAAACCTAAACATCTGTCATTTCTATTCTGCATTCTATTCCAGTACAAGTCACACGGACGGCCCACGGATGACGCATTTATATCATTCGTGTGCGGAACGTATTGGCGTCTGTTCTGCTGAAAAATATGGACAGGTGTGGGTGTGGGTGTCGTGTGCGGAACTTATTGGCGTCTGTTCTACTGAAAAATATGGACAGGTGTGGGTGTGGGTGTTTATTTAACTCATTTTATCTCCTGCATTGAATCGTGCATGTATCCAGCTTTGCTAGCCATTTTAGCAAGCATATGTTATGGTATATAGCCAATTCAACTTACTCTGCGTGTCCCCTTATGCTGTGAGGTCATGTAACTTTGTTCAAAGAGGTTTATGATCCATGTAGGCCTGGACACTTGTTTATCTGTTCACTACATTGTGTCCTGCTGTCTCAACTTAGTTTTGATTGATTGCTAACTAGGTAAATTAGTGAGATCTTAGAGCTACCCTATATATTGAGACATAGTCTGGGGAAGCATTTATGCAGGGGGGCATTTATGCACATTTAATCTAAGTACATTTTATCAATGTACTGGCAGTTATACCATGGCAGTTAGACAGGGCAGGAGACAGGTAAGCCAATTAAACAAACCTTTTCCCAGTACATTTGGAATGCAACAAATATTCACGATAGGCATCATATGCATTTGTATCATTTATATCCTGGTTGCTGCATTCACTCACATCCACTATCCTTGCATTAACTCTTTTTACTACATCCATATCGGCCCCTCACTTCTCTCCTATGTATAGCAATCATGCTCTTTTCACATTGCTAAACTGCACAGATCCACTCAGTCCCACCATCCAACTCAAGAGACGTACTCACAAAACACTTAACCTTCTGCTCACTCTTTCTATCCTCCTTCTCCGAGTCACAGGAGATATCTCTCCCAACCCTGGCCCACCATGATATAGCACGTCAAACCCCCCAACTGCTACACTCAGAAACCCCTTTAACCTTATTAATACTCCCTGCATACCTTCTGTCTCTTTTAATTGTGCCCTTTGGAATTCTCGCTCAGTGTGTAATAAACTCTCCTTCATCCATGACTTCTTCCTTTCTAAGTCGCTTTACCTCCTGGCTCTTACTGAATCCTGGATCCAGCAGTCAGACACCACCGCTGCTGCTGCTCTTTCATATGGTGGACTTTACTTCTCTCATACCCTAAGATTGGACAACAGAGCAGGTGGAGGTCTGCTCTTATCACCCAAATGTACTTTCCAGGTTATCCCTCAAGTACCCTCACTTGTTTTCACTTCTTTTGAGGTCCATGCTGTAAGACTCTTCATCCCGTTCTCCATTCGAGTGGCGGTGGTGTATCGTCCTCAAGGCACCTCCCATCAGTCCCAGGATCATTTTGCCACCTGGCTTCCAAACTTTCTCTGCTGCGATATCCCCACCCTCATCATGGGTGATTTCAACATCCCCATTGCTTTCCCCTCTCCCCATCTGCTACTCACCTTTTATCTGTAACCTCCTCCTTCAGCCTTTTGCAGCTTACTAAGTCTCCAAGGCATGAAGACAGAAACTCCCTCAACTTGGTCTTCTCTCAGCTTTGCTCAGTGGATGATTTCACAAACTCCCCTCTCCCGCTCTCTGACCACAACCTTCTTTCATTCTCCATCAAGAACTGCCATCCTGCCAGGTCACCCCTAATTTCCACACATATAGAAATATACAGGGCATTAACACCCAGACACTTATGAAGAACTTGCAGTTATCACTGGCCCCTATCTCATCCCTTTCATGTCCTGATTCTACACTGAAGCATTACAATGAAACACTGCAACATGCCCTGGATGAAGCTGCACCTCTTATACATAAAACATCAAAGAAAAAAGTAAATGAAAACCCTGATATAACTAAGTTTTTTTTTTTTTTTACTTAGTTATATCAGGTTTTTCATTTACTTTTTTCTCTTGTAGGTTTTAATGTTTTATGGCCATTTTGAACATGCGTTTTACCTCTGCATGTATACCAACTTAAGTTAGGCTCAATTTTGTGTTTTTTTTTTCTCTGTATTGTTGCATTCTGTGCAACTTGAGGTGTGGCCTCCCTGTTTCTGAGCTAGAAACTATATAAGGCTTCCCCAGTCTAGTGTTTCACTGTTTGTCCTTTCGTCTGCCCTTATTCACACTGAGGTCAACATTGACACATGGTAAGGTTTTAATATTAGATAGTTTAGGACTGTCCCGATCAGAGTTACCATGACGAGGTGGGATGGCTTTTGTGCTATTTTTTTTATCAAAAAACAGCATTACTAAAAACTCTGTGTTATTTAAATGCACTTTTGCTTTTTTACTTAGTTATAACAGGTTTTTCATTTACTTTTTTCTCTTGTAGGTTTTAATGTTTTATGGCCATTTTGAACATGCGTTTTACCTCTGCATGTATACCAACTTAAGTTAAGCTCAATTTTGTGTTTTTTTTTTTTAATAAAACATCAAAGCACAGAAGCCAACAACCCTGGCACACGCTGCAAACACGTTTCCTGCAGCGGTGCTCTAGGTGCACCGAATGTCTGTGGAGAAAGTCCAATCTACCTGAAGATTTCATCCAATATAAGTTTATGCTTAAAACATACAACACTGCCCTTCACCTCTCCAAACAAACCTATTTCAACACCCTCATCACCTCACTATCCGATAACCTGAAATGTCTCTTTGACACTTTTCATTCCCTACTCAACCCAAGAGTGCAGGCCCCAACCATGGATCTCCGCGATGACGATCTGGCCAATCATTTCAAAGAAAACATTGATTATATCCAACAGGAAATTATCTCCCAATCCCCTCATACCATGCACTATCCATCCGCAGTGACCGGCGGCGTTGATAATTATTGTTCCCGCCTGAGTGGGAGTAGTTATATCGCCCTTGCTGCAGCGTGCCTAATCGCCAGTACATAGCAGGCGGCCTTTCTGGTGACTAATTATCCTTGGTGCAGTACCCTGACTGACCTGAGGGTAAGGGGGGCGCCAGAGAGCTGCAAGTTCCAAACCGGAACTGGGAAGGGGGATATACAGTAGATAAATTCCCTTCAGAAATAACAAGGGGCAACAAACAACCCCGGTTCATGACAAATTGGTGTGAGTGGTGAGTGGTGAGGATGATAAAGAGAGTAAGGCTATGTACACACTTAGGCAGGGTCCTCTGCGGGTTCTCCCGCAGCGGATTTGATAAATCTGCAGGGCAAAACTGCTGCGGTTATCCCTGCAGATTTATCACGGTTTGTCTTGCGGTTTCCGCTGCGGGTTACTCCTGCCCTTGTTTTACTATTGATGCTGCATAGGCAGCATCAATAGTAATGTAAAAATAATTTTAAAAAATGGTTATACTCACCCTCTGACGTCTCGATCTCCTCGGGGCTGCACGCGGCGGTCCGGTTCCAATGATGCTATGCGAGCAGGACCTTCGTGACGTCACGGTCATGTGACCGCGACGTCATCGCAGGCCCTGCTCGCATAGCAACCCTGAGAGCAGTGCTGAGAGGTGAGTATATCATTATTTTTTATTTTAATTCTTTTTTTTTAATACAAATATGGTTCCCAGGGCCTGGAGGAGAGTCTCCTCTCCTCCACCCCGGGTAGCAACCGCACATTATCTGCTTACTTCCCGCATGGTGGGCATAGTCTCATGCGGGAAGTATGCGGATCAATTCATTTCTATGTGTGCAGAATCGCTGCGATTCTGCACAAAAGAAGTGACATGCTGCGGATTGTAAACCGCCGCGTTTCTGCGCGGTTTTTCCCACAGCATGTGCACAGCGGATTGCGGTTTCCATAAGTTTACATGTAAATGCAATGGAAACTGCTGCGGTTCCGCGGTAAAAACCACAACTTGTGCACATAGCCTAATGGTGGAACCACACACGGAAATTGCAATGTCTTGCGTAGGTACATTAGTAGAGGGAGGAAACACAAGGAGTTCAGTTTTTGACAGATTCAGTTTCAGATAGAGGGGGGACATGATGTTAGAGACCGTGGAAAGACAATTACTGGTGTTTTCTAAAAAGGCAGGCGTGATATCAAGAGAAGTGTATAATTGGGTGTCATCAGCATAGAGATGGTACTGGAAACCAAATCTACTGATTGTTTGACCAATAGGGGCAGAATACAAAGAGAAGAGGGTGAGGCCTAGCGCCGATCCTTGAGGAGCCCCAACAGTAAGGGGAAGGTTAGAGGAAGAGGAGCCAGCAAAAGATACAGTGAAGGAGCGCTCAGATAGATACAGTAGGAGGAGAACCAGGAGAGAACGGTGTCCTTGAGGCCGATGGAATGGAGCATAGTGAGGAGGAGCTGATGATCCACAGTGTTGAATGCTGCAGAGAGATCCAGGAGAATTAGCATGGAGTAGTGACCATTAGATTTAGTTGTTAGTAGGTCATTCAAGACTTTAGTAAGGGCAGTTTTGGTAGAGTGTAAAGAGCGGAAACCAAATTGTAGAGGGTCGAGGAGAGAGTTATCTGAGACAGAGCAGATGGGACGGGAGTGGACCAGGCATTCCAGGAGTTTAGAGATGAAGGGAAGATTAGAGACAGGTCTATAGTTAGCGGCACAGTTTTGGTCGAGGGATGTTTTTTTAAGTAATGGATGTATGATGGCATGCTCAAATGAGGAGGGAAAGATACCCAAAGAGAGAGAGGTTGAATATTGTAGGATAGTGCATGTATAGTTGTATAAGCCGACCCTCCTAATTTTGCCACAAAAAAACTGGGAAAACTTATTGACTCGAGTATAAGCCTAGGGTGGAAATGCAGCAGCTACCGGTGAATTTCAAAAATAAAAATAGATACCAATAAAAATTGAGACATCAGTAGGTTAAGTGTTTTTTTGAATATTTATTTAAAAGAAAACATTAAATTAGCACTGTAAGTGGAAAAAAGGGTCAACAAAAACAATACGGTAACAACAATAACTTTAAAAGTACAAAAACCATAGATCAATCAGCAACCAAGCTAAACACAAGTTAAAATCCTTCAAATTCACTGGATTCATCATCTGTATCTCCAAATAGAGCCTCAAATTCAGCTGGTAAGAGGTTACCAGCATAGACGTTGTCATCTTCACTGAGTTTGTCATCACCGTCACTGCTGTCATTCTCATACAAAGCGTTGTCTTCACTGCCATCCATAGCGTTACTAATGCCACACTTCTTGAAGGCCCGTTGCACCATGTCCTCTGGAATCTCTTCCCATGCATCACGAACCCACTTTGCTATTAATTCTATGTCCGGCTTCATCAGATTTCCAAGTTTTGTCAGTCGGGCTTGACCAGATGACATCCATTCATGCCACATCCTTCGCACACGGTCTTTGAAAGGTTTATTTAAACACACATCTAGGGGCTGCAATACAGATGTAAGTCCACCTGGAATAACCGCCAGAGTAACTTGAGAAGACTTTGCCAGTTTTTTTTATGTCATCAGATGTGTGTGCTCTGAACATATCCCAGACTAGTAATGATGTTTTTTTCTTTAAGGTTGCTCCTAGTCGTCCATTCCAAATTTCTTCCAGCCATTTTTTTGTTCCATCTTCATCCATCCAGCCTTTAACATGCGCGCGCACTGTAATTCGTGGTGGAAATTTGATCTTTTTAGGCAAGGTCTTTCTTTTAAAAATAATGACAGGCCGCAGCTTAGTTCCATTAGCCAAACATGAAAGAACGACTGTGAAGTGGTTTTTTTCATTTCCTGTGGTTCTGAGTAAAATAGTTTTGTCTCCCATATTTGCCACAGTTCTGTTGCTTGGAAGATCAAAAGTCATAGGTGTTTCATCCATATTTCCAACTAGCTGAAGAGCCCGGCGTTGCCTGGGCATAGTAAATATCTGTGGTTAGTTATAGCACGTCACTTCTCTTATTTTCCCATCACTCCTCTCATTTTCCCAATCACATCTTTAATTTTCCCCCTCACATCTCCCATTTTATCCCTCACACCTCTCATTTTCTCCCTCACTCCTCATTCCCGCCTAACACTTGTCATTTCGACCTCACATCTGTCATTTTCCGATCACTACACTATTTTCCCTCACTCCTCTCATTTTGCACTCACACCTTTTCATTTTCACCTCACACCTCTCATTTTCACCTCAGTATATACATGTTTGTCATCTCCCTTATATATAGTATACACCTGTATGTCATCTCCTGTATACAGTATATACCTGTATGTCATCTCCCCTGTATATAGTATATACCTGCTGTGTCATCTCCCCTGTATATAGTATATACCTGTATGTCATCTCCTCCTATATATAGTATATACCTGTAAGTCATCTCCTCCTATATATAGTATATACCTGTATGTCATCTCCTCCTATATATAGTATATACCTGTATGTCATCTCCTTCTATATATATAGTATATACGTGTGTCATCTCCCCTGTATATAGTATATATCTGTGTGTCATCTCCTCCTGTGTATAGTATATACCTGTATGTCATCTTCTATATATAGCATATACCTGTATGTCATCTCCTCCTGTATATAGTATATACCTGTAGGTAATCTGCTCCTGTATATAGTATATACCTATGTGTCTTCTCCTCCTGTATATAGTATATACCTGTATGTCATCTCCTCCTGTATATAGTATGTACCTGTATGTCATCTCCTCCTCTATATAGTATATACCTGTGTGTCATCTCTCCTGTATATAGTATATATCTGTGTGTCATGTCCCCTGTATATAGTATATACCTGTGTGTCATCTCCTCCTGTATATAGTATATACCTGTATGTCATCTCCTCCTGTATATAGTATATACCTGTGTGATCTCCTGTATTAGACCTCGTTAACACGCTATTTGCTCAGTATTTTTACCTCAGTGTTTGTAAGATAAATTGGCAGCCTGATAAATCCCCAGCCAACAGGAAGCCCTCCCCCTGGCAGTATATATTAGCTCACACATACACATAATAGACAGGTCATGTGACTGACAGCTGCTGTATTTCCTATATGGTACATTTGTTGCTCTTGTAGTTTGTCTGCTTATTAATCCGATTTTTATTTTTGAAGGCTAATACCAGACTTGTGTGTGTTTTAGGGCGAGTTTCATTTGTCAAGTTGTGTGTGTTGAGTTGTGTGTGGCGACATGCATGTAGCAACTTTTGTGAGATGAGTTTTGTGTGGCAACATGCGTGTAGCAACTTTTTGTGTGTCGAGTTGCATGTGACAGGTTAGTGTAGCAAGTTGTGTGCAGCAAGTTTTGCGCATGGCGAGTTTTGCACGTGGTGAGTTTTATGTCTGGTGCCTTTTGAGTATGTGCAAGTTTTGTGTGAGGCAACTTTTGCATGTGTTGCAAATTTTGTGCATGTGGCAATTTTTCCGCGTGTGCAAGTTTTGCGTGTGGCGAGTTTTCCATTAGGTGAGTTTTGCCCTTGTGGCGAGTTTTGCGTGAGCCTAGTTTTTGCATGTGGCGAGTTTTGCGCGTGGTGAGTTTTGAGCGGCGACTTTTGTGTTTCGACTTTTATGTGGCGAGGTTGGTGTATGTGTGGTGAAATGTGTGCTGAGGGTGGTATATGTGTTCAAGCACGTGGTAGTGTGTGGCGCATTTTGTGTGTGTGTTCATATCCCCATGTGTGGTGAGTATCTCATGTCGGGGCCCCACCTTAGCAACTGATCGGTATATACTCTTTGGCGCCATCGCTCTCATTCTTTAAGTCCCCCTTGTTCACATCTGGCAGCTGTCAATTTGCCTCCAACACTTTTCTTTTCACTTTTTCCCCATTATGTAGATAGGGGCAAAATTGTTTGGTGAATTGGAAAGCGCGGGGTTAAAATTTCACCTCACAACGTAGCCTATGACGCTCTCGGGGTCCAGACGTGTGACTGTGCAAAATTTTGTGGCTGTAGCTTCGACGCCTCCAACACTTTTCCTTTCACCTTTTTCCCCATTATGTAGATAGGGGCAAAATTGTTTGGTGAATTGGAAAGCGCGGGGTTAAAATTTCACCTCACAACATAGCCTATGATGCTCTCAGGGTCCAGACGTGTGACTGTGCAAAATTTTGTTTTGTAGCTGCGACGCCTCCAACACTTTTCCTTTCACTTTTTTCCCCATTATGTAGATAGGGGCAAAATTGTTTGGTGAATTGGAACGCGCGGGGTTAAAATTTCGCCTCACAATATAGCCTATGACGCTCTCGGATTCCAGACGTGTGACTGTGCAAAATTTTGTGGCTGTAGCTGCGACGGTGCAGATGCCAATCCCGGACATACACACACACACACACACATACACACACACACACATACACACATTCAGCTTTATATAGTAGATATCTCCCAGGTCATAGTTATGGATCCTTCTTTGTTTTATGATGAATGAATGGAATTACATCACTTTTTCATCAAGGTCTTTTGGCAACTTCTGTGAAATCTTTGTTCTTTGCCGCAAACTTAGGCCAAATCTTCTCATGAAGCGGGTACACCATCCTGCTGATGCAACAAAATTTTCAATGCCTGGTGCTTTCAATTTGTCTTCTTTAGCCATTTGAAGAGCACAGAAGCGAATTCCCATGCGTGTTACGCAGTAACCATTTTGACGACACTCCATAACCCATTTATGCAACTCAGTCTCTAGAGCCTCATATGACGTCTTCAAACCACGTCGAGCTTTTTTTGCCTTTGGAATCTTTACCAAGTCAGCTTTCATTTTCCGCCACTCTCTCACTTGTTTTTCGATAACACAAAATTCCCTACTTGCTATACTGTTATTGCTTTCTTCTGCTCTTGACACAACCTTAAGTTTGAACCCAGCTTCGTATGACCTGCGTTTTTGTTTTGGTCCAGGATCAGAAGTATTGGGATCCATTTCTAACGGGATAAAAAAAAAAAACGTTAAAAAAAACCCCATACTATAGCGATTAAATTCTCAAAATACTGTATATCCAAGACCACAGGCCACGTAATGCTCCATAAAGTTCATATTTCCCCATAGCTGTGCCATATAGTGTGTTGTGAATTCTGTTGTCGAACTCCCTCCTGTGGTCGTGAATGGTACTTCGGCGAGTTCTGTCTATGGGCTCCCTCTGGTGGCTATGAGTGAAGCTGCTGCTTCTGAGGTTCCTTACACAGGTGACGTAATTTATCCTTTGGTTGGCTGCTCTATTTAACTCCTCTCAGATCGTTACTCCATGCCAGCTGTCAATGTTTTTGCATTGGTTCAGTTCGCTCCTGGATCTCTCTGGTGACCTGCCTTCTCCTGCAGAAGCTAAGTTCCTGATAGTCATTATTTGTTCACTGTTTTCTTGTCCAGCTGGTTATCATGATTTTGTCTTGCTAGCTGGAAGCTCTGGGATGCAGAGTGGCCTCTCCGCACTGTGAGTCGGTGCGGAGGTCCTTTTTGCACACTCTGCGTGGTCTTTTGTAGGTTTTTGTGCTGATCGCAAAGTTACCTTTCCTATCCTCTGTCTATTTAGTAAGTCTGGCCTCCCTTTGCTGAAACCTGTTTCTTATCTGCGTTTGTGACTTTCATCTTTACTCACAGTCAATATATGTGGGGGGCTTCCTTTACCTTTGGGGAATTTCTCTGAGGCAAGGTAGGCTTTATTTTCTATCTCTAGGGCTAGATAGTTCTTAGGCTGTGATGAGGCGCCTAGGTCTGGTCAGGAGCGCTCCACGGCTATTTCTAGTGTGTGTGATAGGATTAGGGCTTGCGGTCAGCAGAGCTCCCACATCCCAGAGCTCGTCCTGTATGAGGTTTAACTATCAGGTCATTCCGGGTGCTCCTAACCACCAGGTCATAACAGTACAGCTGGCCCAAAGTATTAATGCATCTCAATAGAGGGATAAGAGAACTTCTGAGACCATTTTTTTTTCTTTGCACTGTGTTTTGTCTTTCTTTTCCCCTAGACCTTTGGGTGGTTCAGGACACAGGTGTAGATATGGACATTCAAGGTCTGTCCTCTTGTGTGGATCATCTCACTGCAAGGGTACAAAACATTCAAGATTTTGTGGTTCAGAATCCTATGTTTGAGCCAAGAATTCCTATTCCTGACTTATTTACTGGGGATAGATCTAGGTTCTTGAATTTCAAAACTAATTGTAAACTGTTTCTAGCTTTGAAACCCCGCTCCTCTGGTGACCCCGTTCAACAGGTAAAAATCATTATTTCTTTGTTGCGTGGTGACCCTCAACACTGGGCATTTTCCCTTGCGCCAGGAGATCCTGCATTGCGTGATGTTGATGCGTTTTTTCTGGCGCTTGGATTGCTTTATGATGAACCAAATTCAGTGGATCAGGCAGAGAAAATCTTGCTGGCTTTGTGTCAGGGTCAGGATGAAGCGGAGGTGTACTGTCAGAAGTTTAGAAAGTGGTCTGTGCTTACTCAGTGGAATGAATGTGCCCTGGCGGCAATTTTCAGAAAGGGTCTTTCTGAAGCCCTTAAGGATGTCATGGTGGGATTTCCCACGCCTGCTGGTCTGAATGAGTCTATGTCTTTGGCCATTCAGATCGATCGGCGCATGCGTGAGCGCAAAGCTGTGCACCATCTGGCGGTAGTCTCTGAGCATAGGCCTGAGCCTATGCAGTGTGATAGGACTTTGACCAGAGCTGAACGGCAAGAACACAGATGTCGGAATGGGCTGTGTTTTTACTGTGGTGAATCCACTCATGCTATCTCCGATTGTCCTAAGCGCACTAAGCGGTTCGCTAGGTCTGCCATCATTGGTACGGTACAGTCTAAATTTCTTTTGTCTGTTACTCTGATTTGCTCTCTGTCGTCCTATTCTGTAATGGCATTTGTGGATTCAGGCGCTGCCCTGAATTTGATGGACTTGGAGTTTGCCAGGTGCTGTGGTTTTTTCTTGGAGCCCTTGCAGTATCCTATTCCATTGAGAGGAATTGATGCTACGCCTTTGGCCAAGAATAAGCCTCAGTACTGGACTCAATTGACCATGTGCATGGCTCCTGCACATCAGGAGGATATTCGCTTTTTGGTGTTGCATAATCTGCATGATGTGGTCGTTTTAGGGTTGCCATGGCTACAGGTCCATAATCCAGTGTTGGATTGGAAATCTATGTCTGTGTCCAGCTGGGGTTGTCAGGGGGTACATGGTGATGTTCCATTGCTGTCAATTTCGCCTTCCACTCCTTCTGAAGTCCCTGAGTTTTTATCTGATTACTGGGATGTATTTGAAGAGCCCAAATCTGGTGCCCTACCTCCTCTTAGGGATTGCGACTGTGCTATTAATTTGATTCCTGGTAGTAAGTTTCCTAAGGGCCGTCTGTTTAATTTATCTGTGCCAGAGCACGCCGCTATGCGGAGTTATATAAAGGAATCCTTGGAGAAGGGTCATATTCGTCCGTCGTCGTCACCATTGGGAGCAGGGTTCTTTTTTGTGGCCAAGAAGGATGGTTCTTTGAGACCTTGTATTGATTACCGCCTTTTTAATAAGATCACAGTCAAATTTCAGTATCCTTTGCCGCTGCTGTCTGATTTATTTGCTCAGATTAAGGGGGCTAGTTGGTTCACCAAGATAGATCTGCGTGGTGCGTATAATCTTGTGCGAATTAAACAGGGTGATGAATGGAAAACGGCATTTAATACGTCCGAGGGCCATTTTGAGTACCTGGTTATGCCATTCGGGCTTTCTAATGCTCCATCTGTGTTTCAGTCCTTTATGCATGACATCTTACGAGAGTACCTGGATAGATTCATGATTGTATATTTGGATGACTGTTGTGAATTCTGTGGCTGAGTTCACTTCTGTGGTCACAAGTGGTATTGCAGTCTCTGGGCTTCCTCCCTCAGGTGTTTTGGTGAGCTCGTTGGCTGCCTTGCTATTTAGCTCCACCTGAGTCTGTCTTCCTTGCTCCTTGTCAATGTTCCAGTGTTGGATCTGAGCTACTGCATCTTTCCTTGGGCCTGCTGCTCTGCTAGATAAGTGCTTCTAGTTTGTTTTCTGTTTTTTCTGTCCAGCTTGTTATTATCTTTTGCTGGAAGCTCTGAGAAGCAAAGGGGTGCACCGCCGTGCTGTTAGTTCGGCACGGTGGGTCTTTTTGCCCCTTTGCGTGGTTTTCGTTTTAGGGTTTTTGTAGACTGCATAGTTCTCTTTGCTATCCTCGCTCTGTCTAGAATATCGGGCCTCACTTTGCTGAATCTATTTCATTCCTACGTTTGTCTTTTCATCTTGCTAACAGTCATTATATGTGGGGGCTGCCTATTCCTTTGGGGTATTTCTCTGAGGTAAGTCAGGCTTGTATTTCTATCTTCAGGCTAGTCAGCTCCTCAGGCAGTGCCGAGTTGCATAGGTAGTGGATAGGCGCAATCCACTGCTGCTTCCAGTTGTGTGAGGATAGATCAGGTACTGCAGTCTACAGAGATTCCACGTCTCAGAGCTCGTCCTATTGTTTTGGGTTATTGCCAGATCTCTGTATGTGCGCTGATTACTGCACGCTGTGTTGCCTGATTGCCAGCCATAACAGTACAAGGAGCCCTTCAATGATTTCCAATAGAGGGAAAAAAGAAATCCTGACATCATTTTTTTTTCTTAGCTCTGTCTTCAGTCTTTTTTTTCCCCTAGACATTAGAGTGCTTCAGGACACAGCTGTGGACATGGATATTCAGGCTCTGTGCTCCTCAATGGATAATCTCGTTGTAAATGTACAAAAGATTCAAGATACTATTGATCAGAAATCGATGCTAGAACCAAGAATTCCGATTCCTGATTTGTTTTTTGGTGACAGAACTAAGTTCCTGAGCTTCAGAAATAATTGTAAGCTATTTTTGGCCTTGAAACCTCATTCTTCTGGTAATCCTATTCAACAGGTTTTGATTATTATTTCTTTTTTGCGCGGCGACCCACAGGACTGGGCGTTTTCTCTTGCACCAGGAGATTCTGCATTGAGTAATGTTGATGCATTTTTCCAGGCGCTGGGATTGCTTTACGATGAGCCTAATTCAGTGGATCAAGCTGAGAAAAATCTGCTGGCTTTATGCCAGGGTCAGGATGATGTAGAAGTATATTGTCAGAAATTTAGAAAATGGTCAGTACTCACTCTGTGGAATGAATCTGCACTAGCGGCTTTGTTCAGAAAGGGTCTCTCTGAAGCTCTTAAGGATGTAATGGTGGGATTTCCTATGCCTGCTGGTTTGAATGAGTCTATGTCCTTGGCCATTCAGATCGGTCGTCGCTTGCGCGAGCGTAAATCTGTGCACCATCTGGCGGTATTGTCTGAGAGTAAACCTGAGCCTATGCAGTGCGACAGGACTATGACTAAAGTAGAACGGCACGAACACAGACGTCTGAACAGACTGTGTTTCTATTGTGGTGATTCTACTCATGCTATTTCTAATTGTCCTAAACGCACTAGGCGGTTCGATAGCTCTGCCGTTATTGGTACTGTACAGTCCAAATTCCTTTTGTCCATTACCTTAATGTGCTCTTTGTCATCATATTCTGTCATGGCGTTTGTGGATTCAGGCGCTGCCCTGAATCTGATGGATTTGGATTATGCTAAACGTTGTGGATTTTTCTTGGAGCCTTTGCGGTGTCCTATTCCGTTGAGAGGAATTGATGCTACACCTCTGGCCAAGAATAAGCCTCAGTACTGGGCCCAGCTGACCATGTGCATGGCTCCTGCACATCAGGAAGTTATTCGCTTTTTGGTACTGCATAATTTGCATGATGTGGTCGTGTTGGGGTTGCCATGGCTACAAACCCATAATCCAGTATTGGATTGGAACTCTATGTCGGTAACCAGCTGGGGTTGTCAGGGAGTACATGGTGATGTTCCATTTTTGTCTATTTCGTCATCCATTCCTTCTGACATCCCAGAGTTCTTGTCGGACTTTCAGGATGTATTTGAAGAGTCCAAGTCTGATGCCCTTCCTCCGCATAGGAATTGTGATTGTGCTATCGATTTGATTCCTGGTAGTAAATTCCCTAAGGGTCGTTTATTTAATTTGTCCGTACCTGAACACACCGCTATGCGCAGTTATGTGAAGGAGTCCCTGGAGAAGGGACATATTCGCCCATCGTCGTCACCATTGGGAGCAGGGTTCTTTTTTGTAGCCAAGAAGGATGGTTCGCTAAGACCGTGTATTGATTACCGCCTTCTTAATAAGATCACTGTTAAGTTTCAGTATCCCTTGCCATTGATTTCTGACTTGTTTGCTCGGATTAAGGGGGCTAGTTGGTTTACTAAGATTGATCTTCGTGGTGCGTATAATCTGGTGAGAATCAGGCAGGGAGATGAATGGAAAACGGCATTTAATACGCCCGAGGGTCATTTTGAGTATCTGGTGATGCCGTTCGGACTTGCCAATGCTCCATCTGTTTTTCAGTCTTTTATGCATGACATTTTCCGTGAGTATCTGGATAAATTCTTGATTGTTTACTTGGATGACATTTTGATCTTCTCAGATGATTGGGAGTCTCATGTGAAGCAAGTCAGAATGGTTTTCCAGGTACTGCGTGCTAATTCCTTGTTCGTGAAGGGATCAAAGTGTCTCTTCGGTGTGCAGAAAGTTTCATTTTTGGGGTTCATCTTTTCCCCTTCTACTATCGAGATGGATCCGGTTAAGGTTCAGGCCATCCAGGATTGGACTCAGCCGACATCTCTAAAAAGTTTGCAGAAATTCCTGGGCTTTGCTAATTTTTATCGTCGCTTCATCTGTAATTTTTCTAGCATTGCCAGACCATTGACCGATTTGACCAAGAAGGGTGCTGATTTGGTTAATTGGTCTTCTGCTGCCGTGGAAGCTTTTCAGGAGTTGAAGCGTCGTTTTTGCTGTGCCCCTGTGTTGTGTCAACCTGATGTTTCTCTTCCGTTCCAGGTCGAGGTTGATGCTTCTGAGATTGGTGCAGGGGCGGTTTTGTCACAGAGAGGTTCTGGTTGCTCAGTGTTCAAACCATGTGCTTTCTTTTCCAGGAAATTTTCTGCTGCTGAGCGTAATTATGATGTGGGCAACCGAGAGTTGCTGGCCATGAAGTGGGCATTCGAGGAGTGGCGTCATTGGCTTGAGGGTGCTAAGCATCGCGTGGTGGTTTTGACTGATCATAAGAACCTTACTTATCTTGAGTCTGCCAAGCGCTTGAATCCTAGACAGGCCCGTTGGTCGTTGTTTTTTGCTCGTTTTGATTTTGTGATTTCATACCTTCCGGGCTCTAAAAATGTGAAGGCGGATGCTCTGTCTAGGAGTTTTGTGCCCGACTCTCCGGGGTTATCTGAGCCGGCGAGTATCCTCAAGGAAGGAGTCATTGTGTCTGCCATCTCACCTGATTTGCGGAGAGTGTTGCAGAAATTTCAGGCTAATAAACCTGATCGTTGTCCGGCCGAGAAACTGTTCGTCCCTGATAGGTGGACTAGTAAAGTTATCTCTGAACTTCATTGTTCGGTGCTGGCCGGTCATCCAGGAATTTTTGGTACCAGGGAGTTGGTTGCTAGATCCTTCTGGTGGCCATCTCTGTCACGGGATGTGCGTGCTTTTGTGCAGTCCTGTGGAATTTGTGCTAGGGCTAAGCCCTGCTGTTCACGTGCCAGTGGGTTGCTTTTGCCCTTGCCGGTCCCGAAGAGGCCTTGGACACATATTTCGATGGATTTCATTTCTGACCTTCCCGTTTCTCAAAAGATGTCTGTCATTTGGGTGGTCTGTGATCGCTTTTCTAAAATGGTCCATCTGGTGCCCTTGGTTAAATTGCCTTCCTCCTCTGATTTGGTGCCTTTGTTCTTCCAGCATGTGGTTCGTTTACATGGCATTCCTGAGAATATTGTTTCTGACAGAGGTTCCCAGTTTGTCTCGAGGTTCTGGCGAGCCTTTTGTGGTAGGATGGGCATTGACCTATCTTTTTCCTCGGCCTTCCATCCTCAGACTAATGGCCAGACCGAACGAACCAATCAGACCTTGGAAACATATCTGAGATGTTTTGTTTCCGCTGACCAGGATGATTGGGTGTCATTTTTGCCGTTGGCTGAGTTCGCCCTTAATAATCGGGCCAGCTCGGCTACCTTGGTCTCTCCATTTTTCTGCAATTCTGGGTTCCATCCTCGTTTCTCTTCAGGACAGGTTGAGTCTTCGGACTGTCCTGGTGTGGATAATGTGGTGGACAGGTTGCAGCAGATCTGGACTCAGGTAGTGGACAATTTGACCTTGTCCCAGGAGAAGGCTCAGCTTTTCGCTAATCGCAGACGCCGTGTGGGACCCCGACTTCGTGTTGGGGATCTGGTTTGGTTATCTTCTCGTCATATACCTATGAAGGTTTCCTCTCCTAAATTTAAACCTCGTTTTATTGGTCCGTATAGGATTTCTGAGATTCTCAATCCGGTGTCTTTTCGTCTGACCCTCCCAGACTCCTTTTCCATACATAATGTATTCCATAGGTCGTTGTTGAGGAGATACGTGGCACCTATGGTTCCATCTGTGGAGCCTCCTGCCCCTGTTTTGGTGGAGGGGGAATTGGAGTATATTGTGGAGAAGATTTTGGATTCTCGTGTCTCTAGACGGAAACTCCAGTATCTGGTCAAATGGAAGGGTTATGCTCAGGAAGATAATTCCTGGGTTTTTGCCTCTGATGTCCATGCCCCAGATCTTGTTCGTGCCTTTCATGTGGCTCATCCTGGTCAGCCTGGGGGTTCTGGTGAGGGTTCGGTGACCCCTCCTCAAGGGGGGGGTACTGTTGTGAATTCTGTGGCTGAGTTCACTTCTGTGGTCACAAGTGGTATTGCAGTCTCTGGGCTTCCTCCCTCAGGTGTTTTGGTGAGCTCGTTGGCTGCCTTGCTATTTAGCTCCACCTGAGTCTGTCTTCCTTGCTCCTTGTCAATGTTCCAGTGTTGGATCTGAGCTACTGCATCTTTCCTTGGGCCTGCTGCTCTGCTAGATAAGTGCTTCTAGTTTGTTTTCTGTTTTTTCTGTCCAGCTTGTTATTATCTTTTGCTGGAAGCTCTGAGAAGCAAAGGGGTGCACCGCCGTGCTGTTAGTTCGGCACGGTGGGTCTT